>NC_140588.1:1025763583-1026963583 GCF_964204655.1 Triturus cristatus | reverse complement strand
CACCCAAGATGATAGGAGCATCAAATTCTAACAGTACAGAGAAAAGGGAGGTCTGAGAAGAAGCATCATCCACATTTGGGCCATTATAACTAGCTAGGGTGTACCGACTTTGCCGAACTTTAATATCTGCTACTATCCAATGCCCCATTCATTGGCCTTGTACCTCACCACATTTACCCCAGCATTGACTTTAACTAGATGGAAATCCCCTTTGTACAAGTTGCCTGATCTGTAGCCACTACTCTCTCCACTCACTTATGTTTTGCAAAGAGACTCATGTACTCGGGGTGCAGGAGATGAGTCTCCTGCAGCATAATGACCTGAGCTGAACTATCTCTCAAATATTGAAGGGCCAAATGTTGCCTTCTCTTGACCCACATCCCATTCAAGTTCCAACACAGCAATAATAAGGGACCACCTCCTGATAAATCATCCCGTCCCCCATATGCCTTGACTGATTTCCCCCCGATGATTGTGACCCTATCTACCGATATGAGGACTTATTTTTTTTTCTCTCTCTACTCTCCACCACATGCCCCCCTCCCTCTCAGGGAACCCTTCCACTTCTATCTCCTGGCATACTGTGCCAATTTGAGCTACCACTGAAGAGAATCATTGGAATATCATGGTTTCCTCTCTAACATTGTATTTCTACCAGTATCTATGCTCCTACCTATCCCCAAATGTACTCTGGGTTGTGTTCTGAGCTATTAAATTATCCACCTTCTCGGGGACCATAAAGTTATACATTTTGTTGGCCCACATATCCTTCAGGATTGCTTAGAACCTTCACTGCACAACTGCACCTGATGTTCTGAGGTCCCCCATACATTTGCCCAACTCCCGCCGTCTATCTGCAGAGGTATAGGAGATGTCAGACTTGATTTTGAATGTGACATCTTGGAACTACAGAGATTATTCTTTTAGGGTTGCACCCAGTAGTCTCTCTTTAACTCCATATGTTTGAAATTTAAGTAGAATCTTCCTGGGCTTCTTACGACGCCCAGGGTTCAGCTTAAATGGATCTCGGTACACCCTGTGAATTTCTGTTTCGAAGTCCAGAGATGAAGTTACCAGGGGGAATGCCTTATTGAGAAGATCCACCACAAAGAGTGTAACATCTGCCCCCTCAGCTCTTTCTTTAACCTCCAAAATTCTGATGTTATTCTGCTTCAAGTTATTTTCCATTCTCTCCAACTTCATGGTCATCTCTTATTCTGTCTACCTCAACCTAGCTACCTCTTGCATATTCCCATACACTGTTAAACTCAGCTCCTGAAGCCTACTTTCTAGTATGTCTGTACGCTGGGCCAGACTGGTCAGTTTCTCCTCCAAGCTCAGGCATGGAGCCTGTATCTCTTTTTGATAAGCTCCTGGGGTTGAGGAATGTTCCTTAATCTCTTGTCAGAAATGAATAAACATTGCCTGAACTGCACCCCACCGTGCCAGGTGACTGTCACCATTTAAGTTTGCCATGCAGACGTGGGTCCAGTGCTCACCGCACCACTGGATTCAAGCTAGCCTGGCTGATGAAGGGTGATGCCCTGAAAACGGTCCCAGGATATTTGTTTCCGGTCCAGGGAGGACCTAGCACGGCAGTTTGGGCTGGACTGTTCCCACAAGGAACAGGGTCAAGACTGATTTGCATATGGCTGGATCCAAACTGGGGTGGTGTGGTGAGCAAAAGAATGATGAATTTAACCCAGATCATTGTGACTGGAGGTGAATGTTTGCATTGTCCGGCATTCCGTCCATCAATTGTTTCTTTTGCATATATCGCCCTAAGTGGGAAGGGTATGCCCAGACGTGGGTCCCGTGCTCACCACACCACTGGATTCAAGCTAGCCTGGCTGATGAAGGGTGATGCCCTGAAACCGTTCCCAGGATGCTTGTTTCAGGTCCAGGGAGGACCTGGCATGGCAGTTCGGGCTGGACTGTTCCCACAAGGAACAGGGTCAAGACTGATTTGCATATGGCTGGGTGCAAACTGGGGTGGTGTGGTGAGAAAAAGAATGATGGATTTAACCCAGACCCTTGTGACTGGGGGTGAATGTTTGCATTGTCCAGCATTCCGTCCGACATGAAGGCTGCTGGGGCCTCTCTGCCCCTTCCACTGCTCCTACAGCTCCCTCCTAATTACAATGTAGGGCATTCATCCCCTCTATTGGTGTGAATCTGTTAACAGTGGGCACATCTGGGTGTATCACACAGGCTTCTGCTCTAGACTGATCTTGAGACTCCACATGTTCCCACCTCCTCCTGAAAATCCTATCCCATGTAATATGCTGTTCAGGGCATTCACTTAAAGTAGGACCACAATGAAGGTGTTACTCTGGGGCATCTGGTGACCTTGTCACTGAATCTGCCCCAAACACAGGATATTTTTTTAATGTGACTTTATTACAGGGCTTCTTGTTTTGTCGAGGGCTGGCCTATTGTGCTTGCGTAGCCTTGCCGCTTCGTCTCCCTTTGCTAGCCATGACTGTTGCATGCGGTAAGTACGTTGAGCTATTGTTTTGCATTAACTATCAGACGTCATTATAACATGGAATTCCAAGCATGGATTCAAAGGGGTCATGTGAAGAATTTTAGCAAGATATCGATTTAGTTGTTGGTCGTGTTACTTCGTTTCTGTGGCCTTGGCTTGTGGGCCTTTACTGTACTTTTAAAAGAAAAGTTTTAATCTAAAAAGAACTTCTGTTTCTGAGCTCTCATCGCATCTGAACAATTACGGCGACTATCTCAGGGAGAAAATCTGTGCTACAGGCCCACCAAGAAAAGAACGCAGGCAGACCTCAACACGAAATATGAAGGCAGTGTTACAGCGCTAAAAGAGCAAAGTGTTTGCTTTACAGGCTACCGGAGCGCGTAAACATTTGAATGGAATCATTTGTGTGAGCCTTTATTTAAAACCATTACCAGTTTCTTCTCGAGGCAAAGCGCACACTAACAGTGGGCACAGCTTTAATTGGCGGTGACGTCCGTCATCTTGACAACACATGCGGAGCACATAATTAATTATTCACGCTAATGTGAACTCAGCACTAGAACGCCCCATAGTGTCGAACTGTAGGTCCACTGCGCCACACATGCACTTGGGGCAGATTTATGTTGCCTGGCGCATCTCTGCAAATCAGCAGGTATGCGCCAGGAAAGATGCGACACGCAAGTTTACCCTTGCGCCACCCATGATGCGCCGCATTTACAATACGGCGCATCATGGCGCAGGAATAAACAGATGCGTGTCGCATCTGGGGCGTAAAGTTGGCGCAGTGCTGGAGTAGTGTTGCGTGCGACACACAACTCCAGCACTCTTCCAACTTGCCCTATCTGTAACGTGGTGCGTCATGCCTTACGCCTGCTTCAAGCAGGCGCAGGGTTTTGACGCATCAGTGTTGGAAAAGTGACTCAGTGAAATCTTGTAAATTTCACTGAGTCACTTTTCAGGGGCGTTCCTGCGACAGAACGCCCCCCCCTGCGTAGAAACGCCCACATGAAACCTGACCCAGGTTTCATGTGGCGCAGGACTTTACACCGTGACGCATCTCCATAGATGTAAATAGGGCGCAACGTGGCGCATGGTTTACGCCGCCGCTGCGTCATAAAAGTGACGCAACGGCGGCGTAAAAGTGGCGCATGTCCAACATAAATCTGCCCCTTGGTTTCATATGCACGCGGAGCAATAAGACGAGGATTAAAGGATCAGACAAGATAATAACTCAACAACCGTTTGTTTTAGATAGAAAATTATAAAAAAATAGTGAGGATACAGTTTAAAAAAAAATTATATACTCACAAAGAAAATATATACTAAAGAAAATTGGAAATATCTTTCTATCTGAAAATAACCAACAAGTTAAAAAAAATATAAAAGCAAATCTGCACAGTGAAGTATAAAGCAGTTTTTTAAAAGCTAAGCACACTATGGTTCAAATGCATTTAAAAAAACAATCTGATTTTTAAAAGTTTCTGGGAAACCAACACTGAAGTCGCAGAAAAGGCGTAGATCATTTGAAAAGTATTTACTAGCAATAGATGGAAAAAAATATGATCCAGAAAGAAAAACAGCATTGATATATGGGTTACTTGGAGTTGCTGGACAAGACGTTTTTGACCATTTACCAGAGTACAAGCTGGTCAATTTGTCTCATTAAATGAATGCAAAGAAGCAGTAAAAAGATTAGAAAAGCACTTCACCGAAGCACCAAGTGTGATGGTTGAGCGACATGCTTTTTATATGAGGAAGCACCATGAACATAAAATGGTAGAGTAGTACATTGCGATTTTGCGCATTTTGGCAGCGCCGAATGAATTCAGAGACATGATGGAAATTTATCCTTGGGATCAATTTGTATTTCGTTGCTATTCAAAACAAAACCAAAACCAAAACTTTTAGCAACAGAAAGCACACCAAGTCAAGCAAGTGTATGTGCAGTACAATTGAAGAAAAATGAAACGAGAGTTCATTTGTATCAACAGTTTCTGAAAAAAAAATATGCCAAACCGGTATAGAAGAAAAATGTGATCTGTTACAGGTGTGGATCAAAAACACATGTTGGAAAGTTTGCTGGTTGCCCGGCACAAGGAAGAACATTTGTAAAATTTCAAAAGATTGGGCATTTCGGGTCAGTGTGCAGAAATGCTAAAATGTATAACAAAGTTAAAGTGAATTTGATTGAAAAATGTAATGAAGATATGTGTTCTAACATAGTGTTTACAGTTGACAGCAAACAGAGCAGATTTAGAGGACCGCTAGGTATGGTGCACATTGGGGAAAAATAATTACATATAATGGAAGATTCAGGGTCCCCCATTTCAATGCTTGCAGATCAAAAGTTTTATAGTCTTTGGAAAAATATTATACTATTTGAGTCTGATGTTAATCCAAAGGTGTTTATAGAGTTTGGCATCTTAGAAATGTATGGGCACTTCCTCAACACTTTGGAATTTAAAGGATGCAGCATCAAAAACAAAATATATGTGTCTGTGAGAGGCAGGGACATAGCAGGGTCACCTCTGTTTGATGTAGCTGTTGCGCTTTACAAATGTGTGTATTATTATTATTGTTGTTATTATTGTTATTATTATTATTATTATTGTGGGATGGCAAGACCATGGAAGACTTGGTATTTTGGTCAAACCATGTGTACAAGAACTAATTATTATTGGGTGATTAACCTGTACTCAGTATAGAGGACAATTTTGAGAACACAAGTGTTGAGGAAATTTTTAGAAAAACACTCTTAAGTATTTTTACAACATATTGGATGCGTGAAAGGCTTTGAGCATCATATTATATTAAAGGACAATGCCATTACAGTAATCCATAAAGTAAGACAAGTTCCATTATCAGTAAGGCACGAACTAAAAGAGTTGTTGTCTAGGTTATGTAAAGATGGAATAATTGAACCAAACAAATCATCTGAATGGGTGTCAGCTATAGTTATGGCTAAAAGAAAAAATTGAGAAATCAGATTATGTGCAGATTTAAGAACATTAAATAAGAACATTGTCGTTGATTGTCACCATTTACAAAAGATAAAAGAAATGCTCAATTCCAACAGTGGGTCATCGTATTTTTCAATTAGTAACTTTAAGTCTGCATACCACCAAGTAAAATTGACGGAAAGCTCAAAGGATTTGACAACATTCATAACACCTTTTGGAGCTTACCGGTATTTAAGGTGACTATTTGGACTGGCATCCGCTGCCAGCATTTTCCAGAAGTTAATGGACCTTTTATTTGATGGTATGCAGGAGGTTCAGAGCTTCCAGGATGACATTATGATCCATGCTAAAACTGTGAAGGAGCATAATGAATTATTGGATAGAGTTTATAGTATCATTGAAAGCAGAGGTATGACTGTTAGCATATCCAAATGTAAATTCTTGAAAACAGAGGTTGAATATTTAGGAATTGATATGTCAGCAGCTGGCATTAAACCAAAGGATGATTTGGTTAAGGCAATCAGAGGGGCACCAGTTCACAAAACCAAAGAGACTTTGAAATCATTTTTGGGAATGAGTGAGTATTATGCTCGTTTCATACATGGACATGCTTTCCTGGTGGAGACAATAAGAAGGTTACTTAAAAAAAAAAAGAATATAAATGGGAGACAGACCAAGACAAAGCCTTTGTGGAGGTCAAGCCAGCAATTTTGAGGGCACCAGCGCTGAGACTGTACGATCCCAATGGTAGGAACATAATTACAGTTGATGACAGTGGTATCAGTTTAGGAGCAGTCTTTAGTCAAGTGGTAGACAGTAAAGAATATACCATGGCATTTATATCAAGAGGTTTAAAAGAAGTTGAGAAAAGATACAGCACAATAGAAAGGTAAACAACCATTACAACGCAACTTTTACAACGCACTACTTTTACAACAAAACTTTTACAACGACGCGATGTAACCACGCTATGCCATTACAACGCAAGTCTTTACATCGACTTGCGCTAGATGGCGTGCTAACATTACAAATAGTGCAGTTTACTATCCCAACACCTTCCCTACTGTTAAGTGGACTGGAGTTGGAATAGTAAATTACACTTTTCTAATGTTAGCACGCCATCTAGCGCAAGTCGATGTAAAGACTTGCGTTGTAATGGCATAGCGTGGTAACATCGCAGTCGTTGTAACGATTGCGTTGTAACTGCATGCGTTGTAATGACTCGCGTTGTTACGTCATACATCCCAATAGAAAGGGAGGTTTTGGCTAGTGTTTGGGCTGTTGAAAAATTGAAGATCTACTTATGGGGCAAAAGTTCTGAAATAATAACTGATCACAAACCTTTAATCTATATGTTTGATGGGTGTGGCAGGGGCACAGCTACTGCTTCATCCAGATTGATACGGTTTATTTCTAGGTTACAAGAATAACATTTTGAGGCTAGACACATCGCAGGAGGTTTGAATATGGGAGCAGATAGCCTATCAATAATGCTAGTTTTGGATGTTCAAGAGGAATGGATTGCATTTGAACATGAATGTATTGTTGCTGTTGTAGTTGCCATTGATTACTGTGACGGGGTAATAACAGAGAAAGAGTGGAACGAGGCAATGCAAAAGGACACAGTTTTACAGAAAGTGACTGAGTAAGTGATGAACGTTTGGCCATCTGTTCGGAATTTAGATCAAACTATGTTATATACAAGTAGCAGATGAGTTGGAGGGAGAAGTACTAGTGAGGCACAATATGTTTATACCACCATTCATCTTAAGAAGGAAGTAAGTGAGGTTAGCTCATTGTGGACATCCTGGGGCAACTTCTACCACAAGATTGCTATGAAAACACTACTGGTGGCCGGGAATGGACACAGATGTAGATGAGAGTATTGACAAGTGTGTAGAGTGTGTGAAGTCAGATAAACACAGGAAAACCAGTAAAAAAGAAGTGCATTAGGCCACTATACCAAACGGTCTATGGTTAAAACTAGGATTAGATTTTGCAGGACCATTTAAGGCTCTTACTGAAGAAATGCGTTATTTAATTGTTCTCACAGACTATTACTCAATGCGGATACATTATCAGTTTAGTGCTTGTATTACAACTGAAGTGGTTATTGATTATTTAAGGACAATATTTGCAGCAGAAGGATTTCCAAACATCATTGTTTAGAACAATGGCACATAGCTTACTTCAAGAAAAATGATGGAGTCTCTTACGAAGATTGGTATAAAACAAGAAAAAACACCAGTGTATAGTCCATTGCCTAATGATCTGGTAGAAAGAGTCAACAGGTATCTAAAAGAAGGCATTCAAATGGTGTTAGCATCAAATTTAAGTGTGTCAGGTTTTTTGAGAGAACAGGTTTCAAGCTATAACAGTGCACCATATTCAGTTACTAAACATACTCCTTTTTTCTTGATGAGAGGGAGAGATAGTTGTAATTTATTGACTGCTAAGGTGAGAAAACAATCTAGTTGTTCAAGAGAAGTAAAGGATTTGGATTTAAAGGTAAAAGACAAGTTGACACAAAAGCAAATTAAGGACAACATTTACCATGATAATTTACACAGAACAAAAACCAAAAGATTTTCTGTTGGAGCTTTGGTACTAGTCAGAAAACCTATGCAAGTACAGAAAGGGAGCTCTGCATATTATTCACCTAATCAGTTCATTAGAGTTTCTGATAGTGGGGTGTTACCGAAAGAAAAAAGGTTAGTGGAATAAGAGTGCAGTTGCGTTACTTAACCCCTTCAGCGCTGCGCGGATTCCCCCGCGGTGCTGAAGGGTTCTAGCGCGGGCGGGGCCATGACGGAACGGTTCCGTCATGAGCACAGCTCAACCGATGCTCATGACGGAACCGTTCCGTCATGAGCATCGAAGGGGTTAAAACCGGGCAAGAACTTTTGTTTGATAACAAAGACGCTGATATAGATGAACTTAATGTGAAACAATTTTTTAGATATGTCTAGTACAGAACAGTGTCAATGTGTCGAAGATGTGTTGTAACAACAATAGAGAGATATTATAGTGGGTGGAAATTTTAATGTGTGTGAAAATTGCCGTACACATGAATCCTGTGAAGAAGTTCAAATAGAAAATGCGAATTCACAGGCACAGCAAAATACTGTCATTGTAAATAACGGAAGAAAAATAGTGTTACCTGCTAAGTTGAATGATTATATTTTGTATTGAAAGAATGTTTCGTTCAAGCATAACAGTTTTTTTGGACAAATGTTCATATTTGTATTGGTATTATTATCTCTTTCTTTTCTTTTCTTTTTTTTGCAAGGGTAGGGAGTTATTGCATGGGGAAGGATGTGCAGCTGTGGTTTTGCGTTAATATCAGACTGCATAATAACATGGAATTCCAAGCATGGAATCAAAGGGGTTATGTGTAGAATGTTAGCGAGATAGCGATTTAGTTATTAGTCGTGTTACTTTGTTTCTGTTGTGTTGGCTTGTGGGCCTTAACTCTAATTTTAAAATTAAAGTATTCATCTAAAAAATAATTTTGGTGTCCGAGCTTTCATTGTATATCAACAGTGACCCTGGTGTCAGGTTCTGCTTGCTCAAAAGTTTTCGACTTAAGCCTGTATCCTTTGCCCAATATCTCATCCCCAGATGATTGCCCGTTAATGTAATTACGTGTAGCAGCCCCGGACACTCCCCTCCTCCAGCTGCAACCTTATCCTCATACCACAGTGTTCCAGCTTCCATAACGCCTGCTGTAGGTGGGTTTGATTTACGTCTTTCCCTCCCTTAATAGAACTTCTCTTGTGCTGATTCTATCAGCACTGCACGCGCTGGGATCACTTCCGTGTCATAGGAAGACGTACTGGGCTGCTCTAATTCTATTGCGCACGGTCACCGCCAATGACTGCTACGGTGCACTTGGGGGGCAGCCGAGCGCAGGGAGGTCTGCCCCCGGGCAGATTAGGAGGGGCTGGGCTGTCCTGGCCAGGCATTTTTTAGATTTTGGGCTGTTTTTGATTTGGGCTGCTTTTGGGCTGTAGCCCAATTGTATAAGGGGCTCTTTCTCGCTTTCACAGCCACTATTTTAGGTTCTGGTGACCTGGTGGCTGGGAGCAGGGTAGTGTAGAGGAAAACATTTTGGCAGTTAGTCAGCAGTTTAGTTTTTGAATTCCTTATCAGAGGATGGAAGATTATCGACCAGGGTGGGGGGAAAGAAGGACTTATGAACCCCCAGCACGGGGGGCCCTGGGAGTACTTGGGACAGGATAACGAGGCAGAAGGTGAGTGGGAGGCTGTTGCCCCCCCTCTGGGGGTTACGCTCAAGAGGAATTGTTTGGGAGATGGGTCAGGTCAGGATTTTCCTCCAGAAAGGGGACCATTTTTAGAGGAGGGGGGTAGGCATGGGACTCCAGCAATTTAGATTGGGACCCTGTTATGGGTGTGCTGGAACTGTTTCCTTCAGAGTGGGAGGAAGAGGAAGGCCCGGGGGGTTGGGAGCCTGCGGGAGGTAGCCAGGCTTGGGAGGGATTAGATATTTTCACTTCATGGAATGAGGAGGTGAAAGGCCTGGACAGAGGAGGGCAGAATGATGCGTACTTAGCCAGGGGTGTGTCCTTGGGATTAGCGGTGAGGGGCGGGAGACTGGGTGGAATGGGCAAAAGGGGGAGTTACGGGCAGCAGGACTAGGCAAGGTGGAGGGGATTTGGGGACAGGTGCTGGTCAGGTCTAGTCACCGGCAGGAGCAGCAGCCTGGTTGGACTAGAGTGAAGGGGAAGATAGGGGGTCAGTGACAGGGAGGTGGGGGAGCTGTATAAGGGGGTGGGCTAGTACCGTAGGCATAGGCAAGAAGAGAAGACGGGAGATAGGAGAGGGGTTGCTTAGGCCCAGCACACCAGACCAGGCATAGGCAAGAAGAGAAGACGGGAGATAGGAGAGGGGTTGCTTAGGCCCAGCACACCAGACCAGTCATTGATTTTTCAGGCTTGGAAGACCGGACTCGGCAGAGTTGGGAGCGTGGGAGCGACTTGCAGGCACCGAGGAGAAGCAAGGACGGACCTCCAAGTGGCGCCCCCATTACCAGCGGGGATCCTGTCGCGGCTGACATAAGAAGGCCCAGAGCGGTTTTGTGGGCCCCAACACCCGGCAGACCTCAGCGGTCAGCGAGGCATAAGGAATACAGGAATAAGCGGTCAAAGGATACAGGGGAAGATCGGCGGGTGCAATCAGCACCACTAGGGGCTCATGGGAAGGAACTAGACTTTGATGATGAAAGCCTTGAAGAAGGCGAATTGAGAAATGAAGAAGTAAGGATGGGAGGGACAGAGTAATGTGTCTCATCGTGTTTTTCAGGTGTCAAAAAGGGCGTTGGGCCTTTGGAGGCCAGCCCAATCGGAATTATCCCCGGCACTGACGAGGCGGACTGCAACAACACTGGAGCCAGGTAATGACAAAGGCAGGCTGGGAAAAGCCAGTGATGGTGTCATTTGGGATGGGGGGTGGACAAAATAAAGGGGGAGGAGAGGAGATGAAGGAAGTGTAGGTACGTTCTAGATATAGGAGTAGGTACCAAAGAGTAAAAGCCGAAGGGATTACAAGCACAGAGCAATTAGATAAAGAGGAGAAAGTGTCTGATGAGAAAAAGATAACCTCGAGAGTAAAGAGAGTAAAGTATTTACTGCTGGAAACCAAAGAACGCATATGGAACAGTGAATACATTGAAATGCTGAAATTATTGCACAAGGAGGTGCGTGCTAAAGATGATTCTAAAAGTGGAAGAGTAGGAATTGGCCAAGCGGCCGCGGGTGCCCTTGACCATAAAAAATTGGACGGCTGCGTTTTTGATACGCAAGTGTGTACTGCGGAAATTATCCTGAGCGCTGCGTGGCTACTAGTCATGGATAGGGACATGATCAGGAAAGTGCAGATGAAGGGGGGGGGGTTATGCATGGGCCAGGGAGGGACGGGAAGTACAGGCAGAGGGCAGGCAGGGTCAGGAGGGTCCTGTTTGAAGTGTCAACAAAGGAGTGTGCACTCGTGAGTTCTGCAAATTCCAACACGAGTGATCAAAGTATGGGGGAGGCTTGCATTGGTCAACTGTTTTGGGGCCGGGGCTGGTCATCAGCAAGGGGGCCAACAGTGGCAACACGGAGGGGCCAGCTCAGAGAGTCAACAACAGTGGCAGTTTGCAGGGGTGACGGGGGCTACTAAGGGAAAGAACATAGAGAAGTAGTGCAAGAAAAGTTAGACAAAGTAGTGAGGGAAGGGGGAATGGCTGAGACCTTTCAACGATTGTCCCATTGAAAACTTTATTGTGTCACCCATCGGGGTAATGCCGGAAAAGGAGCCAGGTTAATTCAAACTCATTCAACAATTATCATGCCCAGAAGGGAATGGTTATTGACGAAAAGGAGGTTACTGTTTTATACTCATCAGTTGACGTGGCCATGTCACTTGTGGTGACAGCGGGCGCAATGGCACATATGGCAAAATGCGATATAAAACCAGCTTTCCGTTTGCTTACAGTCCATCCAGATGGTGGTGATCTTCTGGGCATCCATTTCAATGGGAAATGGTATGTGGATAAAGCATTACCGATGGGCTGTTCTATGTCATGCGCATTATTTGAGTGTTTTATCACCTTTCTACATGGTTGACGTGGTCATGTCACTGGTGGTGACCGTGGGCGCAACGGCACAAAGGGCAAAATGCGACATAAAAATAGCTTTCCGTTTGCTTCCAGTCCATCCAGATGATTGGAATCTTCTGGGCATCCATTTCAATGGGAAATGGTACGTGGATAAAGCATTACCGATGGGCTGTTCTATGTGATGCACATTATTTGACTGTTTTAGCACCTTTCTACAGTGGTTGATGTCGCCATGTCACTTGTGGTGACCGTGGGCGCAATGGCACAAATGGAAAAATGTGACATAAAAAATTAGCTTTCCGTTTGCTTTCAGTCCATCCTGATGATTGGGATCTTCTGGGTATCCATTTCAAGAGGAAATGGTACGTAGATAAAGCATTACCGATGGGCTGTTCTGTGTCAGGCGCATTAATTGAGTGTGGTAGTGATGGAGCGGGAAAAATAAAAAAATTTAGTATACCCAATCCATTAATATAAGTTTATATTAAAATGATGAATAATTAATTCTAATAATTAATTGTTTGATGTGATGAAACTAACCAACCTTATTAACCAAGAGAATACATGTGGGAATGCATTGGCATGGCTAAAATAATAAGTGAACTAAGTTGTACGCATATTAAATTTATATGTTTAGCTTAAGCAGTGTTAACGTGATATGCGCTTAAATAAACCAGCATTAACGGCTTTAAATGTTGCATATGGCTAGATAAATGCATACACATAAGGGTATTAGTAAGGGATTAACAATGTTTTATTCATTTCCATGTATTAATTACGATTTGTGTTTCTTTCACTTAAGTTGACTATTCTGGCCTACCAAAAGATGGCTACCAACCGAGACCTAAGCTAAAGTACGTGACTTCACAAATGAATAAATGGAGAGATGCGCCTGCACCGACTTCATTGTGACCCAGCCATGAACTATCAGACCAGGTCCATAAAGACTACTCTGGGCGAGATGCCAATGTCCCTGAACTTGAAACAAATGTTGCTAGTTGGGAACCAAAAGCCACCTTTTCACAATAGACTGATACTTCCCTGACCTGGGAACATCCTTTCCCATGCGCCTAGTATATTCATCATCCGTATGAGAATATTAGAAAATGTTGCTTAATGTATTGGAATGAGGCTGAATTCAACCAATCAACGGCCTGGAAATAAAGAAAGTGATACTATTATATGTAAATTTTGGTATAAATATTAGTAGTCTAGAGAGGGAAAGTGCTGCTGGTCATCACCCTTAGAGCTTGAGACGCACCCTGATCGATGCTACTCTATGCGACATCCCATGCTGACAGAAGAGGACGGGACGTTAGAATACTGATGATCTTTCTGAGGACTGGTGCTGACTTAGAAAACGACAATTAGCCAGAATAGGTAAATATGACAAAAGATAATATGGCATTGTTAGGATTTAACTTGCAAATTAATTAGATAAAGAAAATTATTATTTGAAGAATTGTGTCGGGTGATTATTTCTTGTGATATTTTATTGATTAAATATGAGAGTTAAAGTGTTTCTTCCATCAAATTCCAAATCAACTAAATGATCTATTCGACCTCCCGGATGGAGGAACTGTTAGAGTAAGTCAATAGATGTGTTTTCCTCTATCCGAAGTGAAAAAGATGCAGTTCAGGATCAGGATATATATCTCTTTCTTGTAAGGCACGGATAGTGTGATGTGGAATGAATGTTGGTGTTATGGGCCCCACCAGCATGTGATGTGTGTATGTGTGTTTGACTGCGGAATCATTCCGTCCGTGGAAGCAGGAGGAGATTTTGCATTCTGAACTGCACCAGTAGCACCTTATTACAGTGGTTGTTTATAAGCGCAAGGGCCACAATCTGGTGACACATTATCCGGGCGATTTCTGCATTGTGGGCGTCTCAGGCTCCACAAAGGGCCAGGATGTCCAGGAAAACTTCAAAGAGCCGATGGGAGAGTTGGGGGTGCCGCTGGCACCCGGAAAGGAGATGGGCCCCAGCACGACACTGTTGTTTCTAGGAATGGGGATCAATTCAGGTGTAATGCAGGCACGCTTACCGGAGGACAAGAAACACAAATGCTGGAGCTGTGTGATATGATGCTGGCTCAGGGGAAAGTGACAGCCAAGGAGGTACAGGTCTTGTTAGGTCATTTGAACTTCACATGCAGAGTAGTGAGAGTAGGGAGGACTTTCTGTAGGAGACTGGTACGGGCATTGGTGGGACAAAGATCACCTCATCACTATGTGAGATTGTAAGCAGGAGTAATAGAGAAATTGAGAATGTGGAGGGTAATTTTACAGTCTTTTAATGGGATTCCACTTGCAAGGAATGAAGATTTGATATGGAAGGTACAGATTTTCAGCGATGCGGCAGGCAGTTAGGGTTTTTGGCCTGTTTTGGCAAGGGAGGCACAATGGAGAGATGGAGGTAGGAGTATTGCATTTCTAGAGTTGTTCCATTTAGTAGTGGCAGTGACATTGTTGGAGTCGCAGCTAGCACACAGGAAAGTTACATTTTGAGTAGGTATTATGGCGGTTGTGGAAATAGTGAACCGCCAGTCAGCAAGGGACGAGCAGGGCTGAAGTTGTTAACAGTGTTTGCTTTAGGTTGTTTGTGCCATGACATAGCGTTCAGGACACTGCACGTCCCAGGTGTGGACAATGACATAGCGGATGTTTTGTCTCGTTTGCAGTATGGGAGATTCTGTGGGCTAGCCAAGGAGGCCGACAGATCTCCGACGCCCATGCCGTTTCAGTGGTAGTACGTAGGCAACACAGGATGCTATATGATTGATAAGAGTTTATTCAAAGTCACGATTGCAGGGAAATTAGCAGGTTTGCCTGGGTGGGTAAGCTGCTGTAGGCTTATGCGCTGTCAGCAGGTGAACTGGGTACGAGTAAGCTAGAGGGATGGGCAAGAGAACGAGGACAGATGAGGCATGTTGGGAAACCCTTGTTGTGACTGTTGTTGGGCCAGGTGATTCAGATATTACCAAATATCGGCACAGATGGTTTTGAGACCTTTTTGTTTTCCACATTGATGGTCTGAAGGTTTTTTTGGCCATTTCGGTTACTAGAATTATTGGAGGACTAGAAGGGGTGGGGGGGGTTAGCTGGGAGGATGTCGCACCACGTAAGTCGGGGTGCGAATTTAGTTGAGGAAGTCAGAGACAGATTAGAGGGGTAAAGGAAATTGGTTTGTGCTGAAGGCATCTTCCCCTCTGCTCACTTGTCCTTGCATTTGGGAAGCGGGCTGGCGAGCAGCGTCCATAGGGCATGAGGGATTAGTTCTTTAAACATGCCAATGGGAGCAGAGCCACTGCCTTTCAGCTGCTGCCAGTATTGAGGTTAGCTTTATAAGAGCTTGGCAGCGACGGCGCGGACTTTGGGGACTCACTCTTTCAGGATTGGGGCAGCAGCAGAGGCCAACAATAGAGGGTGGTAAAGGAGTGTCATCAGGCAGCTGGGGCGTTGGTCATCTGAATGCTACAATCGCTACTTGCGAAGCAATGACAATGCTTGGCACGGTAGCTAACAATGTATGAGCTCATACATATCTTTCTCGTTTCAGGTTCGGTGTCTGACCCCCTTTCTGAGGAGATGACTATTTGGGTAGTGGGGCACTCTTTCGTAAAATGGGTTCACTTTCAAGTCCGCAAGAGTTATTTTGGACAGAATCTTGTTTAACAGAAAGATTTTTAAAGTATTGTTATAAGTAAATGGGGGCATGTTATGGAAAAATATAACACGTGCTTGACCAGCTTGATGGTGGGTAATAGGTAACCAGACAATTTGGTTATACACTTGGGAGAACATGATTTGGGTAAGAAGAAGGGCATTGTGTTCATGTAAAGTATGAAGAGGAATTTTGCATTGACTGAACAACAGTGGGCGGGCTGTTTTTTGTAATCTGGACTAAGTTTGTTCCAAGAAAGTTTAGCGTGAGGCGCTTAACCCAGGAACGGTGGGCAGGGCGAGAAGAAAGCTTAACACAGAGGTGGCAAGTTTTGGAGGGAAGTAGGTTTTAGTAGGATGGTGCTTAAACAAATTCACTTTGACACAGTATAATTTTTCGGAGGGGAT
This sequence comes from Triturus cristatus, assembly GCF_964204655.1. NCBI lineage: Eukaryota > Metazoa > Chordata > Amphibia > Caudata > Salamandridae > Triturus > Triturus cristatus. Next base: position 1,026,947,442 of record NC_140588.1, on the reverse strand, counting down.
AGGGTCTACCTTTCTGAGATTGGAATGGACCTATACCTTTAAGAAACTAGGTAAGGTTTGGCTGGACCCTAAATCTTCATAGTCACTCAGGAGAATAGAGTCCTAATAGGAAGGGGGGGCAGAAAAAAGGGGCAGGCAGCAGATCTGCCTTGCCTTTTTCCTGGGTGGCAAGGTTTTGAAAAGTTGGCCAGGGTTGACAGAGGTTTTTGGTTAAGTGTTGGAAATTTGTGAGCAGGGAAAGGGTAGGCAGGTAGTCTAACTTTCAGGGTAGATGTTTGTTAGTTACAGTTGCAGAAAGGCAGGTAAGGGATTTGGGTTCCTATGGTAGCGCATAATTTTTAACTGCAATACTGTGCAGTGTTGTTGTTTATGTAAATGGCAGGGTGGGGGAAACCTTGAGGGTATCGTAGGGGCTGGGGGGATCAGGGGTAAGTTATTTAATGTATAGCAAAGTTTTAGTTTTATAAGGCGGTTGCCAGGTATGGAATTTGTTATGTGCACCTATTTCAATAAAGCAGCCTTTTTCACACACCAATTGATCTCGGTCTGGCTTGCCCGCCTCCCTCCCAAGTGGGACTTGGGGGGCAGCCGAGCGTAGGGAGGTCTGCTCCCGGGCAGATTAGGAGGAGCTGGGCTGGCCTGGCAAGCTATTTTGTAGATTTTCTGCTGTTTATTGATTTGGGCTGCTTTTGGGCTGTAGCCCAATTATAGCCCAATTGTATAAGGGGATCTTTCTCGCTTTCACAGCCACCATTTTAGGTTCTGGTGACCTGGTGGCTGGGAGCAGGGCATTGTAGAGGAAACATTTTTTCCACCCTCCCTTCCCCCTTTTTTATGAAATTGGGGTTCCTGGGTGGTCTTTCTGTTTCTTTTTCTGGGGGCCGCATTTGTTGAGAACAGGTGCATATGGGACAATTTATCTACGCTGTCACTTGGAACAGGAGCTGGCGGGGTTTTGAAAAATTGGCCGGGGTTGGCAGAGGTTATTGGTTAAGTGTTGGAAGGTTGTGAGCAGGGGCTGGGAAACGGTTGGCAGGTAGTCTAACTTTCAGGGTCGACGTTTGTTAGTTACAGTTGCAGAAAGGCAGGTAAGGGATTTGGGTTCCTATTGTAGCGCATAATTTTTAACTGCAATACTATGCAATGTTCTTGTTATTGTAAAAGGCAGGGTGGGGGAAACTTTGAGGGGATCGTAGGGGTGGGGGATCAGGGGTCAGGTATTTAATGTATAGCGAGGTTTTAGTTTGGTAATGCCGTTGCCAGGTTTGGAATTTGTTCTATGCACCTGTTTCAATAAAGCGGCCTTTTTCACACACAAATTGGTCTGGGTCTGAGTTGCCTCCCTCCCTCCCAATGCTCCGTGTGCCCGCACATCGGGCCCCTAAGGATCCAGGAGGGAAAAGAATGAAAACACACATGCAGCCAGATGGAGAGCCTTATTCCACCAGAGAAAGCAGGTTAGGACATTCTGTACACCTTTTTATGTCTGGTTTTAGTGACACCTTTAGCTGTTTCATCAGACTACTGTTCTTCCAAACACTCGTACATGCGCTACACACAGAGAGGGACTTTTGGTCCGCATGCTTCATCCTGTGGTCTATTAATAGCAATTCCCATTTTCCTTCTGCCTTGCTAGCACACTGCAAGGGGTGATAGTTCATCCCACTTTTCCATTTGGATCCCTTTATTCTGAGTGGCTGTACAGAGCCTGTGCAAATTGTTCACATCCAGCAAAAGATAGTTTCTTTCTCTTCAGTGACAATGCAGGTTTTATTCATTTTTAGGTCTCGGCTGCGAAAGGCTGCGCTTGCGCAGTCTCGCTCCGAGATTTAATGAGTTGGAGTGACTTTGAGAAGAGGGGCTTGCACCCGCCCCTCTTCTCTCCTGTTCTCCATTGGCTGGCCTCTTAAATGCTGGCCAGCCACTGGAGAAGAGGTCCAGTCACTCCGTTGAAGCCCCGTCCTTTTCGGATCGGGGGGCGTGTTTTTTGCGAGAAGTCTCAGGGAGGAGACAACAGCAAAACACGCCCCCCAACCCGAAAAGGACACTCCCTTTCTCCGAGGCATTTTCTGCTGTGCCTCGGAGAAAGGCGGTGGTGTCCCGGCGTTGCTCCCTCACCTCCCGGCTCCTCCACGTGCCTCATCCCCTCTCTATCATCTCTTGTTCCCGCTTTGGCCTTGGACGGTGCAAACTTCAGATTTCAGGGGAGGGCTCTGATTCTGGATGAAAGAGGGCGGGCGGGGGGGGGGTGCTGGCGGCGCTTTCCAGACACAACGACCCCTTCCCTTCATAAGCTGAGGAAGAGGCCGCGAGACGGACACAGAGGCCAGGAAGACCGAAGCGAGGGAGAGACCAGACGGACAGACAGACGCGGCCACGATGGGAGACTGGGAATACAACGACTCTAGTCAAGGAGAGACCTCCGATTGGGAAGATTCAGACAGTAGTCAAGAAGAGGTCCCCGACTGGTGAGTACCTGGCTGGTTCTCAGACGTGCCTCCTGCGGCGGCAGCACTACCTGGAGCTTGTACACATGTCCAGGGATCGGTACTTGTTGTTCATATAGCATATACCGCCTTTCTGTTTCAAAGCGCTATCAATTGTTGCAGATAAGTGAACACATCCGACAATTGTACTTGTTCGGGTTTTATATCCCGCCTTACAGTTTCTAAGCGGTACCAGTCAGTCAGCTGGTTTCATGTTTTCTAGGGCCCCCCATCGTTACTTACTTTATGCGCTAGGACTCATCACCAGAACAGGCTTTGGCCATGAACCTAGTGTTGTCGTCCAGATCAAGCTGATAGCTCAGTAGGTTAATGCACATGCTATTGAGTCGGTATTTGCAACACGTATGTCCCGTGCTTGGTTACTACCCTTCTGAGAATGTTCTTGTTCTCCTTTCAGGAACAGTTTAAGTTTAATTAAACAACCACCATAGTTTTTATAATACTAATACAAGTTTCCTATTTATCCAGACACCTCCCCCATAGTACATAAGTGGATAAATTCTGCCATTTAGCCGGTGGACGATTAAATAGTGCATCGTTTACTCAGCGGCCAAAATTGCGCCTGCCACCAATACTAATATATGCATTATCAAATATACCAAGAGGGCGTTTCTGTGTGATGCATATCCGTGTATATAATATATTCAGTAGTTTATCTCTTTGGCTTGCCCATCCCTTCATTGCTACTTATTGATATGCCAATACCCTAGTTTGGGGGGCAGAGCACAAAACATTTTTGAATTGCGCTATTGTATGCACTTGATAGTTTATTCTTGCTTGGGGCATCGTTTACTAGTATATTATGGAAGGATACTGGTGGTAGTAATGTGGGACATGAACGTTTGTGCACGTCTGCTTTGTTATATTGTTGTTTTTGTGCTGATTTATTGCAGTTCGATAATTTGCTTGTACTGTGGTTTTCTGTTGTATTCTGTTTTGTTGTGCTGTTACCTTGCGCCGTGTGTTATTGTGTTATGTTCTGATGTTTACTGTAGACATAAGAAATGGATTCTGCTACATTTCTAGCCCATGCCCTTAGAGTTCCTTTCACGAACACGCATTTACCGCTCTCTCAGGTGACTTGCGCTGCTCCAGGTCTAATCTACTTAGAACACCAGTCAGCACTGATGTGACGCAGGCCCCAAAAGAGTCTGCGTGACCGAGTGTGCAGTGAAATACATTATTTTAAATCTACCGGCGCTGGGCCCCAACCAGGCCTCGGCGGAGTCGGAGTAGGTCTCGTGCAGAGGCAGCTGCCTCAGACGGTTTTCTGTTTTTGTAAAGCCCGCCACCCCCTGGTCTGCTCTGCATCGGTCCACAGGAGACTGTCCAGAGTAGGGCAGTTGTGAGGGTTGTGGAGGCCTCAGCAGATAGTTTATGGCAGCCATTTAAACTCTTGTCACACGGAGATCAAAGCGGCCGCAAGGAAGACGAGAGGGTTAAAATGTGAAATCCAGTATTTGTAAAGCGCGAACAGCTACCCGAAGGCATCCTGGCGCTGGGGGCCGTCGGGAAGATTGAGCAAGCTATTGCCCAGAGTCGCATGGTGCTAGGCTGACGTGCCGCCGGTGCCAGGGATCGAACCGTGAGCCCCAGATTCCAGCGTCAGTCGCCCTGGCCGAGCCACGGGTAAGGATGGCGCCCGCCACTGTACCCCAATGACGATACATGTTTCACTCCATCTCACACCCTAGCTCCTCCATGGTTTGTTTGCTGTTTTATTTATTTATGCGTTTTTATATAGCGCGTACAATACCAGTAGGTGTCAGAGCGCTTTACAATAGAACCAATTACATCACATAAGGACTTCAGAGTATACGAATTACACACAAGACACGAAACAGAAACTGGCGTACAAACACAAAAAGAAAATGATACTACAATGGTGTGAACGAAAGATGTGCAAGTAAAACTAACGACGCAGATACAATTCATTTTGGCGGGATCAGTCCCCGTCCTCTCACCCAGCCCACGGCACTCGCCTAGCTGGCCCTATTCTGTGAATGACACAGTACTGCGCCGAGATAGCTGCCTGCATGTTCTTCCGTTCTTTGCCTCCATGACCCCTATGACCCGGGGAAGCAAGGTCGAGGCAGAGATATCACCAATTTATACCCATGGCAACACGTATCAAAGCAAAACGTAAATATTCACGGAAACCCAATTCCTACACATTATTGTTAGTGTGCTATATAGTTTTAGTAGTAAAACAGTATGAATGTGGACATTTATTTGCCACATTGAAAAGTACATTCTCCAAGTTGGGGTGTTAACTCATTCACGAAAAGGGATTTTTTCTTCTGTTTTTTATATAATGCAAACTTGACCTAAAGCTACTAGAGTACTTTACATGAGCACCAGTTACTTTGCACAATAAGTTTATTTCTATTATTTTTTAGTCAGGGAACTAGAAATGATTTCCCAGAATCACAGGATTTTGAGCCAACAAACCTGGTTCCCCAGTTCCAATGTCGGCAGCCCTGGCCATTACACCACGTCCTCTCAGCCCTTTGGGACCCTTTTCCATTTGTGAATGTTAAAAAAACGCAAACTTGACCTGAAGGTACTGGAGCACTTTACATGAGCACCAGTTACATTTCGCATGGACACGTTCATTTCTGGTTTAAAATTGTATTACAAAAATTCAAAAGAAATGCAACACAAAGTCAATACCATGAAGACACTCACCAAATAGGGTATTACAGAGAAATACAAAATCAAAAATATTCTAAATTACAAGTGAGCAGTACTTACAGTATACACGGGACACCTAAAGCAGATGTAGAAAGGGAGGGAAGGGCACCGCCAGAAGAACCACCACCTTCAAGAGGTCATCGCCGGCGTGCTGAGGAGCCCCACCCAGACAAGGGGCACACGGGGTACTCACTACTCGCTCTCAGAGCCCAAGTAAAACAAGCATTTACAATGCAACGGTCTCGGCATTGTTAAAGTTAGAGCTATTGGAATTGCTCATGACATTATTTTTGTTTATGTTTTTAAAACATGTAAAGAAACGGCATTGTTATTTACAATGTCAATAGCTTAATCTGTGTGTGGGTGCAAATGCACTAGGTCTCGCATTGGAGAGTGATTAAGCTATTGACATTGTAAATAACAATGCCGTTTCTTGAAATGTTTTAAAAACAAAAACATAAACAAAAATAATGTCATGAGCAATGCCAATAGCTCTAACTTTACCAATGCCGAGACCATTGCATTGTAAATGCTTGTTATATCTTATCTTTGAGTACTGGCTATTATTTTGCTTCTTACTTCTTGTGCCCAGTTAGACAGTGGTCAATTTTCTCTCTTCTGGTTAAAATTGTTCTTAGATAGAGTTTAAGTGACATTGTAAGAATGTAACAGTCTGCGTTAGGTTGTAACTTCTTCTTGTCTCCTTCACAAATAATAAAATGAATGGGACAACCTAGAGTATTGTTATTAAAAATATCACTGCTAAGATAGCCACAAAGGTAAATAAATGGAACTTTAAAATGTTTATAGCTAATATATGGTGGCCATGTTTAAGTATCGGCATGTTTTTTTCTAAAAAATGTTTCTTTTTGTGGCAACTATTGCATTAAAACTGTTAGCTTTGCCAACGCTTGTTTATTTTTCTCTACTCCTCATTCAGTGTTTCTATTTCCCTCTCCTTCCCCAGGCAGACCCCTGCCTCCTGTGTCTATGGCACCTGACTACATCCTGGAACTTACCAAGAAGTATCCAACAAGTTCTCTTCTATAAACCTGTGGAGGAGGTTGTCCATATATATTTTGAAAATAACACATCTCAAATTTAAAAATAATCGTGTATAACTGTGACAAAGTTATCCTAAAGCTTCTTTAATGTTGTGACCTAGGGACACTTTTTTAAGTCTGCCTGATATAACTTTATTTCCTCCCTCATTGCCTTCTGAGAGTGGGGATTCTGCCTCTGTGCCACAGCTCATCACAGCTTCAAAAGCTTTGAAGTCTTTCCATAAACAATGCAAACCAGGCCAGATGTCCAAGTATGAAGTGGTAAAGGATCCGATGCATTAATCGTCTCCGCCATGGATGACCAGTTTGCACTGAAATACTCTCCTTCACAAAGGCTGTTCCTGTTTCCAGTTTGAGCAGGTGAGGATTCAGAGGTGAACCGTCTGACCTAGTTTAATTGGCAGTTACAACTTTCCCCACAGTTATTCCGGAAATAAACAGTGCCGTACCAATGCAGTTCAGTCATAATAAGTACATAGTTTAATTAACAAATAGAATCAACATACACGTTTTGAAGTCAGCATGTAACAGCAAAATGCAAATGTTTTAGCAGAAAAAGAAAGAAACATAGTACAAGGGATGTCAGATATCACGGTCCACAGACAAGTAAAAAGAGAACCGAATCAATTCAATGATTTGCCGTTTATCTTCAAATAACACATGTAAATACAAACATATGTAAAGTGCATCAATGTAGTGATTTCAGAACAGCCGACACGTGTTTCGTTACTGATGTAACTTCTTCAAGGCTGTTAAGGTAAAATCAAAAAACCATTTAAACATAAACACTCCTTATAGTATTTCTAGTTCAAAGTCTCGAAATTAGTCTCAACAACAGAGCCCATTTGTCCAAGAGTGGTAAGGTAAACAAACATGCATAGCTACAGCAATATTCACAAAAGACCCTAATACTAGGGTTTAACCAGAGAGCAGGAGAAATAGATCCAAAACACCATGTCACCCGTCGTGATGAGTAAGATGAGCCAAGAGTTCAATCAGCAGTAGAAAGAGTAAAGGAAGGATGCCATTGGAACCCAAGGTGCGATTTGGCAAGATTGTTTATAGCCAGTTAAGTCAGAAAAAGAGAAGTCTCATAGCGTTACCTTCTGTCTAATTTAGTCGAGTAGTAATGAGTGGTATCACGCCGTATTATTACCAGGTCTGGTGCCAATTCTTAGGCAGGATATTCATCGAAATGAACAGGATAAGTAAGGAGAATCTACTCGTTTTCTGAAATGAAAATGTGAAAGAAGATCATGTAACGTTATAGGCTTAATTAGAGATTAAGTGTCAATTGGTTTCCTAGCGATTAGGCCTTCACCAACTGGATTCCGGCATCTATATACCTTGTATCAATGGTCCTGAGTGGGGGGATTTTTTTGAAATGGCGTAGTTCAGAGATCCCACGTCCGAAACTCCGAACTTATGTTCTTATTTCTAATGTAGTTTCGCGGCACCCCAAGTACGTGCCTGGGCAAAGGAGACGTAAAAAAAGAACATAGAAAGAAAAGAAGTACATAGTGGGTCCTCAGCTAATCCAGATCCATGCAATAAGGATTTCATTACTTTAAAGAGACTAACCACTATTTGCAGTTTCGATGTGGTCGGAAGTAGTATGCAGTGCCCCTTCCGCAATGTCCAATGTGTAGAGAGATTGGAGACGAAAGACGTTCGCCACGACCTATGGATATGGTTACCCTATAATATATCATAAACATTCGTCAATATACTATGGCAAAAAGTACAATCTTACATTTAAGGAGGGGGGTTCAGTGCACTCCAGTAGCACATAGAACCCTCCCAAGCGAAGGTGATAGTAACATATATTCTTACCCCCACAGAGGTTCTTTTCTGTGTACTGTCAATTCGGTATGCTCGTTGAAAAAGGTCACGCTATTGTAGCACACATCCTTGTGTCAATAATACACGGTATGTGTAGAAGAAGTTCTTTAACATTCGTTTGAAAAGTATGATCAATCTATAAGGCAAAGGAACCCATTATCACCCGATCCTGGGAGTATGGCATAGTAACACACTTCCGAACCAAAATACAGTTGTAATTACAAGTAGCGCCCAAATATAAATATTGGGGCCACTCTAAGTAGATATTGCGGGATGCCGAAATGCGTAGACAAAATTTGGAGTCTCTAAAACGACACTCAGTATCCAGTATGTGATGAGGCAATTATGCGGTAAACACACCTCTCATAGTAGGAATAGTACGCGTCTTATACAATGTTTGCAGACAGGCACGTAAGCACTTACTAGTATAATTCTTACTTAGTCAAAGAGCAACGGAACCATGTTGTTGAACGTCTTCTCACGAAAGCACTATGGTAGGTGCCTGTAAACAGAACCAATTTACCCGTTACGTAAATCTTGATAAAAGTTAATAGAGGAAACTAAACCTCCCATTCTAGCGCTTAATAGCGTCCTCAAAGTAAACGCGAGCTCGCGTTGAGTCACTTACTGGTTATGATCTTCGAACCTCGGACCGGAATAACTGTGGGGAAAGTTGTAACTGCCAATTAAACTAGGTCAGACGGTTCGCCTTTCACTTCACTGTGTGATACATGATTTTGGTACTTGGAGTGCCGGGATAGTACCCTGTTGAAAAGATTATTCTAGCCACTAGCACCATATTCTGGGCCTAGTGGACTCTCGCATCCTAGGTAGTGGGATGCTCTTCTATCCGGATGGGCACCTTGAAAGACTGTTCTAGCGACTAGGGAATAGATGTGCGACCTAATTCCATCACTACCTTTTCCTCAATTATTGTAAAGCTGTTGTGGAGGTCTGCACTCTCTTCTTTGCATTGTGTTCGTTACACACTACAATTATCCTTTCTTTTTGTTATTCTCTTTTCCCCCCCGTGTCGTGGGATACCATAACCTGACATGGCAAACTTTGATGATGAAAGAGACAAAATCTTTCTAGAACTGTGTTCCGGGAAAACATTCACGAATCCCGAAGAAAAGGCCTCCACTGAGCAGGAGGGCCTTAGATCCAAATTCATCAAGTTAGAGAGACTAAAAAAACAGGAGCTCTCTAGGTGGTGGGATGCCACCACCTTGAAACGGTACATTGATATAAGGCAAATTCCCAGAGGTCTCCGAGTTATTATTTTTCCTTCTTTTGAGGATTTGGACCCAGACCTGTTAAAGGAATGGGAGGAACTTATTACCTCATCCTCCTATAAAATGATGGATGTCCTCATCCGACATGCAGATCGTAAGCGAAACAAACTATTAAAGGACATTGAAACACTTGAACTGGAGATTAAAAACATCAATCTACCGGAGCCCACTGAGAAAAACTATCAGATTTTGAAAGATATTCTTAGTGGTCACCAGAGATACATTAAAGATAAAAAGATGAGAAAATTCAAACGAGACGAGAATGATTATAAAAATGGCAGAGTATTTACTTTTGCAAAAAAAATTGACGAGGAACGACCCACTAGAGGTCCTATAAATATGGCGACTACTAGTGCCCCCAGTGTACCATCTACCAGTGGGTCAGATATCTCTAGTATCTGTAGCGAAACGAGCCACACTACTGAACCGGAAACCGCTGCCCAGGGTACTCACTTGGACCCCACTACAAGCTCTTCTTTTTTAGAGGAGCTGAACCGTTATCGGAAGGGGACTCGGAATATATACAACCGAGACACCTCAAAAAAACTAGAAGGGGCGGGAGGTGGAAACGCAGGGAGAGAAGGGGCAACGAATACCAGATCCTCGGCCCGCAATGTAAAGAATTGATGCAGACGACACACAACCAGCTCAATACGGAGACTGCGGTGGCAGAATCTCCTGATCATGTACAAATTGTTAATCTGTCAAACCATGAGTTATCTAAATGTGAGGAAATGGCTCTTATGAAAGGGTTGAGCTTTTGTCCAACTAGTAAACCGGACTTTGTTAATATTCATGTCGATTTGTACAAATTTGTGAGAAAAATAAAACTTAAAAAATACTTTGAGGAGAATCAGACCCCTACTTCTTGCCCTGATCAGGTGATCACACCGTGTCATAAGACTATTGATGATATTGTTAATGTACATGTTCTGTCTTCACTAAATGATGACTCTATCTCTATGTCTAATGTCTTGAGAGATCTGGGGATAGAAATGAATACTAATTGGGACAGTGGGCTGAGGATTGCCTCGCAGTTTATACCCCGACTACCAGCAGACAATATGATTGACGCATTCTACAGAGCCGTGACGAAAGATCTGCATGCTCTGGAGGATAAGTTAAGACAAAAAAACAAACACTACCGATACAATATGTCGAAATCAGAATACTATTCTCTGAGAAAACTCTCGGCCAACACACATCTAGTAATAAAAGAGGCAGACAAGGGAGGCAACATTGTCCTAATGCAAGAGAGTGACTATGACAAAGAAGTTAATAGGCAACTATCAGATCATCAGGCCTATATTAAGCTATTAGGAAATCCCTTGAGAAACATCAATCTTTTGATTGAGTCTAAACTGACAACATGGCAAGGACAGGGTTTAATCAGTGATGGAGAAGCTAGATATCTTCTCAATCCCACACCGAAAGCACCTTGTTTTTACGTATTACCCAAGGTACATAAACCAGCTACGTTTCCCCCGGGCAGACCAATAGTTTCTGGTCTGGGTTCCCCCACCGAACGAATTTCGGAGTACATTGATCATTTCTTGCAACCTTTTGTACTCAATCTTCCATCCTATTTGAGGGACACAGGGGACTTGTTAAACAAATTGGAGGATATTGAGTGGTTACCTGACATGTCGTTTGCCACATTAGATGTGTGTGCGCTGTATACCAGCATCCCATGGGAAGCAGGCCTACGGGCTCTAAAGGATACATTATTCCAGAGGGATGCTACACTATATGGTCATACATTGATGCTTCTAGAAATGACCAAACTGGTTCTGGAAAATAATGTCTTCATGTACAGAGGGGAGTGGTACCAACAAGCAATGGGAGTAGCCATGGGGTGTAAATTTTCGCCATCCATAGCAAAAATTTACATGGGCATGTTCGAGAAACAACACCTGTGGATGAACGGCCCGCCAGAACTAACTGCACACATCATGTATTGGGGGAGGTACATTGATGACATTTTTCTTATATGGACAGGAAGCCAATCCCAATTCATTTCTCTAACAGAATTTCTAAATGACAACTCGTACAATCTCAAATTTACTTCAAACTTTAGCACCACACAGGCTGCCTTCTTAGACATTACCCTCTATGTTAAAGGCAACAAAATCATGTCAAAACTATACAGAAAGAAAACGGCGTGTAACTCTGTGTTGCATGCGGACAGTGCCCACCCCATGACACAAATTAATGCCATCCCTCTAGGCGAAATGTTCCGCCTCCATAGAAACTGTAGTGAGGATGAGGTTTTCATGCATGAATTACAACTCCTACAGGAACGTTTCGTGCGTAGGGGCTACACACCAAAGATCCTTGAAACCGCTAGGAATCGAGCACTCTCTACACCTAGAAACTCACTCCTCAAAAAGAGTGGGAGCATGACGAACAAGAAACACACCAAGACCAAAGAAATAGGCCTCATAACAGACTATCATGTGGAGAGTAGGGCAATTAATAAAATAGTATCAAAGCATTGGCACCTTCTGTTGTGTGATAAATCAGTGGAGAAACACCTCACTGGTAAACCTAGAATTATACACAGAAGGAACAAAACGATGAGGGACATACTATGCAATAGCTACCTTCCACCCATGCCTAAGACTCTTTCATGGCTACCTGCAAAACCAAAGGGATTCTATAGGTGTACTCATTGTAACATGTGCCCCTTGGCATTGAATGGTATAAAGGAATTCAAATACAATACATGTACGACTCACTACATTAAAGACTTCATGAACTGTGATTCCAAGTTTGTGGTTTACTGCATAGTATGTACCTGTAATCTAATTTACATTGGCAGCACCATTCGTGCGTTGAAGGAAAGGATTCAGGAACACATGAGGGCCATTCGGAAAAATGACCAGAGCTACCCTCTGGCAGTGCATTTTAATACCCTGCACTCAGATGACTCACTGCATAATAATAAATTTCATGGGATTACCCAAGCTTTCAACCACCCTAGAGGGGGTGATCGCACACTTAATCTCAGAAAACTTGAGGCACAATGGATTATCAGGTTACGGGCCGTAGAACAGGGAATTAACTTTGATAGGGAGTTACAAGTGTTTCTAAGAGACTAAATGTCTGGGGTCTTAATATTTTGGATACTGCAAGCTGTCATAATATTCAGGCTGGTAATTGGAATGACCTGGTTGCACACTCTACACATTAAGCCTTACAGTCTCCTCTTTGCTGGCATACTAATCTACCTATGACTGTTCTTCTTTTCTCCTTTTTTTCCCTTGGTCTACTTTGCTCATAGGGCTGTGATAAGACAGGGTGTGACATTGATTAAGATTTTTTCAGATGGCCCTTTAAGACGTCATGAGAAGCTATAGAAAGACGCAGACTAGAATTATTCACATGGACGAGATGCTTTTCAAAAATTTGTTGCCATACTCAGGGGTGGTTGTTTGATTTCTGATCACCCTCCATGGCTAGGACTATTGATATACGGCACAATGTTCGGATTTATCACAACTTCTATGCGTGACATAACTATCTTTCCAATATGGCCGAAAAATTAGCAGGAAGTGTAGTCCTGCTTACATCGGACTTGGGAACAGGAAGTCCGTCTGGGATGCGAAGTCTGTTTACTCTTTCTAACTTGGATTTAAAAGAGTAGTGACGGGACCGTCACAGACTGCCTCTGCGAATATCCGCCGTACTATGGGTCCGAGGTTCGAAGATCATAACCAGTAAGTGACTCAACGCGAGCTCGCGTTTACTTTGAGGACGCTATTAAGCGCTAGAATGGGAGGTTTAGTTTCCTCTATTAACTTTTATCAAGATTTACGTAACGGGTAAATTGGTTCTGTTTACAGGCACCTACCATAGTGCTTTCGTGAGAAGACGTTCAACAACATGGTTCCGTTGCTCTTTGACTAAGTAAGAATTATACTAGTAAGTGCTTACGTGCCTGTCTGCAAACATTGTATAAGACGCGTACTATTCCTACTATGAGAGGTGTGTTTACCGCATAATTGCCTCATCACATACTGGATACTGAGTGTCGTTTTAGAGACTCCAAATTTTGTCTACGCATTTCGGCATCCCGCAATATCTACTTAGAGTGGCCCCAATATTTATATTTGGGCGCTACTTGTAATTACAACTGTATTTTGGTTCGGAAGTGTGTTACTATGCCATACTCCCAGGATCGGGTGATAATGGGTTCCTTTGCCTTATAGATTGATCATACTTTTCAAACGAATGTTAAAGAACTTCTTCTACACATACCGTGTATTATTGACACAAGGATGTGCGCTACAATAGCGTGACCTTTTTCAACGAGCATACCGAATTTACAGTACACAGAAAAGAACCTCTGTGGGGGTAAGAATATATGTTACTATCACCTTCGCTTGGGAGGGTTCTATGTGCTACTGGAGTACACTGAACCCCCCTCCTTAAATGTAAGATTGTACTTTTTGCCATAGTATATTGACGAATGTTTATGATATATTATAGGGTAACCATATCCATAGGTCGTGGCGAACGTCTTTCGTCTCCAATCTCTCTACACATTGGACATTGCGGAAGGGGCACTGCATACTACTTCCGACCACATCGAAACTGCAAATAGTGGTTAGTCTCTTTAAAGTAATGAAATCCTTATTGCATGGATCTGGATTAGCTGAGGACCCACTATGTACTTCTTTTCTTTCTATGTTCTTTTTTTACGTCTCCTTTGCCCAGGCACGTACTTGGGGTGCCGCGAAACTACATTAGAAATGAGAACATAAGTTCAGAGTTTCGGACGTGGGATCTCTGAACTACGCCATTTCAAAAAAATCCCCCCACTCAGGACCATTGATACAAGGTATATAGATGCCGGAATCCAGTTGGTGAAGGCCTATTCGCTAGGAAACCAATTGACACTTAATCTCTAATTAAGCCTATAACGTTACATGATCTTCTTTCACATTTTCATTTCAGAAAACAAGTAGATTCTCCTTACTTATCCTGTTCATTTCGATGAATATCCTGCCTAAGAATTGGCACCAGACCTGGTAATAATACGGCGTGATACCACTCATTACTACTCGACTAAATTAGACAGAAGGTAACGCTATGAGACTTCTCTTTTTCTGACTTAACTGGCTATAAACAATCTTGCCAAATCGCACCTTGGGTTCCAATGGCATCCTTCCTTTACTCTTTCTACTGCTGATTGAACTCTTGGCTCATCTTACTCATCACAACGGGTGACATGGTGTTTTGGATCTATTTCTCCTGCTCTCTGGTTAAACCCTAGTATTAGGGTCTTTTGTGAATATTGCTGTAGCTATGCATGTTTGTTTACCTTACCACTCTTGGACAAATGGGCTCTGTTGTTGAGACTAATTTCGAGACTTTGAACTAGAAATACTATAAGGAGTGTTTATGTTTAAATGGTTTTTTGATTTTACCTTAACAGCCTTGAAGAAGTTACATCAGTAACGAAACACGTGTCGGCTGTTCTGAAATCACTACATTGATGCACTTTACATATGTTTGTATTTACATGTGTTATTTGAAGATAAACGGCAAATCATTGAATTGATTCGGTTCTCTTTTTACTTGTCTGTGGACCGTGATATCTGACATCCCTTGTACTATGTTTCTTTCTTTTTCTGCTAAAACATTTGCATTTTGCTGTTACATGCTGACTTCAAAACGTGTATGTTGATTCTATTTGTTAATTAAACTATGTACTTATTATGACTGAACTGCATTGGTACGGCACTGTTTATTTCCGGAATAACTGTGGGGAAAGTTGTAACTGCCAATTAAACTAGGTCAGACGGTTCGCCTTTCACTTCACTGTGTGATACATGATTTTGGTACTTGGAGTGCCGGGATAGTACCCTGTTGAAAAGATTATTCTAGCCACTAGCACCATATTCTGGGCCTAGTGGACTCTCGCATCCTAGGTAGTGGGATGCTCTTCTATCCGGATGGGCACCTTGAAAGACTGTTCTAGCGACTAGGGAATAGATGTGCGACCTAATTCCATCACTACCTTTTCCTCAATTATTGTGAGGATTCAGAGGTCATAATGTGATGCTATCTACAGCCACCCCTACCCCAGTGACTGCCATCAGGGTCAGAACACAATCACATCTCCACTCCTCCTCTATAGAAACACACAAAATAACAATTAACTCTAATCCAGTTGTTGCCCATTCAGACAGGAATCTTTCAGGGCTTCCTCCTCAGTTATTCTCATTGCTGCTGTGGTAAATAAAATCTTCTTTACCGGACTGAATTTCATACGGGATCTTGAAATAAAATAAAATAGCTCAGAATAACAAGAGGCAGAATCCGTGGTATAAGAGGTTTTCTAAATGGGCTTTATTCCACTCAAAATGGCCGACTCGAGTCGCGGCCTTCAGGTTCCGTCACCACGAGGGTTCAGGAAGTGAAGTACAATACTTTATTGACAGACATGCATTTTTATAATAAGTACATTACAATGAAACGAATGTAGAAGGCGTAACATTTGATAAGAAAAGTGACAAAACAGGTACGTAATCGAAACTAGGCGTAATAAGGAATAAAAGAAACATGATTGGTTAGGATTATCAGACATAGGTGGATCTATAAGATAATACTTGGCATAGATGCGCGCGCAGCAGCATGACGTGTGAGTGACGTGCAACTAGGGGGTGAAGGGACTTGACATTTAGCTCTACATGTGGAGACGAGAAGTCTGGGGGGTCAAGTCAACCTAATCCCAAATCATATCTAACATCCTATGTTTAAAGAACTATGTTATCCACAAGGAAGGACTCTCGGACAGAATCTAGTCTATACTGACTGTGTGCGTGTACAAGCGTCTAAGTGTCTATATGAGATGCGAGGGGCAGAAAACTTTCCATGGCAGCAGGGCTATGAATCACTTGCAGGAGGACGGAAAGGCTGAGTCCTTTGCTTGTGAGCTAAAGGAAATGTTTACCTAAATCACTAGACAGGAATGCATCGGCTGAAGAGCAAAATAGATAATTCGAAGGTGAAATACAGCTTCTTGGCAGGCAGGCGAAAACTGGCCGAGGCAGGCACCGTTAGCTGCACAGGGAGTAGGACAAAGTTCATGGATACAGATGCGAGCTCAAGCTGAAGCTGTCAGAGACAGAGAGCAGGGAAAGGCTTTGAGGACAGAATCGGGCCTACTTGCCTGAACTGTAAAAATGGAGTAACTTAGCCATATAAAGTCGGTGGCCTTTCATACTTAGGAATCGAATATCCAGCCCATTGATGGCGGATCTGACAGAGAACATGTCGACGGTAGACACACATATGTTTGCGTCTTAGAAACTGGAACTGGAGGGAACATACATGTACTTGTAACATGCATATAGAACCGTTGGGGTCCAAGATAGGGGACATAACTGATCAGGAAAATCCACATTTCCACATTCCCTCCTTGTCCCCTACTTGCCCTTCAAGAGATATCAATCTTCATCATTCCATCGATTTGCTCATGGAGCATCATTTCTTCTTCCTTCTTCTTCCGGTATTTTGAACGAGAACTGTGATATGGAATGCATGATGTGGCACACAGACCACAAATCGCTGGTCCACATTGCAGGCATAAACAACAACTGAAGAGCATAAGAAGGCCAATACCTAGGAAGGATAGAACTCTCCATCCCCAGGCTGATATCACACTCCAAAACCACCCGGACCACGTCCAAGTGCCTGGATTTTCGTGTATCTGGCTTACAATCTTATGAAGGCGTGTTATAGCTTTATATACAGATGGCGAATTTTCTGGTATGAATATGCAGCAGCTGGATCCGATGACCCTGCAAGCTCCGCCCCTATCGGCCAGGATGACGTCAAGGACAAGACGATTCTGGAGAACAACAATTCTCATCACTGATTGTTCCTCTGTCAGATTGCCTAGGGCGGCTATAGTCTCGTTTACTACAGCTTCAAGAGTCTTGGTGAGTCTGCGTATCAGCTTACTATTTGATATGGTACCTATATAGGGAAAGATACCTTTATTGAAATCTACATACTTGTCCCATGCCGTCTCAGTATAATCGACAACTGGGAGATCTCTACGCTCTCTTTTGTGTACTAAATGAACATTTCGATAATAATCAGGGGGAGCTAGAAAAACAGGTGGCAAAAGGAATGCTATGTAACAGGTACCATCCCAATCTAGAGGCAGACGCATATATGCAGTCTGACCACATATAAAGTAAGAATGGCGAGAAGCTCTAAATGAAGATTTACCTTGATCACTATATTCTACTGTAGTAACGCATTGGCTATGGCCCATGTGTATGGAACCAACTTTTCTTACACATAATTCACCCTTAACTGGAAATACTGACATAGTGGGCAGAATTAGTTCAACTTCGGTTTTGACATTCAAAATCATAAGATTAGGCGTAAAATTACCTAATTTATACACTTCATTTTCTAAATCAGTTCCTGTTCTACTGGGGTGACCCTCCTTATTAGGGTGACAGACTTTGAATAAAACTAGATTCAGATTTCCCCATATCCAATGTTGTTGATAAACTGCTGTGTCTGGGTCTATGGAATTTAATAAACTAAACCATGCTCCACAGGAGCCATTGTGTGTGAATGGATGTGGAAAGAAAGGCAGAACTCCTTTGTTATTCTGATAGGGAGGGAGTCGGCCACACACCCAACAATTGGTGGCATTACTAGTCTGATGGGAATGATGTAACATACTAATGAAGGTGTTGTTGCGCAGCGCAAGTCTATAGGACAACTCATGTGGGGGTAATTCACTAAAAGAATGTTCATCAGTTATATTGAAAGCACGTTTAGAAACAGGATAATACATATGCAACAATATGCTTGCAGTAACTATTAAAAAACTCAAGGAAAACAAAATTAATAAAGTCACAATACAGTGGCTACGCAGTAATTTACAATAAGCATGTCGTTTCATTATGATTCTGGACTCTACATCATTCAGACCTAAGGGATACATGTCGGGACAGATTCAACCGCTTCACCTTGGAGAGGACTTAAACAATCAAATCGTCCGACAGTTTGGATCTGGACCTGAGTTTCTGCTTATAGAGTTCGGTGCTACTGGCCTCAGCCAAGGGTAGCTTTGAGTCAATGGGGGAAGACACACGAGAAGTACTGTTTGTGTCAGGAGGAAGTCCATGAAATTTCTTGATATGGCTGGAATGCACCCAGCCTTTTCTCCCTTCGATCTTCACAGCTGTTCTGGTCGTCAGCAGGACCAACTTAGGAAGCCTCCACCTTGGCTCCAGTTGGGTTTTCCGATCGAAATTCCTGACGAGAACATAATCGCCGGGAATTACATCATGAGGTTTCACCTCGGTGTTGTCGGGAAAAGCTGCGACTACCTGTGAACGACAAGATTGTAGTGCAGACATCAAGGAAGCCAGGTAATCTGTCAGCATATTACAGTCAACATCAGTTATTTTACGGGGTATAGGCGTCCCCCACATATTCGGTGGTCTACCAAAGATCACCTCATAAGGGGATAGCCCTGTTCGAGAGTGTGCTACCATTCTCATGTAAAATAGCGCAACTGGTAAGGCTACTATCCAGTCCACCCCTTTTTCCTGACATATTTTAGACAATCTGATTTTTAAAAGTTGATTATGTCGTTCCACGAGACCTGCTGCCTCGGGGTGTCGGACACAGTGGAATTTCCACTGATATCCCAACAAAAGTGAGACATGTTTCATTAATTCGGATGAGAAAGGCTGGCCGTTATCTGAATATACAACACGTGGTAAACCGTACCGTGGGAAGAATTCTCGAACTAGCTGCTTGGCAGTAGTCGGGGCAGTGTAATCTGATACGGGATACGCCTCTGTCCAACGGGAGAGAGCGCAGACAACTACGAGAACATATTTGAATCCTCGACAACGTTCCATCTGAATATAATCCATCTGGAGGACTTCAAAAGGATGGTCAGGAGGCTGAAATCCACCCTGCTCTACGGGAACACTCTTTCCTGGATTAAACTGACAACATATCATACAGGTACGAACTTTTTGTTTAGCTGCTGCTCGTAAATGTTTGTTGAACCAAATGTGCTGAATGCTGTCTAGCATAGCCTTCTCTCCTAAATGTGCTGGACTGTGAACTGTAGCTATAATGGCTTGAACCATGGAATCAGGGAGAAACCATACAGATTTCTCCTTCGTCATCCATCCTTGATCTGTCTGGATCCCTCCTAGTTCAGTCCACTTCTTTATTTCTTCTGCTGTGGCATGTGTCTGTATGTCAATTACGTCAAGTGCGGGATCCTTAATTGTCATACACTGTGTTGGTGTCTGAACTATTGGCTTTGTCATGTCTAATGTGCGATTCTGAGCAGTCTGTTTAGCTGTTCTGTCAGCTAAATCATTGCCTTGAGAAATGATATCAGTAACCTTCGTGTGTGCTTTACATTTCATAATTGATATAGCAGTGGGTAGATGTATTGCGTCTAACAAGGCATGAATGAGGGGTCCGTGCTGAATGTGGGCACCATGGGAGGTTAAATAACCTCTCTCTCGCCACAGCACGCCGAAGTCGTGTACAACTCCGAATGCATAACGTGAGTCAGTGTATATATTAACTTTCTTATTTGTGGCTTGAATACAGGCTTGTGTTAGAGCAATAAGTTCTGCTGCTTGGGCTGACAAAGTATCTATACAATTTGTCTCAATAACTTCAGTGTCTGTTGTGACTGCATACGCGGCCACTAAATCTCCTGTACTTGTTCTCATGCACGATCCGTCTACATACAACGTCAGGTCTGGATCTAACAATGGAACGTCTGTCAAGTCTTGTCTAGGTTTCGTCTTTATTTCAATGATTTCAACACAATCATGAGCTAGTGGGTCTGTTCCAATTACAGGTAATAGTGTAGCAGGATTCAATGTATTACACCGTCGGATCTCTATGTGTGGTTGAAACAATGTCAGTTCATAACCGGTAAGTCTTGCTATGGTCAAGTGTTGTGTTTGTGTTCGGTTCACAAGAACCTCTACTGCATGTGGTACTTGTACTGTCAATGGGTGTCCTAATACTATGGCATCGCTTTGTCTGATTGCTAAAGCTGTCGCTGCCACTGATTTCAGGCATGCAGGCAAAGCCTGAGCTACGGGATCTAATGTACTGGAAAAATAAGCACATGGCTTGCGTGATCCTGCTTGATCCTGAGTGAGTACTGACAAGGCAGTACCTTCGCGTTCTGTGACAAAGAGTGTAAAATGTTTGCTATAACATGGTGTTGCTAAAACAGGTGCTTGACATAAAGCTTCCTTTAGGCTTTCAAAAGCTTGTGTATGTTCCTGAGTCCAAGGGAGAACAGTCGATGTGGCTGCCTCCTGTGTGGTTAACTGAATGAGTGGTTTTGCTAGAAATGCGTACTGAGGGATCCACTGCCTACAATATGAAGAGAGGCCTATGAAAGCCCGCACCTCCTTTTGTGTCTGGGGTATTGACATGTTAGCAATTAACTGGATGCGATCTGGTGTAAGCTGCCTTCCCTCCTTGGACAGCGAGTGACCAAGATAAATAACTCGCTGGACACAGAATTGCAGCTTAGAAGGAGACACCTTGTGCCCCTTGTCGGCTAGGAAATGTAAAACTGTCAGAGAAGCTTTTTCACATTCTGGCTCGCTTCTCGCTGTGATCAGCAGATCATCGACATATTGAAGCAGTGCAGTATTGACTGGCATGTGGATACTGTCAAGTTCTCGTTTCAGTGCTTGGCTGTAGATGCTGGGGCTTTCTGTGAATCCTTGGGGAGCGCGTGAGAATTTAAAGCTGCGCCCATTTAAACTGAATCCGAACAAGTATTGGCTTTCCGGATCTATTGGGACGCTGAAAAAGGCATTCTTGAGATCGATTACAGTAAAGAATGTTGCTTCGGAATCAATTGCTGTCAACAGTGATGATATATCAGGGACCACAGGGAATTGTGGTACAATACACTTGTTTAGTTCACGCAAATCAATAACCAATCGGTACACTGGTGGGGCAGTAGGATCAGTTCGTTTAAGAATCGGAATTATCGGTGAATTACATACATTGGAGTCTGTTTCTACAACTACTCCCTGGGCAATCAGCTCATCAATGATTTTCAGCAAAGCCACTACAGCATCATGCGGTAACTTGTATTGTCGCATTCGTGGTAGTACCACTCCTGCTTTCAGTGTGACTCGATAGGGTGTAATGTTCATGCAGCCAACATCCGTAGGGCCTTGTGCCCATAGATGTACTGGTAAAGTCTGTAGTCGGGGATCCATGTCTCTAGACACATAGTGACCTTTAAAATCACGTAAAAACAACCTTACTCCTTCCGGAGAACAACATATTATGGCTCCTAGTGCTTTCAGAGTTTTAATTCCTAACAGATTTTCTGGGCATGATTTAGTAAGCAATAAATCTGTAGTTCGTGTCAAAGGTCCTATCGTAAGTGGTAGAGGCTGTGATACTTCATTAACAATAGGTTTTCCTGAAAAACCAAGGGAAACATTTTGAGAGCCTGAGAGGGGTGCCCCTGGAACTTCACTACGTTTTATGGTTGTTCGACTTGCCCCTGTATCGAGTAAGAATTTTCTATCTTGACCTAATAATTCACTATGTACATAAGGTCCTTCTTGATCTACAGGAATCTCGATAAGCGGTAAGTCAACTTCCCTCTCTAGGCTGGTTCATGCGTAACGCTGATACTCAGGGTATTCATACTGTGCAGTCTGATACATTTGTCGTGTTGTGGTTTGTGTGGCAGTAGCAGGCAACGGTGGTGCAGCTGGCACAAACTGTATGGGTTGCTGTGAGGCTGGCATGGACTGTTGTTGAACTGGCATGGACTGTCCATGCTGCATAGCTCCTTGTTCATTCTGATCTTGTCTAACTAATCGTGGTCTCTCCTTTGCAATGCCTGTAGCTATATTACGTTTCAGGACTGGACAATCGTGTACATAATGGCCCAGTTGTTTACAGTAATTGCAGGTTCCCTTTACAGGAACTGCAGAATCACCAGAATGTGTCACACCCTTTTTGTGACCATCTGCTGGTACTGTCTGAGAAACTAGCATTTTCATTTTTGTATCCTTCATGCGTCTATGCTCGTGTTCTTGTTCATCCCTAATTCTATTGTGATGATACTGTAACATTTGTAGCATTTGCGACGGAGTGTTACTTTGCCAGGTACTCTCGAATTTCAATATTCTATTCTTTACTGGAGGCAATGCATTTTCCACTAATTTTGTCACAAATAAATGTGGATATGAGTCACTACTTGCTTTTATACCACTATTTATACCAAAACATTTTTCAAATCGAGCATAATAATCGCTTGTGTCTTCATCTTGCTTTTGTTTGCAGGCTGTGATTGCACCCCAATCTTCCTTTTTTGTAGTTAATAAACGTGGCAGTACCTGTACTAGTAAACCTGGTAACAGTTTAACTTTATCCCCGAGCCCTGAACCTGCAGTTCGGCCCCTTTCTTCCTCTGCTAATGCTGTCCAGTCTATCTTTTGGTCTCCCACTTCCCACTCTTTTTCTTTCAGTTTTTCATAAATGCCAGCAGGCAAAAGCACCTTTAATATCGTCATAATATCAGGAAAGGTGTACTCTCCCATTAGTAACATGTCTTTAATTTCTCGGTGGAAACCCGCTGGGTCTTTGTCATGACTAGGTACTACTTTCTTCATTTCCAATAATTCCATTTTTGATATGGGTGTGTAAACAAATACACGGTGAAACTCATTGTCTTCGCCTTTTATTGGGTGCACTTCTCGTAAAGGATTTTGTCTATCCATATAGTACGGCGCTCTTTCTCTGCGGGGCAGCGAGAGAGAATCCGGACTTACAAAAAGGACATACTGCTTACGTGACACTAATATCTCTTTAATTAGCTTGTTACTAGAACCTCTCCATCTGTTCGTGAGTAGTTCCGTTAATATATCAGGTAAAGGACCAGGGTCAGCATGTTGGCTCTTATATAATATGAGGAGTTGCTGAATCATATAGATTCCAGCTAAACGTTGTTCATCTGTACTGAGATTAAAAAACGTGTGTGCTACGGTCTCATCACCGTATTTTTCAGGACTGTCAATCCAGTGAACGGCTGATCTGGCTAATTCTTGCTCATCCATGGAATCGAGGAGGTGGTAACCCCTTCGTTCTCGTAGTATTTTATCTGCGGCTTGAAACGAATGTTCAGGAGACTTCAGATTTATTATAGGCGTCGGATACGTTCTGCTATTATTTGGGCATACTGAGTGTATGGGATCAGAAAAACATCTAGTATTTTCACAGGATCTTCCTCTGCCTACATAGGCTATGGTCTCTGACTGTCTTGCGGAATTCCCTGATTCGGACACTTCATCTTGCTCAAACTCGTCTGTTCCCAATCTCTCTTCATGAATACGCTCTATTTCTTTACGGATTTTTCGGCACATGGCTATTATACAATTTTGCTTATCGTGTCTCCCTTCTGATATATTCTGACTCCATCTTGTAAGAATAAGCATTGCATTCGGGTCTACCCCCGGACGGTCTTGATTTCTGATCACACAGTTTATGAGGAAACGTAACAGTTCCCCCTGTATCTCTACTTTCTGGAATTCCATAGCTCTGTTAATACATCCTGGATCTCGTCCTGTTTGAACAAAATGATATATGTTATCTAGATGCGTAATCATCCCTGGTAACCTCGCTAAATACTCTGCGGCTCGCCTGATACGTAATGATGCCAGGACCATTTCGTCCTCTTTACCAGCCACTGGGTCATATCTACAATTTACAAGGAGTTCCTTAAGCGTACGTTCACTTACGAATTTAGGTGTACGTGAATGCGCTGACTCTTGAAAAACAAGTTTATTTATTCTGGGTGGTGTAAAGGTACTGCTAGCACCTCCCGTGGCCCCATCTGGGGCGTCGGGTGTGAATGGATTCGTTGAACGTGACACAGCAACTATGGGTGTTGATACCCCTGTAGAATCGACTGCGGAGACAGATGCGGAAACAGATGTGCTTGCCGAAGCTTGTATCGGGACTTGCTGTTGCACGGGAACAGATACCTGATCCTGACGTTGAACCCCTCCGCCAGACGGTCTATGTGGTGTGGCGTTAGCATACTCGGGAGCTGCATCGTCTAGATATGAGGAAAGAAAAACATCTTCTGCGGTTCTGGGATGCCCTTTAGGATGTACCTTAATTGGAAATAATGGGGGTGGCAAGTCTTTTGGCATCTCTGGAGCAGCCTTAGGTAGTCCTTCGGCTAGGAGGGGATACATACCATTCATAAGAGCATTTCTTTGTCTATTTACTTGTTCTGATTTCACTCGGATACCTTCCTTAATTAATGGATTTTCTTGAGCTTTATTTGAACTTTCTTTACTCCTCTCTTCTTGTCTACGTGCTTTTTCTGTACGTCTATGAGATTCTTTACGCCATAGCTCAACAGCGTCTTTCTGTGACTGTCTGACCTTTCTTTTCCATAACTCTTCCTCCACTTTCATGATGCACTCTGCATCCCAGGTTCCCGCTACGGGCCACCTTTGACTTTCCGGCAATCCCTTGGTATAATCTACCCATAGATCAAGAAACAATATGGCATCTAAGCCATGCTTATGGTACATAAAATGCCCTGGAGTGTCCCTAGGAGGAATAGGAACTGCTTCTTCAAGCACCCCTTTTCTGGTAGTAATCTGTCTTAACTTCGAGAAGAGCGGCATATTGACAACTGATCTGATACTTACTCTTGAACTCACTTAATACGAAAAACACAATAATGAACAGTGAACAATGAACACTCATTCATACCACAATATTTGAACACTTTAAACATTAAACATTAAACATTTTAACAACGACCGACAATGATGACAGTCTGCCTAACTAATCACCACGCTGAATTCTTGACAATAACTGAATACTTCGGAATACTTGATATACTGCTAAACAGTACATATACACTGCTAAACAGTGCAGACCGGATTTGTGTACCCAAATCCGTCTTGACCGGCACAACCTATGTGCGCGTCAACACGCCTCCCCGGCGATGGTACTCACCGAGTAGCTCCTTGAAACGGAAGGCCTCAGAGAATGGACAGGACTCGATGACTGCGGACAGCGGACCCTCTGGACATCGGGATTTCGAAAAACCTGGTGGGCCTCTGTATACCTCGGATCTTGCTCTCTCAGCTAGGCTCTGGTCGGGATACTTCGCACTTCTCACCGCCTCGTCTGGGTTGATCGCAGCCTCAGTCGCCCCCGCTTGACCGGAGGGAGCTTACAGGAAATCCTGCTGGTACGCGTTTATGGTCCGTCCAGCTATGGCAGGAGACCGGGCCTGCAACGCACCGCCGGCGCGTGAGATGAGAAAGTGTCCCTGTTCGGGCGCCATTATGTGGTAAATAAAATCTTCTTTACCGGACTGAATTTCATACGGGATCTTGAAATAAAATAAAATAGCTCAGAATAACAAGAGGCAGAATCCGTGGTATAAGAGGTTTTCTAAATGGGCTTTATTCCACTCAAAATGGCCGACTCGAGTCGCGGCCTTCAGGTTCCGTCACCACGAGGGTTCAGGAAGTGAAGTACAATACTTTATTGACAGACATGCATTTTTATAATAAGTACATTACAATGAAACGAATGTAGAAGGCGTAACATTTGATAAGAAAAGTGACAAAACAGGTACGTAATCGAAACTAGGCGTAATAAGGAATAAAAGAAACATGATTGGTTAGGATTATCAGACATAGGTGGATCTATAAGATAATACTTGGCATAGATGCGCGCGCAGCAGCATGACGTGTGAGTGACGTGCAACTAGGGGGTGAAGGGACTTGACATTTAGCTCTACATGTGGAGACGAGAAGTCTGGGGGGTCAAGTCAACCTAATCCCAAATCATATCTAACATCCTATGTTTAAAGAACTATGTTATCCACAAGGAAGGACTCTCGGACAGAATCTAGTCTATACTGACTGTGTGCGTGTACAAGCGTCTAAGTGTCTATATGAGATGCGAGGGGCAGAAAACTTTCCATGGCAGCAGGGCTATGAATCACTTGCAGGAGGACGGAAAGGCTGAGTCCTTTGCTTGTGAGCTAAAGGAAATGTTTACCTAAATCACTAGACAGGAATGCATCGGCTGAAGAGCAAAATAGATAATTCGAAGGTGAAATACAGCTTCTTGGCAGGCAGGCGAAAACTGGCCGAGGCAGGCACCGTTAGCTGCACAGGGAGTAGGACAAAGTTCATGGATACAGATGCGAGCTCAAGCTGAAGCTGTCAGAGACAGAGAGCAGGGAAAGGCTTTGAGGACAGAATCGGGCCTACTTGCCTGAACTGTAAAAATGGAGTAACTTAGCCATATAAAGTCGGTGGCCTTTCATACTTAGGAATCGAATATCCAGCCCATTGATGGCGGATCTGACAGAGAACATGTCGACGGTAGACACACATATGTTTGCGTCTTAGAAACTGGAACTGGAGGGAACATACATGTACTTGTAACATGCATATAGAACCGTTGGGGTCCAAGATAGGGGACATAACTGATCAGGAAAATCCACATTTCCACACTGCGATGGATGCCTCTTTTTAACACAATGTTGTACCCTCTTGGTTTTATTGACTTCCTCTGATCCTTTCGCTCTGGCGTCCTAGTGGGTGCTTTCCCTTCTGTGGTTCGTCCTCTGTTACCAGCTGATTGGTCCCCTGTGCCTACCATTGTATGCGCAAATCGTGCATCCAGTTGCTAATAGCTCAGTTAACATTATGTTTATGTTTAGGATTTGTAAAGGCGCTTGGCTACCTGAAGGCTTCTCTGTGCTGATGAGTGCTGAACTGGATAACTATGCATGGAAAACGGGTTAATGGGGAAACAGACAGGTCTTGAGTTTTTTTCTGAGAGTGAATTAATTTTCCCTTAATCTTATGCCGAGCTGGAGACCATTCCACAACTTTGGTACCAAGTGTGCGAATGATCTTCAGCCCCATCTTAATCTTTTGATTTTAGTGGTGCTAAGAAAATGTTGTTGAGATGATCTTAGGAGTCTGCCTGGGGCATAAGAAGAGACCAGATCTAAGCTTAACTGGACCTTTATTCTTTGTGGCCTTGTGTGCAAATCAAAGAGATTTAAACTTAATTCTTGCTTCAACCGGCTGCAAGTGGACCTGGTTCAGGAACTCTCTTACTGGGATGTGACTTGGAAGCTTGAGAAGAAACCTTGCAGCCGCATTTTGCACCACCTGAAGTCTTTTTTATTAAAAATGTTGGTGAGCTGACTTAGACAGAGTTACTGCAATCCAAATGGGAGGGTATGAGGGCTTGAATAACTGTTTTTGTAGATGCAATGAGATCAGTACTAATATCTTTTTGATCATACTGAGTAGACCGAAACAGATGCCAGGCAATTTATTTGCTTGTTGATCCATCATAACAGCTCTATCTAGCCACATTCCCAATTTCTTTATAGGGGATTTAGAATTTGGGGGGTTGCCCATGCTATCTGGCTAGCTATCCAATGGTCTGGGAGTGACCATGTTCCCTAGAATCATTTGTTGTGTTTTATAGTCACTCTTTTCAGGCAAGGTGCCAGTTGTTGATGTTTAAGATTTTGCCTGTTTACCAGAGAATCCACCAACTGAGTATCATCTGCATAGGAGACATCCAAGATAGCAAACTCCTGTACAATTGTAGCTGGCTGTTGAACCTAAACGTTAAACAGGGTCCGGCTGAGCGACGATCCCTGTGGCACCCCACATATGGATGGCAGACCATCAGAGAAGCAAGCATTTTCCATGACTCTGTAAGATCTGTCTTCTAAAAAGGAGGAGATCCAATTCAAGGCTTTGTCCTGGATTCCTAGTTGCCTGAGCCTATCTCTCAAGATTGTAGGGTCTACATTGTCGAACGCTGCGTTTAGGTCGAGGAGCAAAATTGCAGTGGACCAATATGTCTTTAAGCAAAACTGCTGAAACTGTGACCTGAATATGCCGGCTATCAAACCGCTACAAAATACTGAATGACTTAGAGAAATGCTCATCGCTGAATTCATACCATAGGAACATCTAAATAAGAAAGAATCGTACACATCACACATATGAGCCCTGAAGAAGTCTCATGGTGAGACGAAACGCGTTGGCTATGGCTATGTGAACATGAAATGAGAAACATAAAGAATCTTCATCCATAAGAAATAAAGAAGAAAAGCTTTACATCTTGTGTCATATGCTTTGTTATTAAGATGTAGAAAGATGTCGTCCCTTTATTATTCAAGTGACAAGTAGCTAAAGTACTTCTCTAGTGCTTTTGTGTAGTTTATTTACCATAATTTACTTTTGAGCCACTGGCACACTGAGGGCTTCTGTATGATAGAAAGAAGTCTGGAATGATTAAGCGCGCTAGCCAATTAGTGGCAGGTTATTTTGATCACAGACAGCAATGTTTGGCTGGAATCTCCAGAAAGAACAATTCTAGCTATTTGGATGAGTAAAAAGAAGAAAGAATAATGTTGAAGAAGAAGAAAGTGGAAGAAAAAGAAATATGGCAGAAGAATAGGAAGATATACCAACTCATTTAACAAAAGTGCATCACTGCTACCTTTTACTGGAAGTTCACAACTGTCCTCTGTTAAGGCAGAATGACCATGTCCTAGATGTATCACAAACATTGATTTGTGATTTAATCATACACATTTATGATCAAACCACTAATTGTGCAAGAAGTCCAGATGAAAAGTTATTTGAAACACATTTGATTATTATATGATAACCAATTTGAACTATTTTCTGAGTTTAACTCTTTTGGTATGTGACTCAAGGGACACTGTTATTGGAAGCCAAGTATAATGAGCACTAGAGAAAGGCTTTGTTCAAGCTCCTGAACAACAAATAATTTTTTTTTGTGAGTTTTATACAGGGCGAACTTGACCCGAAGGTATCAGAGAGCTTTATATGAGCACCAGTTGCTTTTACAGACGGACACATACATTTTTTGTTAGGCACAGGGGGAATAAGTGATTTGCCCAGAATCACAGGATGTTAAGCATCCCTGCCAAGCTTTGAATCTGGTTCCCCAGCGTCAAGGTCAACAGCTCTAGCCATAAGGCCACATCCTCTCCCCAATCCCAACATTGAATGAGTTGTAATCTAATAGCTTGTGTAATGCCTTTGTCATTAAGTGTTAAGGGCCACATTACAATGGCGGTTGGACGATCGTCCAATTACCATCATTTTGGGCTTGAGACCATATAAAAAAGAGTCGGTGGTCCCGACAGCCCAATTATGATATGAACGTTGTGAAGGCAATTGCAAACATACCTTTTTCCGTTTGGGTTTGTGCTGCAACTCAGAAAAGGGCTGCGGCGCGAACGCAATAGAATGTTTGGGAACGTCCATGCACCCAGATTGGGGACTAGGGCCCTGATAGGGGCCCCCAAAGTCTCTTTTCGACAGCCTTTCTATGGCGGTGGGACCACCATGAAAAGGCTGTCAGAAAGGGACACTACAATCCCTGCGGCAGTGCCTGCCCATGCACCACTCCCACTGTAAGGTTTACTGTCTGACCGACGCACCAACAGGTTCCTTGAGCCTGTCAAAGGCGTCGGTCTGTCCCTCCGACTGCTGCGCTCCGACTGACCGCATTGTAATGCGGCAGTTGGACCGCTACCCTGGCTGTCGGGCCCCAAGTGTGGGGCAATGATACTCAAAACAGTGGTGGTAAAACCAAAACACCGATATTTGGATTTGATTTACAACCGTATGGGGATTCCAAACAAAGACCCTTGCAAAACCTATATATGCTAAAACTTAAATTGCTTCTCGACAAAATACACCCATGCCAGACTTCCACTAGGAAATCATGAGCAAATCATACACACATGAATTTGTGGGTTTTATATATTTTTTAGTTTTGGCTGTTCCTGGTTCTGTGAACATCCAAAGAACAAAGAGAAAACTAAAATTAACAAATCACAATTTCAGAATCGCAACTCAATATGTACATATTACCTTCATTACTACATAGAGGTTTTCTAGCATTCACAAATGCCAAATTCTGATTTCCAAATTGGGATTCTGTATGCATCGCAAATTGTATATCGTCAGTCGCAAATTGCGCAACCTAGTTCAAATAACAAGTGTCATATAGACAGGAATTGATGACATCAGTGACACAGGAAGTCAGGGAGAAGCAGTGCTGAACAGTAAGAAGGTCTGGGAAAGGAACAGAGGTCCAAACATTAGCAGTGTACATAAATAAGCAAATCTACTGGTAATCCAGGAACCAAAGGAAGAGGGCCGGGAGCGGGGCTTGAATACAAAAAGAATTTGTATTGACCATGAATTGGAGATTCTGGTTGATGAGTGTGTGGCTGAAAATGACAAACTTTTTGTGAAGACCTCACATACAGTAGCTAAGGCAACTGGACAAACTAACTGGAGGCAAATACAAGCCCTAGTATTCATGGGGGTGCCTAACAGGAGTTCTGAATTAAAAAACAATGGTGTGACCTCCATTCCAGGACCAAAAGGAGAATAGCAAGCAGGAGGCAGTAAGTAGGTGCAAGAGGAGGGCCCATTCTAGCCCATCAGCACCACCTATGGAAGTTCATAGAGTCAACCCTTCAGCCAGAGGCAGTGGCCGAGTTCCAAACATTGACACATCAGCTCCTGTACCTACACAAACAGATAAGTTAGTTAAAACAAATTTGGATTGTGGGTTGTGCTTAGCCTACTTTGTCCCATTCAAAATAGCAAATATTTTTGGACACACATAATCATCACGTAAATTGTTCTGCATTGAAATCCATATGTGGTTTTTAGCATTCCAAAAGCAATGCATCATGGGTAATGGAGCCTATGTGTCCTGTATATGTACTGCTTAGGAATAGTAATACAATTGTATTGGCTCTGTAAAATGTATTGTTAATCAATCGTTACTTCAGTCATCTGTAGAAATGTTACCCGATGATTAGCCACCATCTTCTCAACAATGTCACATATGGGCTTTCATGCTGGGACACAAACATGCACATTTCTAAGGAGAAGTGTATAACAAATTGAATAAGAAAACAGATGACGTCTTCTCTCACAGATCGACCTGCTCAGGAAGGACAGGCCCAAGGAAAGGGAATTCAGTGTGGTCACAAACACATACCACCAATGACATCAGACACCGGTCCATGTGCTAAACACGGCTAACAAAGCCAGTGATGGCTCCTCAAATCACTCCCCCGAGGCGTACAACCGCACCCAAGCTTCCAGCCAACTTGGGACACAGAAACACAGCACTCAGTAGCTAGACAGAGCAGGTGCTACTGGCAAGTTGTCCAACACCTGGAAATGGAAGTAGCATTATGTATCTCGAATGCTACTCATTTCAATAACCTGGACAAATATGTATGTTAGAGTTCCTACATACACAGATCAGAGCCACGTGTGACAGAGGCATGGGGTTATCAGACCAGGCATGTCTCATTCAACAAAAGCAGTCAAGGACATTTGTCAAGTCATGGCTGCTGACTTGGCTGCAAAGAGATGTAGACAGAAGCACAAAAACAAGTGCATGCAGGCTTCAAAGCACTCTGTTGAAAGACTAGTCTCAGCAACGACATCCTTGTGCAGACATAATGCCAATATGGAGGAGGAACTAGTGAGTCATAGTGATGTTTTTGGAAGAAAAGTAGCCAAATGAATGAACCACCAGGGGAATTGCAGACACCTAATGCAGCAAGTAGATCTGCCTCTGTGGTGAGGAAAAGTGAAGTGGACTCAAGTGTCACTGGTGCAGCTGTGGCCTCGGAGGCAGCCCCAGTCAGGCGCAAGAGGAACCAATGCGGTGAGGGATGGAACCGTGGAATCCAGTGCCATGCACAGAGACACTCAGACAAGATAAACACACAAACACTATTTATTGATGGATTTTACCATTTTTCTTTTTATTTCTCGGTGTATTAGGTACAGTTGTTTTTGAGTGATCTCTGTCGGTAGGTTTGATTCATTGTTACCTTCATATTCCTTTTCCGGATCTGTGAACAGGTAGTTCAACCGCATAATTATTGGTGATTTTATTTATACTTCGCGATTGAGACAAAGCGCTTCCAAACGGTTTGTTTGTCACACCAGTCTGCGATGCAGCCCCTCCTCGCGCTCCTGCTGCACCCTGCCCTGAGGGAGGGGGCTGCGGCTGGCCCCTGTCATCCTCATCTGATTTATCATTGTCTGGTTCAATGGGGACTCCTTTCCACATTATGATGTTGTACTTAGTTTGCACCATGTCCCTGGATCATATTCAAGTGGCCCCCCAATTTACTGCAGGCACCTGACTACCTTTCAGTAGCCCAAATGGCCTTTCACTTATTCTCGTGCTCTGCATGTGGGCAGCATTATAGGTATAGACAATATCAGCTTAAAAGTATACAACATTACACATTTTTGCACTACAATGTCAACACACATTTTACCATAAGGTGCTACGACTGACCCGGTCACTGAACTCTTATGCCAGCCGGTCATACAGTGCCGAGTGGTGGCTCATAAAAGATCCACTGTGCTGCCAGGGTACCGTGCCACTCTGTCTGTGAGTATACATGCGCCACCTGTATCCTAAGTGAGTGCTCTCTTCTCCCTTCCTATACAGATATGCATTCCAGATGGGGGACATAAGAAGAATGGGGTACCATCAGTACACCCCGCTAGGTGATGAAAATGTGCTGTAGCAGAACATTGAACCTCTGTATTCTGCCGACCTGCAGGAAACTGCTGCAGATCGGCGCATATAAATTCTCCCTACTTCCACGGACAGAGTAAATTCACAGTCGCACGCACATACACTCATCGTACGCTAGGGCCCATCACACTGAAATTCACACTATTACTCTATCCACACTGAATATAGGAGAGAAACCTAAACCAATCTGCATCTAAACGAGGTCAATGCGACAATAAAGATATTGTCCTGAGTCATGATTTTAAACATAGGAAATACATTTGAAACCCAATAAATGACAAAGAAATAACCACCCGACACTGGAATTCAAACAAATGGTTGTTTATCTAAATTAGTTCAAATGAAAGTCAATCAATAGCAAAATCATTATTCTCATAGTTACCTATTCTAGCTAAATGGGTCAGGACAGGTCTCTCGGTAAAGTCTCTCGAGCTGCCGTCCTCAGCATAGGTTCAGGAAGAAGTGGCCTCAAAAATCCAAAATGCAATGACCCAGACCCTCTCTAGTCTAGTATATTTATAACAAAACTAGCAAAAATAAAGTTACAAACAAATTCTGAATGTCCATTGAGCCGCTGAGCAGAGCGAGCAGGAAAGGATGTCACTTGGTAACATTTAAAAAACCTCCGCTCAGGAAAAATCACAAAAATAAAACACGGAAGAA
Organism: Triturus cristatus; assembly: GCF_964204655.1. NCBI lineage: Eukaryota > Metazoa > Chordata > Amphibia > Caudata > Salamandridae > Triturus > Triturus cristatus. The sequence continues at coordinate 1,026,913,653 of NC_140588.1, read as the reverse complement.
GGAAACTCGAGTTTGCAAGCGATACATTTATGAATGCTCTTCCTTGTTACCATAGCAGAGCCACCGCAGATTTATCATTGTTCATTGTGGCTTTATTCTTTTCCAAGGGCAATTGGAAGCATGCCCGGAGCTGCTGTCCTCACGGAAACTTTTAAATCAGACAGAGGCTGTGGTCAGGTGACTTTCAACCATGTTCAGCAAGGCCTCTCGTCACATCTCAATCACTCGAGCGCAGGCTGTAAATAGCAGCCATCTTTGTTTAGGCCAAAACGGACCATCTTAATTAAAAGAAACACAAAACAACGTTACCACATCATAATGATTATACAGTGTTAATCCCCACTAATACCCTTATGTGTATGTTATTACCTAGCCGTCTGCAACACAAAGAAGCATTAGCACGCATTATTTTAAAAGCGCAAACTCAAAACAAATGGCATTTTTGCGATACTCATTTAATTAAATTGCACAAATTATTAAGCAACATATATGCATTCCCACGTGTAGTTTCTCTCATTAGTAATGTTGGTTAATTTAGACTTTCAACAAAACTGATAATTAGTGATTATAAATTAGTAATTTTAATCATAACATATAAACAAAACTGAAGCTTAAAACTCGATAAATTTCCAACAGAAAACTCTGCTCCAGCACTCTCTTCTCCCTTCCTATACAGATATGCATTCCAGATGGGGGACATAAGAAGAATGGGGTACCATCAGTACACCCCGCTAGGTTATGAAAATGTGCTTTAGCAGAACATTGAACCTCTGTATTCTGCCGACCTGCAGGAGCGCGAGGGGATGTGCTCCAGAAGAGCATACTCGACAGCAGGCCACCAAGAAGGCTATGAGTGTCACTCTTCATAGCACACACTGTCATAAGCCACCAGCACCTGCTAGAATAGCCTGGTCGCCTCCTGATGCCAGTGGATGTGAGGTACACGGGACCCGCATCTGTGAAGGCGTTGCCTGCCACTGGGAGTCTGCCTGCCTAGAGCGGGCTGCAGTCCATCTATCAGGTCAATCATCAAATGCCTACGTGGTCTATTCTTATCTTTTCTTCTGTTCGATCTAACAGTCACCCTTTGAAAATCCTCTTATTCCTCCACCTTCTCTTCTGATCTGCCAGTGCACACAGTAGTCTCACTCCTCCACTTCCTCTGCTGATCTCCGAGTACACACAATAGTCTCACTCCTTCACCTTCTCTGCTGATCTGTCAGTACACTCTATAGTCTCACTCCTACGCCTTCCCTGCTGATCTGCCAGTACACTATATAGTCTCACCCCTCCGCCTTCTCTGCCGATCTTCCAGTGCAGACTATAGTCTCACTTCTCCACCTTCCCTGCTGATCTGTCAACCCGCACTATAGTCTCACTCCTCCGCCTTCCCTGCTGATCTGCCAGTACTCCTCTTCTTTGCTGATTTACCAGTAAACTCTATATAGTCACTCCTCCACCTTCCCTGCTGATTAGCCAGTGTGTGCCTTAGTCTCACTCCTCCGCCTTCTCTGCTGATCTTCCGGTTCATGCTATAGTCTCAATCCTATGCCTTCCCTGCTGATCTGCCAGTGCACTATATAGTCTCACTCCTCCGCCTTCTCTGCTGATCAGCCAGTGCATTCTATAGTCTCACTCCTCCGCCTTCCATGTTGATCTGCCACTGCACTCTATAGCCTCACTCCTCTGCCTTCTCTGCTGATCTGCCAGTGAATTCTATAGTCTCACTCCTCCACCTTCTCTGCTGATCTGCCAGTTAATTCTATAGTCTCACTCCTCCGCCTTCTCTGCTGATCTGCCAGTGCACTCTATAGTCTCACTCCTCCGCCTTCTCTGATCTGCCAATGCACTCTATAGTCTCACTCCTCCGCCTTCCATGTTGATCTGCCAGTGCACTCTATAACCTCACTCCTCTGCTTTCCCTGCTGATCTGCCAGTGAATTCTATAGTCTCACTCCTCCACCTTCTCTGCTGATCTGCCAGTGAATTCTATAGTCTCACTCCTCCACCTTCTCTGCTGATCTGCCAGTGAATTCTATAGTCTCACTCCTCCACTTCTCTGCTGGTCTGCCAGTGAATTCTATAGTCTCACTCCTTCACCTTCTCTGCTGATCTGCCAGTGAATTCTATAGTCTCACTCCTACGCCTTCCCTGCTGATCTGCCAGTGCACTATATAGTCTCACCCCTCCGCCTTCTCTGCCGATCTTCCAGTGCACACTATAGTCTCACTTCTCCACCTTCCCTGCTGATCTGCCAACCCGCACTATAGTCTCACTCCTCCGCCCTTCCCTGCTGATCTGCCAGCACGCACAATAGTCTCACTCCTCTTCTTTGCTGATTTACCAGTAAACTCTATAGAGTCACTCCTCCACCTTCCCTGCTGATTTGCCAGTGTGTGCCTTAGCCTCACTCCTACGCCTTCTCTGCTGATCTTCCGGTGCATGCTATAGTCTCAATCCTATGCATTCCCTGCTGATCTGCCAGTGCACTATATAGTCTCACTCCTCCGCCTTCTCTGCTGATCTGCCAGTGCACTCTATAGTCTTACTCCTCTGCCTTACCTGTTGATCTGCCAGTGCACTCTATAGCCTCACTCCTCTGCCTTTTCTGCTGATCTGCCAGTGAATTCTATAGTCTCCCTCCTTCACCTTCTTTGCTGATCTGCCAGTGAATTATATAATCTAACTCCTCTGCCTTCTCTGCTGATCTGCCAGTGCCCGCTATAGTCTCACTCCTCTGCCTTCTCTGCTGATCTGCAAGTGCCCGCTATAGTCTCACTCCTCTGCCTTCTCTGCTCATCTTCCAGTGCCCGCTATAGTCTCACTCCTCCGCCTTCTCTGCTGATCTGTCAGTGTGCACTATAGTCTCACTCCTCCGTCTTCTCTGCTGATCTGTCAGTGCGCACAATAGTCTCACTCCTCCAAGTTCTCTGCTCATCTTTCAGTGCACGCAATTGTCTCACTTCTCCACCTACTCTGCTGATCGGCCAGTGTGCACAATAGTCTCACTCCTTGGACTTCACTGCTGATCTGCTTGTGCACAATAGTCTCACTCCTTGGACTTCCCTGCTGATCTGCTAGTGCACTTTATAGTCTCACTCCTCCACTTTCTCGGCTGATCTGCCAACGTGTACAATATTCTCACTCCTCCACCTTCTCTGCTGTCTGCAAGTGCACACTATAGTCTCACTCCTCCACCTTCTCTGGTGATCTGCCAGTGTGAGCAATAGTCTCACTCCTCCGCCTTCCCAGCTGATCTGGCAGAGCACACAATAGTCTCACTCCTCCATCTTCTCTGCTGATCTGCCAGTGCACACAATAGTCTCACTCCTCCACTTCCTCTGCTGATCTGCCAGTACCCACATTAGTCTCTCTCCTCCACCTTCTCTGCTGATATGCCAGTGCACTCTATAGTCTCAATCCTCCACCTTTCATGCTGATCGGCCAGTGTGTGCTATAGTCTCACTCCTCCACCTTCTCTGCTCATATGTCAGTGCGCACAATAGTCTCACTCCTCCAAGTTCTCTGCTCATCTTCCAATTCACACAATAGTCTCACTTCTCCACCTGCTCTGCTCATGTGCTAGTGTGTACAATAGGCTCACTCCTCCGCCTTGTCTGCTGATCTGCCAGTGCGTGCTATAGTCTCACTCCTTGGCCTTTTCTGCTCATCTGCCAGTGCACACATCACCACCTTCCCTGCTGATCTGCCAATGTGCACAATGGCCTCACTTCTCCACCTTCTCTGCTTATCTGCCAGTGTACGCTACATTCTCACTCCTCCACCTTCTCTGCTGATCAGCATGTGTGCACAATAGTCTCACTCCTTGGACTTCCCTGCTGATCTGCCAGTGCACTCTATAGTGTCACTCCTCCACCTTCCCTGCTGATCTGCCGGTGCAGGCTATAGTCTCACTCCTCCATCTTCTCTGCTGATCTGTCAGTGCGCACAATAGCCCCACTCCTCCTCCTTTTCTGCGCCTCAGCCAGTGACTGCTATAGTCTCACTCCTTCACCTTCTCTGCTGATATGCTAGTGTGTACAATAGTCTTAGTCCTCCACCTTCTCAGCTGTCTTTCAGTGCACGCTATAGTCTCACTCTACCACCTTCTCTGCTGATCTGCCAGTGTGCACAATAGTATCACTCCTCCACCTTCCTAGCTGATCTGGCAGAGCACACAATAGTCTCACTCCTCCATCTACTCTGCTGATCTGCCAGTGCATACAATAGTCTCACTCCTCCACTTCCTCTGCTGATCAGCCAGCATGCACATTAATCTCACGCCTCCACCTACCCTGCTGATCTGCCAGTGTGTGCTGTAGTCACACTCCTCCGCCTTCTCTGCTGATCTGCCAGTGCACACAATAATCCCACTCCTCCACCTTCTCTGCTGATCTGCCAGTGCGCACAATAGTCTCTCACTGCTCCACCTTCTCTGCTGATCTGCCATTGTACGCAGTAAATCCTCTCACTCCTCCACCTTCCCTGCTGATCTGCCAGTACTCACAATAGTCTCACTCCTCCCCATTCTCTGATAATCTGCCATTTCACACAATTTTCTCACACTTCCACCTCTTCCGCTGATCTGCCATTGCACATAATATATCCTCTCACTCCTCCACCTTCTCTGCTGATCTGCCAGTGTGCACAATACTCTTCTCCCTCACCTTCTCTGCTGATCTGCCAGTGCACTCTTTAGTTTTACTCCTCCGCCTTCCCTGCTGATCTGCCAGTGCACACAATAGTCTCACTCCTACACCTACCCTGCTGATCTGCCAGTGTGCACAATAGTATGATTCCTCCACCTTCTGTGCTGACCTGGCGTGCGCTCACCCTGCAGCACTGCTCACTCTCCAGCACTGCAGAGAAAACCGCAATTGTGCAACTTTGGAATACATTTATGGTCCCCTTTGCTCTTTGAAACTAGTTTACCATTTGATTTTCTCAAAATTATTTCCTATTTGCTTTGTACATAGTATTTGTGAACTGGTGATTGGAAATCACTTTTTGAGAATTGCAATTCAAATGTAAAAAAATAGTCATTTCTATCTTATCCCATCGCACTGCAATGTTTGCTAATTCTTTTTTTTATATCTTAATGTATTGTTAAAAGCTGGTGTAGTGCTTGCAAACCAGTCACGAACAGGTTTGTTATTCACTAATCCTTGGCACATGATGCTCAAATTACGGTTTTTTGTGCATTTATAATTACACTTATCAGGGGCGGCCTTAGGCATGTGCAAGCTGTGCACCTCCACAGGGCCACCAAACCCCAGGGGCCACCATGAGGAATCGGATACAATACATATTCGTGGCGGCCCCTGGCAGGGATTTGGCGCATGAACGACTGAGGCGTGCTAAATCCAATGTGATGCACGCTGAATGGTTGTTCTTATACTCTTTTCCTTTCTAACCCAGTCTGTTCTTTGTGTGGGGTCGGCCTTGTTTCGGGCTCTTCTGGTAGGTCTTGTGCTTGTTTAGAACTTTTTTTCCAGGAAAATCGAGCTTGTTTTAATAGTCCAGATCTGGCACCTCTGGAGGCTCGCATGCGCGGGCATGCTCAGTGCCCGCGAGTCCTGCAGCGAAGGGGTTACAGAAGCACCACGCATCACTGGCGGCAGGAGGGGTGGCAGCACCCGTGCCCGGCGTGCAGCGAGCAGCACCGAGACCGGCCGAGGCCATGCACCGGCGCGCCTAGAGACCCTGGGCAAGAAAGGCCGCCTTGCAGAGGATAGCATGCCAGTGTGCAACCTTTGGTGCCAGCTGCGAGGTGAGCAGCCCGAGGGTCAGGGCATGGGGAGGGGGAGTGAGGAGGTCAGCGTGTGCCACTGCAGAGTGAACCCGAGGGAAGGTGAGCCATTGGACGAGGGTGTGGGGAGCCCTGAGGAGGGCAGATCAGGCGTAGGAATGTATCCCAGCCCGTGGGGGTGAGGAGCCGGGGGCGTGGGGAAGGTTGGGTGAGGATGTTATTGTAGATGGTGTGTGCTTTGGGTCTGGGTGGAGGTAAGCCATGTGAGGTGGCGAGCTGGAGGTATTCTGGTGGTCATGGGAAGGGAGGGCATGATGAATCGTGAGAGAGAGCCTCACGATTCATCTCTGAGAGGGCGCGGGTCGGAGAGGTGGTCACCGTGCGCCAGAAGTAGGGAGTGGTACAGATCGGCGCTGTATGTTGAGGGAAGAGTGAGTCAGGAGTGCAGGCGCGGTGTTTACTTGTGGCTGAGGGGAGGCATGGTGACTTTTGGAGGTGTAACTTGGGAGGCACAATCGTATTGGGGGGAAGAGGAGAGCAGGGTACGAGGTGTTAGACGTAATATTAAAGATTCATTAAAATGATTACAATTACTTATCAACAATCATGAAAACAGAGTATGAAGCTGATACTTGTGATCTAATGAGTGGATCTGCCTGCACAAATCTTTAAAACATCGAGTGTTTGAATGTACTTGGCATTTGGTTATGTCTGTTTATATGGCGTTGAGGCAGACATGAAATGCAAGCACCTATGGATGGACGCCTGGAATAGGATGGCAGTGCCTACCCATGTTAACTCAATCTAATGCCCTTTTGCAGAGACCTTGGTAGGAGACTGGCTTCTTGATCATTTCTTTAATTACATTCCAGTGCTTGTCATCTGACTAGCAGAGAAAACTAGTTTAACTAGTCCTCAGTTTGCAATTAGTGAAGCAGCCTTCTCTGTCCATACTAGGGGCATAGTTACCATTGGTTCAGCAAGTACAGTGGTACTGAGACCCAAAACCCTCAGGGGCCCATTGAACCCTGATAATTGCTATATTTGACTTCCTGAGCAGCAGCCAAAGGGGCGATTTTCCTTGCTTATGCCACGGCCCATGGGGTCGTTGGTACGCTGTGCTAGTGATTCGTACGTCTGCTTGAAAGTTGTCTCCTGACTGGATGTTCCTTGCACATTAATTTTGCTTCAGTGAACCTCTAGTGCCTTTTCATAGCCTTAGGACTCACTGTAATTAATCCTTGTTTAATAGGTGCTCTGAAAGCGAGCAGAACTGGTTGCTGGAATATGGCACTATACAAGAAACCTTAATTAAATATATTGTATTTTGTCTTTTGACAATGTGGTAAAGTGGATGAGTCTTTGGTTACCTGTAGGCTGTCTTCAGGATCAGTTAGTGATGTACTGAGACAGGTCTCTGTGTGCCATGATTTCAAGGTAGCTTACTCTCTTCCTGCTAAGGTCACTTCCCAAATAGATCATGAACTATTCTCCAGGCTCTACTGTTCTCAGTGGACTAAGAAAACAGACCTTGTATGCCAAGTCACATGATCTACCTTATAGTTTTATAACACTCTTCAAATAAACCTTCCATATGTGGCTAGTCCTCATAATGTGTCATACATGTAGTGGGAAGGGTAATTACTATCAATCAGTCAGGGTTTGTAAAGCTCAGCTGCTTCACACATAAGGGTCTCGAGGCGGTGTGGGATTCATGCTGCTGGATCATGCTGCTTGTTGGTTGAACAGCGAGGTCTTGTGGTCCTTCCTGAACTGCTGGAGCGATGGTGAGGCTCTGAGGTGCAGGGGGAGGGTTTTCAGGTCTTCACTGCCAGGTGGGAGGAGTAGCGGCCTCCACTGTTTTATCAGTGTGATGAATACAGGCCCCAGCTAGGCCCGCAGGACACAAGGGTTCGCTCTCCTGCAATGGAATCTATAAGAAAGTTGGCACGGAAACTGCAAAGTACAAAGACAAAGTTTATTAACCCTTAAGGGTGGTCCTACAATCCATACAACACTCTTCAGTATTGCATAGAGTAGCACAAAGGACTAGCGTACACGGTCCCCTTTTATACACAACAGAGGGGCTCATAAGTGGGTGGATACAACATAGAGCGAAATTCATTACCTTTTATGGACATTTTCGATACAAGATCAATATGTGGGCGGAGCTGACACACTCCTTGAGCCCGCGAAAACATGGTCAAGCAAGGACTAACTGATAACAGATGTGGTCGAGTCTGGGCATGCGCCGGACGGACAAAGGAACTATTTATAGACTGTTACTAGGCAGATTGCAAGAGCAACTAACACGAAGATAGGACTCTTCTCGTGTTGAGCACGTGGAGACATGACAATACAAAATGGAGTCCAGACTTTAGTCAACATAACGAACGAGACATATTCTAAGGAAGGAGAATTCATGTCTTTAGTAAATGCTTAATCACATCGTCGTTTCAATTTACAACAGACGACCCTTTCAGCATTTACTGAAGACATCCGGTTTGTTAGGATAATCATCATATACGTCAATTGTCATCATTTCCTTTACTTCTTTAGCTAAATGTTTCTGATAAGTGACATCGGCAATAGCTTTCTTATCGGGAATACAGAATGATACACATAAGGAACAGAGCAAGGGACCACATTGGACACAGATGCAACAAGAAAACAGAACTGCTACTATTATACAAAGACCAGTTAAAACCTTCCACCCCCAAGCAGTGATCAATGCCCAAAACCATCCAGAAAAGGACCAAGTGCCGTTTTCTGTATGGATTTCAGCTGCAATTTTATGCAACCTGTTGATGGCATTATAAACTGACGGCGTGTGGTCAGGGATAAACACACAACAACTGCTTCCGATAATTTTACAAGCTCCACCTCGATCGGCTAACATAACATCTAACACCATACGATTCTGCAATGCAACAATTCTAGTAATCTGTAATTCTTCCGTAAGATTCCCAAGAGCAGCAGCGGTTTGGTTTGTCACAGCCTCTACCACTCTTGTTAACCTTCGAACTTTCCTACTATTTAGGGCAGCCCCAACGAAGAAAAACAATCCTAAATTAAAATCAATATACTGCTGCAGGCTAGTGTCAGTCTGATCCACATCATCAATTGATAGAGTACGTTTATACCTATTTACAGTCACATTATTTAACAACTTCAAATCCTTATGATGGGATGCAGGTGCCAAAAATACAGGGGGCAATAGAAAGGCTACATAACATACTCCAGACCAACCGGCTGGCAAACGGTAATAACCTTTATTTCCACATACGAAGTATGTATTATGGGATGCTAAAAAGGTACTGTTATTCAACCCGTCGATGTTTAATATGGTAATGCAATCACTAACACCAACAGGAATATAACCCACACTCTGGACACACAGGTCCGCTTGAGCTTGTGCCACTTGAATCACAAATCTGTCTTTTCCCACAGTGTCTCTAGTGTTCGTGAAAATATAAGGAATCGATTCATTGTCTGGTCGATACTCTTCCCATTCCCAAATTGTCCCATTCGCTTGCGGATATCCATCTTTATCCTGGTGACATTCTTTATTGAGTCTGAAGAGTAATCGTCCCACTGTGGGTTTCCGGGTGGCAAAAAGCAAAGTGTACCATGCTCTACAAGAGCCATTATGAGAGAAAGGAAGAGGTATGAATGGCGTTCCTCCTTTCTTCTGGTGAGCTGGCATCATACCACATATCCAACAGTTCGTAGCATTCGTGGCAACGTGGGTATGATGCAACATCTGGATGAAAGTGTTATTCAAATAAGACTGACAATGCTTCAATTCTTGATACGGAAGGGTATAGAAGTAGTGCTCCTCAGGCACGGGAGTAGTCAACACAAGTAACTTTCGAGCAGGAGTCACATCCTCCACAAACCATATGGTTATCCCCACAATAGCTACTGTAAGCATAAAACCTGTTGCACAAAGGATTTTCTTTTTCTCCATGTCAGAATAAAGGATCAATATCTTCCTGAAACTAAAAGGTTTGTCAGAACTCTTCCCCTTAGGCAGCGGTCGATTTCTTCACCAACGGGCCAAGACGGGTGTCGCTACACTAATGCAGGGCTGATACCCCCCCCTTGCCTCATTGGCTCTCCGTTTCACTAACCCAAGGGCCGTTCTGACAACATGTCCCGGTACTGAAGAATTCACTTCCTTGGCCTGAGATGATATCGCTTTCCTCCAGGAGTCGCGTGGTCCGGGAAGAGCTCCTCAGTGTCGTGCGGTTCCCCAGCACGGCCTTTCTCTGCAGCCAGAATTTCTCATTGATCGGTCAATACAGCAGACTCCACCAATCCGGGCGGTACTTTGCGGCAGTGCAGGGAATGGATCCAATTCTTTCTGTTGGAAACTCGCACAGCCGTCCTCGTTGCAAGCAGAACCTGCTCAGGACCAACCCATCTCGGCTCCAAGCTGTTCGTCCTGTCAAAGATCTTCACCATGACATAGTCGCCAGGCCGGAGACTATGTCCTTCACCGGTGGACCGATCAGGGAGAGCCTCCCGGACCTGTTGATGAATAGAAACCAAGTTATCCGTTAACTGCGCCAGATAATCATTCATCATTACACAAGGTACATCATACACAGTCTTAGGTTTTGGTGGACCCCAAATATTCATTGGGCGTCCAAAGACAATCTCGTACGGTGTAAGACCGGTTCGAGAGTGCGGTACCGATCTAATTGACAATAACGCCAGCGGTAAAGCATCTGGCCAAGTCAAAGACGTCGAAGCTTGGATTTTAGCGATCTTGAGCTTCAGTGTACCATTGTACTTCTCGACTAGTCCTGCAGACTGAGGGTGAAACACTGCGTGGAACTTCTGGGTGATGCCCAGACCCTTCAAAACATACTTTATAACATCCGCTATAAAGTGGGGTCCGTTATCACTCCACAGAAGTCTACAAACGCCATATCGAGGGAAGAACTCCTTCAACAGCATCTTGGCTGTAGTCATTGCAGTATTGTCTTTCGTGGGGTATGCCTCAACCCATTTGCTAAAGGCACAAACCACTACTCGAACATACTTCAAATTGTTACAGCGCTCAAGCTGGATGTAATCCATCTGCAAAACCTCAAAGGGTGCAGTAGGTGTTACAAATCCTCCTGCTGGAGTTCGAGTACCCTTTCCTGGGTTGTACCTCAGGCAGATCATACAGGTCTGCACCACCCTCTTTGCCGTGCTAGCAATCTCTGGATGCTCCCAGACTTGGGTAAGCAATTTTATAATTGCGGAAGCTCCAACATGTGCTAGTCCATGTGCCATCTGAACCATAGGTTGTACAAAAGCCGTGGGTAATTTCCATCTATCCATCTGCTTATTTCTCCAGCAACCCTCATCATCCAATTCTCCCTCACTGGACCATTGCTCCCGTTCTTTATCAGAAGCGGTCCTCTGTATTTCTCGCACTTCTTCCTTCGCATCGTGCCATCTTTCTACTTGCGACTTCACTACATACATGGCAGTAGCACCGGGCTGCATCGCAGTCTCCCGTGCCACCCGGTCTGCTAACGCATTCCCTTCTCCAACTTTATCAACTACTTTCTTATGGGCACTACATTTAATGATAGCAATTTTCCTCGGATATGTCAATGCAGTTAAAAGATTGTGAACTAACTCCCCATGCATTATTTGTACTCCATGTGACGTTAAAAACCCTCTCTCCTTCCAGAGCAGGCCGAAATCGTGCGCTACTCCGAAGGCATACCGGCTATCTGTATAAACATTCACACACAATCCTATACTGAGCTCACATGCTCGTGTTAATGCTATCAGTTCCGCTGCTTGAGCTGATTTCTGTGGTATGCGTGCTGTCTCCACTATTGTTTGCAATGTGGTAATTGCATACGCTGCTGAAGTCGTACCATCTGGTAGCTTCAGGCATGATCCGTCCACCCACAGTTCTCCATCTACATCTGGAAAGGGCGTATCCTGGAGATCAATACGACCCTTTGTTTGTTCCTCAGTCACAAGAATACAGTCATGTGCTTTCCATGCTTCAGACTGAGTCTCGGGGTATGGCAACAATGTGGCCGGATTTAACGTTACACACCTTTTTAACGTAATATGAGGAGCCAAAAGAGTCAGCTCATATCCCGTTAAACGGGCACTGGTCAAATGCTGCGTCTTTGTCTGATTAAGCAGGGCATCAACAGCATGGGGAACTAATACCAGCAGCTTATGAGATAACACAATTCCCTCACTTTGGCGTATTGACACAGCTGTCGCCGCAACCGAACGAAAACAACCAGGCAATGCTCGGGCAACAGGGTCAAGTACAGCCGAAAAATATGCACAAGGGCGCTGCTTGTCGCCGTGCATCTGCACTAAAACTGATAATGCACATCCATCTTTCTCATGCACATACAGCGAAAAAGGTTTGGTATAATCAGGGGTCCCTAACACTGGTGCTGAACAAAGGGCCTGTCGTAATTGCTGAAAAGCAGCGTCACACTCATTCGACCAAGGAAGCGGAATAGGTGTGTCTTTTGTCAAAAGGGCTAATAATGGTTTGGCTATGTGTGAGAACCCTAATATCCATTGCCTACAAAAAGAAACAAGACCCAAAAATGCACGCACGTCCTTCTGCGTGGAAGGTACTGGCGTGTCCAAAATTACTTGAATACGATCTGGTGTGAGTGCACGCCCCTCCTTAGACAAAAGGTGACCCAGATAAGTCACCTTTGGTCTACAGAACTGCAATTTCTTCCGAGATACTTTGTGATTGTGGGATGCCAAAAAGGAAAGCAAGGACAACGTACTCGTTTCACACAACTCCGGAGTGTCGGCCGCCAGCAAGATGTCATCGACATATTGAATGAGGGCGACACCCTCGGGCAGAACAAAGGAGTCCAATTGTCTTTTCAAAGCTTGACTGTAAATGCTAGGGCTTTCCGTGTAGCCCTGAGGGATTCTACAAAAGCGATAAGACCTATTATTTAGAGTGAAACCAAAAAGGTATCGGCTATCTGGATGAATAGGAATCGAAAAGAAAGCATTTTTCAAATCAATAACTGAAAACGTGGTCGCCGTAGGTGGGACCAAAGTAAGCAACGTCGTGATATCAGAAACCACTGGGTACTGAGGTATCACGATCTTGTTTACTTCCCTCAAATCAATTATAAACCGATAGACTTTGGCATCCGTATCCTTTTTCAAAATGGGTAGAATCGGGCTATTACAGACGTTGTAGGGAACTTCCTCCACTACTCCCACCTTAATCAAATCCTGCACAATCTGTATAAGAGCCTCTTCCCCCTCCTGGACACTAATGTGAACAGGCGGAATCACCATCCGTCCCACATCAGTATCCGAGGTGGCCCACAAAGCACGAGGGAGGGTAGCTAACACAGCATCCTCTGCAACCACACACATCCGTTCAGACCGGGGGTAATTGTCATTTAATATCACCCGCACTCCAGCAGGGGAGCAGCGGATCGTAGCTCTGAAGTGCTTTAACATATCAAGGCCCATAATGTTGTCCGGCGTGTTCGGGGCAAGCAAAAACGGACAGGGTGCAGAAAAAGAATCAACCTGAAATGTGAGGGGCCGCGAAAGAGGGCTTCGGGAGAGTGTACCATCAAACCCTACCGATGTAACCATTAAGCCAGATGGGGGAGCCCTCGGAACCAATTGTTTAGACAGCGCACTACGAGTCGCTCCTGTATCTACTAGGAACTGATCAGTAGAACCCAAAACCTCAGCTGATACGTAAGGACCCTTCTGATCAACCGGCACCTCAACTGATTCTAACCCCCATCCAACGCATTCCTATGCATGCTGAGAATCATGGTACCCAGAGCGGTCAATCCCCGACACTTGATACTGGTTTTGTCGATCGAAAACATTAGGCCTATCTCGTTGCTGCCCGGCAGGGTCAAAACGAGCGTGATCGTTAGAATTCCCTCTAAAATTCGAGAAACCCCCTCTACCTCTCGGGCCACCCTGATTATGTCCCTGACGCGAAGCATGCAACGCCGGGCAATCTCTGGCCCAGTGTCCCGATTGCTTACAATACGCACATTGATTCCTGTTCAAATCAGATCGGCCCGAGGGAGGACCATAAAATCCTCCCCTACCTCTATTGACACCCCGACGGGGCGGACCATATACTTGCGCTAACATCACCTTTGTTTTTAAATCCTTCGATTTCTTCTCCTCCTGTCCCTTTGCTTCTTGCTCCTGGCGCTCATAATACTGAGCTATAGTCAGGAGGGCTGTCGGGATCGCAGTGGACCAAGAACTTTCACTCGCTTTTAGGCGGGCTGCGATCGCCGGTAGTAAATTCGCCACATATTTATCAGCAAAGAGGTGTCGACCCGTATCATCCGTAAGTGACTGACCACTAAAATCATGAAACGTCTCCTCAAAACGCGTAAAGAAATCTGCAACTGATTCATCGACTTTCTGCTTACACGAGGCTAACATATTCCAGTCAATCTTTTTAGGGGGGATGATTGTCTTCAACTTAGTCAGACTAGCAGCAGGGAGATCTAAGATAAGCTGAGGCGGTTTCTGTGCGGGCTTCCTCTCCCTATCCTCATCCTCAAGCTCAGACCACCGAGCCTTAAAAGCGGCAACATCATCCACCTTCCGCACAGATCGCCACATATCTGGTGGTAAAATAAGCCCAAAGAACAAATCTATATCTGCTAAGGTCATAGTACAAGAATTCAAGGCCCCCTCGACTTCTTCGTAAAAGGCCGCTGGATTCTTGCGGGGATCAGGCAACGCATTCTTTAATGCCATGACGTCAGCCCTATGCCAGGGAGTATAAACCCAATTGTACACAAAATATCCCTTAGCATCGGCGGAGGTAATATCCGAACTAGTCCCCGCTCCTTTAGGAGGAACATACAACGGCGCCGCCTCTCGCATTGGTTTAGCATGCACTAGGTCGCTCTTATCTGACTGGGAGGTGGATGAGTGGCCATCTCCGGTATGCGAATCCGACTGCTTCTCCTCCTCAGCTTGTTGGCGTTCTTTCTCCTTAAGGTCCCTCACCGCGTCCCGCAATGCAAACAGCCGCCGAACCGCATCAGGCGCCTTAGAGGGAGAGAAAACACCATTACGCAATGCTTTAGCATCTGATACCACATCGTCAGGCTCAAAGACACTGGAATATTTCCGGAAAGCAGCAATCACTTCATCAGAAAAGTGGCCCAAAAAATACAACTTCTCTCTATCCTGCCACAGCTCCCAGGAATTCAACAACTCAGCAAGGGATAACTTGCCCTTAAGTGCACGATAGGAAACTTGCCGAAGCTCACCCATTCGGTCAGCCGATAACATGGACCTCGTGTCTACCTTACCCGAAACCGATCCAGAATCTTGTGACCTCGGGGCAGACGCGCCGACATAAGGGGGCGGAGAACGATCTAATAAATAAAAATCATCGTCAGGATTATTAAGGACAGGATAAAGTGATTGACGAACAGCATATTGACCCGAGACTTGCAACCTACGCTCTTTCTCCTGTCTCTCCGTCTGTTCTCTTTCCTCCCGACGCTTCGCTTCCTGTGCTTGCACATGATCATTCTTCCGTTGCTCTTTATCAAACAGCGCTTTCTCACGTTTCTCTCGCTCACGCACCTCCTTCACCCATAATCGCACACATTCAAACATGTCTTCGCGAGCACGCCGCTTACACATACATTGTTCCACATACTCAATCTTACGCATATCAAACGATCCATACAAAGGCCATCGTAACTCAGGATCCTTCTTGGTGTATTTCCTCCATACCGTGCTGTACATTATAGAGGAAAGACCATGCTTCACATACATATCCCTATTAGGAGTCCCCTCTGCGGGGGCTGGAGCAGATTCCTCGAGGTTTAAACGGTTTCCAAAACAGCAGCACCACTTACGGAGTACGCTAAAAGCAGGCATGCTCAAAAATAATGCAAAATATGAAGTATTATCAAAAAAATGGCACTTAAACGTTGTGCCGTTCAAAGTTACACAGTTCCGGAGAAATATCTCCACATTACCTGCCTATATGTGTTGCAACGCATATATTCTCACAATAGCCAATACAAGATATGACCGGTCATCACAAATCAAACTCAAATAGCCAAACCAGGCTTCAAAAACTCGGAGCAAGTACCGTACAACGGTTCTTACCAATCAAGAGTCCAGATTCCAACTGTCAAGCTCCAAAATTCGCCCAAACGGCTGTCACGGCAGGACCGACAGAAGAGGTCTCAGTCGAGGACCGGCGCCACCCAGATGGTCAGCTCGGAAGGGAAGGAAGAAAAACCTCGGGATGCCAGGACTAAAGTGCCTCTGGCAGTGATCACATCCCCGGCCAAATTCCTCACCTTCGTCGCGACCAGTCCTTCGAGCATCCGAGTCGCCGATGAGCCCCACGTGACGGGCGCCAATTGATGAATACAGGCCCCAGCTAGGCCCGCAGGACACAAGGGTTCGCTCTCCTGCAATGGAATCTATAAGAAAGTTGGCACGGAAACTGCAAAGTACAAAGACAAAGTTTATTAACCCTTAAGGGTGGTCCTACAATCCATACAACACTCTTCAGTATTGCATAGAGTAGCACAAAGGACTTGCGTACACGGTCCCCTTTTCTACACAACAGAGGGGCTCATAAGTGGGTGGATACAACATAGAGCGAAATTCATTACCTTTTATGGACATTTTCGATACAAGATCAATATGTGGGCGGAGCTGACACACTCCTTGAGCCCGCGAAAACATGGTCAAGCAAGGACTAACTGATAACAGATGTGGTCGAGTCTGGGCATGCGCCGGACGGACAAAGGAACTATTTATAGACTGTTACTAGGCAGATTGCAAGAGCAACTAACACGCAGATAGGACTCTTCTCGTGTTGAGCACGTGGAGACATGACAATACAAAATGGAGTCCAGACTTTAGTCAACATAACGAACGAGACATATTCTAAGGAAGGAGAATTCATGTCTTTAGTAAATGCTTAATCACATCGTCGTTTCAATTTACAACAAGTGGCTGCATTGGGTGGCTGCTAGGGAGATGGTTCTGGAACATATTTTCCTGGTAGGTTGGTGGAAATTCACTCGTTCATTAAGGTATGCTGGTCCTTCATTGTGTAGTCCAGGGAAGACATGGCTTGGCAGTTCGGGCTGGACTGTTCCCATGAGGCACAGGGTCAAGGCTGATTTGCATATGGCCATGTCTGAACTGGGGTGGTGTGGTGAGCAAAAAAACGATGGATTTAGGCCCAGATCTCTGTACTGGGGTGAATGTATGACATTGTTCTACATTCTGTCCATCAACTGTTGTTTTTGCAAGAAAATAAAAATGACACATCAAAATCTTTCAGCAGCCGCCACTGCTGATTTTCTTCTTTTTTTCCCTACCCACTGCTAGCCTCGCCCGCTGCATTGCAAGCAAAATGAAGAGAATTTGAGTACACCAATCTGGTTATTCGAAACGAAAGAGAAAGGTGGCTCAGCAGGCTTTCGTAGTGTCACAGGAAGGAGCAATCCTGAACTTTATCACCCAAGGGAAACCTAAAGATGGAGAATCCTCTGGCCAGAGTACTGCTGATGCACTCGGTAAAACAGGCGCTGACGACCATAAAGAAGATCAAAAACATTATGATATCCATGAGCAGAATGAGACTCATGAGCAGACCAATGAAAATGAACAAGGTGACTCTGAAATTGATACAAACATGCAGCAATTACCAACTCAGGATGAGGATTATTACAAAAGACCCTCAGACAGAGAAACTGAAACATCATTCATCGGTCCATCAATATCTGGCATTCTGAAGGAGGTTCAGAGTTTACAGACGGATGATGCTGGTATTGAAAAGGAAGCCAAAGAGCAAGACCATGTTACAGACCCGTGTTCTGAATATGATTTATGTGATTGGAGGGATCCTACTTTGCGGCCGAACTCTCTTTTCTTGTTGAAAGGGGTCCCTCCAGAGACTCAGATTCTAAAACAAAGTATCCAAGTGATGAGCACTCAAAAAGTAAACGTCGTTTTTCTGTTACCATGTTACTGGTCATCTAACGCCTTTTCTGGACGTTTTATTAAAACACCTTCCTGAGCTCCGCCCCGCCCGGACCCCCTCTTCCGGGGCCCCTACCTGCGCTCCCTGCACAGGGCCACCATGAGACTGGAGCCGCACCTGCAATTATTTCTGTAATTAGGAACTGATGCTTCACCTGAACCGCTGTTAGATCTCATCTCCAACACAGCTTGTAACAGCTGGAACTGTGTCGTTCGGAGGGACCGTTCTAAAAACAACAAATGCTCAATTACAAAACCCTTAAATGCGCGTTGGTGAAAAGAAATAAAAAGCAAACCTGGATCAGAGATGACACAGGAAAAGGGCCGAAGGGCGTTCGTTACCGCTCGAATGCCTAAAAGCAGGAAGATAATGTGGGTAATTGCAAACGTCCGACTCACTGGCGATAATGCAGTTGCGAGTTAACAGTCCATGAAATTGAAGGTGAATTACTTTTGTAAAATGACGTTTTCACGTCTGGTAACTGTTCTATGTCTGACACATACATTTGGATTAGTAAATGAGGAAGTAATAATTGCTCCTGTTCGGTGAACCGACTAATCCACATTACTACGGACAAGCCAATGGGTGGATTCGCGTTAATGCTGAGCTGCTAATAACTGGCTGAGAGATTAACACATTTATACGGCATGAGCGAGCGAGGTTCACACTTTATGTAAGTACCAACCCACAGACCCTCAATAAACTTTTAATGCCCAAAAGAAATATGATCAAAGGGTACAGTGATTGATTGGAGCGTGTATGGTTGAACCTCATGACGTGGTCGAGACTGGTATACATAAAGGCATCAATCAAAGGTCGAAATGATAGCAGAGATGTACCTTGTAATGTCACATCATAAGGGTAGTCCAACAGAGGCAATCCTGATAAGCAACGCCTTAGATCACTGCACAGCCTGGACCATGTTTTTGTTTATGTATGGAATTCTTGTATCTGATTTTGAAGCAGCACATATGTTTTATGCTCTTTAAACTGTGCTTTTGAGTGATAGTGGGTTATATGTGTGAACTGTCCGTACTATGGTGGCGGGATAACTTTACATACCAGGCATTTATGCCCCGAGGACTGTGGACAAAAGGCCTAGGGGCAGATTTATGTTTCCTGGCACATCCCCGCAAATCAGCAGGGATGCGCCAGGAAAGATGTGTCATGCAAGTTTACCCTTGCGCCACCACAGATGCGCCGCATTTACAATGCAGCGCATCGTGGCGCAAGGATAAACAGATGCGTGACGCGTCTGATGGCATAAGGGCGGCGCATTGCTGGAGTCGTGTCGCAAGCACGACGCAACTCCAGCAATGCTCAGGGGCTGCCCATACCGAACATTCTGCGTCATGCCTTACGCCTGCTTCAAGCAGGCGCAGGGTTTTGACGCAGCAGCGTTGGAAAAGTGACTCAGTGAAATCATGTAGATTTCACTGCGTCACTTTTCCGAGGCTTCTTCTGACGGAACGCCCACCCTGCATACATTAAACCTGACGCAGGTTTAATGTAGCGCAGGGCTTTACAACGCGACGCATCTCCCTAGATGCGTCACGTTGTAAATAAGGCGCAACATGGCGCATGGTTTACGCCGCCGCTGCATCACAGAAGTGATGCAACGGCGGCGCAAATGTCTCGCAAGGGGCTTGTAAATCTGCCCCGTAGTTTTTAGAAGGGAATGCTGCCTCATTGCTATGCACTAGGGATGTTTTATGTATCTCATTACTTATTCCTGCCATGGTCTTGCTTCTTTGTTTTAAAAAAAAACATACTTTTTTTTAATGATTCGGACACTGACTTATTTAGTATTTCTAAGTTCCACAAATTATAACAGCAGTGCCGGCCTTAGGATATTTCGGGCCCTGTGCAGAGTAAACTGTATGGCCTCCCCATGACACAAGTCAAATTGTGTTTCATTGCTAAACATTTTATTTTAGTAGATTTTTAACCAGTACAAGAAGTAAACTTCAACTATAGAAGTGCACACGTAATAAAATAATATACGATGCTACTTCTTCGCCAAAATTTAACTTTTCTTGCTTTCTGTCCTGCAAATTATTTTATTAATTCACTGCAGTCCAGAGTTCATCCCATTTAATGTTCTACTGATAACAGTGTCAGGTCAGTCCGCTGATCCTGGGATATCGAAGAGCGCGAGTATTTCTTAATAATTTTCAACTTTGAGAAGGATTGTTCCCTCGAGGCTACTGTGACAGGAACTGTCAAAAACATTCTAAGAATGATGTTTAAATTGGGATACATTAATGCGAGCGGTTCTCATACATACATTTGAGAACAGAGGGTCCAATTCACAAAAGTAATTTGAGACAAAATCCTAACTTTATGACTTTCGATATTCACAAAAGGCATTTAGGAATAGTAAAGTTAAGATTGCTAACTTTACTACTCCTAAACTGAGACAAAAAACTTTCTGACCTTTGATATTCACAAAAGGCATTTAGGAATAGTAAAGTTAGGATTCCTAACTTTACTACTCCTAAATGCCTTTTGTAAATTCTAAAAGTCGTAAAGTTAGGATTTTGTCTCAGATTACTTTTGTGAATCGGGCACAGAGTGAGCAGATGCAGTACGTGCTGCATCTGTATCAGGATGGCTTTTCTTGTGCAGACCCTCTGGAAGCTTTTAATGTCTGTGGTGAGTTCATCCCCTGCAATGACTTCTTCAAAATATGTAGCTGCATCTTTGCACTTTTTCTCGAGCTTTTCTGTGTCCAAGGATTTACCTGATATGACTTGGGGCACAGACCCGTATCTGTTATTAAATGTTACCATTTTTTCAAGGAGTTTTTCGAGTTTGCTGGCTTTCTGATACACCATGACATAGAAGTATTCAATTTTATATTTTTCTTCTGCTCCAATTACTGGATCATCTTCTCCTTCTTCCTTCTTGTCTTGTCTCAATCTCAAAACTGGTCTCTACTGGATCATCAAACTTGAGGCTATCTCAGAGGCAACTTCAGCAGCTTTATCGAATCCTGTGCCACGATACTCTCATGTAATCCTCAGTGCTTTTCAGCTGAGCTATGGCAACATCTAACTGTATATCCATACTGTGCATTAATTTGCTAACTTTACTAATTTGACCTAACATTCAATACCAGATAACAATGCTGACAAGAAATGGAAACAAGTGAATCTCACTCTGTAGGTGGAGAAGTGTGGCTCAATGATTAGAGCGGCAGACCCTGATGCAGAGGTCTAGCCCGGGACCAGGGTTCAATTCCCCGCCTCGGCGGGTCTTGAGCTCAAAAATTCCACGGACCTGATAATTCTTGCCTCGGTGCCTATTCCAATCATGGAGTGCAACTCTGGGCAATAGCTTGCTTAATCTCCACAATGGCCCCCACAACACTAAGGATGCCTGGCCTCCACCTTGGGGGTGCCCAGGAGTGGACGCCTCACAGGGAAAGACAGGATGGGTTCCACAGTGGTATTCGTACAAGCGCCTTGAGACCCTTGCGGGTGAGTAGTGTGCTATACAAGTATCAAATTTACATTTACATTACATTTGTATACTCTGGGTCTCAGACAATGTCTCTCCATCAATATTAGAAAAGTAGAGACTGTTTTGGACGTGCACTGATTGTTAATACCTTCAAAAATATCCACCTTCCGTTATTAAGTGGTTGTGGTGCTTTTATTCCACCTTTTCTTATTTCATTAAACATACAAACATGTTGGACATTTGATTCATGTCATCAACAATATTATTGAAAACACACAAAAAAAACATATTGCACATTTCAAACAGAAACACATTAAAGAACTAAATTAAAAGCAGACAAATGTATAAAAAAAAAAACACTATCATGGACAACAGACCAGTCCTTATTTGTAAGGCAATTCAAGCAATTAGTACTTATTAAAAATGCGACATGCCAGGTACAGCTAGATCACACAAAGATTACAACAGACAGAATGTCCTGTTTGTATATGGAACATTCTATAGGCTGGTGGTGGCTGTTACTAGCTGAGAGGGGTTGACGCGTTTCTGAACCCAATTCAATTTAGGGGTTCTCCTCAGGACCAGGACTAGGTCAGACACAATTACGGTGGAGGACTCAGTTATTGCCTTTGGATTGGTAGCAAGTGTTGAATACAGGATTGGAAAGTAGACTCCTGTGAGTGATTTGGTCTCAACAGTGATTATTATTTTCTGTTCCGGGTGATGGGGTGAGTATTCAGCTGTGCATATTCGGAATAAGCCGGCGGTCAGTGAGGCCAGAGTTTGAAGACACCAAGCACTTATAAGTTGCCTCAATTTGTTACTACGATCTGTAACTCACTTTTCCGACTGCCGCTGTAACATGAATTTGTGGCCTTTATGTGGTTTGCAAACAGCCAAGTCCGTGTCTAAAGAGAGTAAGAGGGGATGCCGTTTTACATGAAGGAACTTTAGGTTATATTTGATTACTGCTGTCAAACATTACATCGTTCTGTTAGAACTTGCCTTACCGTCAATATTAGGCACACCCAGAACTTTTATCAATGTTTTGTGAACATCAGGGGCATAGTTGACCAGAACTTTCACTCTCTCAATTCAGCTCTCCCAATGTGTGCCTGATGGCCTCTTTACCACTGCAGTACTCACACAAGAGGTAAGTATGGTCCATCTTTTTGTTGATGCTGCAAACATGTGGTATATTCTCTGTAAATACCCAGAAAATTACCATTTTGAATGCTTCCAAGTTTCTCACTGGGTCCCCTCAAAGCCAGGTTTTGTTCTACTGAAAACTGTACTATTAACACAATATCGGATTTCAGACTGAGGTCTACTCTGCCTGATCAACCTCTGTACAAGTGGAAAATCTCCTTTGTGCTTCATACCATATATGTGCAGCATATGACCAACAGACTTTTCATGTGAATACAGGTATTCTCCAACATGTGCCCAGTCACTGAATCCTGTAGTGGAGAGTTTGCCTGACACTTTATCGAACAATTTGTAGCAGAAACAATATACTGCATCAGCTGTGTTTGAGTATACTACCCACTATCTCTCAATCCTCTCATTGTTTGTAAGGGTTTTATAGAAATGCAAAGGTGTGAAGTGTCGGTCATAAGTTTCTGGATAGGTTCTTTTCTCTCTCTCTCTCTGTGTCTCTGAATGTCCCTGCTAAAATCATCTTGTCCATATAATGCACACTCAATATTTTTGGTCATGCATGTGGATTCAGCTGTATAGATTTATCAGAAGTCAAAATAGTTCTTTTATTCTCAGTTTCATCCTCTGCCTCAGAATTGGAACTAATCTGCTCCTGAACATCATCTTCCGTAGACCAAGTGCCAGTTTCCTCCTGACTTTCAGTTCCCATCACACTGCCAGAGTCCGATGTCTAATTTTCTATTTCTAGAAGTTTTTTCATGTATCCTTCAATTGCTCCTCTTTGCCTTTCTGCTGCAGCCTCTCTAGCATCTTGGCTTTCCTTTTTGCTGCACCGGACAAATAACTGTACAGTTTCCTTGAGGCCATGATGGATCGGTGGTCTGACAATCGCAGATCCTACACCACATTCAACAGCTTGAGCTCCTAATCTAAGGCGGAAGACAGCTGACCACTCGCAGCCTGCTCTTTAAAATGAGTGACACTTCTGGGTATAAGTCAAAACAAGATCTGTGTCATCACTGACACACGTTGAAATAAGTTGCTTGAACTTCCCACATTGCAGATAAATGGGAAATGTTACTGGATATGAATGAATTGGGAAACGAGTTCATAAATCAATTTGCCCCGTGGCAGTGTAATGATGAACGATAGGACGCAATCTCCAGATGTATGAATAAGTCTTTATTCATTTAACTCCACCCAACACACACGGAGCGTCCTCCCAGGCAGGCGATGAACGGCAACTGTCCTACCGACATCGAATCCCCGCCCGCGGACACTCCATGCATCTGACTACATTCGAACAAACACAAACTACATCGCGCGCTAACCGCGCGATACTACACAAGTCCACCACTACAGGCAGGGAACCAATCTTGGAGCTAGCAGTGGCACAGCCAGTGTCTACAGAACCATGAAAAACCTCCCGCTTTCTGAAAGACGTGCCCGTTTCCAGGGCTTCTGAGGCGCACACTCTCCATTCCACCCCCTCGCTCCGTTGTTCTTTTGTTGCCGCCATAGCTGACTGTGCCTACCTGAGCTGAGAGTGCTGGCCGAGGAGAGCACTAGAGCTGAAAGCCTCAAGGGAGGGGCAGGTGGGTTTTGCAAAAGGGGTGGGAAGCAAGTCCCTGGGAGACGGGAAGGGATAAGGAGCAGGTTTGGGTAAGGGGGGCAGTGGGCAACCTGAGGAGGTGGGGTGAGCACCTGAGGCAGGAGATGCTGGGCAAGGGCCCATGATCAGAAAGGGCGGTTTGCCCAGACATAAACAAGTTAAAACTTGGATGAGCGTTTTAACAGCAGGAGGAAGGAGAAAGGAAAGAGGGGGTGGGGTCGGGGGCATGATAACAATGAGCATAGTCCATTTCAGGTTGAAAAGAAAGCGGCCGGCCCAGGACAGCATAATGGAATCCTGGGATGACTGGTGCAGGTAGGGTAGGACAGAAAGAGACACGAGGTGCAGCTCTAAGGGCTTAAATATGGGGGAGTAACAAAGCTTTGAGGACCTTAAACAAGGTGAGAGGTGAAAGAAAAGATTCGGAGAAGGGAGTTCGTAGAGACGTTGAGGTTGCACCACAGGGAGCTTAGGATGAAAGAGGGTGCAAAGGTGGAAGAAGTGGAATTGGCAAAGACCTAAAGTACCCAAGACCCTACGGAAGGGGTCGGCAGGGGTCTTGAGTTCACTAGCTAGGAATGCGGAAAGTAGCCAGACGATAGATATGGACTGGTATCAGCAAGTAAATGGGGGCATTCAGGTAGGGGAATACTTATTACATGGCCAGCGGTTTTCCGTTGGAATACTGTCACCCTTTTTTGTTTTTCAAAAGCACCCACCAGAAGGGTATGGGGAGGTTAAGCAGAGGAACCCCGGGGGGGAGTACAGGGTTCCCTTGGCGATTTTAATAAAAGGATCATACACAAGGGAGTACAAGGGACTCAGCATAAAATAAGGGGCATAACGCAGGGGGTAGCGGGGGAAGAGAAGCACAGGGCACAGGGCTCTATATAGAAAAGGCTTGTACACCCATTAAACAGCCATGCGTAGAGCAATGTCTGGCATACTATTCCTAACGGGAAGATGCTGCCTCATTAGGCGTGGGGTTAAAGAAGGTGTCCGGCAGTGTGCAAGGGGCCTCGATATGACAGGGGGTAGACAACCTAAAATCAGTGAGTACAAGCAAGACGGTAGTGCGGGACGAAGGGCATAAGGAAGTGAAAAGGGGCGTAGGGAAGGCCCAGATGCTGAGGGGTATACAAGTTTGGAATAATCTCGCCAATAGGAGTTAAGCCCCAAAAAAGAACAAGGGCAAGTTCGATGGAGGCAACAATAGTTCATGGCCCGAAGGGGGTGGCAATAAAGGTATTATAGCAGACGAAATGACATCAGGATCATATTGGTCTGTAGACGAAGCCAGAGGACTGGGGAGAGGGTAGGAACAGGGGCCCTGAGGGCAAAAGGACATAAAGTCTGCTTCCCTTTTACTATCGGTACACTCCGAGGATTTTCAGTGGCGCAGTATTCAGTTGAGGGCAAATAAGTGTGGACAAAGTAATACCAAAGGGATGTTACATATCCTGTGCAGGTGTGAGCGTTTCAGCTTCTTTTTCCAATGGGCCTTTCCGGAGAGACAAGAAAAGAGACGGAGACACACTACCTTGACGACTTCCTCCTGGGGGGCCAACCCAGTTCTGCGGACTGTCAGAAACAGCTGACAAGTTTAAAGAGCTCTTGTGGAAATTGGGAGTCCCCTTGGCACCAGAGAGGACACAAGGTCGGAGTACGGTGTTGTCATTTACGGGTATTGATTTGGACTTGCAGGTGATGTAGGCACACCTACTGAAGGAGAAGAAGTTGCACATGGTGAAGGGTAAACGAGTGTGGAAAAAGTGCTAACAATGGGCCAGTATACGGTGCATGTTTTCGAGCGTTTCAGCATCTTTTGGGCAATGAGCTTTCCGTAGCATACGGGAAAAGAGGCGGTGACACACTACCTTGACGACTTCTTCCTGTTGGTCCAACCCGTTTCAAGGGACAGGCAGTAACAGATGCCCAGTTCAATCGGGGTCCCCTGGGCACCTGAGAAGACACAAGGTCTGAGTACAGTGTTGTAATTTCTGAGTATTGATTTGGACTCAGAGGTGATGGAGGTACACCTACCAATGGAGAAGAAGTTGCATACGGGAAGGTCTTAAATTAGTATGGACAAAGAGCTAGCAAGGGGCTGTGCTGCATCATGTGCATGTTTTGAGCATCTCAGCTTCTTTTTGCAATGGGCTTTTCGTGCAGTCTGGAAAAGAGACAGTGACACACTACCTTGATGACTTCTTCCTGGGGGGGCCAACCCGTTTCAATAGACTGTCAGCAGCAGCTGCCAAGTTTACAAATGATCATGGGGCGTCCACTTGACACCAGAGGAGACACGAGGTCCAAGTACGGTGTTATCCTTTCTGGGTAGTGATTTTGTCTAGGATGTGAGTAAGGTACGCCTACCAATAGAGAAGAAGCTGCATAGGGTGATGGTGGAAGGCAACATGCTAGATTGCCCAGAAGTGAGTGGTAGAAAGGTACAGGTGCCTATAGGACAGTTTAAATGCGCATGTAGGGTGGTAGGGACAGGAAGGACACTATTAAGTGATGGGGAAGGTCATTAGCGGGCTTTACGTTGACACAACAGGACATGCGCCGGTCAGCCGGGACAAAGGAAGTGGCAAACAGTTGCGAGGGGAGGGATGGGGCTCACAAGGGGGTAAAATCAGAGGGCAACATGGCAGTGGTGCAAGTGGACGATATACAATACCTGAGGTTCACACAAGCACTCGAGCCAATGTCCATGTCAGTATTAAGTTGTCTAAAACACAATATTTGGTGTCAAGCCAGGTAGGGTCTTGGGGTGGTAGTACCCGGAGAGCGCAGGGCTAAGCGTAGGGAATATTTTTAGAGGGGGGCTCAGGATAGATTAGATAGGGGGGAAGGGAAATAGTTACTGTACAGTGTATGTGTCAACGATTGACAGAGGTGGTTTGGGGGCACTACTGCAGGCAAGGTGGGATGGATGGGTTTCATAGGGGAAGTCGTAGTGGAGGTATGCTCCCCTCGGGGGTGAACTGGGCAGGCGCAGGCTAGAGGGTGGGGTCAGAGAGAAGGAGACTGGGCCACAAGTGAGGTAACAGGTGGCCAAGGTTTTAGGTGAGCCTGTTCACGCATTTGGAAGAGTCGCAGAATTCATGGGTATAATGTATGGTTCCCCCATTGGCGCTATGTAGGTCCTTGGGGCTCTCCTGGTATCTGAAATTGCCGGGTAGGCAGGGACAGCCAGGTGAATGATTGGGTTAAGGGGAGCAGGCAGCAGCTGTTGAAGCATGCCTGGTGATATGGGGATGCTCAGCGTTATATGGGGGCCGGACAAAAAGGGGGGGGTGGGTTCTGCAGGTTTTAGGACAACAAGATGTCTGCAGAGCAGCTATGGTGGGCTATACATAGAGCATCAGTATTTTAGGGCAGCCCGGGTGATTAGGGTATTCATACCCTGCAGATCAGTGTATCAATGAATGCAGAAATGAGGGCTGGTGTATGTGACTGCGGCAAGGGAGAGCTGACCGTTGTCCTATACATTAACTGGGGAAAGCAAGGTTGGGGACAGTTTGTGTGCATATATTTACTCTTGTGTCTTTTCAGGTACTGTGGCAAGGCCGGCGACGGAGGAAATGTCCACATGGATAGTGGGCTTTCCGTTGTAAATGGTCGTTGCTTTAGGAAGTTGAAAAGGAAAAGTCGATTAAAGTTTGTTGGCAGAGGAAAGGTGGCATGCGTTCGCATGGATGGTAGTAAATGAAAAGTGCTTTTACTGATATTTCCCCTGGGAGTATAGGTATTAGGAGGTGAGTAAGGGGCTTTCCCCTGTTTGGGTAGGAAATGGTAAGTGTCTTTTTGGCAGGTAAATACCAGTGATGGGAGTGGCGTATCATCTGGTCAGGGGGTGTTTCTTTCCCAGGAGACAGTGGGGGGGGGGGCGAGAGGACTGCATCAGTAGACCACGCAGGAGAAAAATTATCAGGGACAAGAGGCTTTTGCGATAAGTAGTGTACTGGGAGAGTAGAACATACAGAGTGAAGGTACACTGCAGTAGACTTTTGCAGGGATGATGGGGTGCTTTGTCTCACGTTGGGATGGAGATATGCCTGGTACAGAGTAAGAAGATTATAGATGGGGGTTTGAACATTACAAGGTACCCTATGAAGCCCTAGTTTGGGGGGGTCAGAAAGTACTTTCCTGCCTCTGGCTTTTCTGGCCCCCCCAACTTTGGGGGTGTGGTAAATAGTTTTTATATGTTTACAGGTTAAGTTTATTGTTGGGAGCATGTTACTTCGGGAGCAAGCAATAAGGGGAAGTTGACACAGGAAATACTTAAGTAGATGTTTTGGGAGGTAAGTAAGAGGTCACAGGGTTAAAGTTCAACAGTTAAGGACTAAGTGGGGGTTTATAAATTGCTGTAAAGAAAGGAAAAAGGGGAAAAAGGGGAAACCTTAGGGGTGGGGGCAGGAGGCAAGGTAACTGAACAATTGTATAGTAAGGTTTAGTTTTGTACGGCAAAGGCCAAGGAACATGTTTGTGAGGTGCACCTGTCTTCAATAAAGTGGCCTTTTACACACATATAGAGGGTTTTGTGGTCTGTGCTGCGCCCCCCCAATGGCCCAATGAGAATCCTCATAGCATTGCTGATCATGCTGCTGGTACTGTATTTGTTCATGAGCCATTAGCAGACATCACACACATTGTAAACAGGCTTTAGTAACTATAAATATGTTCATTTTGGCACTGTGAAATCCACCCTGTATCGAGGTCCATTTTGTGACACTCCGTTGTACAGATGCAGAATGTTCAAAGGCGCGCTGGCTTTAGCTGAACTTGCTATAACAGCAAGGACTCGATTAATGACAGAATCACAAGTGCACGTGACAAACTCTTACTATGCGTCAGTGGCTGATTTCGTAAGTCAATATCCATATATAGGCAAATGTTTAATGTTGCTTAATGATTTGAAAGTATACCAGTGAACAGTGGAGTTAATCGGGTACCCATAAATGGAGGTTCAGTTTGAGCTGGAAAAATTGCAAATTGTGATGTTAATCTAAAATTGAGGTGTGCAGAGGTTTTACTAAATATTCTCTTAACTACTTCAGGCAGTTGACTCCTTTTGCTTTCATATGCTTGCAGAGTAGCAAACTTGCTTCCATCGCCACTTCAGCAAGTGCTATTTTATCCCTTTACTGGCGTTTATTTTTGGTTTTAGAATTCATGGTTAGCGCTCTAAAAGCTAAAATGAGCACACATTTTCCATAAATTGTTCAATATCTTCCTCACCTATGTCTGCAAAATAAACTGTCATGCTGAGCAAAGCGTATTTCCAGCACTAGAAGTAGTCTGTAGGTTTACTCCCCAGTGATCTATTATAGTTTCATCTCAGAGTTCTAATGAACAACTAGAGTACTAACATTCTCATTTCATCACAAAAATGAGGCAATACTGAGCGCCATTTTCCTGAAATATTCATACTCCTGAATTTAAAGACCTTCCAGAAAATTAAATGAGAATTGAGGTGTTAATAAATATTTGAAAATAGCTGGCTTAAAAAAATGTGAGGGTAGGAATTGGTTAATATTATTTATGGAATAGTATATTTTAAAAGGGCTAATAAATATGAATGACATAGATTCCTACCTAAATCCAGTATCCCAAATGAGCATCTGTTTACGCAGGCTACAAATTCCCTTTGTTGCTTAATACCTCCGTAATTTTACAATAATATTTTTGGGCAGACGGTGAAGGTTGTTTTAAATCTTCAATTTATTTATCTGGGACTAGAATATTTTAGGAGTGCAGGAATCTATTTACAGCTTTCATGTTTAAAAGGAATAAGTGTGCTTCAATAGGTAGTGAGATCTCAGAAAAAGTTGTTGTTTAGACATTTAAGTTTTTCTTCTTTTCTACTTTTTCCTACTCTTTCTTGTAAATAGTTGCATTCCCCCTGCAAAAATGTGCACTGGCTTCAGAATATTTTTCGTGTGAGTGAAATATCAGGAAATGAAAACACATGATATAAATACATGTTGTCTATAAAATGTATTGTTCTATATGTCTTATAAACAACAGCTTTAATAATTAATTATAACTAAAACATATTCTGAAATAAGTAGCATTGTAAACTAAACAGAAAAACAAAGCTGTTTTTTAAAACACAGTTAAAACCGTGTTTGCCTACACAACTTTCTCGGAACATTTGAAGTGTAATACAAGGGAAACAAAAGAAATGCTTACAGGAGCTTGTTTATTTCAGGAACTTCTAGCATCAGGGATAAAAAACAATTCTTTTTACAAATTCAGCCTTCTGCACTGGGATGTGAATGTCTGTAAGAAATTGAGTTACAGGTTGAGGGGGTGAAACCCTTCTCAGGCAGCAACTGCAATTGTCTCAAGGTGAAGTCACAAGCCAACCCTAAATTAGCCTGTGCTCAACTCATGGCTAGCTTAGAACAGAGTAGTCAGGGTTAAATTGGAGGCAATGTGCAAAGTATTTGTGCAACAGTTCAAACAATAAAAAATTAAAAAGTGAAGACACACCGTAAAAGGATCCCACACCAATTTAGTAAATAGACTAATTTGTAATAAATAAAACAATACCAAAATGACAAAAATCCAATCAGTAGAACCGGAGATATGCAGTGTAATAAATTGGGTTAATGGTTGAATGGGGTGTGAGCTCTGGTCAAGCAGCTACCACACTCCTAGTCAGGGTAGGGCACACGCAAACCACAAATTAACCTGTGCTCAACCCACTTGTAGCTTGGCAGAGAGCAGTCAGGCTTAATTTAGAGGCAATGTGTAAAGTATTTTTGCGACACTTAAAACTGTTAAAACACAAAACAAAAAGATCCCTCACCATGTTTAAAAATTAGAGATAAATTTAATAAATAAAACTAGACAAAAATGACAAAAATCCAATCAGTAGAACCGGAGTTAGGAATTTTGAAATAATAAACTGTAATAAAGCATCTATAAGCATAAAGTGACAACCGGTGATATCTGGTTGCGCGGGACCGGGTCAAAGTCAAAAGGTCAGGCCGACTGTGATGGAATGTGATTTGGATACAGTCCCAGATGAGTCCAGCTGACGTTTTACCTTCTCAAGTTTTATGTGCGAGTCCCGTTCGTGTTGGAGAGGGTCGCCCGGAGCAAGGCGGGCTTCGCAGGTGGCAGTTGGCATGTCATGGAGAGAAGGCCGCTGTTGTGGTCAGGCGGGCTGGTGCTTCATGTTGGTGATCCCCTCAGAATAACTATACGCTATACGAAGAGATGGGTTTGTGGTGGCTTGCACTGATTTTCTGTGCAAGTGGTGTGGTTCCGGTGCGGACTGACCCATTTGCGATAAGCACAACAGCTTAAAGTTTAGAGCTCAAGAGACACACCAAGGATCCAGAAAGTGGGAGGCACCAGCTGGCAGTTAGGAACTCACTGAAGATGGGTCCAGGACCTGTTTAGGAGCTTGTTATGTCCCTGATTCTCAGATCAAGATGATGGAGTTGGAGGGCCAGTTCTTCTTCCCCAGGAAAGAGGGCAGCAGGCAACAAGTCAGCACAGCAAGGCAGCAGTTCCTTGTAGAGCAGCAGTCCAGCACAGTGGCAGTCCTTGTAGCAGCACAGCAGTCCATCATCCTGGCAGAGAATCCACAGATCCAGTGGTGTTGCCTGAGGTCTTTCTTTTATACACTGATGCCCAGGTTCTGGAAGGCTGGAAATGCTTCTGGACAGTGGCTTTGAAGTGCATCGAATTTCCTACCTCCCCTGCCCTGACAGCAAGATGGTTGAAGTGACAATGCAGTGTTGTTAGGTTCTTTGTGTGGAGACAGGGAACCACCTATTTAGATATAAGTGAGGCTGGGCCCAGCTCCTCCCTCCCATCATGCCAGTGATGGCCCACCCAGGTGCACCTAAGCTCCCATTGTGTGTGGCTGTCTAGGAGGAATATACTAAGCCCAACTACCAACTAAACCCAGTCATGCGACCAGAGAGAGGCTGAACGGCTAAAGCAAGAAAATTCCAACTTTCTAAAGAGGCCATTTTCAGACTTCTAGTTTAAAATTCGACTTCACCATACTTTATCACAGTGATACTGAAAGTACGGCCCGGGGTCCGCTTGCGGCCCTCTTGACCTTTAAATGCGGCCTCTTTGGTGAACAGCAGCACCAGATGCTGTTTATATGCTAGCACTAATATTTAGAAAAAGATGTTAAATAAATGGGCAAGTATTTATTAACCTGCAAATAAATGCTTTTCCATTTATTTAACATGTTTTTGAACCTCCTTACACAATCCTTGATCCACACAGACCCCCTCTGGCCACCATGCTGGCATCAGTGTGGCCCTCAGGCACACCACAAACCATACTTTGTGCCCCCTGGCCAAATGCTTTAGGAGTTTTAGTTACACTTCCAAGACACCAAACAGGAACTGGTTACCTGCTCCCACTTAGAAATTATAGCTTATTAAATATAATAAGGTAACTCCAATGCAATCCTTTGGGAGAGTGCTAGAAATAGGCTTCCTGGTTGGCTGGGTATTACCCCAAGCCAGGTAGGAATCACCATTCAGGTCAGGGTAAGCTAGATATATCATAAGATAACCTGTGCCCACTCTCTGGTAGCTTAACCCGGTATTTGTAAAGTGCGAACTAATCACCCGTAAGGGTCTCAAGGCGCTGAGGGGCGTCCAGAGATTATGTGAGCTATTGCTCAGAGTCACATGATGATGAGCTGATTGGCCTCCGGCTCTGAGGATCGAACTGTGAGCCCTACTCTCCGGTGTGAGCCGCCCTGGCCGCTACCACACACCTCTCCCGTCTCCCCGCTTGGCACAGAGCAGTAGAGATTATCTACAAAGGCAATGTATAAAGTATTTGTACAACACACACACACACACACACACACAGTAACGCAATGAAAACGCCACAAAAACACTCTTGGCAGACTTAGTAAAATAGAGAACCTTTATCTGAGCGAATGGAGACCAACATGACAAAAATCCAATCAGTAGAAGTCGAGATATGATTTTTTAAAGATAAATGCAAAAATATAACTTAGAAGTCACTAGCGGTCAAAAGGTTACTTGAGGTCACAAGGGACCGGTGCAGACCGGTCAGGCTGACCGTTATAGAGGGCAGGCCGATACAGGACCCACAAAGGGCCCGCTGAGAATGTACCTTGGATGGAGCAAAGCGTTGAGGCTGAGGGATCGATGCGTCGATCTTTTCCACGCTGTCAGGTCGCTGCATCGTCATTGCAATGCATTGGTTTTTGATGAAAGCAGCTGCAGAACCAACTTCTGAGACCCAGAACTTGGAGGGGGCACCTCAGGCAAGGGTAGGATTCACAGAAGGCAGAGACCAGCAGCAGCAGAATTGTAGGAAGCTTTTTGTGTTTTTGTGTCCCAGAGAACATAGAAAACAGGAGGCAAGCCAGCAAACCCTTGGAGATCACTTGGAGGGAAGGAAGAGTCCTTCCAGCAGAGGCAGGGAGCAGAAGGCAGCGGGGCAGCAAGCAGAAAAGCAGTGCTTCTAGAAAAGCAGTCCAATTGAGTCCTTTAAGTAGCGCAGCAGCCCTTCTGATAGAGGTTCAGTTTAAGATCCAGAAGTGTCTGATTTTAGGAGGTTCAAAGACCCAGTACCTATACCAAAAATGCCTGTGATGTAGGGGATGACTTCAAAGGAACTCTCTGAAGTGAATGAATGAGAGAATACATTTTATTCATTTCAATTGATTAAAATTGTTACATAATCGTGTGCGTTATAAACTTTCAAGGGCATTATTAGTTCTTAGTTGAAACATTGCCATATCATTTCATTAGGTTGGTTTCCAAGCACTGCGATTAAAATAAATATATATATATATATAAATATTGCATGATTAAGGCAGGTGATGCCGAAACGCGTAGCAAAGGAATACTATCATTAAACCTGTGGATTCAGTAAAAGTCGTTGGTGTCGGCGTCCTTTCTTTGGTTGAAGATGGGAGTTGGTGGTTGATATAAATATATATATATAACCTTTAAGATTCAATATAAAACCACAATATTGACTTTCCATCTTTCATTTAGACTGGGGCTGGGACTTTACTCATAAGTCCTTGCAATTGACGTACACATTTTGCTAGCCTTGCCAGTTCCATAGGGTTTCCAGATAAAAAAGAAATTCCATTGCTCCTGAGCAAGTGCGGGTGCCATATTATAAAAACAGTGGGTTTATTAAAGTGCAACATGCATGCATCAGGTTTGGACAGATGCAAATTAGGTGTTTCATGACGCTGTTTGCCTGGGTGGCCTTTTCGATCAGGTGGGCCAGGGCTGAAATATTGTCTAGTGTTAAAGCACCAGCCCTGAAAACCAATTGGAAAATCAGCAGTATTCCTTCGTCGTTAGCCCAATGTTGTAAATCGTGTAGGAGGAGGTTTGCAAATGCCTTTGCCTCAATGTCGAGAAGGGCTAGCATCCTATAGTTGGTGGGGTCGGCAGTGTCCCCGTTTTTGTGAATAGGGTGCAATATAGAGCCTTTCCAATCTTCTGCAATTATTGCAGTGGTCATGCAAAACTGTGGGGTGAGTATAGTTTCCCAGAACTTACAGTCCTCTTTGAATAGTTGTCCTGGTAGGCCGTTGGGGCCCGGGCTCCATTGCTTCTGATATTCTTTAATATTGTTAGCACACAATGGTCTACAGCGGAGGGTTTGCTTGCTTCTTCATTGAATATTTGCCTTGTCATAATATTTGTTCTGCTGACATTCTGCTGACTAATGCTCAATGAGAGTGGTTGATGGTCTGGCTGATTGGCCAACAGTGGAGTGTTTTCACATGATAAATCCATGTGTGGCTTGAAACTGCATTTCATCGGTTGTGGCTGTGTCCTGCTAGTGTGTTGATATATTGGCAAAAATCTCCTTGTCTGCTTGGTGCTAGGAGGCTGTGGACATATAGCCATTGGGATTTTTCGTGGTGTTTTTTAAAGTTCCATGTGTTTCTCCTGTGCATGCTCCTGGCTGACATCCACTTGTAATGTAACTCTTCATCACCCGTCTGTTTGTAATTGTCTCAGACCTCTCTTACTTTGCAGGATCTTAGTGCAGTACATTTGGTGTTGGCAGCATGCCCTTTCTTTGGACATTAACCGGGAGTTTGCTGACTTGCCCTACAGTGAATAGTACAACCTTGACACCATGTTAGGCCATTTTGAAAACATGTTCCCCTCTGTGTGCTCACTGTTATTTGTCAGCCAATTGTGTTTCCAAGCTGCATTATTCCACTTCAATCATTTCAACAACGTTGGAATTCTTCCCTGTCAGATGAACCCAGTATGTTTATGCGCTTGGTGTTGTGCACTTGCAAAGAGATTCCCGTGAGCAGAGGTAGATGGCCACTAGTCAGCAGCTCTGGTTTTGTGAACTCAGCTCCGTGTTCGTAGAGGTCAGTGCTCATAAACACATAATCAATAGTTGATTTGTGGCTATGCGGGAGGTGATCTATTGTGCCGCAAGTGGTGTCTTGTACAGACTTTAGACAGTGGAGGCAGATCTGCAAGGAAGTGCTGCAGCACGGCAATGCAAACACTTTGGCTGCGCCACGCTGCGGCACTTCCACGGCACAGGAATATTATTTAAAATAATATGTCGCATTCATGGTGCCGGCGCAGGCACTCTTGCATCATGGTGCAAGGATGGCTGCGTCATGGGGAAACTATTTTTGTGCAGTAAAGAGCACCTTTCTGCACAAAAACAATCACTACAGGCATTTTCCTCTTTCAATGCATGCTGTAGAATGCAGCACGCTTTGAAAGAGGAAAAAATGAGGAGAAATGAAAACATTTCTCCTCGTTACGCCTCGGTATGCCTCCCCTGGGGAGGTGTAGCATTGATTCGCATTTCCAGAATTACGATTCCTCGTAAATCTGGAAATGTTTTCTCGTTCCAGGGGTGTTGCGTGAAAACACAGACAGCAACACACATAGAACGCTGCTTCCACACAAAGTGCTGCGTGTGAAGGGGCCATATTTACAAGGAAAGGAAAAGTCACGCAGGATGGCTTTTCCTCTCCTTGTAAATATGGAGAAGTGAAATGCGCCTCCAGTACGTCACAATAAGTGAAGTACTGGTGGTGCAGGGGGCTTGTAAATCTGCCCCGGCGTTTCTAAAAAGGAGTTAAGCTGCTCCCCCGCTCGATCCCTTGGTAGTGTGGCTTCTTTTTCTGTTGCCAGGTTATGAGTGTTAAAGTCACTGGCCATTATTATACTGCAGTTTGGGTAATTGCTGAGAAGTTCTTCTTGTGTGTCGACTAGTTCCCTCATCTTGCTAAGTCAATGGTTTCCCTTACAGTTGAAGTACAGGTTCAGTAATAAAATCACTTTTGGTGACCCATTCATTTTCAGGTCTTGCAGATGGACGGCCTGGACCATGTCCATGCTCGTGGGGGACTTTGCTGACTGTATTGTTATGCCAAAGCTTATGTATAAAGATAGACCTGCAAATGGCCTTCCGAACAAGTTGTGCTTTTTTGCTGGAAGGTGACACTCTTCAAATTCTGAAATTGACCATGATGACAATAGCCAGGTTTCCTGGAGACACAATAGGTCCCCTGTCTATAGAAATTCAAAGGCAGCCCTGTTATTGAGCATTGATTTAAACTCGTACACATTCCAGGATATTACTTTTAAGGTCTTGTACATTCTGCCTGTTGGGCTGATTAGTCGCTTTATGCTAGGAGTAGTGTGGTTGCCATCCTGCTGGGTTCATCGCCGCCCCCTCCCGGTCATTCATTTGCTGTTAATTTTTTGACCTTTCAATAATTCTGCGCCATGTTACAGGATTTGTGGGTCTAAAGTATATTTTCAAATTGGTATTTTGTGGAACGCTTCTGCAGTTGTGCCCCTTAGGATGTATTTTCTCTGCTCCTGTGTAGTTTTTAGGTCGAGCCTATAGCTTTGCGAGTCATGCAGTATTCAATATGGCGTGGAAGTTTTGTGGATGCTCCGCCCACTCTCCGCCCATCTTTTCATTGATTTAGGTGCATACAGGCACATGCATCAACCACAAAACCGGTCGCAAACGGGCAGATTCTCAGAATCAGCCCCTTTGCGACCGGTATTTTTGCATTTGGGATGCATCATCCCAAATGCAAAAATCGCAATTTAAAGAATCTCAAAATAGCGATTCCTTAAATAGCGATTGCACTTAAGGAATCCCTAATTGATATTCCTTAAATGCAATGCATTAAAGTTTAAAAAATAGCGATTTCGCTACTAGCGGGAGCAAATTACCATAAAGCTGGACTTCATGGTAATTTGCTAAAACTGAGAAAAATGCACTTATTTGCATTTTTCTAAGTTTCATGTTGCGCACACACATGCACTTAGAGCATGTGTGTATGCAACATGTGTGCAGAGTTCAAATACATGGGTGCAATAGGGTGTCATTTTGACACCCTTGCACCCTAGAAATTGTGGGAGCAATTTGCGAGTACCTACTGGTACTCGCAAATTGCTCCCGCAATCTCCAATGCATTCCTATGGGCCTGGAGGCCCATAGGAATGAATGGGAAGCCATTCATTAATTGCGACTCGCAATTTGTGAGTCGCAATTAATGAATGTTAAGGAATCGCTATTTTAATAGCGATTCCTACATGCATAGGCTTTTGCGAGTCCTTAATTGCGATTCCCTAATATTCACAATTAAGGACTCGCAAAAGCTTTTCTTGATGCATGTGCCTGTTAATGCTGCCTTCCGATTGGTTTTAGGCCTGTTAGTCCGTCCTCATGACGGCCATGTCGTCCTTGATATCCTTCCATGGCTACTGTCCCCTTTACTTCAAACACTATTTTCTTCTCATGGCCTCCCCCTCAGTCTGTGACCTCTGCCCCCTCCCTGTCCCCCCCGCACTCCCATTTGTGCCTTCTTGCACGCCCGCCCTGCCGTTTCCAATGCAATAGGTCTCGCGTAATTGCGAGTCCTATTGCATTGCAAATGCTTGTTTAAAAATTTCACCTTGACAGCAACAGCCAACCATTGTTGTCTTGTGTAATGTATACCGCCGGATTGGTCAACAAACCTTACCCCCAAACTATGTAATCTTCTTGCACAGAAGTCACTGTAGTACGTCAATTTTACAGCTTTCGGTGATTTCAATCTCCATGTACATGACCCCTATTTCCCACAGGCCTCTCAGCTAGTAATGTCTCTCAAAGGAGCTAACCTCGCACAACAAGTTAATACCTCAACACATAGAGCAGGTCATATTCTGGGCCTAATTTTCTCCAACATCCCAACCATAAGAATTGAGGTCCCTCGATGTATGGTCTGGATGGACCACTTCTTGGCCCCCTTTTCTTTCACTCTGGGGAAAGCACAGCCGAGCAGGGGCAAACGCACGGTGCTAAGAAGAAACTGGAAAAAGGCTATGGCAGACAGCTTGGGCCCAGTACTTCTAGACAGGAGACCACTGTTGACTGGCAATCCCAACGATGAAGCTGTTGCTTTCAACTTATGAATCTCTTCTACCCTTGACACAGTGTCACCATTAAGATCTGTTAGGTCCCAAAGAGAGTTGCAGCCATCCGAAATTACTAATTCCATTGGCACCTTCTCGGAGTTTCGTCCTATAACCTTGCAGAAATCACTGACCGAAATCCTAAGATGCAAGTCTGGTTCCTCCTTGGACCCCTGCCCACCCAAGCTTTTAAGTTCTCTGGCTCACTTGATCAACCCAGTACTAAACCACATTTGGAACACTTTGCTATTTTCTGGCACCTTTCCAGATATTTGGAAACATGCATTCTGAAAAGTACCTATGATGATCCTTCAGAGTTTGTGATTTCATTATTTCCAGCATCTGCGAAAATGTTGGAAAAACTGGCACAAAATCACCTCGCAAATTTCATTGGTGCACATGACATCTTGCATGACACAAAGCCTGGATTCTGGTCAGGATACAGTAATAATGCTGTATTGGTGGAGGTGGTGGAATCTGTGAGAATGACTGTAGATGCAGGAGCTTCAGCTATACTGGTCCTTCTAGATTTGTCGGCTACGTTCGACACTGTCACGCACTCAGTTTTACCAGACTCAAACAGCTGGGTTTGCGGGAGGCAGTTCTCTCCTGGCTCCAGTCCTAATTCACAGACCGCTCTCAAAGAGTCTCTATCCAACCACATCAAACCGAACCGAAGCCACCGTGTGCGGCATACCTCAAAGCTCTGCCCTAAATCCTCTGCTTTTTAACACCTACTTGGTGCCACCTTTCACTCTCATTGCTACCTGGGAAGTGAGGGCAGTCTCCTATGCAGATAACACCCAGCTGGTGTTTTCATTCAAAGACCACTCTGTGGAACTTGTTTGCCAGATTTAAGGGGTGTCTGAAGGACATTGAGTGCTGGATGAAAAACAACAGCCTAAAACTAAATGCGGACAAAACGTAGGTCCTGTTCTTCTGTCAGGCCTCCCCTCCATCTGCAGGGTTATGGTAGCCAGCAGAATTGGGCTCACCGTGGTCAGCAGCAAATACAGCGAGGAATCTGGGCATCAAATGGGATTCAGACCTATCTTATGCGACCCAAGTTCAACACATTTCCTAGTCCTGCTTCCGGAAGCTATGAAGCCTAAGGAACTTTCTGCACTTATTGCCAGAGGAAAGCCGCAGGATCATAGTCCATGCTACTGTGACCTCTCAGCTAGACTATGCGAATGAACAGTCTGTACCTAAGGCTACCTTCTTGGTTGATCGACAGCTTCCAGACGGTACAAAATGCGGCTGCGAGATTAATATGACGGGCCCCGTTCTGTCATCATATCTCCCCTCATATCAGGTAACTCCATTGGCTCCTGGTAGCGAAAAGGATAGAGTTCAAGTCCCTGACCCTGGCCTTTCATGCCCTGCATGATAAAGAGCCTAGATATCTCAGGCATAGGCTTTGCCCACATCAACATAAATGCACCCTGAGATCCAACTCCCAGCACCTGCTTGGTGTACCTCGCTATGCTAAGTCCGAATGGGAGGCAGGTCCTTCACAGTGAGGACCGCCAGGTTGTGGAAATCCTGAACCTCTCATTTATGCTTGGTTGAATCAGAACATGAGTTCAGTAAGATCCTGAAGACCTGGCTCTTTAGCGAAGGCTAGCTTCCCTGTTGGCCCTGATCCCCCCTCTGTTTCATCCACTCAGAGCCCGGACACCTCTGTTTGAGGCAGATGTCGTGCTCTTTTTTTTTTTTTTTTTTTACAGCTTTATTCGATTTTAAAACAAAACCATAAAAGCATACACATAAGTAAATACATTTTTAAAAGAGAAAACAAACATTAAGTATCTTAAAAGTACAGATTTAAAACAAGAAGATCTAGTTCATGGAGATCCTAAATCTTAAAACTGCTTTTAGAAATTGGGACACAGAAAAAATAAGAAATTCATCGTCTAGCATTTGCAGTTTGACTAGTGCAACTCTACATTGCCTCAGCCCTAGTTTTATTAAAACGGGTCGGAGCAAATTTTTCCTTGGAGTAGAGTAATATTTGCAAAAAAGGATACAGTGAAGGGATGATTGGGGAGATACCTGATCGCAGGGGCAAGGGATGAGGTCCTTTGACCAACAATTAATATCAGGAAAAGTGACTAATCTAAAGAAGACATTTAGCCTAAAACGGGTCAGGAGCATACGAGAGTAGCAGCTGGGGACTATATTCAAATACAGCTGTAATCCTCGATTTTGGATAAGTAATTGATTAGCCATAACAGTGCTCTTCGATTTCTCTGCTTGCCAACGTTTTTCTATTAAGAAGTGCAGGCAAGATTTTTTAAGGTTCTTTCTTGACAGGTCCGCTAGATTTTCTGGGGAATCGGAGAATTCTGGGTGGCCCAGTTCAGTAAAAAAGGATTTGAGGTAGTTAAACCATGGAATCTTTGAGGCCCCATCGAGACTCAAACAGTCCTTGATTATA
This sequence comes from Triturus cristatus, assembly GCF_964204655.1. Classification (NCBI taxonomy): domain Eukaryota; kingdom Metazoa; phylum Chordata; class Amphibia; order Caudata; family Salamandridae; genus Triturus; species Triturus cristatus. The sequence goes on along the minus strand of NC_140588.1, from coordinate 1,026,872,715 downwards.
TCCCTATTCAAACCTGTCGCTGTACCAGACCACACCTTGTGCCACAACAGAACAGGCTCCAGCTTGATAAGATCCGAGATATATAATATACCCAGTTCTTGGTGACAAACATAAGAGGAGGTAGTCCTAGGCACAGCCAGTAAGAAGCGGAGAAAGGCATTCTGGCAAGTCTGGATCTTTGAAGTATTTACAATCCCCCAAACTCCTGCCCCATACAGTGCTGTCGATACGCATTTGGATCTAAATATATCTAACAACACTGGTACAGGACGGCCTCCTACCTTGTGTGAGAAATGCTTGACGGCCCCTATGGCTCGTGAAAAAGCTAGTTTTCGCGATTCCCCTGCTGCTGTCCAAGTGCCCTTGTTATCAAAATTAATGCCCAAATAGGAGAAAGTATTGACAGTCAAAATTTTTGTGTTGGACAAAAAGGAGTTGCAATAGAGATTATTCTTTTTAGTGCAACACATAGTAAATGTTTTGCTTATGTTGATCTTTAGACCTCTATTGCCCATATAATCTGAGAAATTAGTAATCGATCTTTGAAGGCCAATTTGGGTCCGAGCCATAATAACAGCATCATCTGCGTATAAGAGGATGGGGATATAGGAATTACCTATTTTTGGATAATCCTGTTTGTCTTCCAAAAGATGGGATGCGGCTGAGTTAATATATAAATTAAACAAAAAAGGGGCTAAGATACAGCCTTGTCTCACTCCCTTACCTGTAGGAAATTTGGAAGTGCAGTCGCCCCGATCCCCAAAACGAACCCTGGCGCCTGCATCTCGATATAATTGTCTAATGAATGTTAAAAGATTTGGGTCTACTCCCATGTCCTGCATAATTTGCCATAATTTATTATGATTAATGCAGTCAAAAGCCGAGCTTAAGTCTACAAATGTGAGAAATAAATTCTCATTTTTGGCCTCGACATATTTGGCTGCCAATAATGCTAAATTCAAACCTTGCTCCGTCGTCCCCAAACCTTCCCTAAAACCATATTGGAATTGGGAGAGAATGCCACTTTCATCTGCCCAAGTTTGCAATTTACTAAGGATAGCTCTCCCAGCGATCTTCATGAAAGAGTCGAGTAAGGAGATCGGTCTGTAGCACTTAGGTGCATTACGATCTCCTTTCTTAAAAATGGGCACCACAATGGCTTCTTGCCATGTCTTTGGAAAGCCCAAGTTTGTGAAGCTGTTAAGGACATTGGTTAAAAGAGGGGCCCATAGCTTAATATTGGCTTTAAAAATGTCCACCGGTATTCCATCCGGTCCCGGTGCCTTACCTGCTGGGCTCTTAATAATAGCTGTCGTGATTTCATCCAAGGAGAAATCAACTTTAATAGGATAGGGCAAAGCATCCTGTGATCTTGAATGGTTTCCCCCATCTAGAACTACCTTGTGGTCTTCTTGATAAAGCTCCCGAAAGTAGGTCACCCATGTCTCTTCCGAGATGGCAATTTCAATGCATGCTGATTCCTTTTCAGTGAAAAAGGGGGCATTCACTGCTTTCCAAAAAGCAGTGTTGTTTTTTGTATAACATGCTTCTAGTAGGGAGTGCCAAGCATCTTGTTTAATTTGTTTTTTCCTTTTTTTGACTGCCTGTTGGTAGGCTAGTCTAGCGGATCTAAGCTCGGCCTTATCCCTAGGGACTTGCTTGAGTTGGGACATTAAGAGTGCGTGAGTCTTACTGCATTCTCTGTCGAACCATCTCCTATTTCTATTAGTCCTAGGATGTGAGGATTTTGTAAGTAGCTTTCCGATTTCCTCAGTAATATTAAGGAAAGCATCGATCACTTTTGAAAATTCTGCATTCTCGGTAAGGCAGGTATTAAATTCCACTTCCTTGGATCGAATTAAGGTTCCTAAGAAGGTTGCTGGTTCCACTTTGTCCCATTTTAGGGTATAACCATTTTTAGAGGCGAGTTCTAATCTATAGTTATATAGGTTCTGTACTATAGAATCAGTGGTACTTTTACCCGTCGGGATAGTAAAGGACATACTGAGTGGTAGGTGGTCGCTCATTGCTATCTCGCATCGTTCATATGCACAGATGCGGTGTGAGTATCGTTTAGATACTAAAAGAAAGTCAATGACTGAGTTACAGCCTCTTCCTATGAAGGTAGAATTAAACGGCACTGGTGGTGAGCAAAGTTCATTTGCAAAGCCTAAATCAAGGGAAGACAATATATCATTGAGTTGGTTTCCCCGGGAGGTGTGAGGGAAGTGCGATAAAAAGGAATCTTCCCTCTCCCCCATGTCACATATATTATGATCGCTAAATGGGCACAAAGAAAAATTAAAATCACCAAGCCAGATCACGCAGGTGTCTAAGGATGCGTTTTCGTCTATAACATTTAGGGACTCGTATAATTCATTTAAGGTTGGGGCCCATAGGTCTTTTGGAATATTGTTATAGAAATTAATCAAGTTAATATGTATTTTGCGGCCGATCGTTATGGATAAGACTTGATAAAAAGCTGAGACTGGTGAAAAGGATATCTTTAGTTCCTTTAAGCTATTAGACACGTAGGTGCATAGACCCCCTTTGTTTCTTCCTCTATGGGTATGTATTGCTGGCGTATGGTAAGTGCGGTAACCGTTCATATGTATGGGTTCTACAGACCAGCATTCCTGAAGACAAATGATCGAGTACTTTTTTAAGAAAGACATACAATGTGTATCTCTTAACCTGAGCGACAAGCCGGCGATGTTCCAAGACAAGAAAGTAAGAGCAAGACCGGAAACACCCTCTGTCGGTAAGGAGGCAGGAATAATTTCGCAGGGAAGGGCCATTGGTAAATTGTCTGTGTTTGGTGGAAGAAAATTAGTTTGTGTCTTGTCACCCATAGTGCTTATTAATATGGTTTCAAGATATAAATGACTTATTATTATTATAATAAAGGAGACCATTCGCCCAGTATATCAGGTGATTACCAGAGGTGTCACCAGCTGCCTGGGCCTCGGCCTGCTGCCACGGATCCACAAGACTAGGGCAGTCCCTCTGCGCATTACAGAACTCCTCCTTAGTGGGATCCCCTTTCTGCTGATGGTTGACTAGATCCCCCTTTTCTGTAAATCGACAGAGTAATCCCCAAAACGTGTCTAAGGTGAAAGTAGAAACGCAGACATTAGTCCACAACAAGTTAATGTTAGTTGCTGACCCAAAACCAAGCACCAGTGCCACTACCTCATCCCCGTTTGTCCCTTGTTTGCTCTATCAAGACTCTGACACACAGATAACAGCCCAAACAGAATCATTGACAGGGACCAATGCCCAACTAGACATCAGTACCACAACAACACCCATGCTAGGTAGTGAAGCTCACACATATTCAATGCCAGACCTAGCTGCACAACAAGGAACACTTGAACAGTAGGAAAGTCCCGCTGGATCCAATTTTAAGGATCCCATAATTAATCTCTCAAACTACACGATGTCCCCAGCAGAGAGAGAAGTACTTTCAAAAGGGTTGTCATTCGTACCCACAGCTGTTCCTGACACCTTTAATGTCAAACTCGAGCTGCAGAAGTTTTTTCAGGAAAATCAGATTGAAGTACCACTTCAGGAATAACAAGTATGATCAAAGGCCAGCCACCACACCTTTCAAACCTCCATCAACCTTTACTCCGGGCTCCTACCTGATGAGTGAGAAAATACTGGCCTATGAGATGATTGTTCTACAATAAACCATGGAGCTGATGGACGAAAGAAGATACATTAAACAAAACATTAGCAAGCAACAAAGAGCAGCGTTATCCTCACTAGGAACTAATGACACTATTGTTATCAAGGCGGCTGACAAGGGAGGAGCTGTAGTCTTAAAGAACACCACTGACTACGTGGAAGAAATAGAGCTACAACTGGGAGTCACAGAAAGCTACCGCCCAATACCAAAGGATCCAATAATGGAAATAAAATCCCTGATAGAGAAACTAACCATGGATGGACTCACAATGGGTTTCTTGAGCCAACCTGAGAGTGATTTCCTCAACAAAAAGGAGCTAAGGATCCCCACAATATATACGCTACCGAAGGTACACAAGCGCCTGGAGAGGCCACCCGGAAGACCCATAGTCTCTGGTTGCGGCTCCGTTCTTGAGCCACTCAATCAGTTCATTGACCACTTCTTGCAGCCATGGGTCCCCGAGACTAAATCTTTTGTAAGAGACACAACGCACAGTATCCAACTACTGGAGGGTCAACCATACGACACCCAAACTCAACTACTGGTAATTCTTGATGTGTCTTCATTGGACACCTCTATTCCCCAGGTTAAAGCACTGGACGTGGTCAGAGACACATTGGACTTATGCACCTAGCCTGGCTAACATCTTTTGGACGACTATGAGGAAGAACATCTGTATTGTCACGATAACACATATTTAAGCCAGATTGCTGCATAGAAAAGATATATAGATGACGTCATAATGATCGGGTCCGGTAATGAAGAAGCTCTCAAGGAATTCCACGATTGGCTGAACACCAGGACAAGGGACATCCAGTTCACCATGACCAGCAACAACGAAGCCATTGACTTCCTGGACCTTACTTTCCGAGTGGAAGAAGGCGCTTTATTCTGTGATCTCTACCGGAAACCCACAGAAAGAAATTTCATTCCAAAATTCTGGATCTGGTCTGACTGGGCCATAAATATTCAATAAAACCAGTTCTTTGTTTTGTATAACAACCTTAGTCATTACCAATCGTCCGTCAGCATCATTTTGCGTGGATACAATTTGTACAGATAATGACTTATGAAACAATATAGCAACATCCCCTTTCTTACTAGAAGCAGGAGAGTAAACAACTTGTCCCACCCACTGTATTTATAACTTAAGCGATTCTGCTTCATTGCAATGTGTTTCTTGCATAAAAGAGACCTGAGAATTTAATTTTGATAAATGAGAGAGTACCTTTTGTCTTTTGACGGGGTTTCCAAGACCACGAACATTCCACGTGACAATATTACACATGGTGACAGGATGGGTGTAATACATGTAAGGAGGTGATACACCTCAGGAAAACAACTGGAATGAAAAAAATACCACATATGAGATAAACAGAAGAACTATGTTATAGAACAACAAACAGCACTAATGGGCACATGCAATGAATTGAACATCATAGAATAGAAGGAACAAACAGAAAGAAAAAACAAAAAAGAGAAAAAAGAAAAAGGGAACAGGAATAGATGAAAAAGATAGATAGATCAAGGAAAGAGATCCAGATCTAAGAGGAAACAACAGTGACAGAAGCATGGGGTGCAACAGCACCGACGAGAGATGAAACGACAGAGAGGAAGATAAGAAGAGTAGAGCTATAAACAGCCATAGTGAATAAGATGTAGACAGGATACAAGAACCTTCAGAATGATGAGAAGAACCAGTTGCAGAACTTGTGGAAAGATTCTGAAGAAAAGGCCTCAGTTTAGTAGGATCAATAAAAGAACGTGTGGAGCCACAGACAAGGATGAAGGATACAATATTGAATATGCTCGTTGGATATTTAATGAAAGTTCTGAAGGAAGGTCTAAAATTTCTGACAGGAATTTCTTTAGGAAAAGAAGCATATCCGGACCTTCAAGATTTTCTGGCAGACCATAAAGACATAGGTTGTTGCGTCGATTACGATTTTCAAGGTCCTCAGTGTGAAGTTTGAGACGATGAATATCCTGTTCCAAAATCTGAATTTTAGTAGATACATCATGTAGGTCACTGATGCGTTGCTCCATATCTAACACCTTAGCTTCCATATTAATCCATCGATCTTCTATTTGCTGAAATTTCTCGTTAGTTGTGGACATAAAACATTTAAGCCCCTTCACCTCATCCAAAATTATGTCAAGAACAGGGTTTTGAGAAGATAAGTTGGTTAGGGAGGATCATTTTTGGCTCTCTTGGGCTTGGTACCTGTAGACGAGACTCCGACCGAAATTGGAGCTTCATTAGCCATCTTGAAATGATGCGAAGGGTGAGAAGTAATTTTTAGTAAAGATTTCAGTCTGCCCATATGCTTAGTGAAGACACATCACTAATCGATGAGGCTCCAGAGAAAAAGATAGCAAAAATAAGAACGTGAACTGGAGAAAAATTGCGTCATCCTCCATCTGCACTCTGACATTTCTTAACAAAGAACCAAGAGGAGACGACGTTGTTAGCATTTAGTAAGTCAAATGCCAAATTGTCAAGAGGCTAGAAGGTGTGACAAGAGTGTAGTAAAAGGGTTAAAACAATCATTTGAGTAACAAAAAGGTCAAAAGTTTAAAAAAGGTAGAAAGCAGCACCATCCTTGAGTATATCCATGCATATTAAATAGAATAATAGATATGTGTGCTGAAATTTGACGTAAGAAGTAACAAATGCATATGTTCCACATGTTTGGTTCAGGGCATTGAGAGTGCATAATATATTTAGCATTTACATTTCTTCTGGAGAATTATAAGTCTTGTGCCAATATTCCATGTAAGGAAAGCAAGTAAGATAACAAGACACGTTGCCTCGCGTTTAATGACAGAAACGCCAGTTTACCTTGAGGCTGAATGAAGTGAGCGGGCATTTAAAATGGCGGCCGCTCGCATTTGGATGAGGAGTTAAAACCGCTGCTGGTTCAATAATTGGAGGAAAAGCAGTCAGAGCGGCTTCAATCGCCGCTCCGACCCTTCAGGCGTTGGATTCCAACATTATATCCCTTGCTGAGGGCAGAAAGCAGGCTGAGTTTAGCAGATGAGTTCCGCTTACGAGCGGAGCTCAGAGCCGAGCCGCCATCTTCTTGCGGCGCATGACCACGCCCCCCTTCAATCATATTCTTGACATGGCTAAATCAGGCTTTAGACCATATCACAATACTGAGTTCTCCCTGATTTTGGTCTTTGATAATCTCCACATACTAGTGAACTAGGGCGGTGGTAGTGCACTGGTCCTGCCCGCTCCTTTTGTGGCATTCCATATGGTCGGATACGACTGTCTCATACGTCATCTTGTATACCCAGGGTTTTTGCCTGGATTTCATCACGCCTTCATGATGATGCCCGAACAGTCGATCTTCCTCCCTTTCAGTCGGATTTTAAACTGCTTTCTGACGGGGTCCCTTAAAGCTCCTCCTACAGACTCACTCTTTTTCACCTTCGTGTTCTTCTCTTTGCTCAAATCCTCTTCTCTTCTGGCTTCTGCCTTGTGTGTCACCCTGATGGCACTCGGGTTGTGGTCACACTCAATGACCATTCTGCAGAAGGAGAACATTTTCTCAAGTGCGTCCTTGACGTTGTTTTCCAGGATGAATGATATTTGTCATGACTGATATCCTCGTGGCTAAACAACTCTTGTCTTGGTCTTCGGATTTTTGGCCCTTCATCTTGCTTGATAGCGTTACAACAAAGCAGATAAAATCGTTTTATTTGTAAAGTGTATAGGAGAACATTTGCAAGGTGCTCACGCGCGTTTTTTAAAAGAAATATGCTGTTTCCAAAGTTTTGAGAACATGGTTGCTGCCGCCACATTTGAAATTCCACGTGACAATTTCATTTTAAACATCTGTGTCTTGTAGAATGGGAACTATTCAGCTGTGAACAAGGCTTGATTGTTGAAACGTGTCAGGATTCCATGTGGGCAGCCACTTTCACTGCGAATAAATGTTTATGTTTGGTGGTGTCAGGACCTGGGCATTGGCATCTTTGTTTTTTGATATACATGTATATTTTCTTTCTTTCTTTCTTTCTTTCTTTCTTTCTTTCTTTCTTTCTTTCTTTCTTTCTTTCTTTCTTTCTTTCTTTCTTTCTTTCTCTCTTTTTTTCTTTCTTTCTTTTCTTCTGTTTTCCTCCTGTTGTCTGGCAGTACAACAAATGACTACAGAAATGTATTGATTTTGGTTCTTCTTCTCATCTAACCCTTAAACAAATTCATAATGAAGCTGTTTTAGAGCCACTTGTAATCATTCCTCCCATTTTCACATCACTCCACACCTTCATTGTCTTCGCTGGCTTCTGGATATGGGAAGAATCTTCTTTAGGTCCTTGTGCTTGGCTCACTGGCACTTTCATAAAACTGTCCCTCTCTATCTTCTTGTTTCATGGTACTATTGTTCGACTTCACTACCCTGAGGGCCAAGTGCTAAAGTGGTGTCGTTGGTGCATGGCTTAGGTTCCAGTAGTGAGGTTCTAGCTGTAAACAGCTCAGAGTGGTACAATATTAACCCAGTAACCCCTATCTAGCTTGGGATTCCAGAAAACATCCCCATGCATACCCCCAAAACTCCCTAAAGTAGTACACACAAACCTTAGTATTTATAATTTTAAGTGTCCACTATGTGAATTGTTTCTATAAATCATATCTACTAGGATCATCATAATTAAAATGGACATCTAAATATAGTGTTAATATGAATAAAATATAGACCCCAAGCTTATCCCTAATCAGCTATTCAAGAACTTCTACCTTTCCTTGCCGCATCCTGTTATAACTCTGCTTTGTTGCTGGTTCATGTAATACATACCCACGGCCACTGGATTTACGTGGCAGGAGAGGACCAAATTATGCGGCAGGGGCAAGTAAATTATGCGGCAAGAAAAGGCAAATTATGTGGCATAAGGGAGGACATTTTGTAATAGTATTACTTCATTATTTTATCATTTTTAAACTTTGCAATACTCTCTGGGCATTGGTTGCACGTCATTAGTACCAGTTTAATATCCAAATATAGCAAAAGAAAGGTGACCACTCCAGCTTTGCAAATGGGCTTCCACTGCGCGTCAATACGTGTTGTTGCATTTTTAGTAAGTTTTGAATTTTTGTGCTAGAAACAAAATATTTTTGGGGCTAAAATCTGCAGATTATGCAGCATTTGATGGATTATGTGGCAAATACGGCAAATATATAATTATGCGAAAATCACACAAGAGCATAATTCCAATGGCGCTGAACATATTCATTATCTGCTGCAGTACTTCAGGGCTGCGTAGGACAAACAGTATCTCCACCGCCATCTGGTTTCTTCCTTTACAATTCCCTCATCAGGGAGAGTTTATTTTATTTTTTTCTCCTCAGCATCTCGAGGGGGCTAGTGGGTCCATCTTTCGCTCAGAAGCCTAGATTGGATTAGTAGCAACATTTAGCTGAACACAATGCTTTCATTTGAAGCTTTCAGGAGCATCAGTACATGTTACATTCAGCATCCCATTAGTGCTGGAACCGGAGCTTTAAGCTAGGTCCGTCTCCAGGAAGCATTTTACCTCCTTACTGCTTGTCAGTATTGAGCAATGCAGAAACAGAAAATAAGACTCATGGCTCTCTTGTAAACACGCAAAGTAAAGAATGATTACCCCACATTCCCTGCGCAAGAAAGTTTGTGTTGATTAATGTTTTAGGCTTCATTCTAAGGCATCATGCAAATTTAAGATAACCAAAACACACCTGCCATGTTAATCTGAGTTAAGGACTGTATTGTATGTTAGCATCATCAAAAATGTAGGAGGGGGAAATAAGAATGGATCCATGGAGGCAATCGGTGAGTTGTGGAAGCTTTATTCCAAAGTTACCGACAGCCGGGCGCTCCCGCTGCGTACACGTTCTCCACCAACTGATTAACGTTGGTAGAATCCTGGCACGCATTGTTCAGCACCCGATTGTGGAACAAGATTCAAAGAATAACATGAAGCGCAAGTCACTCTCGCGCCAGTTAACACAAGAGCACTCTGTAAATACATGCACAACTTCTCTCTTTCCACAAAATAAATGAGAAATGATAACAATGCAAAATTGAAGAGAACCTGAAAAGAAATACAAGTTATAACTAATATGGGATAATGAGGTAATGAGAAGGAAAAAGAATAAATTTCTTAAGACAATACATAGTCATTAAATTTGACAGGCAATTTCCTTTGACGGGTACTCACAACAACACGTGAAGAAGATGCAAGTCTATTCATAGCAAGAGAAGCGGAATTATGCAAAGCAGTAGGTGTATTAAAACACTGCCCATCAGTAGACTTCACAGAATCCTCTTGAGAGACAAACGAAGAAATAACAGATGAAGGATCATGCAACCAGTTGGTCCAGTCGCATTGTTCCATCTACTGTTTAGATAACTTAAGTAAAGAGGCAACTTGTGAGTCAGAAAGCCGCACAAGTGATCTCTTGTTCCACCATCCTCTAGAACCTAGTAGTGCTGAGCCTTTGCTCACATCTGTGACTTGTACAGGAGAGGAACATTTAGACAACCCCTTTGTCACCCTTTTTGGATACTTAATGAGAACCCAATCATTGAATTTGAAATCAGTATTATAAAAAATGTTTCCTTGATCACGCACAGATTTCATGTAACCTTAATATTTCTAAAACTCGAGATGCAAGATTTTCATTATCAACAAGTGTACCCTTGACATGTTTATCTTGCAACCATTTGGGACACAAAGTAGTGTGAACATTTCTACCTCTGAACAGAGAAAAAGGCGGAAGACCGGTGGGGCAATGTGGCGAAATGTTATATGACCATAACTTGTCCTCAACGAAATCTTGACCATCTTTTCCTGAGGAAAGAGCTGCTTGAATGGCATCCCTGACTAATCTGTTTGCCCTTTCAACCAACCCACTAGATGATGGTGAATATAAGGCAACCCTTGAAATGATTGACATCCTTTTCTGCTAAAAATTGCATCTGTGGTGATTTAATCCAACTAAGGGTGTCAAAAGGCTGCAGCTCAGACCTCACCTACAGTGATCCTACCCTTCCTCACACTTTGAGAAATTGGAAAGGGTGGTCTCAAATTGTGATTCCTGGGCAGGGGCTGCAGGGAGTTGTATGTGACTGTGTGTAAAGAGGCCATGTGAAGCTTCTGCCCAGGAAAATATATATTGTGCTTCCCCGCCCTGCTAAATGTACAGTCCTAAGCAGGGGTCATACTAAATCCAGCTCTTGCGTGTCTGTGAGGCAGGAGCTCAGAGTCCACCCTGCTATTAGAGGATGTTAAGTGTTTACAAGGCAGGGCCCCACAGTTGATCAAGTCATTCAGATTAATCTTCTGTGCAATAACTATCTTATCAGTTTTGCTTTTTTCCGTGTGTTTCTCTCGACCATGATTTCATTTCTATCACTAACTATTCCTCTTTTGTCTCACTCTCTGTTACCCTTCTGAGTAACTCTAACACAGAGTGGTACAGGCACAAATAATAAAACCGGACTCAGAAAAAAATGCTCCTTTAGTGCCTGCTCTTCTGTGCCTCCGTCTAACTTAACTCTCTCCCACTAGCTTTCTGGTGTCCCCTTGTTTGTCGGTCTCTTCTCTTACAGGTCTTTCTCCGTACATCTAATGTTCCCTCTTCCCTCTGGCTTAATGTATTTGCTGCACCCTTGCAATACCAGAAAGTTTGTTCGTAATCCAGGGGCAGTTGCTCCGTAATCGCGGAGGAGCATCGCTCCACTGTCTTAGAGCCAACAGGTAAAAAATAAAACGATGTTCTAACATTGTTTGGTTTTTCATTTACCTGCTCTGAGCCAGCACTGTAGGGTGGGGCAGGGCCGGGGAAGGAGAAGTGCTGTGTGCACCTCTTAGTGCGCATGTGTGATTGCCAGGCCGGCCAAACACACATGCGCACTTAGGTTTCTCCAAACCAGCTGTATTGAGCAGCAGGGATGGAGAAACAGCAAAGACTCTCTGGGGTGGGGGAAGGAGAAGTGCCGCGTGCACTTCTATGTGCGCATGTGTGTATGGCAGCCTGGCCAAGCACACATGCTCACTTAGGTTTCTCCAACCCCGATGTATTGAACAGCAAGGATGGAGAAACAGCACAGACTGCCTGTCCAGAGAGGAGCGTCTTTTCTGCCTGCTCATGCCAATCCATGCGCTGCTCTCATTTTATGAGAGCAGTGAGGCGTTTGCACAGGGAGTCTGATGCTGCCCCAGTGCCTGCTGGGACAAGAAAGGCCGAGGCCCGATGCAGAAGTGCGCTGGCAGCTCCAGGTAAGTGTTTCATTAAAATATTATGAAACCCCTGCGCTTCCCCTCCAGTGCTCCTGCCCACCCTCCACCTGCCCACCACCTCTTCATTCTGTCGGCCGCTACTGTGGGAATCTGAATTAAAGAAATATCTCACTGTCAGCTGGCACTGATGGTACATGCTTTGGCATACTGCTCCAATTCAACGTATTCTGTATTCCTAAAGCTCCAGTTTGCTCCCTTTTCTCTTCCCGTTCATTATTCACACTCTGTCTGTTCTCTGATGTTTGACCTGACGGTTGCAGGTTGCATACAGTATTTCACATTCCTGATTACATATGTATACTGTGTACATGTGAGTATATGTATGTATGTGGGTGAGTCAACAGATTAACAGGGAGAGCCAAGCCAGAGCGGAGCTGAAAGTGTGTTTGGCCTCTGAGAACCCATGCACAAGCCGAGCCATAAAACTGTTTATTTTGTGAACTGTGCAACAAATGGAATGTGCACAAACCTAAGTCAACTCGCAATATTTAATATATAAGGTGATAAAACTTGAACAAACATATGAGGGCAACAACACAATAATGAAGATTAATGCAATTATTCATTCAAAACGTTAATAAAATCTGAACAATACAAAATGTGTTACATACTAATTCACATCCACTGAACTGTGCAACAAATACCATATAAAAAATATAACAAAGATGCTTCAAAATTAATAAAAAACTGCAATTCTTTAACTGGCAGAAGTATTTCAACTTAGTACATCAGAAGACCTCTGAAACACCAAACAACACTTTAACCAGCTAGAAAGGAAATGGAGAGCCAGCCACGACATCACCGACAAAACTAACTAAAAGGCTGCACTTAGACGCTATCATCAGGAAATAAGAGACACCAAGAGAAAAGCCCTAGTAGACCACATCGAAGGAAGTTCTAACAGCTGCAAGGAGGTCTTCTCAATCATTACCTATTTCTACCTTTCCCTCAGCCACTATAAACAGCATTACTGCCTCTCAACATCTCTACGACAACCTATCCAACTTATTCCACAGCAAGATTGCAAACTTCTAAAACAACTCTGCACACCAACACAACCCCAGAGGACTTACTGCTAGCCTACCCCCACAAACCAAGAAGGCAACCTGACCGAATGGACAACCCTCACCAGTAATGACACAGCAAAAATCATGCGGACCATCCACTCAGGGGTACAAAATGACACATGCCCCCACTACTTCTACATCTTGGTAACATCCCAAAACAGAACCACCCTGACACACATCATGAACAACTTTACCACATCCACCACTTTCCCAAATGAATGGAAACTTGCAAAAATGAGTGCCAGACTCCAAAAGCCACAGTCAACCTGAATCAACTGAGCAACTTCCGACCCATCTCTCTGCTCCCCTATCCAGCCAAAGTGAATGAAAAGGCCATCAACAAGCAACTCACAACCCACTTCGAACTTCACCATCTTCTAGACAACACTCAATCAGGATTCAGAAAGAACCACACCACCAAAACAGCACTCATGGCGACCACTGATGACATCTAAATCATCCTGGACTTTTTAAAATGGCCCTTTTTGCTGGGTTCTATTCAAACATTTTGCTTCTCCCTCCCCTTTTTTCCTGACCTGTGTTTGTGGGCTATTGGAATCTGGGCACTTTACCACTGCTGAACAGTGCTAAAGTGCATCTGCTCTCTGTGTAAATTGTTATTGTTATTGGTTCTCCCTGATTTGCATATTTGTTTTACCAGTAGGTCCCTAGTAAAGTGCACTTAGTGTGCCAGGGCTGGTAAATTAAATGCTACCAGTGGGCTTGCAGCCCTGATTGTGCCACCCACATGAGTAGCCATGAAAAGATGTCTCAGGCTTGCCAACGCGGTGCCTGCACGCAGTTTGTTAAATGCCATGTCAACTTGGCAAGTGCATCCACTTGCCAGGCCCTAACCTTCCCTTCTCTTACATAAAGGGCACCCCTATGGTAGGCCCAAGTTACCCCCCTGGGTAGGGTGCAGTGTATGTGAAAGGTAGGACATGTACTGGTGTGTGTGGCATGTCCTGATAGTGAAATACTGCCAATCTCGTTTTTAACTATTGAAAGGCTATCTTGCCCCTTAGGACAGAATCGGGAATGCTTTGTGACATTTTACATCTTCCCCTAGGGATAAGATTGAAAAATAGAGTTGGGTATCCTTGAACTCAGACTTTGATAACATAACTTTTAGTAAAGATGTTTTTTAAATTCTTGTTCAGCCATCCTGTGTGCCTCTGCCTGTTTGTGGATTGACTGTCTGGCTTTGGAATGACACGGGCTAGAGAGGTGCAGAGGCACCAGGAGTCTGGATGAGTCAGCACTAGGCTGAATAGACCTGATCTGCATTTGAAGTGGTGGGAGGAGTAGCACCTGTACCTGAATAGGGCTGTGTCTGCCTTCCAAAATGCTGGCTCTGCCCCCCTGCGGTGTGTCTGGAGCCAAGGCTCACACTGACAATAGATGTAGCTGTGCATTTACAGAGTGCCCCCCAGAACTGGTTTGAACTGGGCTCAGAGCCCCTTGAACAAAGAGAACAAAGACATTTTGGTGTATAAGTATCAGACCCCAAATCCCAGACTTTAGATCATTCCTGGAATTCAAGAGGAACCTTTGCCAAGGAGAAGAGCTGGAGAGACTGAGGAAAAGTAATGCCCTTGCTGTTTGTCTGTGGTTGGCCTGCAGTTGTGGTTTCTGTCAAGGAAAGGAGAAGGACCTTGCTGTGTGCTGTTTCCCCTGCTTGAGGCACTGGATGGTGGGGCAAAGGGTAGCTTGGTTAACAACTGTGGGGGGCTGTGCGATTCAATTGTTGGAGAGCATATAGTCCCTGTTTACCAGAGCTATTTGTGTTAGAAATGGCCCGTTTTGCAGGGTTATCGCCAAACATTTTGCTTCTTCCTCCTATTTTTTCCTGACCTATGTTTGTTGACAATAGGACTCTGGTCACTTTACCACTGCTGAGCAGTGCTAAAGTGCATCTGCTCTCTTTGTAAATTGTTATTGTGATTGGTTCTCCCTCATTGGCATATTTGTTTTACCAGTAGGTTCCTAGTAAAGTGCACTGAGTGTGCCAGGGCTGGTAAATCAAATGCTACCAGTGGGCTTGTAGCACTGATTCTGCCACCCACCTGAGTACCCTGAAAAGAAATCTCCGGCCTGCCACCCTGGTGCCTGCACACAGTTTGTTCACTGCCATGTCGAGTTGGCAAGTGCACCCACTTGCCAGGCCCTAATCTTCCCTCTTCCTACATATAGGGCACCCCTATGGTAGGCCCAAGTTACCCCCCAGGGCACTGAGCAGTGAAGGTGAACGGTAGGACATGTACTGGTGTGTGCGACATGTCCTGATAGTGAAATACAGCCAATTTTGTTTTGCCCTATTGAAAGACTATTTTGCCCCATAGAACAGAATGGGGACTTCTTTGTGACATTTTAAAAGCGTATCTTCCCATACGGATAAGATGGAATATTGGAGTTTGGTATCCTTGAACTCAGAATTTGATAACACATCTTTCAGTAAAGATGGTTTTTAAATTGTGTGTTTGAAAATATCACTTTTAGAAAGTGACTATTTTATTGTTCAACCATCCTATGTGCCTTTGCCAGTTTGTGGATTGACTGTGTCTTTGGAGTGACAGGGGCTGGAGAGGTGCAGTGGCTTCAGGAGTCTGGATGAGTCAGCTCTAGGCTGAATAGGCCTGATCTGCATTTGGAGTGGTGGGAGAAGTAGCACCTGTACCTGACTAGGGCTGTGTCTGCCACAATGCTGGCTCCGCCCCCTGTGGTGTGTCTGGAGCCAAGGGTCACACTGACAATAGCTGTAGCTGTGCACTTGCAGAGTGCCCCCAGAACTGGTCTGAACTGAGCTCATAGCCCCTTGCACAAAGAGAACAAAGACATTTTGGGGTATAAGTATCAGACCCAAAACCCCAGACTTTAGATCATTCCTGGAATTCAACAGGAGCCTTTGCCAAGGCAAAGAGCCGGAGAGACTGAGGAGAAGTACTGCCCTTGCTGTGTGTCTGGGGCCGGCGTTCAGTTGCTGTTTCTGTCAAGAAAAGGAGAAGGACTTTGCTGTCTGCTGTGTCCCCTGCTTGAAGGAGATCTCCAAGGGCCGGAAGTGAGCTGATCTCCTGTTCTGAAGTCTCAGGGACACAATGATGTAATCCCCAGCTCCCCTGAACTCTGTTGCTGTGAGTTCTGACCTGCCAAGAGGTGCCTGTGCCAGGTGTGGGCTCCCGGATCTTGTTGCCGCTGTTTGGGAGCTGGAAGCAGGAAGAAACTCAAAGAACTACAGAAATCGATGCATAGTGGCTGAAGAGGACCAACGCAGCGCCGCTCGACGCCAACACATCGATCGCCAACGCATCCCGAATTTCCGCGCATCATACCTGTGCAGCAAGTTCTTCTGATGCATCACCGGTGGACTGGTACCATCACGAAGAATCTGAGCATCACCCCCCTATTCAGACCGGATTCTACGCAACCCTTCCTCTGCGTGCAGTGGGACTGTCACATCACCTCCCCAAGGTCTCAGGAGGGTCGCAACTCTTTGTTTTCCGATGCTGCGGCTGTTTGGATTGTGAACTTTGACGCATCTACAGGTACTTTGGTGAAAATTCAAGCATCCATAGTTTTCAATGTTACAAGTTCTTGAAACCTTTTGAAAGTCATATTTTTAACTGTGTATGTTGGATTTTTGGCGTTTTGGTCTTGTTTAGTTTAGATGAAGATATATTATGTTTCTAAATTGGTGTGGTGTCCATTTGTGGTGTTTTCACTGTGTTACTGTGAGTGTTGGTACAAATACTTTACACATTGCCTTTGGGATAAGCCTGTCTGCTCTTTCCAAGCTACCAAGGGGGGTGAGCAGGGGTTATCTAGAGTATGTATCCCCCTTACCCTGACTAGAAGCAAGGGTCCCAATTTGGACGAAGGTACCTACCTCTGCCAACTAGAGACCCCCATTTCTAACATGGACCAAGGAGAAACCGCAGCCCTCATCCCGCTCGACCGCTCTGAGGTGTTCGTCACTGTCTCCTATAAAACCCTCATCAGATGACTGCAAGAGATAACCGTACAAGGGTCAATTCTCAAGTGGATCTGTTCCTTCCTCACAAGAAGATTAAAAAAAGGTCAGACTACCACCCTTCACACCATAGATCAAGAAATTGATATGCAGAGTCCCACAGGGATTGTCCCACTGCCACACCCTTTTCAAATATACATGACACCGCTCTCCAACATTATCCGATCACAAGACATCATTGTTGTATACTACGCCAATGGCACCCAACTCATCCTCTCCCTGATGAATAAGACAACCACCACCAGAACCAAATTCACCAACTGCATAAGCATGGTAGTAGACTGGATGCAAACCAACTGCCTGCAGCTCAACTCTGACAAGACCGAAGTACTGGCCTTCGGCAACAAGACCTTCCCATAGAACTCTACCTGATAGCTGTGGAAGCTAGAACCAACATCCACAGACCGCGCAAGAGTTCTAGGGATCATCTTGGATGACAAGCTCAACATGACATCTAAAATCACAGTTTGCACCTCCTGCTTTCCCATGCTACGCATGCTGTGAAAGAATATTAAATAGTTGTCTCAGAACACCAGACAGACGTAAGCACTCACCACCAGCAGGTTGGACTACAACAACATCCTCCACGCCAGAATCTCCAAACAGCTTGTAAACAGACTCCAGAGTAGTCAGAACACTGCTGTAGGACTCATACTCTACCTCCCATGCCCAACCCACATCACATCACAACCCAGGAAGCTTCACTGGCTCCCCATTCACAAGTGCAGCCAATGTAAACGTCTCACATAGCATAAAAAGCCCTACACAACATAGGACCAGAATATCTGAATAACTGCATGCACTTTACACTTTCATCAATCCACCAGACACCTATGCTCGGCCTCCCTCTCTCTCTCACTCTCACTAGCACACACTAACTTGCACACACTCCCGCATCCGCAAAGCAAAATTGGAGTTCACTCACTCTTGTACATTGCACCCAAGACATGGAACGATCTCCCTCAACACAATGGAGCCGTCTCCTTACTTCTCAAGTTCTACAAGAAGATGAAGACGTGGCTCTTCATATAAGCACCTTGGGGACCACACACATACACTCTTGCCCAAGTGCCTAGGTAACGTCATCCATAAATCAGAATTGATTCAGAGTACAAGCTAAATACTTATGTTCTAGTTAGGAGGGACAATGCAATTAGCCTTTGAGTACTTGTTGGTAAATGCATCATTTTGCCCTACTTTTTAAAAAAACAAATCGTTGGAATGGTATCCTTCAAACTCTCCTTTATCAGGTTGAGCTAACACACTGCGCTCACAGACATGCTACACTTTGAGTGGTGGATATACCCGCCACCACTTACAAAATTTCACCAGCTGGTACTGAAAACAAGAGCAGTGCCATGAAAGTAAACCGAAAGCCATCCATATGAGGCTGGTTGATGGCACACTCTACAGACAATGATATTCCACCATAGTCCAAGCACAGGCCAGCACTTGAGCTACTTTCAGTTTCTCACTTTCACTCCCACTGACTAAGGGGCATATTATCAAGCCCGGCGATAAAATTATCGCCGCTTTAAAACGGCGATAATGGGCTTGATAATATGCTCTATGGAATTCCAACTGAAGCTCAGGTTAGATGTCCTTCACATCTAACATGGGCTTCAATTGGAATTCCATAGAGCATATTATCAAGCCCATTCTCGCCGTTTTATCGCCGGGCTTGATAATATGCCCCTAAGTTATTTATGTTTCTGTCCTGTTTTCTCTCATTCCTATTCTTGTGTGCCCTTTAATTGTATTGAGGCAAATCTATGTGAGAAAGAAAGCGCTGCAGCTCTTTTTCTTTAAGAGGGTCCAAAGCAGTGACTGCCAATCTCATGCCGACCCATTTGTGAAAGTGCAATTGTGGTTTGCAATGCCCTCCACATTTGTAAAGTAGTGGGCTCTAGACCCACATACTCGCAAATAAGGAATGCACACACAGTAGTATTGTACTGGTAAACTGGCCCAGAGCATGTGCGACCAGCCCCATTTATTAGCAGGGTCACCTGACCGGTGATGCCAGTGATGGATGGGTGTATATTGCAAGCACAGCACAAGGCTGAACACTAGAACGTGTCCAGCAGGACACTACATCCATAAGCAATTTTAATTGAGGTTTTCACAATACTATCATGAAGTCCGAGGCACACCAAACAACACATTAGTGCCACGCTTGAAGAATTCATCCAAACACATTTTTCAGCAGGGTAATTTGGATAGAGGAAGTATTCGGTCCTTTCTGCTTTGCTGAAAATTTTTAAAAGATCAGTATATTTCTCCACATAGAATTTGAAACACAGAGCTATCACTGACTTCCCTCTCTTAGTTTGTCTATTCCCCAAAAAAGTACTGTTTTCTTTGTCCAAACAAGGACAACCAACAAAACGTACACAACTATCCATGCATCGCTATCTATCCATCCATTCATCACCCTCTAATTCACTCACCATTCACCAATCTTCATTCACCTACCAATCCATCAGTCTCACTCAAATATATGCATCCATTGATTCCCTCGTCTGTTCACCCACGCAATTTTCCATGCACACCCCATTGTTTTTCACTCCCTTACAAGTGCCATGCAGGAAGTTGTAGAGTGACATGCCACAGATGGCCCCTGAAATAATGGTTCAATTATGAGGTGCGCTCCTTTTTCTTCAAATAAAATACCTTTTTTACACTGTTAACCAATGGTTCTACCCTGCAACGTGTGCTGTTGGCATACGTCAGTCATAATCAGTAATGATATATCAAGAAATTCAATTTGAATGCAGTTCACAGTTATACAAATATGTTAATAAGCATCCTGAATGATTCATGCCCAATGCATTTCGGGACAATTAAGTCCCTTCTTCAGGGGAAATCCTTGCTCCTGAGTAGAAATAATATAATCCACGCTGTCTCCCACACAAATCTTGAGCCTGGGAGATTCACGTGTGAGACAGAGTCTTGTAGTGGTTATGTTTCGGAGGAGGTTCAGAATGCCGGTAACATTGAGCGACATGATCCGGACAGAACGTAATTAGATTCCATGATTGTATGTTCCGTAGGAGTTGAAACACGAATAGTAAAGGGATTCTTTCAGTTGTCGTATTTCGGATGGGCTGATGCGTGACTGTGAAAGTTGTTCCTTCTCTATCAAGCTTACATCTACATGCACATTCTCAGGCATGTTAATCTACCGGCCCCCAGGAGCGATAGGATCTTTTATTGGTGACTTGGTGGATAATACATCCATATTGGTCAGCTCCTTGACGAACTTTACTGTTCTGGGAGATCTCAACCTGCACTTTGAAACTCGCTCCGCCACTAATGTGGAGGAAGTGTCTGACGCCTTAGAGGTGTTACTTCTCTCCCAGAAAGTGATGGGTCCGACTCATGTCAAGGGACATCTGCTGGACCCGATTTTTACCAACACTCACATCCGGGTGGAGGATCCCCACCCGCTCCCTT
This sequence comes from Triturus cristatus, assembly GCF_964204655.1. Classification (NCBI taxonomy): domain Eukaryota; kingdom Metazoa; phylum Chordata; class Amphibia; order Caudata; family Salamandridae; genus Triturus; species Triturus cristatus. Next base: position 1,026,852,188 of record NC_140588.1, on the reverse strand, counting down.
GGACTGACCACCACCTAATTTCATTCTCCTGGTCGTCCTCCACGAGCAGGACGGTAGAAAACCACACTAAAATTTTGAACCGGAACTGGTCAAATATTTCTATGGAGGAATGGGCCGCTATTCTTAAAGAAACTTGCCCCCGACTAGACGTCGACCCTGAATTGGCAAACTTGCAATTTAATCATTGGATTAAAAATACATTGGACGTGCTAGCCCCCATAAATCTTAGGGACATTAAAAAGGGTCACAAAAAAGTTGCATGGTATACCACGGAGCTCAGAGAGCAAAAACGGAACTGTAAGCAACTTGAGAGACAGTGGAGGAAAGATTTTTCACATGGGAAAAAGCAAGTCTATCGCGATGTGCTAAAACTGTACAAAGCAGAGATTATCAAAACACAATCCAAGTACTATGAAGCAAAAATGTTATCAGCACCTAATATCCCACGAGAAATTTTTAAAATTTTTAAATTCTTGATCACCCCTCCATGCACCACAGCGAGTCCCACTGACTTACAAGGACGCTGTAATAATATAGCAGAGTTCTTCCAGGATAAAGTACAGGCGATCTACTCAGCCTTTCCAGCAGTGGATAATTCCGCCTATGATCCTCAGATGGAAGAAAAAAGAGACCTTTTAGATCAGAGTTTGGAATCTTTTCCGCCCCTGGACTCAGACAAAGTGGTCTCTTTACTCAACAAACTCAAATCGGGCTCCCCTAAAGATCAGGCACCCCCCACGGTGTTGTGTAAGATTACCCTAGAAGTAGCCCCCGTCATCGCAACACTTATTAATTCCTCACTGGCAGCAGGTAGGGTTCCTTCATTATGGAAGGAAGCGATGGTGAAAGCCCTGCTGAAAAAGCCAGGATCAGACCCGGAAGTAATGGCCAACTATCGACCAATCTCCCTGCTCCCGGGAATAGCCAAAATAGCGGAGAAATATGTCAACACTATTCTCTCCTCCTATCTGGAGGATTATGACTGCTTGCACCTGACACAGACTGGCTTTAGATCTCTTCAGGGCACTGAAACGGCCCTGATCGCGGTAGTGGAGGAGGCAAGAAAAATCATGGACTCAGGAGGATCAGCTGCAATAATCCTCCTTGATCTTAGTGCGGCTTTTGATACTGTCAACCATCGAATCCTTATCTCCAGATGTCATGAGATGGGGGTGACCGGAACCGCACTGAGATGGATCATCTCCTTTTTGGAAGGCCGTACATTCCAGGTTTTTGAGGATAACGTGTCTTCCAAGAATGTGCCTTTGAAGAGTGGAGTGCCTCAGGGCTCTTCACTAAGCCCCACTCTTTTTAATATTTATATGAGTCCATTAGCTAAAATAGTGGAGGTGTTTGGCATACAAATTGTCACGTATGCCGACGACACCCAGTTGATAGTCTCCCTCAAAGACCCAGGACAGCCTGGAAGTAATCTCTCCAGATGTCTTGAGGAAATATCAGTCTGGATGAAACAGTTCTGCCTTCAGTTAAATGGAGGAAAAACAGATCTTATGCTGTTGGGTAGGCCTCTGCCTCCAAGCCTGCTTCTTGCATGGCCTAGCTGTATGGGAAACCCGCCTACTCCTAAAAATCATATTAAGAGCCTAGGAGTCTGGCTGGATGCCAAACTAGACATGAAGATATAGGCTAAAAAGGTAGCTGGGTGCTGTTTCGGGATACTGAAAACAGCGCGAAAAATCCTGCCTCTTCTCCCGTTTAATGCGAAAAAACTGCTTTTCCAAGCATTAATTCTGTCACGTCTGGATTATGCTAATGCCCTCTATTTGGGAGTCCCTCAATCCACAATAAGCATACTTCAGAAGGTCCAGAATTGTGCGGCAAGAATTCTCTTGCAAATTCCGCGGAGAGAATCAGCGAGAGGAGCAATTAGACAGCTGCATTGGCTTCCTATTGCAGAAAGGATCAAATAAAAGGCCCTCTGTGTTACGCACAAGATCATGGCCGCTAAGGGTCCACTAATCCTTCGAAGGATAGTTTCCCCATACTGTCCCAGAAGGTTCCTTCGCTCTGGAAATAAACGCCTGGCCAAGGTCCCTAGAATTCTCAAGTCCAGAAGTGGAGGCCGTTGTTTCTCCTATGTAGCCTCCAAAGCGTGGAACACCCTCCCAGACTCCATCCGTCTGGAGGAGGAATATCTTCCCTTTCTGAGACTTTTGAAGACGCATCGCTTCCCAACTGTTTGATTGGTTCTTAGCGCTGGGAGGCCTTAGGGTAGCCATGCGCTTTATAAATGCTTCTTTCATGTCATTTCATTTCATTCATTTCATTTCATTTCATATTGTTTCTACTCAGTATCAAGGATTGCCCCTGACAAAGGGACTTAATTGTCCCGAAATGCATGAACGGGACGCCACAACCCTGTTTGCCGCACTTTGGGGTCTCCGAGCCCTACAAGTCTGTTCAGCTGCCAGGGGGAGGGGCTTCATGCGCTTAAAACACCAACGTTCTCCCGCGAATCGCAGGACGCCACAACCCTGTTTGCCGCACTTTGGGGTCTCCAAGCCCCACAAGTCTGTTCAGCTGCCAGGAGGTGGGGCTTCACATGCTTAAAAGCGCCAACGGCCTCTAGCGACGCGGGTCGCGTGCAGGCTGCGCCCAGGCCAAGGGCGAGCCTGTCCTTGCCTGTCCTTGCCCGTCCGTGACCGGATGAGGCTGGGCTGGGCTGGGCTGGGCCACCCCTCTATCATCTGCCCCACAGACCCAGATTTAGACTACTCGGGAAAATCCCCTTCTGCTGTAGAGGTACTGTGTGTCTTATTTAATTTTCTCCTATTCTTTGTACCTGTATGAAGGACTGAACCGGATCTCGATCCCCACAGACTGGTGTTCTCCCCACGGATTGCCAAAAAATGTATAGCAATATGAGTGCAAAGTTGTTTTGACCAAATACTGGCTAGCCGGCGAAACAGTATTTGTTTTAGTCTTAGTACTAGTTCTTCTATACAACAGACCCACGGGAAAAAGAAAGTCTAGGGAGGGCGGTGGGGGCGGGTTTTGACACTGACTATTGCCTTAATTGTGGTGCTGGGTGTTTTCTCCTTACCCATTCTCAAGCTAAACTGTGTGTATTAATTGGGTGAGAGGTGGAGATAAAATGGGAAGAAGGGTAGGACTAAGTAGAAAAAGAAATCACTAGCGCTTCCTCCCTTCCCCCAACATCAATAGATAAAATGCTACAGAGGGCTATTGGGGTGGTGGACACTGAAATTGAGCTTACGGAACGGCGGCTGTCACTCACCCCTGACATATTCATCCAAGCGCCGGACCCGTCCACACCGACAGGCACCACTCAATTACAGGTAGTGGAGCCCATCATGTCACCCCCACGGGAGCTCCCACCAAAGAAAGCATCGCGCAAGGGTAGAACATGCACAAACATCCCTAAGAATGGTAAACGCATGAATCATTCAGGATGATTATTAACACGTTGCTACATGAAAAATAAATTGTATATTGAAATTCTGTTGATTTGTAAAACAACTCAGATGAGAATTCATGGAATATTAATGAATTTCATAAATGGTACATTATGCTCTAAAAGCAACAAAGATTTATAAAAAAATAGATATTAAATGAATCAAGAGAAGTAGAATGATAATAGTACTGTGATGTATAAGACTGATAGGTTATAATTGTGAACAGTGCACAATGCATGCAAGTTGAATTGCTTGATTTATCATTACAAATGGCTCTGCTCATTTCCCTCCCCTTTGTGCATCGTTGCCACATTAATCTCGCCCTATTGTATTAGCCAGTCTTTCTTTCAAACTGTTCTGCATTTTCGATAGTACAACACCGAGCACCTTCTTCCAATATAAACTTTTCTTTAATGATGTTTTTTATCTCTTTATTTTTCTGCTATGAGTTTTAATACACATTCTCTTTTTCTTGATCTTCTGTGTTTCTTAACTCTATTGCTCTTTGGCCAGCTGTACACATTGACCCACATGGTTTCAGAGGTAGGCCTTGCTGCTTGGCCAAGGCATCAAATGTAGGTAAGCCAAGCTCACTCCCAGAAACCAGTCTTCCTTCGTGGGTCACATAACTTAGGCTCACTCCCAGATCCTATAAAAACTGTGGCCCTCTCTTCCCATTGGGCAAACAAATGCTGCCCATATGTGTGTTCTTGTGCAACAGTGACAGAAGAAAGCTATCATGTCCCTACATTTCCCTGTTACACGACCAGTGAAACCATTTTACCATATACTATACTGACAAAGGGAGCCCATTATATCAGTAGGTCATTATTTTTCGTTCATCCAAACGGCATAACGCGTTTCGGAAGTCACAGCTGCCTTGTTCACATACATGAGACGTTTACAATCCATTATTTAAATATGCCTCATTCGATGACTCTTTTTTTCGTCCTTTGGAAATATAAAACACACTACCGATCTTCTGCTTATTCTTTCGTTGTTTTCCCAATAAAGTGTAAGTGCTGTAAGCATACTTTAAAGTGCATCACCCACCATTGCGAGACAAAAACCTTTTCCCACAATAATAAACGTGATAAACTTCAAATAATGCAAAAATGTAAAACATCAGAAGTGAATTTATTTGATTCTCTCAATATTTTATAAAGTGCTAGTGCACAAAAACCTTTTCTCACAATAATAAATGTGATGAAGTTCAAATAATACAAAAATGTAAAACATCAGAAGTGAATTTATTTGATTCTCTCAATATTTTATAAAGTGCTAGTGCACAAAAACCTTTTCCCACAATAATAAATGTGATAAAGTTCAAATAATGCAAAAATGTAAAAAAAAATGAAGTGAATTTATTTGATTTTCTCAATATTTTATAAAGTGCCAGGCTGAGGACTCTGCCTCTGCCAGCACAAAGAAGGCTCCACCTCCTGCTGAGCGTCTAACGACCCTGCCCCTCACTCTGAAAGGAACCAGGTGCTCCAGGGCAGAGCACACCCAGGAACCGGTTTGAGCAGGGGAATCCCCCCACTGAAACAAAGAGAGACAAAGACTTGGAGGGGTATAAGAAGAGGACCCCAGACACCTAAACTTTAGATCACTTTGGAACTAAGAAGAAACCTCTGCCAAGGAGAAAGCTGAAAAGGACTGAAGAGGAGAAGACTGCCTGCTTGCTGTTTTGCTTTGCTGCCAAGGAGAGGGGAAGGACTTTGCTGTGTCCCCTTCTTTTGATTCTGATCTCCAAGGGCCTGAGAAGAGCTGGCTCCCTGTTAAGAAGTCCCAGGAACAAAAGGACTTCACCACCAGCTCCCCTGGAACCCTGCTGAGAGAGTTCTGACCTGCCTTGGAGTGCTTGCCCAGTCTTGGGGCCTCAGGAGGTCGTTTTTGCTGTGTTTGGGAGCTGGGAAGCAGAAGCGTGAAAAAGAGCAACTGGTACCCAACGCATCATCCGCAAGAATGAGAGTTCGTGGAAAATTTCATCGCGGCACCATCGCAACACGCAGGGTCCCCGCATCGCCGAGTGCGTCGAGCATCGTCCCGAAGCGTGAAGATTCCTGACATTGCGAGGGTCGTCCCAGAACCAGCTTGCGAGCCGCACCACTGCCGGTGCGTGAAAGTCTCCAGTCATCGGGTGCGTCGACGCAGAGTCCCGTTCCGTGGCGCATCGAGAGTTGCGGCGCCGGAAGACAACGCTGCGCCGCGCATCGTGCCACATCGAAGCGTGTCGCATCGAACCTGTGCGTGAAGCTTCCCCCTAAGAAAACTACGCAACGAAGGCCAAAGTCATCGCATCCTCCCCTTACAGATCGGAGCCGGCGCATCCACCTCTGCTGCGTGAAGCAGGGCTGCTGCAAAGCCTCCCCAGGATCTCAGGAGTATCGCATCGCCTTTGCAAGCTTCCTTGTTATAGCTTTTGGGAACCTTATCGCAACTACAGGTACTGTTGGGCACGAAAGTGTCGCATTTTGTGCATTGAGAGTCGCATTGTGCAGGACACTGACTTTTACATCCTGGAGTACTTTCTGCAAACTCTTAAACTATTTTTAAAGTAACCTTGAATTATATGTTGGTTTGTCTGTAGTATTTGGTCTTGTGAAGTTTTTAGTAAAGATACATTATTTTTCTAAAACTGGTGTGGAGTAAATCTGTGGTGTTTTCACTGTGTTACTGTGAGTGTTGGTACAAATACTTTACACATTGCCTTTGATAGCATAGACTGCTCAGGCCAAGCTACCTAGAGGGTGAGCAGGGGTTATCTTAACAGTGTATCCCCCTTTCCCTGACTAGAAGCAAGGGTCCCTACTTGGACAGTGGTACCTACCCTGCCAACTAGAGACCCCCAGATCTAACATTGGTGGTCAGCGGTGAGGATTGAACTTGTATTTGTACTTGACCCACAGTAATTGGTGTACATCACTAGGAGTGCAGACCAATAGACAACCACATACTATATTTTTGATTCTATTTTTGAGTGACTCTTCAAGAGCATCATGTCTCAGGTGGCAACAAGTGAGAAGGCAGAATTGGAGTTTTCCATTGCGGATTTGTATTTGTACGGAGTTGTAGAGCTCAAGCAATTCTGCAAAGACCGTGGTTGCTCTTTTAAAAGCGGAGCTAGAAAAGATGTGCTACAAAGAGTCCTGAAGGCCTGGTGGGAGGCCCAAGAGGAAAGTGATGCAAATAAGAGGATGGTTTTGTTCCCCAAGATCTGCCTGTGGGCAGACCAGTCTCAAGGGCTGGCAGCTCCCATTCCAGTAGGGGGCTCACTCCAGAGGAGTTGAAGGAGAATCAAAGGGTGAGAAACCATGAATTGGAATTTATGAAAATGAAGATGAAGCAATCAGAAGTAGACAAGGCGGCAGAGGAGAGCAAGAATGCCCGCGCCTTGGAGGAGAAGAAATTGCTTCTGGCTCATGAAGTGAGCATGAGAGAACTGGACATCAAGGCCAAGCAGGTGGAGTCCGGTTCAAATGGTGGCAGCGCACAGCCAGTGCAGGGGGGTAAAGTATATATCCCCAAGGATTTAGTGCAGAATTACAATAGGAGTGAAGATATCTATGCCTGGTTTACATCGTATGAAATAGCATTGAGGATGAATGGTGTGCCTGAACAGCATTGGGGGGCGGGCCTGTGGAAACATTTTGAGGCTTCTGGGAGGAGTGCTCTAGAGCCCTTAGAATTAGCAGGTGCCATGACCTATCCCAATATGAAGGAGGCCCTATGTCTCAGGTATGGACTTACTCCAGAGCAGCATAGACTGCAGTTTAGGAACTCTAAGAAGAAAGAGTCTGAGACTTGGATGGAGTGTGTGAATCTGTACTCGCGGGCACTGGAAGGTTGGATGAAGGGCAGCAAGGTAACTGATTATAAGGGGTTGTTACATTTAATTAGTTGGGAGCACTTGAGTAGTCTATGTGTTCCAGAGCTGCGCCAGCATCTGTTAGATAGCAAGCTGACGGACCCCATTGAGCTTGCTAAGGAGGCGGACCGCTGGACCAGTACCAGGGTCCACAGAGGAATTGTGGGTACCATTGCCAAAGGTGGGCAGGGTCCCCAGCAGAAGAGTGGGGGGGACAAGGGAAACCAAAAGGAGTTCTCACAAGGGCCCCAAAACAGTTCCCAGGGTAACCAGTCCCAGCCCCCCAAGTCAAAACCCAAACCAACCTGGCCCCCTAAGGGCAGGTCGGATAACAAGGGTCCCATTAGGTGTTATCACTGTCAGGAATTGGGTCACAAAGCTCCTTTGTGTCCCAAGAAATCCCAGGCACCCTCTGGTGTTCCAACCCCGGGTATAGCTAGTGTAGCTTTTGGTGGGGATTTAATTTCTAGCGATTTGGAGGGATTAGCAGTTATGTCCCTTGTCTCTTTAGGAGACACAGAGATGGTCCAGGAAACCCCTGTCCCTGATAACACTAAGAAGTGCAGGCAGTGGGTGACCATCAATGGGAGGAGGGTGGAGGCTCTCAGGGACACTGGAGCCAGTGTGACTACGGTCAGGTGTCAGTGGGTCCCTGAGGAGCTGATCATTCCAGACGTACTTCACCCATTAGTGTCAGCTGACAACTCTGTGCGCCTTTGCAAGGTAGCACATGTTCCCTTTGAGTGGGGGGGGGTCTCAGGTCCTCTCAGAGTTGTTGTGAGTCCATCCATGCCAGTAGACTGTCTGCTAGGTAATGACCTGGAGAGTTCCCCATGGAAGGAGGTGGAACGCCAGGCTCATTTGGAGATGTTGGGTTTGCCTGAGTGGGTCTGTGTGACCACCCGGTCCATGGCAGCCAGACAGGGTTGTGAAGCAGACCTGGAGCCTGAAACAGTGGCCCAGGTCCCTGCCAGAAAGAGGAAGGGCAAGGGGCGTGGTGCGTCCACCCCCGCTGTTCCCACGGTCCAGGAAGGAGCAGAACCTGCGGGGGATGCCCTGGAGCCTACAGGGGAACAGGTAGCTGAGCTGGGAGACATACCTGAGCTGACCCATTGGCAGCAAGAGGGTGGTCCCTCTAGAGAGGAGTTCTGCCATGCGCAGAAGACATGCCCTACTCTTGAAGGTCTGCGGCACCAGACTGTAGACCAGGCAGCAGGTGCTGATCCGAAGAACTTCTTTCTCTACTGGGAGAATGACTTGTTGTATAGTGAGCCTAGGTTTGCTGAGCCCAGTGGATCACGTACCCTGGTGGTACCCGCAGGGTTCAGAGACTTCCTACTGGGTCTGGCTCACGACGTGCCGCTTGCAGGACATCTCGGCAGGACAAGACCCGACAAAGGCTTGCCACCCACTTTTACTGGCCCGGGATGAAGACGGACGTCGCTTCCTTTTGTAAACCATGCCAGACTTGCCAGGCAAGTGGCAAGGCTGGAGGAAAATGCAAAGGCCCTCTCCAGCCTTTTCCTGTAGTGAGCACCCCTTTCGAGCGGGTGGGAATAGATATTGTGGGGCCACTGGACCCCAGGACAGCCTTAGGCAACAGGTTCATCCTGGTCCTGGTGGATCATGCCACCCGGTACCCGGAGGCTATCCCTCTCAGGACAACCACAGCCCCGGTGGTGGGCCGTGCGTTGATGGGGATCTTTTCCCGTGTGGGTTTCCCCAAAGAGGTGGTATCTGACCGGGGTACCAACTTCATCTCCAGGTATATGAAGTCTCTGTGGGAGGAGTGTGGGGTAACTTATAAGTTCACCACTCCTTACCACCCTCAAGGAAATGGGTTGGTTGAAAGGTTCAACCGGACCCTGAAGGGCATGATCATGGGGCTGACGGAGCCCATGAGACGGAAGTGGGACGTCTTTTTGCCATGCCTATTATTTGCCTACAGGAGGGTACCACAAAAGTCTATAGGGTTCAGTCCCTTTGAGCTTTTGTACGGGCACCCTGTTAGAGGACCTCTCAGTCTGGTGAAGGAGGGTTGGGAGAAATCCCCTGGGAAAACCCCCCAGGATGTGTTCAGCCATTGGCAGCAAGAGGGTGGTCCCTCTAGAGAGGAGTTCTGCCATGCGCAGAAGACATGCCCTACTCTTGAAGGTCTGCGGCACCAGACTGTAGACCAGGCAGCAGGTGCTGATCCGAAGAACTTCTTTCTCTACTGGGAGAATGACTTGTTGTATAGTGAGCCTAGGTTTGCTGAGCCCAGTGGATCACGTACCCTGGTGGTACCCGCAGGGTTCAGAGACTTCCTACTGGGTCTGGCTCACGACGTGCCGCTTGCAGGACATCTCGGCAGGACAAGACCCGACAAAGGCTTGCCACCCACTTTTACTGGCCCGGGATGAAGACGGACGTCGCTTCCTTTTGTAAACCATGCCAGACTTGCCAGGCAAGTGGCAAGGCTGGAGGAAAATGCAAAGGCCCTCTCCAGCCTTTTCCTGTAGTGAGCACCCCTTTCGAGCGGGTGGGAATAGATATTGTGGGGCCACTGGACCCCAGGACAGCCTTAGGCAACAGGTTCATCCTGGTCCTGGTGGATCATGCCACCCGGTACCCGGAGGCTATCCCTCTCAGGACAACCACAGCCCCGGTGGTGGGCCGTGCGTTGATGGGGATCTTTTCCCGTGTGGGTTTCCCCAAAGAGGTGGTATCTGACCGGGGTACCAACTTCATCTCCAGGTATATGAAGTCTCTGTGGGAGGAGTGTGGGGTAACTTATAAGTTCACCACTCCTTACCACCCTCAAGGAAATGGGTTGGTTGAAAGGTTCAACCGGACCCTGAAGGGCATGATCATGGGGCTGACGGAGCCCATGAGACGGAAGTGGGACGTCTTTTTGCCATGCCTATTATTTGCCTACAGGAGGGTACCACAAAAGTCTATAGGGTTCAGTCCCTTTGAGCTTTTGTACGGGCACCCTGTTAGAGGACCTCTCAGTCTGGTGAAGGAGGGTTGGGAGAAATCCCCTGGGAAAACCCCCCAGGATGTGTTCAGCTATGTGCTGGCCATCCGCAACCAGACACAGCGCTTCCGGGCCCTCGCTCAGGCGAACCTGGAAGCCAGCCAGGATGAGATGAAGAGGTGGTATGACCAGCATACCACTCTGATGGAATTTCAACCTGGGCAGATGGTGTGGGTGATGGCGCCAGTGGAGCCTTGCGCGCTCCAAGACAAGTGGACTGGGCCATATGAGGTGGTGGAGCGCAAGAGTGAGGTGACCTACCTGGTCAACTTGCGATCTCCCAGGAACCCCATGAGGGTCCTACACGTGAACCGCCTCAAACCCCATTTTGAGAGGTCAGAAATAACAATGCTACTTGCTACAGATGCAGGGATGGAGGAGGATAGCGATCCTCTTCCTGACCTCCTGGAAGCTAAGGAGCAAGATGGGTCAGTGGATGGAGTGGTCCTCTCGCCCACCCTGACCCCAGAACAGCAGAGGGACTGTCGCCATGTGCTGGGTCAGTTTGCATCTCTGTTCTCCCTGACCCCCGGTATCACCAACTGGTGTGTCCATGACGTGGACACGGGAGATAGCATGCCTGTGAAACAGAAGTTTTACCGGGTGGCTGACAAGGTCAGGGCCAGCATCAAGAAGGAGGTTTCTAAGATGTTGGAGCTAGGGGTGATTGAGCCCTCCAGCAGCCCCTGGGTTAGCCCAGTGGTACTTGTACCGAAAGCTGCTGCGCCAGGTGCCACTCCAGAACTTAGGTTTTGTGTGGACTACCGTGGGCTCAATGCTGTCACGAAGACTGACGCACACCCCATCCCCAGAGCTGATGAGCTCGTGGATTGGTTGGGAGCTGCCAACTACCTCAGTACGTTTGATTTAACTTCTGGGTACTGGCAGATTGCCTTAACTGATGGGGCCAAGTAGAGGTCTGCGTTTTCAACGCCAGAGGGGCACTTCCAGTTCCGTGTCATGCCCTTTGGGTTGAAGAATGCCCCTGCCACATTCCAGAGGCTGGTCAACCAGGTACTGTCCGGGCTGGAGCAATTCAGCGCCACATATCTGGATGACATTGCTGTGTTCAGCTCCACTTGGGAAGAACACTTGCAACACTTCTGCGCAGTGTTGAAGGCTCTGCATAGTGCAGGCCTCACTATCAAGGCCAGTAAGTGCCAGATAGGGCAGGGTTCGGTGGTGTATTTGGGACACCAGGTAGGAAGCGGCCAGGTGGCGCCCCTACAAGCCAAGATAGATACCATCCGGGCTTGGGAACCCCCCAAAACCCAGACAGCGGTGAGAGCCTTCTTAGGACTCACCGGGTACTATCGCCATTTTGTCAAGGGGTATGGCACCATTGTTGCTCCCTTGACAGAACTAACTTCCAAGAAGTTACCGAAGAAAGTGATTTGGACCAGTGCCTGCCAGGAAGCTTTTGATGCCCTGAAGGAGGCCATGTGTACGGCACCTGTACTCAAGGCGCCTGACTTCTCCAAGGAATTCATAGTGCAGACAGACGCTTCTGAGCATGGAGTGGGAGCGGTGCTCTCACAACTAAATGATGAGGACTTGGACCAACCTGTAGCTTTCATTAGTAGGAGGCTACTTCCCAGGGAACAGAGGTGGAGTGTGATTGAAAGGGAAGCTTTTGCTGTGGTCTGGGCGCTGAAGAAGCTGAGACCCTACTTGTTTGGGACTCACTTCCGGGTTCAGACGGACCACAGGCCCCTCAGATGGTTGATGCAGATGAGGGGTGAGAATCCTAAGCTGTTGAGGTGGTCCATTTCCCTACAGGGGATGGAATTTACGGTGGAACACCGCCCCGGTACAGAACACGCCAACGCTGATGGTCTGTCCAGGTTTTTCCGCCTTAGCGATGAGAACTCCCAAGAGGGTGGGTAGTTCTCCCCACTTTCAGCTGGAGGGGACACTTGTTAGACCTGGCATCTTTGGCGTGGTTACCCCTGACTTTTTGCCTCTACCTCCTGTATTTTTGATGCTATGCTGGATTTTGTTTTTGCTGGTTTAGATGCTTTGGGCACTTTGCCACTGCTGATCAGTGTCAAAGTGCAAGTGCTCCCTTGGTAAATTGTTGTGTTGATTGGTTATCCATGATTGGTATATTTGTTTCACCTGTTAGCCCCTAGTAAAGTGCACTGCGTGTGCCAGGGCTGGTGATTCAAATGCTACTAGTGGGCTGCAGCACTGATTGTGCCACCCACAGGAGTAGCGCTAAAATGATGTCATAGGCCTGCTTGCAGTGCCTATGTGCAGTCCAGGACTGCCATGTCGACCTGGCCAGTGCACCCACTGACCAGGCCTTATCCTTCCCTTTCTGTACATGTCAGGCATCCCTATGGTGGCCCTAGGTACCCCCCTGGGCTGGGTGCAGTGCATCTGAAAGGTAGGGCATGTACTGAGGTGTGTAACATGCCCTGGTAGTGAATTACAGCCATTTTCGTTTTTCACTGCTGAGAGGCTATCTTGCCCATAGGATAGAATGGGGAAGGCTGTTTACATGCCTATCTTCCCATAAGGGCAAGATAGAAAATCCAAGTTTGGTATCTCTGTGTTCAGAATTTAATTATACATCTTTTTAGCAAGATGGTTTTTAAATTCACTGTGTGAGAATAGCACTTTTTAGAAAGTAGCTGTTCTCCTGTTTAACTTCCTGTGTGCCTGTGTGCTGGTTGGCTGACTGGTGTCATGTGATGGGCTGGGTGGCTCCAGGAGCCTGGATTAGTCAGCAGCAGGGTGAATAGGGAGATCTGCTTTAGATGGGTGGGAGGAGTAGTCCCTGGGTTTGAATAGGGCTGCCCCTGCCAGCACAAAGCTGGCTCCACCCCCTGCTGGCCAGGCTGAGGACTCTGCCTCTGCTGGCACAAAGAAGGCTCCACCTCCTGCTGAGCGTCTAACGACCCTGCCCCTCACTCTGAAAGGAACCAGGTGCTCCAGGGCAGAGCACACCCAGGAACCGGTTTGAGCAGGGGAATCCCCCCACTGGAACAAAGAGAGACAAAGACTGGGAGGGGTATAAGAAGAGGACCCCAGACACCTAAAACTTTAGATCACTTTGGAACTAAGAAGAAACCTCTGCCAAGGAGAAAGCTGAAAAGGACTGAAGAGGAGAAGACTGCCTGCTTGCTGTTTTGCTTTGCTGCCAAGGAGAGGGGAAGGACTTTGCTGTGTCCCCTTCTTTTGATTCTGATCTCCAAGGGCCTGAGAAGAGCTGGCTCCCTGTTAAGAAGTCCCAGGAACAAAAGGACTCCACCACCAGCTCCCCTTTATGTCTGTCTCATTTGGACAAAGTGATAATTATATATATAGGATGCACAGTTTAATATTGCGTGATCCTGTCAATGCTTGTTTCGCTTCTGCATGGAATGGTTTCACGGTGTAAAGTCGGAGTGAGGGAGATGTTTTGGTCTCTTAGGCAAGCTGAGAAAGTAATTTACACTGATCCCTGTCGCCTGGCTTAGGACAGTTCCCAGGCTCTCATCTTCAGCAGGTTTGGTTATGGCAACGCCCTATATTTAGGGAGGGCTGATTATCTGTGTAGCCGTCTGCAGCTCATACAGAATGAGGCAGCCAGACTGCTCTGTAATAGCCCCAAAAGGAGCTCGGAATCAGCCTGCCTTAATCGGTTGCATTGGCTCCCAGTGCCGAGAAGAGCCCGGTTTAAATTATTCTTCTAAATTCACAAGTCACTCCATGAGTCAGGGCCAGCGATATTGTGTGGCAAAGTGGATTTTTATAAACCCAGCAGAGCACTGCGCTCTTCCCATCCAACCTTGATCCAAAAGCACACGAATGAAGAAAGCCAGATTTTGTGACCGCTCGTTTGGTCATTTAGGGGCCCTATATTAGAATTCCTTACCTTTCAAAATGCGCCTTATGGAGGATCTTATTGTGTTTCGTAAGCGCTTGAAGACCTGGCGTTACCATCTTCAGCGAGATTAAATTGCAGAGCTTCTGTGTGTCGGATCCAGGCCGAGATGTCCCTATGTGGATGATGGTTGCGCTTTATAAATTTACCAAATAAATAAATAAAACTACCATGTGCAGTCTCCGTGGCACTGGCTGGTTAACCTAATATGAGTTAAACCTCATAAAGTTTCTACAAAAGATTCTCTGGCAATATCCAGGACAGACCCACACATTTCACTTGATTATGTCCCATTTTTAGGTCTCGGCCTGGCAAAATCAGAGCATGCGCTGCTCTCGTCATACGCAGGCTTCTTGGAATCGATACGATTCCAGAAGACTTGTCGCGGTTCCGCCTCCAATTTTGATTGGTGTGCATCGTTTCGCGTCATGGATGATGCAAAACACTGTGTAATGATTGCACCGGAGGCAATTATTACACTGAGGGTTGCCACCCTGTCCGCTTTTGGCCCCGCCCACCAGGATTTGATCTTTTACTTGCAGCGGCAGACAGTGTCTCTTAATTAGCCGCTAAGAACTATTTTTTCGTATTACCGTGTTTGCCTTTAACAATGGCTGATGCGCTTTTCATTTCTCTGTTCTTGGCTTGCACACTACTTTTTTTTATTTGGGTGATGACTTGTTAAAGAGGTATCGCTTTTATCTGACAGACACAAAGTTTACATTTTATTTTCGGCACAGGGAGATACATGATTTGTTTAGTTGCCAATGGTTGTGCTCCGGTGTTACACTGCTACTTTTGATGTGAACCTTTTGCCCAGCATTAATATGTGTAAACATAAAAAAAAAACCTGTGTACAGACTGTGCCTTACTTTGATGTAGCGTAATATACGTCATACAAGCAACTTTCTTTTTATGCTGGAAGGCGTCCCCCCTCCTACATCATCGGAAGCCATGTAGTTCTAACACGTGAAGGAATCTAAGTGTAAACATGCACACTTTCACTTTCCTTGCAGGGGACAGTTTTGCGGTGAACGCCTGCCTGTCTCGCAAGGGAATAGAAGACTGGATGGTGAAGCAGAAATGTTCGGGCAGTGGGGGCTCCTCGGGGACCCCAGAACCAGGTCTGTCGTCATAAGGCTGGCTGCGTGTTCAACCACTCCAGGGTACGTAGAGGCAAACACATGCCCACCCCCCCCCCCCCCCCCCCCGAGTCTCGCCTTTTAGTCAATATTGCTTCTGTATCTGCGCGGACCTTCAAAAGACAGATCGCAGTGGGCTGCAGAAGCATCTTTGCTTAAAATTGTCAGGCAAACAAAGTATTTCCAAACTCCTGTGTAACCCATTTCATCCTAAGCACCACCTGGTTATCAGCATATGCACTTAATGACTTTGAGCAAGAGTTTTGGCACACTCTTTAAAACTTTTCTACAGCGATATGTATACCATGTGGATGGTGATTTAGCGGACTTCAGTGCATTTCCTAGGATAGTACCCCCATTTCAGTTTGAGGAGCAGGTTGCGTGACTGAAAAAATGCCTACGTGATGCAGTTTGAACGGGACTCCTCGTTTTTGTGGCAACTAATTTTGTATAAACATAATGTTTTCTCTTAGTAAATATTATAATTTATCGGTATGGTGCACAAATAAGATTCTTCTACCTTGCACACAACATCTGTCTAAAGTGTGTGGGAAGTTTTCTCTCTCGCTCACGCGCGCTACCCCCACCCCGCCTCCCAGTTTCTGTCCTGGTGCGCTGTGGGGTTCGTTGAAGTGGGGGAGGGGGCCAGCCTGGGCTCCTTTCAGGATGCTGGTGGCTCGAGCCCCCTGCGCCTCCTCACCCCTCTCTCTCTTTGCCCTCCGTGATGTGTGTGGATTTTTCTGCACTTAAATACACTCAGACAGGGCACCCATTAACTTGCAGTTTTTGCAGCACGCTGTGCGATTAGACTATTAATAGAGTGATTAGAAAAGAAACAGTTTTAAATGGATATTGGTTTCCACAAATAGCGGTTGCCAAGTGTGTGTTCCTCCCGCAGGAAGGTCTGCGCCTTGAAACTCTGGACTTCTTTTGCAATGGCTATTTACTGTTTTTTTTGTTTTTTCGTGGGGCACCCTAGTGTAAGCAGGAGGAAATGGGGCCACCACCTCCTTGTGCGAGAGCAAAAAATAGTGACAGTTGATGTGAGATGTGCACTTACACCCCAGAGCCCTGGTGCCACTGCACCTGCTGTACTAAGGACAGCTACGTACCTATTTGCTTTGTCAGTCTCGAGGTATTGTATTAGGAGCTTTATGAACATTTTAACGTGGCAGCTAGTTTCGCCCAGCGTGTGCCGTGTTGTCAAGCCAGACTGTGACATCATATTGTCAAGCCTGTTGCTGCCGTGCTGTTCAGTGCAGTGCCTTTCAGTCTAGTCTCGCGCCTGCCTGTGCAGTGTGGTGCTGTTTTTCTTGACTAGTGCCACATAACATGGGGTGCAGTCTAGTGTTATGTCTTAGTGATGTTTCTTGTTGCCTACTGTGGTTCCGTGTTACTTTGTTTTGTACCACACTGTTTAGTCTGGTGCCATATTGACCAGTGTGGCGCCATCGGGGTAGCCAGAGTGGTGCCAGTTCGTCTAGTGTGGTGTCATGTTGCTAAGCTGATGTCATCTCATCCATTGCTGGGCCATGGTGTTTTGTGTGGTGACGTTTTGTCTATTGTAGTGACCTTCTGTCTAGTGTGATTTGGTGCTGTTCATTGTGATGCCACGTTAACCAAAGTTGTGCCATGTTGCTTAATATGGTGCCATCACGTTTTCCACTGTGGCTTCATACTTTCTAGTGTAATGTCCATGTTGTGTTGTGCGTTGTTTTTTTTTAGGGAGTTTTATATAGCGCAAACTTGACCCGGTATCGGGTGACAGAGCGCTTTACATAGCACCAGTTGCGTTACAAGAGGACACATTCATTTTTGTTAGGCACAGGAGATTAGGTGATTTGCCCAGAATCACAGGGTGTTCAGCCTCATTGCCGAGACTCAAAACCAGTTCCCCAGATTCAAAGTTGGTTGCCCTAGCCGTTAGGCCAACTCCTCTGTGGCACCATGTGCTATGTTGTCCAAAGCAATGCAATAATGAGCATCTCTGGTGTTGACCTTGGCGGTATGCTGCCATGTTGTCTAGTGTTGACATTGTATTGGGTCATGTTGTTCAGCACAGTATCATGTTGTATGTTGTTCTGTGTTGTGCTATTGTGTAGTCCTCTGTGGAGCTGCCATGCTGTGCGCATTGTGGTACCATACTGCACAGTGTTACGTCATGTTTTTTAATATTGCATTCTGTTGTTTAATGTGATGTCTTGGTGTCTGTTGCGGTGCCATGCTGTTCAGTGCAGTGCCACCATGTTGTCCCGTGTGGTGTGACCGCAGTGCCATGCTCTGGTGTTGTTCAGTGCAGTGCCGCCATACAGTCCAGTGTGGTGTGCCTGCAGTGCTGTGCTCTGGTGTCGTGTTATATTAGGTGCCTACTTACATTCTGAAATCCCCACTAGGCCACGCTTGTGTTTTTGTGTATTGTTCTGAGACCGCACTCTTTGCTGTCTAATGTGAGCAGGTCAGTCCTGGGGAAATGTGTCCATTAGCAGACGTGTGACAGTGCTTGGTTAACTGGTCAAGACAGAAAATCACTTACTCCTGTATAACATATCAGATCTATCATGACAAGCTTTGCTGGTGCAGCGCAGAGCCCAGCGCCTGTTTAGGTCTCGCTTGCGTGGGCTGGCGAGATTTAACGTTTTGAGGTATTTTCTGTAAAGGGCTTTAAGCCCGGCCCCTCTTTTCCATTGGCTGGCATCACCGTTTATGCTAAACGGTGGCCAGCCATTGGAAAAGAGCTGTTTGGACGGGCTCGTCTGCCTTCTGTGCGTCGCGAAAGGTTTCTTATCTTTATGGAGCCATGTGTTTCAAACACAGGGCCCCATCAAGACAAGAAATCGTTTTGCCATGGGAGGAAAGTGAAAGCGGACCGTGCTTGTTTTAGCATCCCATGATGCACGGCGCCGGCTAAATAATAGCAATTGGCATCAAGAGGCCGCTTCAAAGCGCTGAAAAAAGTTTAGGAGTGAGAGAGAACAGCAGTGGGGGTGGGGTGTCCATGTATAATGAGAACTATCAGACGGTGCGCCTCGAACATGAAGGTCCCTTTCCTGGAGACCTGTGTGGCTTTGAAGCATTTTGTAAGAGATGTTTGGAAGGCTAACACACGTTGGAAGGCTAATACAATTGCGTGAGATATGGGGTAGTGGGGGCGAGTCATCAGGCAGAGAGGTCGCTGGCCTTTCAGGGAGACTCCGACAAAGTCAGGGAGACTTGCGAGATATGGAGGCTCGTGTTATCAAGCACAAAGATGTCACTGGTCACTCAGGGAGACTCCCACAAAGTCAGGAAGACTTGCGAGATATCATGGAGGCTCCAACGTGTGTTATCAAGCACAAAGACGTCACTGGTCAGTCACTCTGGGAGACTCCCTCGAAGTCAGAGAGACGTGCGAGACATGGAGGCTTGTGTTATCAAGCACAATTACGTCACTGGTCACTCAGGGAGACCCCCTCATAGATTTGCAAGATGTGGGGGGTCGTGTTATCAAGCACAACGACGTCACTGGTCACTCAGGGAGACCCCCTCAAAGACTTGGTCCCACATCTCTATTCTCTCTTCTCCTTTATTCGCCATCAGCTCCCCACCCCTCCAGCTCCCGTGACTCTACTTTTCTTCTCCTCCTCCCTTCGTGGGTCCACCCCACCCTCATCGTCTCTTCTTCTTCCCCTTTCATCTGCTCGTTGTCCCCATCTCTCTCTTTTGCCACTGTATGCTTCTCACTCCCTCTGTTTTCGTGCCCTCCGCCTCCCCACCACCCCCTCCCCCACCGTACCACATGTGCGCCCGTCCCCTGCTTTCTTTAACCTCTTGTTTGATGTGATACATTGGGGGTCTTGTTCCTGGTAAGGAGGGGGTGGGTGAGATATTATGCTAATGGCGCAGAGTCCGCCTCGCCTGCCCGGGGCAGCAGATGCACAGGGCAGGCGGCGAGGGGGGCTGGAACTGTAATCGCGCTACACCCAGATGGAGCCCCGGAGCCCGCGCAGGTCCACCCTGCTGCTACTGGCCCTTGTCTGGCTGGGGGCGCTGCTGTCCATGGGAGACGCCAAGGGCACCTACTACCACCGCCGCTGACCTACGGCAGGCGCTACAATCGGCACACATCGGGCAGCAGCCCGCGGTACTACCCGGGCAAGCACAAGTACGACAGCTTCTTTCTCCTGCGCCAGCTACCCGTCTTTGCACTGGTTCCTGCACTCATGCACATGCATGTCTTCATGCCCTAAGAGCAGAGACACTGGGATTATGCGGCAGGGGAATATCAAATTATGCGGCAAGGTTGACTAAATTATGTAACAAGAAAAAGCAAGTTATGAAGCCTAATGAGATACATTTTTGAAACAAGTACTGCCTTATTTAATCATGTTTACACGTCAGTACTGTCAGGGCAAATGTTTCACTTCATTAGTACCACATAAGGACCCAAATACAGCAATAAGCTACAGAAAGGGGATCAGTCAGCCCTTTCAAAGGGGCCTTCACTGCACAGCAACACGCGTCTCAGGGTTTTGAGTAGCTTTTGATCTGTTTGAGCTAGAAACATTGTCTAATCTACAGAGTATGCAGGAGATTATCGACAATGTGGCAAATGGGGCAAGTCCTTAATTATGTGGAAAACCTGTGGCTAAAAAAACTCCAGCGCTCTAATTAACAGTTATGTCTAGTACTGGTTAAAAATAGGTCTCTCAGGGGCGTTAGATCTAAATATGCATCGGGCCCATGGCACCGGGGTCGAGGCTACGGGGGCCCATTGATCCTCCATTTTACATTCCATACGTCAGGCAGCAGGGGCACATTCTCCGTGTTTGCATTAGGACACCTGGCACCCTTGCTCGCCACTGAGGTCCATATGGGGACCATTGCCCGCCAGTAACAGCCACGAGGGACAGGATGGGGACTGAAGCAGGCACGTGGAAAAGAGTGTGATATACATTACAACTCGCATTTCTCTCAGCTGGTTTGAGTCTCGACTGAAGAACAGTGGTTTTGGAGGGCGAGACTATTGGAAACAATGGACAGGACTATGTTAAGGCGGCAGCGGGGAAGGGTTTCATGGTGAGTGACCCCCACTGAAGTTTAAGGGAAGTATTTCACTTATTTAAGAGAGGGAAGACAGGTAGAGGGTGAATGGCACCTTCCAATCGAGGGATAGGTGAGAGGGGCATGGAGCCCTATGAAAGGAACAGGGTTGGAACCAGTGTTGGCACTGTGCACAAAATTTAGTGCCAATATCGGCAACAGTTATCACAAAACACATAAGTACATAAATAAACCACACGTTACTGTATTGTAAGTGGAGAAATATTGCTGCAGGTTTATTAGCATAAACAATATGCAAACATGGTGGGTTATCTTACGGGCGATCCGAGGGCAGGCCAGCCCCTATGCAGCCTGCCCGTCTGATAAGCCTAAAGTCACCATGGCAACGCCACATGGTGTATACCAAATATTGGGAGGGGCCACCCCTCCCATCCGTGGACCCCCAGTCCACTTGCTTCACATGCCCCCCCGTGAGGGGTGGGCGGAGCATACATGGCAGCCCCCGGTTGCTCAGACACATAACCGCCTGTCGGCTAACGGGGCGCCGTCGTTCTTCCAGGGGACAACGCTAAAACATCCCTGGGTATCCTGGCTTAGCACCCCGCGGTGCTGCTGCATGATGTACCCCTTGGTATGTGCAGACCCTGGATCGCCCTGTAACTCCTCCTGCAACACAAAGTAACATGTTAGAAAACCTAAACCCCCCCCTTTGTACTTCCGGATGCTGGGTAAGCGGAGGGGCGGGCAAGGCGAACGAGAGGGACAAGAGGGCGAGGAAGGGGTGGAGACCGTATAAATACCCCTGTCCCCTCCCCGCCCCCGCTGGAAGTAGCCATCTGCTGGAGTCTCCCCTGGCGGACCCAGGGACGACTAGACCTCTCACCCCTGTGCCTTCCTGTGGCACTAAGGCGGCCGCCCTTTTAGGAGGGGGGCTGCTGCGCAACCCCCCCCCCCCATCCCCCCCCGGGCAGCCTTACATAGTGCCAATATCGGCAACAGTTGTCACAAAACACATAAGTACATAAATAAACCACACAACACTGTATTGTAAGTGAAGAAATATTGCTGCAGGTTTATTAGCATAACCAATATGCAAACATGGTGGGTTATCTTACGGGCGATCCCAGGGCAGGATAGCCCCTATGCTGCCTGCCCGTCTGATAAGCCTAAAGTCACCATGGCAACGCCAAATGGTGTATACCAAATATTGGGAGGGGCCACCCCTCCCATCCGTGGACCCCCAGTCCACTTGCTTCACACGCCCCCCCGTGAGGGGTGGACGGAGCATAAATGGCAGCCCCCGGTTGCTCAGACCCACAACCGCCTGTCGGCCAACGGGGCGCCGTCGTTCTTCCAGGGGACAACGCTAAAACATCCCTGGGTATCCTGGCTTAGCACCCCGCGGTGCTGTTGCATGAAGTACCCCTTGGTATGTGCAGACCCTGGATCGCCCTGTAACTCCTCCACAGCCTAGGGAGTGGCCACCGTCACTACCAGGGCCCCCCACCAAGGTAGGCCTTTTTACTTACAACCTGCTGATTGCCGGGCTTCTCCCAGGTCCAGCCAAAACAGGTTTTAACCATTACAGGGCCGGAGGCCAGCATGCCCCGTCAGGACAGGGGCCCCCATCTTTTCTAAATTCCCCGTGGAATTTTGGCTGACTTGACCTGAAACCTAAAAAAATTAGGCGATGGTCCAATGTTGCCTTTGCCTGGCTGAAGAACAATGCCTATAACAGGCCGCTCCTGCCAGGAAGTGCCAATACGGGTGGAGTTAAGAGTTGACAAGCCCGCTCTACTTCCTCTTTCCTCAGTTATCTGAGTCCCATACTAGTCGGAGTATGACCATCACCTTCTGACAGTCACCACCCTATTTGAAGCCTAGCCCTCCCAAACCTCTGCCAGCATACCAGGGAGCAGACAGGACAGCGTGACTCAGGTGGGGAGACCAAGGCATAAATACCTCTCTATGTTGAATACTGGGAAAGCCAATAGTTCTCCTGCTATTTTGTAGCCCAGATCTGTTTCCCAGGAGTTTCCCCCCAATCATATGGACCAAATCGCCCCCGTTGGAAGGCCACTTCCACACCTGTGAAGCTGCCAGCCAGTGCTGGAGGGCGGGAGATGTTACCCGGTACAGGAAATCACACCAATGGTACCTGTTTCGTCGACGGGCTACTAAGTAAGCAACCAGGCTCCGCCCTTTTATCCAAAGGTCAAACCCAAGCCCCTCCCAGTTCTGCTGCTTCATCTGCCTGTTAACACGAATCCCAGGGCAGACCACCGGCCTATAGCCCAGGCTTGGCCATGCCTGAGCTAAAACACCTCTGAACAGCCTGACAACAGGCTATCCACCAGCATTGCATTCTGAATGTTCCTGACACTGCCAAGAAACATGCGCATAACTAAAGCAGCTGGCACCATGCCATAAAAGTATCAATTCAGCCTTCTATGAATGCAAAATGCGCTCTTGTGGCGATCCGTATTAGTGCTCCCTCCAAACCAGCAGCCCTACCCAGGCAACCCGCACCCTCTTGGCACTGGCACACTCACGCCCCAGCTGCCCTGGAGTGCCTGGTCGTGTGTAGCCACAACATGCGTTTTATCACTGACGTTATATCGGGGTATGATGACACACATCTAACTCTACTGCTGAGGGCCCGTTGCACCTTCGCAAGTATGCCTTTGCCTACTCAGCGTCTGGCTGCAAAGTTGGATGACATTGGCAGCCCAGACCCGGGCGAAAATAGCAGCTTCACAGTTTCTGGTGCTATAGATGGTACCCGTAGCCTGATTGAATAGAATGCAATTCCCTTGCTCCTGTTCAGCACGAACCCACAACCAATTGCTCGCCATGGTTCAATACCTTCCTGCTGCTGATCATTTCCTAGCAGAATGTTGACAAATCTATGTTCTGCAATGGCACTACTTCGCAGCCTGCACCATTCTGCCAGTGCCGAAAAGACCCTTGTCATGCTGCCTGGCCAAATCAATCTTGCCCTGTTCTAGAAGCGCCCGCTTCAGCCCTAGAGCAAACAATTTGCCAGTAACCCCAAACTGGCCCTGATGCGAGCCAAACCATGCCAAGGCACACAAGTGAGTGTAATAACTAATAGCAGGTCTAACAGCGTCAACAGGCATCCTCAGCTTACAATAGGAGTGATGGAGTAAAGGTATACAGTGAGAATAAAGATGACAGCTTCCCATCTGACCAACCGTAGTGGGAACCACTCCTGTATATTCTAGTACACATGGTCCCAGTTCACTTGTCACTGCCTGATGTACATGACCTAGGTACATGGTCCCCTTGCATGGTGGCATGCCATTGAGACCAACGTCCAGTCCCCGATAAGTCCCACTATCTGCCTACGCTACAATCAAGCCTGGCGTTCCTTTATGCCCAGATATACCATGCGATGATTGCTCTCCTCCGTCGGTTGACCCGACCACACCTAGAAGAACAACACAGCGAGAGGAAGCGGCCTGTGACCTGCCCCAAGACTCTACGAAATCCTCCTACCGAATGATGTGGGAGCTCACCACCACCTCTGTCCAAGCCTGCCAACCCCACAAGTAATTGGACCCATATTGCTCCAAGAATTGGAGGGGGGGAGGAGGAGGGGCAGTCCTGTCTGGAGATGTGTGTAATGGAGGACATGCGTCCTAGAGTACCTATTGTTTGGGTGCAAATGACAGTACCACGAGTACCTGATGTGTTTAATACTAATAACAGTAGTAACAACTCAATCAGCACAGGGCTAGTTGCCCCCCCCCCCCCGTTTTGCAACCGTGTGTGGCAGACATGGAGATAAAAGGAAGGCTAACCCCAGTCAGACACAGAAAGACCCACCACGTGGCTGTGCCCAAAGACCACCATCCCGCATCAACCGACCCGATGGAAAGACAACAGAGCCTAACGCTCCACACCCGCGGATGACCCAGGAAATAACCAAGCGTTTAACAATCGAGTAAGTAACAACGGACATCCTTTCAGCATCTGAAGGCCTAGCCATTTCAGAAGTAACCTGGGACCCCAATGCCAGGCATCAGGGCAGGCCTCGGCACCTGTAGTGTGAGTGATCTTTGCCCACTTCCGTGTGAGCCAGGGCCCGCGATGCATACTTTCTTCATGATCGCTGAAGCACACTTAAACCACCCTGGCTGTTCCTTGCCGCAAGGTCATCCTACCCTAAGGAGCCCCAAATGAACGACCAGGTTACATTAACACTCACTCAACCTTAGGCGTAACTCTTTGCTTAGCCTAGGTGCTGGATGCAGAGTGACACCTCCCCCTGCTCCCGACCATAGTGGTGAAGCGTCCCAGGGGTGCCCGGCTAATATGAAAGACCCCGACAGAAACGAGGAAGCCCTGCGCAGCTGCCAGTGTTTTCCAGAGTAAAACTGGTCTGCAGGGCTATCCAGCATGCTCAGGCACTGGCTGTGGCCTACAGCCCGGCACCAACACACCGCGCATTTACTAGGTGTTCCAAGTCCACTCGGTCTCATTTGCCAATGAAACAAAGCATTGCAACCAAGCCCCCCCAAAATCAGGCCCAGTCCCCCGCTGCTTTTATAAGGTAAACAATGGTTCCGTTGGGTGAAAGAATTACTTTACATATTAGGCATAGTCAAGCGTTATTCGAGAAATGTACAGTATTCTACTGTAAGCAACACACAAGACAGTTCATTATGCAAATTCTTTATATATAAATTGCGTCATTCATATATGTATGCAATGATATTTCATGGCAGGCCGTCAAACAATAATGTGATGATACAAGTGACACAGTGAAAAAGTGCTCGGTGACAGTGTGCGTGATATATACAGTTGTTTAAAATCGAAAAAATTCGAAAGTGGCCAGAAGGTTCTATAGTAACGCTGCGTAATGGAAGAGTTCCTTTTTGGCGCAGATCCTATGTAAAGGTCCACAAAATAGTCGACGTTTCAACTATAATACTGCACTCTTGAAAGGTCAGTGCGGGTCTTCATCAGGACTTGGAAAGCAGGTGACGGCCTGTTAGTGACAAAAGGGACTCGGTCAGGTGTGTTGATATAAGTGAAGGAACAAAGGTACTAAGGGTGGCAGAAGACTCACCTTAGTTAGAGAGAAAATCAATTCTATTCAGTGTGTGGACGATCACCGGATGGGGTCCACTTTGTTAGCGAGGGGCCTGTAGATAATTAATTGGTTCAGGGTAAATTAAATCCAGACAAAGAGGTGATCGATGGTCAACGTTACAGGGGAGAGCCTAACTTGCTCACCTATGTTGATACAATGGTCCCGTGGTATTCGGGGCTCCACAGCAGTAAAAGATCTCATCTAGAGAACAAAAATTAGTGTGTTTGAGTAAAGGCTACTGTAAGTCGACCGCTCACCGGAACGAATATTACAAAGTTGGCGCTCACCTATATTGATGCGCAGTGCTGTCTAAAATCCAAGCGTTTCTAATCCCTTAGTGTGGGTGATGTTGGCTCTTCAAACGAAGTTTAACTGTAAAAAAGCCAAAATCAGGTTTAGCATTTACAGCAAGAAACCCAATTGAGAATATTTAGACTTAAAATGTGTGCGGGTCGCTCGGGGATTCTAAATTACCTCCTTCGGAAGATCGGACGGCAGGCCTGGGGGTCCTGTCTCATCTGATTGAATCGGCAGTGACGTCCGAAGTGAGTCAGCATAAAAAGCCGAGAGTAACGTGCGCGTGTACGCCAAGCTTAGTGGGTTACGTTAGCAAGACAGGATGACTAGTCACCTTCCTTGGCGCTCGCGCCACGCGTCACTCGTTGCGCATTAATTGGTGCTTGATTCTCCACGTAGTTTTCCCATTTGTTTACTTTGTTACTATGGTACCCCATGATGATTAGTCACGTTCGTTGGCGCCAGCTCAATACGTTGCTTGGCAACCCACTAAGCTTGGCGTACACGCACACGTTACTCTCGGCTTTTTATGCTGACTCACTTCGGACGTCACTGCCGATTCAATCAGATGAGCCAGGACCCCCAGGCCTGCCGTCCGATCTTCCGAAGGAGGTAATCTCAATTGGGTTTCTTGCTTTAAATGCTAAACCTGATTTTGGCTTTTTTACAGTTAAACTTCGTTTGAAGAGCCAACATCACCCAGTAGGCGAAGATTAGGCCCTAAGGGCTGCCCGCACGCACGTGGCCGAGACCCAAATCACCAGGCTCGCTGCATGGTGTCCTGACGTTTTTTTTTTTTTTTTAACATACCCATGGATGAACTAGTTTGGATATGGATGGCACCAGAGTGGGGTCAAACACATTGAACAATACTGCCAAAGGTTAATTTTGCTATGTGTGACGTTTTCGCCAACAGTGTGAAGAGTGATAGTTACCCAAGTGTGAGTTACACTTATCGCCAGCATAATAAAGCCAATGAGACATACATATCCGAAAATGCACCAGTTCGCGTAACAAACCCAAATCGTACCCCTGTTGTGAAACACCAGAAATTGAAGGGCCCTTATTGATGCCGTGTTGCAGTTTGGAAAAAAGACAGGCACCCCGTGCGGACCCCGCCCGCACCTAAATGAGCTGAAAAGTCGCATATACCTTTGCTTGTGTTGCCAATTTGTGCCACTCATCTTATCTTGTCCCCTAAAAGCCCTCTCCATATATTTCCTTGCCAGATGAAAATCATATCACACCCATGAAGCAGAGTTCTTACATAGGGCCTAGTCAAAACTAAAGACTTAAGGCAGTCCTCAACTATGCTCCTCTCCATAATCAGATGGTGATAACTAAACAGTCTTCAACCAAGTTAAACCATATCCTGCATAGTAACAACAAATAAATAATCTCTTGCAGGCGGGCTGAAGTCCTAATTACAACTGATGCAGGATTTTAGCATTGGTCTATACACACATGAAGTACAAATACTACAGGTAGTGATACTTTCAGGGTGCTGAAATTGAGCCTTAAAGAAGTTAGCCCCTATTCACGCATGTTCCCCACGCTTCTGGGCCCCCTTTTTATCAGGACCCTTTGCCTGCTTTTAATAGAGAAAACAGCGTTAACTGATATTTCTGTGACTCTGAACCAGGGCCACACGAGTTCATTCTACACGGCGAAGATCAGACCAGCAGGCCCCACAGTCACCCATGACCCACAGTGGCGCGCCGACCCCCAATGCACAAACCATCCACAACTATGCCCCTCCTCCCTGCACACAGCACAAGGGGGGAAATACGTCCCGGCCCACGTCGCCGAGATGCAGTCCCCACTGACCGCCGCGCCATGGCCCGGAGGATGGAGCCCAGTTCCTGCGCACCGCACAACCATAAGCAGAACACGAAGCGGTAGGCGAGCCGTGCCATCCATGACAATGAGGCCTGGGAAATGCAATGAGGCCTGGGAAACAAGCGACATGCCCAGAGACCAGCCGACAGCGACGCTCGAAACCCGGACCGCAGCACTGCAAAGTGCGGATCCACCACGCCGCGCCGGCGACCCGAGCGAATGGCGCGCCTGGCAGGGCGCCCGCCATCGAGCGCTCCAGCCCAGGATACCATGGGCAAAGTGAATATGCCGCTCATATGGGTGCACACAGCATGTGGCGTGAGCGCGACCCGGAGGCACAGGAACGTCTCATGGCACCCGATCCTCTCACCGTCGGGTCGGGCCGACACGTGGATTGCCAGCATCATTCAACATACATCCGAAAAGTGGGCATCGTGCAGGTGGCCCCAGCAATGCCCGCTTGGCCTGGCCCTGATGCGGCACTACACAGGCATACACCGGGAGATAGGGGGCTTCCACAAAAACGCAATGTCGCCGCTAGCTAGCAGGACCTCACTGCCCGAGCCTGGGGTGCCTGTACCAGTGTTGGCAAGGCAGCAAGTGACCACAGCCCCACTGGAGAAGGCAGGAACCGCCCTCTCGCCTCCGGACCTGAAGGGGCGGTCGAGCCGGCCTGCTGCCGTACTGCCTGGGGCACGCTCGAGCTTGTGGCTGGGCAGGAAGGGGCGCGATATTATTGAAAGGCGCGAGCGCGGCCCGCAGATGGCCGCACGGACGCGACACCGAACCCGCTCCGGCCGTCCGTAGCCCCGGTGTTGGCGTGCCTGGCCCGGCAACTACATACGCGCTCCGCCATCGGCCCCGGCCTCCGTCCACCTGTGAGCGCGCTGAGCACCGGATAAATGCTTAATACCGACATACATGTGCACAATACCGTCCTCAAAAGCTGAGCCTTAACTATCAGCCTTGGTGATTTCTGCCGTCCGGGAGACATGTTTAAAATAAGAAAGTAGGGGAACGGACTCTGTGAAATTAAAGAAGTAAGGGCACGCCGTGCCCTGCCGATCCCACTCACTTCGACTACTGGGGTGATCCCAACCCTGGGTTAACAGAGGGAGATCGTGCAGGGGTCACCCTGGTCTCCAGAAACCTGGACATGGTGAAGAGGGAGGGAGATTTAAAAAAATATATATATCATTTTCAGTTTAGGAGAGGATATGGCCTCACGGCCAGGGCGGCCAACTTTGGAGCTGGGGAACCAGGTTCTATCCTCGGCGTCGGCTCAGCATCCTGTGATTCTGGGCAAATCACTTAATCTCCCCCTGCCTACCAAAATCAAATGAATGTGTCCTTGTGTAACGCAAGTGGTGCTCATGTAAAGCGCTCCAATACCTTTGGGTCGAGTTCGCAATACATAAATCTGCAAAAAAAAAAAGTTTCAGGAGCGCACTCTTCACTATTGGGAAGGAAATCTCACAGCATTGATGTTGCTGCAACAGCCCCACCAGAACTTCAGACCGAACTCGGCGAGATAGCTTAGTGAGTTCAGCGCTAGCTGATGGCACCTGTTCTGGGCCATCAGTAGCAACTTGAAATCTTGGCACCAGCGCCCGCTCAGCCTTTCCTCGTTCACTGTGAGCTTAAACTTTGCACCATCGGGCAGGTGCCTAAACAACACTCATCTTATTTATAGCGTTTCCTATCGTCGACCTGTAGGCTCAAGCGCTATAAAGCCATGTATTATTACATGTAGTAGCGGTATTTCTATACTGTGCCACGACAAATAAATCACTTTTATGTTGCCGCTGCCCAAGGGCGCTAACACCGCTGGGCGCGCAAAGCTAGGCGCACATTTCACATGTCTAGACAAGTGCTCATTTATTTGTATCCTTCTGCTTGTGTAGACACCAGGGGTTACTTTTTAATGATGGTACATGTCAGGATGATGGTTTATGTGATGTTATATGTTTTTAATGATGCTGCTTTTCATGTTTTATGGACATTTGTCTTAATAAACTTTATTATTACTCCTACAACCACAAGAGACTAGACTAGATAGGAAGCACTTTACGCCTTCAAGGCACACACTGCTGAGCTGGTGGATCGGCTCCTCGAAGCGCAATGGCTCTACCTATTCAGAGTGCACTGAGGGGCAAAGTGTTCCGGGAGGGAGCTCCTGAACTCACTCTTTGCGTGTTTGTAATGGCTGGGCGAGGTCCTGCTATCTCTTGAGAGATAGCTAACCGAAGATATACATTTTTTGTAAGCGTCTGCCCTCATACAGCGGAAATTGTGGAAGGTTGTATAGTACGTTATGTATCACTTCATACACATAACAAGGCCATTAAGCGCTCCCATGTGAATATGGGGGCACTGGAGACTCCTTAAGAGAGCGCGAGGACGGAGGAGGGTTGGGATTTAGATTCTGGAGATAGGAGAAGGGGAGGAGAGTACTGAAAGTCGAGGTGTCTGGTGAATAGAAAAGTGTGCGTAAGGTAGACGTCTGTGTGAGGAGTTTGTAGGACGAGTATGGGGAGTGGAAGAGACTGGGGACTGGGAGAGTCTTAGGAGTGGAACATGGAAGAGGGTGGGGGGAGTGTTTGGAAACTGGAAGAGGCTGCAGGTGAAGATTCTGGGTAGGGAGAGTCTAGGGGGTGGAAGAGGCCGAAAACTGGGGGAGGCTGCAGAGTGTAAAAATGCAATAGGTCTCGCCTTTCATTAAGTTAAAGCCATTTGCTTTGCTATACAATCTCTACTACTCACTTTCTACTACTCACTCTCTACTCACTCTCTACTACTCACTCTCTAATACTCTCTACTACTCTCCTACTCTCTGCTCTCCACTACTCACTCTCTATTCACTCTCTGCTACTCTCTATTCTCTACTCACTCTCTACTCACTCTTTACTACTCACTCTCTATAACTCACTCTCTACTACTCTTTACTACTCACTCTCTACTACTAACTCTCTACTACTCTACTACTCTCTCTCAACCACTTTCTACTCTATTCTCACTCTCTACTACTCTCTACTACTCTACTCACTCTCTCCTACTCTACTACTTTCTACTCTCTACTACTCACTCTCTATTCACTCTCTACTCACTCTCTACTACTCTCTACTCACTCTCTACTACTCACTCTCTACTACTCACTCTCTACTACTCTACTACTCTCTACTACTCACTCGCTACTATTCTCTACTACTCACTCTCTATTCACTCTCTACTGCTCTCTACTACTCTCTACTCACTCTCTCCTGCTCACTCTCTACTACTCACTCTCTACTACTCTCTACTGCTCTCTACTACCCACTCTCTACTACTCACTCTCTACTACTCACTCGCTACTACTCTACTACTCTCTACTACTCACTCTCTATTAACTTGCTACTACTCTCTACTACTCTCTACTACTCTCTATTCTCTACTCACTCTCTACTCACTGTCTACTACTCACTCTCTACTACTCTCTACTACTCACTCTCTACAACTCTGCTATTCTCTACTACTCACTCTCAACTACTCTCTACTCTACTCTCTCTCTACTACTCTCTACTACTCTCTAATACTCACTCTCTACTCACTCTCTACTACCCTCTACAACTCACTCTCTACTACTCACTCTACTACTCTCTACTACTCACTCTCTACAACTCTCTACTACTCTACTACTATCTACTAGTCTACTACTCACTCTCTACTCACTCTCTACTACTCTACTACTCACTCTCTACTACTCTCTCTTTACTACTCTCTACTACTCTGTTGAAAACTAAAACGGCGATATGATTCAGCATTTACTAAAGACATGAATTCTCCTTCCTTAGAAAATGTTTCTTGCCTTATGTTGACTAATGTCTGGACTCCATTTTGTATTGTCATGTCTCCACGTGCTTCGCACGAGAAGAGTCCTTCCTTCTTGTTAGTTACTCTTGTAATCTGCCTAGTAACAGTCTGTAAATAGCTCCTTTGTCCGTCTGGCGCATGCCCAGACTTGACCACATCTGTTATCAGTTAGTCCTTGCTTGACTATGTTTTCGCGGGCTCAGGACATTGTCGTCTCCGCCCACATATTGATTCTGTATCGAAAATGCCCATAAAAGGTAAAGAACTTAGCCTCATGTTGTATCCACCCACTTATGAGCCCCTCTGTTGTGTATAAAAGTGGACCGTGTACGCAAGTTCTTTGTGCTACTCTGTGCAATACTGAAGAGTGTTGTATAGGTTGTAGGACCACCCTTAAGGGTTAATAAACTCTGTATTTGTATTTGCAGTTTCCGTGCCAACTTCCTTCTAACTTTTGTTACAGGAGAGCGAACCCTTGTATTCTGCGGGCCTAGCTGGGGCTTGTATTCATCAATTGGCGCCCGTCACGTGGGGCTCATCGGCGACTCGGATGCTCGAAGGACTGGTCGTGACGAAGGTGAGGAATTTGGCCGGGGATGTGATCACTGCCAGTGGCGTTTTTAGTCCTGGCATCCCGAGGTTTCTTCCTTCCCTTCCGAACAGACCTT
Organism: Triturus cristatus; assembly: GCF_964204655.1. NCBI lineage: Eukaryota > Metazoa > Chordata > Amphibia > Caudata > Salamandridae > Triturus > Triturus cristatus. The sequence continues at coordinate 1,026,820,036 of NC_140588.1, read as the reverse complement.
CTGGGTGACGCCGGTCCTCGACTGAGACCTCTTCTGTCGGTTTTGCCGCGACAGCCGTTTGGGCGAATTTTGGAACTTGGCAGTTGGAATCTGGACACTCTTGATTGGTAAGAACCGTTGTACGGTACTTACTCCGAGTTTTGAAGCCTGGGTTGGCTATTTGAGTTTGATTTGTGATGACCGGTCATATTTTGTATTGATTACTGTGAGAATATATGCGTTGCAACACATATAGGCAGGTAATGTGGAGATATTTCTCCGGAGTTGTGTAAATCTGAACGGCGCAAAGTTTAAGTGCCATTTTTGATAATACTGCATATTTTGCATTATTTTTGAGCATGCCTGCTTTCAGCGCACTCCGTAAGTGGTGCTGCTGTTTTGGAAACCGGTTAAATCTCGAGGAATCTGCTCCAGCCCCCCCAGAGGGGACTCCTAATAGGGATATGTATGTGAAGCATGGTCTTTCCTCTATAATGTACAGCACAGTGTGGAGGAAATACACCAAAAAGGATCCTGAGTTGCGATGGCCTTTGTATGGATCGTTTGATATGCGTAAGATTGAGTATGTGGAACAGTGTATGTGTAAACGGCGTGCTCGGCAAGACATGTTTGAATGTGTACGGTTATGGGTGAAGGAAGTGCGTGAACGAGAGAAACGTGAGAAAACGCTGTTTGATAAAGAGCAACGGAAAAATGATCATGTGAGAGCGCAGGAAGCGAAGCGTCGGGAAGAATGAGAACTGGCGGAGAGACAAGAGAAAGAGCGTAGGTTGCAAGTCTCGGGTCAATATGCTGTCCGCCAGCCGCTTTATCCTGTCCTTACTAATCTTGAAGATGATTTTTATTTGTTAGATCACTCTCCGCCTCCTTATGTTGGCGCGTCCGCCCCGAGATCACAGGATTCTGGATCGGTTTCGGATAAGGTAGACACGCGGTCCATGTTATCAGTTGATCGTATGGGTGAGCTTCGGAAAATTTCTTTGCGTGCGCTTAAAGGCAAGCTACCCCTTGCTGAATTGTTGGACTCTTTGGAGAGTTGGCGGGATAAAGAGAAGCTGTATTTTGCGGCAACTTTTTCTGATGAAGTGATTAATACTTTTCGGAAATATTCTGATGTTTTCGAGCCTGATGCTGTAGTTTCAGATGCTAAAGCATTACGTAACGGTGTTTTTTCTCCCTCTCAGGTACCCGATGCGGTCCGACGGCTGTTTGCATCGCGGGACGCGGCGTTTGAACTTCAAGAGAGAGCGCGCCTAAAGGCAGGGGAGAAGGAGCAATCGGATTTACGTACCGTCGGCGACCAGTCATCTACCTCCCAATCAGATAAGAGTGAATTAGTGCATGCTAAACCGATGCGAGAGGCGGCACCTTTGTATGTTCCTCCTAAAGGAGCAGGAAATAGTTCAGATATATCTTCCCCCGATGCTAGGGGATATTTTGTGTATAATTGGGTTTATACTCCCTGGCATACGGCTGATGTTATGGCATTAAAGAATGCATTGCCTGACCCCCGCAAGAATCCAGCGGCCTTTTACGAAGAGGTCGAAGGGGCTTTGAATTCTTGTACCATGACTTTAGCGGATATAGATTTGTTCTTTGGGCTTATTTTACCACCGGATATGTGGCGATCTGTGCGGAAGGTGGATGATCATGCCGCTTTTAGGGCCAAATGGTCTGAGATTGAGGATGTGGATAGGGAGAGAAAACCCGCGCAAAAACCACCCCAGCTTATTTTAGATCTTCCCACTGCTATTTTGACTAAATTGAAAACAATTATCCCCCCCAAAAAGATTGGTTGGAACATGTTAGCCTCGTGTAAACAGAAGGTTGATGAATCGGTTTCAGACTTCTTTACGCGCTTCGAGGAGACATTTCATGATTTCAGTGGTCAGTCACTTACGGATGATACGGGTCGACATCTTTTTGTTGATAAATACGTGGCGAATTTTTTGCCAGGAATAGCAGCTCGTTTAAAAGCGAGTGAAAGTTCCTGGTCCACTTCGTCTCCGGCATCCCTCCTGACTATGGCTCAGTATTATGAGCGTCAGGAACAGGAAGCGAAGGGGCATGAGGAGAAGAAATCGAAAGATTTGAAAACTAAGGTGATGTTAGCACAAGTATATGGTCCGCCTCGTCGGGGTGTCGATAGAGGTAGAGGAGGATCCTATGGTCCCCCTTCCGTTCGGTCAGATGTTAATAGAAATCAATGTGCGTATTGTAAACAGTCGGGTCATTGGGTTAGAGATTGTCCGGTATTATATGTATCTCCTCAGGGACGTGGTCAGGGACCACCGAGAGGTAGAGGAGGCTTTTCGAATTTCAGAGGGAATTCCAATGATCGTGCTCGATTTGACTCTAACGTGCAGCAACGAGATAGACCTCATGTATTTGATCGGCAACATCAGTATCAAATGTCTGGGAATGACTGCCCTGGGTACCATGATTCGCAGCATGCATAGGATTGCGTTCGATGGGGGTTGGAATCAGTTGAAGTACCGGTTGATCAGAAGGGTCCTTATGTTTCAGCAAGTGTTTTGGGTTCTACTGATCGGTTCTTAGTTGATACCGGAGCTACTCGCAGTGCACTGTCCAAACAATTGGTTCCGAGGGCTCCCCCATCTGGCTTAAAGGTTACATCGGTAGGGTTTGATGGTACACTCTCTCGAAGCCCTCTTTCCCGACCCCTTGCCTTCCATGTTGACCACTTTTCTGCACCCTGTCCGTTTTTGCTCGCTCCGAACACGCCCGACAACATTATGGGTCTTGATATGCTTAAGCACTTCAGAGCTACGATCCGCTGCTCCCCTACTGGAGTACGCGTGATATTAAACGATAATCACCCACTGACAGACCGGATGTGTGTGGTTGCGGAGGATACTGCATTGGCTTCCCTCCCTCATTCTTTGTGGGCCACTTCGGATACTGATGTGGGACAGATGGTGATTCCGCCTGTCCACATTAGTGTCCAGGAGGGTGCGGTGTTACCTCGCCTCCCTCAGTATCGTATTTCTCAGGAGGGGGAGGAGGCACTCATACAGATTGTGCAGGATTTGATTAAGGTGGGAGTGGTGGAGGAAGTTCCCTACAATGTCTGCAATAGCCCTATTTTACCTATTTTGAAGAAAGATACTGACACCAGGGTTTATCGTTTTATCATTGATTTAAGAGAGGTGAATAAGATAGTGATACCTCAGTACCCAGTGGTTTCTGATATCACGACGTTACTCACTTTGGTTCCGCCAACGGCGACCACGTTTTCAGTTATTGATTTAAAAAATGCTTTCTTTTCGATTCCTATTCATCCTGATAGCCGATACCTCTTCGGTTTTACTTTGAATAATAGGTCTTACAGATTTTGTAGAGTCCCTCAGGGTTATACAGAAAGCCCTAGTATTTATAGTCAAGCATTGAAAAGGCAATTGGATTCCTTTGTTCTGCCTGATGGTGTCGCCCTTATACAATATGTCGATGACATCTTGTTGGCGGCTGACACTCCTGAGCTGTGTGAGAAGACTACGTTATCTTTGCTTTCCTTTTTGGCATCTCACAATCACAAAGTGTCGAGGAAGAAATTGCAATTCTGTAGACCAAAGGTGACTTATCTGGGTCACCTTTTGTCTAAGGAGGGGTGTGCACTCACACCAGATCGTATTCAAACAATTTTGGACACGCCAGTACCTTCCACACAGAAGGATGTGCGTGCATTCTTGGGTTTAGCCTCTTTCTGTAGGCAATGGATATTGGGGTTCTCACACATAGCTAAGCCATTGTTAGCACTTTTGACAAAAGACACTCTGATTCCTCTTCCCTGGTCAAATGAGTGTGAAATTGCCTTCCAGCAATTACGGCAAGCCCTTTGTTCAGCACCAGTGTTAGGTACCCCTGATTATACGAAGCCCTTTTCACTGTATGTGCATGAGAGAGATGGATGTGCATTATCAGTTTTAGTGCAGATGCACAGCGACAAGCAGCGCCCTTGTGCATATTTTTCGGCTGTACTTGATCCTGTTGCCCGAGCATTACCAGGGTGTTTTCGCTCGGTTGCGGCGACAGCTGTGTCAATACGCCAAAGTGAGGGAATTGTGTTATCTCACAAGCTGTTGGTATTAGTTCCCCATGCTGTGGATGCCCTGCTTAATCAGACAAAGACGCAGCATTTGACCAGTGCTCGTTTAACGGGATATGAGTTGACGCTTCTGGCTCCTCATATTACGTTAAAGAGGTGTGCAACGTTAAATCCAGCCACATTGTTGCCGTTCCCGGAAACTCAGTCTGAAGCACGGAAAGCACATGATTGTATTCTTGTGACTGAGGAACAGACAAAGGGTCGTATTGATCTCCAGGATACGCCCTTTACAGATGTAGCTGGAGAACTGTGGGTGGACGGATCATGCCTGAAGCTACCAGATGGTACGACTTCAGCAGCGTATGCAATTACCACATTACAAACAATAGTGGAGACAGCACGCATACCGCAGAAATCAGCTCAAGCAGCGGAACTGATAGCATTAACACGAGCATGTGAGCTCAGTGCAGGATTGTGTGTGAATGTTTATACAGATAGCCGCTATGCCTTCGGAGTAGCGCACGATTTTGGCCTACTCTGGAAGGAGAGAGGGTTTCTAACGTCACATGGAACCCAGATAATGTATGGGGAGTTAGTTCACAACCTTTTGACTGCATTAACATATCCAAAGAAGATTGCTATAGTTAAATGTAGTGCCCATAAGAAGGTGGTTGATAAAGTGGGAGAAGGGAATGCTTTAGCAGACCGGGTGGCGCGAGAGACTGCGATGCAGCCTGGTGCTACTGCAATGTATGTTGTGAAATCACAGACAGAAAAATGGCATGATGCCAGGAGAGAAGTGTTTGAGATACAGAGGACCGCTTCCGATAAGGAACGGGAGCAATGGTCCAATGATGGAGAATTAGATGATAAAGGGTGTTGGAGAAGTAAGCAGATGGATACATGGAAGTTACCCACAGCCTTCGTACAACCTATGGTTCAGATGGCACATGGACTAGCGCATGTCGGAGCTTCCGCAATTGTCAAATTACTCACACGAGTTTGGGAGCATCCGGAGATCGCTAGTATGGCAAAAAGGGTAGTGCAGACCTGCATGATTTGCCTAAGGTACAACCTAGGAAAGGGTACACGAACTCCAGCAGGAGGATTTGCAACGCCTACTGCACCCTTTGAGGTTTTGCAGATGAATTACATTCAGCTTGAGCGCTGTAACAATCTGAAGTATGTTCTAGTAGTGGTTTGTGCCTTCAGTAAATGGGTGGAGGCATACCCTACGAAAGACAATACTGCAATGACTACAGCGAAGATGCTATTGAAGGAGTTTTTCCCTCGATATGGTGTTTGCAGATTGCTGTGGAGTGATAACGGACCTCATTTTATAGCAGACGTTATCAAGTATGTCCTGAAAGGCCTAGGCATTACTCAGAAGTTCCATGCAGTGTTTCACCCTCAGTCTGCGGGATTGGTTGAGAAATATAACGGTACTCTGAAGCTTAAGATCGCTAAGATCCAAGCTTCAACTTCTTTGACTTGGCCAGATGCTTTACCGCTGGCATTATTGTCAATTAGATCGATACTGCATTCTCGGACCGGTCTCACACCCTACGAGATTGTGTTTGGACGCCCAATGAATATTTGGGGTCCACCAAAACCGCAGTTAGTGTATGATGTACCTTGTGTAATGATGAGTGATTATCTGGCACAGTTAACGGATAATTTGGTTTCTATTCATCAACAGGTTCGAGAAGCGCTCCCTGATCGGTCCACAGGCGAAGGTCATAACCTCCGACCTGGCGATCAGGTTATGATAAAGGTATTCGAAAGGACGAACAGTCTGGAACCGAGGTGGGTTGGTCCTGAGCAAGTCTTGCTCGCAACGAGGACAGCTGTGCGAGTTTCCAATCGGAAGAACTGGATCCACTCCTTGCACTGTCGTAAAGTGCCGCCTGGATTGGTGGACCCTTCTGTGCTGACCGACCATCGAGAAATCCTGACTGCGGAGAAAGGCCGTGCTGTGGAACCGAACGACACTGAGGAGCTCTTCCCGGACCAAGCGATCCCTGGAGGAGGGAGATATCATCTTCGACCGAGGAAGTGATTTTTCTTTTTCTGTACCCAGATACGTTGTCAGAACGGCCCTTAGGTTAGTGAGACGGAGAGCCAATGAGGCAAGGGGGGGAGATCAGCCCTGCATTAGTGTAGTGACACCCATCTTGGCCCGCTGGTGAAGAAATCAACGGCTGCCTAAGGGGAAGAGTTCTGACAACCTTTTAGTTTCAGAAAGATACTGACTTTTCACTGCAAGATGGAGAAGAAGAAGATTCTTTGTGCGACAAGCTTTATTTTCATTGTAGTTATTGTTGGTATAACAACATGGGTTGTTGAGGATGTGACTCCTGCCCGTGAGTTGCTTGTTTTGACCACCCCAGTGCCTGAGGAGCACTACTTCTATACCCTTCCGTATCAAGAATTGAAGCATCGTCAGTCTTATTTGAATAACACTTTCATCCAGATGTTGCATCATACCCATGTTGCTACGAATGCTACGAACTGTTGGATATGTGGTATGATGCCAGCTCATCAGAAGAAAGGAGGAACGCCATTCATACCTCTTCCTTTCTCTCATAATGGCTCTTGTAGAGCATGGTATACTTTGCTTTTTGCCACACGGAAACCTACAGTGGGACGATTACTTTTCAGACTTAATAGGGAATGTCATCAAGATAAAGATGGCTATCCACAAGTGAATGGGACAATATGGGAGTGGGAAGAATATCGACCAGACAATGAATCGATCCCCTATATTTTCACGAACACCAGAGACACTGCAGGAAAAGAGCGCTTTGTGATTCAAGTGGCACAAGCTCAAGCGGACCTGTGTGTCCAGAGTGTGGGTCATATTCCTGTTGGTGTTAGTGATTGTATTATTGTCCTGAATATAGATGGACTAAATAATAGTACTTTCTTAGCCTCCCATAATACATACTTTGTATGTGGGAATAAGGGTTATTATCGCTTACCAGCCGGCTGGTCCGGAGTATGTTATGTAGCGTTTTTATTACCTCCTGTATTCTTAGCACCCGCATCCTATCATAAAGATTTGAAGTTGTTGAATAATGTGACTGTAAATAGGTATAAACGTACTCTATCTATTGATGATGTTGATCAAACTGATACTAGCTTACAGCAGTATGTTGATTTTAACTTAGGATTGTTTTTCTTTGTTGGAGCTGCCCTAAATAGTAGGAAGGTTCGAAGATTGACAAGAGTCGTAGAGGCTGTGACGAATCAAACCGCTACTGCTCTTGGGAATCTTACGGAAGAATGACAAATTACTAGAATTGTTGCATTGCAGAATCGTATGGTGTTAGATGTTATGTTAGCTGATAGAGGTGGAGCATGTAAAATTATCGGAAGTAGTTGCTGTGTGTTTATTCCTGATCATACGCCATCAGTTTACAACGCTATCAATAAATTGCATAAAATCGCAGCTGAGATTCATACAGAAAATGGTACTTGGACCTTTTCTGGATGGTTTTGGGCACTGATCACTACATGGGGTTGGAAAGTTTTAACTGGTCTCTGCATTATTGTAGCAGTTCTGTTTTCCTGTTGCATCTGTGTCCAATGTGGTCCTTTACTCTGTTCTTTATGTGTGTCATTTTGTATTCCTGATAAGAAAGCTATTGCCAATGTCACCCATCAGAAATATTTAACCAAAGAGGTGGAAGAGATGATGAAAATTGACATATATGATGATTATCCTAATAAGCCGAATGTCTTCAGTAAATGCTGAAAGGGTCGTCTGTTGAAAACTAAAACGGCGATATGATTAAGCATTTACTAAAGACATGAATTCTCCTTCCTTAGAAAATGTTTCTTGCCTTATGTTGACTAATGTCTGGACTCCATTTTGTATTGTCATGTCTCCACGTGCTTCGCACGAGAAGAGTCCTTCCTTCTTGTTAGTTGCTCTTGTAATCTGCCTAGTAACAGTCTGTAAATAGCTCCTTTGTCCGTCTGGCGCATGCCCAGACTTGACCACATCTGTTATCAGTTAGTCCTTGCTTGACCATGTTTTCGCGGGCTCAGGACATTGTCGTCTCCGCCCACATATTGATTCTGTATCGAAAATGCCCATAAAAGGTAAAGAACTTTGCCTCATATTGTATCCACCCACTTATGAGCCCCTCTGTTGTGTATAAAAGGGGACCGTGTACGCAAGTTCTTTGTGCTACTCTGTGCAATACTGAAGAGTGTTGTATAGGTTGTAGGACCACCCTTAAGGGTTAATAAACTCTGTCTTTGTATTTGCAGTTTCCGTGCCAACTTCCTTCTAACTTTTGTTACAGGAGAACGAACCCTTGTATTCTGCGGGCCTAGCTGGGGCTTGTATTCATCAACTCACTCTCAACTACTCTACTACGCTCTACTCTCTACTACTCACTCTCTATTCACTCTCTACTACTCTCTACTACTCTCTACTCACTTTCTACTACTCCCTCTCTACTACTCTCTACTACTCACTCTCTACTACTCACTCTCTACTACTCACTATCTACTCTCTACTACTCACTCTCTATTAGCTCTCTCTACTACTCACTCTCAACTACTTTACTACTCTCTACTACTAACTCTCTATTCACTCTCTACTACTCTCTTCTCACTCTCTACTACTCACTCTCAACTACTCTACTACTCTCTATTCACTCTCTATTACTCTCTACGCACTCTCTACTGCTCACTCTCTACTACTCACTCTCTACTACTCACTCTCTACTACTCTCTCTCTACTACTCTCTCTACTCACTCTCTCCTGCTCTACTACTTTCTACTCTCTATTCACTCTCCACTCACTCTCTACTACTCTCTACTACTCACTCTCTACTACTAACTCTCTACTACTCTACTGCTCTCTCTCAACTACTCTCTACTCTCTTCTCACTCTCTACTACTCTCTACTACTCTCTCTACTCACTCTCTCCTACTCTATTACTTTTTACTATCTACTACTCACTCTCTACTACTCACTCTCTACTACTCTACTACTCTCTACTACTCACTCTCTACTACTCGCTCTCAACTACTCTACTACTCTTTACTACTCACTCTCTATTCACTCTCTACTGCTCTCTACTACTCTCTACTCACTCTCTCCTACTCACTCTCTCCTACTCACTCTCTACTACTCACTCTCTACTATCTACTACTCTCTACTCACTCTCTACTACTCACTCTCTACTACTCTACTACTCTCTACTACTCACTCTCTATTCACTCTCTACTACTCTATATTCTCTACTCACTCTCTACTACTCACTCTCTACTACACACTCTCTACAACTCTGCTACTCTCTACTACTCATTCTCAACTACTCTCTACTCTACTTTCTCTGTACTACTCTCTACTACTCACTCTCGACTACTCACTCTCTACTACTCTCTACTACTCACTCTCTACTACTCACTCGACTACTCACTCTACTACTCACTCTCTACTACTCACTCTCTTCTACTCTCTACTACTCACTCTCTACTACTCTACTACTCTCTACTCTCTACTGCTCACTCTCTACTCACTCTCTACTACTCTCTACTACTCACTCTCTACTACTCTCTACTACTCACTCTCTACTACTCACGCTCTACTACTCACTCTCTACTACTAACTTTCTACTACTCTCTCTCTACTACTCTCTACTACTCACTCTCAACTACTCTACTACTCTCTACTATCTACTACTCACTCTATTCACTCTCTAGTACTCTACTACTCACTACAAATCACTCTCTACTACTCACTCTCTACTCACTCTCTACTGCTCTCTAACACTCACTGTCTACTACTCACTCTCTACTACTCTCTCTCTACTACTCACTCTCAACTACTCTACTACTCTACTACTCACACTCTACTACTCTCTACTACTCTCTACTCACTCTCTACTACTCTCTACTACTCACTATCTACTACTCACTCTCTACTACTCTCTATACTACTCACTCTCTACTACTCACTCTCTACTACTCTACTCCTCACTCTCTACTACCCACTCTCTACTACTCACTCTCTACTCACTCTCTACTACTCTCTAATACTCAATGTCTACTACTCTCTCTCTACTACTCTCTCTCTACTAATCACTCTCAACTACTCTACTACTCTCTACTACTCACTCTCTATTCACTCTCTACTACTCTCTTCTCACTCTCTACTATTTACTCTCTACTACCCACTCTCTACTACTCTCTACTACTCACTCTACTACTCACTCTCTACTACTCTTTACTTTATACTACTCTCTACACTACTCACTCTCTACTACTCACTCTCTATTACTCTACTACTCACTCTCTACTACTCACTCTCTACTACTCTCTACTCCTCACTCTCTACTACTCACTCTCTACTACACACTCTACTGCTCTCTACTACTCACTCTACTCTCTATCTACCTCTCTCTACCTCTCTCTGTCTCTCTCTACTACTCTCTACCTCTCTACGCGCACACACACACACACATATATGTATATGTATATATATGCATATGCATTTATTTATATGTATGTGTCTGTATATATATATACATACATATATAAACATATATATACACAGCTGCATATCTATATAAATACAAATATAAATGCATGCATACATATATGCATACATATGCATGTTATGTACATGAAAGTTTGAAAAACACTAATAAAAGCAAAGCTAAAAAGCCACCTAATTACAAACAGAATTGCTTTAACTTAAACAAGGGCGAGACCAATTGCATTTTCAATGCTTGTTTTACATATGCAGTGCTGCTCTTCTCCTCACTCTACGTCCTTGCGTCCCACACCCTTGGGGCATAACAGGGAGGCATCGCATCCACAATGCTTCTTTAAGCAGAAGCAGTGCTACTTAACCTCCTGTGGTTTTTCATTTACAGTGAGCAAGCAAAACGAAAGTGTCACATTACAAAGTAAAACCCGTGATTGAATAAGGTACTTCTGCCAGACACACAGCAGGTCGAAGTGTGTTAAACAAGCATTAAAAATGCAATATGTCTCGCATTTCATTAAGTTAAAGCCATTTGTTTTGCTATACAATACCATGAGCAAATCAAATAGCTTTAACTTAATAAAAGGCGCGACCTATTGCATTTTCAATGCTTGTTGTTTACAGCATAGATTAGATGCAGTTTCTGGGCCACTTTCTTCTTGGACGCATATAGTATCTGCCTATTTCTTGCTTGTCGGTGGGAGCTCAACAGTGGCCTGTTTTATTTATTTTCATTCTGAAGTAGCCAACCCGTCTTTTTTATTGCCAGAAGCCTTTTGTTTTGTTGGAATGACGCACGGATTTTCAATAATACATACATATTACATCAGCTGAATTATTTACAATGCGTTCAATATTTCACTTTCACGCAGCGCACAGCACTGTCTTCGATAGGACACATTTCCTTTGAGCTATTGGTCTCTTTCCAGATTCTTAGCCTAGCAGTGGTAGTTCTATACCAACTGGCGACCCAGGCTCTTCATCCGCATGCCTCCTCACAGTCTGCAAACTTTCTCTGAAGGATGAATGTCACAAAAGCAGGAGCATTTTACTTGTGGCAAGCTTGGTGCATAGGAGAGTAGGGAGCTTGGTGCATAGGAGAGTAGGGTATACTTTCACGATTTGAGGATAATTAGTGGAGTTGTTTCTGCATTTTCTGCTAACTTGTGAAATTTAGTGCATTATATTTGTGGCTGTTTTATGTATATTTTATGCTTGTTTTACATTGTTATGGCAACATCTGAAAACGATAAACCCACAAAGGCAGTCAGGGGCTGCACAATGCTATTGCTGGATACCAAAATTACCAGTAACTCTCAGCACAAATTTCTTTAAAAATTTGTCTTAAAAATATGGTGTCCTTAATTAAAATGTTTAACATATTTATCTTTTTTTAAGCTACATTATGACTTTATGGTGCGTTTGGAGAGCTGGAGAGAGTGTTGGACATCTTTTCATAACACAGAAAGGCGATACTCATGAGCGAACCCGCATAGGTCAGTTACTCGCCGGGGTACCACTATATGACATCCTTCCACTGTTACCCATGAGAATGTGTTACTTGAAGGGCAGTATGACCACGGCTGTCTTCAATAGTTTCATGAAATATAAAAGTTTAACTTTACGCGCAAGAGGGGACTCCATCATTCTAGAGTTTGGAGCATAGCAAACACAGGCTCCTTCCACCATGTTTAATCATTTAAATACCTTTGGCCGGATCTGTTTGGAGGTGCCTTTTTGGAGGACTGCTATAGACATTTAATGAGGTGTCATTTATTGAAGGTAGTACATGTATATTCCCCAGCAGGCATTGTGAGTGGTTTTTACTCAGAAAACAAGAGCCTAGCTCAGTCAATAGGACGGGAGAGGGGGCGGTGGGGAGGGGGGGGGCGGAGATGGAGGGTGATGGGGGGTTACTCCAGATTTTCCAACAATCACACTGGCAAATAATGCTAAAGTACATTATATTACAAGCAGGGCACATATTGGGGCCAAAGGGGCATTGGAATGGAAGTCGAATGCAGATTGATAGTGGCATTAAGTTAGAGAAAAGTCAATATTTTGTTAAATAAATGAAATGTTTGAAGCCTTTCAAAATTGAGAGGGCGAGGGAGTGCGTTTTTTGCCTTTGTGTATGTAAAAATTCCTGGTGAAATCCGACAGACACCTCATCACACTCGACTGAAAGCTCCTGCACCCAACTATTTAGCCGAAAATACATTTATTAGGGGGTGTAACTCCCTTAACACCCTCCCCCTGAAGCTACGCCTCTCCACAGAACCTTGGATGTCATTATCACTTCAACTTTCTGAAGCATGGACAGCTGAAAATTCACAACTTTTACCAGGGCATTTATTTGAATGAGAAGTCAAATATGGCATCTAGATTTGTTTACTAGAGTTCTTGTGTATGCCACTGAAGCATGGCCAGTTAAATAAGTATGAACCTGAAGAGTATTTGATTATCATCAGAGTGAGGAAAGATATTATTCATTTAGGAGGGGTAACCTTGCCAACTTAATAAAGCACTATGGGCCAGATGTAGGTAAAAGCAATTTTGCGACTCCTTCATAGTGAATTTTAGGGAATCGCTATTAAGGACTCGCAAAATGCCATGTAGGTAGGAATCGCTATATTTTTTGAGATCCCTAAATATTCCTTAATTGCGAATTGCAAATTGCGATTCGCTATCAAGGAACACCTTCCCATTCATTCCTATGGTCCCAGAGGCCCATAGGAATGAATGGGAATTGCACATGCAATTTGCGAGTACCCAATAGGTACTCGCAAATTGCGTGCGCAATTTCAAGGGTGCAAGGGTTCCAGAGGGACACCCTGTTGCACCCGTGAAATGTGCATATGCGCACATGTGGTGCACATACATGCCCTAAGGGCATGAATGTGTGCCACATGGCACTTCAAAAAAAGCAAAAAAGTGCCTTTTTAAAGGAAATCGCAAATTGCCACTAACTTGAAGTTGGTGGTAATTTGCGATTACTTAAGGCCAAATCACACTTTCTTTTGTGCTTCTTACATTGCATTTAAGGAATCGCAATTTGCGATTCCTTAAATGCAATCGCAAAAAAGAAATCGCAAATTTTGAGATTCCTTATTTTGCGAGGGGGTTTTTGTGTGCTACATTGCACACTGCTAATTTGCGATCGCAAATGCTGAAATTCTGCGAATTTCATCATTCACGATCGCAAATTGGCTTCCTACATCTGGCCCTAAATTGCTAGGTTGTAACATAGTTCACTGACAAATCTCTTCTCAACCCATGGTATCTACAAGACAACCAGCAGGCTTTAACTCAGATGAATGCATAATATGTTCGAACACTACCAAGAAACATTTATATTAAGATAATAACACAAAATTCTGAAACCAATTTTGAGAAATCAAGGAAACATAAATGAATAAAAGGACTCATGAATGGTTAAAACAGGATCCAGGGAACCAGGCGTATGAATTTTCAATTACATTCAGTCCAGAAAATTCTGAGAGGAACATTGTATTATGAAACTCAGTCAGAGTCTATTTACATTAACAAAACCAGGCACCGATGGTGACTTCTGCAACAAAGACAAAAACAAGGATACTTTACCAGCAAAATGTCTGCGTCACAGAGGCCCGGAGGTCAGAGGCAAGGGCGGCTCCTCCAAGAAGCAGAAACATAACATGATATTTTAAATATGAGAATGCAGAATAGTATGCCTGGTTGGGGGCGGGTGAGTCGGGGAAGAGTGGCAGCCCAATGCTGTGGGCCCTGACTGTTTGATCGTCCCTCTGTTGCCGACCAAACCAGCCATGTTCACTCTCCATTTTCTCTGTGTAGACTGCATACAGCCTACATAGAGAAAATGGCTTCACTTCAGGTGCCTGGCTCGGCGCCGTCCACACCAATCCCAATGCTGAAATTGCAGCATTGTGATTGGCTTAAGGAAGGGGCGGGAGGATGCCTGCTTCCTGTTCCAGAAAAATGCGGCATGGCACCCAGCCAGGAACGGATGCGGCGCGGGACCCGGTAAGGTAAGTTATTATTATTATTATTTTTTCAACCTCCCCTGCGCGACCCCCTCCACCTGCCCCCCACACCCACGAGTCATGCGAGCCGCGACTGGCAGAGGCAGTTACCTTTTAGGCCTCTGTACACAAATACTTTCAATCATCCTAGTGCTCTCATCTCGAGTACTCCAAAGACCAGATAAGCCTCACTGCCTTAAGGTTCTGCTACTAACAACAGTCCTACTTTCATGATAAGGCTGGCAGTGCTGGAAAAGTTGTTCCTAATCTTTCCTACCCTTCTAAAGCTTAAATGAATAGGCCTGGGTGGAGCTTGCGGAGTTTCACTTTATCGAAAAAATCATTGCGATTCCGCAGAGTTCGTGAGTGGGCGGAGTATTGTGGTGCTATCTGAATAAACTGCATTACAATGTCTTTATGTTCAGTTTCCAATCTGTGCCTATAAGTACCCATACGGGCAATGCAGCCCTCTTTGCCCGCCTTCTACAGCCCCTGCTCTGCCTCATTGTGTGTGGCATCACACAGGTTGAACCCGCTGACGGACAGGATGGTGTCCCCCTTGTAGAGTGCCTGGGTCTGGCCTGCCGCCAGCCCCTTGAAGATCTTGCTGATGAGGATGGGCATCTTGCTTTACTTGCCCCCTTTGATGCTGATGCCCAACCCGCCCAGCTCCTGCTTCTGTAAGTTGATGGGGAGCTTCTTGTTTGCAATAGCCTCAGGCATTTGCTCTGGCAGGTCGGTGTATGCCGTCTGGGTGCCCTTGGGGCTGTAGCCACAGTCGCTGTCCAGAAACTTCCAGTACGAGACATTTGTGATCCTATTGAAGCTGATGTTCTCTCTCTGGCAGGTCAGGTCAGCTCCTCATTGCTTAAGTTGGCCATAACTTTGTGCCACCTGTCCTGGATCTGAACGTCCAGCTAGCCACTTCTCTGCACTCTGCTGTGCCTGCTGCTGGGGCCACTCCCATCTCTGCAGCATGCTTAGCATGCCATGACCGGGCACAGGAGACAGGGCTTTACTCAGGCGGCTCAGAGAGAGTAAATACTTTTCAAACCAAGTAATCTGTTTATCTCAGCTGTTGTCTGCAGGGTGAACTGAACCTGGGAAACCAAACAAACCAAGCCGTGCAAACAAACCACTGGAACTCCAAGGACATGGGATGCAGGCACTAACAGCTTATCTGTGGTGAGTGCCAAAGAGTCACGCACAGTGGATGTGCATGAGTTACGGCCTCAGTGTGTAGTGTGCATTGTTTGTTTGTTCCTAAAATGAAGTCCTCACCCTTGGAATACAGTTGAACTTAACTCTGGTGTCCTGCCAGCTCTGCTCACTTCACCTTCCCTTTGATAGCCATTATTGTAGGCCATCAGTAAATATGGTTAAAGGTGCACGGCTGCTGACTCAACAGGACATCACCTTTAAGGCACTGGTTTACAGCTGTCAGAGGGCAAAGAAGGCTGTGGCCGTGAATGTCAGTAGTGGCACAGGCTGTGGGTAACGCGTAGGCCAAGCCACTGTCGGCCTTTTCTGTGGCTGCAGTAATCTGGCTGAGTGACGTCTCCCAGTCCTGAGACCGCTGCGTGTGCTGAATAGTGGTGAGCACCAGTGAAGTCCGCAGTGTGGCACTGGCAGAGATTTTGCCAAACTCCGCACTCAAAGCGGAGTGCCGAGTGGCAAACCTCCATAAAGTCCACCAGTGGAGAGGAGATTACCATCCACCCTTACAAATAAACTCCGCCACGTTACCACTCTCTCTCCAGCCAGGGCTTCCACAGTGTCCAGTGCAGTCCACTCCTAACTCTGAAGCTTCAGTCCCTATACAGGACTCAGTATTTTTCTGTCTCCTAGTCAGTGCAGGGCCTCGTCCACTGACCCTTGCAGAGAACCTCCAGTCCCTAGAGACAAGTGAAGAGCAGGTTGTGTATGCCTAAGTCCTCTTCCAAGGCAGACAGAAGACATCAAGCAGGCATTTTCTATTTTGGTCTCACCTAAGGTCCAGGAGATCTCTAATGAGCTGTTAGTGTGGTTCCATTTTATTTATTTCCTAAGTGATCCATTTGTGACATTCAAAAGCCCAGTCTCTATACAATTCTCAACAACATCCATACCACTTTTGCACCACTTTCCATCTTGCTTGCAACCGATTCCAGAAGCTTTTGTCCAGGATGGAACATTTCAGGATCTCTTCTTCAGAGCACCTAGTAACCTCCTAAGTCCTGCCATATAGAAATGACGACACAGCCCCTCATCGTAATCTTGGAACCTCTTTCTATCCTGGTGGATCAAAGACAAATGTCCAAGAGGGGTCCTTCAATGTAAAGCCTCTGCCATTTCAACTTGCTGTTGGTATAACCATATCAAAGATTACGCTTCAGCCTGTGCCCTTTCTTTGGCCACCTGTTTCTCAGATGGTTCAGAAATGTGGCTAGCAATTACCTCATACCAGCCTTCATAGTATTAGAAGAAACATTATTGTTCCACTGACAGAAGCTGTATTCATGTCTCACAAGCACTTAGGGGCATATCAGCAAGACAATTATAGCCGCTTTAGTGGCTGTTTTCGGCCGGAAAGCAGCGATAATTGTATCGCCCTATTAGCAAGGTCACGCTATTGCATGAATCCTTGCCTCAGCGCCATTTCCCTTAACGCCCAGCTTTGCATCTCTAATGAGATGCAAAGTGGGCGTTCCTCCCCAGAATAACGGGAGAAATGTCTTTAAGCGACATTTCTCCTATTATCAAGCATCACGCTAAACTGCAGAGCGATAAGAAAAGTAGCGTTAACCTCGGTTATCGCTACTTTCCTTACGCCTGCTTTTCATCTCACTTAGCCATAATATCCTATGGAAGGTGGATATCATGGCTAAGTCTGTCCCTGCCCTATCAGCAAGAATTCGCCATACATTGTGCGATTATCGCTGGATTTCCAGCGATAATCGCACATTTGGCAGTTTGCGCCTTGATTTTTATCGCTGTTGAGATGAGCATTGCTGATAGCACGCTATCTCAGCGATAAAAATCAGCGTTAGCTGGCGATAATTATGCTCGCGCTAAGCACGCTGAGAGATAATTATCTCCGGTTCTTGCTGATATGCCCCTTAGTCATTTAGGAGCATAGTTGTTGCTGGCTCTTAAACTATGCATTGCTAAAACTTTCAAGCAGCCAAACGTATGCTTTTTAAACATCATCGTTTGCCGTCCATTACAGTTATCAAGCATATAGTTATCAAAACCTAATTACACTATTGGAGTTGAATTTTTATGAATATCAAAATTGGAAATTTGAATCAATTTGTTATCATTTTCTTGGAAAACGAAATTGAAATGAAATCCAGTATTAGTAAGGGGCACAATTATTCGGGGGGGGGGCAAGGCGCTGGAGGGCGTCGGGAAGATTAAGTGAGCTATTGCCCAGAGTCACATGGTGCTGGGCTAACCTGCCGCCAATGATCGAACTGTGAACCCCGTGGTCCGGAGTCAGGCACCCTGGACGCTGCGCCACACCGCTTCCACTTTGCTAAAATTGTAAAATAAAGTGTGCAATTACACCTAGGCAATTCCATAGGAAAGCATTAGTTTACAAATACATTTTGCAGCTGTGCAGCGTAGTGACATGCTTTCCTTTAACATTTAGTCTCTCCTACTCTCATAACTTAAGCACCCGGCTTTATGGACTCTATCGGCTAAACTTAGGGGTAATTTTTTAAAAGTTTTTCTATATGGCAGAACATTTTATCCAGGACGTAGCATGGTCACTAAGATACGGGGGGTGTGAGCTTCAGATTTCCCAACAATCAAGCCGACATTGGAAAGTGAGAGCAGTGCAGATTGTTAGCAGTACGTAAAACAAAATAGTTTGTAAAATGTTTTTGCAGGGTTATCCCCAAACATTTTGCTTCTTCCTCCTGTATTTTCCTGACCTGCTGTTGTTGGCCTTAGGGCTCTCTCTGGACACTACCACTGATAATCAGTGCTAAAGTGCATATGCTCTCTGTGTAAATTGTTATTGTGATTGGTTATCCATTATTGGCATATTTGATTTACCATTTGGTCCCTAGAAACATGCACTGAGTGTGCCAGGTCTGGTAAATCAAATGCTACTAGTTCAGATCAGTTGACAGGGGGTGAGTGCTTGCAATGTTCAACACTCCGTCCATCATTTCCTTTGGTTTTGCTTTGTTCGCCATAAGTTGGCAGAGTATGCTCAGACGTGAGTCCCTTGCTCACTTTGCCACTGGATTCAAGCAAGCCTGGCTGAAGACGGCTGAAATGCCAGAAACCGGTCCTAGGAAGCTTGTTTTCGGTCCAGGGAAGACATGGCTTGGCAGTTCGGGCTGGACTGTTCCCATGAGGCACAGGGTCAGACTGATTTGCATATGGCCATGTCTGGACTGGGGTGGCAGAGTGGGCTAAAGAACGGTGATGGATTAAACCCAGATCAGTCGACTGGGGGTGAGTGCTTGCAATGTTCAACACTCCGTCCATCATTTCCTTTGGTTTTGCTTTGACATTTAACTTCTACACCTCCGGTGCACTCCCTACACCAACTTATTGTTGAGTTTCTGAACTGCTAAATGAGGCAATTGAGTGTATCCAGTTTTAATTGATGTTATAGGGAAGGAGATTGATTGGCAGTACCACAGTGTCATGGTGCACAGAGTCATTAAACCAGCAAAATGCAACCCATAAAAAGTTGAAAAATCTAGGAAGACTGTGTATTAAAGATAACATTGCTACTATCAAGATTTAATTTTTTGAGCCATCAAGACAGAGACAACTTTCTTTCCATTGGTGAATGTGAATATGAAACTGGGGGGTATATTCACAAGAACGTGTGATAACTACCGCAAGAGTAGCGTAATGCAACTTTCAATATCACAGCCCATCACGGGAAAATAACCCCATTACAACGTGGGATTCACAACAAGGCGGTAGCATGTGATAGTCACCAGATAATGTGTCATGGGCATTCAGGCCCAGGGTCATGCCAGAGTCTCAGGTTGAGTAAAGAAATGATTTGATATCAGGATGTATACTTATTGTTGACCAGAAATAAACATGAATGGTTATTTGGTATTACGATGTTAATTGCAAGCAGTAGGCTTTCTGAAACACGCTGTCACGTTGTAACTATCATTACGTGTAATGGGGCTGGAAGAAACATTGCTGTTCATTGCACACGATTTCGCGTACATTGGCAACACGTGTACACCGTGATCATTGCCAACACGTGTACACCGTGATCCTTGCAACGCCTGCTCCAGCAACCGGTACACATTTCACGTGTTAACCGGCAACAACGTGAACTTGGACAGCCGTTTGCAACGTGAGCCGCTAAGAGTATTTAACCTGCTCGCGTTTACACACACGCGCTTGGTCTCGCATTTCAGAGGCAACGCGCTTACCTGCATCTGCTCTCCGGCTCTTCCTGACCTTTTTCGGATCCCCGCATACCAGCATCAGCTCTTCATCGGTGCGCCTGACACTTCCTGATCCTCGCGTTCACCAGCATCGGTTCTTCTTCGGCGCGCCTGCACTTCCTGATACTCCCTGGCAAACAGGCTGATGCAGTCCAGCTCTTCTGATCCTCGCATCCCGGTGGCGCACCCCTTCCGCTGCTACGCTTCCGGTGGCATCGCGTAGTTGAAGAAACAAGCACAGATAAGTGAAATACCTGATATGACGGCTGTCTATCGGTGAGTTCGTTATTTATTTATTTAATTGACATTACCGGGAAAAGACTGCAAAATAACAGATTCTTGAAGACCGGTTACATACCACTTTTTCTGGAGAAGTAATCCAGGAGGACACAGTGACTTTTGTTGTACATTTCAGAGCCTGGATGGAACTAGGAAAACCAAAAGACTCTGAACCAATTTGCTAATTGTGTTTTGCAAGACTTTGAGTTATTATTAATGTTGTGGACATATTTCAGCGCACATGCGTCAATAGTTAGAGGTAACACATTAAGGATAGTTTTTTATATATTCGCCAGGAAGCATAGATATCAAACCTGTTTTCTTTTGCAGACAATCCTAGATGCATTTAAACCTACTTGCTGCACTAATTAAGAGAGTTGTAAAGAGAGTTCCAAAACAAGGTATATGCTAATATTATTGTTGTCAGATACATACGCTAGTAATTCTACGAAGGTGTGCTTCTAATTCTTATGTATGTATTTTCTCTAGAGCATTGACAACCTGTTATCAGTGAGCCATTCCCCTCTGCATATGTGAGAAGCAGTTTAGAACCTAGGAGCACATCAAAGAAGCAGTCCTAGAACCTAGAAGCACCTGGTGTCCTGAGAACTCTCTCTCTCTCTCTCTCTACCTCCCATTCCCCCTTTCCCTTCGGAGACTTGCTAGGGCACAGAGTTTAAACTAGTTCTGGGCCCTGGAAAGTGTCCGGGAGGACTGGGGTTAGCTCGTCGTCATAAAAGAGCGAGAGATACAGGTAAGCGTCTTCCTGACATAATGCACCAAATGTCACGCCAAAATAAATGCCACACCGCAGAAATGCGATACGCAAATGTAAAAAAACATGCGATGAGGCCAACCGCTGCACATAAAGTAGCGAAAACCAGCCACAGGCCTGCAAATCCCACACGTCTGGTGGAACAATGCCCTATAAAAACCACAGAAAAAATACACCAAAAACAATCCAAAGTGCGTAGCAACATGGATGCACCCTGGCACAGCGCAGGGGCGAACCCCACAACCCCCAAGGACTACCAGCAAGGAACAATGGGGTCGGGGAAGGCCAAGGAGAAGAGGGAGAGGAAGACGGGGTACAGACTGCAGGAAAACAAGACCACTACCAGCAACTGACCCACTAGCAGACCACCTGGATTGCAGTTGGAGTGCCCAGGAGGCCAATCCAGGAGGCCAATAGGTGCCGGCATGACGTGACTACCTAAACCAGGCACAAATATTCGCTGCCAACAGGAAGGCAGCAACGGCGGCAGGAGGTGGGAGTCCAGCACCACCGGAGGAGCTGAAGGAAACCCAGGCCACAGTCATCAGGGTGGAGACGGTGCAAGGAGTAGGGAGTATGGACACAGCTTGAGAGGACCTGACACAACATCAACAGGACTGGGGGACTGGGCACAATGGTACACATGCACAACAAGGTGTAGCACACTGCACACCCACAATCACCCAGATCCATGGGCCCTATCCCTTCGGCACCCTGCAGCACACACATAGCACAAACTGCACACCCACATTGACGACAACTAGGAAAAACGTGCAGCACCGACACTGCAGAACAGAGGACACAACTGGCTCCGCACATGCACACAAACATGCCTACTACATCTGACGGAGCCTGAAACTGTGAAATGGAAATGTACGCGTACGACATCACATCCGTCATTTAAACCAAATCTACACTGTCCCGCAGAAGAATCCAGCAGCCCACAAACAGTCACAATGTACATTGCCATACAGTCTGCATGCAAACCTGCACAATGTGCCAACATATATGTCAACGCAAAGTCAATACGCACCTCCCCTTCACATCGCAGAGGGGCACACAACACCTTCAGCAGAGCACAGAATCCAACACATCAGTGATGCCGGAGAGGACCACCACACAGTCGACACCGATGCCCTGCAACAGCACATGGATATCCGACGCATCCCACCACCAGGACCCGGACAGCCAAGCTACTCAGAGGAGAACACCCAGCCTGCAACAGACCACACAGCAGGAAGCACCC
Source organism: Triturus cristatus (assembly GCF_964204655.1). NCBI lineage: Eukaryota > Metazoa > Chordata > Amphibia > Caudata > Salamandridae > Triturus > Triturus cristatus. Next base: position 1,026,797,717 of record NC_140588.1, on the reverse strand, counting down.
GCAAGCACAGCTGGCCCACGACACTTCACCCACCCACACATTGCATCCCAATGCCATGTTCCTGCATGCCTAAAGGAGGTGGCCCAACAGGTGTGGGTGGGGGCCCAACCCATGGAATGTGAGCCAGGACACATACGTAGGTGTCCATCACCCCTCAGGGGCCACCAACACCCCACTAAAGAGACACACACTGCTATAGAAACACATGCAGTTGCACATTCACAGTACAGAACCACGGGCAGGGGCGCTCAAATTCCAGTCACACACCCATGTTGGCTCTGCGTACGACAGCCCTGGCCACACCCCTTACGAATTGAGTGGGTGACGACTAAGCTACATGTCCAAGCTCCAACCCACTGCGTGCGGTGAGACGCCTGCATCCAATGTACACAGCACAATGTAATGGCGTTGGGCCCAGGGCCCTCATGCATACAACAAGACCACAGGGACACGAGCAGATACCATGTTGAACTGGCTACGGGCACATGCGCCCGGCCCCTTTATTGGCAGGGCCACATGTACAGTGACACCTGTGCTGGATGTGTGTGGGGTGAGTGTAAGCCAGAACGAACGGAATGTCTGGTGCTGGCAACCACTTGAACATTGGACACCAGTGCAACGGAAACAGAAAACACATGCATAAAAGAGGTAACTGCTGAGCAACATGGAGGGAGCCGGAGAAAGTCCAGAGGACAGCCAACATGCAAACAGAAGTGTCCGTGAGTTGAATTGCACTGGGGATGGGACACTAGAGATGAGGGCGCCCATTTGAAGATAAAGTCTAGCATCATGTCCCTCTGACAGACACCTGATGCAGATGGTGTGGGGTGTGTCATACCTGCATCATCTTCCCCATCGTCGTCTCAGGGCCCCCACACTGTTTGGGGTGACATAGCTGCGCAACCTCTCCACAGCTCATAACTCAACCAGTAACGGACAATGGCTTGCTGTGCACTGAGTCGCTGGCACCTGAAGTGCTGAGCAGGGTATTAGGACGATGATGGCATCACGACAGGTCTGGGCAACTCCATGAGTCTGTCAGGACCACCGTTTCGACTCTGGTAGATGGCTGTTGGAGGTGGTCCTTGCGGTGGTGGCGTGTGCCTCCTGTGGTGATGCCACATCCGGGCCGGTCAGGACTCGGTTTGGTGTATGAGCAATGGTGGGACGCTGTTGGGCCCGGAGGCTGTGTACAGCGCAGAGCCACAGAGAAATGGCGTTGATGACCCCCATGCCAACGTTTCAGGGGCCATCCAATATCTCAGAAGAAGGGATCCCGGACCTGACCACCACAGAGTTAGTGGCCCCGGATGCACAGCGGCCGGCACAGGCACCCAGCCACGGACAGTGACTTGTGGTGCAGTTAGATGGGCCATGCGACCTGAGCGCGTTACCATCAATGTCCGAGGTGTATGTTGCAGAGGGTATCGTGGGACAGTGGAAGGTGTCCTCCAGGGCATGACACGGAAGGGTTTGATTTTATCCTGAAGCAGCAAATGGAGGAGTGGAATGCGACAGCCTCGTTGCTACCACCAATTAGGTATCAGCTGCATGAGGATGAAAACTGCCCCCTAGTCCATAGGCTCAGACGTCACCAAAGTTCGACCGGAGAGTCCATGATTGTCGGGGAACAGACTTAGTGGCTTCGGGGTTGAGAGGGAATGCTGTCTGCGATAATGCCGGTACGCTGATATGAACTCATTGCAAATTGAAGACTTTGTGACCTGCTGGACCGCAGTGTAGGCCGGAGGCAGCGGTCAGCAGTGGCCCACAGCCATGTGTCATTGGCTGGCGATGCACAGAGTTAGTGACACAAGGGCAGTTGTCGGTAGTGTCTGATCACCTCTGTAACGATGATCTTGTTCCCTCCAGACTGCAACGTGTCATCCTCTTACGCCTCTCCGTGCATGCGATGACATGTGTTCTGCCTTTTTAATGACTGATGTTCAGTCCCAAATGTGTGACCTACCTTACCGTGGTGTAGGCCTGAGGCAGCGGTCAGCATGGCCCATTCGAGTGTCGCCGGCATAGGTTGGATGGCCCCACCAGTCTCCGTAGTTCAGGTTCAGTGGCACCACGTGTTGTGACACCTCTGTGTATGTGACCCGGGTTTCGTCCGGAATGAGCCGCGTCTTCCTCTTACTCCTCTCCATGCGACCACTGGTGTGTACTCTGCCATTCGTGATTTGCGCCTAGGTGCTGGATGTGGGACCTACTGGTACGCAGGGTAGTCCTGGTCCCTCATCCACATATCGCCAGCTGGCGTTGAACAGGGTTAGTGGCACCACGTGTCGCCGGCTAGAGTTGAACAGGGTTAGTGGCACCACGTGTTGCAAGAAGCCCATATGGAACTATGCCTCACTGATCGAAGGGAGTCTGGTGCTGTTGCTGGTGGCCCGGTTTTGGGGTCACTGCCATTCATGACTCAGGACATAGTTTCACATGGGACCTACTGGGCCGAGGAGTAGGCCTGAGGCGGCAGTAGAGTACGTCAACGAAAAAGGACTCAAGCGGGCCCGTGTCGTGGAGGCTGGGGTGGTCTGAGGAGGCGGCCAAGGTTGTGGGACTCGGGCCTGGAGCTTGAGTCGGAACGTGGTGGGCCCTCCTTGACACACGCCGGTGTCGGCAGGTGATCAGTGAGGCCTGGCTGCGCAGGGGCGGGCCTGATGGGTTTGTGGTCCGGCAGGCACACAGCGTCGCAGGCAACTCTGCTCTAGAGGATGGCATCGACCTCGTGGCGGGGTGAGAGGCGCCGCCCTGACAGAGACATTGGGCTTTCCAGAAGAGAAAAAACACCCAGGGCTACGTGCTACTTATTCACAGCCCTACGCTGGCGTGGCGTACGCCGGGCCATCCCACTCAGGTCACGCCTAGGTGGGGGGGCGTAACAGGCAAGATTTCTGCGAGGTCCCCCACTGGCTGTGGTGATATGGTTGCGTCCACTACACTCCATACACCAGAGGTGTATGTCGCCATGGATATATGTGCATGCTGCATACGGTGGTCTGTCCAGCACATCTCCGCCATTCTTGTCATTGTGTACTTTTCCAATCATGGTACTACTGCCTCCTTCACACATGCCTGTTTGCCACCTCTCCACACATTCGGCTGTTGTGTGGCTGAGGTGCCATGCCGTTGATGGATCATGTTCACGGCTTGGCCAGGTAACCATTATGAGTTGTTGTTTCGTGTCTGGTGTGTGGTCATGTTGTTGTGCATGTTGGTAGTGATTTTGTGACGTGTGCATTGCCAGAGTTGTGAGTTGCATGGTTGTGGAGTTGAGGTGAGTAGGGTGTCCATTTGACACTTGCCATGGGGCTGTGCATTTCCATTGTTGCCATCCTGGGTAGGCTGGTTGCTGACGGACTGTCGGAGGATGAAGGAATCGTGTACAGTGGCAGGGTATTTGGAGGTGACATTGTTGGAGGTTCCACGGTGTTCGGTTTTTGCCTGCACATTGATGTGAGACGTGTGCTTCCTGTTGCGGTGATTGTGTGCTGTATCACCAGGGGGCACAGGTGGGACATGTGTGCTGTGGATTGCCCCCAACACGTGCTTGCATACTGCTATGGCGTATGGTCCTTGCTTGGTCTTCAGCAGATCCTGCGCATTGTGTTGGACTTAGGGAGACTGGGGTATCAGGGTGATGGTGATGTCCATAACAGGTCTGGGGGACTTGGATGTGGCTGGTTGTGAGACTCCTCCGACTCTGGCAGGTGTTGTTGGGGGGTGCCAGGGGCCAACAGGTGCAGCCAATCCAGCAACTTGGTGTGGGGTGGGATATTGGTTGTCCGCTGTGTTGGTGCCGTAGGCCTGTTAGGCGATGATGGTCAGGATACGTTGGATGGTTGTCCCTTTCAGCCGGTAGTGGACGGTGATATTATCAGATGTTGGGCCTGTGAGGCTGGTGCATTTCCTGGGGGTCCGCTTTCTTTGTCTGCGCTGCCTCTGTGGTTGTCCGGGGGGAGGTTCCGGGGGTGGGGTGGGGTCCTGGGGTGGTGTCAGTGTGTATTGTGGCCCTCCTGGGTGTCCGTGACGCATGATGGATGGCTCCTTGGCATCTGTTGCACTTCCGATGTGGCCCTGGGCTGTGCTCCCTTTTGTGGTGCTGGCTGCCGTCCGACTTAACACCAGGTCAGAGCAGTTGTAGATTTCCTGGTGCTAACACGCCTTATCACCTGTTTTGTGTTTTTATCGCCGATCTGTCTGGTTGTTGAGAATGGTGAGGAGTGATGTGGTCGCAGCTTTTGGCACGGGACCGCCCACTCTGCATCTCATTAGCGATAGTTGCTCGGGTCATCTGTGGCGATGTATTTTACGGCTGCTATCGCGGGTAAACTGGTACTGTGGGCTGTTAGCACCAGCTTGTGAATGGGGAGGTAAATTTATCACGACTTTGGCTGCGATAAAGTGACGTTAATTCGGCGATAGCTCCTTATGAATATGGCCCTAAGTAATATATGATAGACTATCCAAGTTGCTTTCCAAATTCTTTAAAATTAGGATGTTATTTCAGAACATTACGAAATAAATCTGAGGATCCTCAAGCCTTTTGTCAGCATGTGCATGAATACGTTACCAACCAGCCAACACGATGGTTAATGCTGCAGGAACAACCCATACTTCTTGAGTGCGTTGAACAGGAAGGTTTGTCTTCAGTTCCTAGAATCATTGGTCGCACTCAACCGGTCAGTCAAAATTCTTTACTCGGCTCTACCGAACCATAAAAGTCACACCATAAAATACACAGTCCAGAGTGATTCATACATGATTGTAAGGTCAGGAAAATGACAGTTATAAAAATAGGTCATAAAAACTTCAGAAAGATACATTAAATAGTGTGATAGTAGCAAAATACAGTAAAAATGTAAATATTTAGATCGTAATCTCAGGGAACTTAAAATGTAATTTAAAAAAGCGATAATAACAGTTTCATTTCCGAGGCACTGCAGATAAGGAAAACATGCTATGTGGGATCTAGAATCCAAAGCACGCAATATGGGGCACAGGGACTGCCTTCTTTTATGTGGGTAAAATGTGCAAAATAAAGCCTAGTGCAGAATGTTTTGTATGGCTGTGATTTCACAATTACAAAGGGGGAGAGATGAAAACCAGGTACCCTTGGTGGGATAGGCTACCAAGAAGTGTATCTTTGAAGTCGAAACCTTGTAAGCAAGAACTTCTGTCTTTTATCTGCAATTAACTGTACATAAAATGCTGGGCAAAGTAGTGGAGCCCGAAAGATGACTCCGCTCTCTTTCTAGCTATCACCCTGTTGTGCCTTTTGTGCATGTTGATAAAAAGGATTTTTTTATCTGTGCTGAGGGGATGTTTGATAAAAGAGAAGTGTTATGATAACAAGCTGGATGCTCAGACTTTCAAAGCCTTTTTGACAGTTTTGAGCCAATTATCCAGGCAATTATCCAGATTCATGCAGTCTAACAACACTGATCTACATAATTGGGCTTCAAGATTTTTTCAAATACGTTGCCACAAATACAGGGGTTGTAATTTTATGTACTCCTCTAGATTGTTTAGCCCTACCTCATCATGGCACAATGATGTTGGAGTGGAGGGTGGGTCAGCCATAAGTCTTCTTATAAACTTATTCTGAACAATCTGGAGTGATTTATATTTTGCGTGTTCCCAGATACCTGCCCCAAATGTTGCAATCGATAAACATTTACTTTTAAAAATACATAGCTGCTCACTCATGGGTTTATGTCACAGCCTTTTTGAAAATGTATGAAACCGGCGTCAATTGCCCTTTGAAAGGCACTCAACCAGTCATTTGGTTCTTTCTGAAAGAAGGTTAAGATTATTATCTATTGTTTTTGACATTTTAATAAACATGAATATAATTCCAGGTCCCAATATTACTCCAAGGGTTTCTGTAAAAGAAAGCTGTCCACATTCAGCATATCCAAATCTATTTTTCATTCACCAAAACATATCAATTCTGTGTCCCTCATTCTAAAACACTGAAATGACATATTTATTAATACTGTCCTTTCTATTTCTAAGAATATAATTGTTTCCAACAATGCCAGCATAGGGAATTTTCCTGGAGACATTTAGGGAATCTTTTTAAGTTTCTAGGTTGGGGAAGGCTCTCAAATCACCGGTGTGCCAGTCCCATATGGAGCCCTGATAGACATAGGGATCTCTAGCTGGCAGAGGTAGGTACCTTTGCTAAAATAGGGACCCTTGCTTCTAGTCTGGGTAAGGGAGATACACACTTTAGATAACGCCTGCTCACCCCCTTGGTAGCTTGGCACGAGCAGACAGGCTTATCCCAAAGGCAATGTGTAAAGTATTTGTACCAACACTCACGGTAACACAGTGAAAACAACACAAAAGGACACCACACCAGTTCAGAAAAATAAAGTATCTTTATCCATACTAAAAAAAGTCCAAAATGACAAAAATCCAGCATACACAGTTAAAAATATGACTTTTAAAAAGGTTTCAAGAACTTGTACCATAGGAAACTATGGATGTGTGACTTTTCACCAAAGTACCTGTAGTTGCGTCAAAGTTCACCAAGCCAAACAGCCGCAGCGTCACAAAACAAAGAGATGCGACATTCTTGAGACGCTGAGGAGGCGATGCGACAGCCCCTCTGCATGCAGAGGAAGTGTTGCATCGATTTCGGTCTGTATGGGGAGTGATGCGTCGATTCTTCGTGCCGTTTCCGGTCTGCAGGTGATGCGTCGGGAAAGCGTGTCGCACAGGTGCGATACATGGATCTTCAGGATGCGGCGGCAATCGACTCAGTGGTGTTGCGTGGCGATCAGCGGCACAGCGATGCGTGGAAATTCTTCTTGTGCCATGAAGATGCATCAGAAAAACAGCCGCAAGAAGAGTGATCTGCGGTTTCTGTAGTTCTTTGAGTTTCTTTTCTCTTCCAGCTCCCAAACAGCAGCAAAAACCTCCTAAGACCCAAAACGGACACAGGCACCTCAAGGCAGATCAGAACTCACAACAGCAGAGTTCAGCGGAGCTGGGGGTGTAGTCTTTGTTTCCCCAAGACTTCTTAACAGGAGGCCAGCTCACTTCAGGCCCTTGGAGATCTCCTTCAAGCAGGGGACACAGCACACAGCAAAGTCCTTCTCCTTTCCTTGGCAGAAACAGCAACTGCAGGCCAACCCCAGACGCACAGCAAGGGCAGTACTTCTCCGCACTCTCTCCAGCTCTTCTCCTAGGCAAAGGTTCCTCTTGAATTCCAGGAATGATCTAAAGTTCAAGGGTTTTAGGTCTAATACTTATACCCCAAAATGTCTTTGTTCTCTTTGTGCAAGGGGCTCTGAGCCCAGTCCAAACCAGTTCTGAGGTCAATCTGCCAGTGCACTACAACATCCTTTGTTAGTGTGGGCCTTGGTCCCAGAAACACCACAGGGGGCGGAGCCAGCATTGTGGAAGGCATGCACAGCCCTATTCAGGTACAGGTGCTACTCCTCCCACCACTCCAAATGCAGATCAGGCCTATTCAGCCTAGTGCTGACTCATCCAGACTCCTGGAGCCACTGCAACTCCCCATCCCCTGTCACACCAAAACCAGACAGTCAATCCACAAACAGGCAGAGGCACACAGGAAGATTTAACAAGAAAATAGCCACTTTCTAAAAGATGTGTTATTAAATTCTGATACCCGGGGTACTAAACTCAATTTTTCCATCTTATCCCTATGGGAAGATATGCTTGTAAAATGTTATTATAGCATTCCCCATTCTGTCCTATGGGCAAGATAGCCTTTCAATAGTGAGAAACTAAATTGGCAGTATTTTACTATCAGGACATGTTACACACACCAGTACATGTCCTACCTTTCACATACATTGCACCCTGCCCAGGGAGGTACCTTGGGCCTACCATAGGGTGCCCTATGTGTAAGAAAAGGGAAGGGTAAGGCCTGGTATGTGGATGCACTGGCCAGGTCGACATGGCAGTTAACAATCTGCGCGCAGGCACTGCAGTGACATGCCTGAGACATCTTTTCAGGGCTACTCATGTGGATGGCACAATCAGTGCTGCAATCCCACTAGTAGCATTTGATGTACCCGCCCTAGCACACTTAGTGCACTTTACTAGGGACCTACTGGTAAAACAAATAAGCCAATCAGGAGAACCAGTCACAATATCAATTTACACAGGGAGCACTTGCACTTTGACACTGATCAGCAGACACACAGTGCCCAAAGCATCTAAGCCAGCAAAAACAAAATCCAGCACTGCATCAAAAACACAGGAGTTAGAGGCAAAAAGTCAAGGAAAACCAAACCAAGGATGCCAGGTCTAACACGTGTCCCCTTCAGTTGAAAAGTGGGGAGAACTACCCACCCTCTTGGGAGTTCTCATCAATAAGGCGGAAGAATCTAGACAGACCTTCAGTATTGGCGTGTTCTATACCAGGGTGGTGTTCCACTGTAAAGTCCATTCCCTGTAGGAAGATGGACCACCTGAAAAGTTTTGGATTCTCAACCCCTCATCGGCATCAACCATCTGAGGGGCCTGTGGTCTGTCTGAACCCAGAAGTGAGTCCCAAACAAGTAGGGCCTTAGCTTCTTCGGCACCCAGAACACAGCAAAAGCTTCCCTTTCAATTGCACTCCACCTCTATTCCCTGGGAAGTAGCCTCCTACCTCTGCAAGCTGCAGGTTGGTCCAAGCCCTCGTCGTGCAATTGTGAGAGTACTGCTCCCACACCATGCTCTGAAGCATCTGTCTGCACAACAAAGTCTTTGGAGAAGTCAGGTGCCTTAAGCACGGGCTCTGTGCATATGGGAGATGTCAGGGCATCAAAAGCGGTCTGGCAGGCATCAGTCCAGATCACCTTCCTGGGCTGCTTCCTTACAGTCAGCTCTGTCAAGGAGGCAACTATGGCGCTGTATCCCTTGACAAACTGTCTGTAGTACCCAGTGAGACCTAAAAAGGCTCTCACCTCTGTCTGGGTTTTTGGGGGCTGCCAAGCCTGAATGGTGGCAATCTTCGCTTGTAGGTGTGCCACCTGGCTGCTCCCTACCTGGTGTCCCAAGTACACCACAGATCCCTGCCCTATATGGCACTTACTCGCCTTGATCATGAGTTCTGCCCTTTGCAGAGCATTCAACACTTCTCAGAGGTGTTGCAAATGTTCCTCCCAATCGGAGCTGAACACAGCAATGTCATTAAGATAGGTGTAACTGAATTCCTTCAGTCCGGACAGTACCTGGAAGGTGGCAGGGGCGTTCTTCAATCCAAAGGGCATAACCCGGAACTGGTAGTGCCTCTCCGGTTTTGAAAAAGCAGACCTGTCTTTGGCCCCATTGGTTAAGGCAATCTGTCAGTACCCAGACATTAAATCAAATGTACTGAGGTACCGGGCAGCTCCTAACCAATCAACAAGCTCATCAGCTCTGGGGATGAGGTGCACGACAGTCTTGATGAGCGCATTGAGCCTATGATAGTCCAAACAGAACCAGAGTTCTGGAGTGGCACCGGGTGCAGCAGTTTTGGTACTAAGACTACTGGGCTAGTGCAGGGGCTGCTTGAGGACTCTGTCACTCCTAACACCAACATCTTGGAAACATCTTCCTTGATGCTGGCCCTGACTTTGTCAGCTACCCTGTAAACTTTCTGCTTCACAGGTAGTCTGTCCCCTGTCCACATCATGGACGCACCAATTGGTGACTCTTGATGTCAGGAAGAACAGGGAGGGGAACTGTCCCAGCACCTGGAGACAGTCCTTCTGCTGCTCTGGGGTCAGGATAGAAATGAGGTTCACCCCATCCTCTGACCCATCATGTTCCTTTGCTGACAGGAGGTCTGGAAGAGGCTTACTCTCCTCTTCCATTCCATCATCTGTTGCAAGGAGCAATGTTACTTCAGACCTCTCAAAGTGTGGTTTGAGGCGGTTCACTTGCAGGACCCTCAAAGGGTTCCTAGCAGTCTGCAAGTCAACCAAATAGGTCACCTCACTCTTGTGCTCCACCACCTTATATGGATCAGTCCACTTATCTTGGAGCACACAAGGCTCCACTGGTGCCATCACCCACACTTTCTGGCCCGGTTAAAATTCTACCAGAGTGGCATTCTGGTCGTACCATCTTTTCATTTCTTCCTGGCTAGCTTCTAGGTTCGCCTGAGCGAGTTTCTTGAAGCGTTGAGTCTGGTTTCTGAAGGCCAGCACATAGCTGAACACATCTTGTGGGGTCTTACCAGGAGTTCTCTTCCAACCCTCCTTCACCAGACTCAGAGGTCCTTTCACAGGGTGACTGTACAGTATTTCAAAGGGACTGAACCCTAAGGACTTCTGGGGTACCTCCCTGTATGCAATTAACAGGCATGGCAAAAAGATGTCATACTTCCATCTCATGGGTTCTGCAAGACCATTCATCATGCCATTTAGGGTTTGGTTGAATCTCTCAACCAACCCATTCCCTTGAGGGTGGTAAGGAGTGGTGAACGTGTATGCCACACCGCACTCCTCACACAAAGATGTCATGTACTTCGAAATTAAGTTTGTACTGCGGTCAGAGACCTCCTCTCTGGGGCATCCCACACAAGAAAAAATCCCCATCAATGCACGGTCCACCCCAGGGGTTGTGATTGACCGGAGAGAGACAGCTTCCGGGTACCAGGTGGCTTGGTCCACCAAGATAAACTTGTTGCCTAAGGCTGTCTTGGGTTCCAGTGGCCCCACAATGTCAATTCCCACCCGCTCAAAAGGGGTGCTCACCACAGGAAAAGGTTGGAGGGGAGCCTTACACTTCCCTACTCTCATGCCACTTTCTTGGCAAGTCTGACAAGACCTACAATGTGTACCAACATGCCTTCTTATTTGGGGCCAGTAAAAGTGGGTGACAAGCCTCTGAATGGTCTTGTCGCACACCAAATGTCCTGTGAGAGGCACGTCATGAGCCAGACCCAGTAGGAAGGTCCTGAAGCGCTCAGATACCACCAGCACACCGGCTGCACCGGGCTCAGTGACCTTAGGCTGACTATATAACCATCTTCCCAGTAAATCAGATGTGATCCGGACTGATCACCTGCTGCCTGGTTTTCAGCCTGTTGCCGCAAACCAATAAGAATAGGGCACTCCATCTCCGCTCTGCAGAACTCTTCCCTGGAGGGACACCCTTCCTGCTGCCAACGGGTCAGTTCCGGTAGGTCTCCCAGTTCGGCTACCTCTTCCCCTGTGGGCTCCAGGGAATCCCCCTCAAGGTCTGCTTCTTCCTGGACCGTGGAAACTCCTGGGGCTGGTTTCCCATGGCTCCTGCCCTTCCTCTTCCTGGCAGGCACCTGGGCCACTGTTTCAGGCTCCAGGTCCTCTTGATTACCCCTACTGGCTGCCATTGACCGAGTGGTCACACAGACCCACTCAGGCAGACCCAACATCTCCAAATGAGCCTGGTGTTCCACCTTCCTCCATGATCAACTCTCCAGGTCATTTCCAAGCAGACAGTCTACAGGCATGGAAGGACTAACAACGACCTTTAAGGAACCTAAGACCCCTCTCTACTCTAAGGGAATTAGCGCCATCTTACATAAGCGCTCAGAGTTGTCGACTGCAGCCACAGGGTGAAGTACATTGGGAATAACCCGCTCTTCAGACACCCATTGACACCTGACAGATGTCACACTGGCTCCTGTGTCTCTCAGAGCCTCCACCTTCCTCCCATTGATGGTCACCCACTGCCTGTATTTCTTAGTGTTCTTAGGCAGGTAGGACTCCTAGACCATCTCTCTGTCTCCTAAAGAGACAAGGGTCATAACTGCTTGCTCCCCTCTTTCTAGGAACCAATTCCTTCCCCAGCGCTACATCCACTAATCCCAGTGACGGAGCACCAGTTGGTGCTAGGGTGCGTTGGGGCACTAGGGATCTCTAGCAATGTGGCCCACCTGATTACATGAATAACACCTGGGGGTACCCCTGTTGTCGTGCCTGCCCTTAGGGGGCCAGCACACCTTAGGTTTGGGGGGCTGAGACTCCTTACCCTGGGAACTGTTTTGGGCCCTTTAGAGAACTCCTTTTGGTTACCCTTGTCCCCCCACTCTTCTGCTGGGGACCCTGCCCACCCTTGGCTGGGTTACCCACAATCTCCTTGTGGACCCTGGTGCTAGTCCAGCGGTCCGCCTCCTTAGCAAGCTCCCTGGGATCAGTTAGCTTACTATCCAATAGATGCTGGTGCAGCTCTGGAACACACAGACTACTCAAGTGCTCCCAACTAATTAAGTTGCACAACCCCTGGTAATCAGTTACTTTGCTGCCCTTTATCCAACCTTCCAGTGCACGCGTATACATGTTCACATATTCAACCCAAGTACTTGAATCAAGCTTCTTGAAGTTCCTAAACTTCTCTCTGTACTGCTCTGGGGTGAGACCATACCTGAGGCATAAAGCCTCCTTTCTATGGGCATAGGTCAGGGTACCTGCCTGCTCTAAAGGTGGTAGGGTGTCCCTCCCAGAGGCTTCAAAGTGTTTCCACAGGCCCACCCCCAATTCTTCTCAGGAACCTCATTCATTCTCAAGGCTATCCCATATGCCGTAAACCATGCATAAATATCATCACACTTCTGGTAATTCTGCACTAAGTCCTTGGGTATGTACACCTTGCCCCCTTGCACTGGCTGTGCGTTGCTAAAATTTGAACTGGACTCCACTTATTTTGCCTTAATGTCCAGTTCCCTCATGCTCAACTCATGAGCCAAAAGCAATTTCTTTTCCTCCTAGGCACGAGGGTTATTGTTTTCCTCTGACATCTTTTCCTTCTCCTTTTCCAATTGCTTCATCTTGACCCTCATGACTTCTAACTCGTGATCTCTAACCCTTTGGTTCTCCTCCAGCTCCTCTGGGTAAAAACTTCTAGCTGCACCCTGCCCGGGGGGGACCTTGGGCCTACCATAGGGTTGTCCTACGTGTAAGAAAAGGGAAGGGTAGGCCTGGTAAGTGTGTGCACTGGCCAGGTCGACATGCCAGCTAACAAACTGTACGCAGGCACTGCAGTGGCAGGCCTGAGACATCTTTTCAGGGCTACTCATGTGGGTGGAACAATCATTGCTGCAGGCCCACTAGTAGCATTTGATTTACCCGCCCTGGCACACTTAGTGCACTTTATCAGGGACCTACTGGTAAAACAAATATGCCTATCAGGGAGAACCAGTCAAGATATCAATTTACACAGAGAGCATATGCACTTTGACACTGGTCAGCAGTGGCAAAGTGCTCAAAGCATCTAAGACAGCAAAAACGAAATCCAGCACAGCATCAAAAACACAGGAGGTAGAGGCAAAAAGTCAGGGAAAACCACGCCAAGGATGCCAGGTCTAACAAGCCCCATCCCAAATTTAGAATTCCCTGGCATGTTGATGAAGAATCTGCACTGCAAGTGGAATCTTCACTGAAAGTGTTTCCTCTGACATTGTAAGAGCACCTTTGGAGATAAAGTTATGCTGGCTGGGCAACCATGTCAAGGAGGCCAGGTATCACTTTTTATTGTTTTTCAAGGTACAAATCCTCTTTGTAGGGGGTTTATTTCTTATAATGTAAAAATAGAATGACCCTCCTTACTAGCTGGTCAGCTTATTCCTTTATAGCAAGTTCCAAGGCTTCTTCTCCTGGCAGACTGTCGACCTTCCACAGGTTCTGGTCCTGAAGCTGCCGAGGGCAGTTAACACTGATCACTACAACGCTGGAGCAGAAAAGAGTTTCTGGGTCACCACTGGTGTGGGACTCCAGATTCTGGTGGAGAAATCTTGGCACACGTACAGATATTTTCTGCCCCATTCATATACTAAAGTAGTAGACAGTAATTGTGTATTCCAGCACTCACCTCTGAGACCTGTACTGGGTAGTTATGCCCTTTTGTTTGTTCCACTCTGGCTGGTCCATCCAAAGTCTTTGTCACAGGGTGAGATCAGGGTTTTGGAGTGGAGCTGGGATTCTCCTGTAAGGTGAAACAATAGTTCAAAAGCTAGGGAGGCTTCACCGTTGAACTATTTAAAAACGATGTGGGGTTGTCCTCCCAGATGATATTGATCCAGGAAAAGGCAAGGGCAAATCTTCCTAGCTAGAAATTTACCCTCTGTCTCCTTCACTTAACCCTCCTAAGTGTGACCCACTACATAGTATTCCTGAAATGTCCTGGAGGAACCTTACAATTCACATCTGCTTTTGAACTCTCCCTCCAAACCTCCATTTCAGGTGTCACTAGTATGTGGCAAATATAAAATTAATCTCAGTGCATGATGGCCACATGTGTCACATGCGCTCTATACTAGCATCATCTACACACTAAATAGCACCCGCATGCAACATCCCTGCTCCACATGTACGGATGAAGGACCTGGTTGCAGGGAACTGCAGTCCAATTTACTAATACCCGAGAGGCCAGTGGACCTCTTTCTAAAAGGTGATAGGTAAAATGGCCTGTCCCACAAGAGAATGTAATTGCTGCCACTATCAGTTCTCCACTGCCCAGTGAGCTGGCAGTAATCACGTTCATCCAATGGAAGGTGCATATGGTGTGCCCTTCAAGAGCAGAGCCTTGCTCTGCATCTCAATCCCTGTCGAAAGAGGTACCTCCAGTGTACATCTATGATTGTTATGAGCTCCGGAGCATGGGTCACAAAAGCAACAGTGTGCAATGGTGAATTGGAAGCAGGGGTGCATGCCCTCAAGGGCCATGCAGGTGAACTTTCCCCATCTCAACAGGCTTGAGAACTAGTCTACTGTTGCCTACAACTTCGGTGCCACTTATCATGGGAGCTGCAGTCGGATGTACCATGGCTTACAGATCGGTGGTGCTTGTTATCTCAGTATATGCCTATTCCCCCATTCAGAGATGCAGCACTGCCTCCTGCCAAATGCAATGTAGTAGGAGTCAGATGTTCACCATCATGCCACCTTCTCTGTGTCATAGTCTCTTATGCCCCTCTGATAGGCTGTGTGCATATTATTTATAGGACTAAGGGTTGATATGCACAAAAAATGCTGATCACAAATGCATACCTCTCTGGCTCTTACCTATTAATTGATAGGCTGCATATTTTATTTTAATTTTGATGGGAAACGGAATTTGCAATTCGGTTTGTGTTGTGCATGGTGAATGTGTATAAGCACGGAAACGGGGCAAGTTGTGCATAACATGACCATGTGCAAATATTGTCACAGCAGTGGATTTGAACCTTTTTGTAAATGTCAGTTGTATATGAACACCAACAGGACCTCCAAATCATTTTCTACTGCACCTAGAGGCCATGAATGTAATTTGCTCATGCTTTATCGAGTTAAGCTAAACTTATGGGGGTCAGTTGTGTGTGTGAGACACTGGAGTGTAGGCCAGTAGCTCTGAAATATAGCAGCAATGTGAACCAGTGTTATCTCCTTAATGTTGTATCTTCCACTTACCATACACGCAATACCAGCCATGTCCTCTATGTCCAGTCCCTTCTGCTTCCAAGAGTGCAAGTTGCATGATTCCTGCCCCCCTCTTCAGCTTCCTCTAAATGGACTTGGGGCCCCAATCCTGGAATCATGATCCTCCAACTCAGGGTGCTCAACTTTCCTTGCAGATCTGCCTTGCCCATGACCACAGCAGATACAGGGCCCTATTCACTAAGGGACTCTTAAAGTTATGAGTGCTGAGTTTCGCACTCCGGGCAGAATCTCGCACTGAGCAGTGCAGTGCAGAGATTCCACACGAGTGTGAAGATACGTACTCATAACTTTATGAGTGGGAATTCCCTTTGTGAATCGGGCGCATTCGCGAAGGGACTTCTGACTCAAAGTTATGAGGGCTGAGTCTCGCACTCCGGGCAGAATCTCGCACTGAGCAGTGCTGTGCAGAGATTCCACACGAGTGTGAAGATACGTACTCATAACTTTATGAGTGGGAATTCCCTTCGTGAATCGGGCGCATTCGCGAAGGGACTTCTGACTCAAAGTTATGAGGGCTAAGTCTATGCACTCCGGGTAGAATCTGGCACTGAGCACTACAATGCAGAGTTTCTGCCCGAGTGTGGAGACTCGCACTCTTAACTTTACGAGTCAGAAGTCCCTTTGTGAATCCGGCCCACTGCATTGAAGGTATTTACATAGCTTGCCTCTCTTGGTGTTCCTCTGCAGTTTTGTGCTCCAACAGACTACTCTGCCTCTTTTGCAATGGAGTACCCTGTCTGCCAATCTCTAAATAATGCCCTTTGCCCATCAAAAAAGAGTGGGTCCGGTACTGCGGTACTTGATAGTGGCAATGGGCAATGGGGTAGAGCGATGACTTATCTTCTTGGGAGCTAGGTCACCATTTGAGGCCACGTACTGGCTTTGCCGGCTATGTGAGTTCATGAGGTTGACTAGAAAATCAATAGCTTTTGTATTCTATGTTTATACATCCATCACGTATGATATAGAAGCAAACCATATTTGACAGAATATGTCCATTAACAAAAGCATATCTACAGTTATGGGTTAACCATCTTTCAGCTAGGCTTTGTACAAAATGTCCTCTTTGTTCTGGATGGCTTTTGTTGCCAGCCCTACTCTGAGGCTCCAATGTCATGCAGTGTCTTACTGTGAGCCTGCTCATCACTGTGGCATTGTGCAAACACTCTTGATGTGACTCCAGCTTGCATTTTATGTTTGGTCTCTTCCTTCTGGGAATCACTCCGATTATTCATGGGCGGCTATTATGCAGCACTTTGTCTCAACCGCACCACTGAGGCGCATTCACCTGGTCCCATGGGCTTGGTAAAGAGCGAGCTTCGATAAGTACATAAGGTGTTCAAAAACATGAATATAATTCATCTTTTGGAGTATGATATTTCCGATATTTGTCGTTTTTTTTATCTTGGAGTACCATGTGGAATTTATGCTAAATATTCATTTTTGCGTTATATATAAAAATGATAACTTGGCAGCTTGAAAGGCGATCATAACGAGTTGCATATCATTAAGAATTCATTTTGTGTAAAACGTAATGTTTACAATCCAATTAGAATTTGCATTCTGTGGAAAGAGCGTCAGTGCAATTTACAAAATGGATAATGATTGCATCTCCACAGTCAATTTCAAACATGGACGGGCTGACCTTTTATTTCACCGGGAATTTCCCCAGTGGGTCGGAGCCCTTGGAGGCCTCTCCTGGTGCCGCAGCCTCTCTCCAGCTCCTGCAGGGTCACTGAACAGGCAGGAGGGGGGCTTCAAGAGAGGGAGGAGGAGAGAGGTAGAGAGGGAGGGGAGAGAAAGAGACAGTGGAAAGAGAAAGAGAAGGAGAGGGGGAGCTGAAGGTAGAGAGAACGAGATCAGAGAGGGAGGAAAGAAGGAGACAGATGGATGGATAGAATTAAAGTAGGAGAAGGGGCGGGAGAAAACGATTCGAGATGAAGGAAACAAGGAGCAAGATGGATGGAAAGAGAGAGAGGAAGGGCAACGTAGTGAGAAAGTGATCAGAGACAGAGGAGAGAGAGATGGTGGAAAGAGGGGGTAGGGAGGAAGGAGGGGAGGTAGAAAGAAAGTGATCATAAAGAGAGGAGAGAAGGGGAGAGATGGATGGATGGAGGGAAAGAGAGAGAGAGCTGGAGCATGGCTGAGGGGGAGAGAAATTGATAGAATGAGAGAGAGAATGAGACAGCGGAGGGGCTAGTAGAGAGAAAGCGAGGGTGGAGAGAAAGGACGTGAGATGGATGGACGGAAAGAGAGAGAAAGTGAGGGGGAGGTACAGAGGGGAAGGGAGAGGTAGAGAAAGGCGAGAGGGAGGAGCAGAGAAAGGGATCAGAGAGGGTGGAGAGAAGGGGAGAGAAAGAGATGATGGAAAAAAAGAGAGAAGGAGAGGGCGAGGGGAAAGGAGGATGTAGAGAGAAAACAATAAGAGAGACAGAGGAGAGAAGGAGAGAAATGGAAGGAAAGGGAGACAAAGAGAGAGAAGAGAGAAGGGGAGAGATGGATGGAAAGAGATAAAGCGAGCATGGATGAGGGGGAGACAAATGGATGAAAAAATAGAGAGAAGGGAGGGGGGTAGAGAGAAAGCGATCAAAGATATTGGAGAGAAGAGGAGAGAGAGATGGTTGGATGGATGGATGGATGGATGAATGAACAGAGAGAGTGACTGCTCAAGGAGGTGAAGGGAGCGGGCTGGTTTTAACATTTTTGCAAGGGCTGCTTTTCGTTCTCAGTCCAGGCCTGATTCCAAAGATACTCAGTGAGATGTTCCCTGTTACACGTACACAGCACATGATATCAGATTTTATTTTTAAAGGGCATTGGAAGGTTTTCCACGAAAGTGTACTTCAAAAGGTCTAGTTCATTAAAGAAAAGAAATAAAACAATACAGTTAATTAGCTTGAATTGGCAAAGGTAATTAATGTAGTTATATGCCGCAGCACCCCCAAAATAATCATCCTCTGGTTCAGAAGGTGACTGAGCAATAAAGATGCGGTTTTTTTTTGTCTCTTTTAATGAGCGTTCAACAAAAAGGTCAAAGGTCGGGCTGTGTTTTCTCTGAAAAAAACTCTGCTTATTCCTTTAACATGGAGATTAGTGTTTACTTGTCTTTAAATTAAAATTGAGGCGCTTTTCTAAACTGAACTATGTGTCAATCATTCGGGGTGAAAGGGAATGTGCATAAATAGGCAACAGGATGTAAGTTTTTCAACACAATAAAATATAACTGTCTGTAAACAAACTATGCAATTATTTCAAAATATCAGAAATTAGGAACGCACAATGAAGCATATTTTTTGTAATTCTAGAGTGTGATAGAAAAAAAAAGATTTTAATAGGATGAAAACAAATTAAGACACTTTACTTGGTGATGCATAAATGATAAATATTCACTGAAACCCAATTTCCATATTTTAACTTGCGTTCCCTTTATAGCTTTATCGGTACAACTGCATGTCTCTGCAAATGTATTGCCATTTCAATGGAAAATGTGCTGTCTGTAAATAAAAGTGTGCTACCACACCATCCTTTATGTTGAATGGTCACACCAATCACAGTGTATCAGATAAAGTGGTTTATTATAGCCTTAGAACTCAACTTAGCGGGCTGTACCAGCCACCAAAGGCCTGCTCCAGCGTGAAAGGCAAGGGCTTTTAATGACCGGTAGGGCCCGCTACGGAGGGCTCTAAGGCTATTAGAACATTCCACCCCTAGAGGGCAGAATGTTCTAATTTGTTTTCAATGGAGCGCTCACAATCCAATGTTCGAATTCTATATATATGTGGCCAACGACTGTCAAACGGAGCATCTCCAGTGCAGCCATTCTACAATACAGGACATGGAATCTGCTGTCCAAAAAGAACAATGGAAGGTAAAACTTACAGTTAATATAGAGCACATACAATTCCTAATACTTTTAATAAATTAATCAATACCACATCATCTCCCTCTAATAATTTGCTCAAAAAATTATAACCTATCAATTAAAATAATAGTCACAAAATATCATAGAGACTCTAGCACCAATCCTTCTCAGAGTGTTTGTGGTGATGTCCTATGTAATGGGTCTACCTGAGTACCTTTTGATGTAATTGGAATGTTAGCCTAGCTGTGTTCTACGAAACAGCAGTTGCTGTTGGACGCTTGCTGGAGGTTTCTGCATGAAGATGTATTAGAAATAAAGGACTACCTAACATGTCTGCGCAGTTAATACAGATTTTGGCAATGAGTGACTTACAATGCTGCACAGAGGGCAGCTACTAGTGAATAACCTCCACCCCTGGAAAAGCGCCGGATCTGGTATTGAACGGTGCTGAAGAAAAGCTGTACTTCAAACTGTGAGTTTATCTCCATACTACCCCGCGGGACGCGAGAATCTTTCAACTTAAACGTTTTGATGTCCTGAGAGTGGAAGGCTGTAACAGTAATTAAAAGCTGGGATAGCTTGAAAGTGGCAAGAACCATACTCAACGACTGGGAAACTGTAATCATCTCCGTTAGTCAAGCGAGTCTACTTCTGGGTCCCTGAGTCTTGAAATTGCCTCATTTCACCTGTTATTGACTTTTATTGCAACATAACTGCTATAAAACTGTGTGTGGCAGCTCTGGCCTTCTCCACTTCTGTTTTAGGCTGTGCGCTCGAGCCCTGGTGGAGCCTTCATCTCGAGCGTTCGCGCACGCTCAATCAACTTGAGCGCTCTTTTCTATTCACAAATTTTCTTTGAGTGCTGGCGCGGCCTTTTTCTCGAGCGCTTGCTCGCGCTAGATCAACTTGGACGCTTTTGTCTCTTACGATTGCCCCTCAAGTGCTAAAGAGCTGGTGTGGCTCTGTGCTGCGCTGTCATCCCAAGCGAACCCAGTGCTAAACTTACCTCATCTTGAGTTTCAACGATAGCGACGCTCCTTCTTGCTTACTATTGCAATCACTGCATCCTGCATTCCTGTTTCAGCTCCTGAGTCACACATCACACGTGCATCTGCATTTGCATAAAAATAGGACTACTCATTGGTAGGACTAAATGCATAGATTTACACAGAGGATTATATCACATAGAGAGAGGACTACAAACTACAAATCGTACTTTTGAAACAATCTAAACTTGAACATGTACACTTGGATTTGAGATGGCAGTACATTGCTATTATTTTATACAATTGTTTTAACTCATTATTTTAGTTTGTTGTTTCAATTTTTTGGGGTAATTTCATATTTTACTTTGTTGTTTTCCCTGTGAAAGTGGCAGAACAAAGCATGTCAGCTCCCTCGGGTTTTTTACCGCTCCCTGGGCAACCTGTCAATCCATGGAAAAGGTGGAAGAACATTGTGTTGACCTCCATGCTAGCCATTGGTGGAGATAAGTATGGTCCTTTAAGAAGGCAAGTGATATTGCTTCATCATATGGGGGCAGAGAGACGTATGATTTGTGATGATCTCCCATAAGAGTCTTTGGGGATGGGAACCGGACAACCCATGATTGTATATGGGATGTCTTTACAAATGTTAGAAAAACACTTCACACTTAAAGGGAGCGTGGTTTTTGAAAGACACAAATTATTTTCCAGGGTACAGGGTCATGATGAAGATGTAATGAGCTATGTTGCTACATTACGTGGGTTGGCAGTGACCCGCAAATTACAAAACTTGTCTGAAACCCCTATTCGAGATCAGATATTGCGGTGTACATATAATGGGAGGGTAAAAGTAAAGCTCTTGTCTCTGGACCCTACATTAGAAGAGTCCATACAAATTGCTAGGAGTATAGAACACACTGCGGTGTGGATGAAATAAATCTACATGAGCAAATTAAGTGTCAAAGCTTCTGGGAAGGAGTCATCTTTGATTGAGGTTAAGGAAGCTAAGCTGAACTTTAAACCCAAACCCACACAAGCAGTGCATAACAGAGTGGAAGAGAGGAGGAAGATAATGTGCTACCGGTGTGTTGCTCTGGGGCACATTTCCTCCAGTTTTGTGTGTGCTGCGAGAAGTATAACATGTAGAGCTTGTGTAAGGAAGGGGCAGGGAGCAACGATTTGCAGGTCAAAAGGCAGGGTGCAAGATTCTATTGTAAAGGTGGTAAAGAAGTTTGAGGAAATACAACATGAGATTATCTTAACTATAAATGAGGTTGAGAGTTCTACAGTGCAAGGGAGTGGTAGTTCACAGGGAGTGAAAATGGAGAGCACAGGAGCATTAGAGAAGCATCATTGCACCATTTTCTTGGGTACTGCACAGGTCAAAGTGTTGGCGGATTCACAAAGCCTATTTACCCTGATTTCCAAAGAGACCTATGCAGATGTTGTCAAAGGGGAGGTTGGAGATCTGTTACCGTCTCATGTGCAAAGCAGTAGGGTATGGCGGAAGGAGAATCAATATCATTGATGTGAGATGGATGGATATATTTTTTAAGGATAACAGTGTGCATGGGAGAATTTATGTAACTGAAGAGGGGTCGGATCTCTGGGGGTGGCGTCATCAACATGATTTAAACATTATTTTGGACCCAAATTCTACTGGAACTGTCGGGACTGTAGAACCTGTGAATGTGAGTGTGCCGCTCAAACAAGATGCTGATACGACATGGGGTGAGGAGTTAGTCCTGTCTTTCCCACATGTATTTACTGATCACGTGGGAAAGCTGGAAGGTTTTACTCACAAAATAATCCTAAAGAAAAATGCAGTTCCATCAGTCCATAAAGTGAGACCCATACCTTTTCTTATGAGAGTGCCACTTCAGCACGTACTGGATAAGTTGCTGAAGGAAAAGATCATTGAGCCTCTAGAATCGTCAGAGTAGCTGGCTCCTATTGTGATTACCCCAAAGGGGGAAAATAAAATTCGCCTGTGCGTTGATCTTTGTGATTTAAACAGGAATATTTGGGTGGATCTAAAATCGTTACCAAATATCACAGAAATGTTGAGTGTAATGGGTGGTGGTAAGGTATTCAGCATTCTTGATATGTCAGCAGCCTACCACCATGTGAGCTTGCATCCAGAGTACAGGCCACTAACTTTGTTTGTAACTCCTCTTGGTGCATATCATAATTGCTAGGTGCCTTCAGCTTAGCGTCTGCCTCTGCGGTTTTCCAGAAAGTTATGCAAAAGATTTTCCTTGGAATGCAGAATATGTTGTGCTTTCAAGACGATGTATTGGTGGTGGGAAAATCCGGGGAGGAACATGATGAATTGCTGAAAGAGTTGTTAAGGAGAATAGGAAGTCATGGTCTGCCAGTAAAGAGGGAAAAATGGCAGTTGCGGAGGGAGCAGGTGTGTTATCTGGGTCATGAGATCTCCGTGGAAGGCATTAAAACCCAGAAAAGCATAGTGAAAGCTATTGTGGACACATCATGGCCTGAGGACAAGGAACAATTTAAGTATTTCTTAGGCCTTGCAGAGTATTGTTCCAAATTCATCTCCAACTTTGCTGATGTGGTTGAACCTATGAGGGTTTTGTTGAAGAAAGGGGCAGAGTATGTGTGGGGAACAAGTTGTGAAGATGCATTTACTACTATCAAACAGTTTCTTGCCGCTGGCCCTACATTGGGACATTTTGATGTCACAAAAAAGATTACTGTGACAACTGATACCAGTAATGTGGGATTGGGCGCTGTTTTGATGCAGAAAGTGCATGATGAGGAAAAGATTATTGTTTTTGCCTCACGGTAACTGCAAGGGGCTGAATTGTCATATTCAGCCATTGAGAAGGAGGCATTGGCTTGCTGTTGGGGCATGAACCATTTCAGGTACCCTCTATGGGTTTTGCCCTTTATACTTAAGACCGATCACAAACCATTGCTACATGTGTTTAAGTGTGGTAGAGGACTTGAAGGCAGTGTCACTCCATGCATTCCAGGTGGTTGTTGTCTGCAGCTGACCTAAACTTTAGTGTGGAATTTGTCAGGGGAAACAAAAACTTGGTGGCTGATTGTTTGTCTCGTTTGCCTGTGACTGAAGAAGATGATGTTTTCTTCTTGGACAACCTGGTTGCCAGTACTGTTGGTGAAGAGTTGGCTTTGGGACAAGAGGAGTGGAACGATGCTATTCTGAATGATAATGAATACAAGCAATTAAAGATTTTGATTACCAAGTGATGGCAAGAGTCGTATACTCTTGATGAGTCCCTGAAAAAATATGTAGTGTTCAGAAATTAATTGAGTGTTCATGGGGACAAGATCTTGCGATGTAGCCGAATCATGCCTCCAGGGATGTTGAGTAGTAGGATTGTGAATATTGTTCATGAAGGTCATCTGGAAAGAAGATGAGTGAAGAGAAGGTTAAGACAGTCTTTTTGGTGGCCAAAAATGGACAAGGAGGTTGAGAGAGTGGTCGGTGACTGTGTTGCCTGTAGCAATAGAAAAAAATGCAAGGTAGTTAGGCAACTTCCATTGGAGTGCATAGAACTTCCTACTCATTCTTGGGAGAAATTGGCTTTGGATTTTGTTGGTCCTGTGGACAGGTTGGGTGTGAGAGACAGGTTTTTGGCAGTTGTTGTGGATTACCATAGCAAGTGGTTTGTGGTTAAGAGAGACCACGAGTCGGAGTACGGTGGAATTTTTGAAGGGAATATTTTTGGAGGAAGGAATTCCCAAAGTACTAGTCTCCGATAATGGTGTGCAGCTTGTTTCCACAGTCATAACGAATTTCCTTGAGAGTTTTGGCATTAAGCATGATAGAGTGGCATTATTTAGGCCACAGGCCAATGGATTAGTGGAGAGGGTCAAAAGGGCCATCATGGAGAATATCCACTTGTCTTTGGCTAATGGCCTTGCATGGAAGAAAAAGTTGGACAAAATGGTTTGGGCTCATAGAGTAACGCCACAGTCTGTGAGTGGAGGTGTCTCCATTTGTGGCTTTCAAGGGCAGGGAACCTGCAATGAAGGAATCACCTGTGTGGCTGTGTTAAAATAAAAAAAACAAGTGTGGGTAGATAGTGATCATATGTCTGCAAAAGCGATGGAGTCCCAGAGACAAAATAAGATGGCTTATGACAACAGGAAGTGAGTCAAGGAGCTGGATTTGAGTTGTGATGATTGGGTGGTGGTTCGGAAGTATCGTCACATAAAAAAGGGGAAAGTACATTTTCCCAACCTCAAAAGGTGGTTAAAGTGAATAATCCTGTTGTTCAATTGAGCGATGGAAGAATTTGGAGTAAAGGCAGCTTGTGTAAGGTCGACTGCCCTACCTATGCTACCCATGCTTCCCATTCATGATCTTATTGGTTATTCTGTACACCTATGGTTCAAATGTGTTGCTTGTGTTTGCAATTTATCTATGCTACCCATTCATGATCTTATTATTCATTCTGTACATCTATGATTCAAAGATGTTGCTTGTGTTTAAATGTATCTATGCTACCCATTCATGATCTTTTTATTCATTCTGTACGCCTATGATGCAAATGTGTTGCTTGTTTTTGAATATATTTTTGTATTGTAATTTCTTGTTATGATAAGAGGGAAGATGTGTGGTGATGTCCTATGTAATGGGTCTACCTGTGCACCTTATGATGTAATTGGAATGTTAGCCCAGCTGTGTTCTAGGAAACAGCAGTTGCTGTTGGACACTTGCTGGCGGTTACTGTATGAAGAAGGTGTATTAGAAATAAAGGAACTATGAAACTACAGTACATGTCTGCGCAGTTACTACAGATTTGTTATCCATATCTGGGTTGTTAGTCAAATCAGCAAAAGATGGAACTTCGGAAAGTTCTCCTGAGATTTGTGAATATAACAAAGAACATAAAGAAAGCTGTGAACCATCCTGCCCCTGTAAAGAATTAAGGTTATATTTATGAGCCCCTCGTGCCACCATAGCATCACTTTTAGTGATGCTTCAGTTGCGCAATATGCAAAATCATATTTATGAGGTCATGCAAAGCCACTGTGTGTGGCTTTGAATTGCCTCATAGATATGGAGTGAGGAAAGGCAATGCAAATCGCTGCGTAGCCTTACTCTACATTAGGGAGGCATTCCATGGGCATTGTGGTGGGTGTTCCCATGCAAAACCCATAGATTTTGACACTTCCCCCAATTTACAAAACCATGTAAATATGGGGATGTGCCAAAACCTCACGCCTCCACAGGGGAGGAGCAAAGAGGAGAAACATCTATTTCTCCTCATTTATTCCTTTTTTCATGTGTGCTGCATTCTAAAGATGCCCTTTCCTGCACATAAACAACCCTGCTGACAACACAGGCACCCTTGCACCATGGTGGGAGGTTGGAGTGTGGTATATATCTAGCTCTGTGTGTCGCAGTATGTCACGCTATGGAGCCATGCCTCCTTAGTGGGGCGAACCAAACTACCCCAGTATATCACAATCTCTCTCTTAGCCAACAAAAGCCAAGAATCTGTGGTAGCAAACCGGTACATCAGCAACATTGCTCAACAAGGTAAGCATGCAGGATGACTCAATGGTTGTAGATATCATGAGGGATAGCACCTGGAATACTACAGTCCAGTATGTGATGATCCAGGGGCAGACGCAGGTCATGTGTGCAAAAACAGCCTCCCCCTCCTAGCACTTAGGGCATTGTGATGATCTAGTTGTGTCATACTTGGTCATCTCCTGAGGGGTAATGTATGACTTGTGGAGGAATCGGAGATGCAGGAGCTTATGGCTGTGGTTGGGGGATACTTGTTTAATTTGCGCATAACAATATGCCCAGTCTTTGTCCAATAGAGGGTGTCCCAGGTCTTTCTCCCATCGCTGGCGGTCTCCTCCATCGTGGGTGCCCTTTAAATCTATGCATGCTCTGTACAGTTTGGCGGTCAAGTGTGAGCCCTCAGGGTCAGCTATGAGCAGCGTGAGGGGGGAATACCATGGTGCCAGGTGGTAAGTTGTCATGCCCGTACATGTAGTACCTTGCAATCTGACAAGGATAAATGTGTCCATGTAGTAGGGTGCTGCCTTGTGAGTATTGTCAAATTGCGTCTTAACATGTCCTTCTGGGACTAAATGCTCAAAAGTGTGGAGGTCAATTTTTCTTAGTGATTAGGGTTAGGGGGGGACAAGGGTTTTCTAAAAGAATAAGTCTAGGAGAGTAAAGATACTCTAATCCTAGCTTTCTCATGAGTTTTGCACCAGGCCCAGCATGTAGTGTACAGCGCCTGGACGTGTGTGGGGTTGACAGATGCCTTGTGGAAGTGGTACGTTAATGGGCATAGGGTCCGCCAGCTCTTGCTCTGGTGTATTATACAGGAGGTGGGCATCTGGGTGGAACCAGTGGTAAGTTAATTAGGCCTGTGCCACAAAGTAATAAAGGTGGAGATCTGGAACAACGAATCCGCCCGATCGCATGTGAGTGTCAGTGTGTCCCAGGCTATCCGTGGCCTGCGGTTCGCCCACACCAGACGAACTAGCAGGCTGCAGATCCGGCGAAAGAATGCATTTGTCAAGGGGATAGGAATATTTATAAATAAAAACAGAACACCATAGAGGACATTCATTTTGATGAGAGCAACACGCCCAGTCATGGAAGGGGGGAGACGGATCCACCGGTCCACTTGGGCAGCAAGCAGGGCTATAGTTTAAGCGGATGACTTGATCTTAACTCTGTGAGTAGATCCCCAGGTATTTTGTAGTGTACGCAGCCCAATGGATGGAATGACCGCCTGTGGGGGGTGTCATGCAGTCCAACAAAGGAAAAAGATCAGAATTTCCGCGAATGATCCGTAAGCCAGAAACGTCTCTAAATCTGGAAATTTCTCCTATTATGGGAGCTAGATTCTCTGAGGGGTGTTTTAATAAACAATGTGATGTTGTCAGAGTACATAGACTTCAGGAGAGGGCCATGTCCAAACCGCAGGCCACGTTATAGATGTTTTTCTTGGAGGGGTCTGATCAGGGGATCCATTGCTATGATTTATAGTAATGATGATAGTGGGCACCCCTGTTGAAGATTGCATTAATCTCTTAGCATGAGCGGAAAGCCATTTTGTACTTGGCAGCCATTTTAGTTAGCTATGTGCTGGCCATGTGCTGTTTCCCTCTCCCAGAGTCTTGCACATGCTCAGATGGGCCTAGCTAGTATAATGCACCTGTTCCTAATATAGAACTGTCAGGCTGTTCTAACAGATGTCAGCAACTTATTACTCCTCCTACTTGTTGACTGTGCAGTTTCTGTATGACCATGTATGTGCATAACTCTTCTCATGTGTACTTGTACCGCCTTCGTTTCAGCCCCTGTGTGGGTATATAAGGCCCCTGTTCTCTGTACTCCTTAGAAAATGTCTCATACAGTGATTTGGGAATACTGTATGACGCATTTTTTCCCTCTTCAGAGGTTAAATAAAAAGATGTCTTTTATATTACAGCTTCTGTGCCAATCTCTTCTTTGTTGTTTTAAAAGGACCAGGTGTATCAGTGAAGCCCCTGAGAAGGTTTTGATTTCTACAATTGATGCCCTCTGTGAGGCTCATCAGAAAAGTGGCTATCCAAGGGAGTGGTCTTGATGGGAGACAGGAATCTACTGAGGAGGGCAGAACAGGATTCTTATAAGAAGGTACTCTAAACTGAGATTCTGTCTCTGCAGCCCAGTATATTTCTGGTCTTCCTGATTTGACTCCTCCAACTGCTTACCACTCCTGACTGAGAACATTTTTGGCGTGAGTATTCTAAAAATGACCGTTTGGTCACTCAGAACTTGGCACTCAGGTTGGAGATGTTTGCGCTTGGTAAGGTCGTTTGTTGCGACGCTTTCTGGATTTGTAGGGAAATTGGCCAATATTTGGAATTTGGAAATATGTAAACTGCAGTTTATTTAGGCAGGTAATGAGAAACTTTTGTAAACTTGAACGGCACACTTTGAGTCAAGTGCTACTTTGTGTATAATATTGTATATGCTGCAATATTTTTGGCATGCCTGTTCTTAGCACACATCGTAGAATGTGTTGCTTTCTTGAAGGTACCCTTTGGAACTTGTATAGAATTAGCCGGCTCCCCTAGAGGGGATACCTAACTAGGTTTAGGTATAGAAACGTATTTCTTCCTTGGTGACTAGTACCCCGAGGAACTAAATATGTACGTAGAAAGGATCCTGGTCTGTGCACTTAGTAACATTCATAAGTGGTGATATGCAGAGCATTTTTTTCCTGGTGTTCTGCCAGCCAAATCTAGTGAATATGACTTACAACTAGTATTTACAAATGGTTTGGTTTAAGTACAGTCTTTGGGCTGTCTTTTGTTTCTGTCTTAAGTGTTGATCTGTGGGTTAAATGTGTGTTTAAATGTCTGTGGTTTGTCATTAGTGGTACTTGTGTGAGTAAGTAGCGATTGCGCTCTTGGTGCAAGAATGGCTAGCCTTAAGTGCCCTGTATTATGTGTATGACACCGTTTTGAAAATGTCTGGAATGAGCTCAATGTTTTTTTTTGTCATCATTCTGTTATGCAAAATATCATTAAAATAAAAATATTTTAAAATAATCCAGCAATGAATTATATAATATATGCTAAATAGCTGCACGCTATCATTAAATTGACAGAGTAAGACACTATACATGTGTGGAGATTGCCACAATGTTAAAGATAAAATTAGAATCCACATTGAATAGGAATAAAAAAGCTTCAAAAAACGAAATTGTGTGTTTTGCAATAGATAAAATTAAGATACAAAATGTCATAGCATTTATCCTTCTGTATTAGGTATTAAAAGGCATTCACATTATCTGAGTGAGTTGGTTGTTGCTGAACTAAATACACATTACAGAACGACAGATTTGTGCTAGCTCAAAAGGCTGACTTGAAAGGCGTGTGACTTTGACGCCTTTACCTGTCAAGCAGCTGTGTAAGCACGTGGGTATTTCTGATTCCAGGCCACACAAAGAAAACAGCTGAAGTCGACTACCCCTTAAGTCAGTGCAAACACGGTGTAAAATCCTGCATTTCAGACTGCTGTTTTAAAAGTTAGAAATATAGTTTCATTATTTTTGATAAACAGAGGACAGATTGACAGTAGGGATTTCTTTTCTTAATGCCTTTTTAAATAAGGATAAGAGTGTTTTTTGATGTTAAATAATAATGACTGTCCTTTAAAAGTGGCGCAGATTTTCAAATTAGGTTTCTGTGCTTAGGGCTATGAATGAATGCGTTTAAATAGGATAGGCAAGGGATGCAGCTTGCTTTTCATATGTGGATTCATCAAAATGATTGGATTTATAAAAAAAATAAAAAAATATTTTGATTATATAAAAAATGTTATTTAAAATAGGTGCATTAAATTCGTTTTTTAATATTTATAATGCCTAATAATGATGCTGTGACCTCCTAGCATCTAAATTGAATTTAAACCGTGCTATACAGCAATAGGGGGTCACTTACATGTGAAATGTCACTTTACCCAGGCGTACAAAACTTATTTTTAGAAGGGTATACAATATACATTTCTGATGCCACATCTCTGGGATATGTAGAGGACATTCTGGGGATGACTATTATGCAAAAACATTGTAGGATATTCATTTTTAAGTGCCCCAAACATCAAAGTCGAAATTGAGTAAAATTCACTATTTAAATTAGGTTATTCCAATCAGAGCAGCTTTTAAACTGCCTTAGGCTCCAGTACATGCACATTTGTAAGTATAGAATGAATAGCTGACATCTATACTGCTACACAAGCACTCAGCACACTGCTTACAAATATAAATATGTACAAAAAAAACTGGCAGAAGTTATTAAGCTTACCTCTGAATTGCTGGTAGACAGGAATAGAGTGGGTTGCTGTTGCGCTCTCTGTCTCCAGGGTCACTTTGAATTGGTAAAACTGCATGAAAACCTTGCACACAAGATGGAACAGCTGTGAATAGGTTAAAGGTCGAAGTTCTACATTTAGAAGCCTAGCAGGGCTCAGCGCAACATTTACTTTGAAAGACGAAATGGCAGGGCAGGGACAGAAAGAGGTTTTGCTTACTTTTTTGGCAAAAGCAAGTTTTTGTTCACTCATATGAACAGATTGAATAATAATGGTATATGTGAGCTCTTATTAAGACAATGGCTCTGCCATATATATAGCACTAATGCTTTTAGGGCTGAATTAAGGAAACACTGGAAAAGTCTAGCGAAAATGTTTTTATTAGATATGTGCTGTTGGCTATTTTGAAGTTGAAATTGATGGTCACCGAAATGCATAGGAACCTTGAAAATGTTTTTACTGGATGGTTCTAGGATCTGCTTAGGACTAGAAAGCTAATAGTTCTGTTTCTTACAATATTAATTACTCTCTCCTTACCCAATGCTCTGTTCCCTTTGTACTCCTGCTTATACCTTATACATACCGCTTAACAATATTTAGAATGAGAAATGCCCACCTAGCAATGAATTAGGATATTGATAAATTTATGAAAAAAATCTAATGTGCATATTTTCTGTTTTCCTACTGGATTATGGTAAATGTCTTTATCTCATGCTAAAAGGACCATCTGTTGAAGATTGCATTAATTTCTTAGCATGAGCTGAAAGCCATTTTGTACTTGGCAGCCATTTTAGTTAGCTATGTGCTGGCCATTTGCTGTTTCCCTCTCCCAGAGTCTTGCACATGCTCAGATGGGCCTAGCTAGTAGAATGCACCTGTTCCTAATATAGAACTGTCAGGCTGTTCTAACAGATGTCAGCAACTTATTACTCCTCCTACTTGTTGACTGTGCAGTTTCTGTATGACCATCTATGTGCATAACTCTTCTCATGTGTACTTGTACCGCCTTTGTTTCAGCCCCTGTGTGGGTATATAAGGCCCCTGTTCTCTGTACTCCTTAGAAAATGTCTCATACAGGGATTTGAGAATACTGTATGACGCATTTTTTCCCTCTTCAGAGGTTAAATAAAAAGATGTCTTTTATATTACAGCTTCTGTGCCAATCTCTTGTTTGTTGGTTTAAAAGGACCAGGTGTATCAGTGAAGCCCCTGAGAAGGTTTTGATTTCTACACCCCTGCCTGGTGCCGGGTGAGATATCAAAAGGGTCTGAAAATGAGCTGTTTACCCGTAGGCAGGCTGTTGGCTTGGAATATAGGAGTGTGATTCACGTGTTAAAGCCATTAAGTATGTTAAGCTTACGGAGTGTAGATTGAAGATTAGGCCATTCAAGTGAGTTGAATGCCTTTTCGGCATCTGTAAGGGCTACTGCCAGAGGCGTCTATGGAGACACCCTGTTGAGGACTGAAAATCAGTTCTGAGGTGAAGCGCAGTAGATCTGTGGGGGATGAACCCTGACTGGATAGGTGAGAGAATCTGTTCTAATAGGAGCGATAACCTGTTCGCCAGCGCCTTAGCCACGATCTTATTGTCATAGTTAAGGAGTGAGAGGGACCTGTAGGATGCACATTTGGTGGGATGGCAATTGCCTCTTCGTGTATTGTAGGTGGGAGTACCCCCCTTCTCCAAGGATTCTGAATGTACTTCTAGCAAATATGGGATAAGGGTTTGTTTAAAAGTTTTGTAAAACCTGCCAGATAGGCCATCCAGCCCAGGGGCCTTCCCTCCATCTAGTGAGTCTATCGCCTGGAAGATCTCTTCCACCGAGAATGGTTCACTAAGAAATTGAGCCTGTCTGAAGGTAAGCCATACCATCCCCACCTCCTCCAAGTAAGCTGTCCGTGTTGTAGAGGTGGGTAGGAGCTAGGAGGTGTAGAGGGATTTATAGAATGAGACTAATTCACACATTATATCAGTGGTATCTGATACACTGGTACCATCATCGAGGTACAGGGATATACTATGTCCCGCTCCCCTTGGGGGTCGTAGGAGGCATTCAGTGTTCTCCCGGGGCACTCTCCCTCCCCATAACGGCACGCTGCCCCATGCAGACTTGAAAGTAGGGCTTCTTTGTCGGTCAGCTTGTTAAATTCAATCATGAGGATGCCTGCTTATGTAGTGTGGGGACAGGGTTGCCAGGCACATCAATGGTTTCCAATTCCCTTTCGATTCTGGCCAGGTCTCCTCGCAGGGTACATAGCACTCCGAATTGTTTAGCTATGCAAATGTCATGGATATATTCCGTGAAGGCGTCCCATAGGACAGAATGTTGTGTAACTGAGCCTGAATTAAGTTCAAAGTATTTGAGAATTGTGGTGTGGAATTCGAATCGGAATGCTGCATCTAGTAGTGCTGAAGCTGGGAATGACCATCTGCGCGCCTACCCAGTGGCATGAGGGAACGTAACATGTACCAATACTGGGGCTTGATCAGGGAGGGTGAGCGGACTTATCTAAACGTCCCTTAGCCATTGACGGGATAGTGGAGAGGAACCAGTTATTGATATGTGTCCCGATGGAGTGGGGGGCAGAGTGAAAGGTGTGACCTGGTGTGCTGGGGAGTCGCGTGTGCCAGGCATCCGAAAGAGTGGATAGCAAGTTGTGGACGGCCTGAAGTGATGGGTGTTTGCTGCCTCAGCTGTTACCCAATGTGTCATAGCGAGGATTTTGCTATAGGTTCAGGTCGCCGCCAATAAAAATGATATCTGGGTCGAATCTATCCAGGAAGGAGCCTATTCCACTGAAAAAGGATGGGTCGTTGGTGTTAGAAGCGTAGATATTAAGGAACACTGTTTCCCTCCCAGCAATGTTCCAGCCACCAGTATGTACCGGCCCTGGTCATCTGCTGTTGTGGAATGATGGATAAATGAGTGACTGTGATGTATGAGGATGCAGACCTTCTTGGAATAAGAACTATACTCAGTAAAGTATCTATGGGCTCCCCATGACCAGGCAAATGGGGGGGATGTTTGTGGGGGCAGGTGCGTTTCATGCAGGAAAGCAATTTGAATGCGATGTCGACGCAGGTAGGAGAGTACTAGCTTACATTTTCACTGGTTGTTGAGCCCCCAGACGTTCCAGGTCAGCCTGTTTACCTCGACCTCTGCTCTAGGGATACCAATTTCCCATGTTGTTTCCTCCATCGTGTCCAGACATGTGTCGTGCCTGTCTAGCCATTCCCCCATTCGGTCCATTCGGTTAGTCTGGGTGTTGCATCAGCTGTGCGGAATCCCGCCTTGAGTTTGGCCATAATGGCCGCTGTGCCTTTAAAGGGGAAGGGAGGCCTTCAATCCCGTGGTCCCCATTCACGTCCAGTGATTGTCCTGCACAGTCAGCCGTTTTGGGCTTGTCGAATGTGAGCCTCAAGTGTTAGGGGTCTCCTAGGCCAATGATTCCATGCCTATGAAAAATGATTGTTAAGAGGCCGGCTGGGCCGTAGGGCTCCCACGGGGGCAAGAGGGATGGGGGGCACTTATAAGTGGCACAGTCAGGTCTTATTCGCAGTTTCTAGGTGCTGCCCAGTGGTGAAATAGCAAGAGAGGGGAGTCTTATGCCCTAGAGTTGGGGGGGGTGAACAGGGCTCCGCAAGTTTAATGCAGGAGGTAACAGCCAGGAGCATGATTCTTGGGGGATGCTGTAGCCGCAGTGTGGCGCACCCCAGATGGGGAGGAGGATTGCTAAGCTAGTTCATGAGGGGAATAAGGCAACTCTTGTGTGGCGATCCGGCGTGTGGTGGGTGATCTCTGGCCTGGATAGGTGGAGGCCTGGAAGGTGATACTCCTCCCTGGGATTAACGTCCGGTGGTGCCCATCAAGTTGAACAAACAGTAAACTCCAGGCCTTCGCCAGGCCACGACTGCCTAGCCAGCTGCTTTGAGACTTGCGTAGTGCTTCAGTGTGGGTGGCGGAGAACCAGTGGGCCTCGGTTCTAGGATCTCCCGCAGTCTCTGTTACATCAGGGCCTCTTGAGTGGGCCGGGCTGCTCCACACCTCTGTGGTTCTAAAACTGGCCCCACTGTATAGGAAAAAACTGGCAGGGCAGGGGCAACATCTGCAGCTGAAATTGAGAGGGGGAAGTCTGAGCGGGACGGCAGTGGTTTACACGCAGACCCTGCCTGTGGCCCCTGTCACCACAGAGCCTCGAGGTGGGCTGGGCCTCCTCTCACCCTGGCAGCTGGATGGTCATGGGGAGTGCCTTGTCGTCATCTCCAGGCTCCCGGATGGCGCTAGCAGGTCCCCACCAGGTCTGATGTGGGGGATTAGGATGGATGGAGAGTGTTGATATCTACTAACTGCACATTTTTAGGGTGGCAGGCACCGGAGCTTCAATGCCGTGTGGCCATCTTGGTCGATTGCTTGGCCACGCCCCCATATTATTCAATATTAGTGTAATAAAAAATGGAGCACCAGGAGCTGAAAAATGACTTCTGCTGGCAACTGAGGTATGTAGAAAAATACTTTTAACTGTTTGTTGTATGCGTCCTTGTGGATGAGAGTGTGTGTGAGAGACAGTGGGCACAATTTACAAACAGCCTCCACAGCCGTGGCAGAGGCCACGGAGTGTTGAATAGATCTTCATATCTGAGAAACTGCAGTGCAGTGATCCTGCCACACTGCAGAGATTCTGCTACAACCGCAAAGCTTCCACCACGACTGCAGAGGCTCTTTGTGAATCTGGCCCAAAGTGTGTGTATGTGTGAGTGAAAATGAGTGGGTGACTGAAGAATGTGAGTGAAAGTGAGCGACAGTGAGTAAGTGTAACTGTGATTGAAAAAGAGTCAACGGCAGTGATTATGAAGAATAGTGACTACAAGTGAGAGTGAGTAAGAGTGAAAAATGAATGAGTGAAAGGAGTATATGTAAACATCAATGTTATTTTCAAATTCACATGTTGGAGCCAACACTCTTAAGTCTGCCACACTCTTCAACACTCTTGTCACTATTTTGCTTTCTCTTAAAAAATTGTGCCTCTCAAGCATTATATTAGCTTCCTCAGAGTCCTTTTTCTGAAGACGTGCTATTGCCTCTCTGTAATGATCCCAAACATTGTATTGATGCCTTGAATTGGCAAAGAGGAGGTTCTTCCTCAGGAAGATTATCAAAAGCATTTTGCGCTGCATGGTCCAAAGTAGGAGATAATAAACTTGTGTTTCTTGCAGAATCAGAGTTTGTAGTATCTCTTGCTACTAAGAAATTCTCAAAAATCCTCAACGACTGTCTCCATTTTAATGAGGCTTGCTTGGATGTTGCAAAAATGGAGTTGGCTGTGCAACAAGTTGACAAAAAGCCATAGGGAAAAGAAACCTTAAACAGATTGTAATGAATTTCTAAAGAAACATTCAGATTATTATGGGGCAAATCAAACAGGTGCAGGGAGTTATGGGATGAGTGTGCGCGCACCACATGAGTATGCACAAGAAAATAGCTCAGAAAGAGGAGTTTGAGCAACGCATACTCAAACTGGTACACACACTCCCTTAGAACCTGCTCCAGACAGTGTGCTGGGGCTCGTGCAGCCCACCAACACCAGTAAACCCCACAGGACTGTAAAAATCCCAACGTTCCTTAAATTCTGGCACCAAACAGCTCACGGTGTGGAGGTCCTCCGTAATACTCCTCTGACAATACTCCTTCTCTGGCCTTCCAACCCGCGTCTTCTCTGAGCTGCAAACTCTGCTGTGAGCCGACCACTAGCCACTCCCATCAGATCCGGTATAGTCGCCAATATGTTGAATATTGGTTTATTTTTATGTATATAATGCTCATAACTGAACTGTGACCTAATAGTCCTAAAGCTTTCAGCAACCGTCAAGCGGAGAAACCCCAGTGTGCCAACCTTTATACAATCCAGAACATGGAACTGTACAATAAGAACAACACAAGGTAAAACATTCAGTTAACATAAAATACATACAAATCATGTTACTTTTAATAAATAACACAATACCATGCTGTAATCATATATTTGAGTCCATGAGCTCCAAAATTGTGCACCAGCTTCATACTATTGTCCTGCAGAACGAGTGTAACACATTCTTTACACTTGTTATTTGTGTGATACTTCCATTTTTAACAATCCCTATGACCTCAGTGATATTACATTGATGGCAGCACCCCCGCTCTGAAAATTGTTCTGACACCCACTGACTGTAGTACTCACAATCATAGCTCTTACTATGACCTTAGTGGAAGTTGTATCTAACTGTATCCTGTGATTCTGAAATTTTATAAATTGTTACTATTGGTGCTAACAGCAAGAGCCAGCATGCCCCCTAAAATAGTAAAACAAGTACAAAATGATTCTAACTAAATGCCAGTCATAAGTGTGAAAAAGTGCCCTCTTTCTGCATTGTAGCCCCCACTTTTTGCTGAACTGCTAATGTGCTTTGAATGAGTGTGCCCTGGGCTCCTGCCAGTCAAGTTCCCAGTCCTAAGTTATTTCCCTTAAACTGTATTGAAAACAAAACCCAATCGACATCTCTGGCCACAGGTCAGCCACTTCTAAATGGTACCACAGGTACACAGGGCACTGTAACCAGAGAGGGCCTCTAAGGGCTGCAGCACTTATTGTGCCACCCTTGGAGGTCCTGTACCTTTGCACTCACAAACTGCCTTTGCAGGCTGCATGTCTTGGTGCAGAACAAAGTGAAGAGTCGACATGGCACACATCCTTGTGTGCCATGCCTACAACCCACTGCCATGGCATAGATCACTCACCTCTCTAGCTGGGTGCCCTATACCAGTGGTGAGGGTACAGGTGCGTGAGCTCTGTACCCCTACAGTGTCCATTCTTAGACATTGTAAGTGCAGTGATGCCATGGAGAGTATATGGTGCTGGGAGTTTGTCATTAGAAACTCCACAGCACCACAATGGCTACACTGAAAACTTTGGTATTAAACTTCCCAGCACATCAAACCCACACTGATGCTAGTGTGGGATTTAATGAGAAATGCACAACGAGGGCATCTTAGAGATGCCCCCTTAAAAATGACCTACCACTAGTGTCCAGGCTGAGTGGCGGCTTTCACCTGCCACCACCAGACATGTTTCTAGACCCCTGGGTCAGAGACTGCTGCTCTCAGGGGCCTGAAACAATGCATATCCTGTGACGGGGTGCCCAGCCTCCTCTCCCCGGATGGGCAGGGTCTACGAAGAGGAAGCTTTGAAGGCTTGCGCCTTTGTGAGCTACCCCAGGCCACTTGCTGCTTTCAGCAATTGGCCTTGGGAGGGAGGACCGTTGGGAAAAATCAAGTGAGGAAGAGAGGTGTGCCTACCTCTGCCAACTCCACCCTTTAGGTGGGGGAGGCAAGGTGAAGCACAACTCTCAGTCCCTACCATCTTGTAGATGGGGGAACCCAGCCAACCAGGGAAAGGCTTATGCCCCCTCCCACTGGAGGGGGGCTTGATAGGGGGTGTACCCACCCCAGGGAAGGGACCCATTGGTCCCAGCCTTTTACCTACCTGTAACAACCCTAAATTAAGTATTAAGGGGCACCCCAGAACCTTGCTTCCTCAGAAAACAAACCAGAAGAAGAAAAGAAGAAGGACCGAAAAGCCGTGCCGAAGGAGGACGACCACCGACTTGGCCCCAGCCCTACTGGCCTGTCCCCACCTCGAACCTGCTCCAGTGAAATACTGGTGTGTCCTGCAGCCAGCAACCTCAAGAAACCCAGAGGACCTGCCTGCCTTCCATCCCAAAGACTCTGTCTGCCGTGAACACCAGATTTGTTCAACAACTGACTCCAGCTCTGCAAGGTCTGCCCCACTCTGCACCTGATGTCCCCGGCCTGAGTTCGAGTGGCCCAACACCAAGAGGAGGTCCGCGCAGCAATCCTGACCCAAGATTTGGTGATTCCTGACCAGCCTCAAGCCTCCAGCCGACGCCTGCAGCCTCAAACCGGTAGGTCCCCCAACCGCGACCAGGAGCTGGTAAGAAGATCAGACCCTAAAAGGCATCCCTGCACCCGACGCCCCATGACCTTGGGTGGCCCAACCGTCAGTGCCTAACCAACCCCCAAACTCCCAACTTACCTCTCCAAGTGGTGGTCGCACCTAGAAGACCTTCGTCCCCAAGCCTACAGTGTGTTTGCAAACCGGAGACACCCCCTTGAAAGCTACTAGGAGCCCGACGCCAAAACAGCACTCTGCCCTCGGCCGCCCCAGTGCCTCTGAGGGTGCACCTTTTGTGCTGGCTTTGAACCCCCATTTGCCCTGAGGTTACGTCTAGGAGCTTTGCTCCCACAACCCAGTGGCCTGCACGTCAGCAGCCACCAACCGGAGGCCCCCTATCCCCCATTTGATAACATTGGGTCTCCGCACTCTGCACCCAGCTGCCCTAGTGCCACTGAGGGTGTAACAAGATTGCATCCTTGAACCTGGGGAACCCCTGAGTCTAACCCCAGAATACCAACTACCACAACAAAGTACTTACCTTTGAACCGATAACACTATTTCCCTACATAGGATAACATTGACTGTTTTTCAATGAAAAGTTTCTAAGTGTGGAGTTGGAAAGTCAATGAAAATCTTTTACAGCTGTACTGAATAACAAAAATGCTTTTACTTACCTGTTTACAGGAAATATCCCAGTGTAGTATCCAGGTATACTATGCTGTGTAAGAAAAGTAATATGAAAGTAATGTACTGGTCATTTTACTAAAAAGCCCATTCAAAGTATATGTACTGTAGCTCCAAAGAATTGCATTTTTAATAACAATACTGTAATCAAAAGAAAGTGTGTATACAATTGCAATCCAAACTGTATTTACAAACTGCATTACTACTGTAAAGTATTTATTGCTTACCTCGGCCAGGCTAGCTAAAGTTCTAGAAAATAAAATAACTAAAAAAATATTTGAATACAAAAACAATTGGTCTGAAGTTCACTCTTTAAGTGTGTGAAATCATTTGCTGACTGAGTGTTTACAACAAATGCTTAACACTGTCCTCTGATAAAGCCTTACTGCTCGACCACACTACCACTTATTGAGAGTGAGGTCCTATCTACTTTACCTCTGCCTACCTTTTGGGTTCCACTGGACTCTGTGCACACTATACCTGACGTTGGTATAGTATGTACAGAGCCAGCTTCCTACAATAGGTGAATGCAAATGTATTAACACATTTTATGTTTTCTGATATCAAAGATTAGAAAGCATGGTATTCTATCAAAAGCAATAGGAATTCAATTTCTTTCTCTCTGGGCTTGTAAAACTCATAACATCAGCAGAGCAAGCTTCTGGGATACATAGAGGAAGCTGTGTGGATATGCAGACTGATGGTAGCCAAGATATATAGGATAAAGAAACTCTGACATACATTGTATGGATATTGCGTAACTGGAGCAGTTCAGTGACCATACACAGGAGCAAGGCCACAGGGCGATTCAATTTCTGCATGGTAAAATATAGGAGCAAATAAATAAAAGATTATTTAATACAAACATAAATATTAAAAATACTTTAGTGCTAAATATTAACATAAATATATTAAAGTCAATTTTCTGAATTTTAGGTTAAAGAATAAATTCCCATCTAAATATAAATTACTATGCATTAAGTGTTAAAAGTAATGTATAGAATTAAATACAATTAATTTAATTATATTGTGATAAAAATAATGGTTAAATTAGGTTTTTAATTCAAAATAGGACATTAAAATACAAACATAATATTTATTTTATATTTTTCCTATTTAAATTTGATGTAACATTTTTTTCATGGGGGTTTTGTTTTAATTCTCTACCTCTATTCATTTCTATGAGAAGGTGTTGCAGTACCAGTGGTTGGCCATACCTGGTGCTGGATTTACTACTTTATTTTTAGTAGTAACTCACACTTGGATTCTGTAAATAAGCAAAATGTAGAAAACTTTCTCAAAAGTGTAAACTACTCAATCATATACGTTACCATTTTGAACAAGGTCCTAAATATATTCCTCCACTACTGCACCCATTCTGCTGACAAACTCTATCCAATTTCCCTCGACACACTCATGTTTTGATAATGTGTACGAAAGGAAGCATTCATCACCAATAGAACCACTACAGCTAATTTTCAATTGCTAAACATGCACCAAATGTGCTCACTGTTACCATTTAATCCAGCAAAAAAACTAATTAACTCATTCATCTTCAGGAGACTTGAATAATGCAGTATTCTCCTGCTGGGCCTTCCCAACTCTTCAACATACTGGTAAACAAAGTTTGAAACTTGGCTGTCTGCACTGTGCTCTTTTTAAGAACACCCCCAAATCAGTGCTTAAATTGAACCAGTGGTTTCCGGTGCTCTGCAACAGCACCTAATTGTCAACAGCCACACTTTTTAGTTATAAAAGTAAAGTTTAATAAGTAGGAAAAAGAGAAAAAACAGGTAGCAAATACACAATATAATATCATTACAATGTACTGAAAAGATTTGAACAATGATAAAATAGAACAGGAACAATTTTGCAATTGTATGTAGAAAACAGGATAAGAAGGAGAGTGAACAAGTAATTAAAAATGGCAAAAAAAAAGAAAAGAAATAAAAGCACTTCTAATGTGATGTAATTAGCATAATTTTAAACAGTAGGTAGTGGAATTACAAAAATCGGCGAGTACATATCATCAGTGAAACAAAAGAGCAAAACATTACTATTAGTACGGAAGCTCTAGGAAGAAAAATAATATATTCAAGGAGGTTTAGAAACTTCATCAGTAAGTGTTGATGTATAAAATTCCTTGAAACTGAGGAATCTAGAAAAATGGTTACTGCAGAGAATTTCGTTTAATAATAAGAGACATTGAGACAGTATGCGCTCTATCTAGTCTATGATTATAACAAACACCATAGCACCATGCTTAACAGGAGCTATTCAGAGCATTCTTCCAATTTTTAGTATAATTTGTTGAAATTAACCCTCAGAAAGAATACCTAAAAATAAATTAATAAATGAGAAATGTATATGTGTATGAAAAATAGAGTTATATTGTTTACACACTTGTAACCTAAATTGATAGATTGGGGGAACATTCAAATAAAATATGTTTAATATCAGAAATTGATGCAAACAGGACCAACAAGAGGATAAAGTTGGTCAATCAAATTTGTGTAAACAAACAGAAGTGATTAGAAGGCGGTTATAAATTAAAAAAGAGAGTTTGAATTGTGTTGGCAGCATGTGATGTTTTGCTAATTTTAAGCCATAATTTGTTCCACAAAGGAATAGGAAAGGAGGTGTGAAGATCTGCTTCCCATTGTAATTCTATGGTTGATTTTTGGTGATCAACGGGGGGAGAGGTAAGGTGGGTATATATATGAGAATCATTTGGGGCAGTTAGCAGTATCAGTGACTGAAGTTATTATTGATATGAAAGAGGGAAGTGAAAGATAGATTGAGCTTGTGAAAAAGAGATAGGTGAATCGTTATGTATCAATTGAGTCCATAATAGAGCTTTATTTCTCCAGGTTTTCCAAAAGATAGTTTTGTTATTAATTTTAATCAATGTATTATACCAGATCGAGGATTGAAGGAATTGATCTAGAAGTGAAAGAGATGAAATGTAAAATGGACGCAAAATTCTACAAGCATTTTTGAGAATAGGAATAGACATGGAAGAAGGGCATTGAGTAAAGGACAAAAATTCTACGAAAGCGAAAGTTTGAATAAAAGATAACTCCAAACTCTGGATTGCTATTGGTTTTATAACCGCTGAGCAAAACATTGCCCGTAAGTGGGGTGTGCCCCAACCCGCCGAGGAGTGGGAGCGGGATATGGACTGGTGCATGTTAGCAGAAAAGGCGGTCTACATGAGTAGAGGATGCCCCAAGAAGTGAGATCGGGTATGGAGGAAACGGAACAAACATAGTGGCAACATTTGTACTACCCCCTCTGCTCCGGGAAGTGGCCCACCATGGTTAATGCATTCCACAGATGCCACCACTGATGAATAGGGAGGGGAAGAGAGACCGCACGGCGACATACGAGTATGAGAAGCATAACTGTTTTATCTGATGTGCGCTGTTTTGTCTATAATGATGTATGCTGTACTGACACCTTCAATAAAAAAGAGTTTACAGAAATATGACTTCAATTCTGACCATGAGGGTGATGGAATTGTGGGTGGGACATCTTGAAAATGTATTGACTGTTTTAAAAAGAAAGGATTTTGATAAGCCTGAAAATGAGGAAAATTAACTCCCCCCTGCTGGTTCTATCATTGTAGTTTGGACAAAGATATACAGTGCTTTTTTTATTATTCCATAATAATGCAGTGAGAATAGAATACATTTTTTTTAAAGTAGAGATGGGAAAGTTAATTGGAAATGCCGAAAGATAGAAATGAATAATGGGGACTAACATCATCTTAATACAATCTAACCTACCCCACCAGGAGAGAAATAGTGTATTCCATCATAAAGTAAGGTTATATAAAGTAGACAGTATATGTATGAAGCCCATTTCCCGTTAGCAAACGGGACGATTCTCAGAATCGGCCCGTTTGCGAACGAGAAAAAGCCTTTTGGGATGTATCATCCCAAAAGGCCCTCGCAAAATAGGGATTCGCAAAATTTGCGATTCCTTATTTTGCGAAAGCATTTTAGGAATTGCAAATTGCAATCTTTAAATGCGATGTAAAAGGCACCCAAGTTGTGCGATTTCTCCTTAAGAAATCGCAAATTACCACCAACTTCAAACTGGTGGTAATTTGCGATTTCTTTGAAAATTCACTTTTTTGCATTTTTCAAAGTGCCATGTGGTGCAGGGAATGTATGTCTGCCACATGTGCACCCATGCACATTTCAGGGGTGCAAAAGGGTGTCCTTTTGACACCCTGGCACCCTTGAAATTGCATTCTCAGTTTGCGATTCTCTAATTGAGTCTCCAATTTAGTAACATGAGTTTCCTGTAACAAAGCAATATTAGCATTAACAATGAGTAAGAACTCTTTTTTCATTAGTAGGCGAGCCTAACCCTTCCAAGTAATTACGCCTAAAGTCATGAGTAAAGAATTGCAGTGAAATTAGCGTACTCTATAAGTAAAGAATACCAATTTTGTACATTGTTTAACTGAGTAAGAAATAAAACCATAAATTTCTTAGCAGCAAGAGAAATATAACAGAAAATAGCACATTGAAAGGGAAGGAGCAAGATGAAGAATACAAAATAAAGAAGAGATAAAACATAGGAGAGAGTATGAAAATAGAAGGACAGAAAAGGAAATGCAGATAGAGAAAAGAAAACATGAAAAGGATAAAAGAAATAAGGATGTTGACAGCAACAAAATAAGATAAAAGACGGTAACTAGACATAATATCGAAAAAAAAATATCGAGTAGCCAGAATATCGAGTTTTTAATATCGAATGGACAGAATATCGACTTGCAAAAATATAGTGGTGAAGAATATCGAAAAACAGGTAAGAAATATCGATTGCAATAATATAGAAGTAAGTAATATCGACAGTCATAATATAGTTGTTAAAAATATCGAATTTTTTATAGTG
Organism: Triturus cristatus; assembly: GCF_964204655.1. Taxonomy (NCBI): domain Eukaryota; kingdom Metazoa; phylum Chordata; class Amphibia; order Caudata; family Salamandridae; genus Triturus; species Triturus cristatus. The sequence continues at coordinate 1,026,754,076 of NC_140588.1, read as the reverse complement.
TTTTAAGTGTTAGTATATGTGTTAAAAGTATGTATTAATATTGGAATGTATGTTAGAATATTTTTAAATTAATGAATTTTATGTTTTTTTATTTTTTTGTAATTTAATTCCGTAGCGGGTTGTGGGTTTATAGGGGAGTAGGGTGGGAAGTAATTTAATTATAGTACATTAAATAATAATTTATAGGAATTATTAATTATTTTTAATTTAATTTTGCGTTTTACTTCTGTTGCGGGTTGTGGGTTTATAGGGGAATAGGGTGGGAAGTAATTTAATTATAGATTATTAAATAATAATTTATAGGAATTATTAATAATTTTTAATTTAATTTTGCGTTTTACTTCTGTAGCGGGTTGTGGGTTTATAGGGGAATAGGGTGGGAAGTAATTTAATTGTTATTAGTTAATTATTAATTGGTATTAAAAATTAATTGGTTGTTGATGAATTATTAATTGGTAAATAATTAGTATTAATTGGTAATTAATTTGTATTAATTGTTTAATTGATAATTATGTTAATTGTATTCATTTAATATTTGTAGCGGGCAGTGTGTTTATAGGGGAATATGGTGGCAAGTAATATAATTGTAAATAAATAATTATTTAATTTATTTGTGTATATTGTTAATTAATATATCTTTAATTTAATTTTGTGTTTTACTTCTGTAGCGGGTTGTGGGTTTATAGGGGAATAGGGTGGGAAGTAATTTAATTGTTATTAGTTAATTATTAATTGGTATTGCAAATTAATTGGTTGTTGATTAATTATTAATTGGTAAATAATTAGTATTAATTGGTAATTAATTAGTATTAATAGTTTAATTGATAATTATGTTAATTGTATTCAATTAATATTTGTAGCGGGTATTGTGTTTATAGGGGAATATGGTGGGAAGTAATATAATTGGAAAAAAATAATTATTTATATAATTTGTGTATATCCTTAATTAATATATTATAAATTAATTATTAATTGGTATTATTTGCATTTATTAATGTTTGTTATTGAAAAACAATTGTTTGTTAATTAATTATTAATAGTTAATTAATTAAACAAAAATGTATTGGTATTTATAAATAATCAATTCTTGTGTGATTGGTAATTAATTGTAATACTTGTTTTTGTATTAATAATTAATTAATAAAAAAAAAAAATACATTTATTATTTTCTCTACTATTGCACTTACTTGAGTGGGAATAGTAATTTTTACCCCTACGCTATCCAATGCTTTCCCTATTATTGCACTCTCTGGAGTGTGAATAGTAATTTTTACCCTCCCGCTATCCAACACTTTCCCTACTGTTGCATTCTCTGGAGTGGGAATAGTAATTTTTACCCTACCGCTATCCAACGCTTTCTCTAGTGTTGCACTGACTGGAGTGGGAATAGTAAATTTGACCCTCCCGCTATCCAACCCTTTCCCTACTGTTGCACTCTCTGGAGTGGGAATAGTAATTTTTACCCTACCGCTATCCAACGCTTTCCCTACTGTTGCAGTCACTGGAGTGGGAATAGCAAATTTGACCCTCCCCCTATCCAACGCTTTCCCTACTGTTGCACTCTCTGGAGTGGGAATAGTAATTTTTACCCCTAAGCTATCCAATGCTTTCCCTACTGTTGCACTCTCTGGAGTGGGAATAGTAATTTTTACCCTACCGCTTTCCCTACTGTTGCAGTCACTGAAGTGGGAATAGTAAATTTGACACTCCCGCTATCCAACGCTTTCCCTACAGTTGCACTCTCTGGAGTGGGAATAGTAATTTTTACCCCTATGCTATCCAACGCTTTCCCTACTGTTGCACTCACTGGAGTAGGAATAGTAAATGTTACCCTCCCGCTATCCAACGCTTTCCCTTCTGTTGCACTCTCTGGAGTGGGAATAGTAATTTTTACCCCTATGCTATCCAACGCTTTCCCTACTGTTGCACTCACTGGAGTGGGAATAGTAAATGTTACCCTCCCGCTATCCAACGCTTTACCTAGTGTTGCACTCTCTGGAGTGGGAATAGTAATTTTTACCCTCCCGCTATCCAACGCTTTCCCTACTGTTGCACTCTCTGGAGTGGGAATAGTAATTTTTACCCCTACGCTATCCAACGCTTTCCCTACTGTTGCACTCACTGGAGTGGGAATAGTAAATGTTACCCTCCCGCTATCCAACGCTTTCCCTACTGTTGCACTCTCTGGAGTGGGAATAGTAATTTTTACCCCTACGCTATCCAACGCTTTCCCTACTGTTGCACTCACTGGAGTGGGAATAGTAAATGTTACCCTCCCGCTATCCAACGCTTTCCCTACTGTTGCACTTTCTGGAGTGGGAATAGTAATTTTTACCCCTACGCTATCCAATGTTTTCCCTATTATTGCACTCTCTGGAGTGGGAATAGTAATTTTTACCCTCCCGCTATCCAACGCTTTCCCTACTGTTGCACTCACTGGAGTGGGAATAGTAAATGTTACCCTCCCGCTATCCAACGCTTTCCCTACTGTTGCACTCTCTGGAGTGGGAATAGTAATTTTTACCCCTACGCTATTCAACGCTTTCCCTACTGTTGCACTCACTGGAGTGGGAATAGTAAATGTTACCCTCCCGCTATCCAACGCTTTCCCTACTGTTGCACTCTCTGGAGTGGGAATAGTAATTTTTACCCCTACGCTATCCAATGTTTTCCCTATTATTGCACTCTCTGGAGTGGGAATAGTAATTTTTACCCTCCCGCTATCCAACGCTTTCCCTACTATTGCACTTACTGGAGTGGTAATAGTAAATTTTACGCGCCCGCTATCCTACACAGAAAATATTGAATATTTTTAATTAATATCACGTTAAGATATATGTATTAATTTTTTTTTTTTACTTACTTTAATTATTCATTAAGTTTACTGTTATTTAAGTATTTTTAAGTATGTGTCAGTTAATTATATGTATTATTTCATTAATTTAACATTACTTTTAAAACATTTAAAAAATTCGATATTTTGACTAACTATATTATTTACAACGATATTTTGGATTCGATATTTTTGTAATTTCCTGTTTGGAGATAGGACTTCGATATTTTGGTATTCTATATTTTGGCATCGATATTTTTGTAAGTCTATATTTTTGTAGTCGATATTATGTCAGTGATCCATAAAAGACATACCAAGTACCAGAACAAAGTAATCAGGAGTGGTTCGACCTAAAAAGGGAAGATGACAACAACCGGGTTCCAGAGACAGCAGGAGGGGAGACATCCAGACCATAGATATGGGTATAAATAAAAGAGGATTTGCTTGACACAAAACTTAAAGAGTGTACCTAAGACGTGAAGAAAAATATATACATTACTATCTTCTACAAAGATATACCTTTAAAAGACAAATAAAGTATGAAATTAAAGGGTAGGTGTACCTAGACATGGAAAAATAAATACATCAACAGCAATGTGAAACATAAAAAGAAAGTTATATCATGTCTTCAAGTAAAAGGGTATTTAGAAGTGTCCTTGTTTCCATTTTATAGTTGTCAATACATTTCTGCAGCATGGAGGAATCTTCGTAAGTTTTGTTAGGGTAAGCTACTTTAAAGAATCACAGATGGAAAAGACTATATCTGGCTCCAAGGGAATGTAACGCAGGTCACATGTCTAGAAATTTCTTCCATCTGTCTGCTGTAGCTTTAGCCAGATCTTGAATAAAATAGAATGGGTTTCCTGATCAAGTAACACCTCCTTAGGTGTTTGCTGCTTTGATAACTGAGCAGATCTTGATATTCCAGAAGAAATATTATGACACCCTGAGGTTTTTGTGATGAGGAGGCATGTTGATATTGATGACCAAGTCTATGAACACATTGTATGTTTGTTATATGGCCGTTTGGGTCACTGGAAACATTGTTAAGTTAGCATGAGCTCTGCTGCCATGATGCTGCTTTTGCACAAGTTACTCCATGACATTATTTTGTAAGACTCTGTTTGTGTCTTTCATATGAGAACCGTCTGCTTTCCGTGTTCTCTGCCTGTTCCTGGAGTTTAGTCTGAACGCGATATGCAAGGTCAATAACCAATGCCCTTGCATTAAAAATTTCTAATACATTCCACCCAAGCCATTCTTATAGGTACGGACCTTGAATAGTCTGAATTGTTACACTTGTAAGAGTGTGATGGCTAGTAGTTGTGTTGGTACTATCATTGGGCAATGGGTGTTACAAGCTACAGTGGCTAAAAAGGGCCCTGGTATTTATTTACTTTTACAAAGTTAAGCACTACCCCACCTTCAAAGACCAACACTAGGCCATCTGACCCTCTGCCAGCAAGAGGGTTATATACAAACTGCTATTATTAGTCCAACCAATAGGCAATGTGAACCCTAGCTACCTGGCACGCTATCATGCTGCACACCAACACTAAACATGAAATATACAAATCACAATTTCTTGACCAAATAACCCTTTGCTGCTTCCGTTTCTAACCCTACCTGTTAAGCACTTCGCTTTGACACCAGGTATACATGCAGTCTAATCATTGGAAAAGGTCAAAATACCACAAAAAGGCACTTGGTCATTAAAAAACTTAATACGTATTTTGCACATTAGATTAGCTAGTGGTAGGATATAGTCCTTTGTTTTTTGTTTGTTGTCTATAAACAAATCAATAGTTTAGCACATTTAGCATTACCTAAACTACTATTTCTCCCAGCATGTAAACAGACAAACGTTCATTAAATGTGTTCCATCACTCTTGCTATGCATATTTCTGATCACATTTTTCTTCCATAGCTTCTAAGTAAATCCATTAAATAAATACCAACATTTTAATAACTCTGTACCTATCCTACGGTATAAAAGGTGTGTTGTGTTCTAGCCCAGTTGATGAGTTAAAATAGGCAGAAAGCATATTGTTCTCATGTGCTTCATAGTGTTTAGAGAGTGAGTTGAAAGGGAATTGATAGGCTAGAGATGTGTTCTGCTGTTGCTGAATGTCAGGCTTATTTAAAGTGATTGATGACATTTGCAGACATGCAGCAGCTCTCAAGTGGACGGAGTTGGCAGTAAAGATTAAAGTGAAGATCCTGGATTGTAAACCATCTGCCAGCCTGAACTAATCACTGAAAATATGGAATATTAGTCATCAGTGGAGGAATGCAGAATAAAAATAACCATAATTGTTACAACAATTGTGACGTTAAGGAAATACATTGTGAAAATGCTTTAGATGAAGAATTAAAGGTTTTGGTAGTATTGCAGTGTTACTGGTTTCGACGTGATCAGGTGAGGTTAAATTGTGAAAGTACGGGTCGTCCGCAATGAAATACACCCTCCGATATGCACTGTGCGATGCTCGATTGACAATGCAATATATAAAGGTGGCAATTACGATCGGGTAAAAAAAAATCCCGTACGACTCGTATCCGGTATTTTTACCGTACGAATCGTACAAGTGCCGTACGAACTGGCAATCACGATTCGCATGGTAAAAAGTCCATACGAACCGCATTGGGAATCATTCCCCACACGTCCTCGGGTCGGAAAATGTGTCCGACACGTTCTCGGACGATTTACCGTACAAACGTGAAAAGTGAAGTCCGACCGAGGAATCACGATCCCACCCGTGCGTCCGATCTCACAACCGTATGGTAAAAACACCGTCCGCAACGAACTCCCATTGCAACCATGGAGACATGAGCCCGCATACGCGCCCAACACTCCCCCCAGCACCCATACGTTCGAGTTGTACTCCCCGTTAATGTACACCCCCCTGTATGTACACCCGTGTACGTGTCGAACCCCCACCCGTGTATGTACACCCCAGTACGTTCGAGTCCTACCCCCACCCCTGTACGTGTCGTACCACCGTCTATGTACACCCCAGTACGTTCGAGTCCTACCCCCACCCCTGTACGTGCCGTACCCCTGTGTACCTACACCCCAGTACATTCGAGTCGTACCCCCACCCCTGTACGTGTCATACCCCCGTGTACCTACACCCCAGTACGTTCGAGTCGTACCCCCACCCCTGTACGTGTCATACCCCCGTGTACCTACACCCCAGTACGTTCGAGTCGTACCCCCACCCCTGTACGTGTCGTACCCCCGTGTACCTACACCCCAGTACGTTCGAGTCGTACCCCCACCCCTGTACATGTCGTACCCCCGTGTACCTACACCCCAGTACGTTCGAGTCGTACCCCCACCCCTGTACGTGTCATACCCCCGTGTACCTACACCCCAGTACGTTCGAGTCGTACCCCCACCCCTGTACGTGTCGTACCACCGTGTACCTACACCCCAGTACGTTCGTGTCGTACCCCCACCCCTGTACGTGTCATACCCCCATGTACATACACCCCAGTATGTTCGAGTCGTACCCCCACCCCTGTACGTGTCGTACCCCCGTGTACCTACACCCCAGTACGTTCGAGTCGTACCCCCACCCCTGTACGTGTCATACCCCCGTGTACCTACACCCCAGTACGTTCGAGTCGTACCCCCACCCCTGTACGTGTCATACCTCTGTGTACCTACACCCCAGTACGTTCGAGTCGTACCCCCACCCCTGTACGTGTCGTACCCCTGTGTACCTACACCCCAGTACGTTTGAGTCGTACCCCCACCCCTGTACGTGTCATACCCCCGTGTACCTACACCCCAGTACGTTCGAGTCGTACCTCCACCCCTGTACGTGTCGTACCACCGTCTATGTACACCCCCCCACCCCTGTACGTGTCGTACCACCGTCTATGTACACCCCAGTACGTTCCAGTCGCACACCCAACACAACCTCCTAAGTACGGAGCGCACCCCAGGCCCCAACATCACTACCGCATGTACGAGTCGTACCAAGCCACACACAATGACAGCACCGTACAACCAAATGGCCCATGTACACACCGTACACACGCTCAAAACGCACGTACACAACCAGGACAAAACAAAACAACACAAGAATACACTATTCGAATGGCACAAAGCCACTAAACATGGCCATCAAACACTAAAAAAACACATACACTGACCTGCAACTGCCAAAAACAAACAGAGGCCCTAAACACCACCACTCCTTATAACACACCCACCCAAAGTTCAAACACAGCCACACCCACCAATGGACCAATAAAAAGGGCCCACACACACAAACCATGAGCCTTTGCAACAGACTCACTGCTGCCAGACACCACAGACAACTTACAGCACCTTACTACAAGCTTCACCACACCTTAACTTGCACACCTTCCCACAACCACCTTCACAAACACCCCCTCATCACATTCACACACACACACACCTGCACAACCACACCCTCACACCCACAACCATCCACACCCCCCCCCACCATCCACACACCCCCCCCACCATCCACACCCACACCCTTCACCATGCCCACTACCAAGAATCCAAAGTTCAGTAACCGAGAGTTGGAGGTTCTTGTCGATGAAATCCTCAGAGTCGAGCCACAGCTCTTTGGAACATTGGTCAGAAACACCAGCATGGCAGCTAAAACAGCCATGTGGCAGACCATCATCGATGCTGTGAATGCTGTTGCGGACACCAGAAGGACCAGGCAGGAATGCCAATCCAGGTGGTACGATCTGCGGAGGAGGGTCCGAGCCAAGATGCAGGAGGAACACAACCAGGCCAACGCCACTGGAGGAGGGCCCTCCCGCAGACCCGTACACTACCAGCCCTGGGAGGAGAGGGTGATGGCCATACTGCCGGTGGAGGCAGTCGAAGGATTAGAAGGACTCCGAGACCCGGGTGAGTACACAAACTACGCACCTCACATGGGGGGAACGTCATCCACAACCAAAATCACTAACAGGCATGCAACCACCCCAACCTATCGCATGACTCAACCACACTCCATGAACACGCACATGCCACTGCCGCCACCATGCCCCATGCACCCAGCTGGACAAAGTCAAGTCACAGGCCACAGAAGACACCAACACATGACACGGTAACCCGGATGGCGGGAGGGTGGGCCCCAAAATTCACATAGTGCAACTCAGAAGCAGACAACAATGCCCTCTGCCCATATGGCCTAGGTCACAGACAGACAAACAGTGTGTCCCCACACAGGAAAGACTCGCCAGCAAATGGGGGACGCCTTGCATCAACACATGGGGGTGAAGGCACTGTTTCGCACATGACAGCAGCTAATGAACAGCCAACACTGTGAAAGAGTGGCAGCACACACCACCACAGCAGCAGCGCACACACAGACACTACACCCAATGGGTGCCTGGAGATCAGAAACAAACTCACTTCAACAAGCCAAGGGCCATTCAATGATCTGCTAACAGTGTGTGCCCAGGAAGCTGGCCTGAGGTGACAGAGGGTGACACACAGAGGGAGGGAGAGGGGGACACAGAGGGAGGGAGAGGGGGACAGAGAGGGAGGGAGAGGGGGACAGAGGGAGGAGGCTGACACACGGAGGGAGGGAGAGGGGGACAGAGAGGGAGGGAGAGGGGGACAGAGAGGGTGGGAGACACAGGGACACGGACAGAGGGAGGAGGCTGACACACGGAGGGAGGGAGAGGGGGACAGAGAGGGAGGGAGAGGGGGACAGAGAGGGTGGGAGACACAGGGACACGGACAGAGGGAGGAGGCTGACACACGGAGGGAGGGAGAGGGGGACAGAGAGGGAGCGAGACACAGGGAGAGCAAATCAGCCGTGTGGCGTGTGGGAATGTCTGCTCGTCAGCAGGTAGACTGCGTGCATGTAGCCAAGGGTGGCCAGTGCCAGAACCCCCCCTCTTCTCCATGGCAAAACACAGGGCCATGTCACAACCTGTTCACGAGCACAACAACAGCTACCTGCATCATATAAGTGTGTGGATCCACTCCATGTGCACATGTACAGTGCTACACAGAAGGCGCCAATGCATGGCCGCCACACCTGCCCACTCCACTGCTGACTGCAGTCACACTTGACGCAGCAAGTGAGATTGTGCCACACATAGCTAAAGGGGCCAAAGTGGTGCCCAAGGGACACACCCATGCACAAGTGCACTGTGAGTGGAATGCAAGACAGATCCTAATTCCAAGAGGAAAAGTGCCAACTTTGAAACTGATGAAACATGGATGTTGCATGCACCAAAATTAACATTGTCTCTCTCACACACAGGTCAACGTCATGGTTCACCCCCCAACACTGGGGGGGAAGACTCACAGGACCCGGATCTGCAGGAGCCCGATCCCACCGGCAGCGACCACTCTCACCACTCTGTGGACGAGCCCAACCAACCTGGCCCCTCTGGTGTTCAACCACCTGCAGCACCTGCGTCAGGTACAACTGTGCCAACCACCACCCCCACTCCTGCCACATCCCAGGAGACACCCAGGATCCCTGCCCCACCACCACAATGCAGCCAGGCTGGCCAGGAGGGACACGGTGTCCCGGGCACCCAGGAGGAGGCAGCCGACAACGCCAATGCCACCCCTCAGGGGTCCCGGAGACCCGATGTACCCACAAGGGCAGGCCAGGTGCAAGTGGGCAGGGGTGGTGGGAGTGGAGGACGGCGGAGGCGCGAGCCTGACCAGTTGGCTGGGGAACCGGTATTTGCCCATGTCCGTAACATCATGGACACCTACCGGCAGGACACCACGGGCATGGCCCAGGTTGTGTCCACCCTCAATGAGATCAAGGGGACCCTCGATGAGATAAAGACCCAGCAGGCCCAGCAACATGCCTGTCTACAGCGACACCAAGGACGGATGGAGGACAGACAGGCTGAGCAAGTGACGGTGTTCCAGGGGATTCACGATACACTCCGTCGGATGGCCGACAACATGGCCGACCCTCCCTGTGCCAGAAGGCAGAGAACATCACCACCCACAGGGAGGGATCAGGAGGAGGAGGAGGAAACATCCGATGGAGAATCCCAGACGTCGTCACGGCCTGCTTCTGAGGGTCCCCGCAGGAGGGCGGGTCGTCCACGGAAAAGACCGTGAGGGTCGGCGCAACATCACCATCTCCCAGGACACCTGGCCTGGCACCTGGCCCACTGGAGCAACAGCATCACAGCATCACGAGACATTCTCTGCCACATGGCCCTGCTGGTCACTGTCTGACCAATGTTGACAAAGACTGTGGCATGGACTATGAGGATTCCCAATGGCAAGGACACCAACTCCCCTACTGAACTTTGGATTCCAAACTCCCGGAAAGCCCCTCACGTTATACCCCCCCCTACCCCCCCACAAAAATAAAAAATTACACCATGAAGAGAAGATGCCTGCTGGTTGCATTATTACCTTACATGTGTCTTGTAAAGTCTAAACATGCCTGAGTTATCTTTTGACTTCAACCATCCACACCCTGGGGCCTGAGTCTGGCACAGGACACACGGGTCACAGTGTATTAGGCAAGACAGACATGGAGCACCATACACACCCGTGATGGGCCCAACCAGCTGAGGGGGTGGCCGCACAACCGTGCCAACAGACACATTGAGTACAGCAACAGTCATGCGCAGAGGTCAGGGATCATGTGGAGTGTCCTGGGGGCACCCAGGTATGTGTAGACAGGTGGCAGAACCATGTCCTGCAAGCTTGAGTCCGGTGGATGCAGAGAATGGGGGCCTGGGCAACGTTGGATGAATGGGGATGGCACATGTCACAATACCCACACACTCATGGACATCATGCCCACTACACAGTCTCAGCCCACACACACAGCTTGCATCTTGCTACTCGACACATTGACACATAGCCACAATCAGGGAATACCATGCCAGACATGCTGGATGCACCGTGGCAACACACCAGCATTGACTGAGAAGAGGCACCTTGGAGGCATAGGGACACCTTTATTAGTCATGTTTTCGGGATTGCAGAGGCAACTTGAAGTACACATGAACACATCTTGTGGAGTAACATGTGGGTCCTACACTGGCACCCCCCTTCAGCAGCACAAATGCGTGATAGCCATGGAACTGGCACACAAGCGTCGGCTAACAGCTAAACACCCACAGCTGCACACGGAGAGCCTGCCATACACCATAGATCCGCTGATGTGGAAGTCCCACACCATGTCAAGCCAATGCTAACCGTATGTGTCCGAGGGCAGTGTCACACACATTGATGCCATCATCACAATCCACTATCCCATTACTGATGACTGTCAACCAGTCCGACCATCTATTCAGGTGTAAACAGCTGCATGTCGTGTCCCATGGTGATGCTACATGGCTGCAGAGGAACCAAACATCGACAGGGGCAGTGTGCATACATCGTGACCAACTCCCACACCCAATACACCCCTGATGCATCCCTTACCCTATGGAGACTTCCAAACGTGTCCGTGCCTGTAACGCTGAGTCAGCCCAAGATGACGTGTCCATGAGGAATAGCAGTGCCACAACAATGCAAGCAGCAGACGTCATGCGCAAGTACCTGGGGAAGAGAGACACACAAGAAGTCAGCCACAAAAAGCACAGCCACTTGCATGTGCATTTACTCGACACATGTATGGATGACAACATGCTAGGTCACAATTATGACTGGGGAAATACAACCATCACTGGCACCATCACTCCAGTGACACACCCACACACACCTCTGACTCACGTGCCATACATGCAGGTGGAGACACACATCACAACACATGCCACACGGGGACAAATGCGTGCACACTCAGACACTGGTACTCACCACTAAGCAAAGAAGTCGCGTATGAGCCGAGTCCGGATGTCCTCCTGCGGCTCCACATCCTCCACATCACTAGCCCCATTGCCAAGCCCTTCGTCCTCCACGGGTGGATGGTCCTCGTCATGTTGATCCAGGATGAGTGGCACAGCTTTCTCAACTGCCATGTTGTGCAGCATACAGCAGACCATGAAGATTTTGCAGACCTTCGCAGGGGCATATGGCAGGGCGCCGCCGGTCTTGTGGAGGCACCGAAAGCGGCTCTTCAGCAGGCCAAACGTCCTCTCTATCACTCGCCTTGTCCGGCCATGGGCGGTGTTGTAGCGGAGCTGGGCCGGCGTGATGGGGTTGCGGAGAGGTGTGAGCAGCCAAGGCATGTTGGGATAGCCAGCGTCCCCTACATGGAAAGCACATGGACATCGTTAGAACTGGTGAAGCGGTCGTGCTGGTAGGCTATGCAAAATACAGGACAGACAGACTGTACCCACCAACAACACATGCTCTTTCGTTGCGCAGCTGCATCATCATTTCAGGCATCCTGCTACACCTCATGATGTAGGCATCGTGTGCTGATCCTGGAAAACGAGCACAGACATGTGAAATCACCATGTTGGACTGACACACCACAAGGGCATTGATGGAGTGGTAGTGCTTCCGATTGCGGTACGCTACCTCCCGTGTGTGTGGTGGTACCAAAGCTACATGTGTCCCATCTATGGACCCAATGACATGGGGCATCCCTCCCAGGGCATAGAATCCACGCTTGACCGCAGTCAACTGTTCAGGGGTTGGGAACTTGATGAAGTCATCCAGGTGATTCAACATGGCCTCTAAGAAATCATGCAGCACACGGCAGAACATGCTCTGGGACATGCCACCAACATGAGCTATGGTATATTGAAAGGTACCCATGGCAAGAAAATGTAGGGCTGCCATTACCTTCAGCTGGGGTGTCAGTGCCGTAGGATACCTTTGCTGCGGTTCCAGGTGTGGTGCCAGTCTCGCCGTCAACTCCAGAATCAACCGTCGTGGGAAGCGGTAGCACCGGATCCGATCATTCTCCCGCATGTCAGCCAAGTCCGGCATTGCTCGGGGAAGAGGCGGCGCTCTGCAGTAATTTGGAAGTGACAAGGAAGAGTGAGTGCACCACAACAACAAATCATTTGTACTGAGCACATGTTAATCTGTCAATACACATATGCTACATAGGGAGTCAGGTATGTGCTACATGCCCAGGACAGGTATGGCTGCCAGGTGACACTCCTACCAAGACCCAGCTACACACGGAGATTGAGAACCTCCCCATGCCATGCCATGGGAATAGCTGTGTCCCAGTGCAAGTGAACAGCCAGACGCAAGACAGGAGTGACATACACCCACACATCAGCAGAAGTAGGATGCCGATTGCAGAGACTGGTAGCGGAACACTAGAGCCACAGGTCACATGACATTACACTAGGACAGCCCACACACCTTGCCATGAAGGTGCACATGTCATGACTCACCACACAATCATTGTGAGGATGCAGACATGTCCTTGTCACGCTACTCCGTGTCCCATGCATACATGTGCACCTCACATCCGATACCACATGTGGCATGGTGTGCGGAACAGTGTGCAATGTCAATCTACACACAGACACATGTTGGTTGCTGCAACAGCTGCAGCTTTTGAGTGTGCTCCAACATCAACCTGATGGGAAGCCCCCACACATACATGACATAGTCACATTGTGCACCGTGGGTAGTGACAAGGCAGGTGTGGTAACCCCTGTACCGGGCATCAGGGGACACTTCCGTGTGTTGGTGTCCGTGCCATGCCAGTGACGCTCACCCCAAGTGTGCAGTACGACATGCACACATGTCAAAGGAGTCAAGGTCATGCCTGGCACACATTGCACCGTCACACAGTACACCTGTACACATCTCATCATACATGTGGTGCCTTCTCCACTCAGGAGTAATGTTCCACATCACAGCCTGTCACACCTGTGCCCCACACATGTAGTAATGCACAGACGATGGCTTGATGTCCATTCCTGGACAAGTATGTCCATCCATGGACAAGTATGTCCATCCATGGACAAGTATGTCCGCCCTATTCCTACCTGTGTGCCGCCTATCACCACTGTGATGTGTAAAAACCGCCGTACTGCTGCTAAGAGGGCCTGTGTACGCTCCCAAATCACTATGGGAGTGCTGCCGTATGTGTACCCATCGTGATGGCGAGCGTACAGGCATTTGTACGGTCCGTACCACTACGAGTACGCATACGCGAGCAGACCCATACTGATAGTGAGCGTAGATGCGTGTGTACGGCCCGTACCACTACGAGTACGCATACGCGAGGACACCCATAGTGATAGGGCCGTACGCACGCATGTACGCTCACTATCACTATGGGTGTCCTCGCGTATGCGTACTCGTAGTGGTACGGGCCGTACACACGCATGTACGCTCACTATCACTATGGGTGTCCTCGCGTATGCGTACTCGTAGTGGTACGGGCCGTACACACGCATGTACGCTCACTATCACTATGGGTCTCCTCGCGTATGCGTACTCGTAGTGGTACGGGCCGTACACACGCATGTACGCTCACTATCACTATGGGTCTCCTCGCGTATGCGTACTCGTAGTGGTACGGGCCGTACACTCGCATGTACGCTCACTATCACTACGAGTACGCATACGCGAGGACACCCATAGTGATAGTGAACGTAGGCACGCGTGTACGGGCCGTTGCAATGCATTTGGGGTGCCCTAGGGCCCCGAAACGCACCGTACCTGTGTGTGACGGTCCAAATTACATAGGGGACAAGTATTAAGGCCTACATGCATGCTGGTTGTCATGGAGACCAAGTTCAAATTTCGAAATTGTTCTGGAAGGTGCACAGCAGAAGTCAGTTGGAATTCTTCTACTTTGTTGCAATGTGTTTGTGGGGCTGACATCATGCAGGAGAATGAAACCGATAGAGAACCCACAGACTGCTAGGTTTGAAGGGATTGGAGGAAACATAGGATGCAAATGTGAGTGACCAATCACTCTGTACTCCTGTGCATGAGATGGGCCAGCAAGGCAGATATAAGGCAGCCAGGTCCCATGAGGGAGCACTTGCCTGCACATCTCTGTATTCCACGACCCAGCTGCTGCTACTGATTCCCTGGAACCATGTCAAGGGCTGTGGAGAGGTCACAGCCATTCACCCTGGAGGAGAACATGGCTTTGGTGGATGTGATCCTCCCACGGTACCCCATGCTGTATGGGCGACCAGGTTATCAGGTGAGTGCAGTGTCCACTGCCACAAACTGTGTCCCTTTTTTGTGACTGTGACTTCTGCAATTGTGTCCATGTGTGACACACATGCTATGTACTGTAGGGGGGTCCCAAGGGGGGGGAATGCCTGATGTCTCCCAGCAGTGCCCTGAGACAGGAGGGGTGGGGGCCTATCACTCCCAGCAGTGCCCTGTGACAGGAGGGGTGGGGGCCTATCACTCCCAGCAGTGCCCTGAGACAGGAGGGGTGGGGGCCTATCACTCCCAGTAGTGCCCTGAGACAGGAGGGGTGTGTGCAGAGACCTCCCAGCAGTGCCCTGAGACAGGAGGGGTGGGGGCCTATCACTCCCAGCAGTGCCCTGAGACAGGAGGGGTGTGTGCAGAGACCTCCCAGCAGTGCCCTGAGACAGGAGGGGTGGGGGCCTATCACTCCCAGCAGTGCCCTGTGACAGGAGGGGTGGGGGCCTATCACCCCCAGCAGTGCCCTGTGACAGGAGGGGTGGGGGCCTATCACTCCCAGCAGTGCCCTGAGACAGGAGGGGTGTATGCAGAGACCTCCCAGCAGTGCCCTGAGACAGGAGGGGTGGGGGCCTATCACTCCCAGCAGTGCCCTGAGACAGGAGGGGTGTGTGCAGAGACCTCCCAGCAGTGCCCTGAGACAGGAGGGGTGGGGGCCTATCACTCCCAGCAGTGCCCTGAGACAGGAGGGGTGTGTGCAGAGACCTCCCAGCAGTGCCCTGAGACAGGAGGGGTGGGGGCCTATCACTCCCAGCAGTGCCCTGAGACAGGAGGGGTGTGTGCAGAGACCTCCCAGCAGTGCCCTGAGACAGGAGGGGTGGGGGCCTATCACTCCCAGCAGTGCCCTGAGACAGGAGGGGTGGGGTCCTATCACTCCCAGCAGTGCCCTGAGACAGGAGGGGTGGGTGTGATGCACAGTGTGAGGCTGGATCTTTGATTGTGTCGTTGCCCTCATTCCACCTGTGTCCTTTCAATGGCACGTACTGCTTTTGCCCTTCCCCAGAGGATCATGTCCCTATGACAAAGGTGCAATGCGTTGGATGCATACTAGGCCTTGTTGTAAACAGCAAATGTGTTCTAATATGTGTCTCTGTGACATGTGCCAGGTGTATTGATGTAGTGTCACTTGTCCATCCTCACAGGTAGACGCCTCTGCCAAGGAGCAGATATGGCTGGACGCCGTCAGCGCCGTGAGGAGTGCGGAAGGTCGGAGGCGGCGCATGTCCCAGGTGAGGAAACGCTGGCAGGATATCCGGTGCTGGACGCGGAGGATCGCACGGGTCCTGCTGGGGGACTAACCTGAGAGCCACAAGAACCGCGGACGCCGCCGTCTCTCCCACATCCAGAAACGTGTGCTGGCGGTGGTCTTTCCTGACTTGGACAGGCGTCTACAGGACATGCAGCAGCCGGAAGGGGGTAGGTACATGTGTGTGTTTGTTGTGTTTCACCAGCATTTGTAAGTGCAATGTTCCATGGATACACTTCCATGGTTTATGGTGCTGTGCAGATCCTGTTACCCACAGTGTTGCAGGGCTCTCCTGCCTCCCTTTCCCACCTTGCAATGTGTTCCCTGGTCTCTGTGTAGTCACTCCATCACAAAGTTATGTAGCCTGACACCTTCTCCAAGTGTACAATGCCTGCAGCATCATGTGGGGGGGTGGTGTGTAACAGGTTTTGTGCCCTGTCCAGTTCTGGACTTGTGGGTTCCATGTCAGTTGGCACTAATGCTGAGTCCAGACATGGGAGTTAATCTCTCGAGTGCCAGGCCTTCCAGCAGGCATGTCCCATGTGGTGGCCTGTGACATGATGTGCATGAGTGTGCGGTACGCATAGTGCAGGGATGTTAGCGTGTGTTGCAGTCATTCCCATTCAGGAGCATGGAGTTGTGTGGCCACTACTGTCCCCAGGGGCATATTTTCCTAGGTATCATGTGTGTAATCCGATTATGTCGACAATCTCTGTGTCTACAGCATAGGTTGTGCTCTGTGCCATTGTCCCCTGGCACCATGTTTATTGACATGAGATGTATTACAAGTGTCCACTGTACAGCCTGACCTGATTTTCCTATTACATACTCACGGTGGCCATTGCCTTTGTGTCTTGTTGCAATCATCTGATGCTGCCCATTTGTACATGATAATTTGCACAGCCGCACCTTGGGTATTTTGTGTGCAATATAGTAGTTTTGTATCCCATGTGTATTTCACCCAGACTAAGAGATGTACGTGCTTCCTGTGTCTCCATAGATTTGTCTCATGTAGGGGGTGGGTGGTGCGGGCATGGCCGACATGTCAAGACCTGATATCTCCTTGCTAGGACTGGCCAGTGTGTGATGTTTGCCTGGACATACACTCAAGGTGCAGTGTGCCAGTCAGGGTGGGCATGTTATCAGTATTACCTATGCTGCATGTGCCTCTTGTTCCTGCCTATGGTCCCTGCTCATCCCTATTTGCTGCCACGCTGTGTGGTGCAGATGCAGTGCTGGATTGTCCCCAGGGCCTTGCTCCTCAGTAAAAATTCCATATCATCTCATTTGCTAGTGTGTCATGCTCTCCATAGTTATTCCATGGCATGGTGGGTCGAAAAACTGTGTCTTGCATGCCCTACATATGTACCTTGTTTTGTAGATGTAACTCTTCCTTTGTATCAGGGTATGCACTGTAACCTACGTAGATTTGACTCATGTGACATATGTATACAGGTGTATGATTACTTTCTGTCTCTTCACCCTGCCCACAGCATCGTCGGGGGACACGGAGGGAGACATGGACACAGACGGCGCGGAGGGACGGAGCACCAGTGCCAGCGGTGACATCGGGGCTGGCACTTCGAGTGGGACTGAGGCGGTGGAGAGTGAACCCGGGGACCTGTCGACTGGCACGACAGAGTATGAAGCCGACGGGTCCGAGGAGGATCACTCCGAGTGGGCGGTGGCTGCACCACCATCTGACAGCAGCCCTACATCTGGCACCGCCCCCTCCATTGGCATCAGCCGCCTCCCACGTGCTCGTGTCCCTTCCCAGCGTGCCCGGTCCCCACATGTCTCCTTCCTGCCAGGCACCGCACCCCCTGCCCCTGTCTCCACTGCTGCCGCCAATGCTGAGTCTGTGGACATCCAGCGGCAGTTGCAGATTGGTCAGACTGCGATCCTTAATGTCCTCCATGGCCACAGCCAGGTCCTCAACAACATGGAGGCATACTTGGAGGGCATTCATTCTTCGCAGGCTGACCAACGCAACTTGCTGAGGTCCATAGACTCCACACTGACTGCAGCAGTGGGTCTCCTGCAGCGCTACGTCCCACCCCCTACCCCTGCTCCTTCCACAATTCCCACTCCCATGCCTGTCCCACATACACACAGATGTAAGCATGCACCCACCACAACAGACACAGGCACCACACCAGCAGGGAAGGTCCGCCGCACACCTCCTGACACGCACACACAGGGTGCAGTAGGCACACCCACTGGGTCGGGGGGCAAACGTGTGACACGCAGCCAGAGTGGGAATCCGCATTCCACCCAATCCACTCCCTCCAAATCCCCTCCCCTCAGCTCTCCTGGCCACATCTCCCCCCAAAGACTCGTTCATGGCCGCTCTGTCCCTGAGCCCCACATTGACACTACCCCGCAAGCGGTCAAGGAGGTCCCCGGTCAGGGTGCTTGAGTCCCCCCCCCCTGTCCACATCCTCCCCCAGTGGCGCTGCGACCCATCCCTCTGACCCCCCCCCTCCTTGGGGCCTGTGGTTCCTTCGGGTGCAGGGGAGTCCCTGGAGGACCTTGCCAAGGTGTGCCAAAGGTAAGCCCGTCTACGCCCATCCGCGCCTGGACCGCGCCCAGTGCCAGGACCCCTGGCCCCCGCCGGACCTACGACGCCGCCACCCTCATCGCACTCAACGACGGACGAGTCCCGGGATGCTACCGTGCCACCCCGAGACGCACCCACGGACCCTTCAGCTGCCGCACCTGCAAGTTCACCTGCATCCGGACCCGCCCCACACCAGCACCCGCCAAGCCGAACACCAGCAGCAACCACCTCAAGTGCATCCTGCTCAACACCCGCTCAGTCCACAGACACGCCATCGAACTCTGGAACCTCATCGACACCACTGCTCCTGACGTTGCCTTCCTCACGGAGACCTGGATGAACGCCTCTTCAGCGCCCGACATCGCCATCGCCATCCCAGAGGGCTACAAGATCACCCGGAGGGACCGCACCGCCAACCAGATAGGAGGAGGCATCGCCATCATCCACAGGAACACCATCCGCATCACGACCTACACCGACGACATCCTGACTACCGCCGAACACCTACACTTCCGGATCCACACCGACCCGAAGACCACCCTCAGAGGCACCCTGATCTACCGACCCCCGGGACCACGCACACAATTCAGCGAAGACATCGCCGACTTAGTCAGCCCGCATGCCCTCCCCTCTGCTGACTACATCCTCCTGGGGGACCTCAACTTCCACCTGGAGAACAACAACGACCACAACACCACCACCCTGCTCGACAACCTCGCCAACCTCGGACTCAAGCAACTGGTGACCGCCCCCACCCACCTCGCCGGACACACACTCGACGCCGTCTTCTCCTCCAGCAAAGACATCGCCTTCAGCCACGCCACAGGACTCCACTGGACGGACCACAGCTGCGTCCACTTCACCTTCAAAAGAACGACGACCCACCACCACCAGCAACCGGTCGCCCGCAGAAGCTGGAGCAAGATCACAGCCGACCAGCTCGCCGCTTCCCTGAGCCAGCACCCTCCCGCCAGCTCAGCGAACCCCAGCCAGGCCGCCGACAACCTCACGAAGTGGATCAGCAACTGCGCGGACGAACTCGCCCCACTGAGGACCCCGCCCAGCAGATCCGGCAGCAAGAAGGCCCCATGGTTCACCGACGAACTCAAGAGCTCCAAGAAGAACTGCCGAGCCCTCGAGAAAGCCTGGAGAAGGGAGCCAACCCCGGACAACATGACCACCCTCAAGCTTGCCACCCGGAAGCATCACCAACTGATCCGCGACACCAAGAAAACTGCATTCAAGGACCGGTTGGATAACAACGCACACAACAGCAAGGAACTCTTCAACATCGTGAAAGAGCTCTCCAACCCCAACGCCGGAAACAACGACACCACCCCATCGCAAGAACTCTGCAACTCCCTCGCCTCCTACTTCCACAACAAGATCGCGGACATACACAACAGCTTCAACACCCTACCGACGAACGCCACGTCCAACCCGACCGAACCACCGCCCCCCACCTCCACCCGCCGCGCCTGGACCCCGATCTGCACCGAAGAAACCGTCCGCATGATGAACTCCATCCACTCCGGATCTCCGACCGACCCCTGCCCTCACCACGTCTTCAACAAAGCCGACGCCGTCATCGCACCCCACCTGCGGGACATCATCAACACCTCCTTCACCACCGCCACCTTCCCTGAGAGCTGGAAGCATGCCGAACTCAGCGCTCTACTCAAGAAACCAACAGCGGACCCCACCGAACTCAAGAATTACCGCCCCATCTCGCTGCTCCCGTTCCCAGCCAAAGTCATCGAGAAGACCGTCAACAAGCAACTGGCCGCTTTCCTCGAGACGAACGGATCCCTCGACCCCTCACAGTCTGGCTTCCGAGCCAACCACAGCACCGAGACCGCCCTCATCGCTGCCACCGATGACATCCGAACCCTGATGGACAACGGAGAAACAGCGGCCCTCATCCTCCTAGACCTCTCCGCGGCCTTCGACACCGTCTGCCACCGCACCCTAGTGCAGCGCCTCCGCAACGTCGGAATCCAGGAGAAGGCACTGGAATGGATCATCTCCTTCCTCGACGGAAGAACACAGAGAGTCCGTCTACCACCGTACAAGTCAGAGGCCACCAAAGTCATCTGCGGCGTCCCTCAAGGATCCTCGCTGAGCCCAACCCTCTTCAACATCTACATGAGCCCCCTCGCGGCCATCGCACGCCAACACAACCTCAACATCATCTCCTACGCCGACGATACCCAGCTGATCCTCTCCCTGACCAACGACCCCGCCGCCGCCAGAGCCAACCTTCACGAAGGAATGAAAGAGGTAGCCGAGTGGATGTCGACCAGCCGCCTGAAGCTGAACTCGGACAAGACGGAAGTCCTCATCCTGGGATCCTCGCCCTCCGCCTGGGACGACTCCTGGTGGCCCCCCGCCCTGGGCACCGCACCCAAACCGACAGACCACGCACGCAACCTGGGCTTCATCCTGGACTCCTCCCTCTCCATGACCAAGCAAGTCAACGCCGTCTCCTCGTCATGCTTCAACACCCTGCGCATGCTACGGAAGATCTTCCGGTGGATCCCCACCGAGACCAGGAAGAATGTCACCCAGGCACTCGTCACCAGCCGACTGGACTACGGCAACGCCCTCTACGCCGGAACCACCGCCAAGCTCCAGAAGAGACTCCAACGGATCCAGAACGCCTCAGCCAGACTCATCCTCGACATCCCACGACACAGCCACATCTCCGGACACCTAAGAGACCTGCACTGGCTCCCGGTCAACAAGAGAATCACCTTCCGTCTCCTCACCCACGCACACAAAGCTCTTCACGACCAAGGCCCGAGCTACCTCAACAACCGCATCAACTTCTACGCTCCCAAACGACACCTCCGATCAGCCAGCCACGCCCTCGCCGCCGTCCCCCGCATCCGAAGAACGACAACAGGAGGAAGATCCTTCTCCTACCAGGCCGCCAAGACCTGGAACTCCCTCCCGACCGACCTGCGCCTGACCCAGGACCACCTCGCCTTCAGGAAGAAGCTCAAGACCTGGCTGTTCGGGCAGTAGCAGCACCCCCCCCCCCCCCCCCCAGCGCCTTGAGACCCTCCGGGTGAGTAGAGCGCTCTATAAATGCCTATGATTGATTGATTGATTGATTGAGATCCTAGAATCCACCTTTGGCCCTGCCCCACCCCCTGTGGTGGAGTCCTCCATCCCTGCACCCAATTCGCCTACCCTTTGCCCTCCTGTCCCTGCGGTGCCTGTTCCTTCCCCCCCACATGATGCCCTCACCCCTGTGGAAGACGACGACTTGTAACTGTGCAGGCAAGCTAGGGGACACGCATCCCACTGTGTCCCCCATCCAGCTGGGACTCCTGGACTGCCCTATGGCCTTTGTTATTATTGGACTTACGTCATACTAGTTTTTTGCTCATGCTGAATAAAGCTATTTATTTTTTGCCCTTGGAACACTCCTGCATTGCTGCCATTGCTGTTGGTGGGGCTGCTACATGGTTTTGGGTGTTGGTCATGTGTTGGGTGTGTGGGAAATGTAGTGGTGTGCTGCTCATAGGGGGGACCCTGGGATCAGTGTGCCTCACACGGTGTTAGCTACCTTTCTCCATTCATGTAAGCAGTTGCTGCATGTTGCAATTGTCCCAAGGTGTTTTCCTTCCTCTGTGTACCCTGACTTCTTCCCTGCAGGGTGTTCCCAATATTTAGTGCAGAGCTGTGAGTACATTAGCTGGGTGTGTGACAGACTCCTTCAACTTTGCACATGCATGCTGAGCCATTCTCCACCTGCATCATTCGTGGCATCCTTGGTAGTCATTGTACTTGTGTATGTGGACTATTGACATGACTTCATGTGTAAGTGTTTTGTTTTTGGCCCTATGCATGCGTATACTTCCAGCCTCGCACACATGTGGTACATGTACTGCAGGGTCTTTGTGCATCTGACTGACATTTGTGGGCATGGTATATGTGACTACTCCACACTTTGCGTTCCATGGGCACTGCTGGGAGTGTTAGGCACCCACCCCTCCTGCGTCTGGGCACTGCTGGGAGTGTTAGGCACCCACCCCTCCTGCGTCTGGGCACTGCTGGGAGTGTTAGGCACCCACCCCTCCTGTCTCTGGGCACTGCTGGGAGGACTCTGCACACACCCCTCCTGTGTCTGGGCACTGCTGGGGGGACTCTGCACCCACCCCTCCTGTCTCAGGGCACTGCTGGGAGGACTCTGCACCCACCCCTCCTGCATCTGGGCACTGCTGGGAGTGTTAGGCACCCACCCCTCCTGTCTCAGGGCACTGCTGGGAGTGTTAGGCACCCACCCCTCCTGTATCTAGGCACTGCTGGGAGTGTTAGGCACCCACCCCTCCTGTGTCTGGGCACTGCTGGGAGGACTCTGCACACACCCCTCTCATGTCTGGGCACTGCTGGGTGGACTCTGCACCCAACCCTCCTGTCTCTGGGCACTGCTGGGAGGACTCTGCACACACCCCTCTCATGTCTGGGCACTGCTGGGAGGACTCTGCACCCACCCCTCCTGTCTCTGGGCACTGCTGGGAGGACTCTGCACCCACCCCTCCTGTGTCTGGGCACTGCTGGGAGGACTCTGCACACACCCCTCCTGTCTCAGGGCACTGCTGGGAGGTCTCTGCACACACCCCTCCTGTCTCAGGGCACTGCTGGGAGGACTCTGCACACACCCCTCCTGTCTCAGGGCACTGCTGGGAGTGATAGGCCCCCACCCCTCCTGTCTCAGGGCACTGCTGGGAGGACTCTGCACCCACCTCTCCAATTTCACAATATGTACGCTCATGACATGCACGGATGTGGGTACGCTCCATGCATTCGAGGTGGGGGTACGTGTCGTACTTACACTGTTGGGGTGGGGGTACGCTCCATGCATTCGAGGTGAGGGTACGTGTCGTACTTACACTGTTGGGGTGGGGGTATGCTCCATACGTACGCGGCTGAGGGTAGGGGTCGTACTTACACTGTTGGGGTGGGGGTACGCTCCATGCATTCGAGGTGAGGGTACGTGTCGTACTTACACTGTTGGGGTGGGGGTACGCTCCATACGTACGCGGGTGTGGGTACGGGTCGTACTTACACTGTTGGGGTGGGGGTACGCTCCATGCATTCGAGGTGAGGGTAGGGGTCGTACTTACACTGTTGGGGTGGGGGTACGCTCCATACGTACGCGGCTGAGGGTAGGGGTCGTACTTGCACTGTTGGGGTGGGGGTACGCTCCATGCATTCGAGGTGGGGGTACGTGTCGTACTTACACTGTTGGGGTGGGGGTACGCTCCATGCATTCGAGGTGAGGGTACGTGTCGTACTTACACTGTTGGGGTGGGGGTACGCTCCATACATACGCGGCTGAGGGTAGGGGTCGTACTTACACTGTTGGGGTGGGGGTACGCTCCATGCATTCGAGGTGAGGGTACGTGTCGTACTTACACTGTTGGGGTGGGGGTACGCTCCATACGTACACGGCTGAGGGTAGGGGTCGTACTTACACTGTTGGGGTGGGGGTACGCTCCATGCATTCGAGGTGGGGGTACGTGTCGTACTTACACTGTTGGGGTGGGGGTACGCTCCATGCATTCGAGGTGAGGGTACGGGTCGTAGTTACACTGTTGGGGTGGGGGTACGCTCCATACGTATGCGGCTGAGGGTACGTGTCGTACTTACACTGTTGGGGTGGGGGTACGCTCCATGCATTCGAGGAGAGGGTATGGGTCGTACTTACACTGTTGGGGTGGGGGTACGCCCCATACGTACGCGGGTGCGGGTACGGGTCGTACTTACACTGTTGGGGTGGGGATACGCTCCATACGTACGCGGGTGTGGGTACGGGTAGTACTTACACTGTTGGGGTGGGGGTATGCTCCATACGTACGCGGGTGTGGGTACGGGTCGTACTTACACTGTTGGGGTGGGGGTACGCTCCATACGTACGCGGGTGTGGGTACGGGTCGTACTTGCACTGTTGGGGTGGGGGTACGCTCCATGCATACGGGGTGGGGGTACGGTCCGTACATGTCCGTCCCCACGCTATGTGATGCTTGTGCGGCCCGTACCCAGGCCTTTGCCACGTGGGTACGAGCCGTCCCGCCATTGTTGGGGTGACGTGGGTGTGGGCGTGGTACGACTCGTACCCACGCTCTTTAGGCGTGGGTACGGGACGTACATGTCTGGTTGTGTTGCTGGTTCGCGTCGTGACGGACTTCCGTTGTGGCGGTCGCTGGCTTAGCTGGACACGCCCCCACCCCCTCGTAGTGACCAGGGCCTGGGAGTCAGGTATGTCCAGGGCATGTGTGCTGTGTGACTTTGGTGGGGGGGTTTGTGGCCTGCCCTGGTCCTGCCACCCCCCCCACCCCACTTTCCCCCCTCCCTTAGTTGTTCTGACCTTCTGCGGCGTCTGCGTCGGAACCTGTAGAGGAGGTCGACTGCTATGAGGGCCGGGATGACACGTAGGTTCGGGTCCATGTCTGTCCGTCGCGTACGGGTCCTCCTTGTTCGTGTCGTCCTGTGTGTCCGTCGCGTACTGGTCCTCCTTGTTCGCGTCGTCCTGTGTGTCCGTCGCGTACTGGTCCTCCTTGTTCGCGTCGTCCTGTGTGTCCGTCGCGTACTGGTCCTCCTTGTTCGCGTCGTCCTGTCTGTCCGTCGCGTACTGGTGGTCCTTGTTCGCGTCGTCCTGATTTCCCGGCAGTTTTTGGCAGCCGGAAAATATTCACCGTGCGGGATGACGTCGGTGCGAATCGTAATTCCTGGTTCGTGAATGGCAGGCTGCGAGCGTCCCGACGTCAGGTCGGCGCTTTCCCGGATCGCATTTGTAGGTTTCTTTTGTTCGGTCGGGGTTTTTTACGATTCGTACGGAAATGGTGTTCCCGTGCGAATCGTAATTCCATGTTTGTATATTTTGACGACCGGGTACGTGTCGGACGGAGAATATGCTCCGTCCGACGGTTCGTACCCGGTTTTTACAGGATCGTGTGTGCACCAGATATGATGACCACTGGGTTTGTTTGATTCTAATGGGACCTGTATTTTTACGAGATATCTATACAGAAGGATTGAACTGTGAAGGTGGCCATGTTGCTAGCTACCTCAAAAATGGCCTTTAGGTGCCTGGCCAAAAATGTTGCAATACATTTAGAGTGGCACTATAAGTATCTAACTGGGGGATCTTGAAGTATTGTTACAAATGTGTGTAGTCTCCTCCCCAGTCCGGTAGCATTAAAATGAATTCCTCCACACATGGAGCTCGGTATTACATGTGTTTATTCTCTAGGCCACCACATCTCTTCCTTTGTTAAACTACAAACAAAAGAACACACACACACACATATATATATATATATATATATATATATATATATATATATATATATATATATATATATATATATATATATATATTATCTACCGGCGGTCGCCAGTAGATAGTTATAGTTAGGACCGTGTTTCCATAGGAAATCCGCAATATTCTATTTGGAATAACTTTGGCGCCCGTTGACGAATCCTCGCCAAATTTTCAAAATAGGTGGGGCGCTCTGCTCCGCTCCTACCCTGAAAATCTCGGGGTGATTCGTCAAGCAGGGGCCGAGAAAAAAGGGGGGTCCCAAAACGCGTTTTCCTCATGCATTTTTCTATACGACCTTTAGTCGAAGGTACAGCCCAAACGGCTGAACAGAATTACTTGAAATTTGGCAGAGAGGTAGTCCTCAGGTCAGGGAAGTGCCCAGTGGAGTGGTGTGGCTCACTGGTTAGAGGCGGCAGACCCGGGAGTAGAAGTCGTCCTGGGACCAGGGTTCGATACCCGACGCGGCAGGGTCTTGGGCCAAGGTCAGTGGACTCGACAATTCTCGTCTCGGTGCCTACTCTAACCATGCATCCCACTTAGCAACTCTGGGCAACAGCTTGCTTAATCTCCACTTATGGCCCCATCAGCGCCGGGGATGCTTGTCTTCACCTTGGAGATGCCCAGTAGAGACCATCTCACAGGGAAAGCCAGGATGGGTTCCCCAGCGGTTTACAGCGCCGGGACGCCCCGTTGCTGGGGCAGCTGTGCGCTTTACAAATCTACAACATTTACATTTACATTTTGCACGTCTGGTGTCAATCTGTTCAGTAGTTCCTGAGAAAATCAAAAGTAAAATCATATATATATGTGGGCGGAGCCTAACCACACATCTCATCCTGAGATCTGATTGGATGTCAGCACTTCATCCAAGAAGTGTTGGCAGCCATCTTGGGACCAATATACATTATAGCACCTCATTAAAAAGCATTGCAGTTAATAGAAGGTTTTAAGACTTTAGTTACATTATAAATCATTTGTTGATGGTACCATAGTCATTTTAGGAATTGTGGTATGTTCTAAGGTGATTTTGCTGAAGCAGGGTTTTCTACTTAAACCCAAACATCAGCTTATATTTTTGTATGTCATAATTAAAATTACTAATAATTAATTATTAAAGTACTAAGTTTTGTCAAGTTTTTTATTAACCAACCTTACTAATGAAAGAACTATACGTGGGAATGCGATTGCATGGCTAAATTAATAGGTGAACTAAGTTGGTGAGCAAATTAATTAAATAAGTGTGGCTTATGTGATATTTGTTATGTGATTGCGCTTTAAAATAATATGCTTTAATGCTTCTTTATGTCGCAAATGGCTAGATAAATACATACACATAAGGGTATTAGTGGGAATTAACACTGTTTAATCAATACAATGTAGTAACGTTGTTTTATGTTTCTTTTTAATTAAGTTGTCCATTTTGGCCTGCTAAGAAAATGGCCGACATCTACAGCCTGCATTTGAGTAGATGAAATATGAAGAGAGGCCTCGCTGATTGTGACCTCGGCCTCTGCCTGAACTAAAAGTTATGAAAAAGACGACAACTCTGGGATGACCGCCAGTTATCCTTGGTAGAGAACATTTGTCACAAATGAACATTTTTGATAAACTTGCGGTGGCTTCACTGCGAGTGATACAATTCCGGAGAAAAGCATCCATGGATGTTGCAAATTAGTTTTGGACTTCCTATTTCCTTGTTTTGAATTTTGAGATATCCGAGAGCGGAGATTTTTCTAATGTTGCAAGCTAACATCCTTTCCTGCTCTGCTCAACGGACGTTTTAGAGCTTGTTTGTAACATTTAGTATGTAAATTTTAGT
This sequence comes from Triturus cristatus, assembly GCF_964204655.1. NCBI lineage: Eukaryota > Metazoa > Chordata > Amphibia > Caudata > Salamandridae > Triturus > Triturus cristatus. The sequence continues at coordinate 1,026,726,191 of NC_140588.1, read as the reverse complement.
ATAAATATTACTAGACTAGAGAGGGTCTAAGGCCACTTCTTCCTGAACTTATGCTCAGAAGACCGATGCTGACTGAGAGGACGGCGACTCGAGAGACTTTCGATTCTTTATTAAGAGACCTGTCCTGATTTAGAGTACGACATTTAGCCAGAATAGGTAAATATGAGAATAATGATTTTGCAATTGAATGACTTTTCATTTAAACTAATTTAGATAAAATAATTCCTGTTTGAATTACAGTGTCGGGTGGTTATTTCTTTGTCATATTATTGAGATCTCAAATGTGTTAAACTGTTTAAAATCATGACTCAAGGCAATTCAATTTGGTTGCATTGACCTCTAATTAGGTGAAGATTGATTTAGGAATTCTTTCTTATATTCAGTGTGGATAGAGTAATAGAATGAATGTTGGTGTAATGGGCCCCACCAGCGTATGATGAGTGTATGTGCGCATGACTGTGAAATAACTCTGTCCGTGGAAGTAGGGAGAATTTATAAGCTCGGATCTGCAGCAGTTTCCTAAACACATCTTGCCAATTCTGTTTTTGATTGTGCCGTTCATTTGCTTAACAACGCCAGAAGCCTCTGGCCTGTATGCACAATGTAGCTTCTGCTGTATACTCAATGCTTCACAAATTAAACTCATGAGTTCATTATAGAAGTGTCCTCCTCTGTCTGACTCAAATGTCACTGGGAACCCGTACCTAGGAATCAACTCTCTTAACAGCAACTTGGCCACTGTTATTCCATCATTTCTCCTAGTCGGATATGCTTCCACCCACCTCGAAAACAAACAGACTACCACTAGAACATACCTCAATCTATTGACTTGGGGCATTTCAATGAAATCTATTTGCATTCTGGTAAAAGGACCTCCTTCTCTGCCTATTGTTCCTAGGCTCACCACTGTTTTCTTTCCAGGATTGAACTGCTGACAAATCAAACATCTTTGACAGATGCTCTCTGCAATCAGCCTGAACTTTGCATTGTACCAGGTCTGTTTAAAGGACCTAATCATCGCATCCCTTCCCAGGTGCCCCTGGCCATGATACATTCTTGCCATTGTTGACAACATAGCATTTGGCATGACTGGTCTTCCATCCCTATAGATCCACACATGATCTTTTTCTCTTGGTGCACAACCTGCCTTGATCCAATCTCTCATTTCCTCATCTCCTGCTTCATCCTGCAACTGCCTCACCTCATCCCATGTTTCCATCACATTAGTAAACATCACAGAACAAAAAGACATTTCTTTCTCTTTTCCCCTGTTAATGGAATGATTGTTCTTTGCACAATACTGTGCTATGGCATTTGCAAACCTTTTTCCAAGAGTAACAAAATCATCACCCTGTCCATGAGCAGCACATTTTACAACTGCTAACTCTTTAGGCAGCTGTATCGCCTCAAGCAATTTCCCAATCACTTCAGCATTCTTTATAGGAGTTCCACTTGAGGTCAGGAAACCTCTCTGTAGCCAAAGCTGGCCAAAACCAAGAACAACTCCGAATCCGTACTGACTATCAGTCATTATAGTCACTCTCACATTTCTTCCAATCTTGCAAGCTTTTGTCAGTGCCACCAATTCCGCTAATTGAGCAGATTTAACTCCTTTCAAAGGTGAAGCTTCCATAACTTCTGAAACTTTACACACCGCATATGCTGCACTCAGCACACCTTCCTCTGTTCTCAGACATGATCCATCCACAAACAACAAATGATCACTCTCAGGCAATGGCAGATCTCTTATGTCTGGTCTCGGTTTTGTACAGTAATCAAACACATCCAAGCAATCATGATCACCATCATCTCTCACACTCACATTTTCAGCATCTGGCAAAAGTGTCGCTGGATTCCCATTCACACATCTCTCAAGAGTCACATTTGATGCTCCCAGAATGATTTTCTCATATTTAGTCAGCCGACTATGTGACATGTATTGAGTTCTGCTTCTTATTTATTTATTTTATTTTATTTATTTGCAGGTTTTTATAGCGCTAGAATCGACTCCAGCTGGAGTATCTCTGCGCTTCTGACGGGATAGTCCTTTATCAAGAGTGAAACATGCGGAAGTCACTAGATCGCATTTGTGAACAACAAGGTTTTAAGTTGTTTTCTAAACATCAAGTGTTCGGAGCAGGAACGAATAGCTACAGGGAGACAATTCCACAATTTAGGTCCCAACACTGATAGTGCCTTACTTCCGTGCCTGGCCTTCTTGGCACGCGGTACTACCAGTAAATGCCCATTGCTGGATCGCAACAAAGGGAGAGCAAAAAAGACTCGTTACACGCTAACTTGCTCCTCATTGTTTTTTTTTAAAAGAAAGACCTTTTTATATCTATTTCACTTTATAGGCTACTTCTACTCACACTGGGTTCTAGCTTCACTTTCTTCACTAATTTCTTTGTGCCTGAAAACTGAAACATATATATTTTTTCATATTTCTGTGAATTATGCGATTAATTGTTATTTGTCTGAATAAATAAGTACTCCAAAGTAACAAGATACCTTTGTTTGGCTTATAGATTGAATCAGTTAGGAGTTTAACTTTTGCTCCAAAATTTATAACATTTGCTTGTGAATAAGTTCCTTGTGGACGTTGTTCTTACTTCATTGCTGGATCTGAGCATTCTGGATGGAATATATGGAATAAATTTATTTTCCAGATATAGTGGACCTTGTCTGTTTAGGCTCTTGTGTATTAGGCAGCAAGTTTTAAATTTTATCCTTTGGCGGATAGAAAGCCAGTGGAGTTCTTCTAAAAGTGGCTTTGATGCTGTTCTTAGGGGGGCATTGAGAACAAGGCGAGCCGCAGTATTTTGTATTACCTGAAGTCTATTCAATACTCCCTCATTTGCAGAGAGCAGGAGACCGTTGCAGTAGTCGATCCGACTCATGACAAGGGCCTGCACCAGCGTCTTCCTGAATTGGTCAGGCAGCAATGGAAAGACTTTACGTAGCAGGCTAATAGTATGGAAACATACGCCTGCGACATAATTCGTATGTTGTTTTAGTGACAAATCCTGGTCAAGGCGAATGCCCAAGTTTTTAACGATCTGTTTGGGCTCAGGTGCTACGCCTAGACCAGGAGGCCACCAGTCTGGAGTCCAGAGTATTTTCGCTTCACCAAACAGCATGACCTCCGTTTTACTAACGTTACACTGTAAGTAGTTGGTAGACATCCAACTTGCTACAGCTTCCATGCCTGCAGAGAAAGAGCTCCTCAATTCCGAGGTAAGAGTCTTTTGTCAAAAGAATTGCCACATCATGAGGTACGAACACCCGTACAGGATATCCCATTATTATACCTTCACTCTGTTCCAAGCTTCTGCATGTAGCAGCTACTGCTTTCAGGCAACCTGGTAAACCCACAGCTACTGGGTCAAGTGTTGATGAGAAGTACGCAATTGGCCTCCTCAGGCGTCCATGTTTCTGGATTAACACTGAAAGTGCACATCCATTCCTCTCACTACAGTACAGTTCAAACTCCTTCTCATAGTCTGGCATTCCCAGAACAGGAGCTTCACATAATCTGTTCTTTAATTCTTCGAATGCTGCCATTTGTTCTGCATTCAATTCCACTGGGTCTTTTATTTCACTTTTGGTCAATTAATCAGTGGCTTTGCTATCAGGGAAAAGTTACTTATCCACTGACGACAATAACCCACCATTCCCAGAAACATTCTCACTTCTCTCTGGGTCATTGGGGCTCTCATTCCTCTGATAATTTTGATCCTGTCAATGGTCACTTTTCTTAGACCTTTTTCAATATTGTGTCCAAGATAATGTACTTCTTTCTTGCAAAATTGCAATTTGGCTGGAGATACCTTTAATCCTCCATCAGCCGGATGATTCAATAAAGCTATGGTATCTACTTCACATGCTTCACGTGTCTTCGATGCCACAAGTAGGTCATCGATATATTGTACTAGTACTGAGCTTTCAGGCATGATCAGACTTTCCAATGATTTCTTCAGCAACTGATTGAATATTGAAGGGCTCTCTGTATACCCCTGTGGGATTCGGCACCATGCCAAAATACGCTGTCCAAACCGAAATGCAAAAATCGGCTGGCTGTCATGATGCAATGGGATTGAAAAGAAAGCATGACAGAAATCAATTACTGTGTACCATTCAGCATCATGAGGAATCTGATACAAAATCACTGATGGATTTGGCACAATGGGACAGCATGATACCACAATTTTGTTAACTTTTCTCAAATCTTGCACTATTCTGAACTTCCCATTACCTTTCTTCAGTCCCATTATTGGTGAATTACATGGGCTATTCAGTAACTCTCTCAAAACACCATGCTGAATCATTTTGTAAATTATAGGTGTTATTCCTTCAATTATCTCTGGTGTCAATCTGTATTGTGGGAGATTCCCTCTTTCACTGTAATCTTTACTGGATCTACATTATTCATCAATCCCACATCCTCTCCAGTAAAATCCCAAACTGCTGCTTTTACTGTGTGTCTCAACTCTTGAGGCAAGTCATCCGGATTAAATACAGCATATGTTCCAACAATCTCATTTTCCCTATTATCTAGAGTTACTCTGTATAAGACATCCTCATCTGGTGTCTCAAAGGCTATTCCATCCGGAGTACAAAAAATTGTGCAATTCATTTTACACAACAAATCCCTACCTAACAAGTTCACTGGACTAGTGTCACACACTACAAACCTGTGCATGTCCGAAAATTTCCCTATCCTTACCCTTACTGGTTCAGTAAGACGAGTCTTAATCTGTGTATTAGACACACCAACTACTTGGATTGCTTCATCCGAGAGAGGAAGATTTCTTATATCTGCTGACCTGACAGTTGATCTCGTCGCTCCTGTGTCTACTAAAAAAGTAACACTTTCCTCATTTATTTTCCCATCTACAAATGGTCCTGCCTGGTCTATTTCTAGAGTTGCTCCAAGTATGCACTCTTCCTCCTCTCTTCGGCACCATCAGAAGTCCCCTTCAGACTCACTCCCCTCATTCTTTAGCCAGTATTGTTGTACTGGATTTGTACGTCTCGGTTTGTTTACTTGTTCCTCATTGTAGAATCCCGAGTCTTGATTGTATTTCTGGGATCCTCTGTTCTGTGGCAAAGGCGGTTTTGGCTCTTGATTCTGCTGCTTGACAACCTTCTGCTGTTGCTGCTGATGATTACACCCCTCGTTCTGCACCTGTTGATTCAAGGATTGATTGTCATTATTCACCAATGGTGGATTCGTACACTCGGATCTCCAGTGCCCTAATTTTCCGCAGTTGTGCCACGGAAACTTTTTCTTCGCCTCTTCTATGTTCCCCTTTCCTTTTCCTGTACCATATCTGGGCCTATTTCCTGGATTATTTGCTTGTTCAACCAGCTGTGCTTCTTGTCTTTCTGCAACCTTCACCTGTGCCCACATCGCTTTCTCCTTCAGCTTTCTTTGTTTTGCCTCAATTTCATCACTGAAGTACTTCGCATGTCTCAAGATTTCATCAATTTTCTTACTCTGCCAATCAACTGTGTGCTCACGTATCATTTCACTGATTTCAGGTCTCAAGCCATATACAAATCTGTATACGAAATGACTCAAATCCTTATCACCCAGATGTTCATCTCCACTGAACTGTTTAAAAGCCAGTATTAACCTTTTAAATGGCATGAACTGATTCTTTTACTTCCTGATGTGTTCGATCTATCTTAACCCAATCTGTCTCTTTTGGAGGTACCTTATTCTTCAGGAACACTATGACCTGTTCATATTTTTTCATAACCTCCGGGTCTGGAGCTCCTGTTCTTTGATCTCTCGGGTATTCTTTAGCAGGCCAATCTACAACTATTTTACATTCTGCCCACAAGTCTGCTGGAACAATTATATCAAACAGACTATTCAGGTCAATCTACAGCACTTTTGACAATTTCACAAACCTATCAACCTGCCTATACCACTCGACAGGCTTCTCTCTCAGTCGAGGGAAATCATTTGTAAATGACAAAATATCCTGCCTAGTCCATGGGACATGTACATATCCTCCTCCAGGAATCTCTCTCATAGGATAAGCATCCCCTGTTTTTTCTTTTTCTCTCATGGGAAATGCTGAGTAAGTCCTGTCCACTGTATCTTCTCTTTTCTTGTACCATCTATCCTTCCACTTTTCCACATCACCCCATTTTTGCAATATTCCAATCATTTCCTTAATCTGCCCTGTTCGGCCAACATCATTTAGATTCTCAATATCCTTATCCAAAAAATCCACTCGGTAAGGCTTCTGTAAAGCTTTCACTTTATCCATGTCAATTTCCATTTCACTCGCTATTCCTTTTAACCTGTCATGTGTATTCTTAGCCCTCCATGTGATGCTCTTGCACATGAATAACAACTCTCCATCATGACGATTTTTTAACGTTTCTGTAGGAATTGTTCCTGCTATAAGCTCCTCCAGTTCTATACGCAACCTGGCTACATCAATTGCCTGAGAATCTTTGTCCCTCCTTTGGAGAACTTTCATCCAATCATTCAAATCCTCAGCCGTTATTTCTGTAGATTTCTTCCCTGTACTCACTTGTTCTGCCATCCTCTGTGGTTCCAAAAGTGATCCTCCCATCACAACATTTCCTTCCACACAACCAGTATTCAATCCTGAATTAGGCTGTACATTTAACTCTCCACCACATATGGCATGTCTCAACTGTCTCAACTGATTCTCTCCCGTCCTCATTCCTGACTGTTCTGGAGAACTAACTAGTCCATTCCCTACATATGGAACTGTTAAACCACTTTCACCCATTCTTTGCTTATCAAAAATAGGCATAACCGGACCTATGGTTACAGGCACTGTGACAGCTTCTAGATTCTTGGTTAATTCCCTGATCTTCTCTGTCAACTCAGATGTGGTTCTTGCTAATTCTCTTGTTTTTTCATCCTCAATTTCATTCTCTCTTTCTCTCTCTCGCTCTCTCTCTCTTTCCCTTTCCGCGAAAGAGCTACTACCTTTCAGATCAGGTGTCACAACTTCTGTTTTTATGATTTGCAAAGTATCTCTCATTGGGGTAGCAACCGGTGTTCTCACTTCTGGTTCTGGTCTATATGGAGGTGGTCTCTTGTAAATCATATCATCCAAGACTTCATCCTCATATTCATTAGCCCCATACCTTCTCAATTCTGCATCATGTACCTTTTCCGTACCTTTCCTCTCTTCTGCTTCCTCAACAGTTCTCATCGGATATAGTCCTTCTGTCATACTAGCATCTCGCCATCTCCTCATTCGATCATGATGAGTTTCACGATCATATTTCCTTCCAAAAATATACCTATAATTACCTCCACTCCTCTGCTTTTCTTGCTCATGCACCTCATCTTCCCATTCTACCAATGCCTCGAACTGTGTCGGCCTTGGTCTGGGCTCTAGACTCATCATTCTCTCCCGTAAATTTCTCAACACGGCCAGATTAAATGAACCATGTTCCGGGAATGCTAAAACACCATCTTCTCTAGTATACCTAGCCCAATTGTCTAACCAAATACAGGTATGATACCCATATTTCGCAACCATGAAGGATGCAGGGGTTCTTGTCGGAGGTAGTAATTCACCTTCTCTAGTTATTATATCCTTATCCTTGTCAAACCATTTTTTAATTTTACTGAACAAGGATTTCTTTTTCTTTTCCTCTGTTTGGTAATACATTTTTGCGTTTACCACAACTCTCTAGTCCTCTCTACAACTGTACGATCTTTTGTCCAATAACAGCGCGACTCACACTAACGCACCAATCCCGGAGCGTCTACGTCACCCTGTACTTCTTCCAATCCCTGCGCGGCTCACACCAACGCACCAATCACAGTGAAAGCACTGTTCTAACCCACTGTCCAATCACAGCGCGGTCTTTTCTGACGTCAGTAGACGCTGCAGTCGCTTCTACTCTTGCCTCCTGTCACTCGTCTACCCCTCCTTTACAAAACCTTCTCGGTAGACTTTGTTTCAGATTCTACAAATCTATTAGTTACAACATATAAACATCTCCATTGTCTGCTCCGCTAACCACAGAATAGTAAAGACCTTTCCCACGAGAATCCCGCTTCTCTTTAGAACAGCGCTTACCTCTGCTCTACCATGGAATTATAACTTTCGTTGACACAGTAGCACATCCCTCTACTCTGCCCTTTTAACATGCATCCATTAACTGTTTCCTCCCGGAATGTTCCTAAGAGTTTCACAATCAACTAAATGCCCATACATTCACGCACTTTCACACCAGAAAATGTAGCACATTTACACAGAATCCTATCTTTCCCGAGAACAGCGAACAATCTGTCCTACTACAGAATTATAACATACGTTAACAAAGCAGCGCTTACCTCTGCTCTGTCCTTCAAACAAGCTCAGAGAATACCTATTACCTTCCCAGTGATAAGGATTAACGGCAATCCCAAAAAAGGATCCCTGATACCTAAGACCAGAACTTCACAGATAACCTTCGCAACCATACACACTTCTCTTATACAGAAAATATGTCTCTAATAGTAACACACGACAATGTCACTGAATCGAACCCAGACAATGCGACGCGCAACTTCAATTGTCACACGCTTTTCCCTGCATTCGTACAAGGCCAACAATCCCGCCTTTCCCGAGAGCAGCACTCACTTCCCTCTGCCCTACTACGGAACTGTCACCAACTCCCTACATCCCAGAAGCCGTACACACTACATATAACTCAATACGACGACTTCAACATTTAGTGTTAGTACATGTATCAACATCAATCAATAAATCCAAAAGCCTATGTACAAGCAATCTATCAGATCAAGACAATAATCAAAACCATCATACTGCTACCAGGAAACTTTTTGGTTACATTGACCTCTAATTAGGTGCAGATTGATTTGTGAATTCTCTCTTATATTCAGTGTGGATAGAGTAATAGAATGAATGTTGGTGTAATGGGCCCACCAGCGTATGATGAGTGTATGTGCGCATGACTGTGAAATTACTCTGTCCGTGGAAGTAGGGAGAATTTATAAGCTCTGATCTGCAGCAGTTTCCTGGTAGCAGTATGATGGTTTTGATTATTGTCTTGATCTGATAGATTGCTTGTACATAGGCTTTTGGATTTATTGATTGATGTTGATACATGTACTAACACTAAATGTTGAAGTCGTCGTATTGAGTTATATGTAGTGTGTACGGCTTCTGGGACGTAGGGAGTCGGTGACAGTTCTGTAGTAGGGCAGAGGGAAGTGAGTGCTGCTCTCGGGAAAGGCGGGATTGTTGGCCCTGTACGAATGCAGGGAAAAGCGTGTGACAATTGAAGTTGCGCGTCGCATTGTCTGGGTTCGATTCAGTGACATTGTCGTGTGTTACTATTAGAGACATATTTTCTGTATAAGAGAAGTGTGTATGGTTGCGAAGGTTATCTGTGAAGTTCTGGTCTTAGGTATCAGGGATCCTTTTTTGGGATTGCCGTTAACGCTTATCACTGGGAAGGTAATAGGTATTCTCTGAGCTTGTTTGAAGGACAGAGCAGAGGTAAGCGCTGCTTTGTTAACGTATGTTATAATTCTGTAGTAGGACAGATTGTTCGCTGTTCTCGGGAAAGACAGGATTCTGTGTAAATGTGCTACATTTTCTGGTGTGAAAGTGCGTGAATGTTTGGGCATTTAGTTGATTGTGAAACTCTTAGGAACATTCCGGGAGGAAACAGTTAATGGATGCATGTTAGAAGGGCAGAGTAGAGGGATGTGCTACTGTGTCAACGAAATTAATATTTCCGTGGTAGAGCAGAGGTAAGCGCTGTTCTAAAGAGAAGCGGGATTCTCGTGGGAAAGGTCTTTACTATTCTGTGGTTAGCGGAGCAGACAATGGAGATGTTTATATGTTGTAACCAATAGATTTGTAGAATCTGAAACAAAGTCTACCGAGAAGGTTTTGTAAAGGAGGGGTAGACGAGTGACAGGAGGCAGGAGTAGAAGCGACTGCAGCGACTACTGACGTCAGAAAAGACCGCGCTGTGATTGGACAGTGGGTTAGAACAGTGCTTTCACTGTGATTGGTGCGTTGGTGTGAGCCGCGCAGGGATTGGAAGAAGTACAGGGTGACGTAGACGCTCCGGGATTGGTGCGTTAGTGTGAGTCGCGCTGTTATTGAACAAAAGATCGTACAGTTGTAGAAGGGATTAGAGGGTTGTGGTAAACGGAAAAATGTATTACCAAACAGAGGAAAAGAAAAAGAAATCCTTGTTCAGTAAAATTAAAAAATGGTTTGACAAGGATAAGGATATAATAACTAGAGAAGGTGAATTACTACCTCCGACAAGAACCCCTGCATCCTTCATGGTTGCGAAATATGGGAATCATACCTGTATTTGGTTAGACAATTGGGCTAGGTATACTAGAGAAGATGGTGTTTTAGCATTCCCGGAACATGGTTCATTTAATCTGGCCGTGTTGAGAAATTTACGGAAGAGAATGATGAGTCTAGAGCCCAGACCAAGGCCGACACAGTTCGAGGCATTGGTAGAATGGGAAGATGAGGTGCATGAGCGAGAAAAGCAGAGGAGTGGAGGTAATTATAGGTATATTTTTGAAAAGAAATATGATCGTGAAACTCATCATGATCAAATGAGGAGATGGCGAGATGCTAGTATGACAGAGGGACTATATCCGATGAGAACTGTTGAGGAAGCAGAAGGGAGTAAAGGTACGGAAAAGGTACATGATGCAGAATTGAGAAGGTATGGGGCTAATGAATATGAGGATGAAGTCTTGGATGATATGATTTACAAGAGACCACCTCCATATAGACCAGAACCAGAAGTGAGAACACCAGTTGCTACCCCAATGAGAGATACTTTGCAAATCATAAAAACAGAAGTTGTGACACCTGATCTGAAAGGTGGTAGTTCATTCGCGGAAAGGGAAAGAGAGAGAGAGCGAGAGAGAGAAAGAGAGAATGAAATTGAGGATGAAAAAACAAGAGAATTAGCAAGAACCACATCTGAGTTGACAGAGAAGATCAGGGAATTAACCAAGAATCTAGAAGCTGTTACAGTGCCTGTAACCATAGGTCCGGTTATGCCTATTTTTGATAAGCAAAGAATGGGTGAAAGTGGTTTAACAGTTCCATATGTAGGGAATGGACTAGTTAGTTCTCCAGAACAGTCAGGAATGAGGACGGGAGAGAATCAGTTGAGACAGTTGAGACATGCCACATGTGGTGGAGAGTTAAATGTACAGCCTAATTCAGGATTGTATACTGGTTGTGTGGAAGGAAATGTTGTGATGGGAGGATCAATTTTGGAACCACAGAGGATGGCAGAACAAGTGAGTACAGGGAAGAAATCTACAGAAATAATGGCTGAGGATTTGAATGATTGGATGAAAGTTCTCCAAAGGAGGGACAAAGATTCTCAGGCAATTGATGTAGCCAGGTTGCGTATAGAACTGGAGGAGCTTATAGCAGGAACAATTCCTACAGAAACGTTAAAAAATCATCATGATGGAGAGTTGTTATTCATGTGCAAGAGCATCACATGGAGGGCTAAGAATACACATGACAGGTTAAAAGGAATAGTGAGTGAAATGGGAATTGACATGGATAAAGTGAAAGCTTTACAGAAGCCTTACCGAGTGGATTTTTCGGATAAGGATATTGAGAATCTAAATGATGTTGGCCGAACAGGGCAGATTAAGGAAATGATTGGAATATTGCGAAAATGGGGTGATGTGGAAAAGTGGAAGGATAGATGGTACAAGAAAAGAGAAGATACAGTGGACAGGACTTACTCAGCATTTCCCATGAGAGAAAAAGAAAAAACAGTGGATGCTTATCCTATGAGAGAGATTCCTGGAGGAGGATATGTACATGTCCCATGGACTAGGCAGGATATTTTGTCATTTACAAATGATTTCCCTTGACTGAGAGAGAAGCCTGTCGAGTGGTATAGGCAGGTTGATAGGTTTGTGAAATTGTCAAAAGTGCTGTGGATTGACCTGAATAGTCTGTTTGATATAATTGTTCCAGCAGACTTGTGGGCAGAATGTAAAATAGTTGTAGATTGGCCTGCTAAAGAATACCCGAGAGATCAAAGAACAGGAGCTCCAGACCCGGAGGTTATGAAAAAATATGAACAGGTCATAGTGTTCCTGAAGAATAAGGTACCTCCAAAAGAGACAGATTGGGTTAAGATAGATCGAACACATCAGGAAGTAAAATAATCAGTTCATGCCTTTTATGAAAGGTTAATACTGGCTTTTAAACAGTTCAGTGGAGATGAACATCTGAGTGATAAGGATTTGAGTCATTTCATATACAGATTTGTATATGGCTTGAGACCTGAAATCAGTGAAATGATACGTGAGCACACAGTTGATTGGCAGAGTAAGAAAATTGATGAAATCTTGAGACATGCGAAGTACTTCAGTGATGAAATTGAGGCAAAACAAAGAAATCTGAAGGAGAAAGCGATGTGGGCACAGGTGAAGGTTGCAGAAAGACAAGAAGCACAGCTGGTTGAACAAGCCAATAATCCAGCAAATAGGCCCAGATATGGTACAGGAAAAGGAAAGGGAAACATAGAAGAGGCGAAGAAAAAGTTTCCGTGCCACAACTGCGGAAAATTAGGGCACTGGAGATCCGAGTGTACGAATCCACCATTGGTGAATAATGACAATCAATCCTTGAATCAACAGGTGCAGAACGAGGGGTGTAATCATCAGCAGCAACAGCAGAAGGTTGTCAAGCAGCAGAATCAAGAGCCAAAACTGCCTTTGCTACAGAACAGAGGATCCGAGAAATACAATCCTCGGGATTCTACAATGAGGAACAGGTAAACAAACCGAGACGTACAAATCCAGTACAACAATACTGGCTAAAGAATGAGGGGAGTGAGTCTGAAGGGGACTTCTGATGGTGCCGAAGAGAGGAGGAAGAGTGCATACTTGGAGCAACTCTAGAAATAGACCAGGCAGGACCATTTGTAGATGGGAAAATAAATGGGGAAAGTGTTACTTTTTTAGTAGACACAGGAGCGACGAGATCAACTGTCAGGTCAGCAGATATAAGAAATCTTCCTCTCTCAGATGAAGCAATCCAAGTGGTTGGTGTGTCTAATACACAGATTAAGACTCGTCTTACTGAACCAGTAAGGGTAAGGATAGGGAAATTTTCGGACATGCACAGGTTTGTAGTGTGTGACACTAGTCCAGTGAACTTGTTAGGTAGGGATTTGTTGTGTAAAATGAATTGCACAATTTTTTGTACTCCGGATGGAATAGCCTTTGAGACACCAGATGAGGATGTCTTATACAGAGTAACTCTAGATAATAGGGAAAATGAGATTGTTGGAACATATGCTGTATTTAATCCGGATGACTTGCCTCAAGAGTTGAGACACACAGTAAAAGCAGCAGTTTGGGATTTTCCTGGAGAGGATGTGGGATTGATGAATAATGTAGATCCAGTAAAGATTACAGGGAAAGAGGGAATCTGTTATCCTAATATCCCACAATACAGATTGACACCAGAGATAATTGAAGGAATAACACCTATAATTGACAAAATGATTCAGCAAGGTGTTTTGAGAGAGTTACTGAGTAGCCCATGTAATTCACCAATAATGGGACTGAAGAAACCTAATGGGAAGTTCAGAATAGTGCAAGATTTGAGAAAAGTTAACAAAATTGTGGTATCATGCTGTCCCATTGTGCCAAATCCATCAGTGATTTTGTATCAGATTCCTCATGATGCTGAATGGTACACAGTAATTGATTTGTGTCATGCTTTCTTTTTAATCCCATTGCGTCATGACAGCCAGCCGATTTTTGCATTTCGGTTTGGACAGCGTATTTTGGCATGGTGCCGAATCCCACAGGGGTATACAGAGAGCCCTTCAATATTCAATCAGTTGCTGAAGAAATCATTGGAAAGTCTGATCATGCCTGAAAGCTCAGTACTAGTACAATATATCGATGACCTACTTGTGGCATCGAAGACACGTGAAGCATGTGAAGTAGATACCATAGCTTTATTGAATCATCTGGCTGATGGAGGATTAAAGGTATCTCCAGCCAAATTGCAATTTTGCAAGAAAGAAGTACATTATCTTGGAGACAATATTGAAAAAGGTCTAAGAAAAGTGACCATTGACAGGATCAAAATTATCAGAGGAATGAGAGCCCCAATGACCCAGAGAGAAGTGAGAATGGTTCTGGGAATGGTGGGTTATTGTCGTCAGTGGATAAGTAACTTTTCCCTGATAGCAAAGCCACTGATTAAATTGACCAAAAGTGAAATAAAAGACCCAGTGGAATTAAATGCAGAACAAATGGCAGCATTCGAAGAATTAAAGAACAGATTATGTGAAGCTCCTGCTCTGGGAATGCCAGACTATGAGAAGGAGTTTGAACTGTACTGTAGTGAGAGGAATGGATGTGCACTTTCAGTGTTAATCCATAAACATGGACGTCTGAGGAGGCCAATTGCATACTTCTCATCAACACTTGACCCAGTAGCTGTGGGTTTACCAGGTTGCCTGAAAGCAGTAGCTGCTACATGCAGAAGCTTGGAACAGAGTGAGGGTATAATAATGGGATATCTTGTACGGGTGTTCGTACCTCATGATGTGGCAATTCTTTTGACTAGAAGCAGAACTCAATACATGTCACATAGTCGGCTGACTAAATATGAGAAAATCATTCTGGGAGCATCAAATGTGACTCTTGAGAGATGTGTGAATGTGAATCCAGCGACACTTTTGCCAGATGCTGAAAATGTGAGTGTGAGAGATGATGTTGATCATGATTGCTTAGATGTGCTTGATTACTGTACAAAACCGAGACCAGACATAAGAGATCTGCCATTGCCTGAGAGTGATCATGTGTTGTTAGTGGATGGATCATGTCTGAGAACAGAGGAAGGTGTGCTGAGTGCAGCATATGCGGTGTGTAAAGTTTCAGAAGTTATGGAAGCTTCACCTTTGAAAGGAGTTAAATCTGCTCAAGTAGCGGAATTGGTGGCACTGACAAAAGCTTGCAAGATTGGAAGAAATGTGAGAGTGACTGTAATGACTGATAGTCAGTACGGATTCGGAGTTGTTCATGATTTTGGCCAGCTTTGGCTACAGAGAGGTTTCATGACCTCAAGTGGAACTCCTATAAAGAATGCTGAAGTGATTGGGAAATTGCTTGAGGCGATACAGCTGCCTAAAGAGAGTTAGCAGTTGTAAAATGTGCTGCTCATGGACAGGGTGATGATTTTGTTACTCTTGGAAATAGGTTTGCAAATGACATAGCACAGTATTGTGCAAAGAACAATCATTCCATTAACAGGGGAAAAGAGAAAGAAATGTCTTTTTGTTCTGTGATGTTTACTAATGTGATGGAAACATGGGATGAGGTGAGGCAGTTGCAGGATGAAGCAGGAGATGAGGAAATGAGAGATTGGATCAAGGCAGGTTGTGCACCAAGAGAAAAAGATCATGTGTGGATCTATAGGGATGGAAGACCAGTCATGCCAAATGCTATGTTGTCAACAATGGCAAGAATGTATCATGGCCAGGGGCACCTGGGAAGGGATGCGATGATTAGGTCCTTTAAACAGACCTGGTACAATGCAAAGTTCAGGCTGATTGCAGAGAGCATCTGTCAAAGATGTTTGATTTGTCAGCAGTTCAATACTGGAAAGAAAACAGTGGTGAGCCTAGGAACAATAGGCAGAGAAGGAGGTCCTTTTACCAGAATGCAAATAGATTTCATTGAAATGCCCCAAGTCAATAGATTGAGGTATGTTCTAGAGGTAGTCTGTTTGTTTTCGAGGTGCGTGGAAGCATATCCGACTAGGAGAAATGATGGAATAACAGTGGCCAAGTTGCTGTTAAGAGAGTTGATTCCTAGGTACGGGTTCCCAGTGACAATTGAGTCAGACAGAGGAGGACACTTCTATAATGAACTCATGAGTTTAATTTGTGAAGCATTGAGTATACAGCAGAAGCTACATTGTGCATACAGGCCAGAGGCTTATGGCGTTGTTGAGCAAATGAACGGCACAATCAAAAACAGAATTGGCAAGATGTGTTTAACCACTGGAATGAAATGGACTGATATCTTGCCTCTAGTGCTGATGACTATTAGATCTACTCCAGACAGAACTACGGGGTTGAGTCCACATGAAATAATAATGGGACGAGCAATGAGACATGCATTCGTGCCCGTTAACAAGCTGATGACTAATACTAATGACATGATTTTGGATTACTGTAAAGGCCTGGCTGACGCAGTTCATTCTGTGTTTCACCAGGTTGGAGAAGACGCCACCACACTTGAAAAGAAGGCAGCCCATGATCTGAGCCCAGGGGACTGGGTGAGAATAAAAGTGCACAGGAGAAGAAATTGCTTGGTTCCAAGGTGGGGAAGACCAAGACAAGTCATTCTGACTACGACAACTGCTGTGAACTGTGCTGGAGTGAAGAACTGGATTCATGCAAGTCATACTCTGAGAGTTCCAAATCCAAAGGATGGGACTGGGAAAGAGTACTTTGAACAGTCAGATTCCAGTGATGATGCAGACACTGAAACAGTGAGAAGAAAAAAGAATCCTGAAAGGGGGGAAGGAGAGTCAGAAAGAGAGTCAGGTGATTCTTTTTTCTTACCAGAAGAAGTTTCAAGAGTTTCAAGAGGAACATTGCGAACCTCAGAAGAGAGCTCAGATTCTGGAAAAGTGCCTGAAGTCCTAACGAGCAGTGGAGAAAATAAAGAGAAAGAAAAGAGCGATTCCACAGAGACTATACCTGAGTCAAATGAAGAGATTGAGAGTAATCCATCTGAGATAACTTCTGAAGAAGTAGGGTCAGAAGAAGATAGAGAGGGACAGATTGCGGAAGACCCCCGAGGAGGTGTAGGGAACATCACTAATAAGCTAGGTGAAGGGATAAGTAGACAGCAAGAAGATTGCGTGTCGGAGACCCGAGGAGGGACAGTAGCAGGGAAATCTCAATTGGTGGAGAAGAAGACTGTGGAAAAAGAGAGAATTGTTGATGAACAAGAGGCAAATGAGACAGAATCGGATGAGAGTGAGAATGAGATACCAGAGGGTCGAGTTCTGAGAAAGAGAACTTGGATTGGAGAAAGAAACAATAGAGAAGTGAAACAGAAAAGAAGTGTGAAAGGGGATCTTTGGCCTAACAAGATAAAGAGGCTGAGATATCGACTGACACGAGTTAACTCATCGAAAGCTGAACAGGTGAACGAGGTGTCAAGCCAAAATCAAGCGAAAGAAGAAGAACCAAAAGAACCAAAGGAACCAGAGGCGATCAAAAGAATCAGAAAGCCCAACCAGAAGTATAGGTCACCAGAATGGACGTATGTGGCATTGCCTGAAGAAGAAGAGGCAGGGAGTCAATGAAATCCAGAGGGGACCTTACTGAAAGTGGTTGAGGAGGAGAAAACTGTTGGAATCCTGAAAGTTATTTTGTCTGACATTGGAGAAGAGACAGATGTTCAGGATCTGATACAATTTGATGTTGATGAAGAAGAAGTGAAAAGTGATGAAAATCCAAATTGAGTGAACTGAAGGAGTCACTTGGAGAAGAGTAAAGAAGAAGAAATCTAAAGAACACTAACAGATTGTAATGATCTAGTGGATGTTTGCTGTTCTAGAGATTCAGTAGTGGAGTAGTAGAGGCTAAGTCAAAAGACACAGTCAAAGTAATAAGATGGCTAACACAGAAAATAATCAAAGTAGATGTACCTTTCTGAAAAGATGGTGCAAATGGTGCTGCTGCTGTACAGGACTATTAATGCTACTATGGAGTGTGCTTGCTTTATTAGTTACTTTTAGAGTTACAATAGACACTTTGGGAATACATACCGAGTATATGACTAACATAGAGAAGAGTTTACAGAAAGTAGTACCAACTAGAATTAGCAATATATACATACACAAGGATTGGTCAATTAATGATTTTTCTAGCAAAGTATTTTCAAAATTGTTGTATGAATACGTAAAGACAATGGAGGTAAGGGATTGCTACGTCTGTATGCAGTTACCTGCATCCGTTTCAGAGGGAGTTACTTATCATCATTTTCCAGCTACGTATGGAATTTCATGTAGTGTGTTGATTAGTATTTTTTATTTATTAGGGAAAATAGATTATAGTATGTCAAATAAGGATAACATTTTTGGGCAATTGCCTATGAATAAAAAACTGAATCCTGCTAAAGAAGCTAACATTTTTGGTGACATTTTTATTGAAATAGAGGAATTAACACTAGAATAAATTTTTAGAAACAATTTAACTTGTAGTTTGAAGGAAGAGGAAGAAGCTTTCCTAGACATGGTAGGTAAAAGGACAATGAACATGCATGAAAAGGCAGGAGGATATAAAATGAGTGAGACAATGTGGGGCATTGAGATGGGAAAGGAGTTGAAGAATGGGGCCAGTCCAACTTTGGCTTTAGATGCACCACAGAAGGGTAAACTATGCATTACCAGAAGGAAATCCCAATATGATTATTATTTTGTTGGGACTAGTGAGTGTCATGATACATACTTTATTGCAACGGGATGGGGATTCAAAGGAGGATAAGATCCAGTTTTCCCGGGAGTGTATTATATTTGTGGGAATAAGGCTTATTACAGGTTGCCTGACCATTGGTATGGCACATGTTATGTTGGCCTGGTCTTTCCGAAGATTTTTCATATGGATAGAATAGAAGATGCAGAACAAATTAATTCTACTAACACGCTTTAAGAGAGAAACTTGGACAGAAATTGTAGGAGATATTTTTGGAGCTTTAATACCAGCAGTGGGAATTTCATTAAATGCATATGGAATTCGGAAGTTGTCAACAGTGGTGGATCACTTATCGACAAGCACCGCTGGAGGGTTTCCATTGGTAAATACAGAGATGGTTGCCTTACGCGCCATGTCTATGCAAAATCGACTTGCCCTTGATATTCTATTTGCAAAAGAGGGTGGAGTCTGTGGAATGCTGAAAGTTCAACATTGTTGCACTTACATTCCTGATGAAAGCAAAGATCTAAAAGTCTATATCAAAAATATTACTGATTTGCATGAAGAATTAGTACCACTGGAAGCTGAAAGTATCTGGACTAAAATGGCTAATAAGATGATTGCTGTTAAGAATTTTATTGCTAAGATAGGTAGTACCATTTTTGGTAAGATATTATTTCCTTTAACATGTGTGATTGTTGCTTTATTGATTCTTAGATTAGGGTGTTTATGCTGTAGATATAGGAGGAATAAAAAGAAAATAATAAAAGAAAATGTTGAAAAGAGACAAAAGAGGTCAAAAAGAGACCCACAAGAAATAGAATTGGAAGAATTTAGGGAGAGCATGTACCTAGAAACAAAAAGAGATGATGAAAGAGAAACTGGAGTTTAATAAAAGAACAAAAAGACATTTGGATTTTTCCTAAAAAGGGGGAACTAAATTTTTTGGGTTGGATTTTTGTGGTGATGATATATCACCAAAGGGGGGATTGCTGGAGCAGGGTTTTCTACTTAAACCCAAACATCAGCTTATATTTCTGTATGTCATAATTAAAATTACTAATAATTAATTATTAAAGTACTAAGTTTTGTCGAGTTTTTTATTAACCAACCTTACTAATGAAAGAACTATACGTGGGAATGCGATTGCATGGCTAAATTAATAGGTGAACTAAGTTGGTGAGCAAATTAATTAAATAAGTGTGGCTTATGTGATATTTGTTATGTGATTGCGCTTTAAAATAATATGCTTTAATGCTTCTTTATGTCGGAAATGGCTAGATAAATACATACACATAAGGGTATTAGTGGGAATTAACACTGTTTAATCAATACAATGTAGTAACGTTGTTTTATGTTTCTTTTTAATTAAGTTGTCCATTTGGGCCTGCTAAGAAAATGGCCGACATCTACAGCCTGCATTTGAGTACATGAAATATGAAGAGAGGCCTCGCTGATTGTGACCTCGGCCTCTGCCTGAACTAAAAGTTATGAAAAAGACGACAACTCTGGGATGACCGCCAGTTATCCTTGGTAGAGAACATTTGTCACAAATGAACATTTTTGATAAACTTGCGGTGGCTTCACTGCGAGTGATACAATTCCGGAGAAGAGCATCCATGGATGTTGCAAATTAGTTTTGGACTTCCTATTTCCTTGTTTTGAATTTTGAGATATCCGAGAGCGGAGATTTTTCTAATGTTGCAAGCTAACATCCTTTCCTGCTCTGCTCAACGGACGTTTTAGAGCTTGTTTGTAACTTTTAGTATGTAAATTTTAGTATAAATATTACTAGACTAGAGAGGGTCTAAGGCCACTTCTTCCTGAACTTATGCTCAGAAGACCGATGCTGACTGAGAGGACGGCGACTCGAGAGACTTTGATTCTTTATTGAGAGACCTGTCCTGATTTAGGGTACGACATTTAGCCAGAATAGGTAAATATGAGAATAATGATCTTGCAATTGAATGGCTTTTCATTTAAACTAATTTAGATAAAATAATTCCTGTTTGAATTACAGTGTCGGGTGGTTATTTCTTTGTCATGTTATTGAGATCTCAAATGTGTTAAACTGTTTAAATCATGACTCAAGGCAATTCAATTTGGTTACATTGACCTCTAATTAGGTGCAGATTGATTTGGGAATTCTCTCTTATATTCAGTGTGGATAGAGTAATAGAATGAATGTTGGTGTAATGGGCCCACCAGCGTATGATGAGTGTATGTGCGCATGACTGTGAAATTACTCTGTCCGTGGAAGTAGGGAGAATTTATAAGCTCTGATCTGCAGCAATTTCACCATGTGAAAAAGCCTTCTGCTGGGATATCATGATTGAGAGAAAAATATTTTCTCATGCTTTTCCCACTGAGGTTTGGAAGGTGATCTATAAGCTAAACTGAGAGCTTATTTTCTGTAAATTCACATTATCTTTCTCAGTCATGTGAGAATGAAGTCTGACATTCTCAGTAAAACATGTACATTCAACAAGTGCAGAGACTGTCAGTTGATTCCTTTGTGTCCTACTGCAGCTTCCCAGAGTGTTCCAAAGAACAACTAGAGCGCTAACAGTCCTACTTATAATAAACGTATGGCACACCTGAAGCCATCTTGCTTGGATTAAATTGGTAACTCTTAAAACATTTAATTTAAAAAGGAACAAAATGAGGGGGTTCATTTTTCCATAAAAAGTATGATTAGTGCTGCAGAAAGAAAAATTAGGGCACATTTTGCGTGACTTCTCAAATCCTCTTCTATTTCATTAAAAAATTCTGACATGCAGACTGAAACATGCACTTTCAATACCAGCAGCAGTTTTCCCTGGTGAGCAGCAGCTTTACTACAGTGATCTAATGAGCAAAAAGAGTGCTAACATTCTGAATTTATGGCAAATGTGTGACACATCTGAATGCCTTCTTGATGGAATCAAAGTAAAAAACTGAAAGTATTTCCTACTGAGGAGACTGCAGTAAATGAGGAAATTAGGAAACTTCATAACAAATAAGTCTCCCAAGATGGCCACCAGAGACAAAAGAGCCCAAATGTAGCCCAAATATCACCCAGATGTAGCCCAATGACAGAATGTCCCAGAGTGTTCTTAAAAACAACTAGAGCGCTTACTGTCTTCATTATGACAAAAGTATGGCACACCTGAAGCCATCTTGATTGGAATAAACTGGTAACACTTAAAACATTTAATTTAAAAAGGAACACAATGAGGGTTTTCATTTTGCCATAGAAATTATGATTAATGCAGAAGAAAGAAAATGAGGGCACATTTTGAGTGACTTCTCAAATCCTCTTCTATTTCATTAAAAAATTCTGACATGCAGACTGAAACATGCACTTTTAATACCAGGAGCAGACTTCCATGATGAACAGTAGTTTTACTACAGTGATCTAATGAGCAACTAGAGTGCTAACATTAGGGGTGGGCGGAATTTGCGTAATTGTGTTACGCAAATCTCCGCGAAACGGTAAAAAATCTCCGCGAGCACGCAGAAATTCCGCGAACACGCGGAATTGCTTGTTCGCGATGCTTTTTTCCTGTTCGCAATTGCTATTTGCGTGCTCGAGGAGAAATATCTCGCGAACATGCATTTTGAGAACGCGAACAAGCAAAAATTTCCCGAAATCGCGGAAAGCAGACTTTTGAGCAATTTTGCGTTCTCCGCGGAACGCGAAATTACGCAAATTCTGCGAGCGAAACGGAATTTGCCGCCCAGGCCTAGCTAACATTCAGAATTTATGGCAAATGTGTGACATATCTGACTACCTTCATGATGGAATCAAAGTAAAAAACTGAAAGCATTTCCTACTGAGGAGACTGCAGTACATGAGGAAATTAGGAAACTTCATAACAAATAAATCTCCCAAGATGGCCACCGGAGACAAAAGAGCCCAAATGTAGCCCAAAATCACCCAGATGTAGCCCAAATATAGCCCAATGACAGAAGTGTGCAAAACACTTATTATTTTGTGTTTTTGCAGTGTTATTTAGTGCAGACTTGTCAGGTATTGGAGTGCTTTACATGAGCATTGGTTACATCACACAAGAACAAATTAATTTTGGTTGTAGACATGGGGAGACTAAGTGATTTGACCAGAATCACAGAATGTCGAGCTGAAGCAGAAACTCCAACCTGGTTCCCCAGTTGCAGAGTCTGCAGTTCTGGAAGTAACACCACATCCTCTCCCCTAAGTGCAACATTTAATCAAGTGGTCAACTGAATAAAAAAACATAAAGATAACAAATAATTTAAAAGTGCTTTGTCGCTATTTGAAAACTCAGAAAATATGTCCTTATTTTAGTCTTTTAGAGCACTAACCATAATTTTGATGCCAATAAGACCCTCTCATATGTGTAATTTCTAAAGGAAATGCTCTAGGTATTACAGTTTTGATTACATCAAGATGACGACAGGCATACCACACTTTTGTAATAAATATAGATTGTTAGCAATCTAGTTGTTCATTAGGATACTGTTGAGAGGCAGAGGCCAGCGGCACGGACTCTGAAAATTGAAGGCAGGTAGGAGGGTGCAAAGGCAACAATTTAACCACACTGAGCAGGCAGGAAGGGCCGTGGCAACACAACAGACTATGGAGTGCAGTGGAAAGGGGGGCAGGGGCAACAAACCAACAATACAGGACTTGCAAGAGAGGCTGTGGCAATGTAATAGACCATTGTGGGCAGAAGGAAGAGGCAAAGGTAGTACAACCATACATGCCAACAGACCCGATTCAGCCAGGAAACGTCCAATGTTATTAAGCTCAAATGGGCTTTATTTGATCTGTCTCCTGTCTACAATCTCCTCTTTTTCAATGTAACTCAAAGGGGAAAATCAATACCCCAGTTTTTTTTCAAAATCTCCCTCTTACCAAGTTCAAAATGTTCGCAAGTATGGTACATTGGATCATGGAAGGATAACAGAGGACAGGAGGGACATGGAGAGGAGCACCAAACTGACCCTGCAGGGCAGGCATCAGGGTTTGCAGCAGCACAATACACCACACAGGGCATGTGGGACGGGAGTGCAGCACAACAATCCATAGAAAGCAAGAGGGAGGGGACAGGACCATGCACATGGACAACAGAGAACAGAGGGGCAAGAGGCAATGGTAGCTAGCTGACCATAATGGACAGACAGGAGAGCAAGCTGCAGCATAACAGACCATAAAGGGCAGGAGGGACGGATCAGGGGCATTACAATGGAACAGACAAACCAGGAGGGAGGGAGTAGGGGTCTGCACATGTAAACAGAGGGCTGGGGGCAAGGGGGCAGGGCAGGAGCAGCAAGATAGCCATGGAGGTCAGGTAGGATGGGCACTGGAAGCAAGACACACCATGAAGAGCAACAGTGAGACTGTGATGGCATACACACAGACCATGGAGGGAAGGTGGGAGGGGGTCAGGGGCAGCTAACTGACCACACAGGGAAGGTGGGAGGGGCCATGGCAGCACAGAAGACCATGCATGGCAAGCGGGAGGGTTAGTGGCAGCACAATGGCTATGATGGGCAAGAAGGAGGGTGCAGGGGCATGCACAAAGGACGATGGAGGATAGAAAGGAGGGTCAGGACCTGTGCACAGACAAGAAAGTGCAGGGGAAGGGGCCTCACAACAGACCGCACGGGGCAGGCAGGAGGAGCAGTTGCAGCACAACAGACCAGGGAGGGCAGAAGGGTGTGGCAGTACAATGGACCATGTAGGACAGGAGGAAGAGGATAGGGGCATGGCATGTGGACAGGCAGGGTGGAGGTGGCAGGGACAGGTTACAGTCATCTGACAATGCTAGGCAGGTGGGAGGGGAGTGGCAGCTCAACAGAACACTCAGAGTAGATAGGAGTGGCAGGTCCATGGAACATGGTGGGCAAAAAGGATGGAGCAGGAGCATACACAAAGACATCGGAGGGCAGGGGGAAGGAGAATAGGGGCAGCAAGCTAAGCAAAGAGGCTAAGCAGGAGGACAATGATGGGCCATAGGATTGGGCAATGGAGGGCAGGAGGAGTCGATTGGTACATCATTCTAAATGGAGGGCAGTGGCAGCACATCAGACCATGCATGGCAGGAGGGAGGAGGCTAGTCCATGGATTCACACAACAGAGGATAGGGAGGAGGGGGATGGGGCAGCAAGCTAACTGTTCAGAGAAGTCGGGTATTAGGAACTTTATTGTTTTTAAAACGTGTGTCTGTGCGAACTACTTAAAATATAAACAAGTATGCAGCATAATCTCACTTTTATTCAGGAAGAAGAGGACGTTTGTGACTGTGACTCCGGGCTCACTTGGCAGAAACACCCCCTGACCCTCCACCCCCTATCGCAAAATGTAATGGCCGTGAAAAGGGTAGGTGAACACAGTGTTATATAGAACATAGTCCTGAGAGCACGATTGAAAATGAAAACTAGATATAGTGTATGGTATAAACTATGCACCAAAAAGTGTGATATAAGATGAACCGGGCGTGAAATATAATATGCAATACATTGTGCACAATGACAGATTCATTGGAGAGCGCGAGATGGCACAGGCACTAGCGCGTGCTATGCGATATGCGCCTTGGAGTGTAATATGCACAGGGCAGTGTTGTGTAACCTAACTAGTCTTGTAATATAAAATATGTGCTGGGGAGTGTAACGTTGCATATGCACTGTGACAAAGATATGGATCCCAGATTGTAATATGTATGGCATAGCACTGTGCGTTATAACATAGGCATCGAGGAAGGCACGTTAGATGGGACAATATAACCCGTGCGAAGACAAGTGTGGCATGACATATTCACGGGGTGGTGTTACAGTGCACATGGGCTAGAGAGTGTCATAGCATATGCACTAGCTAGTGGAATACAACACAGAGGTGTGTGGCACTCAGCAGGCAATGGTGGGTGTAACACAGCATTGGGCTCTGCCAGGAGCGCGCTGTGACTCTCAAGTGATGTTCGTCCCCTTTCCAGAGAGTAATATAAAAAGTATTACACATCCGGCAGTGGATGTGTGTTTTATTAACCGTGAGGGGGGTTTCTTGCATAGTTTTGGTCAAATTTTTGTCGAATCCCCTTTGAATGGCTTGGTGTGCATGTGTATTAAATGTGCCCGTCAATAGCTACCCATGTTTGTATAAATAAACGACAAGGGTGTCTACCGGGATTAGGCACGGTAAGGCATCAGACATGTCAGAGCTTCACTAGTGGTGTAAATACATTCCACGTGGATTCATTGTATGCATAGTCGCCTTTTAATGAATATCACGCAAATCGTCATGGTGATAGGTACGTACGGTTTGTCCAGCATGTCCTAGGTGTGTCTATAAATATATATTTTTTAAAAATAATGAAAAACAGTGGCCGGCCCTGGGGATTGGGGTCAAAAAAATATAATTAGGAGACAGGCCCTGGGGGATGGGGTCATCAGGGCCAATAAATTAGAATAAGAAGGGGAACCACACAGCCCAACTTCTTAAAAAATTAAAATAAATAAAAGACTGGCATCGTGCCGGAGGCCACGCCCCCTCCTTGCAGCACTCTGCAAACACGCCCCCTGGCGAGTTGTAAGTTGGGGAATTAATTCCTCTTCAATACTGAGGGTCCCTGAAGGCCAACTAGCCCAACAGGCATCTCCAGTATGAGCCAGGGAGCTGCGCTGCAGACAGGTGTTCTGAGGCCAAGCCCCTTTTTACACCTCTCTGCAACGCAGCTCTGTGGCGCTTACTGGAGGTACCTAGTGGTCTAGTTTGACCCTAGGGACCCTTAGGATTCAAGGGGACTTAATCTCTCAACTTAGAACAGCAACAGGGCGCGTTTACACAGTGGTGAAGGGAGGGGACGGGGCCTGAGGTGACGTGTGCAAACACGCACTATGACACGTTTTAAATTGGGGATATAATTTCCCTTCAATACTGAGGGCCCCTGGGGGCTAACTAGCCCACCAAGTGCTTCCAGTAAGCGCCACTGAGCTGCATTGCAGAGAGGTGGTCCAGGCCGTGCCACTTTTTACACCTCTCTGCAACGCAGCTCTGCGGCACTTACTGGAGGTACCTAGTAGGCTAGTTGGACCCTAGGGACCAACAGGATTCAAATAAACTTAATCTCCCAACTAAAAACGGACACAAGGCGTGTTTACACAGTGGTGAAGGGAGGGGACGGGGCCTGAGTTAACGTGTGCAAAAACGCCCTGTGGCCTGTTTTAAGAGGTAGTTTTAATCCCCCTGCCCTATTATATACTAGGGGCTTACAGAGGAGGTCATGCTAATCACAGGGGGACCCCAACGCATAATGTTCCCTAGTGTATGTAGGTGTTTTCACTGTATTCTAAGTGTCTTTTAACATAGCACTGGCTCTAGGACTGGTTAGTCAGACTCAGTTACCACCAGTATCCGTCTGAAAAAATTGAGGGTACAGGATGATTTTGCAACAAGGCTTCTTTCTGCTCTTCTTTTTGTTCTTTCTGCACATTATCCTTCTTCCTGCACTTTTCTTCGTCTTTGAGGACTTCTGTTGCTTCTTTCTGCACTTCTTTTTTTTCTTTCTGTGCATTTTTTCTTCTTTCTTCACATGTCCTATCTCTGTAGGCATAGTTAGAAATTAGCATTTAAAAAACCTTTGAAATTCACTGAAAAAACCATAGATTTCAGGGGTGTTATAGTTAGCTGGACTTTTCACTTGTACAAAACCATTGAAATTCCCCCGTTATAGTTAGTTCAGCTAACTATAACTCGCGCGCCCGCAATGCACTGCTGCTGACGTCACATATTACATCACTCATGACATGGTCAGTGACATCACTCATGACATCACTGATGACATCTCAAATGACATCACTGATGACATCACTGATGACATCATCCTTGTGATAGAGTGGCAGACCTCCTCTCACCCTAATATAACCTTTGATACACACATTCAAAAATAGAGACTAAAATTTTCAAAACAATGGACAAACCAATACCAGTTACAACAACCTCTTCAGTAATTCTAAGATCCACATACACATCCACTCATTCACCAACAGTCCTATACAGTCACTCATACATGTACTCACTCATCATATGTACTCATACACCTATACATCCTGTTACACAATGCCACTCATCCATAGAGTTACTCACACACATAGTCACTCATGCTAATAAAGAATCAAACATACATTTACTTGCATATACAGTTATACACACACCACCACACTTACTTCTACGGAAACTTACACATACTTAGTCTTTTAAACAATCGCTTATAGAAACACATACTTATTCATACAGGAACTCTTTCAATCTCTCACTCTCACATATACTCACTTATATACACCAATAGTCACATATACTAATTTAAAACATATGTAGTTACTCATAAAGACACTATTGAGACAGTCATTCACTCACTAACACACCCATACACACACTCATCCACCCATACAGTCCTGCACACATGCTGTCTTCAACACATACAAACAGTGAGTCACTCATTCATGCACCTATGCACTACGTAATACCCCCCACCGAACCATGCAGACACTCAGACTGATACTCAAAAAAACAACTAATAACCAATATAGACACCTATGTAGCTACTCACCAACCCATGCAGCCACTTATACACAAAGTGAGAGGCTGATACAGATATTTACATATTTAAACATTACTCACTAAGCCATGTATTCACTATGATACACTTAATCAGTCAGTTACACAATCAATTTTTCAAAAACAAATCATCCATTTAGACACTTATATACCCATTTATTCTTCCATCGACCTTGAGATATACATATATAAAACATATTTAATTTTCAGAAAAACACACATTCACTGGATGAAGTCATCAGTGATGTCATGAGTGATGTCATTTGAGATGTCATCAGTGATGTCATGAGTGATGTCACTGACCATGTCATGAGTGATGTAATATGTGACGTCATCAGCAGTGCATTGCGGGCACGCGAGTTATAGTTAGCTGAACTAACTATAACGGGGGAATTTCAATGGTTTTGTACAAGTGAAAAGTCCAGCTAACTATAACACCCCTGAAACCTATGGTTTTTTCAGTGAATTTCTGAGGTTTTTTAAATGCTAATTCCTAACTATAACGTGCCTGAAACCTATGGTTGTTTCTGTGAATATATATATATATATATATATATATATATATATATATACATCACAGTTCCCGAATGAGTCATCGAGGCACTTGAACCACTCTTCCAGATCTTATGTTGTGCGTCTGAGGTAACACAGGAGAAACAACTGCAGCAGGCACCGGTGATCTAGGCACAGATACCGTTCTGGAGATCTCCTGGCCCTCTAATGGCAAAGTGTGTCTCTAGATGTCTGAAGCCGGCAGACTCAAGGGCAGGTGCTTGAAATGTGAGGAGTCCCTCGTAATGGATTTTTCAGGATGGTGAGCAGTAACCAGGTGTCCCTTACAGTCACAACTTAAAATGGATCAACATTGAATGGAGCATCAGATTTGTGTTTCCGCCTGTGCTTGACAAGGATACAGTTTTCTTTCTGTAACGTAATGTCCCAAGCACATTGATGCTTGTCTGCATAAATCTTCATTCTGGACTGGTGAGATGAATCAGTGAGTCAAACTTTATGAGCATCAATTGCTCTATCAGTGGTCCACTGTAGCAGCTTGGTACCCATGGCTCTCCCAAACATCAGGGTGGCCAGGCTTTCACTTGTAGAATTGGGGGTAGATGTGTAGGCACAAAGTGTAGAATGAAGGAAAGACTAGAGCTCAAGTCCCTCTAGTGCAGCACGCTGAACAGCCTTCTTAAGAGTACTGATAAAACGCTCAACAATGCCATTAGCCTGGGGCCATAAAGGTGTTCTTTTCTGAAGCTTAATATTCAAATGAGAATGAAAGTCTTTGAAATCCCGATCATTAAATGGTCATCCATTGTCACATGTTCGAATGGACGTAACACCCCAGGTTGCAAATAGGCCTTCTTGTTTTTCAATTACTCGATCATGAGTGATTGCTGAGAGGTCTTCTACCAGAAGATACCGGAAGTACTCCTCTACAATTACCATGAGGTAATGGCCATTTTCAAGGGGCCTGAAGAAGTCAATTGCAATTTTCTCCCAGACATATCTTGGAAGATCCGACATGTTCAAAGCATGATGTGTTGTTTTGGAGAACAGTTACACAAATGGCAAGCCTGGAGTTCTCACTCAACTCACTCCTCAAGATGAGGGAACTAAACACGGTCTCGGCTGGTTTGCTTTGTGGTGACAATTCCTTGATGTCCCTCATGTGCCACTTCAATGTCTTGCTGTTGTAACCTTTCAAGAATAGCAATTCTGGGCCCTCTCAAGATAATCCCTTTTTGCGTAAAGTACAGTTTATCATGCACATTCTTAAATTTATGATATTCATTGTTGTTATCAAGATGTCGAGCATGAGTTCTCCAGGCATGATTAATAATAATGTCTTTGACACTAGACTACGGAGTCTGTAAGGGTCCATAGGGGTCCTGCACTTTATGATACACAAGATACTGCATTGTGCTCTAGTTGTATTTCAGGGTCATCAGCATAGGTTTATGGGTGCTAACTGTATTTCAATTAGTGATAGCCCATCAGAGGTATTTTCTTTTTATATTTATTTATTTATGTTTCAAAAAATGTAACTATGACTGTATACAAACCTTTACAGCAGAGTTGGAAACAGCACACGTGCTAGTCATCACATGTCCATGTGGGTTACATAATGTTGATCAGTAATCTCGTCACTTGTACGCAGTGCTTAATTTGTAAAAGCATAAGTGCCAGGGCTCTAGTCAGCAGGCCACTTTCACGTGCACTGCGCATTGCCACTGCCAATTACAGTAACATCATAATTAATAAGTCAAACTCCTAAATTGTTACAATTCTGACAATTTCCGGAAGCCAAAGTTAAAAGAATGTTTCTGGCAGCAGGTATTAGTAATTCTTAATGTATACTGAATTCATAAACAACAGTTTTTTGTGCTCATCTCCGAATTAAAAAAACATGTGGCAGAATGTCATAGGTGCTGACAATTAAATGTCGTTACAACAAACAAATGATGGACGGAATGCTGACAATGCATACATTCTCCCCCAGTCAAGAGATCTGGGTTAAATCCATCGTTCTTTTGCCCACTACACCACCCCAGTTTAGACATGGCCATATGCAAATCAGTCTTGACCCTGTGCCTCATGGGAACAGTCCAGTCCGAACTGCCAAGCCATGTCTTCCCTGGACCGGAATCAAGCATCCTAGGACCGGTTTCTGGCTATCAGCCGTCATCAGCCATGATAGCTTGACACCAGTGGCGTAGTGAGCACGGGTCCCACGTCTGGGAATACCCATCCCACTTAGGGCGAAAAGCGTTACAACAAACAAATGATGGACGGAATGCTGACAATGCATACATTCTCACCCAGTCAAGAGATCTGGGTTAAATCCATCGTTCTTTTGCCCACTACACCACCCCAGTTTAGACATGGCCATATGCAAATCAGTCTTGACCCTGTGCCTCATGGAAACAGTCAGCCCGAACTGCCAAGCCATGTCTTCCCTGGACCGGAATCAAGCATCCTAGGACCGGTTTCTGGCTATCAGCCGTCATCAGCCATGATAGCTTGACTCCAGTGGCGTAGTGAGCACGGGTCCCACGTCTGGGAATACCCATCCCACTTAGGGCGAAAAGCGTTACAACAAACAAATGATGGACGGAATGCTGACAATGCATACATTCTCCCCCAGTCAAGAGATCTGGGTTAAATCCATCGTTCTTTTGCCCACTACACCACCCCAGTTTAGACATGGCCATATGCAAATCAGTCTTGACCCTGTGCCTCATAGGAACAGTCCAGCCCGAACTGCCAAGCCATGTCTTCCCTGGACCGGAATCAAGCATCCTAGGACCGGTTTCTGGCTATCAGCCGTCATCAGCCATGATAGCTTGACTCC
Source organism: Triturus cristatus (assembly GCF_964204655.1). Classification (NCBI taxonomy): domain Eukaryota; kingdom Metazoa; phylum Chordata; class Amphibia; order Caudata; family Salamandridae; genus Triturus; species Triturus cristatus. The sequence goes on along the minus strand of NC_140588.1, from coordinate 1,026,694,758 downwards.
AGTGGCATAGTGAGCACGGGTCCCACGTCTGGGAATACCCATCCCACTTAGGGCGAAAAGCGTTACAACAAACAAATGATGGACGGAATGCTGACAATGCATACATTCTTGCTCTCCATGCCACTGGAATCAAGCTATCCTGGCTGACGAGGGCTGAAAGCCCGAAACTGGTCCTAGGATGCTTGTTTCCAGTCCAGGGAGGACCTGGCTTGGCAGTTCGGGCTGGACTGTTCCCATGGGGCACAGGGTCAAGACTGATTTGCATATGGCTGGTTTCAAACTGGAATGGCATGGTGAGCATGGGGTGAATGTATGACATTGTTCTGCATTCTGTCCATCAATTGTTGTTTTTGCATTTGACAATTAAATGTCAGTGCTGAGCTTCGATAAAACAGTGGCTCAAATTAAGCACTGCATGTATAATGTCTATTCACATGTAAACAAATTTACTGTTGATCATCAGTGGTATGTGTGTTTTATTTCACTCTCTCTTTCTCTCCCACTCTGGCATTCAATGTGTGTTTGATGATGTGTGGGCATTGGCCTCTGGTCTGTGGATGACCCTGCCATTTTAATGTGTTCAGCAACACTCTTGACACTTTTCTGTATTTTTGGTACTCCTCAGTACAAACAAATATATCTATTCCACCTTTTTTGTCTGCCTTTTTATGTCCTCATATTCAGCCCATTTAAAGCCTCCCAGGCATTGGAGCGAGAAGAAAAGAGTGACACCGCCTCAGTGCACTGGATTTGTAAACTTTATCGACAGACAAGCTTACCGGTGTATCTCCTTCTCAAACACTAGCCGACGGCGATATACACTAGGGACCCAATTGCTAGGCCAGAGAGGCAATAGCAACTCATCCATCCCCTATATTTGGGAAGGAGGAGATCTGTCTAGGCAGGAAGGGCAATAAAATCATTGGACAGGGGGAAAAAAAAAAAAAAAAAAAAAACCCCGTCACCATTTCATAATTTCCCAGAATTCCTGCTTCTTCTTACTTCCTGGTCTTATAAGGTCCATCCTGGATATCCTTAAGAGAGAAGCCTGCCAGTCTGAAAATTCCGTAGGCTTGGGATCTTTCCATTTACAACAAATCTCTCTTCTTGCTATTAAGATGGCATAAAATAGCAGATGCTTGGGTGGACAAGTCAGATTGGGTGTTAATCCAAAGAAAATCAGAGGAAAGTCAAGGGTAATAGATATCTCTAAAGAGCTAGACAGAACTTTCCCCACTTGGTACCAAAAGCTCGATAGGAGAGGGCAAGTCAAAAATATATGGACATCTGAAGCCGCTTCTTCACCGCATCTAGCACAGCACACAGGAAGATCTTTTGCAAATTTAGTTAGCCTCTGTGGTGAAAATTAGGCTCTATGGATCGTGAAGATGTGATTCCTTCTTAACCAAGCAGGCTTTACAATATCCCAGAGTGTCTTACACGAGTTAACCCACAACAGCTCAAGATCAACCTGTGGAATGTAGCTATTCCACAGTGAAGTTGGGAGTTTAAAGTCACCATCGATCTCTTCAAGAATAGTGCGATACCAAAAACCAATCTCTTTTCTAAATGAAGGTTTCTGCGCAGCCTGTGTCTCCAACTGTATGTCCCTACCTAAAATGTAGTTGCTTCTAATAGCATGATTTGTGGTGGCCCAGCTAGAGAGCTGGAGAAATTTAAACCTAGAGATAGAGAAACCTGTTTTTTCCCGGAGGGCCTCCCAAGGGATCAGTGAGCCCTCCACGAAAAGTTCACCCCACCTTGCTATACCGGCCATCCTCAGTGGTAAGGACAAACTATCCTTTAGGAACTCAGGTGTCCCAGGCAAGTCCCAGATTGGGGCTAGGTTAGAAAAATACCCCATCTTCATTGCGGCTCGCATTTTGACCCAAGTTTTTAACAAACCCCATAAAACCTTTAATCTAACTTTTTTTTAAAAACTTGGGATCTCCATATTTAAATAGAAAGCCATCTTCGGAAAAGCCACTCACTCTTAGCATGGACAGGAACATCAAACCCATACCGCTACTTATTGGAACCTTTAGTAGCATCCGTGAATGGGCAAATTGGAAGGCCCAAGCATATATTTGTAGGTCTGGGGCTGCCAGGCCGCCCTTCTCTCTACGTCTTCTTATTTTCTTCCAGGCGATCCTGGACCCTCTAGAAGCCCAAATAAAGGTGTTAAGTTCACTCTGTATTTTTGCTAGAGAAGCACTCTCAAAAAATAAGGGGATACACTCAAAAAGAAAAGTAAACCTTGGTAGGATTGACATTTTAATCAGATTAACCCGACCCAACATAGACAGAGGTAAGTTGGCCCAGTTTTTCAATAGTTTTCTAGTTTCTTTTATAATTAATGATAAATTGTGAGAGGGAATCTTATCAATTTCATGTAGGACATGGACACCCAGATATCTTATATCAGTTTTTAAGGAAGGAAGATGAGAGTCTACATACATATTCCAGGCCATAATTTCCGTCTTCAAGGTGTTAATCTTATAATCTGAAAAGGATCCAAATTTCTGGGCTAGTTCGATAACAGCTGGGAACGCCATATTCAAGTTGTCTGTCAGAATAAGGATGTCATCGGCATAAAGTGCCACTTTCCTTTCCCACTCTCCATATTTAAATGGAAACACCCTAATGTCATCTCGCAACATCTGTGCAAAGGGTTCAATATATAAATTAAATAGTAAAGGGGAAAGAGGGCATCCCTGACGCGTACCCCTTGTTATCACAAGAGATTTTGTGAGGGAACCATTAACCATGATATTTGCTGATGGATTGCAGTATATAAGAGAGATGACTCGTCTAAATTTATCGCCTAGCTTAAATTTGGCCAAGACCTCCGACATGAACAGCCAATTGACCCTGTCGAAGGCCTTCTCCGCGTCCAGTGTCATTCCCGCCAAAGGAAGAGACCATGCTGAAGCCATATCAATGGCTCCAATGAAATCATTGGTTAAATCAGACAGGTGACGGCCCTTAAGAAAGCCCTTTTGGTCTGGATGTAATAGAGCACCTACGACTCCTCCCAATCTATTGGCCATGATGGAAACGAAGATTTTATAATCGGTGTTCAAAATTGAGATTGGCCTGTAGGATTCACAATTTGAAGCTGATTTCCCAGGCTTCAATATTAGTGATATTGTCGCTTTATTCCACGAGGGAGGAAGAGGAGTACCATCTTGTAGGATTTCATTAAACAAGGTAGTTAGAAAAGGGGTGATCTCTTTAGCCAAGCATATATATATTTCCGAAGGTAAACCATCCGGCCCAACTGCTTTCCCTTTTTTTGAGCTCATTATAGCCCTATATACCTCATCATATGTAATAGGTGCATCTATTTTCGTTTGTTGATCTAAATTTAACCCAGGAAGATGTATATTGTTTAACAGGGACTGAGCTTTAGCAGAATCATGGTTTCCCTCTTCCTTATATAAATCCGAAAAAAATAAATAAAATTGTGTTTTGATGTCCTCGTCAGAGGTGTACGATGTCCCAGATTTACAAACTGAGCTAATATAGTTCCTTGCCCGGTCTGATCTAATTTTCCAGGCAAGAAGTTTCCCGGCGCCCTCCCCATACTCAAAATGGGCGATCTTGCTAGCTTCCCATCTTTGTGATAGTCTGAAATTAAGGACAGATTCCAGGTCCCCCTTCAGGGACCGTAGAGTCTCTTGTGCACCCTCAATACTCTCTCGGTTGCCCTGATCAATAACTACTTGGATTGCTTTGATTTTACTTTCGATATCTGCGATGTCTGCCTTGTACCTTTTTGACCTATAGGAGGAGATACTTGTAATATGCCCCCTCAAGTAGGCCTTAAGAGCCTCCCATATAGTGGTGGTTGAAGCTGTTAGGGCATTTCTAGCCAAGAATAATTCAATTTCTGCCTGAAGGTCCACTAATATGTCTTCCTGCAAAAGTAGAGTACGGTCCATTGACCATGTCCTCTCCACTGGGGGTGCCGGTTTGTTGATGACTAGGCTAACCGCAGAATGGTCAGAGAGGTGAGACGGAAGATAAAAAATATCCTCTACCCAGCTTTTTATTGATTGACTCACTAAAATAAAGTCAATCCTAGACTTATGCCCATATTTATAGTTGCAGAAAGAGTACTCTCTTTTAGTCCCTGCCTTTATCCTCCATATATCTAAGAAACCCAATTGTTTCATAAAATCAGTGAGGCATGCTCTAGTTTTGTGGGATGTAGATGGCCTGTACTGTGAAGTCTTGTCTAACAGGGGATTCAAGATCAGGTTAAAATCACCTGCCAAGACGACTGGGCTAGAGAACGATATTAAAGCAGATGTCATGCCATTGAAAGATAAAGGGTCATCCTGATTTGGACCATAGTAACCTGCAATTGTTATTTTTACATCCTTTACTTGACACTCTGCTATGGCCCATCTCCCCCCTGAATCCACGACTTTAGAAAGAAGTGTTGCTTGGGCCGATTTTTTAACCAATATAGCTACACCCCTGGTATTAACAGATTGAGTGGTACAAACTGTAAAATCCAACCAGCCCAACCTCTTAACTAAAACAGATAATTCTGACTCAGTTAAATGTGTCTCCTGCAATATAATGATCTGCGCACTATTATCCCGTAAATATTGGAAAATCCGATGCCTCCTTGAATTAGTGCGCAGGCCATTAACATTCCAGGAGAGAATGCCTAAGCTATTCATGATTCCAAGTCATCCTCAAAAAAAAAAAAAAAAAACCCTCTTGACTGTAAATCTCACACAAGCTTATCATACTTCTAGCTCCCAAAAAAAGGACGGAATGGACTATACTAAGGAAAATGAGGACTGTTTTTTTCTTTTTTCCCAATGCAACACCCACCCTTATCACCCCCCCGTGCCCTCGTCCCAACCCTACCACCCCTACCACCCCTGCAAACCCACCCATGGAAACCCTTGCCCCAAGAATCTGGACCTAGTCCAGAATTCGGCACCTTAGCTGCATAGTGCGAAGCACTCAACTGTAATTAACTTCATGCCTATACTATTCTTTTATTATCCCATTCTATAATCCCGCAAGCCAAACAAATGAAGGAATAATCTTATTATTTCTTTTTATTTTTTTAATTTATTTTTATCCTTCTTTTTCCTTTCCTTTTTCTTTTGCATTACTTTCTCCCAAGTTGTTGAAGAAGCCAATCAATCAATTAGCTTTATTCGGCACTTAAGTCATAAAAGCACATTTACAGACATTACATATAAATACACATAAATTACCTAAAAAGTTAAAATTGCAATTAAATTTATAGATGGCCGACGAGCTTGAATTAAAAATATAAAAGTTAAGAAGATAAACATGTCGAATTGTAATATACAGGAGGTAGCTAGACGTTACATTCACACCCCAGCTCTCCAGCTCTCGACTTCAAGGTATTTCTCCATGGGAAATTTGCAAGATCAATGCTAGCTCAAAAGAAAGGAGCTGGCAGGTAACCTCAGGGCTTTTGATCTTATACTCCAGGCCCACCCTAGGAATTTGGCCACTGCTATACATGTTGGGGGAGTAGGATCGGTGCACAGAATGCGAAGAGCTATGGCATATCTTCTGGTACCCAAAAGCTTGCAGATTGGTTGTATCCATCTTTTACGAGGTACCACATACATAGGACAGAAAAATAAAACATGTCCGATATTTTCACATAATTCAGCACATCTGTAACACTTATCATTTTTACTGCCTTGCTTCTCCCATCTAGAGGTGAATTCTGCCCACCCGTAACTGGAAATATAACTTACGATCAGAAGTTTTTTCAATAATATCCCAATAATCCTCTAGGTGGGGAAGAACTTTTAGATCAAAAAAACGGGCTGTTAAATGGGTGGAAAGGCCTTGGGTAAATTCCAACTTGTAAACCCATTCCCAATACAGATTTTTCAGGTTTTCTTTAGATGGGAAAACAGTGTTTGCAGGGTTTTTCCAAAGATCTAACAGGCCTAAGCTTCCCAGAATAGATTTTATTCCTAACAGCCATGGTATTTTTTGGGACCTGTCAGATTCTATGATGTCCAGAAAGCCGCTCCTATAATGAGTTAGTTCATCAGTGCACCAGAGACGACGCCAGTATAGTATTGGACGTAACCTCGCCAGGTGCTCCAGGGGTTTCTTGCCCAAGTCCAATAATAGCGGCCGCAGTGGTGTACTGGAAGGAAGGTTTGTGACTTTACGCAAAAAAGTGTTTTCTAGAGCTTTCAGGCTATTCAGGTTGTTAAAGCCCCAGAGCTCAGCCCCATAGAGGCATGAGCCCAGGACCTTAGTTCCATAAATTGTTGAAGAAGCCTATCCGCTGCCTCCACAGATCTAACATTGTACATTTTGTTATTGTACATTATTCTCAAGGCAGCGGGAAACTTCAGCGGGAAACTTCAGCGGGAAACTTCAGCTGGGCCACAGCACCCAGCTTACGGAAGTCTTCCAGTCTTTTACCTAGCTCCCACTGTCTTTCAAGAGTAATTTTTGAAAGATCTGACCTAATCTGAAAAGAAAAACCTTTGGCTAAAAGTGATTTCTGTTTGAGAGCTAGAGTTAATATTTTCTCTTTAAGGGTATACGTCATAAAGTTAACTAGAATCTTCCTGGGCTTCTGTCTTTGTGGGGATTTACGAAATGGGTCTCTGTGGATCCTTTGTATATCTCGCAATAACTCCTCTTCCGATATGTCTGGACCCAGAGCTTCTTTTAGAAGGGAAACAATAAACTGCTTAATATCGCTCCCTTCTCTTTCCTCCGGAACATTAAGAAGTCGGAGGTTGTTCCTTCTACTGTTATTTTCCAGGGCCTCCATTCTCTCCGCTTGGTTAGCTTCACTGGTTTTTAAGAGCTCTATTTTATCCTCAGCTTGTCGAAGACTCGATGTTAAATTTGTAACATTGCTTTCTAGTGTTGCCGTTCTGGTATTTAGAAGGTCAATTTTTGTCTCCAGAGATTCGCAGAAACTCCTGATCTCCAACTGGTTGGCAGTTGAGGTCTGAAAACCTAATTTAATGTCCTGAGATAGTGCTCTCAGCATTTGCCCAACAGAGTACTCTGATTGTTCTTCTATTGGAAACAGAGAAGGCTCTCCATCAGGAGGTGACACAATTGTGTCATCTTGCAATTCAGTGGTATCCGATAGTACCGCTACAGCGCCCCCGGTCTGAGACATAACCCTCTGTTGAGATTGCGAGGGTTCCCCTAAGGCCAGGTTATTCTGAGAAAGATTACTTGATAGCTCCGCGGAGCTCATGACTGGAAGCTCTAAGCAGTCCTGTATTGTGCTAATAGAGGTTGGGCTTTTGGGGAGCACCAAAATCTGGGGTAACACCTTGAAATAAGATCTCAAGGAAGGTGTTATTTTGAGAGCCCCCCCCAGTTGGCTTTTTCGTTTCTGTTTTAAAGTGTAAGCTTTACCTGCCACTGGGGTGGCTGCTGGCTCAAAGGATACAACAGGAACAGAAGGAACCGCTTCCGTTGGAGATGTGACGCCTGAAAGAACTACCGGGCTATCTGTCTGGGCAGACGACTTGCTCGTTGAACCCATCGTCTGCTGTGATCTCCTAATAATAGCTGTAGTAGTAGTAACTGTGGTGACGATATTTTTGCGGGGTTTAACTACACTCTTTTTTACCCCTTCCTTCTGTTTTTAAGATTTTGTTTATCCTGAGCGACTGCCTGCCCGCCCTGGCGCTTAGAACATCGGGTGGCACAGGCAGTCTGGGCTTGCTTAACATTCGCCGTTCCCCCTACAAATCAGTGCAATGTTAACATTTTAAAATGAATGAATGGATAAGATAAAATAATGGCAGCTTAGCAAGGAGCTTTTGTTGACAAAGCTTTAATGTGTAGAGTCCAAGAAAAACTTGGGGCAATCTTCTGCTGCTTAGTAAACCCTTTAAGCATGCACCTTCAGCACCTGTCTGTCTTATGTTCTCACAGCTTAATGATCCTGTTGGTGAGCACATCCGGAGTCTTATATTATCGCTTCCTTAATTACGGGCTAAAGTGCAAAGGCGTTGGAGCAAACCGCGTTGTGAAACGCAGAAATAAAATGTAAATGATCTAGTGCAGGGGGTACCGACACAGTCATGGATTCTCCCACTCTTTTACCCAGTGCTTAGTTTGTAACAAAAAACAAGTGCCAGAGCTCCTGTCAGGAGGCAGCTTGCACCAGCCCATTTCTCCTGTTAGCACCGCCTAAAACAGAACCAACTGCAAGCCATGAAACTGGGGAGAGGATGTGGCATAGCAGCCAGAGCTGCAGACTCGAGACCTGGGGTTCCAGGTTCGAGTCTCCGCGTCTGCTCAACATCCTGTGATTCTGGGCAAATCACTTGATCACCCCATAAATTAATCTGTCCTTAACTGATGCTCATGAAAAGTGCAGGTGCCGAGCACTGAGCACTTTTACATGAACTAAAGTGCAGAGATATTAGTGCAGACCTCGCGCTAGGGCAGAGGTCTTCAAACTTTTGTAGGTTGAGCCCCCCAGCTGAATTTTTTTAGATGTTGGGCCCCCCTACCACCCGACAGAAAGTTCTAGAATCTGGTACACTACATAATTGACCGACACGCGCATATCACAGGTTAAATCCGGCAAATAATGTTCTACGCAATAAGAGTGTTTAGTAAACTGCAGGTTTGTGAGTGGGTGTGATGAAATGACAGAGGCTTATTACATAGCTCAAAACACAATTTTCCAAGATACAATGTGTGCACATTTTTTTTACTCGTATGCTTTGTTTTACACATGACATAGATTAATAATAACACCACCAACATAAATGTGATGGGTGTGCCTGTTTTACAGCACGGGAACGGTCAATCTTTGGATGGATTTTTGCTCCTGCCATCCTCAGGTTGTGCTCCACATCCAGTCTTAAACTGTACTTAGTCTTTAATACAACAAGTGCTGAGAACCCAATCTCACATAAATAGGACGAACTGAAAGGCAAGAGAGTTTTGATAGCAGTTTCTCTCAAAGCTGAATACTCTGCAGACATTTTCAGCCAAAACAGTGACTGTAAGGGAGACCGTGTTATCAGATTTTTCGAGCACTCTCTAGCTCAGAGTTGGTACACCAGAAACAATTCTTCTCTAGAAATCATTAACAAACATTTTAGGCAGCATTATAATAGGATAGTTACCCCCCAACCCATTATAGATCCGAAGACAAAGGTGAAAGTCCACAGAGAGGGAGCTGAACAAACACCTAATTGGGAATTCCTCAGTGGTACAATAAGTTGCTTGCCTGAAGCAGTGGAGGTTTAGGAAACGTCGGGCTTATGTTTAAAAAAAAAAAACTGATAATAAATGAATGATGTTGTCTTTATTTCAGAGCAATGTTATCTGACAGACTTTGTGGTGGCAGGGACATGTTAAAGATTTTGGGTGCCCTGGCCGAAAACTATTCTGGGGGCCCCTGTTCAGAACAGCTTTGAGTTTAAATGATTCACTTTCAGCTCTTCTATACCCTCTTTAGAAAGGCTACTAACGGTTCACAGGTACCATGGTTGAAATTCTAAAAATGTCCACATCTAATATTCAGAGATAGTGATGTGTGTTTTCACTGTTGTAACAAAACAGCAGTCCTCTAATTTTACAGCAAATAATATCTGTAATATCCGCCAATTTCTCATATCTGAGGATTCGTGTTGATCTAAAATAAACTTTTTTATGGTTGTTGCATGAAACAAACACATTTCTCTGCAAATAGTAATAAACTCTCTCACATCAATCACATTAAAAAGAAATGAATCAAAACGGTATTTACAAGAATCTGTTTAGGAATTATTCCAGGCCATCAGGGCAAAAACATAGCTGCCTCTATCAAGGGGCCCCTTATGTAATTTAGGATGAAAACCTTGATGGGGCAGGACATGCACATACTTGTGTACAGCGGCACAACTAGACCCTAACTTCGGGTGGTGGCTAACACTCCCGGCCAGGGCTGGCCCTAGCACTAGTCGCACACAGTGCAACAATGCACAGTGCAACAGTCCCCTCCCCCAATTCCTCCTTCTCCATGAATTTCCTCACTACCACTCACCAACAATGCACATAATCTCTCTATAGCACTTTATGGCAAATATTACATTTTTTATAGCACTACTCATTGTTTACACACCCTCAGTTCTTTGATCTGCATGGTACACATTCTTTGTAGCAGGCACATTAAACCGCTGCGCTGAGTGGGTGGCAGGAGTACCCATGTGAGTACACAGTGAGCCATGTAGCAGTGTGAGAGTAGGTTAAGAGGATTGACTGCAGGGTGAATGAGGTGACCATATGAATTTGCGTGCGGATGTAAGTGCAGAGTGGGACGAATGAATGTATGGTTAGTGATTAGCTTATTTGAGTGAGATTGCAGATTGAGCAGTGAGGGGGACAGGTGAGTGAAGTGTCACATGAGTGCAGGTTGAGCAGTGTACTCGTGTGACTGCAGGGTGAGATACAGGGTGAACAGTGCAAGTGCACTGTGAGTGCAGAGTGATCACTGTGAGTGCAGGGTGAGCGGGTGAATAGTGTGAGTGCATCGGGATCAGTGTGTGGGCATTGTGATTGCTGTGTGTGCAGGGTGAGTGTGAAAGTGAAGGGCGAGAATGAGGAGCGAGTTGTCTGAATGCAAGGTGCATTCCCAGACACTTGAAGTAACTCAGCAGGTTATTAATGGCGGCGTAGGGTTTCAAATATAAGTTAAACTATTATGGCATTAAGCAGGGATCAAGGTGGAGGAAATCACTGATCTTGAAACAAACTTCCAGTTTTATGATTAGGGTTACCAGCTCATTATTTTGATGTCCCAGGCGGTACAAAAATAACCAGTCACCTAAAGATGTATTGTCAGCACTTGTCTGTGCATACTTTGAACAGCAAATATAAATAGAAAGCACTTTTGCTTTTGTTCTAGGGCTGCCTGAATGATCTATGACTGATAATAAAAGGGGGCACTACTGATTAGAAGAGCACTGATCCACAAGTTCCGAACAAGCCGATATGTTGTTGAGAAGAATGCAGACTTTAAAGAATATTACCCAGTTGGTATAAAAGCCCTCACTCGCCAACCTGGTTGGTGACATGCTTCATCATCGGGCTCCACTGGGATGACCGAATGTCATCCCAGTGTGCTACAACGCCAGGTTACTGCGGAGCGGGGTTCGTGTGTGGTGGTAGTGAATTTAAAATATCCAATTTAGTCAAAAATAAAACTTTAATAGTTTTGCTAATTGGAAAAGAATAAAAAGGAGTGAGGGTCAAAAAATAGAAGACCTGTTTCACTCCACGGCGGTCAACATGTTTCTGCCTCAGTGAGTGTTCATCAGGCTTTCATCAGGACCAGAGTGGGAGTGCGGAGCCCCGGTGGTATGAACGCGCTAAGGTTCACCCTACCGTGGACTGCTGTGTGAAAAATTATTTACAGAGGAGACTTCCTGCCTCCCACTGCAGCTGAAGCATTTCAGCTCTACCAATTAACCCCCTCCTGGGACGGTGAACTGTTAGCTCTTAACAGACAAAAGCATGGGCATGTCTGCCCCATGAGTTCCCCTCCCTCCCCCCTCCAACCCTCTGTTACTGGAGTTCTCTAATGAAAAACAAAAAATCCCATATGGAATGGGTGAAGACTGGCGATGCTGGGGGCAGTGGAAGACATCAAAGGTAAGATTTTAGGGTGGAGTATGCCCCCCCCCCGAGATGGTGTCGCACTCACTCTGCTCTAGGGAGTGAAGATTAAGGGCATCATTAGGATGCCGACGTAAAAGGGACCGCCTGCCATAAGTGCGGCGGTCCCGTGGGGGTGATTAGGATTTTAACATTGCGGCGGGCGGTGCTTTCAGCATCACCCACCGCAATGCCAAAAATGCATGTTGTGCATTTGCATGCTCAACGTGGCAGGCACCGTGCGGTGCCTGCTGCATTGTGCATGCAAATGATGGGGGATACCATAGGTACCCCCATGTGCACCAACTTCATGGGGGCCGCAACAGGCCCCCAAATGTGATTCCCACATGCGTTTCTCTGGCGGCAACGCCACCACGGAAAGGCTGCTCCCCGCCTGCATGCAAATATGGATGGCAGTGTCTAGCAGACACTGCCACCATATCTTCCCGTCTGCCGCGCTACCCCCCGCCATACTGATATGGCGGGGGAAATGGGAGGCGGGCAGGGGATAATGTCAGGTGGATCACTACCGCTATGCGGGCGGTGGCGATCCGCACGACATACTAATGGACCCCTAAGAGTTGTGATGGACCGGTGCTGGCAGCTCTATTTGTTGCAATCGTCGATCTTTCAGCTATCAGCAACCTCTTTGCTTTTAACATGAATTTTATGAAGTATGCAGTCACTTGGGGAGCTTCGGTCGCCCTTCAGGCAGAAGAGTAATGCATGCTGGCACGATCTGATGCCATGTTGATTAAAGATGTTTCGCAACAGAGCCTTACGTTCTGTTAGTAGCACAGGGCATATTGATAGGATGTGAGTCTAACTTTCATCCTGTTGATGGCAAAGTATGCACTTAATCGTAGAAGTTGTCAGGAGCCATTTAGGCAGGCAGTCAGGCGTTGAAAACAGCCCAAAGCGTTAGTGGTGTGGCTTGATTTTACAAAAGCTTTTGAGTAGAACTGAGTAGGCCTGCGGACAGGGCTGTTTATGGGAGTTGATATACCTCCATGCATGTCTTCTTTTGCTGAAGTTTTGTTTGTCTCTATTCCATGAGAGTCTATTTATGTGTTTGTTTAAAGTTATTTTGAAAGAACTATGAGGTAGGGCCTGCTCCCATAACTGTTGCTTTTTAGCCCCCGTCAGGGGCAGGTATTTGTTTTTGTCAGAAGGCCTGCTTGTATTTGTTTCCAAATCAGAAAACAAAATGTTGCCTGGTGTGAGTACTCTAAAAGTGACATGGACACTTTTTTGAATAATGCTTGATCAATCAGGCCAAATTTCTGCCGGATCTGAGACGGAGTTGTGTTTTGAGGGAGCTGAAATAAGAAGCAAAGTAAGGATGTAAACCTTCCCAGGATAAGCTTTGGTTCCAAAACTTATTGTGGGGATAAACTTGGCTAGTATAATTGTAAGAAGAGGGTACAGAGTTGAACTGTGCTGTTAAATGTAGGCGGCAAGACAGACAGTCTTGCAGCCAGACCCCCAGGTACTTATAGCTTGTACTTCTGGAAACGGGGTAGCCGCCCAAAGACCAGCTTCCTTTCTTTTTGATCTTTCTTCCAAACTCCACACCCTGAGTTTTTGGCAAGGTTTATAGCCAATTTATTCTCATGCAGTAGGTGTGTAGATTGTTTGGTAGCCTTTGTAGCCCCATTCCAGTTAGAATGATGAGGACCAGATCATCTACATATTGCAATGAAAACACCTGGCATAGACCCAGACTAGGAGGGTGAGACCTTGCTGCATCCAGGTGTGAGCTTGGATCAGAAATAAAAAAGAATGAAAAGCATTATATCGAGCACACACCCTTGCTTCAGGACCGCCTCCATCAACATTTTGGATCACAGACCTTGATCTACGCCAGGTGTGACCTTTGCCGAGTTATTAGAATATCATTGTTGGATGGCACGCAGCAGCTTTGTGGGAATATTCCAGCCGGCCAACGTGGTCAAAGGCCTTGGTGATATCCACGAAATAGGTGTACAGAAATTGTATTTTAGCTGAATATTTCTCAATGATCATGGAAAGTGCAACCAAGCTGTCCGTACTGCTAGACATGGTTCTAAATCCCATTTTCCTAAAAGGGATTCCATTTTCTCTTGCAGCCCAGTCCTCCGGTTTGGACAATACCAGACCGGTGAAATATTTTTAATTTGTATGCAGAAGGGCAATCAGACCATAACTATCTGGGGATGAATAAGGGCCTTTTCTGTAAATTTTTTGCAAAATAGACCTGCTCCATGATTCGGGTATGACCTCCGCAGCTAGAAGATAAACAGTATTTGCAATTGAGCACTTCAGAAATCGCAGCCTAGTTAATATATGGCTCCTGAAAGCCCATTCAGTCATAGGGCTCTATCACCTCTGATTTTCTCAATTTTCTATTTGATTTCCCTGCGTGAGAACGACAGGGGAGTTGCAAGTTGCCCTTTGTGTGCAGGGAAGGGATTTTGATACTGGCTGTGATATAGAGAACTGATGTGATCCAGCCACGCTTCTTGAGTGACATTGTCCCCTAACATCCGAATAGGATCTCTATCTAGCTTATTTATTAATGACCAGAGAGATTTTGCTGTTGCTACTGTTGCAGGCTTGCACAATGTTAATACAGCACTGATCATTTTGAGTTGTTTTTGCCACCCAAACCCCTTTATTTTAAGCCTTTCATAGCTCTCAAACATTGCGATTTGAAATGCGGGTTCTGAGTGTATTTTTCCTTTGCCCGGTGTTGGAGCTTAGGTCAGTGCAAATACCCTTTTTAGGCTGAGCCTAGAGTCAGCGCGCAAGCGCTGCTCTGGTGAACATCTGCTGTAGTTCAGTAGGTAAGGGAAGCCCAGTCCACTCCCCCGCCTATATTTTTCATTGGCTTGTGTCTTCGTAAATGCTGCCTTCTGATTTGTTTTTAGGCTTGTTAGTCCCTCCTTATTACTGCCATGTTGTCATTTACTTTGAGTGTTACATGATACGGTATGTGTTATTTAGACTGTGAGCACTATTTTCGTGCCTTCTCCCCTCCCCTCCGCCCGAACTCCCGTTTTTCGTGCCTTCCCCCCCTCACTCCCATTGTCTGCGCCTCCTGTCTCCCCTGCCCCCACCGTCTGTGATTACTACCGTTTACAATGCAATACGTCTCGCGTAAATGCGAGTCATATTGCATTGCAAATGCTTGTTGTCTGAGGCAGCCAGTTTATCCACGCTCAATATGGATGCATGCCTCCTTGCTGCCTTCTTTTGGTTTCTGGATACCAGATGCCAGATGCTACCCTAAGGGGGTGGAGGTCTGCCAATGCTGCTTGCCTGGGCTTCCTGTGAGACACCTGGTCTCTTACAGTCTGTCTCTGTTCTTCCAAATGCAGGCTGCTGTCCTGGTTCTTTCTTAGAAGTCTGAGGAGGGCAGCGGGGTGATCTCCTGCACAGCAACGCACTGACTCCTGTGTGCCATTCAAATAAAAACAAGCATTGGCACAGCCAATAGGTCTCGCCTTTGGGACCTTATAAGTGTTTGGCCATGCAACAGTTGCTTAACTAAATACTTATAAGGTCCCAAAAGCTAGACCTATTGGCTATGCCAAGCGGCCCTGCGGCCGCGAAAGTGATCGCGATCAAACATCAAAGCAGCCGTGCGGCCGCGATAGTGAAAATAATTGCGGCCAAGGGCGGCGCGCGTACCCGCGCACATGCACTGTAGCTCTAGGCTGGCCTGGTAGCACTTTTTGGAGCCCTCTCAATAAGTCTCGCCAGACCAGCGCATGCGCTGGGTCAGGCGAGACCTAACCAGCGCAGTCCACCAGTGTGCCCCTCAGGGGCAGATGATGTATCCCCTGGGATCCTGCCTCCCTGTTGCAGTTCTAGCAGCAGGAGCACACTGACAGCTTCCGCCATGTTGCCTGCTTTACTATGGCTCTCCCCATATCATTCATAAAATGGGAGGTGTTTGTGTAGTTGAAGCATTCACCCTTACATCCATTTCTATTTATGTTACATTTTTATGCACTACAACTTCTTATATGTTTTGTAGGTTTAAGAGACCAGAGTATTGAGCAGCGCGTCATTGATCTCATATGGAATAAACGTGTCCTAAAGAGACCCAGTTCCGGTACCAGCTTTTCAGCGCTCTGAGGTTTTAGCAGCGACTCCTTTCTTTTGCCTAAGGGAGCAAACTCGAGACCCCAACAAATGTTTCCAGTGTTTTGGTGAACACTGATTAGAATGTCACCTTCAGGAGCCGAGTTTGTAATGTATTAATTCAGTGTAGTACATTTTATAATTCTACAGCAGCAGTATGCGTAAAATGTATAGTAACATATTACACTCCTTGATTAGTTCTGTGGTAGGAGATGCCTTAAAAGGATTAAAGCTTGGGTTGCTATGTATTCATGGCTTCCCATATTCTATCAGCTCATTCTTGGGGGAGGGTCGATCTCTACAGATGACTGCGGACCCACTCAAAGTATTGGCAAAACATAGGTTGCATCTTTATACACTGACTGCAGAGTATCCCAAAGCTGTATAATGAATTCAGTGTTTTTATTTCAAATATTGTATGCTTTATTTTTCAAATATATCTTACCCAGACAGAATCTAAATGGAAAACCTTGCCAAGACCTAATTTACTTTCCACAGGATTCAGCCATTTAGGGGCATATCAACAACAACCGGCGATAATTATCGCAAAGCGCACTTAGCGCTAGGATAATTATCGCCGGCTAGCGTGGATTTTTATCGCTGAGATAGCGTACTATTAGCAACGCTTATCTCAATAGCGATAAAAATCCTCACGCTAACTGGCTAACGTGAGATTAGCGCTGGAAACCCAGCGATTATCTCACGTTAGCTTGTTGATATAAACTCACAAACTTAGCCATGATATCCACCTTCCATAGGATATCATGGCTAAGTCAGTCCTGAAGCAGGTGTTAGGAAAGTAGCGATAACAGGTGTTATCGCTACTTTTCCTGACGCTATGCTTCATAGCGTGGGGTTTGATGATAGGAGAAATGTCGCTTAGCGACATTTCTCCTATCATGTCAGGTCAGGAACGCCCACTTTGCATCTCATTAGAGATGCAAAGCTGGGCGTTAGAAATCCCCACGCTAAAGCAAGGTTTCACGCGTTAGCGTGACCTTGCAAATATAGCGATAAAATTATCTTATTAAAGCGGCGATAATTTTTTATCGCCTCGTTGTAAATATGCCCCTTTGTTCGCTGTCGTAGTACAGGTAGCATATCAGTTTATGTTACATTTTGAGCACCTTCTGATCCCATTCTCTCTGTTGAGGGTTAAAAGACCTGGAATATTTATTATTTATAATTGTATGGAGTAAATGTGTCTAAAGCAGACCTAATTAGGTTTTCCAGCACTTCAGTATACTGACATTTTAGCAGAGTGTTAAGAGGGAAAACTCGAAACTCTGACAAATGTTTACAGAGCTTGGTGAACACTGAATAGAATGCCACCTTCAGAAATAGTTTGTGAATTATGAGTTAATTGTAGTACAATTTATAGTTTTTACAGCAGCAGCATGCATAAAATACACAGTGTAATATTACACTCGTCGATCACTTCTGTGGGATGACGTGCGTGCCTTTAAATGACCAATGCTTGCGTTGTTATGGACTTTCTGCATTGCATATTCACTTGCCTCATACTTTAAAGATGGCTGGATCCCTACAGATGCATAGCTATGAAAAGCAGTGACAAAGCCAGGAGGATTAGCCTTTATAAATCAAGTGTGAGCAGTTGGCTTTGCCAATGTTTGTAAAGTATTGTTTCAAAAAAGGAAAAACATTTCAAAATACTGGAGAAAAAGCAAACACGTCTTATGGTATCACAAAACTATACATTGAATTCAGTGTATTCAATCTTAATAAATAGGTTGCTTTTTTTCCAAATACCTTTCGCTCAGGAAGCTCTGAGCGGAAAGGGAAACGCCTGCCAAGACCTCATTCATTGCTGCAGGATTCAGTTATATGGTCCTCCCTGCGAGCCTATAAAGCAGATGATGTCCCTCCAGAGGTGCCATGTTAGGAGCAGCAGGTGGCTCTTCCACCAGTGCCATAAGTGCCTGAGTGTGCATTGGCTTGTATTTTCATCCAATATGTGGACTGCAGGAAATAAAAAATAAAAAACTAAAGTCCGCTCTTGATCCACACCCCATGAAAATGACCCATGCAGCTGTGCTTTGAGAGACAAGCTGAGAGGGGTGGGAAGCACAGAGGTTGGGGGAAGCGTTTGACGGGAGAGCAGCACACAAGTGAGAGAGCTGGAAAACACATGCACTCTCATGGAGAGTAAATACAAATGAAAAAAAGTAGTTCTCCAAGTGTCAGCAATGGATGGATCTAAGTCAGCTAATCAAAAGAATGTTTAAGCGGCTATACCCCAGACGTGGACAAATCCAGGAATAGGAAGGCATGACTTTGAATAATAACGAAACAAATGAGTGACAATAAAGCCAACCAATGGTGGGCAATCAGTGGACACTACACCCACTTTAAGTTCACAATTGGTTTCTCGAGACCGGGTGACGCAGGAGCAGTCGCGTTTCATCTGCGATCTCATACTGCTCATTCCTCTGGAGCAGGAGGTGCAAAAGCACACAGATGTCTGTGCTGGTTCAACCCTCACCTGCTCTCACATGGAGGGTGAGTGATGAACAACGTACGTCACCTACATTGGTTTTGCAATGCGACAGTGTCCACCCTCAGGAGCTAGCCTTGCATCTTAGGCTGCTGAGTGCCCTTGTTGCTCCAGTCCTCCTTGGCATGTAGGGCTGCCCTTGTTTCCATAATATGTACCTTATAGCGGTCTTCAAATAAATCTGTGTAACTGATGGCCTGGCTAGCCAGTACTTGCACTGTTCTGATTTTGAAGGAATATCCGGTGTATTCTTGTTTGCAGTGTTATATTTGTATATTTCCTATTACTACCAACATTTACCTGCTTACAGACCTGTATAATGCACGTTTCTATACCTGGGGTTATGCAGCTCTTCTTATCTTGTGCGAAATCAGCTGTTAATCTGGAGTCTTTGAGATGATCCTGAACCTTCCTAGAACCCGAAGCATTCTCCAGGGGTCAAGGAACACGCGCCTTCACTGTCACTCTCTATTATGTTTGAGTTTTATAGAGCACACACTAGACCCAACAAGGTTCAGAGCACTGAAGCATTTACAGTAAGCACACAGAAGTTAATAATTCAATACAAATGAGTTTTTACATGGAGGTGGTAATAGCTATGATTAAACATACTGTGTGGCACTTGTATTGTACGGTTAGGAAGAGGAGGGATAGTGTAGTAAAGGCGGTTGGTAGGTATTGTATGGTTATTTGGGATAATGCTTGTGGAAAAAGGCAGGGCAGGAGTAACATTATTGTGGTGGAAAGCAGATTCAAGTCTGAGGTTTACGGTGTTATTTCTCAGCGCATGTTCTTAGCCTCCTCTTGAAGATGGAAGAAGTGGGGATATTTCTAATTTGTGCTGGAATGTTGTTCCATGTCCTTGGACAGTGGCAATAAAAGATGTAGCTAGAGTCGCCCTTCTCTTATTTATGTTTTTAGGTGTAATATGTTTTTCCTTCATTCTGTGTTTGCATGAGCTACTACATAATCTGATGTTATTTGCTAAGTACTTGGAGGTGTTCAAACTAAGAGCATTGGTTTTCAATGTAGACCCTACTTCCATACTTTACAATTCGAGACAGTCACTAGAGCAGAAGCCATGTGTTTCTTAACCAGTACAAAAAAAGACAACCTTTGCTTGGAGCAGCGGCTTTCAGGCCAGTAAGACTTGGACAGTGATACCAAAGGCAAGCGATAACTAGGGCTTCAGCTCAGAAGTGCTGGATGTTTTAACTTTAAATTTTACTTGGAACTGGTTTGATGTTTTCCGTTGCTTGAATATGGTCTTTGAATGAAAGATTTTCATCGAGGAGTCCTAGTGAGTTGCCTGATGTGGCTGATAAAGTATGCACCCTGTCTTGTTAGGTCGAGCCTAGAGTCAGCGCGCAAGTGCTGCTCTGGTGAAGATCTGCTCTAGTTCAGTAGGTGAGGGAACCCCCTTCTACTCCCCCGCCCATATTTTTCATTGGCTTGTGTCTTTGTCCTTCCTGAATGCTGCCTTCGGATTCGTTTATAGGCTTGTTAGTCCCTCCTTATTACGGCCATGTCTTCATTTGTATTCTTCCATGGCTACTGGCCCCTTTACTTTGAGTGCTACCCCGTAGGTGTTATTTAGACTTTGAGTACTATTTTCTTTAATGAGGTTCTCCTACTGCCTTCTCTACTCTCCACTCCCTCTCATTGTCCGTGCCTTCTCACCCCCCCTCGCCCCTCCAGCACTCCCATTGTCCGTGCCTTCACCCCCTCTCCCCCAGCCCTCCATCCCGTTGTCTGTGATGACTACCGTTTGCAATGCAATCTGTCTTGCGGAAATGCGAGTCCTATTGCATTGCAAATTCTTGTTTTAATTGGGAGCAAAAACAGCAGGGTAGCAACAGTCCGGAGAGCCAGACCGGAGAGAAAAACGATCCCTGAGTGTTGTTACGCCCAGAAACTGATTCTATCTAAAATTACACCTACAATAGGATGAGGTACGGTTGCAATGGCCGAGGCCCATGGGGACTGAAGCTGCATGGAGGAACCAGGAGGGGCAGGGGAGGGAGCCACGCGAGAAGCAAGAACTATAAACCACGGGCTCCCAGGGGGACACGCAGCATCCTGTAATATATGCACAGACTCATTTGTTGCACCGTGACTAATTTCCATTTCTTGTGCTCGGTGTTGCCTGGCTAATTACTGGGGATGTTTTCTTAACTTTCTGTAATTATGCTTCCCTTGTTTTTGTCCCGGCCAGGAGTGAGGGCTGCGTGCGCTGAAGGCAGATATACCCCACGCAAAGATTAAATCTTTGATCAGGTACTGCAGGCTGTGCCGGGCAAGCTAGTGTGTTTTTTGGGGAGAGAGCGCAGGTACTTTTTTGATACAGTTCCAAATAATATTTGCTTGACTTAGTTAAGGGGAGGCTTGATGCCGCATGTAGGGCGACCTCAGTGTACGGTTTTAGCAGGAGGGTCCCAAAGGGGGGTGTGGCATGGCACAATGCTTGCTACAGAGCTTACCGCCATTAAGGAGCCTTGGGGTCCAAAGGAATGCTACCAAAGGGCAGAGACCAAAGAATTAGCTGCAAGTCACTTTTTTGATTTCCACCCCACTCATTGCCGCAAAGCATATTGGATAGGCGGCAGACCAGAGATGTGTAGATGGCCTTTGCGCTCCTTTAGGGGGCGCAGCGTTTGTTTTAGGTGCCAGAACAATATGGGGACATGTTTTATGTCTCCATACTCCGGCCCAATTATTGCAGCTGTTTGACTGATTCATGTAACCAACAGTTTGAAGATGTGACCAAAAGACTGGGGAATACGGGAGACCGTGGTAGGGCGGTGAGCACCGCAGTCAGTAGTTCATTACTAGTGGTTAAAAGCTGACATGCATATATGTGCATTGAATGCCCTTGAATAAGCTGACACAAGGTGCAAATAAAGTGTAGGGATCCCTCACTTTCTGCACACAAAGAAACTTTGCCCTTTGTACAACAATAGGCCTAAGCTGGGAGACCCATATCTCAAGCGCTGTATATAACCAGCGAGAGGTAGAGGAATCTCTAAGTGGGATGGATGATATTTGGAGACAAGATTCGTACAAAACTGAGCAACCGATTTGGGGTTATAATATGAGATGACCTAAGGCAAAACTTTGAAATCGAATGGTGAGTACAATACATTAGGTAAATAGTAACACCTATAACGTTGACCACTTAAAAAGTGATACAGTACGATATTAAAAACAGCGTATTATTTATTAGAGCGCTAATGCTACTTTAAGTGGTCAAATATGTAAATATGTGTATGAGTGTGCTCTATTTAGTTGGATTTTAGTTCAGAATTCGAGTAACAGTGTAAGAAACAAGCATTTGCAATGCAACATGTCTCGCATTTAAGCGTGGTTGAGCTATTGGCATTGTAAAAGACAATGGGCCCGATTCACAGAGACAAAATCCTAAACTTACTACTTTTGGTATTCAGAGAAGGCATTTAGTAGTAGTAAAGTTAGGATTTTGTCTTAAGTCTATCTTAAGTCTGTCTTAAGTCTATCTTAAGTCTGTCTTAAGTCTGTCTTAAGTCAAACTTCAGTCAAACTTCAGTCAAACTTAAGACAAAATCCTAACTTTACTACTACTAAATGCCTTCTGTGAATACCAAAAGTAGTAAGTTTAGGATTTTGTCTCAGATTAGTTCTGTGAATCGGCCCCAATGCCTTTTATTTATGTTCTTATTTTTTAAACAAAAATAAAGCGCATTGTTAGTTACAATGCCAATAGCTAAAACTTGCGTAAATGCGAGACCTATTGCATTGCAAATGCTTGTTGTTTCTGGGGCCAAAGCATTGGCGGCGACTGATTTTTGGGCTTTGAGAGGTTTACTTTTAGTTATTCCTGAGTCCTAAGCCATGCTGGCCTCTGGATCTCAATTGGATGTTATACTTGTCCGCTTCCAGTCCTCATATTGAGTGGGTGTTCCATCTGACTCTTTGCAAAAGGCTGCCTATGTCTTGTGTGCTGCTGGTTCTCAGGGGTTGTTCCCGATTGTTGGAGTTTTAGATGATAATTTTTTGCAGTTAGTGGTCACTCTCACACCATGTGACTATGTTGAATCCCTCAATTTTATTGAAAAACGGAGGGAATACAAAGGTATAGTCTAAAACAGATAATCTCCGGTAAGTATTAGCGGAATTCCTCTATGCGAGACTTCTATTCCAAAAGGAGATTTTCTCACATCTTTATATTGTGTTGTCAGGCGGGCAGCATCAGTCCATTTTATTATGATGAAGAGTGGAG
This sequence comes from Triturus cristatus, assembly GCF_964204655.1. Classification (NCBI taxonomy): domain Eukaryota; kingdom Metazoa; phylum Chordata; class Amphibia; order Caudata; family Salamandridae; genus Triturus; species Triturus cristatus. Next base: position 1,026,672,199 of record NC_140588.1, on the reverse strand, counting down.
GATACCCCTTTTCAGTCAGCTTTTTTGAGAATTTGGAGAACCAGCAGCTACTAGTATTGTTACAGAGTCCATTGGAAGAATGTGCTTAGTTCCACAAGCGCCTAACGACTTTTTCAGCAGTGTAGTGGCTGTTGAGTGGCCCTGCCAAGCCTGGTGGATTTTGTTCTGTGAATACTTCAGATTGATTTCCACAGCTAAAAACACCATGGGGTAACTAACTCTACTCAGCCAAGTATGATAGAAACATTCCCCAGCCTGCAAATACTCTGGGCCTCATATACAAATTTCTGACACGTGGCAGCACAGCAAGCCTTCCTGCTGCGCAGCGGTGCATCAAAAGAAAAGGAAAGGAATGCCCGCTATCTACTACATACAGCGCATTCCTGTCCTTCTCCCCTGTGCTGACACACAAACAGCAGCTGTGTGCCAAAGCAGGCACTCTTGCGTCATGTTGCAAGAGTGCCTGTATTGTAGAGATGATTGTTTTGGTGGAGGATAGAAAAGGTTCCTGCACAAAAACAATGATTGATGGCATTTTCCTCTTTAAAATACGAGGAGAAATAAAAGTGTTTCTCTATGTTGTGCCACTTCTGTGCCTCCCCTGGGGAGGCGTAGGATTCTGACCCATTCCCAGGTTTACAATTCTTTATAAATCTGGGAAAGCTTCAGAATTCCCAAGCAACATCCATGCAACGCCCCTTTCACACAGAAGGAGCACATATTTACAAGGCCTTGTAAATATGCTGTGGCACATTGCGCCACCAGAGCGTCCAAAAAGCGATGCTTCGGCATCGCAAAAGTGCCCCTAGGGGCATCGTAAATGATGCCCTCTGTGGTTTAACAAAAGCAGCTTTGCAATTGCTGCTGAGGACCAGGTTACTAGAGTTGCTTGGTGGGGATATCCTGGCTTAAATTCAATTGCTTCAATTCTCGAAGAGGACAGATGTCTCAGATCTCCCTGTGACTCTCAGACTGTTATGCTTGTTTAAGACATTGCTATTGATCCGGGATTTATATTATAGGTTGGAGTACAGTTTTTGTTTTTTTCCTTGTGTTCATTTCATCATCCAGAAGCATTTGAGGCGTGCCGGCATATGATGAAGGCTTACTCTCTGGACAGGTGTGTAGCTGTGGTCTGACAGTAGTGGCCTGACTAAAGTCGTTTGAGGAAGTACCATGCTGCGAGATGGCCCTGATGACTCTGACGCTAACCACTGATGAGCCACAGAAACTGTTGCAGTTAGACCTCTGTTTGGGGTGATGGGATTGCACTGATGAGCACAGGTGTTAAATGCTTTATGCCCCAGGAAGTGTGGGGCTGTGGAGAGACTTGTGAGTATAATTGTGCCCCATTAAAATCCTAGTGGGCCGCTGAGCCTGTTGCCAGGTTGTCTTGCTGCTGTTGTTGCATCTGGGATACTTGCAACGTTCAATGTTTGAAGGATCGTGAGCCTTGTAGATATGTGTAGGCTTTTGAGTTTCTGTCACTACTGATGACAACTCTGTTTGAAGATGGGTAAAAATGTACCTGTGGTTTATTTTAACCTTCTTATCTTTCGTGTTTTGCTCCATTTTGTTTGCTTTGTTTTTCTAGTTTTTCTCATCTTTTCCACGAGAAACTGCTGACTTTCTCGTCAAAGTTTGAGGTTGGGCTTTTGTTTAAGTAGCTCAATGGTTCAAGTATTGGTAGAGAGAGGTACAGAATCAATGAAGTTGAGTGATTTGCAGCTGTTATCTAACCACTGCGTGATCCCAACTTCTGTGGACATCTGTTGCCGCGCACAACATTGTTGGAACTTGCGGCAGAGTACATTTTTTGTTGGGATGATCCTGCGGGATCCATAAGTTTAAGAGCTCCGATATGTGTGTCAATTGTGAGAGGGAGGAAATGAGCCTTAATGGATTTTACTTCCTCAACAAGAGAAGACACAACAGAAGGGAATTCCTGTAATTTTTCCACTATGGGTCTGCAAGCACAGTTCAGGCTGGGTATAGGTGAGGACATATTGGAGTCACCGCACAGTTGTTTTATCATGATGCGCAAACATTCAATGCGTGAGTTGCTGGCAGCGGTGTCCTGGGCTAGCGACTCAAGCAGAGAGTGCTTTGGATGTGGCATCCAGCGTTTGGAACAGGAGTATCCAAATATTTTGCTCCAACACCCTACTGTGCTCGCGAGATGTCTGCGTGCCTTCTGCAGGTTTGCATGAGATAAGATTGTTCCAACATTCTATTTAGCTATCATGTCTAGATTGCTGAGGCGTGCAGCCATTCAGAGATGTCTCTGTTGCAGAGTTGTGACAAGCGTTTAATTGGAGACAAAGGTGTGTTGAAAAAGAACAGCGGTTGCTCACTTAAAGTTTCAGTTGTTAAAGACGCAGGCAGGAGTATATTGTTTGTGGAAGTCAAGGCTTGGATCTGCTCCACAGCCATTAAACCTCCCTATTTCTGGCAGACCATGCAGTTCGTATTGAGTGAGATTTTGGTGCCTGTTTGGGGGAATTCTTTGTTTCCATTCCTAGTTGCAGGATTCGTTTCTCTCCCAAAGAAACGTTGGTCCAGGGCTAAGACTGATGTTGGGAGCTTCTCACTGGGCTCCAAGGCAGGTTTCCTCACGCCTATCACTGGCTGCGGCAGAGGGCTTGCCAAGTAAGTAATCAATTAACCAGAGTTCACCCTCTAGCCTCGCAGCCCTCACTGCACTGAGCAGCCAGCTCTCGAGCCCTCCTGAGCAAGCGGGAGCCAGGGAGCGGGAGTGAGGCCCACTGCAGGGTAGAGAAGGCAAAGAACCTGACAGCACAGGGTGTGAGATTCTCGTCTGCAGCTACTCTCGTTTTTCAGAACTGAAAAAAATTAGAATTGACAGGTAAGAGAATGTTGAAATGGGGGTATTATGGGAAACCAAGCACCCCCTGTGCTTGAAGTGTCTGGGTGCTGTGAGGGGCACGCCTGACTGGGGCAGTGGTAGATAGCAGGTAGCTAGCAGGTGGGGATGCTTAGGATTACCAGCAGGATGCAGGGGCAGGAGCTAGCACGGGGCTCAAACCTAGTGCAGCGGGACCTAAACCTGCTGCTCTCCCTGTGCACCAGATAGCTCTGCAGCACTGACATGAGCTCGATGTGTTCGGTCAATACATGTAGGCGCTAAGGCTTACCGGACCAATCTGCCTGTGCTGCTCCAGTCAGCCTGCGCTTCGGTGAGCAGCCCAGCACCAGCAGGCTGGATGCACCGGGCCCTCCTGGGACTTCTGGGACTTGCGGTGTGAGCAGGGGCGGCTGGCACGGCTCGCGGCCGTCACAGCTCGCGGGTGGGGCGAGCTGGCCTGCCATGGGAGGGGGGGTGAGGGGGTGGGGTGTGGCTAGCGAGTGGCCGTGGGCTGCATAAAAAAAATAAAAATAAAATAAACGCACCTTGCTGCAGCTGCCAGGTCCTGTCTCTTCTTTCCTGCTTGCCTGTCTCCGGCTCCAGGTCGGAACAGGAGGCAGGCAGCCAGGCACCCACCCCTAAGCTTATCACAACGCTCCAACAGAGCTTTGTGATTATTCTGAGCGCTGTAACACGTACGGCGCTCAGCCAGGGCCTGAAGGGGTGGGCATGTTCTCAATGCAGGCTGCAGCCTGCATTGGAGAACAGGGGAGTGCACATGACTGGTTTGGGAAAACCACTCCTTCCCTGCTCCATAAGCAGAGCAGCCCCACCCACCCACCCACCTGCCCGCAAAAAAACACATAAAAGTTGTTACCATTTTATGTTTTTGCTCCTCGCACTGTGAGAAAGCATTGGGGCGTTGCACCTCCGCCATAGCAGAGGAGCCGCAATTGGTGTGACGCGTGTAACAGCTGCAGCTTGCGGCGCGCCCTCAGGGCATCTCGTCCTCGCCCAGAAGTGCTCTTGCTAAAGGATGTCCACACGGTTGGATAAATGGTTTTGGTGGTCCTGCAGGAGGCTTGAATTTTTCAGGGAAAGCTCACAAGACAAACCAGGAAATCATGCCGCCAGAGGTACACCTTTGTCCACATTTTCCCCTTGTTCTAGAATAAAAAAAAAATGTCCTAAGTCCCAAATTTACCAAACATTGAATAGTTCATTCTTGCTCACTCCTGAAGTTTCAGGAACATTTCCTAATGTACCTGGATACAGATTTTTGTGGGAAACAGGTTTCTCAAAGCGCATACACCATGACAATGGTCGTCAGCTTTGGAGACTGAAAGGGCAGTAGATTTTCTTTAAGTGAGATGGCACAAGTATGTCTATGGGAGGGCCTGCTTCAATGTCCCAAACCTTCTGTGTTTTTGTTGGAAATGGGAGTATGATAACAGAAAGATGCCTTCCTGCAGTGAAGGCTGCCAACCTCTCCTCTCTTTCACATGTGTCTGCTAAGTACATGTACAATACTGGGTGGTCTCTTGATGGACATCCCCTATGGCTACAAAATCACCCACAGATACCGAACCGATGGACCACTAGGAGGCATCGCCATCCTCCACAAGAACACTCTCCGACTGACTACGCATTTAAACAACTCAACGAAAACCATGAAACACCTCCACTTCCAGATCCAGCCCAGCCCCAAAACCTTCCTCCGCAGAACCCTCATCTACAGGCCCCCCGGCCCTCACCCGCCCTTCACATAAGCCATAGTACACCTTATTGCAACCCAGGCTCTCGCATCCACTGAGTACATCCTATTCGAAGACTGCAACTTCCACCGAGACAACCATAGTGACTAGAACGCCACCTCCTTACTGGAGAACCTCGCCAACATCGGAATCAAGCAGCTAGTGAGCGCACCGACCCACACAGCCGGACACACTCTCGACCCCATTTTCTCCACCAGTGGGAACATCAACTACAGCCACACCGCCAAACTCCTCTGGACCGACCACCACTGCACCACGCCCACCGAACACCACTGCCCTCATAGCCCCCCCCCCCCGTTGCAGCAGGAGAAAGGCCACCGAAGAATGTCTCGTCGACCTCCTTGGCATGACCACCCCACCAACACCAACAGACTCCAACACCGCAGCTCGCAACCTTCACTGAAAGATCTCCAACTGCGCAGACACTCTGGCACCCCTCAAGAGGACACCAGGCAAGCAACACTCCAAGAAAGCCAACTGGTTCACTCCCGCCCTCCACAAGTCCAGACACACTGCTGACGACTCGAGAAGAGATGGAGGAACAACAAACCCCGGACACCCATGCATCCTTCAAATCCGCGGTCGGCGCACACCACCCCCGCAGGCATCACGCATTGCAACAGATCGTGCTCAATTGGACTCTGCCTACCACAGACAACACACTCAATACCATGAAAAGCATCCACTCAGGAGCCCCATTGGATCTTTGCCTGTACCACATCTTCTACAGAGCAGCTGCCTCCATCGATCCCCCAGCTTCACTGCACCATCAATAGCTCGATTGAAACCGCCACCTTCCTCGATGACTGGAAACATGCAGAGATCAAACCCCTCCTAAAGAAACCGTCTGGTGACCTGACAGACCTCAAGAGCTTCAGACCCATCTCCCTCCTCCCCTTCCCATCCAAGGTCTTTGAGAAGGCCTTCAACACCCAACTTCCCGAGTTCATCGAAGATAACCATGTCCTGGATATCTCCCAATCTGGTTTCCAAAGCAACCACAGTACCGAGGCCACACTCCTCACTGCCATCGACGACATCCACACCTTGCTTGACTGACGCAGAACCACATCTCTCATCCTACTGGACCTTTCAGCTGCCTTCAACTGCTGATCATCTCCCTAACCAACAAACCCACAGCCACCAGAATCAACTTTCACAATGGAATGAAGGCAATTGTTACCTGGATGTAAGACAGCTGTCTCAAGCTCAACTTGGGCACAACCGAAGTACTCATCCTGGGACCCACCCCCTTAGTCTGGGACAACTCCTGGCGGCCCACCACCCTAGGAACCCCTCCCATTCCTACGGACCACACAAGCAACCTTGGCATCATACTAGACTCCTTGCTCTCAGTAAACCGCCAAATCAACTCAGTATCCTCATTCTGCTACCACACGCTACGCCTTCTTCGAAAAACATTCTGATGGCTCCCCAAAGAATCAAGAAAGACAGTCACCCACGCACTCATTGTAGGAGAGTAGGATCTGCTTCTTATAGTTACCCCCACTTTTTGCTGTTGTTTCACTGTTTTTTTACTTTAGTCTGGCTGGGGCCCTGCCAACCAGGACCCCAGCCTAGCTGCTTCCTCTCTAAATTGATTACCAGTACTTTAGGTACACTCCAGTTTTGATTCTGGGGTACCTTTATAAGTCCCTAGTATATGGTATACTATGTACCCAAGGCATAGGTACCCCAAAGGCCTACCAGGAGCTGCAGCATGTATTATGCCAACCCTGGGAAGCCTTCCAAAATGACACAACAGGACTGCTACAGCAGCCTGTGTAAGGTGGTGCATGCACCCCTTACTGAGATATAGGTTCACTATATCTCTCCCTATCACTGCCCATATAAACCAATCAGTCACCCCTATGGCAGGCCTTACCAATCCTGAAGGCAGGGTGCTGGATTTTATGTGAGAGGGTGCCCATGTATGAGCAGAGCCCCTCTGCAGCCTTCGGAACCTTTATTTCAGGATTGTTTGTGATGCAGCCAAACCATATACTCTTAAGTGCATTATAACCTCGCGGTAAATGCTAACTTTGGGATGGCTGCATGGAAACATGTCATGTTTGGTGTCAAACACCTTGGAATCATACCCCCACACCAGTAACTGGTGTGGGAGTATGATCCTACCATTCTAGAGGGAGAGCCATGAAGGAACTGGTATACCCGGTACCAGCTAACAGAGCCCTGGCATCACAAAATGGATGCTGCCAGCCACAGACACGAGTCTGCCCTCCTGCTGCTGGACGAAACTCTGGTAGGGGAGGCCTGGACAATAGGTTTACTGTCACAGGGAGGTGTGACCACCTCCCAGACAGGCTTTAGTGTATTGGGGCTGGGTGGGTGCACTCCAAGAGTGCTTTGAAGTCTGCACTGGGGGCACATTTGGTGTCCCTGTGCATAGTCCAGCTCAAACCGGTTGCAGGGGCTACCAGCCCCATCTCTGGCGTGAAACTGGACAAAGCAAATGGGTGTAGCCACCCCTCTTTCCTGACCCTCCCATAAGTGGGTCCCTAGAGTTTGTCCCACCCTGGGTATAAGATGGGAACCCCTGGCTACAGGACTTTAGATTTACCTGGACGAAACTCTGATACGTAATCCTGGAACTTTGATGATCTACAAGGTGCAAGATGACTAAAGAATCTCCCTTGGAGTAAAGGAGTTACTCCCCTGCAAGGCAGGCACCTAAGACCCATCTGACCTGTTTGCATCTCCGCATCTCTCGCTGGATGCCGAAGAAGTTGCAACACAGGAGGTGGGTTCCCAGGCTTCCCAGAGGCCAACCCGAGCTCCCAGCAAAGCTGAGACCCATAGCCCTCGTAGGGACCGTGGAACCGGAACCCCTGGACACGTGCACATTTGCAAGTGCATATACTTCTTGGCAATCCTTGAGGCTGTGCTTTGGACCACTTGGAGACCACACCCCGAGCAGCGTTTCCACTGAAGATTACTGGCCTACACTCACCGAGTGTCCCCTTGGGCTGGTATTGTGTGATTCCTCTCGAGGTCCCTCCGCAATCCTTGGTCCGTCGACTGGTGGGTCTCTGTGAAGGAAACTCTAACTCTGATTGGTCTTACCTGGTTGCTCCAGACGTGCCCTGACTCTCCATTGCTTGGGGAGTCCCCAGGATCTTGCTGGTGCGCACCGAAGCATCTTTTCTCTTCCTGCGTGGATTTGCTGTTGCTAAGGCTTGTTGGGTTCAATCCGAGCACCGACACCACAGTACTCGACATCCTTTGTGGTACAGCTCGAATCCAGCTCCTGGTTGTCATCGATGCCTCCTGGTCCTCATGGCTGCAGTGTCAAGCTTCACCTCTTTGCACCTGAAACACTCAACATCGTTGGGCATTCGTCTATTGTGTCCCAGGTCACTGGCAAGTGACCCAGACTCTATCCCCTCTGCTTTCAGGTTCTTCTGATCTTTGAGACAGGTTTGGATCACACTGGACACTTTTCTTCTTCCTGGCAGCGGCACTTTGCAGCAGATCGCCATTGAACTAACGACGATTCCTGACACCATTTGACATCTATACACCCGGCTTCCCTGGGTGAGGTAACTCAAGTACTCTGGTGCTCCCATGGGTGTTGGCCACAAACCCCCCTAAGTCTAAAGGGGTTTGCTCAAAGTCCTCTCCTAAGTGTCCTTAACTTTTAAATTTCCAACCGCAACTTTTCCATAGAATAGCACAGGGCTCGCGGCTGTGTTCTCACACTGCACGCGTCCCCAGTGGGTCTCCAGTGTCACTACCTTGGGTGGTTCTTTGGGGTCCCAGAGATTCTACGTGCTCTAGGCACTGTGTCTAGTCAAGTCGTGGTTCTTATACCACTATCTTAATATATGGTTTGGTCTCCCCCTGGGGCCCATTGTATATTGTGCTATTTACTGTTGTTTAATAACTGTGTAATTGTGTGCCTTGCTCTCTAGCTTCAATAAGAGGTTATTAGAGAGTGTTTAGAAATAAATACATATATTTTATATATATACCTTGTGTGTTTCTCCTTTCATCTAGTGATTCAAGAGGTTATAATCTGGTAAACCAAGCTGCTTTACACTCCTTCAAGATTTAGCCTGAAGGCTGCTCTCCATAGCTACCACTAGGATAGCTTTCAATAAAGGTTGTCTTTAAACCTATTCATCAATAAGGGTTGTTTGGACTGGTACAAGGTGCCCACTATTACTAGTGGACAGCATATACCAGGCCAACTTCTCACATTGGTGTGCAGTGGTTGGATTCAAGCTTGCTATTGCTTTACCAGATAATCTCTTTGAGTGACTAACTGAAAACCACTATAGATACATATAAATCAAGTTTAGAATACAGCAAGTTCTACTGAACTTAGAGTTGTGTGTCAAGGGCTTAGCACACCCTTTCTACAACAAGTTTAGTAGGCCCCACTAGAGTAGGTAGGTGCATACACCACACCACACTAGTCATGTCTTCAAGGGCAGCAGCCAGTAGGACTCTCCCAGCTAAGTATGACAATGTTACATACCAAGAATTGAGTACTATGTGTGCCTCAATGAAATTGAAAACAGGGAAAAGCCCACCCACACAACATCTCATAAAGGTGTTGCTTGTAGATGACCTCAGAAAGACCTCAGGGTCTGATGAAGTAGGCAGAGTGGGTGGGGCAGCAGAAGAGCAAAGGCCAAGAGGTGACAACACCTATGACCTAGAATCTGAAGCTGACCAGGAGGATCAAGATGATTCTAACCTGGAAAATCCAATCTTTCCTGAAGGTGAGGAAGAAGAGCCCAGAGGGCCCATTTCCACTCCACCTGGAAGGGTTATAAGCCTACCAAGAAGGTTTAGATCTCTTTCTTAGGAATCTAATCATTCTGGTATATCTGTAGGGACCTCTGTCTCTCAAAGGACCTCCACTTCTCAGAGAAGGGAGTCCTCCTATGAGAGAAGAAACCAACTGCTTGAGTTTGACAAAGCTGAGCTTAGGATCAATAAATTGCAATTGGCCTTAAATAGGGAATCCCTGGAGCTCCAGAGGGCTTCACAAAGATTGGGGCTAGAGCCCCATGGTGGCAGCAATTGTTTCCCTAGAAGTAGAGAACATACTCATGACCATAGGAACCTGAACAAGATTGTTCCTCCCTACCAGAGTGGGGATGACATCCACAAATGGATAACTGCACTGGAAAGGGCCTGTAAAGTACAGAGGGTCCTTCAGGAGCAGTGGGCAGCAATCTTGTGGCTCTCCTTTGCAGACAAAGGTAGAGACAAGCTCCTCACTGTTAGAGAAGAGGATGCTGACAATTACAAAGTCTTGAAGAGTGCACTGATTGAAGGGCTTGGCTTAACCACTGAACAGTACAGGTTGAAGTTTAGAGATACCCAAAAGGCACAGACTCAAGACTGGGTTGATTGTGCTACTAAGGCTCTAGAAGGCTGGTTACTTGGCAGTAAAGTGTGTGATTTTAAAGGATTGTACAATTTGATTATGAGGGAGCAAATCGTAAATAATTGTCAAAATCAGCTGTTGCATCAGTACCTGGTGGACTCTGATCTGGCCTCTCTCCAAGAATTGGGTCAGAAGGCAGACAAATGGGTCAGAACCAGGGTGAGGCAGATGGTTCAGAACCAAGGTGGTGACTTCGAGAAGCAGGATTCCAAATACTCTGACAAGGGTGGGGACAAGGGTAAAGACCAGAAGTCTTCTCAAGGGCCCCAAAAATCTGCATCTGGTGGGGAGTCCCAATCTAACAAAGGAAAAGGCCAAAAGAAACCATGGTGTAAAATCTGTAAACAGAAAACCCATTGGACAAGTGATTGTACCAAGTCCAAAGACTTAACTTCAGCCACCACTGCCCCTAAGGCAACTATTCCCCCTAGCTCAGCTCCAAGTGGTGGTACTCAGAATAAGGGTGCAGTAGGGTTAACCCTGGGATCTGAGGTGGACTCTGGCCTAGTCATGGAAATGTCCTCCTTTGTGAGTCCCAGTAATCTGGGCAAATACAGACAGTAGCCCTTGATTAATGGAAAAGAGGCTTTGGCATTCAGGGACACAGGAGCAAGTGTCACAATGGTGACAAAAGATCTTGTGGCCCCTGAGCAGATCATACTTGGTAAGATGTACCAAGAGACCAATGCAAGCAATGTCTGGACAGACCATTCCTTGGCAGTTGTTATTTTCTCCTGGGGAGGGGTAACTGGCCTTAAGAAGGTTGTGGTAAGTGCAGACCTCCCTGTTGAATGCTGGCAATGATTTGAAACTTCAGATTGGGCTGAAGTGGAGCTCAGGACTCATGCAGAAATGTTAGGTATCCCTGCACATGTGTTTGCTGTGACCAGGTCACAGTCAAAAATGTCAAAAACTGAACAGGCCCTGGATCCTGGAAGAAGGGACCAGGTGCCTCCCAAGAAAAGGAGCAGCAGGGGTAAGGCTTTGTCTTCCCCCCCAGACCCAGGAACCAGATCAGTCTCTTGAGGGAGATGATCTCAGTCCTGAAGAAGGAACTGTCACAGTGGAGCTTGAACCTGATCAGGTTGAGTTCTTAGAGACAGGGGGCAATTCCAGGGCAGATCTGAGCCAGGAGCAGCTGAGCAGCCCTTCTCTTGAACCTCAGAAAGCAAGCTGCTGATGAGGCTGCTGGGAATGCTTGTGTTACCCATAAGATATATTGGGATGATGGACTCCTGTAATCAGAGTGTAGAGACCCCAAGCCTGGTGCCTCCAGGAGGTTGCATATACCTCTGAAATTCAGGGGCTTCCTATTAACACTAGCCCATGATATTCCCTTAGTAGGACACCTAGGCCAAAACAAGACTTTGGAAAGAATTGTCCCTCACTTTCATTGGCCATGCATGTCTGAAGACCCCAAGGAGTTTTGTCGCTCCTGTGTCACCTGTCAAGCCAGTGGTAAGGCAGGTGGTACCACAAAGGTCCTCCTGATACCACTACCTGTGGTGGGGGTTCCCTTTGAGAGGGTTGGGATTGACATAGTTGGTCCTATGAATCCCCAGACAGCATCTGGGCACAGATCTATACTGGTGGTGGTGGACCATGCAACTAGGTACCCAGAAGCCATTCCCCTTAGGCCCACTAAAGCTCCTGTAGTGGTAAGGGCCCTACTTGGAACCTTTTTCAGAGTGGGTTTCCCTAAGGAAGTAGTATCAGACAGAGCTGCAAACCTTTGGGCAGATCTACATGTCGAGGCCTTGGGTGACAAGAACAGAAGATGCCGAAATCCACAGAAGCGAAGCCAGTGTCTTTCCTCTACCCCAAGATAGTACCCCCTTAGGGCAGTTAAAATACCCAAAAGGCGGGGAGTATCTATAAGGAGAGAAGAGCCCTCGAAGCGCCACCAGGGAGCGTCAGGAGTGAATTGGCAGGGGAGTCAGGTAGTGTCCGTAAACAACAGAAGCCTGCAGCAACGAAAGAAGGGGGAGAGGAATAGATTAGCACACCCCCCTGTTTTGCAAACAAACAGTTTACATTCTCTTTCTCCCTCTATGAATTTCTTGAGCCTTGTGTACCCCCACAAACTTACTCGAAGACCAGCAGGGGCGGTGAGATATTTAAGAAAGTTCCACTACGGCGTTTGCATAGTGTCTCTGTTTTCTCAAATTCTTCCAGGAGTAATAGTGATAATTTAAAAATCTCCAAGACGACGGGGTACGGGGTTCCCAAAGGGAATGCAGAAGTCAAATACAAAAAAAAGCATCAGAGTAGTGCTCACACAGCCAAGTTCTAAACTTATAGAAAGTTGATAGCACTTACATTCTCTGAATGCGCAGCTTGTCGTGGCAACGAGGCAACTACCTGTAGCGGAAGCTGTGCACTTTCATCTAGATTAACGGCTGCATCGGGAAGTCGATATCCGTCTCATTCGTTCTTCACGGTGAATGCTAGGAGCCGGCACCGCCAATCTCGCAATGCCACGAATCCTTGTTCTCCACAAAAGGTTTAATAAAGTAAAAAAAAAATTGTATCGGACAAGATATTTCTTTCCGCTACTGTTTAAAGGTGCAGCGCACCTTTGCGATGAAGTCAATTTCGCTCAGCTGTAGTCCGGGATTCTTCAGGTTTTGCACCACGTTAGAACCGGGGTTTGTAAGCCAGGGTGTCCTCCGCGGTCGTAATGTGTTGACATGGGGCACACAGCAGCAGTTCTTCACGCTCCCGGAGCAGGGAGAGGAGGCTTGTGTGATATGTCCACGAGGGCCCCAGAGTGGTAAGGCAAGAGGTGAAAGATCCATGAGGTAGCGCTAGAGTCAGGTACTCGAGGGAACCAACGTCCATCAACCAGGCAGATTTCGGATAAGGTGCGTTCAGGTTGTCTCAGCACAGGAAACGGGCGGGGCTCCAACAGGAAATCAAAGCCAAGCACCTGAGACTGGTTGCAGAAGGCTTATAAACGGTAGGTCAGCTGTTCTTTTCTCGTTGCAGTCTGGGAAGGTACACAAGGATTCCCTATAGTGGTGCATTATGGGATTTGTAGTGAAAAGCTATGCTAAAATTGTTCATGGGGATTTCCCACTGTTAACACTACAAGCCCCCTGCACCACTAGTACGTCACTTTTCGTGACGTACTGGTGGAGTGACGAACTGGTGGTGCAGGGGGCTCCTCCATATTTACAAGGACAGGAAAAGCCACCGTGTGTGACGTTTCCTCTCCTTGTAAATACGGCCCCTTCACAAGCAGCACTTGGCATTGAAGGGGTGTTCCATGGGTTTTGCTGTGGGTGTTCCCACGCAACACCCATGGAACAAGACACATCTCGTAAATCGTAAATCTGGAGATGCGTCTGAAACCCTAGAGGTGGCGTAGTGAGGCGCAACTAGCAGAAGCCCTTTGGCTGCGCCACGCTGCGGCACTTCCGAAGCACAGGGATGCGACATATTTACAAGAATATGTCGCATCTCTGTGCTTCCCCCTGCGCTGGCACAGGCACCCTTGCACCATGGTGTAAGGATGCGTGCATCGTGGGGAGATTGGGGCAATGGTTCAGAAGCAGTGCTATGGTTTTTTCCTCTTTTAATGCGTGCTGCATTCTACAGCATGCATTGACAGAGGAAAATGCCTGTAGGGATAGGTTTTGTGCAGGAAGGTGCCCCTTCCTGCACAAAAACAATCTCCCCACGACGCACGCATCTTTGCACCTTGGTGCAAGGGTGCCTGGCCAGCGCCAGGCGGCAGTTTGTGGGGCAGCGCAGGGGGAACACAGAGAAGCGACATATTGTTGTAAATATGTCGCATCCCTGTGCTTTGGAAGTGCTGCAGCGTGGAGCAGCCAAAGGGCATGCGGTGCCACGCTGCGGTATTTCCTTGTAGATCTGTCCCTTTATGTCTAATTACTTAACTGCTATGTGGAAGAAGTGTGGAGTAAATTACAAATTTACCACCCCTTATCACCCACAATGCAATGGGTTAGTTGAAAGGTTCAACAGAACCCTAAAGGGCATGAATAAAGGTCTCCCAGAAAATATTAGGCGCAGATGGGACATAATTTTGCCCTGTCTTCTCTTTGCCTACAGAGAGGTTCCACAGAAGGAGGTTGGTTACAGCCCATTTGAGCTTCTGTTTGGACATCCAGTTAGGGGCCCATTGTGTCTAGTGAAGGAGGGACCGGTGTTACCTCTCAAATCCCCTAAACAGGATATTGCCCTGCCAACAGAATCGTCCTTAGACCTTTGGTCTCCTCCTCGCTAGCTCCCCACTATTACTGTGAGACTAGTACGCCCCCAAAGACCCATGATACAAGTCGAGCTAGCCCTCACAGCCCACAAACCACCCCTCTAAAGGGTTCCAACACACGTCATCCCAACCCCTCTGACACCTCTCCCGGCCTTGCCAACAGAAATGCAGCAAGTCCGTTGGTCTCTTCCCCGCCAGCTCCCCACTCCGACTGTGTGACTGGTATGCCTCCAATGACCTATGATACGGGTCGAGCTAGCCCTTCCACCTTTCCACCTATGTCGGTTTATAGCACTGCTTCTGAAACATTGCCCCCCTGCCCGGTAGGGCCTCCCTCTTGTATGGATCTCAAAAAGCTGCACTCCAGAGCTGCCAAACTAACTCAGAGCATCCATATTTCCATCCTTGATCTATTGCACCTACTTCACCTTGCAGAACTCTCCTTCACTAACCTCAAGCCCCCGCTGAACTCCTCCCCCTCACACACTTCCGCTATCCCTGAGATACCTTCGCCCTCGCAAGCAGCTATGCCACCTCTCGGAGGAGGAAATCCTAGCTCTTGTCCTCTCCTACAACTCTACCCTTGCCACCCCAAGTCCGCTTGACCTCACTGAAAATGAAATCATTGCCATCCTCCGAGACTACAACTCTGCCCCAGGTACCTCTTGTCTACTTGACGTGAGTGCCGAACATGCCATCTGCACGGTCACTATCAACCCCAACAGATCAGATACCCTCCGCAACAGAAGCGTGGTCAAAAGCAATCTTGCCCCTGTTCACCTGTCTGCCCTGACTCCCGGCATTCCCTCCGACCCCCCCTCTCTGTCTGGTCTCTTAATCAACTGCCGATCAGCATCAAAGCACGCCGCCGATATTGCCGACCTCATCCTGAACCAAAGTTTTGACTTAGCAATCCTAACAGAATCATGGCTTAACAAATCCTCATCTCCCTGCCTGGACCTCTTAGTCCCTCCCAACTATAACATTGCAAGGCTGGACAAGCAATCTAGCAAGAAAGAAGGAGGCATCGCTTTCATCTACTGTTCTAACCTTCTAGTCACGGAACGTCTGGCGGATACCACCGACTCCTGCGAATACCTCGACCTCTCCATTTGCAGCAACTCCACCCAACTGTGTAATCTGCACATCTTCTATCACACCCCCAGGCTTGAACGACTCCTTCACTGACCACCTCATGAAAATCACCACAACTAAGATTTCCTTCAATGCTAAAGATATGTTCCTGGGTGACTTCAACTTACACTGGAACGATCCCAAGGATACTCATGTCAACGCCATCAAAGACCTCCTGGCCGATCAAGCCCTGTCCCAAGCCTATTCACTCCCAACTCACTCGAAAGGGGCCACTCTTGACTGGATCATCTCCAAAGAATCAACAGTCAAGCTTATCTCTATAGACCCTTGTGACAGGTCTGACCATCACACCATTTCCTTCCTACTACCTGGCACCCACTAGTCAAGGGCACTGCAACCGGTGATTCCTAAACACTGGATCAGAGACACCAAGAACCTGGACTATAGGGAACTGGAGGCGCGCTGCATATCTGACCTCCCCCCCTCGCATATCACAACGGTCAGTGACGTCAACGATCACTGCTCTGCTACCATATCGATCATCTGGGTGACCTAGCCCCACTAAAACTGAAAAGAACCCAAATCAAAGACAGAAACCCATGGTTCACTGGACCCCTCAACAACAAGAGGAGATCCCTATGACAATCTGAAAACATCTGGCAACAGCACCCCTCTGCCGCACATCTAAAACTTCTCCGCCAGGCCAGAAATTAATTCAACAGGAACATCCTCAACTCAAAAAAAAAATTCTTCAGATCGGAACTAGGGAATGCAAAGAACAAACCCCGCAAGCTCTTCGAGCTGGTCAAACATGAATCTAATAAACTGGCCAAATCAGCGAAAGAAACCCCAAAGACTAATATCATCCGAGGAATTCTCCGCTTTCTTTGCTGACAAAATCACAGCCTTAGGTAAGGAAATTAGTTCCGCTATATACTTGCAACTCCTTTCTGACCTGCCTCCACCCTCCGCGCTGCTCCCACAGGCTTCACCTAAAAATCAAGCTCACTGGACCGACTTCAAACTCTATGACGAAGATTCCATCTCTAAAATCCTATCTATTTTAAACCCGAACAACCATTTTGATAGATTTCAATGTGGTACTCTCCGAGGAGGTAGATCGGCGGGGATCATCACAGGAACACCATCCGAGAGCAGCCGCAATGCTCCAGGATATTAAGTCTGAACTAGAGTTGGTGGACTCCTGGAGAATGCTACACCCAACCCTTAGAGAAGGCACATGCGTGTCACACCACCGGAGTGCATGGTCGAGGCTAGACTACTGGCTATTATCCAGAGACATGCACACATGGGTCACTGAAGCGATGCACCACCCGCGCACTCTTTCGGACCATGCACCTGCACAACTGACACTTAAAGTACCAGATCCCTATACAACCCCATTCAGTTGGAGATTTCCCTCGGGAGCGCTGCTGGACCAGGTATTCCGCGAAGAATAGAGGAGTATTTTATATTTAATGAGGGAACAGTGGAATCCCCGGGCATGCTATGGGAGGCATTTAAAGCTGTAATGCGAGGTGACTGCATAGCGCTAAAGCAAGGGGTACTTAGAGATATACGTAACACACTACAAACACTGGAGAGGGAGATAGGTGAGCTTGAACGTGCCAGGGAGCGTGCCCCATCCCAGGCTATTGCGGCGCAGATCCGAACTAAAATGTCGGAATTCCAAGCAGAAGCGGAAAGGGAAACACCATATTTATACAAGCATGCTAAGGCGCGACGATATGGAGAAGGGGATAGAGCCGGGAAAACGTGAGCAGGCCTATTGAGAGCACCCAAGGGAGCTGACTATATAACTGAATTGTCTACAGAAAAAGGTGAAAGGGTCAGAACACCGCCAAAAATCCTCACCACAATGACCAGATACTATGAGAAGCTCTACACTTCCCAGTCCAATTCATCACAGTCTGACATAGTAGATTACTTGGACACTATGGCACTGGCGTGGTTTAGTGACAGTGCTAGACAATACATGGAGCTCCCCATCATGGTTGAAGATATTAAACAAGTGATTGGAAGTATGCCAGCGGGAAAGGCTCCGGGAGCGGAAGGGCTGACTGCAGCCTTGTATAAGGAATATTCTGATTTAATAGCCCCACGCCTCCTGCAGGTATATATGGAGGCGGTGGAGACAGGGTTCCTCCCTCACACCCTACGTGAGGCCACCATTATCGCCCTGCTGAAGCCAGATAAAGATCCTACTGCACCTGATTCGTACCGGCCCCTTTCCATAATAAATTTAGATGCAAAAATATACGCCAAACTCATTGCAAACCGGCTGCAACCTATGCTGCCGCAGATAGCGCTGCCGGACCAATCTGGTTTTATACCGGGTCGCTAAACAGCCCATAACTTGCGTGCGCTGTTTGGTCTGCTACATTATTTAGCTCCACAGGTTCAAGCAATAGCCACGTTGCTAGACGCCACAAAGGCATTTGATTCGCTGGAGTGGCGCTTCCTGTTTACACTGCTGCCCCGCTTAGGGTTTAGCCCCCTATTCATCCGTCAAATACAGGTGCTATATGCAGGCCCTGTGGCACGAGTCAAGATTAATGGACAAATGTCGGAGCCTTTTGCCATAACAAGGGGAACAAGACAGGGATGCCCACTGTCGCCCTTGTTGTTTGCCATCGCCACTGAGCCATTGGCAGCCCGGCTGCGCCAGCACCATACGCAGCGGAGCATAGGATTTACGTCTCGGGGACTGTTGATTTCTATGTATGCAGACGATATGATAATATATCTAACCAACCCGAAAGAAAACTTCGTAGCTGTAATGAGAGAGATCGTCCGCTATGGTGGGCTCACAGGAATCCAGGTAAACTGGTCAAAATCGGTGATCTTTCCACTCACAGATGACACCACCCCAGTAGACGTAGAATTCCCTCTTCAGTGGGCAAATGGTGAAGTTAAGTATTTGGGAATATGGGTGAGCAGATCAATTCAGGAAATATGGCTTGCGAACTATGGGAAAGTAATGGACTGGATAGAGAGCAAGATAAAGCGATGGAGACAACTTCCACTATCACTGATGGGCCGCATATCCATCATCAAGATGGTAATCCTGCCCAAACTATTATACTTGTTTGTAAACATCCCGATGCTGTTGATTACACACTTTTTCCGGAAACTGAGATCCAATATGATAGATCTGGTGTGGGCGGGCAAGCAGCCTAGGGCTGCCTGGAAGCTGCTGACCCTGCCATTTGCGCAAGGAGGAGAGGGAGCTCCCGATTTCGAACTCTATGCATACAGTGCACAAGCGCAGTACTTGCACTTCTGGCAGCACCCAACGCCATTTCAGCCACACGTGGCGGTAGAAATAGATAAAATAGCCCCCATGCCTCTAAACACGGTAATCTACCAGCCTTACAAGAGACCCCACTCAGAAATTGACATGGTAGAAACCATGAGGTGGGTATGGACAGGAATTGCACGGAGGGCCAAGCTTGAGGAACTATACGCCCCATCCATGCCAATAGGGGGTAACCCGTTACTGACTCCATTAATGGACAAGGCCATTGCATTAAGAGCAAAGACACATGCATTAGAAAGGGGCAGCAATCTATTCCCGGGAGACACGTTTCTGTTGTTACAACAAATGTGTAACCCCGATACACCCATGGCATCTGACATGTTGTTGTACTATCAGATTAGGGCTGCATGCCATGCTAGATACTCGTCATTTCCAGAAGCGCCTCCTGCACAGCCTGCACTAGAGAATATATTGGTTAACCCCTCTCCCCGCAAATTGATTACGCAAATCTACAGTATAACACAAAAAGAGGCACCTATAATCATGTGCACCACAAGAGCAGATTGGGAGAATGACTCCAATCTCATGATCACAGAAAAACAATGGCAATATTGCTGTTCACAATTAGAAAACCTCTCCCCTAACTATAGACTAAGACTAATTCATTTTAACTTTCTGCATAGATTGTACCGGACGCCCTCCCAACTGCATAGAATGGGCATCTACCCGGACACGGAATGCTGGAGATGTGGGGCCCAAGAGGCCACATTCTCCCATCTGGCATGGTACTGCAGACCTGTTGATGGCTTTTGGATGGCAGTCTTGGGGCATATCAAGCAAATAACTAACACCGAGGTAAGGGCATCCCCGCTGACGGCACTCCTGGGGTACGTGGCAGAAGTCCCAAAGAAGTCCCGAAAACTTACATCCATGCTGCTCTTGTTAGCTAAAAGGCAGGTTGCGCTTAATTGGAAGAAGCAACGAGCTCCTACAATAGTAGCATGGTTGAATAACGTAATATACTGCAAGGACCAGCTGTCCAAATATTGGGAATTAATGCCTGGCAGATCCAGACCTTTGGATATTTGGCAACCATTTGCCACCTGGCTTGATGTGGAAGGTTCAGACCTATGCATGAACTAAGGATATATATGCTGTGGTAGAGCGGCCGGGGCTGGGGGTAATCACTAACCATTTCGGACTGGGATCTAGGGCAAGGGGAACAAGAGATGTAACTCCAGGACAAGTGACATGATAGGGTATGGAAGATCAGACCAACTGCATCACTCATATGCATCACACGACACACAGGGTGGCACTACAGTCCATTCGAATATGGTAGGTGGGAGGGGGCAGGGGGGGGTTATTGGTAAGTTAAATCAGGTTAAATCAGGTTTTATTGTAAATAAACTCATGACATATGCTGTGACAGGCTTATCAAAAGACAATGGGATGCTACTACATAAATGTTTGACTTCGCTGCCGGCCCGCTGGGTTGTAGGCATGAAAGCTGTGTCCTGTTAGTCAAGGAATATTACAATTGGTGCTGCCGGCCTCCGGGTTGTGTGCATACAGCTGTGTCGTGAAAGCTTGTTTAAATTACATTTTGATGACCAGCTCCCCTCCAACTGCTTAGCTGCCGCCGCTCGAGCCATTATTCCTAGCTGGACGGCAATAATTAACACCTCCCTACAGCATTGATCGATTCCTGACTCTCTGACTCTCTGAAAGCCGGGCAAGTCCTTACCATCTTGGATCCAGCTTCCCCTGACAACTTCAGGCCTATCTCCAACATCCCCCTATAAGCCAAAGTGCTGGAGAGGTGTGTACAACAACAGCTAAGTCAACTTATCAACAACTTCCACCTACTCGACGACCTCCAATCCGGGTTCAGACCTGGGCACAGAACTGAAACCACCATGCTCCACATCATTGATGATGCCCTCCAAGCCCTTGACCAAAGCAAAACCTGTCTCCTAATCCTCCTTGACCTATCCTTGGCCTTTGACACAGTCAACCATGAAAACTTATTCGAACTCAGGATGTGTTTGGATGGCTCTGTGCTAGAGTGGTTCAGGTCCTTTACCTTGAAGCGCTTACCGAAATACTGCGCACTGCGAATGTCTCCTACCAAATGTATGCTGACGACACACAGATCTACATCAAAACCTCATCGCTCGAGGAGATCCTCTCCCTGAACAAAGCCCTGAAACTGACTGTCCAATGGCTCGCCTCCAATCAACTCAAACTCAACGCAAAGAAAACCAAATCTCCCCTAATTTCCCCTCCAAAAACCAAGATCCAAATATGGATAAAGGCTATCACAGCCTTAAATTGACCACCGACAATCGTGGACTATGCCAAATCCCTGGGTATTACCCTGGACTGCAACCTGAACATGCGGGACCACATCAACTCGATGGACAAAGCAGCTAGATTCCACCTGAGTTACCTAAGGAAACTAAAACCCTTTCTCGATGCTCCGGACCTAAAAATGGCAGTCCAAGCACTAGTCATCTCCAGACTGGAATATGACTGCTCTACCCTCTCGGGTTTACCCAAGATCTCCCTGGCACCATTAAAAGCCTGCCACAACAAGGCCACCAGACTGCTTACCGGCACAAGGAAATTCAACCACATTTCTCCACACCTGAAAGCTCTGAACTGGCTTCCTCTTGAGGCAAGATTACAGCTTAAACTAGCCTGCAGTACACACAAGGCTTGATACTCAAGCTCCCCGCATATCTTGCACAGAAACTTGTGGTTTGCGGAGGTACCAGAAATTCTCGGTCCGCCAGAGACCTAATGCTCCAGCCTGCACGTTTTCGGAAAAAAAAAAAAAATACAATCGAGCCTTCACTGGGGCCGCTCCAAGAATATGGAACTCTCTCCCACCCGCCATCAGAAGAATCCCTTCTTTTGCTCGCTTCAAAAAGGATGCCAAAACCTTCCTTATGGGCAAATTCCTCCTTTAAATTCTGCCTTCAAACACCTTTGAGACCCTGATCCACTTCCGACTATTGCCTCCCAGGGATTACCGAGTCACCCCACCAAGATACCGGTGAAGAATACAGGCCCCAGCTAGGCCCGCAGAATACAAGGGTTCGCTCTCCTGCAACAAAAGTTAGAAGGAAGTTGGCACGGAAGCTGCAAATACAAAGACAACGTTTATTAACCCTTAAGGGTGGTCCTACAATCTATACAACACTCTTCAGTATTGCATAGAGTAGCACAAAGAACTTGCGTACACGGTCCCCTTTTATACAGAACAGAGGGGCTCATAAGTGGGTGGATACACCATGAAGCAAAGTTCTTTACCTTTTATGGACATTTTCGATACAGAATCAATATGTGGGCGGGGACAGCAATGTCCTGAGCCCGCGAAAACATGGTCAAGCAAGGACTAACTGATCACAGATGTGGTCAAGTCTGGGCATGCGCCAGACGGACAAAGGAGCTATTTATAGACTGTTACTAGGCAGATTACAAGAGCAACTAACAAGAAGGAAGGACTCTTCTCGTGCAAAGCACGTGGAGACATGACAATACAAGATGGAGTCCAGACATTAGTCAACATAAGACAAGAAACATTTTCTAAGGAAGGAGAATTCATGTCTTTAGTAAATGCTTAATCATATCGCCGTTTTAGTTTTCAACAGACGACCCTTTCGGCATTTACTGAAGACATTCGGCTTATTGGGATAATCATCATATATGTCAATTTTCATCATCTCTTCCACCTCTTTGGTTAAATGTTTCTGATGGGTGACATTAGCAATAGCTTTCTTATCAGGAATACAAAATGACATACATAGAGAACAGAGTAAAGGACCACACTGGACACAGATGCAACAGGAAAACAGGACTGCTACAATAATGCAGAGAGCAGTTAAAACCTTCCATCCCCATGTAGTGATCAATGCCCAGAACCATCCAGAAAAGGTCCAAGTACCATTTTCTGTTTGAATCTCAGCTGCGATTTTATGCAATTTATTAATAGCATTATAAACTGATGGCGTATGATCAGGAATGAACACACAGCAACTACTTCCGATAATTTTACATGCTTCACCTCTATCAGCTAACATAACATCTAATACCATACGATTCTGTAATGCAACGATTCTAGTAATTTGTAGTTCTTCCGTAAGATTCTCAAGAGCAGCAGCGGTTTGATTCGTCACAGCCTCTACGACTCTCGCCAATCTTCGAACCTTCCTACTATTTAGGGCAGCTCCAACAAAGAAAAACAATCCTAAGTTAAAATCAACATACTGCTGTAGACTAGTATCAGTTTGATCAACATCATCAATAGATAGAGTACGTTTATACCTATTTACAGTCACATTATTCAACAACTTCAAATCTTTATGATAGGATGCGGGTGCTAAGAATACAGGAGGTAACAAAAACGCTACATAACATACTCCGGACCAACCGGCTGGTAAGCGATAATAACCCTTATTCCCACATACGAAGTATGTATTATGGGAGGCTAAGAAAGTACTATTATTTAACCCATCTATATTCAATACAATAATGCAATCACTAACACCAACAGGAATATGACCCACACTCTGGACACACAGGTCCGCTTGAGCTTGTGCCACTTGAATCACAAAGCGCTCTTTCCCTGCAGTGTCTCTGGTGTTCGTGAAGATGTAGGGGATCGATTCATTGTCTGGTCGATATTCTTCCCATTCCCATATTGTCCCATTCGCTTGTGGATAGCCATCTTTATCTTGATGACATTCCCTATTAAGTCTGAAAAGTAATCGTCCCACTGTGGGTTTCCGTGTGGCAAAAAGCAAAGTATACCATGCTCTACAAGAGCCATTATGAGAGAAAGGAAGAGGTATGAATGGCGTTCCTCCTTTCTTCTGATGAGCTGGCATCATACCACATATCCAACAGTTCGTAGCATTCGTAGCAACATGGGTATGATGCAACATCTGGATGAAAGTGTTATTCAAATAAGACTGACGATGCTTCAATTCTTGATATGGAAGGGTATAGAAGTAGTGCTCCTCAGGCACTGGAGTGGTCAAAACAAGCAACTCACGGGCAGGAGTCACATCCTCAACAAACCATGTGGTTATACCAACAATAACTACAATGATAATAAAGCTTGTCGCACAAAGAATCTTCTTCTTTTCCATCTTGCAGTAAAAAGTCAATATCTTCCTGAAACTAAAAGGTTGTCAGAACTCTTCCCCTTAGGCAGCCGTTGATTTCTTCACCAGCGGGCCAAGACGGGTGTCACTACACTAATGCAGGGCTGATCCCCCCCCCTTGCCTCATTGGCTCTCCGTTTCACTAACTGAAGGGCCGTTCTGACAACGTATCTGGGTACAGAAAAAGAAAAATCACTTCCTCGGTCGAAGATGATATCTCCCTCCTCCATGGATCGCTTGGTCCGGGAAGAGCTCCTCAGTGTCGTTCGGTTCCACAGCACGGCCTTTCTCCGCAGACAAGATTTCTCGATGGTCGGTCAGCACAGCAGGGTCCACCAATCCAGACGGCACTTTACGACAGTGCAAGGAGTGGATCCAGTTCTTCCGATTGGAAACTCGCACAGCTGTCCTCGTTGCGAGTAAGACTTGCTCAGGACCAACCCATCTCGGCTCCAGACTGTTCGTCCTTTCGAACACCTTAATCATGACCTGATCGCCAGGTCGGAGGTTATGACCTTCACCTGCGGACCGATCAGGGAGCGCTTCTCGAACCTGTTGATGAATAGAAACCAAATTATCCGTTAACTGTGCCAGATAATCACTCATCATTACACAAGGTACATCATACACTAACTGCGGTTTTGGTGGACCCCAAATATTCATTGGGCGTCCAAACACAATCTCGTAGGGTGTGAGACCGGTCCGAGAATGCGGTATCGATCTAATTGACAATAATGCCAGCGGTAAAGCATCTGGCCAAGTCAAAGAAGTCGAAGCTTGGATCTTCGCAATCTTAAGCTTCAATGTACCGTTATATTTCTCAACCAGTCCCGCAGACTGAGGGTGAAACACTGCATGGAACTTCTGTGTAATGCCTAGGCCTTTCAGGACATACTTGATAACATCTGCTATAAAATGAGGTCCGTTATCACTCCACAACAGTCTGCAAACACCATATCGAGGGAAAAACTCCTTCAATAGCATCTTGGCTGTAGTCATTGCAGTATTGTCTTTCGTAGGGTATGCCTCCACCCACTTACTGAAGGCACAAACCACTACTAGAACATACTTCAGATTGTTACAGCGCTCAAGCTGAATGTAGTCCATCTGCAAAACCTCAAAGGGTGCAGTAGGTGTTGCAAATCCTCCTGCTGGAGTTCGTGTGCCATTTCCTGGGATGTACCTTAGGCAAATCATACAGGTCTGCACTACCCTTTTTGCCGTACTAGCGATCTCCGGATGCTCCCAAACTCGTGTGAGTAATTTGACAATTGCGGAAGCTCCGACATGCGCTAGTCCATGTGCCATCTGAACCATAGGTTGTACGAAGGCTGTGGGTAACTTCCATTTATCCATCTGCTTACTTCTCCAGCACCCTTCATCATCTAATTCTCCATCATTGGACCATTGCTCCCGTTCCTTATCGGAAGCGGTCCTCTGTATCTCCAACACTTCTCTCCTGGCATCATGCCATTTCCCTGTCTGCGATTTCACAACATACATTGCAGTAGCACCAGGCTGCATCGCAGTCTCTCGTGCCACCCGGTCTGCTAAAGCATTCCCTTCTCCCACTTTATCAACCACCTTCTTATGGGCACTACATTTAACTATAGCAATCTTCTTTGGATATGTTAATGCAGTCAAAAGGTTGTGAACTAACTCCCCATACATTATCTGGGTTCCATGTGACGTTAGAAACCCTCTCTCCTTCCAGAGTAGTCCGAAATCGTGCGCTACTCCGAAGGCATAGCGGCTATCTGTATAAACATTCACACACAATCCTGCACTGAGCTCACATGCTCGTGTTAATGCTATCAGTTCCGCTGCTTGAGCTGATTTCTGCGGTATGCGTGCTGTCTCCACTATTGTTTGTAATGTGGTAATTGCATACGCTGCTGAAGTCGTACCATCTGGTAGCTTCAGGCATGATCCGTCCACCCACAGTTCTCCATCTACATCTGTGAAGGGCGTATCCTGGAGATCAATATGACCCTTTGTCTGTTCCTCAGTCACAAGAATACAATCATGTGCTTTCCGTGCTTCAGACTGAGTTTCCGGGAACGGCAACAATGTGGCTGGATTTAACGTTGCACACCTCTTTAACGTAATATGAGGAGCCAAAAGCGTCAACTCATATCCCGTTAAACGAGCACTGGTCAAATGCTGCGTCTTTGTCTGATTAAGCAGGGCATCCACAGCATGGAGAACTAATACCAACAGCTTGTGAGATAACACAATTCCCTCGCTTTGGCGTATTGACACAGCTGTCGCCGCAACCGAGCGAAAACACCCTGGTAATGCTCGGGCAACAGGATCAAGTACAGCCGAAAAATATGCACAAGGGCGCTGCTTGTCGCCGTGCATCTGCACTAAAACTGATAATGCACATCCATCTTTCTCATGCACATACAGTGAAAAGGGCTTCGTATAATCAGGGGTACCTAACACTGGTGCTGAACAAAGGGCTTGCCCTAATTGCTGGAAGGCAATTTCACACTCATTTGACCAGGGAAGAGGAATCGGAGTGTCTTTTGTCAAAAGTGCTAACAATGGCTTAGCTATGTGTGAGAACCCCAATATCCATTGCCTACAGAAAGAGGCAAGACCCAAAAATGCACGCACATCCTTCTGTGTGGAAGGTACTGGCGTGTCCAAAATTGCTTGAATACGATCTGGTGTGAGTGCACGCCCCTCCTTAGACAAAAGGTGACCCAAATAAGTCACCTTTGGTCTACAGAATTGCAATTTTTTCCTCGACACTTTGTGATTGTGAGATGCCAAAAAGGAAAGCAAAGATAACGTAGTCTGCTCACACAGCTCAGGAGTGTCAGCCGCCAACAAGATGTCATCGACATATTGTATGAGGGCGACACCCTCAGACTGAACAAAAGAATCCTATTGCCTTTTCAATGCTTGACTGTAAATACTAGGGCTCTCTGTATAACCCTGAGGGACTCTGCAAAATCTATAAGACCTATTATTCAAAGTGAAACCGAAAAGATATCGGCTATCAGGATGAATAGGAATCGAAAAGATAGCATTTTTCAAATCAATGACTGAAAACGTGGTCGCCGTTGGCGGGACCAAAGTGAGTAACGTTGTGATATCAGAAACCACTGGATACTGAGGTATCACTATCTTATTCACTTCCCTTAAGTCAATGATAAAACGATAGACCCTAGTATCGGTATCTTTCTTCAAAATGGGTAAAATAGGACTGTTGCAAACATTATAGGGAACTTCCTCCACTACCCCCACCTTAATCAAATCCTGCACAATCTGTATGAGTGCCTCCTCCCCCTCCTGGGAAATACGATACTGAGGGAGGCGAGGTAACACCGCACCCTCCTGGACACTAATGTGGACAGGCGGAATCACCATCTGTCCCACATCAGTATCCGAAGTGGCCCACAAAGAATGAGGGAGGGAAGCTAATGCAGTATCCTCCGCAACCACACACATCCGGTCTGTCAGGGGGTGATTATCGTTTAGGATCACACGTACTCCAGTAGGGGAGCAGCGGATCGTAGCCCTAAAGTGCTTAAGCATATCAAGACCCATAATGTTGTCGGGCGTGTTCGGAGCGAGCAAAAACGGACAGGGTGCAGAAAAGTGATCAACATGGAAGGCAAGGGGTCGAGAAAGAGGGCTGCGAGAGAGTGTACCATCAAACCCTACCGATGTAACCATTAAGCCAGACGGGGGAGCCCTCGGAACCAATTGTTTGGACAGTGCACTGCGAGTAGCTCCGGTATCAACTAGGAACCGATCAGTAAAACCCAAAACGCTTGCTGAAACATAAGGACCCTTCTGATCAACCGGTACTTCAACTGATTCCAACCCCCATCCAACGCAATCCTATGCATGCTGCGAATCATAGTACCCAGGGCGGTCATTCCCAGACATTTGATACTGATTTTGTCGATCAAAAACATTAGGTCTATCTCGTTGCTGCACGTTAGAGTCAAATCGAGCACGATCATTGGAATTCCCTCTGAAATTCGAAAAGCCCCCTCTACCTCTCGGTGGTCCCTGACCACGTCCCTGGCGAGATGCACATAATACCGGACAATCTCTAGCCCAATGACCCGACTGTTTACAATACGCACATTGATTTCTATTAACATCTGACCGAACGGAAGGGGGACCATAGGATCCTCCTCTACCTCTGTCGACACCCCGACGAGGCGGACCATATACTTGTGCTAACATCACCTTAGTTTTCAAATCTTTCGATTTCTTCTCCTCATGCCCCTTCGCTTCTTGTTCCTGACGCTCATAATACTGAACCATAGTCAGGAGGGATGCTGGAGACGAGGTAGGCCAAGAACTTTCACTCGCTTTTAACCGAGCTGCTATTCCCGGTAATAAATTCGCCACATATTTATCGACAAAAAGATGTCGACCCGTATCATCCGTAAGTGACTGACCACTGAAATCATGAAATGTCTCCTCAAAACGTGTAAAGAAGTCTGAAACTGATTCGTCAACCTTCTGTTTACACGAGGCTAACATATTCCAATCAATCTTTTTAGGGGGGATAATTGTTTTCAATTTAGTCAAAATAGCAGTGGGAAGATCTAAAATAAGCTGGGATGGTTTTTGCGCGGGTTTTCTCTCCCTATCCACATCCTCAATCTCAGACCATTTGGCCGTGAAAGCGGCTTGATCATCCACCTTCCGTACAGATCGCCACATATCCGGTGGTAAAATAAGCCCAAAGAACAAATCTATATCTGCTAAAGTCATAGTACAAGAATTCAAGGCCCCTTCGACTTCTTCGTAAAAGGCCGCTGGATTCTTGCGGGGGTCAGGCAATGCATTCTTTAATGCCATAACATCAGCCCTATGCCAGGGAGTATAAACCCAATTATACACAAAATATCCCCTTGCATCAGGGGAAGACATGTCTGAACTAGTTCCTGCTCCTTTAGGAGGAACATACAAAGGTGCCGCCTCTCGCATAGGTTTAGCATGCACTAGTTCACTCTTATCTGAATGGGAGGTAGATGATTGGTCGCCGCCGGTACGTGAATCCGATTCCTCCGTCTCCCCTGCCTTTAGGCGCGCTCTCTCTTTAAGTTCAGACGCCGTGTCCCGTAATGCAAACAACCGTCGAACCGCATCGGGTACCTTAGAGGGAGAAAAAGTACCGTTACGTAATGCTTTAGAATCTAAAACTACAGCATCAGGCTCGAAAACATCAGAATATTTCCGAAAGGCAGTAATCACGTCATGAGAAAAGGTTTCAAGAAAATACAGCTGCTCTGTATCCCGCCAATGTTCCAAAGATTCCAATAATTCAGAAAGAGATAGCTTGCCCTTAAGCGCACGAAGAGAAATTTTCCGAAGCTCACCCATACGCTCAGTTGATAACATGGACCGCGTGTCTACCTTATCCGAAACCGATCCAGAATCCTGCGATCTCGGGGCGGACGCGCCAACATAAGGGGGCGGAGAGCGATCTAATAAATAAAAATCATCTTCAAGATTAGTAAGGACAGGATAAAGTGGCTGGCGGACAGCATATTGACCCGAAACTTGCAACCTACGCTCTTTCTCTTGTCTCTCCGCCAGTTCTCTTTCTTCCCGACGCTTCGCTTCCTGCGCTCTCACATGATCATTTTTCCGTTGCTCTTTATCAAACAGCGCTTTCTCACGTTTCTCTCGTTCACGCACTTCCTTCACCCATAACCGTACACATTCAAACATGTCTTGTCGAGCACGCCGTTTACACATACACTGTTCCACATACTCAATCTTACGCATATCAAACGATCCATACAAAGGCCATCGCAACTCAGGATCCTTTTTGGTGTATTTCCTCCACACTGTGCTGTACATTATAGAGGAAAGACCATGCTTCACATACATATCCCTATTAGGAGTCCCCTCTGGGGGGGCTGGGGCAGATTCCTCGAGATTTAACCGGTTTCCAAAACAGCAGCACCACTTACGGAGTGCGCTAAAAGCAGGCATGCTCAAAAATAATGCAAAATATGCAGTATTATCAAAAATGGCACTTAAACTTTGCGCCGTTCAGATTTACACAACCCCGGAGAAATATCTCCACATTACCTGCCTATATGTGTTGCAACGCATATATTCTCACAGTAATCAATACAAAATATGACCGGTCATCACAAATCAAACTCAAATAGCCAACCCAGGCTTCAAAACTCGGAGCAAGTACCGTACAACGGTTCTTACCAATCAAGAGTGTCCAGATTCCAACTGCCAAGTTCCAAAATTCGCCCAAACGGCTGTCGCGGCAAACCGACAGAAGAGGTCTCAGTCGAGGACCGGCGCCACCCAGAAGGTCAGTTCGGAAGGGAAGGAAGAAATCTCGGGATGCCAGGACTAAAAATGCCGCTGGCAGTGATCACATCCCCGGCCAAATTCCTCACCTTCGTCACGACCAGTCCTTCGAGCATCCGAGTCGCCGATGAGCCCCACGTGACGGGCGCCAATTGAAGAATACAGGCCCCAGCTAGGCCCGCAGAATACAAGGTTTCGCTCTCCTGCAACAAAAGTTAGAAGGAAGTTGGCACGGAAGCTGCAAATACAAAGACAAAGTTTATTAACCCTTAAGGGTGGTCCTACAATCTATACAACACTCTTCAGTATTGCATAGAGTAGCACAAAGAACTTGCGTACACGGTCCCCTTTTATACACAACAGAGGGGCTCATAAGTGGGTGGATACAACATGTAGCAAAGTTCTTTACCTTTTATGGACATTTTCGATACAGAATCAATATGTGGGCGGGGACAGCAATGTCCTGAGCCCGCGAAAACATGGTCAAGCAAGGACTAACTGATCACAGATGTGGTCAAGTCTGGGCATGCGCCAGACGGACAAAGGAGCTATTTATAGACTGTTACTAGGCAGATTACAAGAGCAACTAACAAGAAGGAAGGACTCTTCTCGTGCAAAGCACGTGGAGACATGACAATACAAGATGGAGTCCAGACATTAGTCAACATAAGACAAGAAACATTTTCTAAGGAAGGAGAATTCATGTCTTTAGTAAATGCTTAATCATATCGCCGTTTTAGTTTTCAACACCGGGGGCCTTGTCTTGAGTATTTGTAATAGTAAAATATACATACGTGTCCCTCTATTCCTCATGTAACCTGCAATGGGGCCCTGTCTTGAGAAATTGTAACTGTATACTGTACATACGTGCCCTTCTATCCCCCTATTTACCCAGCACCCCCCCTTAATCGATTATTTATTCCGGTGATTTCAAGCCTTTTTGTACATTGCTATACATTGCTGTAAAGCGCTCTGATACCCTAACGGGTCAAGTTTGCGCTCCATAAAATACAAAACAAACAAATAAATAAAAATAAATAAATATTGTGGACTATGTACTTGGTCTCCGCTCCAGGATGGCTGAGTACATGAAGAAGGCAACTAAAAACCTTGAGGCTAGAACGGAATTACAAAAGGCCTGGCATGAACAAAAGGCTGTGCTGACTGTTTATCAGCCACGGCAGAAAGTATGGGTGTTGGAGCCTGTGTCCCCATCAGCTCTCCAAGATAAGTGGAGTAGCCCCCATACCATAGTTGAACAGAAGGGAGAGGTTACCTACTTGGTAGACCTTGGAACTCCCCGGAGCCCCAACAGGGTGCTCCACGTCAACAGACTAAAACCACATGTTGACAGGGCTGACATGGGCTTGCTCGTGGCTACTGATGAGGGACAGGAGGAAGAGAGTGATCCACTCCCTGACCTGCTCTCTCAGAACCCTGATGATGGATCAGTAGATGGTGTAGCCTTGGCAGGCAGCCTAACTGTCCAGCAACAAACTGACTGCAGAAAAGTTCTCAGCCAGTTTAGACATATGTTTTCTCTAACTCCAAGTCAGACCACCTGGTGCACTCATGATGTGGACACTGGGGACAGTGTGCCTGTTAAAAATAAGATTTACAGGCAACCTGACCATGTCAGGGACTGTATCAGGACTGAAGTCCAGAAGATGTTGGATTTGGGAGTCATTGAACCCTCATAAAGCCCTTGGGCTAGTCCAGTAGTCTTAGCGCCCAAACCTCACACCAAAGATGGCAAGAGAGAGATGATGTTTTGTGTAGACTACATGGGTCTCAATGCAGTCACTAGGACTGATGCCCATCCAATCCGTAAGGCAGATGAGCTTATAGACACTTTGACCTCAGCCAAGTTTCTGAGCACATTTGACCTGACAGCTGGCTACTGGCAGATCAGACTAGCTGTTGATGCAAAGCCAAAGACAGCATTTTCTACCCCTAGTGGGCACTATCAATTTGTGGTTTGAAAAATGCACCTTCCAGTTTTCAAAGGTTGGTGAATAAAGTCCTTACAGGCCTGGAAGCCTATAGTGCAGCATATCTAGATGATATTGCTGTCTTTAGCTCCACCTGGGAAATGTTTTGGAGGCTGTGCAAAAAGCAGGCCTAACTATCAAGGCCACCGAGTGCCAGAGAGGGCAGAGTCAGGTTGTGTACCTGGGCCACCTTGTTGGTGGAGGCAAGATTCAACCATTGCAGAGCAAGATCCAGACCATAATGGACTGGGTTGCTCCAACCACCCAGACTCAGGTCAGAGCTTTCTTGGGCCTGACTGGGTACTATAGAAGATTTGTCAAAGGTTATGGATCCATAGTGACCCCTTTGAATGACTTAACTTCTAAGAAAATGCCCAAGAAAGTTCAGTGGACAGTCAGCTGTCAAGAGGCATTTGATGTCCTGAAGCAGGCGATGTGCACTGCTCCCATTCTGCAAAGTCCTAACTACTCCAAAGAATTCAGATGCATATGAGTTGGGGGTAGGGGCTGTGTTATCACAACTAAATGATGAAGGTCAGGATCAGCCAGTAGCTTTTATTAGCAGAAGACAGACCCCCAGAGAGAAACGTTGGTCAGCTATTGAGAGGGAGGCCTTTGCTGTAGTTTGGGCTCTGAAGATGTTGAGGCCATACTTGTTTGGCACTCACTTCATTGTTCAGACAGGCCATAAGCCCCTCTTATGGCTAAAACAGATGAAGGGTGAAAACCCCAAACTTTTGAGGTGGTCCATTTTCCTAGGAGTAACCATGCCAATGCAGATGGACTCTCCAGATGTTTCCACTTAGAACATCAAGACTCAACTGTTCAAGATTAGTTTAATGTCCTTACATTTGGGGGGTTGTGTAGGAGAGTAGGATCTGCTTCTTATAGTTACCCCCACTTTTTGCTGATGTTTCACTGTTTTTCGACTTTAGTCTGGCTGGGGCCCTGCCAACCAGGACCCAAGCCTAGCTGCTTCCTCTTTAATTTGATTACCAGTACTTTAGGTACACTCCAGATTGGATACTAGGGTACCCTTATAAGTCCCTAGTATATGGTTCATGTACCCAGGGCATATGCACCCCAGACGCCGACCAGGGGCTGCAGCATGTATTATGCCACCCCTGGGAAGCCTTCCAAAATGACACAACAGGACTGCTACAGCAGCCTGTGTACGGTGGTGCATGCACCCCTTACTGAGATATAGGTTCACTATATCTCTCCCTATCACTGCACATATAAACCCATCAAACCCCCCTATGGCAGGCCTTACCAATCCTGATGGCAGGGTGTTGGGTTTTATGTGAGAGGGTGCCCATGCATGAGCAGAGCCCCTCTGAAGCATCCAGAACCTTTATTACGGGGTTGTTTGTGATGCAGCCAAACCATATACTCTTAAGTGCATTATAACCTCGCGGTAAATGCTAACTTTGGGATGGCTGCATGAAAACATGTTGTGTTTGGTGTCAAACACCTTGGAATCAAACCCCCACACCAGTAACTGGTGTGGGAGTATGACCCCACCCTTCTAGAGGGAGAACCATGACAGACCTGGTATACCCGGTACCAGCTAACAGAGCCCTGGCATCGCAAAGAGGATGCTGCCCTCCTGCTGCTGGATGAAACTCTGGCAGCGGAGGCCTGGACAATAGGTTTCCTGTCACAGGGACCACCTCCCAGATAGTGAAGAACCGGCGTTTAACCCAGCGGCGTCAGGGGCACGCCTAACACCTTTGAGTTCACCTGTCTTGGTATACAGAGACAAGGAATACTTCTGGATGGCATCAGAGACCAAGTTTATTAGCTGCAGCTAGTAACAGTGATCCTAGAAATACATCACGGTGTAAATTCTCAGGAGACTGCTCATTTTACTAAGGCGAGACGTCTCCTTTTATACCCAATATTCACATTATAAATGTAGACCCACTGCACAAAATTCTAGCCAATAAGGTACATTTTCAAACAAAGTGTCACATAACAAAAACTCAATGTACAGTATCCCAACCCAAAAGTTAATTATTAGGAATGTCCCAAATTCAATCTCCACAAGCCGGACAAACCTTTAATTGAAAGCATAACCCATGTAATGAAGAAACATAAAAAAATAAACTGTAACAGATGCTGAACAAGATAAGGCATGTGCAAGGAAACTAAAAGTTAACGATGTCCTCAACATTGATTGGCAATCTCAGACAAAGATCGATCAGGGAAATTGGCTTTGCGGGGTCAGTTTCAGGTGCAGAGGTCAGTTTCTTACAGTTCATTTCAGAGTCAAAAAGAAACCTAGTTAATGTATACATGAACTAAGAAGGCCAGGCCACTTTATTCGCCAGGCTACCTTCACAGGCCTACGTGAGGGCAACACAAAATGGTGGCACAGAACAAAATGAAGTCAGACTCGAGAATTACAGAACCTCAGACCCTCCTTTTGCCATTACGTAGGCAATAACCTAAGACTCATGTTAATCTGAATCTAGGTCTATGTCGATATTCATTAGGTCATCAAGGTGTTGCTGTAGCATCATCTTATTATTCTCTACTTCTCTCGGGACAGGTCTCCGAACACACATAGTAGCACAAAGACTACAAATGGCGGGACCACACTGGATGTAAAGACAACAAGAGAAAAGGATGGTTAAAACCATACCAAGGAATGTCAAAATCTTCCATCCCCATTTGGACAGCAGTCCCCAAAACCATCCCGTCAATGACCAGTCTCCTTCAACTACATGGATAGACTCAGAGATTTTATACAACCTAGAGATGGCTTGGTACACTGTAGGGGCATTATCTGGTATGTAAACACAGCAACTGGATCCAATCAATTTACACACTCCTCCTCGATCTGCAAGTATGATGTCTAATACCATACAGTTCTGCAAAGTCATAAGGCTGTCCGCTTGAAGCTCAGCTGTAACATTACTAAGAGCACCTGCTGTCTCATTAATAGTAGCTTCAACAACGCGGACAAGCTGTCGAATATGCCTACTATTGATCATAGGACCCCAAAAGGGCACGAAGCCTTTGAAGAAATCTCCTACTTCGTGTGCTGCGGTATCTTCCTTATTGAAGACACCTCTACCATATCTCGTTTTATGATAGTCTCAAGCAGTAGTGTATGTAGGGGGAAGTAGAAACGCCACATAACACGTTCCTGAAAAATCAGGTGGCAACCATGTGTAGGCTCTGTCATGACAAACAAAATATGTGCCTTTAGCTGGCACAAACGGTGGAGAAGTCCGAGATGAATAGCCATAGGTTTGAGCACACACACTCTTACCTAGCTGAGCTTTCGGATTCCGACCATTTCCTTGAAAACAAAAGTGGTCTCGGTGGGGTACAATCCAAATAGGGGGAGACCTTTTTCGTCTCTCCTTCTCTGTCAAACTGGTACTATATCCAGTCACGTTCCAACCAACGTAAGCCTGCACCTCATCCTTAGGGATAGCATTATATGCATCAATATCTCGGATCATAGCTACTATTCCCCTTATTAAGGCACTATTGCTCGAGTTATCTTTAAGGGAACGTAAGGGGCGTACCTCATTTGCATAGATAAACATGGTCTGAAAAGCCCACACAGACCCATTAAAAGAAAAAGGCAAAAACAAATATGGCATACCTTTATCTGTCGTATGAGGCATAAGACCACAAACCCAACAATTAGTGATATTTACTACTAACTGATGCTGATGCAACAACTGTATAAACGAGTTGTTGACAAATTCTGATCTCCTTGTCTGTTCATGTTCAGGCAACGTATAAAACTGGTGCAAAGAAACAGTAGTGAAAGAAAGCATACGTTGGGAGGTGGGTGCAGATGTCTGTTGTGTAGCATAGACAGTCCAACCCACACAAGCTAATGTGATACTTAAAAACATCAAAAAGCACAATATTATAAAACATTTGCTATGTATCAATGTACAAAATCTTGTCTTAAGATCTATTCTCTCAACATCTCTTTCAGTTACAACAGACTCCATCCTCTAACGTGCTGCTCACGGCAATTTTCCTTCTTCACTCAAGTGTGCGTCCAGGCGTCCTAGACGTCCCTAGAACCGCAGACCTTTTGTCAATACGCGGTTCACCCCTTAAGTTCTTATACCGCGACCCTGCAGCTGAACCCGGATGGTGGTTCAAAAAAGAAAAAGAAAAATAGTCTCTTGTCTGAAAGAGTGTAATTCACAAAAAAAATCAAATTTTATTTGTCCTTTTTAGACCTTAAGTTGTAGCGTTCTTTACCAGGCACAGTTTGATCCTGAAAGAGTGTCTCTGGGTGCGTAGTATCAAGTCTCAAACACGCCGGCACAGCTTCTTGCAAGACTTTATCATCCGCACGTTCTGACTGAGTCCATTCCAGATGTGCATCGCTAAAAGGTACAAATCTCGGAACCCTTTCACTCTCGGAATCGGCAACACCTTCCCGGACCCACTTATCGTACGGTAAGGGCAAAGGTATCTTCTTACAATGGGTACCATGTACCCAGTTTTTCTTGCCGAACACCTTAATAGCAGTCCGAGTTGATAACAGGACTTGGTATGGACCGGTCCACCTTGGTTCCAAGTTCTTTGACCTCTGGAAATTCTTGGTTAGAACCCAGTCGCCAGGTTGAATCGTGTGGCCTGCGTCTACAGAAACTGAAGGCAAAGTGTCATGGACCTGTTGGTGAAGAACACGCAATTTAGCAGTCAAATCATGTAAGTAGTCAACCAACATAGGGTACTCGATATCACTGTACTTCTTAGGCCTCGGCACACCCCAGACATTCGCCGGGTGTCCAAAAACAATCTCTTATGGGCTAAGTCCCACGCGAGAATGTACTCCGTCAGTCATTCTCTCCTTATGTGGCTGATTCCTCTGATTCTAGCTCTAGAACCAGAATGACGAATTCTTTAGAAGACTTCCCCCTGCTAGACGCAAAAGTTTTGGATACTCTCATCACCAGGGTTACTTCTGGTTCCCCTACGGACCCTGCCCCCCCCAACAACTTTCCCTGGTCCAGCACACGGTAGGCCCAGTTATCATGGACATACTTAACTCCTCCATTACCTCTGGTAGAGTTCCCCAGGCCTGGAAATGTGCCCAGGTCAGAGCCCTTCTAAAAAAAACGAATCTGGACCGTTCCAACCTGGCCAACTATCGCCTCATCTCTCTCCTCCCATGGCTGAGCAAACTGATTGAACGCCATATCAATTCTACACTAGTCAATTACCTTGAAACCAATAAGTTACTACACGTCTCCCAAACAGGTTTCCGTCCCCAGTTAGGCACCGAGACAGCCTTGCTTGCTGTCACGGAAGAAGCCAGAAGACTTCTAGATCAGGGCGGCTCTGCAGCCATTATTTTACTTGACCTCAGTGCCGCCTTCGACACTGTCAACCATAACATTCTTCTTGAACGGCTATCTGACATGGGGATAGCAAAGACTGCATTGACTTGGATTCAGTCCTTTCTAGAGGATCGCTTCTACCAGGTATTTGAGGGGGTCAGCCATGTCCAAGCAGTGGCATCTTCACTGGGGGGTCCCACAGGGTTCCTCACTAAGCCCGACCCTCTTTAATTCCTACATGGCCCCACTAGCTGAGATAGTGCTGCCCTTCGGCATTAAAATAATCACATACGCTGACGACACCCAACTGGTGGTGGCACTC
This sequence comes from Triturus cristatus, assembly GCF_964204655.1. NCBI lineage: Eukaryota > Metazoa > Chordata > Amphibia > Caudata > Salamandridae > Triturus > Triturus cristatus. The sequence continues at coordinate 1,026,634,389 of NC_140588.1, read as the reverse complement.
AACCACCCTGAGGGCTCATCTGACGTCCTGGGCCTCTGCTTAGAGGCAGTTGCTCGTTGGATGCGCCACTCTCACCTCAAATTAAATGGGGAAAAGTCTGAACTAATGTTCCTAGGAAAGTCCCCTTCGCCATCTTCTTCCTTCATCTGGCCACCATGTATGGGACCTATGCCAACCCCCAAGCAACAAATGAAAAGTCTGGGCATATGACTTGACAACTCCCTCTGTTTTAATTATCAGACCATGAAGCTTTCGGCCATTTGCTTCGGACTGTTACGTATGCTCAGGAAAATCCTTCCCCTACTCCCTCTCCAAGCTAGGAGAATCATGGTCCAAGGCTTGATTCTGTCCCGTTTGGACTATGGGAACGCACTTTACTTGGGCGCTCCTCAGTCCACCCTAAATAAAATGCAGGTGATTCAAAACTGCGCTGCGCGTCACCTAACACAGATTCCCCGAAGACAATCCGCTAAGCCTGCCTTAATAAACCTACACTGGCTGCCCATCCGCGCCAGGATCCAGTTCAAAGCCATGTGCTTAGCACACAAAGCCTTCTGGAAATATGGCTCCCAAATTCTCCAATCTTTGGTTGTACCCTATCAACCTTCCAGGACGCTTCGTTCTAGTGCTACTTTCCTTACCGCGCCGCCTAAAGTCCAAAGAGCCAGGTGGGGCGGACGTTTCTTCACTTTGAATGCCTCTAACCTTTGGAACAGCCTCCCACTCACGCTCCGTAGTGAACCCAACATCTCACTCTTCCGTAAACATCTTAAGACCCACCTCTTTCTATCAGCATTTCAGTAATTCTCCCTCTTTTATGCTCTCCGTGTCCACAAGCGCTAGGAGGCCTCCGGGTAGCTACGCGCTATATAAATATAATTTCATTCATTCATTCATACTGTCGTTCTCGTGGACAAAAGTGCCAATGGTAAGGCATCGGGCCACGTAAGACCAGAGCTCGCTTGCACTTTGGCCAACTTCAGCTTCAGAGTGCCATTATAGCACTCGACCACGCCTGCTGACTGGGGTGATTCGCAGCGTGAAATTTCTGTTTAATACCCAGACCCGCACATACTTTCTTCATAATCTGACCCACGAATTCACTTCCATTATCACTCCATACCATCCTCGGCAAGCCATATCTGGGAAAGAATTCTTTAAGCAAAACCTTGGCTGTAGACAAGGCAGTATTATCCTTTAGGGGGTAGGCCTCTATCCATCTGGAAAAGGCACAAACAACCACAAGGACATACTTCAAGTTATTGCATCTTTCCATATGAATATAGTCTATCTGCAGCACCTCGAACAGATACGTTGGAGGAGCAAAATGACCCTCTGGAGTTGGGGTTCCCTTTCCAGGATTATGCATCAAGCAAATCATGCAGTGTTTAACCAAATTCTCAGCACACTTAGAGATTCCACCATTCTGCCATACCGGAGCCAACAACTTACATATCCCTTTTGAACTAATTTGAGCCAACCCATGAGCCATAGTAACCACCGGAAGCACATATGCATCCGGCAACAACCATCGCTGGGGATCTGACAACTCAACCCAACTGCCTGTTGAATCCAACATTCCCGTACTCTCTCTCCACATACTCAATTCTTTCTCAGTAGCTTCTGCCTGAATCATCTTCACACTTTCTGTTGTATCTTCACACATTCCTCCTTCCACAACCCATCTGGCAGGACCTGCAACATACATCCGACTCGTCACATCTTTCGCCGTTTCTCTCGCTACTTCATCTGCAAACGCATTCCCTTGACCCACATCATCCGTAACCTTCTTATGCGCACTACACTTCACTATCGCAATTTGGGTCGGCAAAGTAAGTGATTCAAGAAGTTCACTCACTAATTGTCCATGCTGAATTTTCGTACCATGGGAAGTAAGAAATCCTCTCTCTTTCCACAAGCGACCAAAACTGTGAGCCACGCCAAATGCGTATTGGCTATCAGTATACACATTCACTCTCTGTCCTTTTGACAACACATAGGCTCTAGTCAATGCTATCAACTCCGCTGCTTGCGCTGAATTCTGTGCAATTCGTGCTGTTTCAACAATCGTGTGCAAAGTTGTGACAGCATATGCTGCAGTCGTCTCTCCATTCGGAAGCTTAAAGCACGAACCTTCTACCCATAGGATACCATCAGGATTCAAAAGAGGAGTATCTTTCAGATCAACTCTACCCTTCGTTTCCTCCTCTGTCCGGAGAAAACAGTCATGCTGTTCCTGAGCATCTGTCTCTACAAAAATCGGCAACAATGTAGCTGGATTCAATGTGTTGCACCGCTTGATGTGCACATGGCTAGCCAAAAGCGTCAACTCATAACCTGACAAACGCGCACTGGTAAGATGTTGAGTCTTCGTTCTATTCAATAGGGTATCCACTGCATGTGGGACCATCACAATCAATGTATTATCCAACACCAAACCAGCAGACTGTCGGATAGAAACAGCCGCTGCCGCTGTGGCTCTTAGACAACTAGGCAACGCCCTAGCTACCGGATCTAAAGTAGCTGAAAAATACGCACATGGGCGCTGCTGGTCTCAAAAATGTTGCGTCAACACTGACAACGCACAACCTTCTCTCTCGTGTACATAAAGTGTAAAAGGTTTACTGTAGTCGGGGGTACCCAACACCGGAGCAGAACACAATGCATCACGCAATTCGGAAAAACTCTTCTGACATTCGTCAGACCAAGGAAGAGGGTGTGGTGTGTCCTTAAGAGTAAGTGCCAACAAAGGTTTCGCTAGCAAAGAAAAATTCGGAATCCACTATCTACAATACGAGGTGATACCTAAAAAGGCACGCACCTCTCTCTGTGTGCATGGCACAGTCATTTGGGCAATCGCTTGAATAAGCTCTGGGGTCAAACGCCTTCCCTCCTTCGACAAGAGATGACCTAAGTAGGTCACTTCTTGGCGGCAATACTGCAACTTCGAAGGTGACACTTTATGATGAAGGTCAGACAGGTGTCGCAACAAAGAAAGAGTAACTTCTTTACAAATCTCTTCATCATCAGCAGCAACCAACAGATCATCAACATACTGGATAAGAGTAACACCAGAAGGCAATGCAAGAGTATCAAGCTGAGTTTTCAAAGCCTGACTGTAAATGGAGGGACTCTCACAATAACCTTGAGGAGCGCGCTTAAACCGGAAACTGCGGCCTCCTAAGGAGAAGCCAAAAATATCCCTACTTTCCTCAGCAATCGGAATACTGAAGAAAGCGTTCTTCAGATCAATAACAGAAAACCAAGCAGCAGAGGCAGGGATCATAGTCAATAAAGCAGTAATGTCCGGGACAACAGGAAACTGTGGCACAACGATCTTATTGACCTCTCGAAGGTCGATCACAAACCGATACACAGGTGGCTGAGAAGAGTCAGTACGCTTAAGGACAGGCAGAACAGGACTGTTGCACACATTACCTCTCGTTTCTTCAACCACACCTTTCTCAACCAAATCATAGATAATCGCTAAAAGAGCTCTTTCGCCTTCACTGGAAATTTTGTACTGGGGAATGCGAGGTAATTTAGCATTCAACTTAAGGGTAACAACATAGGGTGGAATCTGCAAGAGACCAACATCATTGGGACCTGTAGCCCAAAGTATATCAGGGAGAGAACGCAGTCCAGGGGAAGGCGATCCTTAGACAGATACATCGGGGAAATCACTTTCTTACCCACCGTAAAATGTACTCCCGAAGAAGAACAATGTAATGTCGCATGCAATCTTTTCAACAAGTCCAAAACCAACAGATTCTCGCCACAGCCCGTCGTTAGAATAAGGGGAGCCTCCAATTCACAGGGACCAATAGAAAGGGGCAAAGGACAAGAAACCGGATTACGAACTGGGGCGCCAGAAAATCCTACTGAAACATTGGTCAAGCCAGACAAAGGTGCGCCGGGGAGTTTAGAGTGCATGATAGAACTCTTTGCTGCACCAGTATCCAAAAGAAAAGGTTCTGCCACACCTGATGTAATCACTTCAACATAAGGTCCACTCTGGTCTACTGGAACTGACACTACTCCCTCCTTTTGTCCATGGCTGTCCTAACTATCATTAAAACCAGCATTCTCACTTCCAACATAATAATCATCAGTGTAGTACTGAGCGGACTGGACGGTCGGACATTCTGTCGGTCAAAATAATTCATAGAATTCTGAGGGGAAAAGGTACGTTCATTCTGGGGAAACGTACCACGTCCCCTACCCCTAGGTACTTGTTGGAAACCACCACGAGCTCTCAGACCAGACATACCATTCGCACGCTGTAGCAAGATCGAGCAACTATTCTTGAAGTGACCTTCTTCTTTACAATAAGCACACTGATTAGGGCCTAGCGGGAGTCGCGAAGCAAAAGACTCAGGCTTCTGCAACAGTTTCTGAAACTGTGGGGGTTGCTGAAACTGGGAAGGTTGCTGAAACTGACGCTGATTAGGGCGAGGCAGATAAGCCTGCTGCAGAAGAACTTTTGTTTTCAATTCTCTAGTCTTCTTCTCTACTTTATCCTTCTCATCTTTATCTCTATTCTCATAGTATTGTGCAGTAGCCAATATCTGAGACGAAGAAGAAACAGCTCATGAACTCTCAGAGTCCTTTAACTTATTAGAAAGTTCAGGAAGTAAATTAAAAAAAACTTATCTACAAACAACCTCTGACCACCTTCTGTACTCATATCCTGACCACTATGATCAATGAATGTTTCCTCAAACCTAGTGAAGAAATCAGACACACTCTCGTCTTTCTTTTGTTTGCATGCTGCTAACTTGTCCCAATTCACCCGCAGAGGAGGCATCCTAGTTTTCAATAAATTAATAATCCTACCAGGTAGTTCTGCAACTAAGGGTTCAGGTTTGGCTCCTCCTACCTGCCGACCATCTGCAGCAGTAATATTAACCCACGTATCTCCTAACTCTGGCGCATGATCCACGTGACGGATCTTCGCCCACAAGGGTTGAGGAACTACATTACCCATCAACATATCTATGTCAGCTAAATTCATAACACACGCATCAACTGTCTGAGATAACTCCTTATAATAACCAGCAGGATTTTTACGGGGGTCAGGCAAAGTCTGCTTAAGAGCCAGGACCGCAGCTCTCTTCCAAGGGACATTAACTCACACTCGCTGAAAATGAGCCGGTGCAGCCGCAATACCATGAGCGGCATCAGCCACAACTGCCTCTCTCCATACAGGGGAAACCTCCCTCATAGGATACTGCTTCACTTTTCTCCTAATAGAAGGGTCAGGTTCGAACAATGACTGAGGTGGAAGTCTAGACCTAAAATTGAGTAGTGTCTCTACCGCTTCCACAACATCGGAACCCACTATCGTCCCTTTAGCAAATTCAGACTGAACATTAAGCAATTCCAGTGGAATTGAACCCAACTCATTATCTTCCCACTCCTGACGAAGGAAGATACACATGACATCAAAAACATACCTTTGTTTTGGTGCCTCCCACTGAAGGAAGATATCCAGAACCACTTGTGGACTGTACTTGGAGGTATTCGAAATCCTTCTACGAGCAAGGAGATCTAACACTGCCCGCTCTTCGGGACCAGGGAGCTGACTACGTCTCTGCTTACGTTCAGAAACAGGGGTCATATTCAGTGACCCAAAGAAAGGAGACAAAAGACTAGTGACAGTCTCAGTCATTCGTTGCCGAGCAGAAGGAGAAGAAGTTGACATGAGGACAGGAGACAAAGTGTTTTGAGGTGACAGAGACGTAGGGACAGAAATTAGAGAAGTCGAAGATAAAGGAGTGTAAGACAAAGGAGTTTGAGGCAAGGCTGGTGGCAAGGCTGGCGGCCCTGGAGGGGGCTGCGCCGGGGGAGGAAGAACCACCTGTGAAGCAACGGGTGGCTGAACTACAACAGGGGGTTGAACGACAACAAGGGGTGCAACAACTGGAGGTAACGGAGGTGCAGTAGCACCCTGCACATAAGGGGGTGGTAATCTCAGTAAATGTGACATCAAAGGATCCTTTTCAGGGTCTACAGTCACATTTGAAAGGGGAGGTGGCAAAGCCGGGTAACATTTGTCAATGGCCATGCAATGTTGTCTATCTGACACTTCAATCGCACGATCTTCTTCATCTTCCTTAAACTGCCTAGCAGCTTGCATTACCGATATATTCCTTTCCTTCCAATCTCTCTTAGCTTGCTTAATTTCTCGCTGTTTGGCTTCCTTACGCCAAAGGCGGAAAGAGTCAAACATTGCCATCCGGGCTTTCTTCTTAAATAGCGCAACTTCTAGGTTATCTAAAACATCTGATTCAAAACTACCATGTTGGGGCCATCGTAAAACACAATTTTTCCTTGTATAACGGACCCATACTTCATTAAAGGTAAGGGACCTACACCATGCTTTGAATAGAGCTCGTAAGTTGGAGTTCCAACCGTAGGTATCGGACACGAGTCCTCCAATCAGGAATCCCTTTTACAACTACAACAAAACCATTTCCTAAATTTGCTAATACCAGGCATCTTTTAGCTCACTAGTCTTGCTACAAACTTCAAGGGGTTATCAAAAATGATACGCTCGCAAATATACGAACCCCCCGGCTTCGACTATTGCAATGGCCGAATCAAAACCAAGAAACAAAACAAAGTCGTGGGAGCGATCCACTTATACTTAACCAAAATATCTGTCACGCCACCAGAAGACCGTCTAACGTCTCGCCTTACAAATCATCACAAGAGGGTCCAAGACAGGGCGACAGTCAGGGCAGCAGTCCTTCGCAGCCATCAGAAAGGGGAAGCCTCGTAGAAAAAAACCTTCGGTCCACGTCGACATGCAGGGGTCGATGAAGTGGCGGACGTCCTCCAGAATTTCCTCACGGGGCTCCTCACAATCTTCGGGCTTGGACCAGTACCGCTGAAGTCGCCCCACGTTGGGCGCCAGTTGAAGAACCGGGGTTTAACCCAGCGGCGTCAGGGGCACGCCTAAGATCTTCGAGTTCACCTGTCTTGGTATACAGAGACACGGAATACTTCTGGATGGCATCAGAGACCAAGTTTATTAGCTGCAGCTATTAGCAGTGATCCTAGAAATACATCACAGTGTAAATTCTCAGGAGACTGCTCATTTTACAAAGGCGAGACGTCTCCTTTTATACCCAATATTCACATTATAAATGTACACCCTCTGCACAAAATTCTAGCCAATAAGGTACATTTTCAAACAAAGTGTCACATAACAAATACTCAATTTACAGTATCCCAACCCAAAAGTTAATTATTAGGAATGTCCCAAATTCAATCTCCACAAGGCGGACAAACCTATAATTGAAAGCATAACCGATGTAATGAAGAAACATAAAAAAAGAAATGGTAACAGATGCTGAACAAGATAAGGCATGTGCAAGGAAACTAAAAGTTAACGATGTCCTGAACATTGATTGGCAATCTCAGACAAAGATCGATCAGGGAAATTGGCTTTGCGGGGTCAGTTTCAGGTGCAGAGGTCAGTTTCTTATAGTTCATTTCAGAGTCAAAAAGAAACCTAGTTAATGTATACATGAACTAAGAAGGCCAGGCCACTTTATTCGCCAGGCTACCTTCACAGGCCTACGTGAGGGCAACACAAAATGGTGGCACAGAACAAAATGGAGTCAGACTCGAGAATTACATAACCTCAAAAGGCTTTAGTGTATTGGTGCTGGGTGGGTGCACTCCAAGAGTGCTTTGAAGTCTGCACAGGGGGCACATTTGGTGTCCCTGTGCATAGTCCAGCTCAAACCGATTGCAGGGGCTACCAGCCCCTGCTCTGGCACAAAACTGGACAAAGGAAATGGGTGTAGCCACCCCTCTTTCCTGACCCTCCCATAGGTGGGTCCTTAGAGTTTGTCCCACCCCTTCCTTGGGTATAAGATAGGAACCACTGGCTACAGGACTTTAGATTTACCTGGACAAAACTCTGATACATAATCCTGGAACTTCGACGATCTACAAGGCGCTAGATGACTGAAGAATCTCCCTTGGAGTAAAGGAGTTACTCCCCTGCAAAGCAGGCACCTAAGACGCATCTGACCGTTTTGCATCTCCGAAGCTCCCGCCGGACTCCAAAGAATTTGCAACACAGGAGGTGGGTTCCCAGACTTCACAGAGGCTGACCCGCGCTCCCAGCAAAGCTGAGACCCGTAGCCCTCATGGGGACCGTGGAACTGGAACCCCTGGACACTGTGCACATTTGCAAGTGCATATGCTTCTTGGGGATCCTTGAGACTGTGCTTTGGGCCACTTGGAGTCCACACCCCGAGCAACGTTTCCACTGAAGATTATTGGCCTTCACTCACCAAGTGTCCCGTTGGATGGTATTGTGTGATTCCTCTTGAGGTCCCTCCGCGATCCCTGCTGCGTCGACTGGTGGGTCCCTGTGAAGGCAACTCTAACTCTGATTGGGCTTACCTGGTTGCTCCAGATGTGCCCTGACTCTCCATCACTTGGGGAGTCTGCAGGACCTAGCTGGTCCGCACCGAAGCATCTTTTCTCTTCCTGCGTGGGTTGTTGTTCCCAAGGCTTGCTGGGTTCAATCCGAGCACCGACACTGCAGCACTCGATAACCTTTGTGGCACAGCTTGAATCCAGCTCCTGGTTGTCGTCAATGCCACCTGGTCCTCGTGGCTGCGGAGTCAAGCTTCACCTCCTCGCACCTGAAACACCCGACATCGGTGCGCATTCGTCTATCGTCCCCCTGGTCACTAGCAAGTGACACAGACTCTGTCCCCTCTGCTTTCAGGTTCTTCTGATCTTCGATACAGGCTTGGATCACACCGGCACTTTTCTTCTTCCCGGCAGCAGCACTTTGTAGCAGATCGCCATTGAAATCAATGACGATTCCCGACAACATTTGACACCTATGCACCCGGCCTCCCTCTGTGAGGTAACTCGAATACTCCGGTGCTCCCGTGGGTGTTGGCCCTAGAGCTCCCTAAGCCTAAAGGGGTTTGCTTAAAGTCCTCTCCTAAGTGTTCTTATCCTTTAAATTTCCAACCACGTCTTTCCTATAGAATAGTACGGGGCTCGTGGCGGTCTTCTCACACTGCACTCGTCCCCCGTGCGTCTCCTGTGTCACTACCTTGGGTGGTTCCTTGGGCTCCCAGCGATTCTACGTGCTCTAGGCACTGTGTCTAGTCAAGTCGTGGTTCTTATACCACTTTCTTAATATATGGTTTGGTCTCCCCTTGGGGCCCATTGTATATTGTGCTATTTACTGTTGTTTAATAACTGTGGAATCGTGTGCCTTGCTCTCTAACTTCATACAGAGGTTAATTTAGAAATAAATACATATATTTTATATATATACCTTGTGTGGTTCTCCCTTCATTTAGTGATTCAAGAGGTTATTATCTGGTAAACCAATCTGCTTTACACTCCTTCAAGATTTAGCCTGAAGGCTGCTCTCCATAGCTACCACTAGGATAGCTTTCAATAAAGGTTGTCTTTAAACCTATTCACCAATATTGTGGTTGACTGTCATCTGGTAACTTAATTAGCTTTGAGAGACTCGAAGGTAGAGAGTGAGCCCTATCAGTTGTATTAGATGAGCAATCTATGCCTTTGACTGCCTTTATAAATCCTCATAGTGTGCTCCAATTTCAATGTCTACATTTTGGTCTGACCAGTTCATCAGCTGCGTTCTTTAAGCTTTTGTCCGTTTGTTCAAGAAGTAGGAAGGAACTATTGGGGACCAGAATACTAGTTTGATGCATGTGGATGGTGGGCTGGGCTCTTAAAGACCATAACAGGAGTTTGGAAGTTGTGTTGAGGCAGATTCCTGAATCTATTTTTTTTCTTCTACTCAAGGACCCTCCAGAATTGATACTAATAACAGGAGATCTTAATGAAAACATTTTAAATTTCCTTATTGATTTATATTGGGAGCAGGAAATAGATGAATCCTGGCCTTTACCAACACTCATCTGTCAAACACAAGAAAAGGCGAACAATAAAGGATCTATCTTTCTGACCAAACTAAGAGAATTAAGTTGTATAATTATCAATAGCCATTTTGATGAAGAATTCACAGTAAAACTGTTGTGTTCTTACTATCTATGTTCCGTTTGGAATGGCAGGGTTGGAATCCTCAGGGGGCTCTGCGATGGGAGTTCTAGGTTTGTGAGTTGCTGGCTGACACCTGTAGCTGAGGGCTGGAGATGAGGAGCTGATGGTGGCTGAAATAAAGGAGTACTTTATCCACACCGTTCATGTAGTCTTGATTTCACCGCTCAGAGGACCCTATCACAGAAACCTTCTAGAAATGGTCCCACTTGTTTCTCCATAATTGATGATATGATCTGTAACTATGCCCTTTTCAATTTATTAATCAATCAATCAATCAATCAATCAGGTGTTTGTTAAGCACGACTACTCACCCGTAAGGGTCTCACGGTGCTGGGGGGTGGTTCACAGGTTCCAGTCCATCGAGGAGTGGGTCTGCCGAAGAGCCAGGTTTTGAGGTTTCTTGCGAAGATGGGGAGCAATGTTGTCAGTCTGAGGTGGAGCAGAAGGTCGTTCCAGGCTCTGACCGCGAGGAAGGAGAAGGATCTGGTTTTTCTGGTGTGGGGGACCACGGCGTAGGAGAGCTGGGCTGATCGTAGGGTCCTCTGGGGTGCGTGGAACTTTAGTCGGCTGTTCAGGTATGCTGATCCGTTGTCATGGAAGGCCTTGTGTGCATGGGTGAGCATCTTGAAGATGACTCTAGCTTTGATGGGAAGCCAGTGGACTGTGCGCAGGTGCTGGGAGATGTGGAAGGGTCTTGGCAGGCTGAGGACCAGTCCTGCGGTGGCATTTTGGATGTTCTGTAGCTTGCCGGTGAGGTTTTTGTTTATTCCTCCATAGAGTGCGTTGCCGTAGTCGAGTCTGCTGGTGACTAGGGCATGAGTGACAGTCTTTATGTGTACGAGGGGGATCCATTTGAAGGTCTAACGTAGGAGGCAGAGGGTGTGGAAGCAGTAGAACGAGACGGAGTTGCTCTGGCAGTCCATTTTGAGCTCTAAGTCCAGGATAATTCCCAGGTTGCGTGCATGGTCTGTGGGGGTGGGAGGGCTTCCGAGGGCGGGGGGCCACCAGGTATCGTTCCTGGTGTCGGGATTTGAGCCCTGGATGAGTACTTCAGTTTTGTTGGTGTTTAGTTGTAGGCAGCTGTTTTTCATCCATTTCGGGACGGTTTCCATGCCTTCTCGTAAGTTGTGTCTGGCGGTGTTGGGTTCGTTGGATAGGGAGAGGATAAGTTGGGTGTCTTCTGCATATGACACAATGTTGAGTCCGTAGGTTCTGGCGATGGGGGCGAGCTGAGCCATGTAGACGTTTAAGAGCATAGGGTTGAGGGAGGAGCCCTGAGGGACTCCGCAGATGGTTGGTGTAGGGTCTGAGAGGAAAGGGGGGAGTCTGACCTGCTGCGTTCTGCCGGAGAAGAAGGAGCGGATCCAGTCGAGGGCCTTGTCTTGGATCGCTGCGTCGTGGAGTCTGCGTATTAGGGTGTGGTGAGAAACTGTGTCGAACTTGGCTGAGAGGTCGAGGAGGATGAGGGCTGCTGTTTCTCCTTTGTCTAGTAGGGTGCGGATTTTGTCTGTTGCGGCCAGGAGGGTTAGGAACTTCGATTTCCGATCGCGATCGAATCGACCCGCCATTTTGTGCTCCGCCGCCATTTTGTGTTGCCATCACTCAGGCAGCACGGCGAACAAAGTCTATTCTGCTTTTTCTGCAGCTTCATGTTGAAATAGCCCTTCTGCCTCTATTTGCAAAGCTGGTGTTAGGACTGGCCGAGTACACGAATCCCTGTCTGGTTTTTCTAATCCCCGTCTCAACTATCTGTTGGTCCACACTATTCTTTTGTGACTTTATCTTATCGTCTGGCCTTCACTGTCCTCTGCTAGCATTCTCTCGTTTCACAACTGTCCTCCAACACACACAAACGTATCTCGCCACCTGCAAGTTTGTTAAGAATCCGTTAATGAATTAGTTTGAGGGAGGGGTGACAAACACAGTTGGAGGAGAGGTTTCTTCGAGTCATCTGACACTTTTGTTTTCAAATCTCTCCTATTGGTTCTGTCCTGTTTTCCAACTTTCCTTATTGGCTCTTTCTTGTATGTTCTGGGTGTATACTTGGTTAATGTATATGTTACTTATATGGTATATAAGATTGTGCGCCACAGAGTGAAGTGGCAGTCTGCTGAGAACCTACCTTGTGTACTTCTGGGATAACTGTACTAGCTGCAGCTAATAAATCTGACCTGCTAACGCGTAACAGAGTGTCCCGTGTCTCTGTGTAGCTGAGCAGGAGAACCCAGGAGATTAAGGCGTACCCTGCGCCGCCAGGCCCAAAAGGTTCTGGTTCTTCAACTGGTGCCCAACATGGGGCGGTTTCAGTGGTACCGGTTCTGCCTGAAGGTCGTGAGGAACCCCGCAAGAAAATTCCGGAGGAATCGCGAGCCACGTTAAGCGACCCCTGTATGTCGAAAGTGGTCCGAAGGTCTTTTGCAGCGCGGTTACTCCTTCCTGATGGCTACTAACAACCGCTGCCCTGACTGCCGTCCTGCCTTGGCCCTTCCTTTGGTGATGTATGGTAAGGCGAGACGATAGACGGGCCTCTGTTGGTGTAAGAAGACGTCCTTAGTTAAGTATTTTCGTGGGTCGCGCCCACAATTTTTGTCCTTCGTTTCTTAGTTGTTTACTCCTGGTCCTTAGATTCGACTATTGCAATAGCCGAAGCCGAGGGTACGTGCATTTGTGCTGCGTAAACTGAGTTTTACCCCCTTGAAGTTTGTGAACAGTTCGGTGAAATCACGAGATGCCTGGTCTGACTAAGTTTGGAAAATTTTGTTGCTTTGGTTGTAATAGGGATTCCCGACTTGAGGACTCTTGTCCGATTCCTTCGGTTGAAACTCCTACATATGAGCTCTATTCGAAACATGGTATTGGCCCCATTGCCTTTAACGAGGCATGGACCGGATACACGAAGAAAGATGGTGTTCTAAAATGGCCAGAAAATGGTGGTTTCGATTCTGATGTGCTAGATAATTTGGAAGCAGTTCTATTCAAAAGAAAAGCCCGGCCGGCAATGTTTGACTCTTTCCGCCTTTGGCGAAAGGAAGCCAAACAGAAAGAAATTAAGCAAGCAAAACGAGATAGGAAAGCACAGGGTATGACAATTATACAGGCTGCTCAACAATTCAAAGATGATGAAATTAATAATGCGACTGAAATTTTAGAGAGACAGCGTCGCATGGCGATAGATAAATGCTATCCGGTGCTGCCTGTTTCCCCTTCTGAAAACAAGAAAGATATAGAAGAAGATCCCGTAATGTCCCATTTATTGAGGTTGCCTCTGCCCTATGCACAAATGCACCCCAATTGTTACAGCCTGTTCAGCCGCCAGCGGTACCTCCGCCTGTTCCGGCTCTTCCGCATTTGCCTCCTCCAGTATTACCGCTTTTGCCAGTGTTACCATTAACTTCAACTTCTTTGCCCTCATCTCCTGATCTTAGATCTCCTTTACCTTCTGCTCCTCATGCAATTATCGGTTCTCCTCCTGTCAGTTCTCCTAATACTTTGTCTCCAATTCTTATGTCTAATTCTCCGTCTGTGCGTAAGCGTCTCACAGACACCGTCACGGGTATTTTATCTCCTTTCTTTGGAGCTTTAAATGTGTCTCCGGCTTTTGCTCGGAAACAGTCTCGTAGTCAGTTCCCAGATTTTGAAGAACGAGAAAGGTTAGACTCTCTCGCACGTAAATGGATCAAAAAGGGTCCTTAATACAGTGTGCCTGATATTATGCCTACTGTTTCACAATGGAATGCGCCTACGCAAAGATATGTTTTTAATGCAATGTGCGATACTCTCATTAAAGAATGGGAAGATGTGAATTCGAGTCCGATCCCACAAGATCTGTTAGATGTTCAGACTGATTTTGATAAAGGACTTGTTGTGGGTTCTAAGGTTGAGAAAGCTGTAAGGACACTTATTTCTTATAGATCCTTATTGTTCTCTCAGGCTTTCCTTGATTCTGATCCGTCGGTTAGACTGACAATGAAAAATTATCCCATGAGAGAAGTTCCTCCAGTATGGAAGGAAGAGGTTGCAGCAGTAGGTAATATTCCAGCTATTCCTGTACATGTTCCATGGAAACGATCTGAAGTTTTGGCCCTTAAGCAGACTCTACCAGAACCTCGTAAGAACCCTGCGGGTTATTATAAAGAACTATCACAGACAGTTGACGCTTGCATCATGAATTTAGCAGATATCGATATGTTGATGGGAAATGTAGTCCCACAGACAATATGGGCTAAGATTCGTAAGGAGAATCACGCACAGGAATTAGGTGCTACTTGGGATGTTACAACTGCCACAGATAGAGACCAAGTGGGTGGCGCAAAGCCTGAAGCTTTGATTTCAGAACTCCCTGGTAGGATTATCACATTAATGAAAACTATGATTCCTGCATTGAGAGTTAACTGGGATAAACTAGCAGTATGCAAACAAAAGAAAGATGAAAGTTTCTCTGATTTCTTTACTCGTTTCGAGGAGACATTTATTGATCACAGTGGTCAAGATATAGCTACAGAGGGTGGACAGCGATTATTTGTGGACAAATTCGTATTTAATTTGCTTCCCGAGCTGTCACACAAATTGAAAGATTCTGAAAGTTCATGGGCTGTTTCTTCTTCTGCCCAGATATTGGCTACTGCACAATATTATGAAAACAGAGACAAAGAAGAGAAGCAAAAGCAAGAGAAAAAGACGAAAGAATTAAAAATGAAGGTTCTCTTGCAACAAGCTTATCCTCCTCGTCATGCTCAGCCTCAATTTCAACAGCCTCAGCAGTTTCAGAGGTTGTATCAAGCACCTGAATCATACATTCCGCGACCTTTGTTAGGACCTAATCAATGTGCCTATTGTAGAGAAGAAGGTCATTTTAAGAATAGTTGTCCGGTTCTATTGCAGCGCAATGGAGCATTATCTGCTCCACGAGGTCGTGCTGGCCTCCAGTCAGCAAACAGAGGTAGAGGTCGAGGAGTGTTGACTCAAGAACAGCGTGCCCTTCCTTCTCCCAATTCAATGACCTACTTTGATCAGCAAAATGTTAGGTCTACTCAGTACGACAATGAAGATCATTATATTGAAAACGGAAATGAAAGTCTTCATGTCAACTAGGACACCCATGGACGAAGTAAGGGAGTTGTGTCGATTCCAGTAGACCAGAGTGGTCCTTATGTTAACGTCACTACAATGGGTGTTTTAGAGCCATTTCTTCTAGATACTGGGGCGATGAGAAGTTCTATCATTCATTCTAAACTCCCTGGGGCACCTTTGTCTGGCTTAACAAATGTTTCTGTAGGATTTTCTGGTGCCCCTGTTCGCAACCCGGTTTCTTGCCCTTTGCCTATTTCAATTGGCCCTTATGATTTGGAAGCTCCACTTCTTCTGACGAATGGTTGCGGTGAGAATCTGTTGGGTTTAGACCTATTGAAAAGAATGTATGCTACGATATATTGTTCTCCTTCTGGTGTACATATTACTTTAGGACAGAAATTGATTTCTCCAATGTATTTGTCCAAAGATCAGTTTCCACCTGAATTGCTTTCCCTTCCAGCAACGCTTTGGGCCACGGGTCCGAACGATGTGGGATGTCTTGAAATTCCACCTTATGTTGTCACTCTCAAGCTCAATGTTGAATTATCCCGCAGTATAGAATTTCTACTGAAGGTGAAAAAGCGCTTCTGGAAATCATTCATGATTTGATTCAGAAGGGTGTGGTTGAGGAAACGAGAGGTAACATATGCAACAGTCCTATTCTTCCTGTTCTTAAACGCACTGATCCTTCTCAGCCACCTGTATATCGTTTCGTGATTGATCTCCGGGAGGTAAACAAAATTGTTGTGCCACAGTTTCCCGTAGTATCAGATATCACTGCTTTGTTGACAATGATACCTTCTACAGCGACCTGGTTTTCTGTTATCGATCTAAAGAATGCTTTCTTTAGTATTCCCATTGCAGAAGAGAGTAGGGACATTTTTGGCTTCTCTCTTGGAGGCCGAAGCTTCCGGTTTAAGCGCGCACCTCAAGGCTATTGTGAAAGTCCCTCCATTTACAGCCAAGCTTTAAAATGTCATCTTGATACTTTTCATTTGCCGTCTGGTGCTGCTCTTATCCAATACATGGATGACTTGTTAATCGCCGCTGATTCAGAAGATGTTTGCAAAAATGTCACTATTGCATTGTTACGCCATTTGTTTGAACTGAATCATAAGGTTTTACCCTCCAAACTACAATACGTTCGTAGAGAGGTTACTTATTTGGGTCATCTCCTATCAAAGGAGGGACGACGATTAACGCCAGAACGAATTCAGGCGATTACGCAAATGTTTGTGCCATCCACACAAAGGGAGGTACGTGCTTTTCTGGGTATCAACTCTTATTGTAGGCAGTGGATCCCTAACTTCTCTCTGATAGCCAAACCTTTGTTAGCACTCACTTTAAAAGATACGCCTCAGCCCCTTCCATGGACTGATGAGTGCCAAAAGAGTTTTACCGACTTACGTACTGCTCTGTGTTCCGCTCCTGTATTGGGTACTCCTGATTACAGTAAGCCTTTTATACGCTCTATGTTCACGAGAGAGAAGGTTGTGCGTTGTCAGTTTTAACACAGCGATTTGGAAACAAACAGCGGCCATGTGCATATTTTTCGGCTACGTTAGACCCAGTAGCTAAAGCATTGCCCAGTTGCCTCAAAGCAACAGCAGCAGCAGCAATTTCTATTCGACAGTCTGCTGGAATAGTGTTGGATAACACTCTTATTGTCATGGTACCACATGCAGTGGATACCTTACTAAATAAAACGAAAACGCAGCACCTTACGAGTGCTCGTCTAACTGGATACGAGCTGACACTTCTGGCTAGTCATGTACACATCAAACGATGTAATACCCTAAATCCAGCCACTCTGTTGCCCCTTCCAGATGAGAGAAGTGTTGAGGAGCAACATCATTGTTTCTTTCGTACTGAGGAAGGAACAAAAGGAAGAATTGACTTGAAAGACACACCATTAGAGAATCCGGATGGAACTCTATATGTAGACGGTTCTTGTTTTAAAATGCCTAATGGAGATACAGTTTCAGCCTATGCTGTAACTACTTTGCATACAGTTGTGGAAACAGCACGTATCAGACACAATTAAGCTCAAGCAGCAGAATTGATAGCTTTAACGAGAGCATGTGTACTGTCAAAAGGGAAGAGAATGAACGTGTACACTGACAGCCAATATGCCTTTGGTGTAGCGTTCAACATTGGGCGTCTTTGGAAGGAAAGGGGATTTCTCACTTCACATGGCACCAAAATACAACATGGTCAGTTAGTGACTGATCTTCTTGAATCACTTGCCTTACCCACCCAAATAGCGATTGTAAAGTGTAGTGCGCACAAAAAGATTACAGATGATGTTGGTCGAGGAAATGCATTTGCAGACGAAGTAGCGAAAAAGACAGCGAGAGATGCAACAAGTCGAATGTATGTGGGGGTCCTGCAAATTCGGTTAGAGAGAGAGGAATGTAGATTGGTATCAGTGGTTTGGCGCTGCAATGGCTCCGCTCCTTCCTGGACAACCGCTCCTTCTGTGTGGCCATCCCTCCCTTCACGTCCAGTTTCCAGCCTCTGGCCATGGGGGTTCCGCAAGGGTCCTCGTTGAGCCCCACGTTGTTCAACCTTTACGTGAGACCGCTGGCTGATGTCGCGAGGCAGTGGGGCCTAACTTTGGTCTCATATGCCGATGACACTCAGCTGGCGGTTACTCTCAGCGGGGATGTACAACAAGATGCCCCCAGGTTTCAGTCTGGACTGAAGGCGGTGGCTAGCTGGTTGACAGGAAACTGTCTCCAGCTTAATGCCACAAAAACGGAGGTAATGGTTGTCGGGAAGGGAGTAGAGCTATGGGGCGATCAGTGGTGGCCTTCTGAGCTGGGCCCCACTCCGACCTCAGTGTCGGAGGTGAAAAATCTGGGGGTCTGGTTGGACGCTGGCCTTACCTTTGTAGGGCATACCAAAAAAACTGCAGCCGGTTGTTTTGGTCTGTTAAGAGGACTTAGACCAGTTCTTAAATGTTTCGATGCCCCAACCAGACAGCTTGTAGTCCAGGCAACTATCATCTCTCGTCTGGACTACGCTAGCTCTCTCCTGGCTAGGGCCAACCAGGCTGAGTTAACTCGCCTACAGCGGGTTCAAAACGCTGCGGCTAGAGCCATTGTTGGCCTACCCAGATTTTGCCCGGTGGCGAATGTCCTCCGCTCCCTGCATTGGCTCCCTGTAAGGAAGCGTATTCTTTTTAAGGTCCTTTGTTTGGCCTTTAAAATCTTAAGAGGTATAGGCCCTGAAATCTTGTCCAACTGTATCTCTTTCTATGTCCCCACCCGCAGTCTCCGATCTCAGGGCCAGGCCCTTGCTGTGGTCCCCAGATTTAGACTCAGCCGGATGGGGGGTCGTTCCTTCAGCGTGAAAGCTGCACTAATTTGGAACACCCTCCCAGTTGAAGTCCGTCAGTTAGATGATCTGCTGTCTTTCCGGAGAGCTATTAAAACATTCTTGTTTTAGTTGCCCATTTTAGGTCTTTTTTCCTGTTGTGTTATGTTTCTCCTTGTCTCTGCGCCGGGACGCTCCTTGGCTGGAGTAGCTGTGCGCATAATAAATTAATATAACATAACATAACATAACATAACGTATGAGGATACAGTGGAAAGTGTATGAGCGATTCAGAAGGAGGCTACAGAGTAAGAGTTGAGCAAGTGGAGAGAAAGTACAGGAATGTTGGATGAGATGGGTTGTTGGGTGGAATTATCTGAACACCAACGTTGGCTGTAACCAAATGCCTATGTGCTCCCAGTGGTTACTATGGCGCATGGTCCAGCCCACTTAAGTGCAAAAGGTATATGCAAGCTTTTGGCTCCAGTGTGGCAAAATGAAAAAATCCCAAAATGTGCAGACAATATAGTGAAACATTGTATTGTTTGTTTGATGTACAACCCGGGAAAGGGAACCCCAACTCCAGCAGGTCACTTTGCTCCTCCAACATATCCATTTGAGGTGTTGCAGATCGATTTTATTCATATGGAGCGATGCAACAACCTCACATATGTTCTGGTGGTAGTATGCGCCTTTTCAAGATAGATAGAAGCATACCCTCTAAAAGACAACACAGCCTTATCCACAGCTAAAGTTCTACTGAAAAAATGTTTCCCTAGGTTTGGTTTGCCGCGCATTGTCTGGAGTGACAATGGGAGCGAATTTGTTGGCCAAGTCATGCAAAAAGTTTGTGCGGGTCTTGGTATCAAGCAAAAGTTCCATGCGGCAAATCATCCACAGTCAGCGGGTTTAGTAGAATGCTACAACGGAACCTTAAAGTTAAAACTAGCAAAAGTTCAGGCTAGTACAGGACTCAATTGGCCCGATGCTTGCCATTAGCTCTTCTGTCCACCAGAACTGCAGTACACTCTCGTTTGGGACTTAGCCCTTACGAAGTGGTTTTTGGACGCCCGGCTAACTTATGGGGAGTCCCTCACCCTAAGAAATACTCAGACTTGCCATATCCAATGTTGATTGACTACTTGCATGATCTTACGACTAAATTGCGTGTTCTCCATCAACAGGTTCAGAGTACTTTACCAGAGGCTTCCACAGACCCAGGTCATTCCATCCGACCAGGTGATTGGGTCTGCACCAAGAATTTCCAAAGGACGAGAAATTTGGAGCCCAGATGGAAGGGGCCTCGGTTGGTACTATTGACCACAAGAACAGCAGTTAAAGTCAAAGGAAAGAAAAATTGGATTCACGGCATGCATTGTTAGAAAGTGCCTTTGCCTTTACCCTACGATCATTGGGTGTGCAGGGGCATTGGTGACTCTGAGAGTGAGAAGGTTCCACGATTCGTACCCTTTAGTATTGCACGCCTGAATGGGACATTGTCTGAGAAAGAGGACAACGACATTCTTCAAGAAGTAATACCATCACATCGTCGCTTAGATACGACTAATCCACGAACATTGTTCCAAGATCAAACCACACCAGGAAAAGAACAATATAATTTGAGGCCTAGACAAAAGAACACTTAAGATTTCTCTCTTGTGTAGTATTCTGTCCCGGTTGCAGGGTCACGGTAGGAGTCTTGATTGTGACCTGAGTAGTGGCAATAGGCCTGCAGGACTTGCAGTGTCATAGGACGGCAGATAATCATAATTGAGTGATCGAGGAAGATTGCCGTGAGAATCCATTAGAAAGATGGAAACTACACTAGGCAAAAGAGAGAGAAAGGATGAAATGAAGAAAGAATCCTGTAAATTAATGTACCGTCGTTTTAATATAACCTTATGTATTATTATACTATTGTGTATTGCTTGGGCATTTATAGGTTGGATTATTTATGCTCTGCAGCAAAAAGTTGTCGCTCCTTCTTCCTCTTCGTCTTCTTCTACTGTCCCTCCACATCTCTTTCATACCCTTCCTCAACATGAAATCATTAGAAGAACTGAATATTATAACAATTCCTTTGTCCAGTTGTTACATCAACACCAGTTAGTGGTCAATACGACTGACTGTTGGGTGTGTGGACTTATGCCACATACCACAGAGAAAGGAATGCCGTATTTGGTCCTTCCGTTCTCCTATGAAGGTTCTGCTTGGGCTTATTTTGTCATCTTTTCCAATGCCTATCAAAGCATATTCAGACGATCCATTAGTTCACGTGTTAGTGATCCGGATTTTAGTCATGGTTCGTTGATAAAGGGAATGGTAGCTATGGCTAAAATCATGGAAAATAGTAATATTTCCGTTGACGAAAGGAAAGCGTATACAAACTCGAACGTCACCCATTATGTCACTAGCCTTATTGATAAGGTCAAACAAAGAAAATCTCCACCAATTTGGACGATTCCTCATCAGGGAAATTTCTGTCTGCAAATTAATGATCGCTCTTCTGACACCATACAAAGAAATAACTGTTCCCACACATACGTTTATTCCTCACAGAACTCGCCTCCTCTAGTGCCATCTTAGGGCACATATTTTATCTGCCACAATAGAGCTTACACATGGTTACCAACTGGTTTTTCTGGTACCTGCTATATAGATTTCCTTCTTCCCCCTACATACACCGCTTCTGCAAACTATCATCGAAACAGATATGGCAGAGGGATTATTTATTCGAAAGACACAGCAGGACAAGAGGGAGGGGGGTTTCCGTACTGTGTTTTTTTCTGAAGCCGGATTGGGAGGAGTTGAGGATGTTGTGCTCTTTGATGAATGTGGCGAGTTGGCTGTTGATGGCTTTCTCGCTGACTTTTGCTGGGAACTGTAGCAGGGAGATGGGTCTGTAGTTTTTGAGGTCGGTGGGGTCCATCTCAGTCGCGAAGAAAACTGAGAATATATGAAGTGACCATGCCATACTTACAGTAAAAATCCATTGGTCCCTATTGAAGATTAACAAATGGAACCCCGATGGCAGCTTGGTGGAAGTGGCAAAAAATGCAAAGCTATTTTGGAATGGTAATGTCATTACTCAGATTGCAGGCTAGCTTTCCATTTTCTGTAGCAATATTACTCAATCAACAAACAATTTCATCATTGAAACATTTGAGTGCTGGATGCAAAGAATAATGTCAGCTGCCTCCAGCTTAAAAACAGAATTGCAACCACAGGCTAAAGAGATTTTAGGATACTTTGGAGCATGGCATTTCAAGGCAGTTAAATACTTTGATATGAAAACAATTTCTATGCCCCTGCTCTACAAAGGCAATCAAAATAAAACAGCAAAAAAAGCAACAAAGCAAAGCAAGAATAAAACAATATCAAGCACAGGCAGATCTATTATGGAATGATATATCCATGGATGCAGAGGTATTTAATCCTAGCTAATTCTGGCACATTTTAGCAACTCAATGCAAAATGAGATCGAAACCTTTAGCTATCACCATCCTGTATGAAAAATAAGTTGAGTACCTTGGCCAAATATACAAGGGGAAGCCATCAGATGTTAAATTTTCAATGAATTCATGGTCAACTGCAGAACTGTTTCATCATCATCATTGGCACTCGCTACTCTGCACTTTATATCAAAAAGTATATTTCTTCTGGAGCAATGGGCCAGGATAGAATTTCAATATCTAAACTGAAATCAAATGCCAGGATTTGGGGAAATATTTTAGAACCCTTATTCTTCTACTGCTGTTGCTCTGGCAACATTCCTGCTTTATGGACCGGGAGTATGATCTTTCCATTGTATAAAAAAAGTGGCCAAAAATAATCCCAAAATTGTGGACAGATCACTTAATTGGACGCCATTGGTAAGAGTATTGCCTAAAGTTTGCACAAAAATCTCTCTAATTGAGTCGAAAAAAGAATCTTCTTGCTGTGTGACTAACATGGCTTCAGAAAGCATAATTCTACTCTAGACACATTTCATTGATTTTGCCACAGCATTCAGCTGATTTGATTGCTCCTTCCTCTGGCAAAAACTAGCTTGGATAGGTTTCCTGCTACATTTTTAAGATTAGTAGTTGCCTTACATTCATCAAGCTGGTGTAAAGTGCTGTTGGGGGTACAAAGGGAGCTCTCAGAGCCAAATACTACTGAAAATAGCCTAAAACAAAAATGTATAAGTGTTTTAATTGTTTTCTTTGTATTTAAATTGTATAACAGAGCCACTTTTGTTCCAATAATAACTATGTTCCTAATCTGGGAAGATTTAGCTGCCATTTGCTTCCTTAAGCCGATGACTTAATTCTGTTAGGTTTGACTCTCATTGGTTTACACAGAAATTTAATTGCAATTCACAAATATTTTGAAAAACATTAAAAATGAATGTGCAAAAGAGTAAAGTTCTTATTTGCGCTGAAAAAAATAAATCATTAGCGTTCTGTTAGAAATTTGGAGAAAACTGCATGATCCGTGAGAACATTTATCCTTACCTTGGTAGAATTTTCTCACAAAATTTAGATACACAATCGCACATTTTGCACAAAGTCTCAAAAGCTCTGACACATGCAAACATTAATACATTTTCTAAATCAGTTGGTAAAAGGCATTTTAAACATCTGATAATAATATATATGGTCAAAATACCAACAACTCTATTCTGTGGGATAAAATGTGTCTCCCATAAACATTGGCCATTAGTGTTAGACCTGTCAGCCTTAGGGTGGTCTTCCCACAGACTTTTTGACTTGCTCCCCTTATTTTTGTTAATCTAGTTTTTGCTGGCCTTAAGACTCTGCACACTTTACCAGTGCATGTGCTCACTCCCTAAAACATAATAACTTTGGCTTATCCCCAGTTGGCATATTTAATTTACTTGCAAGTCCCTAGTAAAGTGGTATTACATATACCCAGGACCATTACATTAAATACTACTAGTGAACCTGCAACACTGCTTATGCTGCCCACTTAAGCAGCCCTTTAAACATGTCTCAGCCCTATCGCAGTCTGTGTGTGTGCAGTTTTAAACTGGCATTTCAAACTCTAAGGTAGGCTCTGATCAGCCCTGAGAGCTGGAGCAGTGTAATTAAAAAAGTTAGATGTACTTTTAAGTTTTACATGTTGCGATAGTAAAAAACTCTTACATTTGTTTTTCACTCCTGCAAGGCATATATCTTCCATAGGATACCAATAGAGTTACCTTATTACATTTAATAAGCTGTACCTTCCAAACGGGAACAGGTAACCTGTCTTTGGAATTCTAATGAAAAGTCCTCTCTGATTATGAGGATTTTAGAAAGTTGGCATTTTACTGCCTTCGTCAGTTAGTGCCTGCAGCCTGTCTCTGGGTCACATGACTGTGTGTAGTTGACAGTTGGAATTTGTGTATTTCTCATAAAAAGCCACCCAGCCTAAACAGCCACACACAAGAGAGAGCTTAGGTGTGCCTGTATCGGCCATCACAGGAAGGATGTGAAGATGGGGCTGAGCACAGCTCTGCCTACATTTGAATAGGATATTCATCCACACAAAGGGCTGCATACCTTCTGTAATTAGTCTGGAGTAAGGGCATGTAAGGCTGGAAGCCTGCGCATGTCAAAGAGAATTTCTACAAGCTTCTCCCACCTTCCAGAGGCTATGCAACAAGTATAAATATTGGACCCCAGACACCACCCATTCAGTACACCTGTGGACCTGTGGATATTCTGCCAGGAAAAATGTCTGATGTTCCTCTGAAAGGATTGTCACTTTGCTGGACTGTTGCCTTGCTGGACAAATGTATTCCTTGGCTGCTGCCTTGCTGTGCTGCCCTCCTGTCTGCTGGCCTCTCACCTGGCTGAGAAGGACTGGACCTGCATCTGTTGAACCCAGGACCCCAAAGTGACTCCAACAGCTAGTTGGCAGGCCTTCTGACTACAGACTTAGGGACAGAACGCAGTACCTGGACTCTACCATCTGTGAGTCTTACCTTGCAAGTGGTTCCGCCCCAATCCTGGGCCCTTGGAGGTGGACCTGTAGGTACTCTGACAGCCCATCTGTGGACCCAGCAGAACCAATTCATCTCCCATGCTGTGGGGCGCAAACCCAAGCAGAACTGACACATTGCCTCTGCTGCTAGGGTTTTACCAACGCAAAGGACTCCTCAACAACCTCGCAACCTGCATCAGAACCAGCACCTGTGCGAAGCTTTCCCAATGTGGCCCTCGCATCGCAAATCTCTGATCGACGGCAGCCACGACAACGACGCAGGTTCTTGCACTGTAGCTCCATAGCTCCTCGGAACCGATGCACCTACTCGACTGTGCGATGTATTTTTAACACCGGCCTTTGCATCGCAAGCCTTCTATGGGATCAACAATGAAACAAGACCTCATATTTCAACGCTGCAATTCTTCGGATCCGACGCATCTCCTCTGCTGCACAACACATCCTCGTCGAGGGACCTCGCTGCACTCCGTAAACAGATTTAAAGTACTCTAGTTCAGCAAGCTTCAATATGTCCCTGTACCCGGACCATGCTCCATCATGGTTGGCCTGAACTTGCAACTTTGCCATGATCTGGCGTGACCGGATACCTAAAGTTGGTGCTTTGTGTTTTTGGCGGTATATTTAATGACTTTTTTAAACATGCATATCTCCGGTTCAACTGATTGGATTTTGTAGTTTTGGTATGGTATGGTGTTACTGTTTAAAGTGTTACACAAATACTTGACACTTTGCTTGACTACTCTGTGCCAAGCTGCCAGGGGGTTGAGCACAGGTTAATGTGTGGTTGCTTGTATTTTTACCTTGACAAGGAATATGGTTTCTGCTTGAGTAGGGTTTTACCCTTCAAACAGCAACCCAATTTCATGCAGTTAGCGCATAAATAACAAGAAAAATGCTTCACTCATTATTTAATGGTACAGTTAATACACCAATTCAAGCTTTGTGGGTAGTACTTGGGGTCCTGAGTGCTTATGTCTTGATCGGTTAAGATTTAATATTTTATCCACTAGAGCACATGCTCTAAGATGTATTTTAAATGATGAACTGATTATTGAACAAAATAACATAAGTGCTTTTAAAAATAACTTGACTGCAGTACTGGCCACTTTGGAAGCTCTCTAAAGACTTGAAACTACAGTCACCTGAAGCTCGCGCGCAAAGCACTCATTCCAACTATTAGCTTCAAATTAGACAAATTGCACTGCATTACATTGAAACATTTTAATATTATTCAATCTATGGCCATATTAGGAAAGATGCAACTATAATGGCCTAGGAGGATTGCATTAAAAGAACCACGTTTTTATGATAGTGGACACACTAACCATTATGGCAGTAGTGGATGCTTGGACAGGCATCCCCTATGAACAGCGTGCATGCAGTACAGGATTTGAATAACATTCTCTTTACATAAATGTATCTTGGGCAATATCAAGCAAAATATTTAGATCCCTGTTTTTGGCATTTTAATGACACAGAATAAAGAGATATTTTATTTTTAGTTTTATCTACTGTACATTAACAATACTTTTTAAAGATATTTTCATTTAGGACTTCATGTGCAAAATTACGCCTCGTTATATTTGCATATTAATTGCTTTTGGGACGTATCCTATTACTCTATGTTGTTTTCTCCAGAAGCAATTTGCAGAATTGACCTGTTTATGACCGGAAAAATGATTTTTGGAATGTATATAGCCCAAATTGCGATTTAGTAACTTGCAACCGAATTGCAATTTGGGTTTCGCAATTCGGGATTTGGAAGGGGCGTGTTTATTGTGTCCCTTTCAAATACCGAATTGCATGGGCATGCATTATTATTTTGTGAACAAAATGCATTTGCTAAACATTTGCACTTTATCACCAACTCAAAGTTATTGGTAGTGAATTCACAAATTGAAAGAGGTCCCCCTGGGGCCCATTCCCCTTTGAGAATGTTGGAAAACATTTTTTGAGAGCAGGCAGAGGTTCCACAGACAACATCCTGCTCTCTAAAAAATTTAAACAAAACAATGCATTTTAAGTTGGTGAAATGCATCCCGTTTTCCTTTATGGAACACGGTTTGCATTTCAGCAAAAAAAGAATTCCTTTATTAAAACTCAATCACGGACATGGTGGTCTGTTAACCTCAGCAGGCCACCATTCCTGTGATGGCTGCGATTCCTAATGGGTGGAAAACTGCGACCTGCCGCATTAATATTTACGAGGTAGGTCAATTTGTGACCCACTAGGAATCGCAAGTATGAAACAAAAAATGTCATACACATGGAATTGCGATTTCCAAATAGCAATTCGGATAAAATCGCTATTTGGAAATCACTATTCCTATTCTTTGTACAAATTGCCCTAAAATAAATTAATACAATTTGACTTGACTTGAGAGTGTACTGAGGAGGTTGGCAAAATTTGGATTTATCTTAAAAGAGGAAATTTGCAAGGAGGGCAATTGAATATTTGGGTCACACTATTTAGTATGGCATGCCATCAAAAAAGAGTTTTTTGAAAACAATTGATAAAGCACCAAGTATAAAAATAAAAATAAATTGGTTTAATTCCTTCTTTCCTGGGACTTTCAGAACAATATGCTGCTTAAAGAGAAATTTGCAGAACATGTAGGATGGGGGAGCCCCCATAACCCTCTGGTGCCTGGTCTACTGCCATTTAAAAGGAAAAAATAAGAAGGAGCTCCAGCAGGATGGATAAATAAAAATTGCAAAAAGAGGTAGACTTCTTATTTTTAACCTCAATGGGACTAAAATCACCCTTGTGTATATTCAGTTGAACAGTCCAATCATTATTCGAGGCATTGCTATACTACAGTCAGGTAGAACACTGACACTAAAAACAGTTCCCATCACAATGTTTACTTGTGTTACATAACTAACTTATTTTACAAACAGAAATATACATTTATTAACAACATACATTAAAGAAAATGTCAGAGAACAACATGTATGTGCAGGTGAACATTAAGACAGTGGTGACGGACAATACACCATTATTATAGGTCATAAAAAATGCTGTCTCAAGATAGGAATGCCAATTTATAGTAGATCAACTCATATGGTGCATAAATCAGTTACATAAAGCTATGGCTTCCACATTGATATACAGCAAAGTTCTAATTCTTTATTATTTCTTCTAGTTCAGAGTATTTTCGGGGGAATGTGGGTCGACGCATTTCACCCTTATAATTTGTGGCCTCTTCAGGACTATGCAGAACAAATTTCACCGCAGCTTAAAACAAGAGAGAATCAATTATTCAAATGATTTGCTCAATTAATAAAATATATTTGAGAAAACTGATGTGGGAAAAAGAAAGGAGGGCTGTTGAGTATTCTATAGCACACTGTGCAGGGATGTGTTTCATGCATCTTGTATCTAAGGCACCATCCTACAGAACCTGTGAGGAGAATTTGCAATGCAATAAGCAGAACTCAGGCATCCATGGTGACTCTAAATTATTCATTCAAGTTGGAGTAAAATGAAGAAAAGAAAAAAGAAGGAAAGAAAAAATAGACCACCTGCACAACTCATGCTTGGTGAAAGTGATGCACCAATTAGTGTATTCTGAGAGAAAGTAATCGAAAGCGCCAAAAATCATGATATCGAGATGTATGCTTGTACTGTTGCTTACCAAGAGCTACATCTAGTGTAGCAAATGGCAGAACCCCAGTGATGAGACTAGGTAGGGGATGTGCCCTCCACAAGAACCTGCCTACATAGAATTGGATATACAATGTATATCCATGGAACAGGGGTCCAAAAGCAAAGTGGCACTAGCGAGAAATCACAGCATGCACTTTCAGCCCTTTTAGTCAACTGGGCAACCTCTGCATAACCATTGAGGGTGGCAAGAAGTTGCAATATGAAATGTCTGAAAAGAACAGACCAGGACATCCCATGGTCATAGTAGGCATGCCATTGACAAGTAATAATACAATGGAGAAGTCATCAGATGCTACGGATGGCCATCATCCACTACTGGCGGAAAACACTCAAAGACCACTCACAAGACGAGAAAAGAAAAGACTACAAAAATCCATGAAAAACAATAAATGAAATAAAAGGCAAATTCACAACAGACAAAACGGGATGCACAGTCACCTACAAAGATCATATACCATAGAAAATGGGAGGGGAAAGAGCAATGATAGCAGAGTGGAGGAACTGGATGCCTATCCAATCTTCAGCTCAAAAACAGCACAAAAGAAGACCTATAAACAAACCCCACAAGAAGATCAAAGCATACACACCCCCAGAAGCGCCTTTGCACAAACAAGCATCAACCTGACTTCACACATAAAGGTGCAAGAAAAGGAGAACTACAACCAATGTGCACATGTGGCTTGGCTAATGTCCTTTTCACGGGTTGAGGCCACTAACATCCAAGGCAGCGCCCCTGGGCACCTGAGCCACCTCCAAACGGAAAATCTAAAAGAGCAGCCAGCAAAACATGGGTGAATGACCCACAGTCAATAACAGCAATTAGAGTGGCAGAACAAGACCATCAACCGCCACCAGTAAGCAAGGGAGCAGCCTAGCTAGGATGATGGGGAGCCAACATGGACCTATCTTTCTTCAATCCCGCCCCAATGTTGACGAAGAGGAGGACAAAAATCTATTTGCACCAACATCAGAAGCACTGAATTTCCCCCCGAAATTCAACTCAAGAGGGGCCTGAGACACTCTAAATAGGTTGAATATCCTAAACCTTCTAAGCAACAGATCCTCGCTATCACATCTTATGTCGGAGCACGTTAAACTTGTAAAGTTTAAAACCTATTTATTTATTAGTCACAGATAATCCACATTAACATAGTGGACAGATATCACAGATGTTAAAAACATCATAATGGAGAACTAGTGATTCAAGGAGTAGGGCATTCTTATCAACGAACCAATGATGGAAAAATAACCCCACGTCTTAACAAAGAGGCAAGTTGTCCCCCTGAAACAAAAGGTAGCTCACAGCATATTGAAAGGAACAAAGCAAATAAACACCCATGTTTGGTAAAAAAAAATCACACACAGTACACCTGACAAGCAACAAGGGGGACAGGCCAAAGACAGGCGCTACAAACACTAACAACTCCCACAACAAACAGTGAAACGGGTGGCTCCCAGCTGCCCTCACAACTTAGGGTCAGACAATTCCCTTGCAACAGGGGAAACACCAAAAAAGTGATTAGATGGCATGATTGAACACCCGGATGGATAATAAAGGCATCCTTGAACACTTGAACACAGTGGACATCCTCTGCCTTGAAGAAACGTGGACTACCGCACCGATCTCTATGTTGGGGTACCATGCAATCCATACAGCAGCGCAGAAGGTGAAACTAGACTATATGTTCCTGAGCAAACATCAAATGAGCAGGTGTGTGGTATACCAAGTTCAAACTAGAACTGAGAGCAACCATCATCTACCAATCGTGGTCAATGTGAGGTCAAAGATTCACAGTGTCTAGGAAAGTGTCCCCAATTTTTGCTTGATATCTGATTCGATTTTCAACTATAAGGGCACTGGGCATCTGTTAATCAGGTTCCCAATGCCAGATCTCTTTCCCAAAGCTTACCACGATTGGCACAACTTCAGCCACCCTTGTAAATCCCTAGTAAATGGTACACCTGGTACCTAGTGCATGGATAAATGAAGAGAGTCCACTGGAGATGCAGCGCTAATTGTGCCACCTCAAAGACCCCTCACCAAGACCATGCAAACTGTATTTGCAGGCTGCATATCTTAGTGCAGAGAAAACTGAAAAATTGACATGGCACACAGCCCTGTGTGCCATGCCCTCACACACTGCATGAGGTATAGGTAAGTCACCCCTGCTGCAGGCCGTACAGCCCTAAGGCAGGGTGCACTATATCCCATGTGTGGACATGAGAAGATATGACCCTGCAATATCTGAGCCATTCGTGGATATTAAAAGTGCACAGGGAAGTCATAAATTGTACATGGGTTTGATACTTGTCATCATAAATCTCCTAGCTCCATGATGGCTTCACTGTACCCTGCGATTTGTGGTACCAAACATCTTGTCTTAATACATCCTCAGCAAATTATAAATAAGTGCACACAGGAGACCCTTAGAGGGTCCCCTGAAAACCTACCAAGCACTGGTGTAGTCTCTGAGTAGTGATAACCATCCTGCCATAGCTAGATATGTTTCTGACCTCATGGTGAGAGCCTGCGCTCTCAGACGCCAGAAACAAAGCCTGCTCTGGGCGCAGGAGCTTCACACCTCCTCCAGGCCAGAATGCCACCTTTGAAATTCAGCCAAGGCTTCCCCAGATAACGGGGGATGCCAACACGATCTTTATGTAAAGCGCTCTGATACCTCTGGGTATAGCCAGCGTTATATAAAACTTTGCAAATAAATAACTCCCCTGTCCTGCTCCACATTTGGCAGGAGGACAGGCTGAAAAATTAGTTAGATGCGGAGGAGCATCGACATTCAGCCAGCACCACCTCTAAGGTGTGGCTGGTGATGCAAACCCCTCTCCAGAAAATTCACCATCTTGAGATGGTGGAAAAACAACCTATCTGGGCTGGGTAGTGCCCCTTCCCACAGTATGTGGTCACTTACAGGATTTAGACACCCAAAGGTTAGGTAGCCCATTGTTGTAAATAAAGGATAGTCCGGTAGCCAGGTCATGTATAAGTACGTTGTAGGTTTATTCATAGATACAGCTTCAGATAAGTTACTGGAAGATGTATAGTCCAGGTGATGCCCCACCAGGAGCAGCCTCCCTGCTGCTCAGCCTGCTCACTCCAACTGACACTCCCAACCTCACCAGGCACCCATGCATTCCACGACATCATCAATCATCCAACATTCCAGACATCTCCAAGCACTCCAACACTCAATCTGGCTGAGCAGTAGGGAAGAGATACATAAATAAGGGGAAAGGCAAACAGTAGATTATAACACCCATACTACCTGCAACTCCCTTTAATGCTCCTATATCTAGTCCTGGAAACTTAGATTCGACAGACATGAAGAAGAAATGGCCAAAGATCCACTGCCCAAGAAGTGAAGTCCTGATGCAGAAGAAATTGGCGCCAAACCCTGCCTGCTGACTTTAGGACTCAACAATCGGAGTGTGCTGTGTCTTCCTGAACCTGTGAAGACTCCAAGAACCCCGGAGCTCATCCACCCTTTGAGAAATTGCCAAGAACCTTCCTTGGAGTGAAGGTATCACTCCCCTGCACACCTCAGGCACCAATCCGGCTGAGTCTGGTTTGTCAACATGCTGCTTCCCGATGACTTCGATGCAGCACCCGTACCAAAAGAGGTACAACAGCTCTGGAGGGTCAGATCTGACACCAGAACCTACTGGAGCCTCACCGTACTAATACCTGAGGTACCTGATTCCCACAGCAAACAGCCAGATGAAGAGTCCGTGCCGGACTCTAACTACCTCAGAAGCAAGCACGCACTGAGAGACATCGAGACCCCTGAGACCCATGACCTGAGTGGCCCATCTGTCCTGAAACTGCTTCTGCAAATTGCCTGCTCCAGAATATGGAACGTCTAGACGCACAACACAGGCTGACCTATCTGCTCTGCGCCCGGCCCCAGTAACGATGAACCAGCTGTGCTTCCGTAGTCCAGCAACACTTGTGACCTCCTTCCTCCAGGGGGACCCACAGTACTTACCTGAAAGTCCTCCTGTGCAGTATCTTTCCAGGTTCCTCCATTTCTCATAACGCACCAGCTACCTTCACCTTCAGCACCCTGCTCCTGGCCGAATCCGGGTCACTCACGATCTTCTGCTGCTGGAACTGTGGACCTGGTCTTGCTATAGACCTAAAACAAGAAGGTGAACTTCATGAAAGCATTGCCAATTTGATATGCATTTTCTGCTTTTCCCCATTGACTTCAATGATGCGTAATTGCACACAAAAGAGATATATTTTCTGAAATCTCAAAAATCGTAACTCCTAAAGTGCTTACTGTAGGTCAAAGTTCACGGTCTTAAAATATACATTAAAATCAATATTATTTTCATAAATTGGTCTCGGATTTATTCTTGAGTGTGTCTCATTTATTGCCTCTGTGAATGCAACAAATGCTTAGCACTACCCTCTTATTAGCCTAACTGCTCACCCACACTGTCATGAAAAGAGCTCTAGTATCATCTACATTAACCTCCCTGTTCCAGTCAGGGACCCACTGGGGTCTCTGCACAGTGCACTTCATTTTAGTACACTATATAGAGAGACAGCTTCTTACACGGGGGCTTCAACCCGAATGGCCAACTGCTTACAACAAACATTGATCTATTGTCAAAAAGAATTAAAAGGACGGCCAATGATGGAAAGCAACATTCACACCCCCTACACCATAAAAGGACACGCACAAATAAGCAACGGATAACAAACATGGATCCCTCTCTCGATAGTCATATGTACACACACTGGTAGTTTCTTTTACCCCCTCTTGTTTTGTCTAAAGCAATCTGAAGTGGCCGAGGACTCGGCGCGGCGCTGTCCGAGGAAACGCAATCCCATCACATCCCGCGGCAGAACGACCAGCAAGATTTATTCCCAAAATGTGGGAAGGGGCCGAGGGAAACAAGGAGACCTGGAAGGAGAGAAATAGGGGGCAGAGTGGAGGGAAGGGAGGTGGAGACAGGCGGGGCTATGCAGAGTGGGTGGGGTTGTTGTAAAGTTGGTGGAGGAGCACAGAAGGTAAGGAGCGAAGAGAAGTAAAGGGAGAAGTAGTGAATGTCAGTAGGATAAAGCGAGGGGTGGAAGAGAGAGAGAAAAGACCCAGGGAGATAGAAAGTGAGTAAGTGAGTGATGGGAGACAAACATAAGCACCTCTTTGCTCCCGCCTAGCATTACGAATCCGCTCGCCTCGAGCAGTAAGGTGTATGCGCTGTAGAGGCGCCTAAAACAGACCGTAGAGTACTCATCCTTGACAGGACATGCCTGTAGCGCCTGAAAGGACGGCCTCCACAGAGCTTCTCTTCTTTAGACAGAAAAAACGCGTTTCTTTATTGTCCCTGGAGTCACCAAGTGTTTTTAATTCTCTTCACATGTCCTAGTCGTTAGATAGGGAAATACGCGGTTCAAAGACAGGAAATCTCTTGACTTGTTTTATTTTGTTTCGTGTTTTTGGAAAGCGCTACTATCCACCCGATGGCACCACAGGATGCAGGGTCAGTGAATAAAGCGATAAGCAAATCGCTGGGCAGAAAGGTAGGAAAAGCAGGAGCTTCTGAAGGAAATAGAGATACAGGGACTAACGAGGGTAAAGAGAATGTCTCCGTGAGCCTTGTGCTCGGCTGGCGCCTCGGGCATGTTTACTACGGGAACACATGGGAATGCAAAGCCATTAATCAAGCAGGATGGCTCTGTCTCCCTTCACGCCCAGGGAGGAGGGAGATGCGAGCAGAGCATCAAAGGGCTGGGTGGGGGGAATGCAAGGGTCAAAGCGGTGAAAGTGAAAGTAATCGAGCAGAGCATCAAAGGGCTGGGTGAAAAGGGAGGGGGGAATGCAATGAGCAGAGGAGCAGCTGTGCAAGTGCATGTGATCTTGCACTCAGGGTTTAGGCCAGCCAAAAGACTGTGGGTAGCACTTTGAAAATCCCACATATAAAATGTCTCTTCGAGCCTTTGGCTCAGCGAGACCTAAAAAGGGAGTCAAGACATCACCTGAAAACTACAGGCTAATCAAGCGTCTAGAAGTAGATGGAAAAGCCTCTGCAAAGGTGCTTCTGCGTGAGTTGGAGAATTGGATCAAGGACAATATTATCATCCCTTATCAATCAATCATGGCATTTGTAGAGCGCACTACATACCCGCGAGGGTCTCAAGGCGCTAGGGGGGGGGGGGGGGGAAACTGCTACTGTTCGAAGAGCCAGGTCTTGAGAAGTCTTCTGAAGGTCAGAAGGGATTCTGGCCAAACACCTCAACAATGGACAACGTGATAGCCCTCGCCTACTTGGGTGCTAAGGCCGTTGAAAAAGCGATGAACCCACTCTATGCCCAAAATATTGACCACAGCACTGAATTTGATGGAATCAACAGAAACACGCAAAGGGCAAAACTTTCAGCTTGGGGAATCCCAAATCAACTTCTGGCAGCCGGCTGACTCTTGTACATAGACAGCTGGGTCCAGATTAGGATAACCCAAACCAATGTACAAAAATACATACAAACAGAGGCTTGGAACAGGGATTCGTCAATGCCCCTATCTTGTTTAACTTGCATAAGGAAAATTTAGGCTCAGAAGTGCTGAAAGGGAATCTTTTCCCACCAAAGCTAGGTCTCATAACATTTCCTATGATATTATATGCGGACGACCTAGTGATACTGGACCAAACATGTATTGGCATGAAGACAGCACTGGGCATATTACATACCTATAACACCACCAACTCCCTGCTCATGAATGCCACAAAAACTAAAATTTGATCTTTGGACAAGGGACCAAAAAACATCAACTGGTTTTGGCACTTGGGCCTTTAACCGTAACTATGACTGGCAAATATAAGAGTATGGGCAAACCCTTTATTCAGGTGAAGGCCCTCGAAGGAAAAGCAGCCAAAACATTGTTTGCCCTAACCAAACTCTACCATAAATAACAGAGCCCTACAGTTAAGGGGATCCAAATATCGCACAAGGCGGCACGAGTTTTCGGGCGGTGGCCGGCACACCTTCCCCCCTCTCACCTGTGGCCGTCACGGCTGCACCGCAAGAATCAGCAGCCCCCACAATGCCCCCCCCCGCTCTTACCTGCAACCGTTGTGGCCACATGAATCACTAGCACACACACACACACACCCACCCGCGCTTCGATCAGGCCACCGCGGGCGGAAAACGCAGGGGCCGCTGCGGGCAGCCTAAGGCCTAGCTACGCCACTGCTTGGCTGCACAGCACTTTGGAACATACATTAGGGCATAGTTTCTATCAATTTTAATGCCACTCTCATGTTGGCCCCACTTTATATTGCTACTCTGTTTTCACGGCACGTTGCACTTTGGAACACACTTGCACTTACTTGCATAGAATGTTGCGTCCAGTTCTAGGACATGCCTTTGCACAAGGGGCGTGTCAGGGCCTTTTCTTGCCTCTATCTGTCCCCTTTATGCCGGCTGTATCATAACCGGCTTCTTTGAAATATTCGAACTGGCTGGGCTGTAATGCACTTCGGAACATATGTCCGGGTATAACTCCTATCAATTGTTAACGTCCCTCTTCTGTTGGATGTATTTTAAATCGCCACTCTGAAGCATTTGTTTGCACGGCACGTTGCACATTGGAACACACTTGCACTTATTTGCACCGTATGTTACATTCACTACCAGGAGATCTCCTCAAGCCAGGGCCGGTACTGAACAGATTCAATCTTTTACTGCTCCTTCTACATGCTGTTTGTGGATTCATAGGGTACCATATATAACATTAAACATACTGGATGATTGCCAAAGGGCAGAAAAAACTGCACGTTCGACAGTTTTAGATGGCTCTGATTTTAGTCTAATGATTTTATAATGTGATTTTAACTTGTGGATTTTAAAGCATTTATTGCCTGCCTCCTGTAGTTATTATGATGCAATTGTAAAGATTTTAAGTTATCATTCAATAAACTAACTTACTTGTCCTACTTTGTCTTGGATACCACTTTTGTAAAGCCTGATGAGTGGGAAGTCATGTTATATTGTACTGCATTAACCTGCTTGCTGCTTCCTCTGGAGGGGCTGTCTTCGCCGCTGGGCTGCTGTCGAGATCGCGGAGAGGAACTGGGCAGGACTACATCTCCCAGGAGCGTGTGCGGACCTTCAGGTGTGTTGCGGCTGCACTCCCGCCTATTGGTTTACGTGTCTCTTTAATCCCTATCACCAAGACTAAGACCGCACAGGTACTGTTGTAGTCTGAGAATAATTACGGCTCCTGTCAGCATTAAGTGATCCATTATTAGGCATTGCTATAGCACTGTGGCAGCATGTCCAAACATAAAAACTCTCTGATGTCGAACACTATGGACAATTACTTGGTGCAGATTGTCAGCAAAATTAATAACGACAGGAGGGCGTCATTGGGGTTAAATTGTTCTTCCAACCTCCCATTGTCGATTCCCCTGTCTGAATCATTGTTGGATTCTCCGTCACAGGGAAATAGTAGTACTCCAACTGATATAGAGGTCCTAGACAGTGACATCCTTGAACTAAGTATGCCCGCAATTATTAACCCGCTATCTAATCCTGATCCAGAACCAGATATAGTTGAAGTAGCTAACTCCCAGCCCCTCGCGCCTCCCCCTAGAATCAGGGCAGTTAGAGCATGTAGGCAATCCCAGACTAAAAATATTGGGAGTCGCCTAGGTAGGAAAAAGGCATCCACCGTTATTAAAAGTTCGAATAAGGAAGAGGCATCAGGGTTACACGTCAAGAAAGATCTAGAGAATGAGCTACCCGCAAACATTGTAAGCATGATTGATACCAAAATAGAGAGTATCATTACACCTCTGGTAGTTAAAATCGATCAGCTAATGGCAGAAGTAGTTAGATTGAGTGCTCTAATAAATAAGCCAGCGGAAGCAGTGGCTAGTGTAAAGTCCCCGACACCAAACAGATTTACCCCAAATGTGGTGCCCCCCAGGGGTGGAGAAAGGGCTACAGAAAAAGAGATAGTGATTCCTCCACCTTTGCAACCTACAACTGACAAGAATCTCCAGAAGGTACCTAAAGTCGGCCCCCCACCTAGCCATTCGGCCTCGTATCCGGAGAGTGTCCAATTTCAATGTATTGCTGAGGCCCACCCTCTCACACTGGTTCTTGCTAATGTACTTACCTTGTCGTCTGACAAAGTAGAATCTCCATCTTCTTTGATTAGCAAATCTTTGTATTGGATGACAAACAACATGAGGATGTCCCCTTGGGGTGAGCAACAACTAGCAGGGGAAATTATTATGGCAAGAAGAGTTTCATGGCTGGGGCTTAACGCTAAAAAATTTGAGGGAGACTGTGTGGTTCTTAATTTCTCAAATCCAGAAGTCCTCCCTAACGTCCTGAGTAATATATTCCCTCCTCAACGTAGGCAAGGTGCCATCATCCCACTAACTCTAAAATATTTTTATTGCAAGAGAAGTTGGGAAGCTAATCGAACGACTTTGAGGCCAGGGTGGATTCTGGCCCCTAGTATAGGAGGCAGGAGTGACTCTATTAGTAAGTGGAACATTAGCTTAGAAAACAGGTTTGGGGTCTTGTCAGATCTAAATGACTGTGATTGACTCGATGGGGAAGTTAGACCAGCGAACAAGATAGCACTGTCTGATAGTTTGACCGCCCCTACAGCCCCCGACAGCTGCCAAAAAAATAGGGTAGTATGTAACTTCAGAGAAATTCAGGCAGATGAAATTGAATTACATATGCCAATATTCCCCAGTCACTCAGAAAAGGAAAACTTAGGATCCAAGTTATCAGCAAATGATCCAATAGGTACTCCATGTATAAATGTCGAACATGTGAACAGGACAGCTGGTGAGATCCAGGGCCCATTGTCAACAAAAGAGCCTTCCTGTTTTCCTGTTACCGAGACACAACTAACTCTCTTATCCTGGAACCTTGCAGGTATTGGCAACAAGTTACATTCTATAGAATGGTGTAGCTTTGTTGACCAGTTTGACATAATCTTATTCCAGGAGTCGTGGTCCCTGGTCCCGGTTTTTCGCCTGGGATTCCTTAATTTTTATATACCTGCCACCAAACAATCTAAAGGCCGTCCATCAGGTGGTTTAATGATTTGGATCCGCCAATCACTATGTTGTAAAATTAACCAACAGAGCCTTCCATCTAATGACATTTTGTCATTAAACATTATTTGGCCTAATGGCCAAGGAATGGCCATATTCAACATCTATGCCAGAGGGATGGTTGGAGGAACTTTATCTGACGTGACATCTGCCCTAGATCTACATCTCTTAGCGCTTCCATCTGAGATGTTTGTAATCGTAGGAGGAGATTTTAATACGACGTTTGAGCCCCTCGGCCCTGAGGACCAGTTTCTTGCTGTCGAGGAGGATAGTAGGTGGGGTGTTCCCCAGTTGGATCTTCCCCCAGTTAAGAGATGGTCAGCCGCAGCTATCCAACTTAAAGCACTCTGTTTAGAGAGAGGGCTCAGAGCTGCTAACGGGCGCACTCGGTCAGATTGCCAGGGTGTAAGTACATTCGACAAAGGTAGGTCCACGGGATGAAAGTGACCATAATCCCTTATGCTTGGAATTACAAGCTCCTAACGGGCTTAGAGAACCGAAGATTGGAGGGGAGAAAACTACCCTGGACATTGTCGTATCAAATAACATGCGACATGTCAAATGGCATAGATTTATAGAGAAGCCGGAGAAATTAGAGGACCTTAAAAAAATGGTCATTGATGAAGTGGTCAACTTAAATACTCAATCGACCAATAAAAATTTCTCTTTAATTATGCTTGAGGCTCACACCATTTTCTTCTCAAAACTCCAAGGGTTTTTTATGAAGTCCCTCAAGTTTGGAAAAGTCAACAAGAGTAAACCACCCGAGGTGGGATGGTTCAATAAAACTTGTAAAGTAGCTCGCCAGAATTTGAGTGTAGCCCTTAGATCAAGAAATATCGAAGACGTGAGATCCGCCAGGAAGACATATAGGCAAGCACAGCTAGCGGCTAAGAAAGAGTGGGATGAGGAGCATTGGCAAGACCTGAAACAAGCCTGCTTGGCTAAAGACCAAAAACAATTTTGGGCTATAGTAAAGTGGGATAGAGGTGGGACTGCTTCATCGCCCCAAAATAATGTGGCAAAAAATCAGTGGGTTGACTTCTTCAGACCGCAGTATGCTTCTGCTTTATCTGAAGGAGAGTACTCACTTCCCCCTACTATTTATTTTCAAACGCAGGTGTTTTCGATTAAAGATGTAAATCTAGCTCTAGATTGTGTAACTGGGGGGAGAGCTCCTGGAATGGACGGGATACCTGCGGACGTATTTTTAACTGATAGACCATCTTGGTGTCAATATTTCCAGTGGCTAGCTAATTCTGTAGCTATGGGTGCACCTATTCCTCCTTCATGGAAAGGGGTGGAAATAATCCCGGTTTTTAAAAAAGGGGATAAATCGTTACCAAGTAACTATAGACCTATTAGTCTTATAGATTCAGCCCAAAAATGAATAGGTCGACTGGTGCAAAACAAATTACAATCTTGGGTTGAAGAAAATAATATCTTATCCCCGTATCAAGCTGGGTTTAGACCTTGTACCAGCTCTGTTGACCAGGTTTTTTACTTTTTAGCTCTTTACTGGAGGAATGTGAAGCTGTCTAATGGGATCCTTTATGCGGTCTTTATAGACCTGAAATCAGCTTTCGACCTAGTGCCCCGCTCTAAACTTTGGAGGGTTCTCGACGAAGCAGGGATGGCCCCGGAATTGCTAACGTTACTTGTCCGCTTGCATGAGAAGAATTATGCCCGAATCAGGTGGGGAACTCAGGGGGAGGTGACTGACCCATTTCCTGTTGAGCGTGGTGTTCGGCAGGGATGTGTCTTGGCGCCTACGTTGTTCTCCTTAATGGCATAGTTGATTATCTTAGATGTTCCCCCACAGATGCCCCCGTACTGGCAGGGTCTCGGGTGCCTGTCCTCATGTTCGCGGAAGATACGTTGATAGTTTCGCGGACTGCAAGTGGGTTACAGAAGGCATTAAATGTATTTGTTATAATGAAATGGGAATGACCAAAGTGACTGACATCATTCGTCTGTCACCCCTATTATTATGGGGCAAAATATGGTTATCTGACGATTTGCAGCTCGCGAGAAAAATTCTCTCAGACTGCTTGAGCCTGGATAATGCAAACAAGATCCCCTGGTTGTCATACGTCAGGGACATGTTGAATAAGATAGGTTTGGGTCATGTTTATGAAAATCCTGCGAACATCCAGGGAAACATAAAAACCCAAATTAAATCAAATTACTGGAAGTTTTTAGGCTCACGGTGTCTGGGAGGCCCTATTGGCTATGTACCTAAGTTACAGCATCAATTTTATTTAACTTTTACAACTAATGTCCAATGGCGGTTTTATCTCACGAGGTTTAGGCTAAATACCCTCCATTTTCTTTTCGCCTTTCCTAAACAAGGGGGTTGGTGTGAGCAGCTACCCCCTTGTCCCTGTAATGACAGAGTTAGCCAAAGTACTATACATGTTGTCCTGTTTTGCTCCTTATATCAAGATCCTAGGATTAGATTTATTAAACCTGTCCTGAAGGGGCGGCAACCATGCACTTATAAAGAAGGCTATGATTATTTGCTGTCATTATCTTCTGTTGATACTTGCTGTGCCATGTTAAATTTTATAAGAGTTTCACTTCAGATTAGGAAACGCTATGGATAAATTAGCTGTAGAACTGTGCTTTGCCATTGGATTTGTATTTATGCTGTATGATGGATTTTTTTGAATTGTAATTTTTATTTTATGGATGGATCACCTTATTTGTGTATTATGTTTTTTAACTTTGTGCTTTTATGATTCATTGTATGAATCGAATAAAGATTTTTGAACCGAACCGTATTTGGTGATTTCTGTCGAGAATGTGGTCTTGAGATAAATACCTCCAAAACTAAGTTTATGTGTCTAAATCAGCGGCAAAACTTTAGAGGTGTTATCAAATTTAATGGCACCCCACTGGAACGGGTTGAGGCATTTACTTACCTTGGGATATCCCTTCAGAACAATATGAAATGGAGAAACCACATTGATATGGCCGCCTTAAAATTCCACCAGTTAGCAGGTGCAATTGTCTCTAAATACAAATCTTCACTGACCAAACCAATCACTCCTGCCTTGGAAATTTATAATATGAAAGTCATTAGTGCTTCTTTGTATGGTTCGGAACTGTGGGGTTTTGCTAACATGAACCAATTAAGACTGGCAGAAAACAAGTTTTTACGCTGCCTAACAGGAGTTCCCCAAAGCACCCCAATGATTCCGCTTACATATGACCTAGGCAGGAAAAAGTTGAGGATTTGGCACGATTACGCCCACTCCTATATTGGCGACGGATCATGGTAACTCCAGAATTAGCTCATTACGCGATCGCCTTGAAGGACATTATTAGGGCTGACCGTTTTCATTCCATCTTATGGCTCAAAGAAATTAGAGATCTATTAATAAAATTGGGACTAGGGCATCTATGGAATGACTCAAATGGCTCTAGTTTTCCATCAAAGTCAACCCCTTAAAAAATTGTACTGGGATATGACCCTGACATCTGCCTTTAGCTCTGGTCACAATTCCAACTTAACACGCCGCTTTTTTGACATCAAATCTATACCATCATGCGAGGCATTTTGGGATATTATAGAAAGGCCCACTGATAGAAAGCTGTACTTTCAGTTTAGAATTGGGTCTCTTCCTGTAAAAGCGTTTACCCACAGATGGTCATCTACCCAGGACAATAAATGCCCCTATTGCTTAGATCTGATTGAGGACACAGGACATTTGTTATTTGTGTGTCCGTTGTATATTGTTCCACGCCATAAGTGGTTAAAAACAGTATGTTCAAATCTGGGAACACGCAGGTATAAGGAAGCCCTATGAATACTTGAATCTGATTGCACTCCTTGTTTGGCTATTGCTGTTGCAAAATTTTTAGGGTGGGCATGGATAATACGCTCTCGCACCCTAAAATTACTAGAAGCAGGTCAATGAATTTCTGACACCAAAAGATGTTTGATTAATTTTAAATATTAAGATCTTACTTTTTAAATAGATTTTAAATTTTTGATGTTGTTTTTTTTCTTAAAAACTATTCGCCAGCATCATGATTTAATGTATTTTTAACTATATTTTAACATAGTATTTATGGTATTGTTAGGATGTTTATTTGCTTTTATGACATGCTGTCGAATAAAGCTTTGAAACTTGTATCAAAAGTGGCAGAGAGATCCAGTAATAATCCAGCTACTCTGATGTGCTATCTAACATCCATCAAAGCTCACCCACTACTTTAACCAATGCTGATTCTGCAGATAGAGGTTTTTAAAGTATGATTGGGTTATATTACAGAACCTATTCCCATCTAAAAATGCCAACATACAGGTTTTACAATTGTTTTCCAAAAGCTTTATTGACAGTGGGAGCTGAGACTCTTTTTCATATTTATTTTAGGTATTTAGGTCTGGCATTCCGTATTGCTTTAGTATTAGGGTCACAGTTGTTGCATCCACTTTGGTGGCACCAACAACTTCTTTACGGGAGGCACTGCTAGCCTCTTCCACACGGTGGGTGTGTGCGTCGGATGGCCGGGGGCCATCCGATTTGCGCACGCCTAGAATTCGCTCGCACAGTGGGGGAATGTGCACCGCAGCAAAGCGGTTAAAGGAAGCACACACTGTGCTGTAGCAGTCAATGGCAATTTGCATGACTCTAACCCGGCATACTAACAGCAGAGGATCTGGCTTTATTTCTAACAGCCATGCCCTAGTATTCTCATTCGTAAGTAGCTCGAACTCCTTGAGCCCCTGGACAATCACACTAAGGGCAATATTTATCAAGGGGTTGAGGAGCTTATGCGCCATACAACTGGGTGCAAAAGCAAAGCAACCCTTAAAATGTGATTTATCAAGCAACACAAGTCCCCCTTGCTCGGCCCTGAGTGAGTTGATAATTCAAGAGTAACGCAATGCAGCACAAATTGCTGTGTTGCTTTACTCTGCCCCAGGGAGGTGTTCCATGTGTGGTGCATGGGTGTTCCCACGCAAATCCCATGGATTTTGATACATTCCCAGATTTACCAGTGCGGGTGGACCTAGGAATGCACAAAAACTGCCTCACCTTCCCAGCTGAGGCATAAGAAGGAGAATATCCTAGTCTCTCCTTGTTACTTCCTCTTTCGACACGTGCTGCATCCTGCAGCACATGTCAGAAGAGGAAAATGCCTCAGGGTATTGTTTTAGTACAAGAGGGTGCCCACTATGGTGCAAGAGTGTCTGCACTGCCGCTAGGCAGCACATTGCCTGCCAGCACTGGGAAAAGGCAGGAATGCGCCATATAATGTTAAATACTGCACAAGCCTGCCTTTTTCCTGTCATGCAGCGCAGCAGGCTGACTTGCTGTGCTGCGTCACTGCCTCATAAATATGGCCGCAATTGTTAAATAGGAGTGAAAAGGGGCCTGTAGCTTAAAAGATGTCTAAAGTTTGGATATCTTCTCCTGGAAAAAAAATCTGCTGTCGAGTTCAACCATACTCATCCTTCCCCAGACATTGAATCTGCACAGATTTAGCCATGTACGGTGCCTTTGCTACTTGTTTCTTGAAGAAATTTGCCCACAGACATTTGTATTTTCTACAGTCAACCATGTACACATGCCTTCTTCCGGTACATGCCCATTCTAATTTTTTTACTCATGCTTAGCCTGGGCCAATTGTGTGTATAATGGCACTGTTGGTCTCAATCCCTTATAGGTAACTGCTCATTGGTATCAATCTATTGGTAACTGCATCAGGCAGGGCAGAAGCATCTAGAGAACCAGGCTTCAATTTTCTGCTTCATGATGGTCATATCACTGGTCGAGGGCTTGTTTCTGTGCGGTTGAAGCCATTCACACTACACTCTCCTTAACTGGCTTCTTAACCTGCTGATTCTTCAATGTTCAGCTCAAAAATACCACCCAATGCTGTGTCTATCTCAATCTAAAACTTTAATATTATCTTTGGAAAGAGAATTATTAAATCTAGCGTATATCGTTTGTCGTGCGTGGGAAAGTTCATTAAGTGTGTCAACCCAAATGTACAGCAAATGTCGATCAACTTTATGGTTTCCACACTCTCATAGTAATCTACATAAACATTATAATCTGCCAAAGTAATACTTTTGTCACTGATAAGATTCATCGTGAGAGCAAGACCACTGGCTGTTCACCAAAATCCTGTCAAGACCAGTTGGTGATAAATCAGCACCCCATAAAGAAGATGGAGGTGGATGATAAAGAAGGGTCCCAGTAGATGATATAGGTGGTATGATTTGAAGAGTGCTCCTAAACACTACCCTTGACAACCCCCTCTTTTATTCCCTCATCTACGTTTTGCACCTTGTAGGTTTTTGGAATTGCTAATACCTTGCATGGATTTGAGAACTCAAGTAACCATGTTTCTATTCAAAATAAGCTGTTTAACTCTGGGAATTCAAAAAGTCAAATAACTAAATTTTATGCTTACCTACTGACCAGGTTTTCATTATGGCACAGCACATTTTATTCTCCTTTTCCTAATTCCTTTAAAGTATGTCTCCTATTCTCATAATTCCTTAAATTATGACTCCTATTCTCCTAATCAGTAGCGTTTGCTCAA
The DNA here is from genome assembly GCF_964204655.1 of Triturus cristatus. NCBI lineage: Eukaryota > Metazoa > Chordata > Amphibia > Caudata > Salamandridae > Triturus > Triturus cristatus. The sequence continues at coordinate 1,026,589,589 of NC_140588.1, read as the reverse complement.
TGTCCCCCGTTTCGCAAAAATGCGACAAGGAGACAAGTCCTCCACAGTAAGTATGGCCAAATTGTGGAACGTCTTGCTACATTCGCATGCTGGAGGCACAGCAGGATTTCAGAAAGGCTTCAAAAACATAGCTCTTTAGGTGGGGGAAGTAGCACCCGGAGCTTCTCAGTCTCTCTAGTCTGCTGGTGCTGGGGGCACCTCTTTCAAGGTAGCTGTGCTCTCTGTAAGTGGTCAGTAATTGATTGATATTCTTCTGAAATGTTATCCTTTCCTTTTTAGGTCTCGCTAGCGAATGCAGCGCATGCGCTGCTTCGCCTTGCGAGACTCTATTGTTGTCGCTTTCGTTCGCGAAGGGAGACAAACCATGTGTGCGCCAGACAGGCTATGTGCACGCACATGGCGTCTCCTCTCTGGCATCTCCTTTGTAGTTATTGGAGCTTTCACACGCTCCCACCTTGCGCATGATTTATTAGCTCTTGTTAAATTCCTGTAATAATGTCTGCCTCCCTGAATCGCCGTGAACCGGCTATCTCAACTGCTATGAGCCTTGGGTAACAATGCGCTGGGAATCAAAAATATGAAAAAATGACAAACTCTGTGTCAGGGAGAGAAGGCCTTTGACCCTAGGAGCCGGACTGGCGGGGTCAGCAGAATATGTCCTTTCTTCCTCCACGATACAGAATGCCCTGACCACAAAGAGGTGTGGTTCCTCCGCAGCCTGTCACAATATTGTCTGAAGACATTAGTAATAGTCCTTGGACGCTGGCGGAATTTCACACAAACGCATGCCAAACATGCCAAAGGGAGAGCTGCATGTACGCCGCAAGATGTACACAGCGTATGGAGAGCTGATTGCTACTAGCAATATGTTGTTAATACCAGCATTAATACACACCACTGAATCACTATATTCTAGCCAAGAGAGCGAAAGCTAAATAAGCAAATAAAGCAAAAACATCTACCGCCTGTGGGAGTCTGGTGAGGAAATATCTTGTGGCCTTCATGACCCTTCACCTGATCTGCCAATGACAGGCCACGTCTCAAATCAGTTACTAAAGAGATGGCCTGGGCCTGAATGGAGAAGCCAAGGTGATCTCTGAGCCAAAGCAGGGTGCAGAGCGCATGCGCGCCAGAGTCCGTATTTAAATGTCCTCCGTCTTTGTTTCTGACCGCCCGGGAGGAAAGCAGAGGCATTCCACCTCAGTAGTCAGACACAATGCCGAACTTGTTAAGAGCGCACGCCTAAAAGAAAATTCATTCAGTGTCAACAGTTTGAACCGCAAGTGTGCATTTGGGCCATTCTAGAGTAAACAACATGCAAAAATACTCACTGGCTTCCGTAAAGAGCGGGAACTGGTCAGTGTGGGTCACATCTTTCAGCTTCACGGGGGAAGGCTGTGTCTACTTTACTGTATCTTCAAACCACTTGAATGTTGGGACCTAAACCTGCTGGGGAGACACCCCCAGACCCCGAAATAATGCTGACATTTTCCAGAGGGATCCAGTACAAACATTTTTCTGGATTCACAAAGATGTTGGCGCTTCAAATGTTATCTTCAAGGCGCAGCACGCTCTGCTGACCTCTGATGTGACCTGCAGGCCAGTGTGGCTCCCCCCCCCCCACACAGACGTGAATGGAGCAATCCTGGACAGAGTAAAAATAACCTATTATTTACAGTGCCCACAGATAGCCGAGCGGCCTTAAGTGGAAACATTTTGTGCCTCACAGCATACCTCTCGTACAACGCAGGCTTGTGTGATGAAATAACCACAGGGATGAACAGAGTGGGAGCCCCCCTGAGGGCAAGCTGGGCACAGTATCAATGGTGGCACTACAGTTGAGCCAGCTACGGGGGTGAAAGCAAAAGGCTCTGGACCTACACTTGGATTAAAAACAAGCATTTGCAATGCAATAGGTCTCGCATTTGCAAATGTTTGAGTTATTAGCATTGTAAATGACAAACCTTTTATCTATGTGTTGGTTTTGAAAACAGATAAATAAAAGGCATTGTCATTTACAATGCCAATAACTTAAACTCTCGCAAATGCGAGACCAATTGCATTGCAAATGCTTGTTACTCTCTGGGTAGGGCATAATTTCAAAGAATGCCTGGTTTGTGTATATTATTCGCTCTGCCCTTGTATTTGAATGGGCAGCGCGGGTGGCGCTGGCTGTAGGGCACTGTGCTGGCCTGGACTTGTGCAGACAGACTTGCCAATGGCATGTTTCACAGTCGTGGTTCTGGCTTGCTTTTTTGTCTGTGAGCCACTGCACACGCTCACTCTGTTTTCTGCAATTCCACTGACTGGTCTAGCAATGGTAATTCTACAAATGATTGAGCTTTAAATATCAGGAGACAGAAATATTGGTTAAAAAATATTGTGATACAAAAATATCGTATGCAGAAACATCACTGTCAAAATTATTGTTTTTCAGGTAAGTACTGTAGTTATGAAAAATATCATTGTTAACATCTTTCTAATAATAGTTGTAAATAAGATTGTGTTTTCATTTTTTTAATGTGTTTTAGTGTATATATATATTTTTTTTAGGTGTTATTATTGCTTGCATAATTGATATGATTTAAAATATATATAGTTAGTTATTTTAACTGATTTTATTTTTTATTTAATTGTTAATAGTCATTTCTAGTGGTGTAGCGGGTTGTTGGGATTGAAAGAGGTTAAGTTAATTAAGTAATTATTAATTAATCATTTTTAAGAAAGTGTGTAATTGATATTAATTATGTATATGAAGTAAAACTTATTTAATTTACTTATATTTTAGGGTTATGTTGCTATGTTTGTGAGAGTATAGGCTAGGAAATTAATTAGGTAATAAATAATTTACAATTCATTTTTCATTCATTATAATTATCTGATTGATTGTTAATTGTGTAAAGTGTGTAAAAATCATGTATTTTAGTTACATTTTAGGTGCAAAATGTCGGTGATGGTAGAGGTATAGGGTGGGAAGTCCATTAAGTAATAAATAAACAATGAATTGTTAATTTATCAGGAATTATTGGAGGTATTATTTGTGATAATGATTTATTTTAGTTATATTTTAGTTGCGGGTTTCTATGTTTTTAGGGGTACAGGCAGCCACGGCCCGTATAGGGCGTGTTAGCGGGGCGGTGACGTGGGGCGGAGGAGGGGCAGGGTGGGGGGATGCAAAATGCGGCATTTGGCCGATTTCATGTAAGTTACGAAAAAATAAAATAAAACGAATTTCCTTGCGCGCGCTGCATCGCCAAATGCGATGCAGCGCATGCAACGAAATATATATATATATTTTTTTTCGTAACTTAACTGAAATCGGTCAAATGCCGTATTTTGCAACACCCCACCCTGCCCCTCCTCCGCCCCACGTCACCGCCCCGCTAACACGCCCTATACGGGCCGTGGCTGGGTACAGGGTGAGAAGTTAATTAAGTATTAATTAAAAAAGAATCATTAGTAATGTATAATTCAATATTTTATGGTTAATAATTATGTAAATTGTGTAATAATTATATATTTTAGTTATATTTTAGGTGTGTGCTGCTGCATTTGCAGGCTTTTTGTGTGGGAAGTTGTTATGAATTGTTAAGTAGCAATATTATTGATCATCAATTTTGTAAATAGTATGGCAAGGTAAATAAGGCGTCCACTTGTCCGAAACATGTAAGCGTTTTGCACAATAAACATTTGCTTGAGAAGCTGGTGCCCCATGTAAGCATCATCCTCATGTTTTTGGTATTTGGATGCATTTGTCGGCATGCTCCGCCAAATAGACACTCCACTCCCCATAGTCCAGAAGCCTTTGGGGCTGAATGGAATGAATTTAAAGAATTAAGCAAAAAAATGTGTATATTGTAAAATATATATTTGTAATAATTGTGTTACATTATATGTATGTATATATAAACATACACACATATATGTATGTGTTTGTATAAATACATATTGATATATAGTTTTAAATATTAGAGCGATGTATTTAATTAGAAATATATTAATGGTATATTAAAATATTTAAGATTTACAACTTATGCATATATATATTCACTTAAAAAACCATAGGTTTCACACATGTTATAGTTAGCTGGACATTTCACTCGTAAAAAACCAATGAAATTCCCCCGTTATAGTTAGTGCAGGCAACTATAACTCACGCGACCGCAATCCTCTGCTGATGACGTCAGATATTACATCACTGTATTTAGACACTTATTTACCCATGTCTTCTTCCATTAATCTTTAGCTATACATATATTACAAATATTTATTTTTCAGAAAGACACATATGTCATCAGTGATGTAATATCTGACGTCATCAGTGAAATGTCCAGCTAACTATAACATGTGTGAAACCTATGCTTTTTTAAGTGAATTTGCAAGGTTTTTTAAATGCTAATTCGTAACTATAACGTGTGTGAAACCTATGGTTTTTTTCAGTGAATTTGTAAATTTTTTTAAATGCTAAGTTATGTATTTATTAAATTTTTATTTTTTCAGGTTTTTCAAAAACAAATGTTTTTTTTTTAAATCGTGAGGTGCGCGCGCTGTGGGCGCTCGGTGCACTTCGCGCACCGAGCACCCACGGTTCGCAGTGCGTGCCGTGCGCGTTCGGTGCGCGCACCTCGCGATTTAAAAAAAAAAACAAGGCTAGGGGGTCAGGAACTGTCCACTCTGCCCCCTTTTCACGTTCTCCACCTTTGGTTTTCACCCCCTCAGACTGCGAGAGACAAAATGGCGGCCGACACTTCCTGGTTTCGACCGATTCAAATGTTTACCGACATCTAACAACCAATCAGAATTGCGCTCGCGCGCGGCAGGGTGCGCGCACGGTGCGCGCATATAGATATTGATATGCTTTTAAATGCTATTTTCTCAGGAAATACTGAACAGATTTACACCAGACCTGCAAAAGGCACTTCTTTGACCTTATGGCTACCTCTCTGCCAAATTTCACGTAATTCTGTTCAGCGGTTCGGGCTGTAGCTGCGACTAAAGGTCCTATGGAAAAATGCATGGGGAAAACGCATTTCGGGACCCCCCCTTTTTCTCTGCCCCCGCTTGACGAATCACCCCGATACTTTCAGGGTAGGAGCTGAACGGAGCGCCCCATTTGTTTTGAAAATTTCGTGAGGATTCGTCAACCGGTGCCAAAGTTATTTAAAATAGAATTTTGAGATTTCCTATGGAAACTAGGTTGTAACTATAACTATCTACTGGCGACCGCCAGTAGATAATATACATTAAGAAACAATATTTATGGGGCGTGGCTTCGGAGCCGTTGGTAATGGCCGCTGTTTTCGGGAGCTCCGCGGCAACGTAGGCAGCGGGGACTCTCCAGGCTTCTTTTTCTCTGTATCGGACCGCGGAAACCGGCATTTCAATCGTCGGAATACCTCAGCTACCGCGGTGATGATTCGCGGAGAGTTTCCATGCCATTAAGGTGATTTTATATCGTAAAATGCAGTCAGTCAGAGCAGCGGCCGCCATTTTGTTTTCTGTGATGATATTTTCCTGACGCATTTGTTGCCTTATTATCAGTCCCATTCGCTACAGGATTTCTGCTATAATCATATGAACAAAGGTTTTTTCCTCATCTGGATTGCAATTTCCTGGACTTCTTTGTGATAGTTATTGGAGTACCTCCTGCAGACTCTTTTTTCCTCATTTTTCTTTTTTCTTTTCATCAACGCTTTTTTGCGGAATTCCTCTAAGTTTGACAATTATTGCTATTCGAACCTTCTTTTCTTGTGACCTTATCTTCCATTACCAAAAAGGGACTTTGTCTTCTTTCTCTTCATGGCAATGCCACGTGGTGCTCGTAGTGGTGCTCGTAGTGGGGCTCACCAAGCTATCTCCCCGCCACTGGCTGATAACAACCCTTTTAATGTCCTACGTGATAATATGGATGAAGCTCCCACGGAATCCTCTGACCCTAAGGCCTCCTCTTCGGCGGATACTCGCCCCAAACAACTCTCCAAGCTACCAGCGGCTTCTCCTTCCGGCAAAAGGGTAAAAACTAATCCTCCTTCTCCTACTAATCCACCCTCTTCAGTCTCTATGGAACTTCTCCTTGATGAAATTCGTGCTCTGAAGCCTTAAATGGAGGAAACTAATTTGCGCTTACAAAGCCTTGAAGACAATTGGTCTCACACCATCCAGAGAGTTGTGGTCCTTGAACAAAGAGTTGACGCGTCTGAGGAGACCATGCATCAAGTCCCCATTTTACATACAGAAATTGATCATCTTAAGCAACAAGTTGAACAATTGGAAAACCGCAACAGGCGCAATAACCTGCGTATTTATGGTTTGGTTGAAGGTCTTGAAGGTTCTAATCCAATCTCATTTTTCCAGTCATTTTTACCTTCTCTTCTTGGTCTTCCTGAATCTCCTCCTTTGAACATTCAACCTGCTCATCGTTTGGGCCGGATGTCTGCCTCCTCCTCCTCCTCAACAAGACCTAGAGGTGTTATCTTATATTTTCTGGAATATACTGACCTGCTCAAGGTACTCCAAGCTGCCAAGCAAAAAGGAAAGATTTCTTGGCATGGCTCCAATCTATTTTTTTACTCAGGACTATGCCAAAGTGACTGCAGATCGTCGGAAAAGGTTCCTGGAAATGAGACCTGCTCTTCGAAGTCTTAACGCTAGATATGGCCTTTTTCATCCATGCCTTTTTAAAGTGACGTATAACAACAAGACTACATCTTATGAAGACCCGGCTGTTCTTCAACAATTTTTGAATACTTGTCGTCATGATTCTATGGATGTTTCCAGATTGTAATTGTTCTGTTTTCCTCATGTAGACTGCTTGCTGTTTTTGCTGTATTTGGCTCTAATGTTCTACATTGTTAATATATGTATTTTGTCTTTTTCTCTTTAGTTTTGGATATTTGGGCCTCTGTATGTTATCCTCTTCAGTTTTCCTGGATGACGTCCTCCCTGTCGTTGTTGTCCTGTGGTTTCCCGTTCGGCGTCCTATTTCCCTGATGTGGTTCCAACACCCTCATCCTTTCTTGTTCTCTTGTGGTATGTCTTTTGCTATTGTGCTCTTATGTTTATGGAATTTGCTTTGTTGTTCTCTTCTCTTTATTCTATTTTCTTCTTTTGCTTCTCATATCTTCTTTTGCTACCGTTGTTTCACTCCTTTTCTCTTTACTCTTACTTCTTGTTCTTTTCTTTCTCTTTATCTCTTTCTTTTTAACCATTTACTTCAATCTATTTTTTACTTCTCTTTTTCATCCGTTTATTTCCTTTCTCTTCACATGTTTCAATTTTGTTTCTCTCTGTATTCTTTGATTTCCTTGCCTTTTCAATACAATGTGTTTATGGCGGTTGTTCTGTTGTATTTACTAGATTATGTATCTTCTTTTCTTTTTTGTATTTGGTATTATTTCTTCTCCCTGCAATGTTCTGTTTTTCCTTCTCTTACTAATGTAATGATTATTATCCAGTTTTTAACTATTCATGCTTTTCTGTTTTCTTTTTATTTGCATTTTCTCCCTTATCTGTAGATGTCTTTGAATATTTTATCTTGGAATGTTAAAGGTCTTGGTTCACCTATTAAACGCCAAAGAGTTTTGTCTCATGTAGCAAATTTAAAAGGGGATATTGTTTTATTACAAGAAATTCATGTTAAAGATACTGAAATTCCTAAGTTACGTCGTCATTGGGTTGGTCATGTTTTTGCCTCTCCTGGGTCTGGGAAGCGCAATGGTGTCGCTATTTTATGTCATAAGAGGCTAGATGTTCATCTTGTCAAACAAGATAATGATTCAGATGGTAGGTGGGTAGCAGTCTCTTTGTTGATTAATAAAATTCCTCTGACCATTCTCAATATCTAAGCTCCCACTGTTCCGGATAAAGTCTTTTAGCCCCATGTTCTTTCCCTGCTTATGCAATATACTGATGATTATCAGATTTTGGGTGGTGATTGTAATATGGTTATAGACCCCTTTTTAGACAGAAGATCTGATTCTAGGTTCTCCCCCTTCCACATGCATTCTTTGTTTACCTCCACTATTTCCCAAAGAGCTCTTGTTGATTCTTGGAGGCTTTGCCACCCTACCCTTCGAGAATACACTTTTTACTCACCTCCTCACTCTTCCCAATCCCGATTAGATTATATTTTCATTTCCAAAGCCCTCACTCAACTCATTACTCACTCGGACATAGGTTCTATCTTAATTTCTGATCACGCTCCAGTCTCTTTAAGTCTGGACTTACTCCCCCCCCGTGAAAGGCACTAGGAGATGGAGGTTTAATAACTCTCTTTTATTGGATCCACAGTTTACACCAGCTTTTATGGATTTTGCCTCTTCATTTTTTGAGGACAATGACTCGCCTCAGTTAACTCCTTCTCTTATTTGGGATACCTTTAAAGCCGCTTCTAGAGATTTCATTATTACATTTGTTGCCCGTAAGCGACGTAAAGCCTCTCAATCTATTCATTTGCTTAACGCACAAATTAAACAATTGGAACACTCCTTTTACCTCTCTAAGAAACAATTTTATTTATTTATTTATTTATTTGCAGGTTTATATAGCGCTGGAATCGACTCCAACTGGAGTATCTCTGCGCTTCTGGCATAAGAATCCTATATCAAGAGTGGAGCATGCGGAAGGCATTAGATTGCATTTGTGAACAGCAGGGTTTTTAGTTGTTTCCTAAACACCAAATGTTCAGAACAGGAACGAATAGCTACAGGAAGACAGTTCCACAATTTAGGTCCCAACACTGAGAGTGCCTTACTTCCGTGCCTGGCTTTCTTAGCACGCGGCACTACCAGTGAGTGCCCATTACTAGATCTGAGCGTTCTAGATGGAATGTATGGGATAAATTTCTTTTCCAAATAAAGTGGACCTTGTCTATTTAAGCACTTGTGTATTAAACAGCACGTTTTAAATTTTATCCTTTGACGGATAGGAAGCCAATGGAGTTCTTCTAACAGAGGCTTAGATGCTGTTCTTGGGGGGGCATTTAGAACAAGGCGAGCCACGGTGTTTTGTATTACCTGAAGTCTATTCAGTACTCCCTCATTTGCAGAGAGTAAGAGACCATTACAATAGTCAATCCGACTCATGACAAGGGCCTGCACCAGCGTTTTCCTGAATTGCTCAGGCAGCAATGGAAAAACTTTACGCAGCAAGCTAATAGTGTGGAAGCATACGCCAGTGACATAGTTCGTATGTTGTTTCAATGACAAATCCTGGTCAAGGCGAACCCCCAGGTTTTTAACAATCTGTTTGGGCTCAGGTGCTATGCCTAGACCAGGAGGCCACCAGTCAGGGGTCCAAAGTATTTTTGCTTCACCAAACAGCATGACCTCCGTTTTATTTACATTACACTGTAGGTAGTTGGAGGACATCCAACATGCCACAGCTTCCATGCCAGCAGAGAAAGACCTCCTCAATTCCGGGGTAAGAGTCTTAAAAAGGAAGAGGAGCTGCGTATCGTCCGCGTAAGACACGGGGATGAAGCCAAATTTACGCATCACTCTCGCTAGGGGTGCCACGTAGATGTTGAAAAGTGTTGGGCTTAAACAAGAACCCTGTGGCACCCCTTTCGAGACTTTCATCTCTGCTGAGCGATACGTACCCATGGTGACAGTCTGGGTACGATCAGAGAGGAAGCTTCCCAACCATGCCAGAGCTTTGTTCTTCACCCCCACGTTCGACAACCGGTCAGTAAGAATGTTATGTGACACGGTGTCGAACGCTGCTGACAAGTCCAGTAAGACCAAGATCACTGAGTAACCCTTATCCTGGAACATGTGCAGGTCGTCCATAACAGAAAGTAATGTAGACTCTGTACTGTGTTTCGGCCTAAAACCAGATTGAGAGTGGTCAAGGCCGCCCACAGTTTCAATAAAGTTGGAAAGGAGTCTGTTGACATACTTTTCTGTAAGTTTCCCAAGAAAAGGTAACAGTGAAATTGGTCTCAGGTTGGATAGTTCAGACCAGGCAATGGTGGTATTTTTCCTGATGGGCCTGACAAGTGCACATTTCCATTCTTTAGGGACAGACCCTGTACTCAGAGACAGATTAATAAGTTTGATGATAGTGGGACATAATGTGTCAAATAGAGAGGGTATTAATCTAGCTGGAATGGTATCGTCTGGACTACCACTTTTAATCTGTTTAACCAGTACAGATAGCTCCTCATCAGTAATGGGGGGAAAGGAGTCCAGAGTGTGAATGCCATGATCAAACTCTGTATTTTGAAAGGCAGAAGCTACGTCTGCAACCATAACAGCATTGGATGCCACAATTTTCTCGTAAATAACATCAATTTTATTAGAGAAAAAAGAGGATATGTTGTTACAGAGCTGCTGAGATACAAGTTCGGTGCTTTCACACGCTACTGGTTTAACAAAAGAGTTAAGTACCTGGTAAAGAACCCTGGAAGAATTCCCAGCTGCCGTGATTTGAGAAGTTATATGTGTTTTCCTCGCACTCCGGATTGCTTTATGATAGCTAGATAGCGAAACCCAATAGAGCTTTCTATCGCTCTCCAAATGGGAGGATCTCCATCTTTTCTCCAGTTTTCTAGCTGCTTGTTTTAATATTTTCAGGTCATTGGAGAACCAAACTTCCTGTTTCTGAGTAGGCCGGGATTTGAAGCTCTTTATGGGGGCTATATTATCTATGGCTGCTCCAGACGCCGCTTCCAATTTACTCAAAACACTTTCCACATTGTCCAAACGAGTAATGGAGGGCTCAATAAAGTTGTTGGAAAAAGCTTCTTTATTAACTTTGTGCCACTGCCGACGGAGACAGGGAAGAGCAATTGGTCTGTGCAAAGTGTTAGTAGAGTAGGAAGAATAAAATTCGATAATATAGTGGTCAGTCCAACTTACTTGAATGGGCGGAGAGCATGTGACTGCCGGAAATTTGGATAAAATCAAGTCTAATGTGTGTCCTGCCCGGTGAGTTGGCCCAGAGTTCCTTTGGGTTAGCCCAAGTAAGGATAGATCATTTAACACAGATTGTGCCTCTTTACAGTCTATCACATCACTGTGTATGTTGAAATCCCCCACCAATAAAAAGTCCCTGTCAATAGCAATATGGGGGGCAAGAGCCTCAATTAACGTGTTGGAAAAATTAGTGCATGGACCTGGGGGGCGATATACTAAAGCACCCGTCTGGATGTTTTTAGGAGAATAGTGAAATTTAAAAACCAATAATTCAATGACTGGTGAGCTCAATTCAGCCAGAATGGTACAGTAAATGTCATGTTTATGTACAATGGCTATCCCCCCTCCTATCTTGCTCGGACGGTCCAGTCTAATTATTTTGTAACCTGAGGGAATTGCTAACGCAATTGCTGGATTAGAATGGGGTTTGAGCCAAGTTTCTGTAAGAAAGCAAAAATCAGGCTCACAGGTAGAAATTAGATCCCATACCTCAGACGTATGTTTAGAAAGGGATCTAATGTTACAGAGTAAGTTTTTCCTTCCGACAAAGGATTTACTTCCATTCATTTTAACGCTTGCAAAATGGGTATTTTTATTAAAACCAGTCTCCTGTGAAACTATACCAAATTGAGCTCGACAAAAGCGGCAAGAAAATGGGCTGTCTAACTGGAGACATCTTCCCATCATACACTCTTGAGGCTGATGTTGAATCTGGCCTATCGCAAGGAGTACCTGTGCTGAGTAGGTCGTCCTAGGAATCGGCGTAGATGGGTGGTCAGTGTTGTTTGGCCCCATAGCCCCTGGCCCCGTCCTGTCGCGGACGGGCGCAGACGGGCAGGTCTTTGGCTGGTCTTCGGCGCCGTCAATGGCGCCCCTCTGCGCGCAACCGCTGCGCGCTTCGACCTCCGAGGGGCTAAATAGCCCTGTGTGGATTGATGTTAGAGCGCTAACCGCTCGACAGTTCCGGTTTTACTGGGCGTGTCTTGCTCTTGTCTGCCCGCCCTCCGCTCAACGGTATTGGCTACCGAGTCGGACCAGGGCGGGTAGGCTGAAACACCGAGTCAAGACAGAAACCGGCCCCCGGAGCCCCACACAGTGCAGAAGGAACAATAGGCTGTCTACTAAATGATGTACAACACAGATGGAAATGTTGTAGCAGTGCGTGTAAGTAAAAACAACGCCGCAAGTGATATTAAAACGATTTTCTAAAAACGTATTAAACAATGCCAATAGCCAATAGCACGCTACACTGTTTGATGCTCAATGCTCCGTTCTGATAAGGGTTTACCTGACGCCAAGCGGGGTCGGGAGACACTGCCACTGTCCTCCCTTACCGCAAATGGCCGGTCCTCCTCGCCGCCTAAATAGCCCTGTGTGGATTGATGTTAGAGCGCTAACCGCTCGACAGTTCCGGTTTTACTGGGCGTGTCTTGCTCTTGTCTGCCCGCCCTCCGCTCAACGGTATTGGCTACCGAGTCGGACCAGGGCGGGTAGGCTGAAACACCGAGTCAAGACAGAAACCGGCCCCCGGAGCCCCACACAGTGCAGAAGGAACAATAGGCTGTCTACTAAATGATGTACAACACAGATGGAAATGTTGTAGCAGTGCGTGTAAGTAAAAACAACGCCGCAAGTGATATTAAAACGATTTTCTAAAAACGTATTAAACAATGCCAATAGCCAATAGCACGCTACACTGTTTGATGCTCAATGCTCCGTTCTGATAAGGGTTTACCTGACGCCAAGCGGGGTCGGGAGACACTGCCACTGTCCTCCCTTACCGCAAATGGCCGGTCCTCCTCGCCGCCTAAATAGCCCTGTGTGGATTGATGTTAGAGCGCTAACCGCTCGACAGTTCCGGTTTTACTGGGCGTGTCTTGCTCTTGTCTGCCCGCCCTCCGCTCAACGGTATTGGCTACCGAGTCGGACCAGGGCGGGTAGGCTGAAACACCGAGTCAAGACAGAAACCGGCCCCCGGAGCCCCACACAGTGCAGAAGGAACAATAGGCTGTCTACTAAATGATGTACAACACAGATGGAAATGTTGTAGCAGTGCGTGTAAGTAAAAACAACGCCGCAAGTGATATTAAAACGATTTTCTAAAAACGTATTAAACAATGCCAATAGCCAATAGCACGCTACACTGTTTGATGCTCAATGCTCCGTTCTGATAAGGGTTTACCTGACGCCAAGCGGGGTCGGGAGACACTGCCACTGTCCTCCCTTACCGCAAATGGCCGGTCCTCCTCGCCGCCTAAATAGCCCTGTGAACAATCTGACCTAGATGATCTTATTAAGGCTAAACTTTCCTTTAATAAAATTTCTACTGACTCTGCCAATTTATTTTTACTTAAGTCTAGTGCTAAATACTACACCGCACAAAATAAAGCCGGTAATCTTTTAGCTAGATACCTCAAAGTTAAGAAGGAGCCTACTAAAATTGAATCCATTGTTACTTCCTCTAATGTTGTGGTTCATAAAGACGAGGATATTTTAGCTGAATTTACGGATTTTTATCAACGTTTATATACTCCTGAGTCCTCTCCTGTCTTGTCTGAAATTACTCGATATTTATCCTCCATTGCTCCACCTTCCTCTTCAGAGGTTGACTTCTCCCCTTTAGAAGCTGATATCACGCATAAAGATATTCTGGAGGCTATCCAAGTTCTAAAGAGGGGTAAGGCCCCTGGCCCCGATGGGTTTACTATAGAATTTTATTCCCATTTTTCCTCTCTACTTCTTCCAAGAATTCATCAACTATTCTCATCTTTTATTGCATCTCAAAAATCTGAGGGTACCTTTCAAGAAGCCCTTATTTGCCTTCTCCCCAAGGATGGTAAAGATCACACTTTTTGTAAGAATTATAGGCCCATTTCCTTATTTAATCTAGATTACAAAATTTTTGCCAAGATCCTTGCACTTCGTTTAGAAAAAATTCTTTCACAATTAATCGCCAAAGAACAATGTGGTTTTATCAAAGGACGTCATCTATCTGATAATACACGTCTTTTCTTTGATGTCCTAAGTAAATCTTATTCTCATAAGACGTCATTGGCAGCTATTGCACTGGACGCTGAGAAAGCTTTTGACAGAGTCAACTGGCAATTTATTTTTTCTTCCCTTTCTTGGTTCGGTTTTGGCCCTAAGTTTCTTTCATATGTCTCAATGCTCTACTCTTCTCCTAGATCCTTTATTTTGGCCAATGGCCTTGTCTCTTCCTCCTTTCCTCTTCTTCGTGGTGTTCGGCAGGGTTGTCCGCTTTCTCCGCTCCTATTTATTTTAGCATTAGAACCCTTCTTAACTAAGATTCGTATGAACGTTGATATTTCTGGTTTCCCTTATGGTTCTACACAGTTAAAGATCTCTGCGTACGCAGATGATGTTCTTTTATTTATCTCGAACCCTCATACGTCTCTCCCATCATTTTTATTAGAGGTTTCGACCTATGCATTAGTGTCTGGCTATAAGCTTAATGTAGACAAGTGCGAAATCCTTCCTCTCAATAAATTCTGTTTTCATGCTGATTTCTTAGCTTCTTCCTTCCACTGGAGCCCAAACAAAATCAAATATCTTGGTCTTTGGTTTACTCCTTCTATTAAGGATACTGTGGCTTTGAACCTTAAAAATTTACTAACAGCCCTTACTGCCTCTACGAAACAATGGCATCCCTTGTTCTTATCTTGGTGGGGTAGATTAGATTCTATCAAGATGATGTTAGTTCCGATAGTCTTATTTCTCTTGTCGAATCTTCCAGTTAACATTCCCAAATTCTATTACAAGACTATTTATTCCATATTATCTAAATTTTTATGGCAAAACAAAACTGCCAGAATGTCTTTTTCTAAACTTAAATCTCCTAAACATTTAGGTGGTGTTAATTTTCCTGACTTTTCTTCATATCATACTTCCTTTTTTCTCACTCACTCTACCTCTTTCCTTTCTGATCATATTCCTGATCCTTCTTCCCGTCCTTTGTGGGTAGAGGTTGAAACTTCCTTTTTTCATCCCTTTGCGTTTGAAGAGTTCGTTTCACTGTCGCAAGCTCCAAATAAATTTTCTCTTCCCATCCTTCAACATGTTCGCAAGACCTTTCAACCTTTTATTTTGCATAACCTGGATGATCGTGCTCGTTTTTTACAATCTCCTATTTGGTATAATTCTCTTATCAAAATTAAAAATAGGTCTATTTTTTGTAGTGACTGGTTATCTCTTGGTCTTAAATGGACTCATCAGCTTTTTCATGATGGTTCTTTTATCCCCTTCTCTGTTCTTCAAGACCGTTTCTCTCTCCCCCTCTCTTCTTATCCCAAATATATTCTGTTAAGAACGGCGGCTCAAGCTACTTTTGATGCTCTTACGGGTACTTCCATTCAATACAATTCTTCTCTCATTTCCTTACCATTTTTACATTCTTCCCCATCTGCTTCTCAAATTTACAAAAAATTGCGAGACTCGTCTGCTCATCGAGTGAAGTCTGCTGTGGAGTGTGCATGGGAATCAGATTTAGATGACTGTTTTCCTCTTTCTACCTGGGATAACATTTGGATCAAAATAAGGAAATCATCTAGAGCGGCAAATACAACCCAAACTCTATTTTTTATATACAATAGACGTTTAATTACCCCATGCAAACTACATCACATTGACTCTTCTATCCCGTCTATCTGTTGGTCTTGTTCGGCTTTGGTGGCTGATCTTAAACATATGTTGTTTACTTGTCCTGCTGTTCACCTTTTCTGGTGCAAAGTATGGCAACAAATGAATTCCATTTTCTCCACCAATTTCCCCTTTTCTCTTTCTCATATTTTTCTTGGTAGTCTTTCACAAATATGGTCCTCCTCCAGTGCTAATACCTCCATTGTTGATCTCCTTCTTGCTGTGGCATTTCAACAGATCACGAAAGCTTGGAAGGATACCTCCCTTATCTCTTATCAAGCCTGGTGGTATGGGGTTTGCTATAACCATAGACTAGATAGAGCTTATGTTCACCCTATTTCCCTTGCGATTAAAAGGGACTTATTATGGTTACCCATTACCTCCTTTCTGAACTTGTCTGCCCAACCCCTTCCTTTACATAATCCTTGCAGGGAAGAAGTATCTAAACCTCCTTGATCTTTTTGTGATTATCAATGATTCTAATATTACTAATGTATGAAGTTTACCAATTTTGCTCTATCTCTTGTTGAATTATTAATTCTTGTATTATGAAGTTGCATTTTTCCCTTATTTTGCCATTTATTCATTATATATTGTTGTAATATGTTTCTGATGATATCCCTTTTTCTTTTCTTCTTTTCTTCTCTCTCTTTTTCTCTCTACTCCTTTTTATTTTTCTGAAATGTCTTACAATGTATTCTTTCCTACAAAATGTATATTACTACTGTACTGGAACTTTTTTGTTCTTCAATAAAATCCTCTTTAAACTGAAAGAAACAATATTTATGTATGTTTTTTAAAGATATCAGTGTGAAACTATCTATTTGTCGACAATATTTTTGTACTTAACCATTATATGGTTAGGGAAACAATTTGTTTTCAATTATATTTTTGACACAATATTTTTGTTACAAAATATTGTTTATTCTGATATTGTGTCAGTGAACCCTAGTAACTAAGGAACTTAAGATGGTTATCTCAAAAGTGAAACCAAGTGATGTTCGGCCATCCCTCCAAAAAGAGAACATTTGTCTTGTGTATATGCCATGTGGGCCTCCTGCACATCCTCACTCCGTTTCCTGCAACTAGACTGCACTACAGACCACAATCTAGATGGTATCACAAAAGTGCCTTGTTTACATTCGTTTAAAGCCAGTCGAATGTACGAGTGCATAAGGCATGTGTGTGATTATTGCCCAGAAAGATGGAAAGGTGGTGGGTTTGGCTTCACACATGCTTACTGGTGTATAGAGTAAAACACGATTAAACACAATAACTATGATTAAAACATTATAAATGCTGCAAGAAGAATTAAAAGTAAGAAAAGCAAGTCACATGAGTATTTACCAAAGACGTAAAAGAGTTCTCCACCCAACTGGTTACCTGCCATGAAAGTACAAAATTCATTTTTAACCATATAAATGGAATAAAGCACCCGAACGGCTCCAAGCACACCTCTCCATCTTTGGTTACAATAATTGATTAATGAATCAATGTATTGAAAGCAAATATCAATAAAGCAATGACTCTTTGTGTAGAGATGCAGTAAAGGATGTCAACAATAAAGCGCTGAGTGCGCTTTTCACCTAGCGGCGCTTGAAGTCCCTTATTTCACTTCCTGGGTTCATGGCTAGAACATCCCCCAGGGGATCAGTTGTACAAGTTCATGTTTTAACAATAACATAGAGAACCACCATGAGCTGCCTCTCCGCAATGCCCATGGCTCTTGTTTCAATTCCCAATGTGGCACTCCAGTTAGGTGCTTTGCTGATACTGTCCCCTACTTACTGGTTTTGCAGGTTAATGTAGTGACAGAAGAAGCCATTCTGAGCTTCCTTTCTGCAACGCCCATAGATTTCATGTACCACACTGAAAGGTGCACATGTGTTATCTGATGGCACACCTCACTGTTTGCCTGCAAGTGCGAAGTCGCAGCTGGTTGAACAATGGTCTTAAGAAGGTACACCTCTCTTTAGGACCTTTGGGCATAGAACCCCATAAAGGGGCTGTTGAGCATACCTTACCTTTTTTATGGGCAGAAAGATTTGTGTTTGCCAGAGTAGGAATCAGTTCAAATTGAAGCAGTTTATGAACTCACCCAGGTCACATGTGTGCTCGTATTTATTTTTAGTCTCAAGTCAATGTCAAAGATCTGGAGCAAACAATGACATAAAATATAATCAAGTCCAGTCAATAAAGAGAGTTTAAGAAAGTGTTAAGGGATTCATTATTCTAAGTTTAGCAATTACCTTTATTCGATTAGTTCAATATTTCAGTTATTTAACATATTTATTAATAACAAATTTTGGTTAGACTGTTGTAAATTGGCAGCGATTGGATTAGCATTAGCGGAATCCATCTTGTATTTAGAGGCTATCTTGTCCATTTTGAGGAATCCATTTTGTATTTCTGGCAGCCATTTTGTTTGCCATGTGTTGCCACGTGCTCACCATGTGCTCTGTCCTCCCTCAGTGTTGACTGCTCTTGTAATCTGCCTAGAAACAAACTATATTTAGCATCTTCCACCTTCGCACATGCCCAGTTGAGTTTTCAGCTGTCCTTGCAGCTGTTAGTAGTATGTAACAGTCAGGATGTGTTTACTAGCATTGGCAAACTGTTAACTCCTCCCACTTGTCGACTGTGCATTTCTATATGACCTTATATGTTCATAAAACCTTCTTCTGTACTTGTACCGCCTTCTTTTTGAGCCCCAGTGTGGGTATAAAAGGACCATGCTCCTTCTGTTCGGTGTGCTACTTCATTCAATACTGAAGCGTGCTGTGTGATTGTAGTTCCACCTCATGAGGTTTATTAAACTTTGTATTTTCTATTCCAGTTTCTGTGCCAACTTCTTCCTATTGGTCTGAGGACTCTGTGTAGAGAAGGGCGAACCTCTTGCACTGGTAGGCCTAGCTGAGGTCTACTTCTACAAATTGGCGCCCGACACGTGGGGCTCATCGTCAACTCGGATGCCCGAAGGATTGGTCGCGACGAAGGATTGGAATCTCTCTCTGGACGCGATCGCTGCCCGATGAGACCCGAGTCTTGGCAACCACGGCGTTTTTCCTTTCTTTCTGATCTGACCATCCAGGTGGTGCCGGTCCTTGACTGAGAACTCTTCTGTTGATTCGCCGTGCAGTGACCATTTGGTCGATTTTAGAACTTGGCAGTTGGAACCTGGACACCAAGTGATTGGTAAGAGTCGTTCTGTGGCGCTTGCTGTTGGTTTATATGCCTGGGATTGATAAGGTAGTTTAGTAACACTTACTGCGGCTTCTGTAGTTTGGAATTTGTGTTGGCCAACTTGGATTTCTATGAGATTCATATATAAATTTAAATTTATATAGGTAGGTAATGAGGAGAATTTTCTCTATCTGAATTGATTTGAACGGCACATCGTACTAAAGGTACCTAAAGTGCTACTTTGATTATAGTACTGCATATTCTGCACTAATTTTGGCATGCCTGTTTTTAGCACACTTCGTAGGATGTGTTGCTTTTGTAGTGGTACCAATTCGATGAAGCACAACCAGCCCCCCGGAGGTGACGCCTAATAGGGATATGTATATTAAGTATGGTCTTTCTTCTATAATGTACAGCACATTATGGAATAAATACACTCGTAAGGATTCTGATTTGCGTTGGCCTATGCATGGGTCATTTGATGTACGAAAGATTGAGTATGTGGAACAATGTATGTTTAAGCGAAGGACTAGGCAAGATATGTTTGACTGTGTAAGAATGTGGGAGAAAGAAGTGTGTGAATGAATGAAGCGTGAGCAAGCCTTGATTGAAAAAGAACAGCGAAAGACCATTCATGCAAAAGCATTAGAGTTGAAAAACAAAGAAATAAAAGAGTTAAAAGAGAGAGAAGATAGGGAGCGCAATTTACAGGTTACTGGCCAACACGCTGTTCGGCGGCCCCTTTATCCTATACTTAATAAACCACAAGATGATTTCTTATTATTAGGTCGTCCTCCACCTCCGTATACTGTTCCTTCTGCCCCTCATGAGTCAGATGAGGACTCTGGTTCGGAGGAACACAAGGCATGAGAAACTCGTTCTATGTTGACCGCTGAGCATGCGTCCCAGCTTAGATCTGCTGCTCGTAAAGCAGTTCGTAGCACTGCCCCCCCCCCCTCTGAACTTTTAGATAGTATTAAAGGGTGGAAGGAAAGGGAGCAGCTGTATTTTACTGAGGTGTTTGGCGCAGATGTCCTTGGGCTGTTTAGGAAATATTCTGAGGAGTTAGAGCCCGACGATGTAGCAGATAATTTTAAGCAAATGCGTGATGGACTTTTTGTTTTCTCTCAGGTGACTAATATAAACAGGCGTTTGGTTAAACTGCGTGTTGATGCAGTCCGTTTGCGAGAGGAGAAAAAGGCTGCAGACGTAGTTGCATGGCACAAGCTTCTATCTTCGGAACAGATAAGACTATGATAGTTCATGGGAAACCTATGCGGGAAACCGCGCCTTTGTATGTTCCTCCTAAAGGAATGGGTACAAGTGATGATAAGGCTTCTATCGATGCAAAGGGTTATTTTATTTATAATTGGGTTTACACTCCTTGGAATAGGACGGATGTCATGGCACTTAAAACTGCATTGCCTGATCCGCGGAGAAATCCAGCCGTTTTTAATGAGGAAGTTGAGGGTGCTATTAGCTCTTGTACTATGACTTTGCCTGATATTGATTTATTTTTCAGGTTGATATTACCGCCTGATATGTGGAGAACTGTTCGTAAAATTGATGATCGTGCAGCTTTTGGGGCGTTATGGAAAGACTTAGAACAAATGGATGTAGAAAGGGAACCCGCACAGAAGCCATGTCAGTTAATTTTAGATCTTCCGCAAGCTATATTAGTTAAGTTAAAAACGATTATTCCACCAAAAAAAATAGATTGGACAGTTTTAGCGTCTTTTAAGCAAAAGGCAGATGAATTGGTCTCTGATTTCTTTACACGCTTTGAAGAAGCATTCCACGATTCTAGTGGCCAGTCATTGACAGATGACACGGGCAGACATCTGTTTGTCGATAAATACGTCGCAAACCTGTTGCCAGGAATAGCTAGTCGCCTAAAAGCCAGTGAGAGTTCATGGACTACCTCTTCTCCGGTTTCTCTCTTGACTATTGCTCAGTATTATGAACGCCAGGAATTAGAAGCAAAGGGTAATGAGGATAAGAAGACTAAAGAATTAAAAACAAAGGTTATGTTGGCTCAGGCTTATGGTCCTCCTTTTAGAGGTAGTGATAGAGGTGGACGTGGATCTTATGGTTCGTCTTTCCCTTCTTATACTCGTTCGAATTTGTCTATTGACCAGTGCGCGTACTGTAAGAAATTTGGGCATTGGGCTTCCGATTGTCCAGCACTGCGTGCTCAGCAGAGTCCACTTGGTCGGGGACAAATGAGAAATCGTTCAGGATATTCAGGGACTAGAGGAAGTACAGGTGATCGTGCTAGGGTTGATGCTAATATACGTGGGAAGGATGGGTTTAACGCTTTTGATAGAAGGAACCAATATCAAATGTCCGACTATGTGCTGTCTGATTTACAAGATTCTGCTTATGCATAGGATTGCCTAGGATGGGGTAAGGAATCAGTTGAAGTTCCAGTAGAACAGAGGGGTCCCTATGTTACAGCACATGTTTTGGGTTCTACTGATCAGTTTCTGGTTGATACAGGAGCTACTCGTAGCGCCTTGTCTAAACAATTGGTTCCAAGGGCTCCCCTGTCTGGCTTAACCATTACATCGATAGGTTTCGATGGAACCATTTCCCTTAGCCCACTGTCACAACCACTTGCATTCCATGTGGATACATTTACTGCTCCATGTCCATTTTTGCTTTCCCCGAATACATCAGACAATATTGTGGGTCTTGATATGCTCAAGTATTTCACGGCTACGATACGATATTCTCCAGAAGGTGTACGTGTTATTCTGAATGACAACCATCCTGTGTCTTGTTAAAGAGGATATTGCATTAGCTTCACTCCCTAGTACTTTGTGGGCTACTTCAGACAGTGATGTAGGGCAAATGGTTATTCCACCAGTACATATTAGTGTCAAGGAGGGAGTTGTGCTGCCACGTTTGCCTCAATACAAAATTTCACAGGAAGGCGAAGAAGCACTCATACGTATTGTCCATGATCTCATTGAAGTGGGGGTTGTTGAGGAAGTTCCTTACAATGTTTGTAACAATCCCATTCTTCCTATTCTGAAAAAAGATACTGACACTAGGATTTACCGATTCATTATTGATTTGCGAGAAGTTAACAAGATTGTAGTACCACAATACCCTGTGGTTTCTGACATAACAACACTTCTTACTTTGGGTACTCCGACAGCAACTACATTCTCTGTGATAGACTTGAAAAAGGCTTTCTTTTCGATCCCTATTCATCCTGATAGCCGATATTTGTTCGGTTTCACTTTGAATAATCGATCGTATGGATTTTGTAGAGTTCCTCAAGGCTATACTGAGAGTCCTAGTATTTCACAGTCAAGCATTAAAAAGACAACTTGATTCTTTCGTTTTGCCTGAAGGTGTGGCTCTCGTACAATATGTCGATGACATCTTGTTGGCAGCCGATATCCCTGAACAGTGTGAAAAATGTACTTTGTCCTTGCTTTCTTTTCTTGCTTCCCATCATCACAAAGTGTCACAAAAGAAAAATATATTGTAGACCGAAGGAAACCTACTTAGGTCACCTTCTGTCTAAGGAGGGACGTGCACTCACACCAGATCGCATTCAAGCTATTTTAGAAACACCAGTGCCCCGTACTCAGAAACATGTACGTGAATTCATTGGTCTTACTTCTTTTTGTAGGCAATGGATATTAGGGTTTTCACACATTGTTAAACCCTTGCTAGCACTTTTGACTAAAGATACTCCAATGCCCCTCCCATGGACAGATGAATGTGAGACTGCTTTCTGACAGTTACGACAAGCTCTTTGTTCAGCACCAGTGTTAGGTACTCCAGATTATACGAAGCCTTTTACACTCTATGTACATGAGAAAGATAGATGCGCATTGTCAGTTTTAGTGCAGACACACGGTGACAAACAGCGTCCCTGTGCATATTTTTCAGCAGTACTTCATCCTGTTGCTCGTGCGTTACCTGGATGCTTCCGTTCAGTTGCAGCAACAGCTGTGTCAATATATCAGAGTGAAGGGATAGTTTTGTCACATAAGCTGTTGGTGCTAGTACCCCAAGAGGTTGATGCCCTTTTAAATCAGACGAAGACGCAGCATTTAACTAGTGCTCATCTGACAGGATACAAATTGACATTGTTGGCCCCTCACATTACACTGAAGAGATGTGCGACACTAAACCCAGCCACTTTGTTGCCATACTCGGTGACTCAGTCACAGGAGTCTCATGATTGTATATTCCTTACTGAGAAACAGACAAAGGGTTGAGTCGATTTGCAAGACACGCCCCTTTCAAGTATTGATGGGGAACTATGGGTTGATGGGTCCTGTTTGAAGTTACCAGATGGTACAACGTCAGCTGCATATGCAATTACAACACTTCAGACGGTAGTTGAGACAGCTCGTATTCCACAGATGTCAGCTCAGGCAGCTGAGCTAATAGCTTTGACACGAGCGTGGGAACTTAGTACTGACTTATCTGTGAACATTTATACAGATAACCGTTATGCTTTTGAAGTGGCTCATGATTTTGGGCTACTCTGGAAGGAGAGGGGCTTTCTTACATCCCACGGGATGCAAATAATGCATGGAGTATTAGTACATAATCTCTTGACTGATTTAACATACCCGAAGAGAATAGCAATTGTTAAATGTAGCGCACATAAGAAAGTAATTGATAAGATAGGACAAGGCAATGCTTTTGCAGACCAAACAGCCCGTGAAACTGCCATGCAGCGAAGCACCACGTCTATGAACGTAGTGAAGTCACAGGCTGAATGCTGGCATGGTACCAGACAGGAAGTGCTAGATATGCAGAGATCTGCTTCTGCAGAAAAAATTGAGCAATGGTCTAAGGAGGGAACATTGGACGATGAGGGCTGTTGGAAGAATAAAGAGATGAGCAAGTGGAGATTGCCTACAGCCTATTTACAACCTATGATTCATATGGCACATAGGCCGGCACATGTTGGAGCCTCCTCGATAACGAAATTACTCACGCAAGTTTGGGAGCATCCAGAAATTGCCGGCACAGCTAAAAAGATGGTGCAGTCTTGTCTGATTTGTCTTCAGCATAATCCTGGTAAAGGGACACGAACTCCTACAGGAGGGTTTGCTACGCCAACCGCACCTTTTGAAGTTTTTCAAATGGATTACATCCAGCTTGAGCGCTGTAACAACTTAAAGTATGTTTTGGTAGTGGTATGTGCCTTCAGTAAATGGATAGAGGCCTACCCTACGAAGGACAATACAGCTCTCACTACAGCAAAAGTACTTTTGAAGGAATTCTTCCCTAGATTTGGTGTTTGTAAACTTTTATGGAGTGATAACGGACCCCATTTTATTCGGCAAGTTGTCGAATATGTCCTGAAGAGATTAGGGATCAAGCAGAAATTTCATGCTGCTTTCCATCCACAATCAGCAGGGCTAGTGGAAAGGTATAACGCCACACTTAAATTGAAACTGGCTAAAATACTGGCTTCCATATCCTTGAATTGGCCAGACGCATTACCTTTGGCACTGTTGTCTATTAGGTCAGTGCGACATTCGCGATCTGGCCTATGAACATTTGGGGAATTCCTAAACCACGTCCCATACATGATGTACCATGTGTATTGATGAGTGACTACCTATCACAATTGACTGACAGTTTGATTTCTATTCATCAACAGGTTCGAGAAGCTCTTCCTGATAGGTCTGCAGGTGAAGGCCATGGATTTCAACCTGGAGACCAGGTGATGATCCAATCATTCCAGAGGTCAAGCAGCTTGGAACCGAGGTGGCGCGGCCCGGAGCATGTGCTCCTTTTAACGAGAACTGCGGTCTGAGTGACGAACAGGAGGAACTGGGTGCACTCCACCCACTGCAAGAAAGTGCTGTCTACCTTGGTGGATCCTGCTGCCTTGATCGACCATCGGGACATCCTGGATACAGAGAAAGGCCAAGCCATATCACCTGACGAACTTGAGGAAGTCTTCCCGGACCACACGATTCCTGGAGGATCCCGATACCAACTGAGACAACGGAAAGAGCCTGCATCGTCGAAATAGACTGGCTGAGCAACCGCCCTGGGTTAGTGAAACGGAATGCCGGTGTGGCAAGGGGGGGGGATCAGTCCTGTATAGTGTAGCGACACCCGTCTTGACCCTCAGTGAAGAAACCAACTGCTGCCCAGGGATAAGAGCTCCAACGATTGTTTTCAACGACAAGCTGATCATGTCCACAATGAGATCAACTGTTGCTAAGCGAAAGATCATTTGTGCTATAGGGTTTGTTGTTGCTATGGTGGTTGTAGCAGTAATAACCTGGTTCGTTGAGAAAGTGGCTCCTGCTCGAGAGCTTTTGATCGCCACTACTCCAGATTCAGTTGAACACCACTACTTTACGCTTCCCTACCATGAGCAGAAGCATCGACAATCCTACTTAAATAATGCCTTTATCAAGATGTTGCATCATACTCATAAGGCCACAAATACTACCAACTGTTGGGTGTGTGGGATGATACCTGCACATCAAAAGAAAGGAGGAACACCTTGTATTCCTCTTCCCTTTTCTCATAATGGTTCTTGTCAAGCTTGGTATGCGCTTTTGTTTGCATCTGGAAGACGTACAGTAGGCAGGTTTCTTTTTCGCCTCAATAAAGTATGCTACCAAGATAAAGATGGTTATCCTCAAGCCAAAGGGACCAAATCGGAATGGGAAGAGTATCAACCGGACAATATTTCAACACTATATGTCTTCACAAATATGAGAACTTTTACCAGTAATGAACAATTTGTGATTTCTGTTACTAGAGCTAAACCAGATCTATGTATAAGCAGTATTGGGAGAATTCCAGTGGGGAAAAGCGAATGTGCTGTAATTCTGACTATTGGAGGTGTAAACAACAGTAGTTTTATAGCCTCACATAATACTTACTTTATATGTGGTAGCCAAGGATATTATCAACTACCGGCTGGGTGGTCAGGTATGCTATGTGTCCTTTCTATTGCCCTCCTGTGTTTCTGGCACCTGCATCATACCACCGGTACCTTAAATTATTCAACGGTATCTCTAGAAATAGATACAAAAGGACAACAAGTGCTGACGAAGTAGACCAAACTGATACCACTCTGCAACAATATGTCCATTTTAATTTAGGTTTGTTCTTCTTTGTGGGTGCTGCATTAAACAGTAGGAAAATAAGACAATTGACTAGAGTTGTGGAAGCTGTTACCAATCAGACAGCTATGGCACTTGGGAACATTACGGAGGAGCTGCAAATTGCAAGGATTGTAGCTCTCCAGAACCGAATGGTTCTAGATGTGGTTCTGGATGATCGAGGTGGTGCATGTCGCATCATCGGTAGCAGCTGTTGCGTATTCATTCCGGATCACTCACCTTCAGTATACGACGCAATATCAAAACTGCATAAAATTGCTGCAGAAATTCATCCAGAGACCGGTACTTGGACTTTTGCTGGATGGTTTTGGACTCTTGTTTCTGCTTGGGGATGGAAGCTACTGACTATCCTGAGTGTAATGATTACGATACTTTTTACATGCTGTGTATGTATCCAATGTGGTTTATTGCTTTGCTCCATTTGCATCTCTGTCTGTATACCTGTCAAAAGGAATGTTGCAGAAACAAAGGCCCAACAAATGTTGACTAAAGAGGTGGCATAAATAATGCTAATAGATGTACGGGATGCATATTTAGATTACCCCAGAGGAACGAATGTCTTCAGCTAATGCTAAAAGGGTCGTCTGTTGTAAATTGGCAGCGATTGGATTAGCATTAGCGGAATCCATCTTGTATTTAGAGACTATCTTGTCCATTTTGAGGAATCCATTTTGTATTTCTAGCAGCCATTTTGTTTGCCATGTGCTGCCACGTGCTCACCATGTGCTCTGTCCTCCCTCAGTGTTGACTGCTCTTGCAATCTGCCTAGAAACAAACTATATTTAGCATCTTCCACCTTCGCACATGCCTAGTTGAGTTTTCAGCTGTCCTTGCAGCTGTTAGTAGTATGTAACTGTCAGGATGTGTTTACTAGCATTGGCATACTGTTAGCTCCTCCTACTTGTCGACTGTGCATTTCTATATGACCTTATATGTGCATAAATCCTTCTTCTGTACTTGTACCGCCTTCTTTTTGAGCCCCTGTGTGGGTATAAAAGGACCATGCTCCTTCCGTTCGGTGTGCTACTTCATTCAATACCAAAGGGTGCTGTGTGAATGTAGTTCCACCTCATGAGGTTTATTAAACTT
Source organism: Triturus cristatus (assembly GCF_964204655.1). Taxonomy (NCBI): domain Eukaryota; kingdom Metazoa; phylum Chordata; class Amphibia; order Caudata; family Salamandridae; genus Triturus; species Triturus cristatus. The sequence continues at coordinate 1,026,562,612 of NC_140588.1, read as the reverse complement.
TGTATTTTCTATTCCAGTTTCTGTGCCAACTTCTTCCTATTGGTCTGAGGACTCTGTGCAGAGAAGGGCGAACCCCTTGCACTGGTAAGCCTAGCTGAGGTCCACTTCTACAAGACCATATCATACCAATATGCATGAGGAGTGTTTCATAAAGGAAATAATCCCCATTGGAAGAATGGGGCAAAAAGGTGCCAGTAAAAACCCATGAGTTCAAGAGAAAAAAGAACAGAGTGAGATCAAGCATAAAGTTAAAAATGTCATTCAAAATCAATAGTTGATAACAGCAGAACCTCCCATAAAGAGTAGCTCACGAAACCCAGTCCAGTCTCAAAGCACTAAGGGCCTGATTACAACTTTGGCGGTGTGTGAGGGGACCATCACACTGCCGTCCCACACCGCCAGAGCTCACTGCTGGTGGTCCACTAGGCCAGAACTATATTTGCAGCCTGATACGAAGTCCTTTGGTGTTCGCAGCCTGGTGTCTGCAATGGGAACGTCAAAGGCCGTTCCTGCATAGCATGGACTGAAAAGCCCATGCACCAGGAACAAGGGGTGCATGCACACAGGGAGGGCACAAATGTGCCTCCCTGCATGTATCCCCAGGCCCAGAGGCTCGCAGAAGCCCTGTAGGGCCCCCTTTGTTTCCTCCCCACTTCACTTTTCACTGTGGGCTCAGGCCTGTGAAAATATTGCAACCTCAGGACCGCCGCACCACTCACGGTCCCCTCACGGTCTGACCGCCGCACTCGTAATGCAGTGGTTTGACCACTGGTGCAGCGGACCACCACCGCACCTCCACCGCGGGTTCTGAGGTCCATGGGACCGTTGAATTTGTAATCAAGCCCTAAGTAATAAAGCAGAATAAAGTGCAGAAGCAACCACAATCAGTAATTAGATCTGGAAAAGGGTTTGTCATAAAGACAAATGGCAGGTGAAATAGAGGAAAGTCATCATTAAGCGTTCAGCCTCAGCTTGAATGAAATTTGGTGTAAACCTCCTCTAAAAACATGTTTTATTATAAACAGCCAAAAAGAAATTTTGCGTCATCTCCTCCTCTTGTCCAATCAGCATTCTGTTTTCTTCTGAGCACAAGCACACTCCTTCCTTTCCCACATGAATAGACTACCGACAATTATCATCGAGTGTGCAACCTTATTGTTTTGCTAGATACACATGAGGTCTTTCGATTTTGATCCTCCTTTCCCACAAACATGACTACATCTCTAACCTTCGAATAAGGGAGATTGCATGTTAGTTTAACAATGAACTATGTAAAATCAAAACATCTGTTGCAATGGTAAAAATGATTAGCACAGCATCTTTGGTTAGAAATTAAGACAAATATGTCAAAAAAGGTCAGATTCTAAGATCAAGCATTTCATTTCTTGTGTGATTGCTTTTTACATAACAAACATTTTGAACGCCATTGTATTAATCAAAAACATGCAGCAGAGTTATGTGAAGCAGTCATTAAAGACTCAGTCATTCAAATGTCGAGATTTTATGCATGTTTAGCACGTCTAGCCAGACTACCTGTACTCACCCCCTAGGGTGATTAGCCACGCTCTTTGAATCCTGCTTGAATCATAGATTAAATGCTGATTTGGGCATTTTGAGGTGTAGTACAAATAATTATGTCTTCCTATTACAATTGCACATTTTAAACACATTTCTTGGTTTATTATAAATTGCCTGTTAATATTGCCCAGGTAATTTTTAACACATCTTGAGCATTTTTTTTTTCCAACTCTATTTTATTGATTTTTCAATAACAATGAACAGATGGCATGACCGAAAAGGTATTTTTTGCAGACAGACATTGAAGGCATGTGAAAATCTACTAGCTTCAAAATACAAATAATAGAAAAGAAGACATATGGATCCAAGGGTATCCCACAGCATTATAAAAATAAGTCTAATGCATTACGTTATAAGCCATACAGGCACAGATATTTTCTCACTAACTCATCGTGGGAATAACTAGGAACAGAGTACTCCCCCCTTCTTTCATTTCCCCCCGTCGGTTCATTGCCCATGGGTTGAACGTCATTCTCCTTAAACAGACCCAGCATCTGCACCCATAGCAAAATGGCCTCCGGGGCCTTATCATCAGGGTGCATATGTTGCTCTTCCGCAGCCCCCCTTTCCATCAAGTCTTTCAGCCACTTGGTCAGAAGTGGTCCCCACGTACCTATCCGCCCGATGGCCACCTGACTCTTAGCCAATAGGAGAGCCAGTTGAGCCAATCTGTAGGGAGTCTTGTGCCCTCTTGGGTGCACCACAACACCCAACAGGCATGCAAGTGGGGTCTGCGGGATGCTAATGCTCGTGGCCGCCTCTTTTCCGGGTACCACCAACACCCAATAGGAGCGAACTGATGGGCATTCCCAAGCTAAATGCAGGAAGGTAGCGTCCATTTCCCCGCATCTCGGACAGGTAGCGTTCCTCGAAGAGTCTATTCTGTAAATACTGTGTGGGATAACATAGGTGCGGTGTACGAAGTAGAAATGTAGCAGTTTGAAACGAGTATTACAGGAAACAGTACGGACGAGGTGCAACGCCAGCTCCTAGTCCTTGTCAGAGATCAGCGTCCCCAGGTCGCCCTCCCATGCCTCACGCGAGGCATACCGCTGCTTTTGCATACAGTTCCTAAGGGTCATGTAGAAATGTGTGATGAGGTGGCGGCCCTCCCCCAACCTATAAGCCCCTCGAGGATCTGCGATGGACGCGGGACCGCCGGATTTCCACCCAGAGATTTTTGGCTACGCTCTCCGATTTAGCGTAATGCAGGAAATGGGCCGGTCCGACTCCAAAAGTATCCTGAACCTCTGGGAACGAGATGAAGGTGTCTCCAGGGTAAAGGTCACCCTCCAGCATGCAGCCCCACTCCCGCCATGACTCCATGGACAAGATGGAGTCAATAGTTCGGAATGCCGCCAGATCCCACAGATTCAGTTCCCCGCTAAAGGGGGCCCTGCGGAGTACCCTCGTACCACCTTCTACCAGCTCCCTGCCGTGTGTGCAATCAAGTAGGGCACCTGGACCCCTGATCTCCCCCCCTCATCAGAAGCTGAGGCTGCATGTCACCCCCCTCAGGTAATCCCCCAGGAGCTGCTTCTCCCAATTGTCAGAATCTGCCAGCCAGCGGGCTGCGTGCAGCAGGTGAGCACTGCAATAATAAGATTGAATATCAGAGACAGCCAACCTCCCTGTCCTCCATATCCCGCTTCAACGTGGCAAGCGCCACTCTGCTGCGCTGGCCCGCCCATAAAAGCGTCACCAATTGGCTGTCCATGCGCACAAAAAAATTGGTCCTGTAGTGGAAACAGAGAGTTCTGCACTAAGTACAGACATCTCGGAAGGAAGATCATTTTCGCTATCGCTACCCTACCCACTAGGGAAAGGGGAAGTCGATTCCAAAAGGAGTCAGAAGCCTCCAGACCGGACAGCACCCTGTCAATATTTTTATGGTGATGTTGGGTCTCCATCTGAGTGACCAAAATTCCCAGGAATCAGAACCCATCAACCTCCCATCTAAGGCCCACATCAGGTAACTGATGCAGCTGCCTCCTAGCCAGACTCCAGAGGGGGAACACCAGGGACTTATGAACGTTTAGTTTCAACCCCGAAACCTCACCGAAAATGCACAGATGCCCCATCAACACCGGGACGGCCTCCACGGGCTAACGGTTATGCACCAACATGTCGGATGCATAGAGCGACATTACATGATTCCTGTTCCCTATTTGTATGCCCCATGGGGCCATTTCTGCACATAATGTTTGTGCCAGGGGCTCGATCGCCAGAGAAAACAACAATGGCGAGAGGGGGAATCCCTAACGGGTGCCCCTCCCCACCTTCCAGGAGTCCGATAACTGCCCTGCCACCCTAACGTGAATCGAGGGCTCTGTGTATAAGAGCCGGATCCATTCCCTGATAGTGGGACCACACCCCATGTTCCTCAGTACTGCCATGAGAAAGGCCCATTCCACCGCATCAAATGCCCTTTTTAGATCAAGGGAGAGCAGCACCAGTTCATCCCTCCAACCTGAGGTTGTGTGAAGCACGTGTGACAGCCTATGAAGATTGTTTGCAGTACTACGCATTGACATAAAGTCACATTGGTCCTCATAGACTAAATCCTGAATAACCCCTCCCAGCCTTGTCGCCAGAATCTTGACCAGAATTTTCAGGTCAGTATTCAGGATAGTGAGGGGCCTATAGGCAGATGGGTCCACGGGATCCCCACTGGGTTTCAACATTAGGAACACTCCCCCTTTCCTCATGGTTTGCGGCAGACGCCCACTGGCCACTGCCTCACTATAAACCTCGAGCAGTCTCTCTTTAGGAATTGGAGAATATGCCTGGTAGAATTCCACTGGGAATCCATCCCCACCAGGGGCATTGGATTTACGGAGAGTTCTGCTAGCTTCATCCATCGAGAGGTCCCTCTCCAACTCTAACATGACCTCCCTTTGCAAACATGGAAGCTTCACTCAAGCCAGGAAGTCCTCTAACCTGCCCTTGACATCCAGCAGGCCTCTCCCGATAGATCACCTTAAAACGCTTCAACAACGACGCTAGCACTGGGTGACGCTCAGAGTGAAGCCTACTGTCTGCCCCTCTCATTGAGATGAAGGGGGGCATCCCCACCTCCCGCTTGAGAATCCAGGCCAGCAGTTTTCCCGATTTGTCTCCTTCCTAGTGCAAAGGTTGTCAATAGGATTTCAGTCCTGTGTTGTCTAAAGTGTCCCAGTTGGAGTGTACCTCTCTATGGGCATCCAGCAGCGCAATCCCTGTCCTCTAAGACCCCACGTTGTTGAAAACCTGCCAGTCGGTCATCCTATCTTTTTAGATTTGCTATAAGTTTCCCGCGCACCCCCTTTAAGGCCTCCCATACCGTAGCCCTTGAGGTCAATCTCCCCCAATTATTAGGGAGGTGTGGTTCAAGGCAGTCCGCAGGTCTTGCCTACACACGGGTTCCTCAAGCAGATTGAAGGGCATCTGCCATGATCTGTAACCCACCAACCCCCTGTTACTTTTCAGCATCATCAGAACCGGTGAATAATCAGAGAGAAATCGAGCCATATGCGTCACGTCGAGGACCTAGGACTGATCCAGGCCACCCACCAGAAGTCAGTCCAACCGGCTGTAAGTGCCATGTGTTAAGGAGTGACAGGATTGTGTACTCACGGCCCTCTGGGTACAGGAGCCGCCACCCATCACATAGGTCCAGGTTTTACCTTGCCCTGGCCAAAGCGCCTATCATCAGCGGTTTGGTCCCTGCTCTGAAGGGTGGTGATCCCCCCGCCATCCAAGACACATTTAAAGTCTCCCGCTTATATGGTGGGGGCCCCACACTGTCCAACAGGAGTTCCTGCATCCCCTCAAAAAAGAGCCTCTCATTGAGGTTGGGGGCATAGGAATTAAGCAATGTAATCTCCTTCCCATCTAGTAACCCTTGGATTAGTATATAGCGGCCCTCTACGTCCGCCTCACTGTAAGTGAGTCGAAAGGGTATCCCAGTGCACACCAATATTACCACCCATCTGGCATTAGTGAAGTAAGAAGCAACAAATACTTGACCCCTCCATATTTTTCAGTTTGAGGGCTTCCGCATCCCTTAGGTATGTCTGCTGCAAGCATGCGCAGTCTTGGAGCCTCCATTGACATTTCATGTGTCAAGATTAAGTCTGTCGACCATACTGCGATGGGAAATTTCCAGTTCTCCCACCCTTTCTCCCTCAGGGAGGGGAGTGCCAGAGGCCCAGAAAGTCAACCATAGCTTGCACTGTCATAGAACATTAAGCAAAAACATGAAACAATCATGAACTTATCCCAACTGTAAGGTAAGTAATGCCTCCCCCCACCCCGGACATACAGTGCAACAACAATACAACCTACTGCAAATCCATACATGCACTTGCTGTCAGGAACAACAGCCTAACCCTCCCATCCGAATTCACCTCCCGCCCTACTAGGCAGCCCGATAAGTCGGACCCCGCAGCAAAAAGGAAAGTAAGCCAGGCATTTCTTATAGGATGTCGGAACCACCCACGTAATCCCTCTGCAAAGTTTCAAATTAAAGATCTCTTACCCCCTGTATCTCTTTTATAGCAGTCATAGGAAGCAACAACCTCCCCTCCCAAAAAGAATATCTATCCTCCCCCCTCATTCCCGACCTACATCAGGCAAAGAGCAGATCAACATGAGAGAGAAAGAGGACAAAAATACCCCACATCCAGTGAAAGCATACCCCGGCATTTAACCCCCCTTCCCTCAAGCAAGACCAAGTGGCAGAGTTCCCTGTCCCATCGGGGCCCCTAGATGGCAGTGCTCGGTGTGTCCCGGGCCTCCAGATGCCTCTCTAGTCCTGAGGTACTTTGTCCCACAGCTCAAGCCAGCTCCAGACATCATCAGGTGAGTCACAGAAATTGGACTTGTCCCCGGAGAAGACCCGCAGGTGCCACGAGTACTACAACATATAGCGGAGACCCATGGCACGCAGCTTAGCCTTGACTTCATGGAATGCTGCACCTTATTTGTGTAGTCAGGATAAATGAAGATCGTATGGTTTTCATATTTGGCAATGTCAGTTTCTCTGGCTGGCCTGAGGATGCAGTCATGATCTTTGTAGTTCAGTGTCCTCGCAATGAGAGCCTGCTGGGGGGGGGTGCCAGGCTGCGGTGGGGCCACCAACGCACGGTGCGCCCATTCAGTGATAAACATAGGGGACCGCCTATGGGGCTTTAACGTGTCCTTAATCCAGGCCTCGATGAACTACTCTGGATGATCCCCTCTGCTCTTTCCAGGAATCCGAGTAGGCGCACATTATTGTGATGGGAGCGGCCCTCAGCGTCTTCCACACTAGCCTCCAGGACCCCAGACCTGTTTGTGACCTCAGATACCTGTTTGCGTAGGGAGGCCACCTCCGTCTGCAGTTCCTTGAGGGAGCCTTCTGCCAGTCACACCTTGTCGGACACTTTGTGTAAGTCTGTGCCAAGGAGGTTGACCTCTAGGGCAACAGTCTCAACTTTGTTTTAAAGAGCTAGGTGAGAGCCCTGTGTAGCCTTCAGCAGTTCGGCCCTCGGTTGCTCCCTAGCTCTCTGGTCAGCACCCCCTTCGGCCACCCACCCGACCCTTGGGGAATGCTGCGGGCCGGGGGTAGGGGTCATGTAGTGATCCATGGTTTTACCCTGAGGGGCCCCTGCCTGTTGTTCCTTCCCATGGAAGTCTCCAGGATCTGATGGCTCAGCCTTATGTGATGAACAATAGCGGCATTTGCTGCCTGCACCCTTCACAACTCCAGTCCAGCATGCACATGAGCTCACCGGAGAGCACCTCGGCCCCCAGGTCTCAGCTCCCATTCCAGTGGCCCTGTATCTGCTTTGAATAGCAGTGGCAGGCCGATGGTGCCCCCTCCCAAGCTGCCTCACCTGCGATGAGTTGTTTATAGGTCCCATAGCGGGGTCCAGGCGACCACCGTTGAACTCCCCACGGCATCCTCAGCCTCTTGTTTGTGGGCCAGCAGCAGGGATGCATGCCTCCTCAGTGCCCCCTCACAGAGATGCAAGGCCCAACCACCTAAAGCCACACCGCATCAGTGGCCGAGCTGCCCAGCGAATGGCATGACTGCCCTGCCGCGTCTCCGCCAGTGCCCCCAGGTAGACCAGGATAACGACGGCCAGCCTGCAGTCCTCTTGTCGCGATCTGGCAGGGGCCGTGCGTGCCATTTTGCGACAGTCCCACAGGGCTACACGGGTGCTGTACAGGCCAAAACAAACTTACGCCCGCTCAAGCAAACCCGAGCTGCCCCCGTGACTCCCAGCACCTCCAGAGCTGGCGAGTCCTACGCCAGTACTGCAGCAGGCAGCTTCTACTCCGGATGGCACCCAGCAGGGAGCACCTGCAGCTTCAGTGAAGGGGAACTCCCGGTCCACAAGCCTCAGCTCCCCATCCGGCAGGAACCTGGTCCAAGCTGGTGGGTCAACAGCACTCCGCCTGAGCTCCGCTGTGACCGCTGCCAGCCCTTGTCACAGAGTCTCCATAGCCGCTATGCCGGGCCGAATAGAACAGGCCAGTCATCCAGGATTTTGAAGGATTAACGTGGTCCGTCAGGAGCCTCTCAAAGGTGCGTCCTGTCAGCCATCTTGAGTGGCCACGCCCCCACTTCTTGGTCATTTTTAATAAAATTTTCTATCTTGTTTGATGGCCAGATAGACTGATGGATTTGAAGTTGCAAGCTTTTCAATTTATGACACGGTATGTTTCAGGAAAGAATAACAAATATGTCATTTTTACCAATGGTTGCTAGAAGTGTGAAGCTGGAAAAGGATTCCTAGTGTAAAGTGGCTAACATTGATGTGGAAGATATGGAAAAAGGATTTATGATGCAGTGAAATTATCCCAATGACTAGTGTACAGGGTCATGTGAAGGAGAAGGAATGTATACTGACTTGTCAAGAGGATTGATGTATGAGCCTGGTAAAGTAATTTTGAAGGATGGAATAACCTAAGAAAAAGCAATGAAAAGGTAGATTGGTTCTTTTCTCAAAGTACGTAAAGCGTACCAGTGAAAACTGGTTGTCTATGAGAAGAGTCAATTTTGTACCTTTATTTTCTTTAAGCAGTAAGTTAATCAATTTGGCATGTATGGGACACTTAAGCATGTACTTATACCCAGGCACAGGAATGGATTTGATGGCCAACAATTGGAGATACAACTGAGGTGTTTGTAAGGAAATGGCAACAGTGTTGTACTCATAATATATGGGATAAAGTGCCCTCTGCCATACATTATAAGTCACAGAGTATGCAGCTTTTATTGTATGGTAAGTTGTTGATACTAAGAATCTTTATTGTTGATAATAAAAATCATTACAATTAAAGAATATATAGAATATATTAATTTGCTGAAAAGAATAGAATTATAAATACATAAACAAGCAATTGTATTTTTTTCAATCAACAAGTGCAGTACAGTATATTACTAATATTGGGATAATTCTGGGGATAACATAAAATACCAATTCACTGATGTCGCAACAATCCATCGCTATTTATATTTTAAATCATATATCTTTCTTTATTAAAACAACACTTCTTTATATACTAATAGATATCTTCCATAAAACTATCAATACTACATTACTTTTTAGATTCCAATGTTAAAGTGCCATCAGATGCATACAATATTCAATAAAGATTCATTATAAAAGCTGCATACTCTACAACTATTTGTTAACCAGTTTTGTACCATTGTTTGTTGGGAAATCGACCGAATCGTAACAAAAGAAATGTATCCCTTAAAAATGGTTTTAAATAGGAAATAAGATATAGTTGTGGCTCCAATTTATTAAATGACTTGTTGACTGACCAGGCATGCCTTTTTTTTGTGAACTCCCCTTTATCCAACTTTATTTCTAGCCATTAGAACAAAGGGCTGGGACTTAAAAGTGTTCAGGCTCTCATTTAGATAGAATCTCCAACTGCTTACATATTCATGCTTCATTATTTTCTGGCAGCAATGAATGGTGGCGGGTCGGACAAAAAGATCGAATATAAGCATCTTAAAAATTCAGATTGTCAAATCAAGGTTTGTCTTTTCAAGCCAAATTCCAATCTGACATTAGCATGCCTGACGTTCCTTGAACTCTAAAAGTTGTTTTAAAAACTTTTATTTGTAGGTTATCGTGGATTTTCAAATCTTTGCCTCGAACAATTACTGACCCATAAGCCAAGGAGAGTATAAGTTTTAATATCATTACCTTAATTAAATGCTCATGTTTCGTACATATCAGCGTATCTTGCAACCTTCTAAAAGCAAAAGACAATGCAGTGGCTTTAGCCTTTAGATTGATAAAATGCTGTTTAAAAGGCATTATGTCATCAAACGAGACCCCTAGATTTAAAGTTTTACTGTTTTGATCTTTAACCCATTAATATTCCATATTCACTTATCTGATTTAGTCCAACCTATCGTTATGATTTTAGTTTTTTTAATATTCATTTGTAAACCATTGGCTACAATAAAATTATTAAATGATTCTATCAATCTTTGTCAGCCTATAGAAGTATGGCTTAGCAATATAGTATCATCTGCATACTGAAAATATGTTATATTTTGTCCTGCAAAATTTGGTGACTGAGCATTAACATTTTTAAAATAAAATGGTAAATCGACCATAAAAAGGTTAAAAAGACATGGGGCTAAAACACATCCTTGTTTAAGACCACAATGGGTTTTCAGTTGGCGAGTAGTACATCTTCCATCCCCCACTGATTCTGGAACCCTTTTAGATTTTACAACACCATTCAACAATGATGTTAAGATTTTAGACCAGAGATCTATTTTTGCTTTAAAAACAGTGTTTGGGATCCCATTGGAACTCAGTGGCCCATTTGATCTAATCCCGCTTATGGCCATTTAACTTGTTCTTCTTGCAATGTCTCAGTGACTAATGTTTTGACTTCATTATGATGATAATCATTTCCTTTATCCCACTACGTATATCAGTCATCAGACTTGGCAAGTGCTGTTTGATGTTAATGTCTGAGACAGTAACTGAAGAGGCCCCATATAGGTTGATAATAAAGGATGCCCAGCATGATTCAGAGATGTTGGCACTGTTAGCTCTTCTACTGCCATATTCAAGATTGTTAATTAATCCCCAAAAGTCCATATTTTTTCTCTTTACTTTCCACATTTCAATTTTATATATTCTTCTCAAGCGTTTTAGTGAGCATTAGTTTGATGATTTGAAGGCACTATTCGGTTGTTTAAAGATGGCCTGTGATATTTTATTAAATGCCTTTTTTTGTTGGTATAACCTATTCCAATACCACCCGGTTCTTACTGGCTTTGTGGTGTATCCCCCAGTTGTTGTTTTTACCCGGAAGTGATCTATGAAGGAAGCGCAGAGCTGGGGCCAAATTTCAACCATTGATTCCCCATATCTGACCTCGTTAAGTGTTAATTCTATTGCTGGTTCTATGAATGCCAATATCTCCGTTTGTTTTATTGGGTTCCACACTAGCCTTTTCAGATTGTAAGCGGTTGATCCAGTTACCAGAGGCCTTGACTCTGGCAGACGGTCAACTGTTAACAACAATGACATTGTTTGTGGGTTGTGATCACTTTCTACTCGAGGGGTCACTTGATACCCAGAGAGGGAAGATACAGTATCCTTTGAGATAATGGTGTAATCAATAATAGAATGATGCCATGAACTTTTAAATGTTGGAGCGCTCTCAATATTATGTTGATTGACTTCCTGTAGTAGCATAAGATCGTATTTATTTAGCTGAGATCAACATATCTGTATTAAAGCTCTACTAGATTTATCTGTTAGGTCTTTAGAAAGCAAATGCATATTGAAGAAATTTAAGTTAGTGGCAGGGTATTGATGATTCAAGAATTTTACTGCTTCCTAAAGAACAGTAAATTGAGATGTCTCTTCTGATCTCTTTGTACTTAAGTATACATTTAAAAATATTATCTTTTTTAAAGTCTATTTTAATACATAATAGCCATGTTAATTGGAAATATATTTCACGCTGCTTGATATCCAGGTTCAACGACACATAAGTAGATAGCCCACCTCTTGCTCGACCATAGGCAGACCAACGAGATGCAAGATTTGCATACTCCTGATAACACATTTTGGGTTCTTTACACATTTGCCATGTTTCCTGAAACATTAGCATTTTGAAATTCTGTATAAAGGTTACTCTATCTTGATCTTCTAGCAATCTTATCAGGCCGTGAACATTCCATTAGCAATTAATAATAGATCTTTTTTAGTGGTCGAGCTATTCAACCATCATTTGTTCCCTTCAGCTTTCTCATTAGTAAGAAGTTTTGGAAGCCAAGCCCAACCATCACTAAAAACTGGATTTTTCCCTAGTTCTCACACTCATAAGCCCGAGTTACAGCTTGTAACTTTGATGCCAGAAATCAGTACAGGATTAATTAATGGACGCATTGCTCCTTTTAAAATGTTAATGTGCCCTCCACTTAACGCGGTATTTGGAATTAAGAAGGTTGGATATTTGTTATCATTACATTTCCTTAGTTTGATGCCCCATTTCACAAATTGTGGTCCATTTTCTAGGATTCTATTAATACACCATGCCAAGTAGTACTGAGTCTAAATCATCCTATGTTAGATTTAAAATATTGTATGCACCTCTTGAAACATACCGTGAAATAAATGTTAATTTCACAATGGAAGAGAAATTGATATCTCCCATTATCATTGCATTTTTGTTTGTCCATAGTTAGTAAGTAATGGCGATAAGCCTTGTATCTTCCTGCCTCCTGATAGGCCATCTTCTGCAGTAATGCCAATTAAAACACAGAACTATTTCAGGGTATCTTTTTTTATTGGATCAACATTTTTCTCAGGCAGTGAGGTTGATGGGGGCTTTATATTTATTGATTTGTTTTCCGGTAAAACTATATTGTTATTACGACTTCCCCTGTCCGTATCTTGCACTGATATCTGCAGGTCTCCACTCCCCGGTGGAAGTCAATGTCCAAGGCCTTGTCCGGACAATGGGCAATTTAATGCATCTATGGAAGGAGTTATTATTGTCTTATTAACAGCATCATCTAAAGAAGGAAGTAACACATCTGGTCTACTTAAACTTGTGGTCAGCCCAACTTTCCCTTCGCACTTGTGTATTTCCAATGATTAAAACATTGGATAGGTTTCTTTTGGTTAATGAAATGAACTTGTATTTGTTTTTTTATTTTATTTTCTTTATTCTGTTTCTTAATCTTTTCCTTGCTCTTTTAGTTATCCCTTCTTGTATTGGTTTGGAAGATAAGTCTGTATTATTGGTAACTTGAATATCTTCATCAGCTTGTGCTGATGATGACTCTATGGGTTCATTATGTTCAGTAGGATCCAGAGGTTTTTGTAGACCACTTAATATACTTTCTTCCTTTACTAAGTGATTTTCCCTTCTTTCATCTTTCATTATAGATGGTATTACGTTCTGTCGCTGATCTTTATGCCCGTGGGATCCTTTTTCATTGTTTGTTAACTTTTTTTCAATCCCATTCTTATCCAATGTTTTCGTAGATTGACTAAGTGTTGACACTGTTCTATTGTTCCTACATGCTCCTTTGTGTTCTGGACCGACATAATCTTGACATCTGCCACCAAAGAATTGACTATACTTGGTAACTCTGAGATTTTTATCTAACATGTGGGCACAGGTGCAGGTGATCAATTGATTATCCCTATCAGATTGTGCTTTTACTACCAGGTTTGTTAAATTAAGTAACGTAGATTCAATCCCGGCAACATAGAGGGCTAGCGTGTTTAGTAAATCCACCTGGATGTTCAATTTAGCTGTGCGATAGTTAAGAGCATTAGTTATAGTATCCATGGTATTAAGAAGGCTACCCCATAATCCTGTTTGGGGCTCTTTTCGATCCTCTATTACTTGTGCTTCTACCAAGAAATATTCATCACATTTAGCTAATAATGACAGGTCAGCTTTATTAGGTGGATTGTTCATAGAGTCAGCTTGCTCTGCATTACTTTGTCCATTTATAATGAGTGCACTCAATATCAATTATCTCTGCGATCAAAGTCGGTTTAAGGTCATGTATAATCATTCTGGTTTCCGATATTGGACTGAATGGATCCATTTCAATTTTGTTCTTATGATCCTTAGGGCTTGAAAAAGCTTCAGGTATTATATTTTGGCATCCTTCGGCTTTTTTAAGTTTGACAAGGCGAATTTGAGAGGTCGTATAGAAGATGACAAAAATGCCTCATCATTTGTATTTGGATCAATGCTGGATGATGAATTAATCACTGTTTTTTCATATTTGGGCTGGACTCCTGTTCCATACTGTAAATTCTATCAACCTTGTGATCTATCACTGACTATTTCTCTGGCCCAATAGATGTACTGAGGGTGATTTTTGTTCCATTCACAGGACCGCTAGATACACTTCTTTGCTGAATCACTTTTATTGGAGTACTGGGGGCATGAACCTGCACGTTTACCACCAGTGGGCAGGGGCCCATCTCCTAAATAGAGACCACATTGTCGACTTTAGATAGATTGCTGAGGCTCTTATCAGCTACTGTAGGGTTACTTATTCACCACTTCCCCTTCCCCTGAAAAAGTTGCATCATTGATTTTAGTTGCGTCCAGTTTTATATAACTTAAATCTTGCATTGTTTTAACTTTGCCCATTGTTATTTGAACTCCAGGATCTATATTACCTTCCCTGATACCTTTCCTTGTTCTTTCAAGAGTTTTGAAATATCCTGCGGTAGTTTGCTGGCAAGCCACATTTTGAATTTTTGAATATTGTCCCACAGAGACATTTACAGGGGAGGTCAGAGATGATATTGCTGTATTTGCTGTTTCTCCTGGTGCAGTGTTTAAACCACTAAGTAATGCTCTTGCCCTATTTTCACCCAATCGCTTCCTCCGCTGCTTTATTTGTAATTGAGGCATTGTCCCTTGCAAGTGGCCTGACCTCACAGCTATATTTTGGTCAGCGGAATCAAGTGTCTGTGAGCCGGTCTGGCCAGGGTAGGCCAGGAGAGTGGTGGATCTCTCTGAGAGCAGGGGGTGTAAGGGATGCCCCTCTACTTTGAACCCCATCTCTCCCTCCCACTCGCCTTCAATATGCTTCATTATGCTGCTTTAAAACTGCTGCCAGGCTGCTTTATCTGATCATGGTCACACCGCGTCTTTTCTTTCCCAGGAGCACCACAGGTACAGAATCCAGCCTCCATAACGCAAACAGGGGGCAGGCAGGCCCCCTACCACATTCTGCTCCCAACTACTTGTGTTAGCCCCCAAATCGCAAGCCGCACCCGGTCTCCACCACAACGGGCTGCCTCCATGGATAGAGGGACTACAGTTGCGTAATTATTTGATCAATCAATTAATTGGTGCAAACAGCGACAGTCTCGTCCTCATCCACAGCTGCAGCCACAACCATAAGGGGCCTCACAGGAGCAAAAAAAGGACGCCAAAGCCACAGAGATGCTGGGGAATACAGGGAACGATTGATGGATGGCTGCTCCCCTTCCTCCAACCCTATGGGGCCTTGGCTCTGTGGCTCCACTGCCCACTTAGCTGACCACCTAGCGAATGGGGGCCACATGGCGACCGCAGACCTCACCCGAACCTAGTCGGCCATCTCCACAGCCCGTCTACAGCCCACACTCTCCAGCTCCGAAATCACTGGCAGCCGCACTTGCTGTGGTTTTCGGTCAATTGCAGTTGAAGAATAGTGGAGGATAATGGCTGTAGCGGTTTGTGAATGGGTGCCGCCACTGCCATGAAAAAACCTCCTGAGCCTCCCGAGCCCGCCAAGATCTTCTGAGGGGACCGGGGGAGCGGAGGTAGAGAGAACCACCAAGTTCAACCTTGCTCGCTGCTCGCCATGCCCCCTCACCCCTGTGTCCTCACGACCTCGCGTCCTCACGTCTGCTACTGCTTGTTCTACGATTTTCGTTCAGATTACGGTGAGTTGAAGTCACAGAGCAGTTCTACGACCATCTATTGTAATGATGCTGAAGGTCAAGTTCCTTTATAAAGTTATAGAAGTTCAAGGTAACTTGCAATATCCATCCCATGTATGGCAGAGGGTACATTATTTCATATTATACATGGTCACATCCTCATCTTTTCCACAAACCACTTAATTGGTGCATAGGTCTTTCATGTGAAAGAGAAGCATGTAATTTCTTTATAATAGGCGAATGGGTGCATCACAAGTCACTTATTATAAAGACATTAGAAACAGATTTTTATACAGGGATTGCTGAATCCCATTTATTATAAATTAATTAAGGACAGAGTACCGGCTTCCACCTGGGCCATAGTGGAAGTTGGGTATTGATATTATGGTATCATTAGGTGTTCTTCCATTAGATTAGAGGTGTGCTATTGTTTACTTAATTATTGTTTTTCAAAATGGCTAAAAGTCTACTTATAGATTAATAGAGGGTGGTTTGACTGCATGATTTTGTTAAAAGTGGAATAACACACAAGAGAGTACCTTTTCACCATCACCCAACACTACAAAACATTTGCTGGTTGAGTGGATGACTAGAATGATGTAGAGGTTGGCCATTGGATTATGTCTGGCATGGGAAAGGTCTATGCAGTTTATTCTATCAGTATGGTCTACCAGCATAGAAAACATCATTTAAACTTGTGAGTAAAAACACTGGTGTGTTGGATGTTGAGATCATGGGGTGATTCACAAGGGGTGGATTCTTGGAGTGGACGGGAGGAAGAAGGCCAAGGTGGCTGAATGCATTCACTGAAAGTAGTCAGTATGCAAAATGGAGCACTTGTGCAAGAAGGACATTTTACAAACTGGGTCATAATGTCATAACAAGAAATGGCCATATTATTATCTTTCTTAGGCTGGACATATATGGTATCATGATGGGAGGTGATGTAGCCTAATTACTAGAACTGTCAACCTTGCAACTGGTGAACTAAACTCATATCCCAAAATCAGCTCAACATCCTGTGATTCTTGGAAAATCACTTAATTGCCCCATGTCCAAAAACATATATAATGTAATCTGTCTCTCTTGTAAAGCACTCTAAAGCCCTCAGGCAAAGTTCCCACTATATAAAACTGCTAAACCAGTGCATGTATATAATGCAGGTGACATTGAATGTTAATGATGGAGGCTAGTTTGAAGAGTTAGTACATCAGATGAGATTGAGATGTGAAGTAAGGACCTGTTAATCTTATTGTTGTTGTATCTTTCTACTATTCCTCAAGAGCGTTTCTACATTGATGAGAAACAGATCAGCGACTCTTCTGGCAAGTAGGACCTTTATCTGGGGCACCTTCCTCATTCATTGGCACCGTGTTATTGTTGTGAAGTCAAATATTAGGAATGGCTCACTTGAGAACCACTACAGGGGGATCAAGTGGTCATATAGTAACCAAGATAAAGATGTATCTTAAATCCTCTATCTCAGTGGTTTCCAAACGTTATAGAACCATGAACATCTTTTTAGAATGACAAACTATCACAACCCACATACCTTTCACAGACATGAGGGGTGATTCTTTAATGTAACAAAGACATTGTGCGGTAACACATTGTCATTTACAAAGAACACATTTTCCATTGAAATGGTGGCTAACTTTCCATTTCCTTTGGTTTTTGCTTTGTTCGCCATAAGTTGGCAGGGTATGCTCAGACGTGAGTCCCTTGCTCACTTTGCCACTGGATTCAAGCAAGCCTGGCTGAAGACGGCTGAAATGCCAGAAACCGGTCCTAGGAAGCTTGTTTCCGGTCCAGGGAAGACATGGCTTGGCAGTTCGGGCTGGACTGTTCCCATGAGGCACAGGGTCAGACTGATTTGCATATGGCCATGTCTGAACTGGGGTGGCAGAGTGGGCTAAAGAACGGTGATGGATTAAACCCAGATCAGTTGACTGGGGGTGAGTGCTTGCAATGTTCAACACTCCGTCCCTCATTTCCTTTGGTTTTTGCTTTGTTCGCCATAAATTGGCAGGGTATGCTCAGACGTGAGTCCCTTGCTCACTTTGCCACTGGATTCAAGCAAGCCTGGCTGAAGACGGCTGAAATGCCAGAAACCGGTCCTAGGAAGCTTGTTTCCGGTCCAGGGAAGACATGGCTTGGCAGTTCGGGCTGGACTGTTCCCATGAAGCACAGGGTCAGACTGATTTGCATATGGCCATGTCTGAACTGGGGTGGCAGAGTGGGCTAAAGAACGGTGATGGATTAAACCCAGATCAGTTGACTGGGGGTGAGTGCTTGCAATGTTCAACACTCCGTCCATCATTTCCTTTGGTTTTTTCTTTGTTCGCCATAAGTTGGCAGGGTATGCTCAGACGTGAGTCCCTTGCTCACTTTGCCACTGGATTCAAGCAAGCCTGGCTGAAGACGGCTGAAATGCCAGAAACCTGTCCTAGGAAGCTTGTTTCCGGCCCAGGGAAGACATGGCTTGGCAGTTCGGGCTGGACTGTTCCCATGAGGCACAGGGTCAGACTGATTTGCATATGGCCATGTCTGAACTGGGGTGGCAGAGTGGGCTAAAGAACGGTGATGGATTAAACCCAGATCGGTTGACTGGGGGTGAGTGCTTGCAATGTTCAACACTCCGTCCATCATTTCCTTTGGTTTTTGCTTTGTTCGCCATAAGTTGGCAGGGTATGCTCAGACTTGAGTCCCTTGCTCACTTTGCCACTGGATTCAAGCAAGCCTGGCTGAAGACGGCTGAAATGCCAGAAACCGGTCCTAGGAAGCTTGTTTCCGGTCCAGGGAAGACATGGCTTGGCAGTTTGGGCTGGACTGTTCCCATGAGGCACAGGGTCAGACTGATTTGCATATGGCCATGTCTGAACTGGGGTGGCAGAGTGGGCTAAAGAACGGTGAGGGATTAAACCCAGATCAGTTGACTGGGGGTGAGTGCTTGCAATGTACAACACTCCGTCCATCATTTCCTTTGGTTTTTGCTTTGTTCGCCATAAGTTGGCAGGGTATGCTCAGACGTGAGTCCCTTGCTCACTTTGCCACTGGATTCAAGCAAGCCTGGCTGAAGACGGCTGAAATGCCAGAAACCGGTCCTAGGAAGCTTGTTTCCGGTCCAGGGAAGACATGGCTTGGCAGTTCCGGCTGGACTGTCCCCATGAGGCACAGGGTCAGACTGATTTGCATATGGCCATGTCTGAACTGGGGTGGCAGAGTGGGCTAAAGAACGGTGATGGATTAAACCCAGATCAGTTGACTGGGGGTGAGTGCTTGCAATGTTCAACACTCCGTCCATCATTTCCTTTGGTTTTTGCTTTGTTCGCCATAAGTTGGCAGGGTATGCTCAGACGTGAGTCCCTTGCTCACTTTGCCACTGGATTCAAGCAAGCCTGGCTGAAGACGGCTGAAATTCCAGAAACCGGTCCTAGGAACCTTGTTTCCGGTCCAGGGAAGACATGGCTTGGCAGTTCGGGCTGGACTGTTCCCATGAGGCACAGGGTCAGACTGATTTGCATATGGCCATGTCTGAACTGGGGTGGCAGAGTGGGCTAAAGAACGGTGATGGATTAAACCCAGATCAGTTGACTGGGGGTGAGTGCTTGCAATGTTCAACACTCCGTCCATCATTTCCTTTGGTTTTAACTTTGTACAGACATATAGTTTTACTGATAAAGATATATAGCACATATTGGGCCTGACATATTTTGGCATGTTTTTCCCTAAATTTTGCTTTCAATTCTCCTGTTTTTTCTGACTTCGGTTTACAGGCTTTAGGACTCTGCGCACTTCACCACTTTTAACCAGTGCTAAAGTGCTTGTGCTTCCTGGTTAAATATGGTGAAATATGCTCTTCAACCCACTTGGCACATTTAATTTACTTGTAAGACACTTGTAAAATGGTAATACATGTACTCAGGGCCTGTAAAATAACTGCTACTATTAGGTCTGCAAAAATGATTGTTCGCCTGCTTAAGTAGCCCTTTAAACATGTCGCAGGCCTGCCATTGCAGCCTGTACGTGTGGTATAAACTGCCATTTTGACCTTTAGGCCTTTTGCCAGGCCTAAACCTTTGTTTTTAATACATATATATCACCCCTAGTGTATATAGTTGGACATGGACTTTCATGATTTACATGTCTTGGAAATGAAATGAAATACCAGCATTCGTAAAGCGCACAGCTACCTCCGGAGAGGTGTCCCGACGCTGAGTGCCCTTGGGAAGATTAAGCGAGCTATTTTCCAGAGTCACATCGTGCTGGGCTAACCTGCCTTCGGCGATCAAATCGTGAACCCCGTGGTACGGAGTAAGGCACCCTGCCCGCTGCGCCATACCTCTTCCACAATGAAGAACTCTTACATTATTTTTAAACTACTGCAAGACCTGTCTCTCTCTATAGGATGACACTGGGTTAAAATTACATTTAGTAAGTGATTACCAGGTAGTAATGTTGACTTTGATGTCTGAAGAAAAGTAATTTTAAACCCACTTTAATAGTGAAGATGGGGGATTTTAAGTCACAGTTTGGAAAATGCCGCTTTTAGAAAGCGAAATCAGGTGAGAGTGCCTACAAGGGAAATTGCTTACAAAATAACATATTGATTCAAAGAGATATATCAAAGAAGCTCTAGCTAGTGACTTCAACAAATAAAATTGACAGAATAAATCATATTCATTCAAAACAAATTCATCGGCAAAGAAATAACAGGACGGGTGTATACTTTTTTAGAAAAATATAAATTTATATGCAAGAATTCATTTGAAAGTTAGGATACAAAATGAAAATCACAGGAATACAAAAAGTGAATGAGATGGATTGTTTATACATCAACTGGTTTCTCATATACACGCTTGTTGTCATCCATTTCAAACATTTTACAGCAAGGAGACCATCATTGAGACTGCAATGAACATTTCCAAAGAGTTTTTTTAAGCATGAAAACGGGTAGAGTTGTCGATGTTGTGGTCTTGTTGTGTGTTCTCATCTATAAGACCATTTTCAGGACGGAATGTTCATATGTGAACTAGAGATCCCTATATCAAAACGAATAAGCTGATAATTACGTGTGTCAAATAAGTACTATCAGTGACGGCTGTTTTTCTGCCAAGCTGACCGGGGGGTTTAGTCACAGGTTTATTCGGGGTTTGCATTGGCTTTTACACTGACAATAATTTTTTGGGCTGCTTGAGTAGGGTTCCATCCCCCTCAACCTTTTCTACAGCACACAGATGATAATGTGCGGTAATAGGTTTTCTGTGAGTATATATTATTTGCATATCATCAATTAAAATATCTTGATTTGTTTTGATTATATTAAAATATCTTACTCCAGCACCCTTCAGAATTAGAAAAAAGTTCTTCATTCTTGTTTTCCTAACTGCTGAACGTTTGTGTACTTCAGCAAGATTGTGAGATAATTCACTTTAAAAAATCCTCTCACTTTGCTGTCAGAGAAAGAAAAGTAAACACCAATCCCGAAGCAATCTGTCAGAAGACATAGCCTGACATTTGACCCCTGTCTTTGAAGCACCACCAAATGTGACAAGTTAAACACAGAATTTAAATGCATCTCGATTCATTGCTTGAACTTTCCCGATCCACCAAACATCTGCTCTGGACCCACCAGTGGGTCGCAGGCCGCAGCTTGAGAAATGCTGCTCTATATAACTTCTGTTTAGCTTCAAGGATGCTAGATCTATGAACCTGGCTTTACTATTCCAGCAGTCTGCATCATTGTGGTCTGTGTTTTTTAGTGCCACCTCGGCTGATGGGGTACCCTGGGCTAAGAGAGGTTAGGACCTATTTCCTGAATGAGTTGTACATTCCACGGACCTTTGTGATATTGGTGAGTCAGATGTAGGGGGCTGCTAGGAAGGGGTAAAAGGTAAGGTTGGGTTGCTCATCAACCTCTTTTACATGGTGCTGACCAGTCTAGCACATGGAGTTAACGTTTTTTTTTATGTAGGCCAAAATAGAGGTGGTTAGAAGTGGCAGGGATAGAGGTTGAGCAGCTGGGAGTACGCTCGGTTTACGAGGGCCTAACAGAGTGCTGTGCTACACAAGCACTAAAGTGACCTGCCGTAGAGAAAGTCTTGTGAGCAGGGGATGAGTTTGCTGGGGCAAGACAGATTTACAATTAAAGATAGGCCTTGATGGATGGTAGAGAATAGAGTCTGAAGACATATAGAATGATGGGGTAGGTTTGAGAAACAGTGAAGCAGGACCAATGGTGCTGGAGCTCCCACATGCTGGGAGCGGGGCCAGGTGGGAGTCGCCTGAAGTAGTTGTAGGAGCTATCTCAGACAGAGTGAAGGTTTTGGCAACTGCACATCCTCCGGTGCGGCAGCATCGCCTTGTGGCAGTTGAGTGAAGTACAGACAGAGTCCGAGCAGAGAGAAGCAAGGCTGGCAGTAAAAGAAGCACAGTTACTGCCAGCCTTGCTTCTCGTAAGTATACACAATAAGTACAACATTGGTGTTTATGCTTCGCTTGCAGGTTTTCAAAACACATAAATAAAAGGCATTGTCATTTGCAATGCCAATAGCTCAAACTCTTGCAAATGCAAGACCTATTGCATTGCAAATGCTTGTCTTTTGATGGAAAAAGACACACAATTGATGGACAGAATGCAGAACAAATCAAAACATTCACCCCCAGTCAAGAGATCTGGGTTAAATCCATCAATTTTTTGCTCACCATGCCACACCAGTTTAGACCTGGCCATATGCAAATCAGTCTTGACCCTGTACCTCATGGGAAAAGTCCAGTCCGAATTGCAAGCCAGGTCCTCCCTGTACCAGAAACAAGCATCCTAGGACCGGTTTTGGGGTTTCACTCCTCTTCAGCCAGGATAGCTTGATTCCAGTGGCACAGAAAACCCAGGACCCACGTCTGGGCATATCTAGCGAACTTAGGGCGAGAAAGCAAAAGACACACAATTGATGGACAGAAAGCAGAACAAATTAAAACATTCACCCCCAGTCAAAAGATCTGAGTTAAATCTATCATTATTTTGCTCACCATGCCACCCCAGTTTAGACCTGGCCATATGCAAATCAGTCTTGACCCTGTGCCTCATGGGAACAGTCCAGCCCGAACTGCCAAGCCAGGTATTTCTCGGACTGGAAACTAACATCCAGGGACTGGTTTCGGGGTTTCACCCCTCTTCAGCCAGGATAGCTTGATTCCAGTGGCACAGTGAGCCCAGGACCCGCGTCTGGGCATACCTAGTGCACTTAGGGCGAGAAAGCAAAAGACACCCAGTTGATGGACGGAATGCAGAACAAATCAAAATATTCACCCCCAGTCAAGAGATGTAGGTTAAATCCATCATTCTTTTGCTCACCATGCCACCCCAGTTTAGACCTGGCCATATGCAAATCAGTCTTGACCCTGTGCCTCATGGGAACAGTCCAGCCCGAACCGCCAAGCCAGGTCCTCCCTGGACTGAAAACAAGCATACTAGGACCGGTTTTAGGGTTTCACCCCTCTTTAGGCAGGATAGCTTGATTCCAATGGCACAGTGAGCTCAGGACCCACGTCTGGGCATACCTAGCGCACTTAGGGCGAGAAAGCTAAAGACACACAATTGATGGACGGAATGTAGAACAAATCAAAACATTCACCCCAGTCAAGAGATATGGGTTAAATCCATTATTCTTTTGCTCACCATGCCACCCCAGTTTAGACCAGGCCATATGCAAATCAGTCTTGACCCTGTGCCTCATGGGCACAGTCCAGCCCGAACTGCCAATTCAGGTCCTCCCTGGACCAAAATCTTGCATCCTTGGACCGGTTTCAGGTTTTCCCCCCTCTTCAGCCAGGATAACTTGATTACAGTGGCACAGTGAGCCCAGGACCCATGTCTGGGAATTCCTGGCGCACTTAGGCCGAGAAAGCAAAAGACACACAATTAATGGACGGAATGCAGAACAAATCAAAACATTCACCCCAGTCAAGTGATCTGGGTTAACTCCATCATTCTTTTGCTCACCATGCCACCCCAGTTTAGACCTGGCCTCTTGACTCCAGTGGCATGGAGAGCACGAGACCCACATACCATTGGGTACAGTGCTTTCTTTCACTGACGCGCCGTCTCTTAATTTCACTTCCTCTGACAAGCCATCTCTTACTTTCTCTCGTAGAGCAGTGAGGGCGGAAAGTGACAGGCAGGAGAGAGACAAGGGAGGGGTGTGGAACTAATGGACAGGAAGTTGAACAAGGGGAAACAGAACACTGAGGTGTTAACCACACGTGTTCCGACTAGCAAGCAACGTGTGTTCCGACTAACAAGCAAAACCATGCTTGCCTTAACCACGCATATGCCTTAACCAGGCATATGTGTGGTAAAGGCAATGCACGGTCTAGCTGCTGACTGCTGGGACGGAAGCAGGAAGACCTCGCAGAAAGAGATCCGCATCAAGGTAAATGAGACTGGGCTGTAGTTTTCTTGGCTGGGGGTGTGTAGGAGGTAGTTTTTGGGGCTGTTGGTGGGTGGTGGTAGTTTTCTTGGCTGGGGGTTTGTTGGGGGTTGTTTACTGGGCTGGGGTTCGGTCAGGGAAGTTGTCTTGGCTAGGGGGGTCAGAGTAGTATTCAGGACTGGGGGAGGGTCAGCTAGTTTTTTTAAATTAGGAGTTAGGGTATTAAGCCTCAGGGCAGTGGGAGGGGAATGGGTAGTTGTGGTAGTTTTTATGGCTTAGGGGAGGGTGGTGTAATTTTTAGGGCTGGGCTGGGTCAGGTTAAGGGACAGGTTTAAGGAACAGGGTTTTAGGCCTCAGGGCAGGGAAGGGAAATTGATAGTTGGGGTAGTTTTTAGGGCTTAGGGGAGGATGGGTAGTTTTTAGGGCGGGGGTCAGGTAGTTTTTTAAAATAGGGGTTGCCTAAGGGAAGTGGAAGGGGTTGAGGTAGTTGTAGGGACAGCTCAAGGGGTTGGGAGGAGGTCGAGGTAGTGTTTAAGGGTTAGGGACAGCGTGGGGGTAGGTGAGAGGGTAGGGGTATTTGGACCTCAGGGTGGGGAGAGGGGGTGGGGTCAGGAGTTTGTAGCTTAGAGCGGGGGGTCGCAACCTTAGCCACGCATACCCCTTTACCATTCAAGCCTTTACCACAAAAGTACGTGGTAAAGACATGCATCATAAAGGAATGCGTGGTTAAGACGCATTCATGGTTTAGGCTGCGTGGTAGAGGCACTTTTGGTTTATCCAGTTATGCCTCTATCATATGACCTTTAACAAACAGTCATCAGCTGCCCTCCCAGGTCAGCATTGCATATAGGAACTGTGTGCGGTCACTGCTAGTACCCCCAGCAATACTCCATGGGAGTGAACCTCTCAGAAAAGTTGGGAAAGGCACCCACCATTAGTCATTTGCAGGATATGATTTTTTTAATGGCATGCGTAAAAGCCAATCCAAAGCGTTAGAGGAGTCATACCCCATAAAGGACAGACAACAGATTTCAAAACAGCCCAAGCGATATTGAGGCTTGACCTAAAAGGAAGGCTGACTAGGGTTGAGTCTGAGGCAGTATGGGCATTACACTTGGGCAGTGATTAAATAAAACGGGGTGTAAGGAGAGAGTGAACTTATATTGCCATCGTATTTAGCAAAGGCTGGAGTGACAGTTAGCTGTTAAACTAAGGAAGATGGGTTTTGGTGGATGTTGGAAGAGGATGAGCAACGTTAGTTAGTGAACGGTCTGGTGTTGCTGAAGGTACCCCCAGGTGTGCAATCTTTGCTGGATGCAGCAGCCAGAAGAGAGAAACATTGAGATTATGATAAAAGAAACCGGTGATGGAGTTCCATGTCTGTCTAAGTCTTGGACGACTTATGGACACCAATATGAAGAGAGAGAAAGGTCTAGTACAGCTTCCATGACAAAACCAGCAGCCAATTCTAGGAAAAGTGTGTGTGCTTGGACAGGAGGATGGGGATGTATTGAGCTTAAGCAGTGGACAGGTACACAATGACGTGTGGGCATGAGCCTCAGTAGCATAATACTGGACTATGAAATAGATGACTTAGAGTATGGAAAAGTCAAGATTGGTAATGTTCGTTGGGATTATAAGTTTCGAGAGACTTAGTGGCAATGGTGGCAGTCATAGGTAGAAAGGCAAAAAAGTAAAAATAATGTGGAAACATGTTCTGGTGCAGTACATAGATCACATCAAAGACAGAGCAGGAAAGAAGAGCAAACAGAAAAACAGAACAGCAGGTAGTTGAATGGGGATCATAGAGGATAAGAAAGTGGCATGCAATAAATCTGTCTATTGCGATAAGGATTGGCATTGAATAAAAAGGCAAATAAAGACTGTAATTTAATTGACAAAAGTGTGCATACAGCAGGGAGTATGAGGGCAAAAGAGGATAGGGGCAAGTTGGTTGATAAAGGTGTAGGCAAAGATGATGACAAGATGAAAAGGAGTTATGGTAAGAAGCAAGAGGATAATGGTAAGGCACGACAAGAAGGGATCTCACAGTTGTGCAAAGTGAGTAAGACTCAAGGATAGACAGGCATTGGCATAGCCAATAGGTCTCGCCTTTGGGACCTTATAAGTGTTTAGCCATGCAACTGTTGATGTTGTTGCACCAAGGATATTATGCTGCATAACTAAATACTTATAAGGTCCCAAAAGCGAGACCAATTGGCTATGCCAATGCTTGTTTTCTAAATGGGTTGGTCTGACAGCTCCAGAGGCTGGCCTTTGACTGTTGAGCTCTAGACACTCATTGGCTTTAGAGCGGAGGTAGCTCAGCAGTTTTCCTTGAAAGACGAGTAAATGTACAGGATTGAGAAGGGGAATACAGAGCTGGAGACAACTGCTATGAAAAGTTCAGTCACTCCCTTGAAGACGATTGCGCATTTTCCATAAACGTCAAATATCGGTTTTAAAAACCAATAACAAGGCTCTGTTGGCGAGAGGCGGGGAGTGCATTCACTGGAACAAGGTAAGCTTGTGATTTCTTCAGTCTCCGAAAAGAGCTGCTATCTAATCTCAGATATACCCAGTGGCCGTGAGAGCTCGGAGTGCTTGTGTTTCTGCTGCGCTGTCAGCAGTTCCGAGTTTGAAACAAGTGCAGTTCCCAACACGATTGTGCGGATTATAAAATCAGGGCAAAGAGAATTAAATATATAAAAAGGGAGATACAAAAAGATACCACTGTTTTTGACATACATTGCAGACAGGAGTGAACAGCTAAAATCACACGTGGGGTTCTGCTTGAACATTTTATCACTTCCTGCGATCTTCTGGTGAGAAAGAGAAAACACACATGCGAAAGTGAAAGTGATCATGATTGCGATGCACTTCACTTAATGACCCGTGAAAGACAAATGGCGGCTGCGCGCGTGCACGCTCCCGTGAACGCAAGCGCTAGGCCAGCCAAAGTATGGGGTAGCACTTTCAAAACCCCGCTTACTAAATGTCTCGCCAGAGCAGCACATGCGTGCGCTGGCTCAGGCGAGACCTAAAAAAGGAGGGGAATGGTGATGTAAATATTCAGAAGAAAGTACCATATATGGGATTTGCAATGGTAGTTGGGACCCCTTTATCACCAAATACAAAGACAATTTTGGGAAAGGTGAATTAGTGGTTTTCTTGAAAGTTATTGCACTAAGACTTCCAAACAGAGGATGGGTCAAAGAAAGAAGAATGGGTGT
The DNA here is from genome assembly GCF_964204655.1 of Triturus cristatus. Lineage (NCBI taxonomy): Eukaryota > Metazoa > Chordata > Amphibia > Caudata > Salamandridae > Triturus > Triturus cristatus. Next base: position 1,026,535,444 of record NC_140588.1, on the reverse strand, counting down.
TAGGAAAGCATCAGAAGATGATTTACAGATGGACATTTTTGATATGCCAGTGTGTACTCTAAGCACAATCTTAAGTATTATGTGGCTCTATTACAAAATACTACAGCCATTAGGAAAGCCCTCTTGACCTTTGGGGCGCTGAAATATGAAGAGGAGTTTAGGGTATTATTAGTAGTGCACCTGAAAACGCAATGAAGGAAAGTCGGAGAGAACAAGCAAGGTCACTGCATAATACTAGATCATCCACGTGTCTGACAGACTATTGGCAAGGAGGTCTGGTGATGTTGACTTTAGGGGAGACCGCGAGCACTGGCACCTTAACTTTGCTGCTGTCCCTGGACCCCTAAGCACGCCTGCACTTTCTTCCCGGCCCCTGGAAAGGAGGTGACACCATAAGAAGAACAACGTGGTCCTGCAGCATGGGAGACCGCGAACACCGTCACTTTAAATTTGCTGCTGTCCCTGGACCATTAAGCATGCCTGCACTTTCTTCCCGGACCCTGGAGGGGCGGTGACCCATAAGAAGCACAATGTGGTCTCGCAGCACGGGAGACCGTGAGCAACAGCACCTTAATTTTGTTGCTGTCTCTGGACGATTTGCTTGAAATTGAAAAAACTGACACTCCATTGAGACCGAGCGTTGTTACACGAGGTCAAAAAGCAAAAATTAACCATGGGACCAGTAATGCACCTCCCCCCAAAAAACAGAAAGGGGCATGCTCCGAACAAACCAAAAAAACAAAGTAAACAGAGTTTTTCCTTCTCTAAGCCTCCAGGTCCCAGGAGTAAATCTCTTGAGTCAGACTGCAACCACGGGGCTTTTCAAGTACTGGATAACGTAAAATCTTTGGAAGCTCCAACTATTCAAGAGATGAAAGACTCTTTTATGAAAAGATTGGAACTTGTAATTTCAGCCCACTTATTAAAAAAGTTAATTGATATCGAGGGTAGGATAAACAGTTTGGTAAAACCTGTGTTTAGTACCTCTCTACCTTCTGTAGCCGGTGGGCAAAATGTGGCCGGGGGTATTGTTAAGAATGGCGATACACAGCACCCTGAATCGGCCCCTAGACCAGCGAGCCAGGCTGACCCCTCTCACTCAAAGGTCGTACAACACAGTATAAATGGCACTGATATACCATGTCGGACAGAAGGGTTGAGCCATAAGCAAGGCCAGACTGCAAATATACCAAGAAATATCTCAAAAGATAAGTCTGGCATTAACCTAGCAGACGGACCCCAAAATGTAGGAGCTATAGAGGGACAGTTTTCTGGTCAAAGATTCTCTAGCCTCCCGCACCCCAATTTACATTTACCTCCAGAGGCAACACCATATACTGTGGTGTTGGCCAATGTTCCAATACTATCGTCTGGAGACATTGAGCATTGGTCAACACTGAGGAATAAATCGCTTCACTTTTTGAGTACTAGGACCGGTATTAATAATAGGCATTTATTTTCTGAATTTAAAATGGCCCGCCACATAGGATGGGTGGGGAAATCTAACAAATCATTATGGAGAGATTGTATTGTTTTGACTTTTGGCTCTCCAGGATTAGTTAGGGCCATACTAAATAGGATGGAGAAGTGTTTTGAGGGTGTGAGGGGGATGCCTGTCTTGCCCTTGGGGTTCTTTTACCAGTCACCAGGAGCTAGATGGAATATTGTAGAAGAGGGTAGATCTGTAGGGGCAAAACAGCATCTCCCTCCTCCTTCCTGGCTCCATCCCAACCGTTATGAGGTATTGAGTGATCTTGCAGAAATAGACTGACTAACCTCAGCCCGGAACAATACAGTGGAAATCGCTATACCGGTCAGTAGCTCAGAGATTGCTACTAGGGAATCAGGCTGTACAGTGGTTATACCATCTATAAACTGCCTTGATGACAGCCCACAGTACCCTCAATATTTGATCATTGAGTATGTAGGAACTATGGGGATGGATCCAAAAATTGATATGGATGATCCAATTGTCAACATCATCTTGTCATTCCGAGGTGGGCCTGGAATATATGAAAGATAAGGCAAATATCGCACCACTTATTTTATGGGGGAAAATCTGGTCCTCAGAAGATTTGCCTTTCTCTAGGAGTATCCTTAAAGACTGTATGATTTTGGATAACGAAATGTCACTCCCTTGGCTAAGTTATGTAAAGGATACCTTTTATAACATTGGCCTAGATGAATATTATACCAATCCAGAAACCATCCAATCTAACATGAAAATGATTATAAAAAATGCATACCGTATTGAACTAAGTATGTCTAACTAGGACCGGAGAATGTCAGATGGTGGGGCGTTAAGACATCAGCAATTTTGCCTGTCTTTTACTTGCATGTACAATCGTGTTTTTTGTTGACCAGATTCCGGTTGGGCACATTGCACTTTTTAGTGGCTTATCCTAAACAGGCTGGCTGGTGTGAGAGACTAGCCTCTTGTCCCTCTAATAATCTGGCCAAATAGAGTACAATGTATTTTATGTTGTTTTGCTCACTTTATACAGACCCTAGAGCACGCTTTATTAAGCGTATACTAACAGCTATTCGGCCCTGTTCCTATCAGGAGGGTTTTGACTATCTGAGGTCATTATCTACGGCTGCAATTTTAAGTGCAGTGCTTAGTTTTGTTAGAATTGCATTGTCAATTAGAAAACGCTGTGAACTATGACAGGAACCTAAATTTTATACTTATTGTAGGCACCACCAAGAACTAGTCAATTGTGTAAATTGTGTTGGGGAAGGGTATGATGATTTTAAAGCTGATTCATTTTTGCTGGTAAACCAAGATTTATGGAAGGGAACATGTGCAAACCTTCAATGCTTTTTAATTGCCTTTTATTATGTATATATGTAAACTTTTATGATTCTAAAGAATCGAATAAAGTTATTTGAACTGAACTGAACTGACTTTAGAGATCTCAGTCCTGAAGAAGGTCAATGGCCCTGAGTGGCAGTAGGCATGCCGAAACATGTTGACAGCAGGAGAAATGACAGAAAAATAACCACCCAAATTACTCACTTTATATGTTTTTAACCCTGCCTAGGGGGCCCAGAGTACAATAGAGATGGATACTCATAAGGTAGTTTTATTCATATACTGCACTTCCCTTTGAGTGTGTGTTTCTATAAAAAAAATACTGCTTCAACTCTAGCATTGGCCTGCGTAGGGATGTTGTAGCACGCCCAATGGTGAAGCATGCCACTATCAGTGGGTGAGGGCACTTTTAAACTATTTATGGTTTTCCAAAGTGGGTGATAACAATTTCAATCTTAACTCCTCATTCCCTTTGTTGTATGTGCTAGGTATTAGCAAATATTCAAACAAGCACTTTGAAGGCTGAAGTGGAGAAGGGTGCCATGTTAACGACAGTTGAAAATGGGAAGGTGTGGGAGCACACTGCTTCACCTCCCAGCGCAGTTCACCCCTTAGCATTATGGTAAATACAATTCTTAATACATGCATACTTGAGATTTTACTGGAGTGTTCCACCAAAGTTGGTGCAGGTTAGTGCTGTACATCTCCAGACACGTGTTTCTGGATTTCGCCCGTTATCAGTAGAGATACAAACACATTTTATATGTGGTTGCTGAGCAGGCTGCCACAATCCTTACAGGTCTCAGTACCTCTCACAGGCATACAGGTGCATCTCCACAAGATCGTCAGCTCAATGGCTCAAGGGAGCCTTTTCAAAACAGGAAGGGGTGGGCACACTGTTTCCCCTCCAGAAAACTTCACCCCTTAGGATTATGGTAAATGCAGTTCTTAATACATGCTTACTTGAGATTTTACTGGAGTGTTCCACCAAAGTTGGTGCAGGTTAGTGCTGTACATCTCTAGAAACGTGTTTCTGGATTTCATCCGTCATCAGTAGAGATAAAAACGAATTTTACATGGGGTTGCTGAGCAGGCTGCCACAATCCTTACAGGCCTCACTACCTCTCACAGGCGCACAGGTGCATCCCCACCAGCTCGTCAGCTCAATGGCTCAAGGGAGCCTTTTCAAAACAGGAAGGGGTGGGAGCACACTGCTTCACTTCCCAGCACAGTTCGCCCCTTAGAATTATGGTAAATGCAGTTCTTAATACATGCTTACTTGAGATTTTGCTGTAGTGTTCCACCAAAGTTGGTGCAGGTTAGTGCTGTACATCTCTAGAAACGTGTTTTTGGATTTCATCCGTCATCAGTAGAGATAAAAATCAAAATTTATATTGTGTTGCTGAGCAGGCTGCCACAATCCGTACAGGTCTCAGTACCTCTCACAGGTGCATCCCCACCAGCTCGTCAGCTCAATGGCTCAAGGGAGCCTTTTCAAAATTGGAAGGGGTGGGAGCACACTGCTTCACCTCCCAGCACAGTTCGCCCCTTAGCATTATGGTAAATGCAGTTCTTAATACATGCTTACTTGAGATGCTTACTTGAGAACAGTTGAATATGGGTCAGCTGGTCTTGATCGATGATTGAGTGCCATTTAGAAGGGATGGGGATGGCCTCCATTCCCATTGACTAATCGAAAGGAGTCTGGTTATGATCCATGAACTTGGAGGGGCTCCTTAGCTGTGTCCAGTGCAGGAACGCAAACGATCCTGGAGAAGCTGGTGGGAGTCACAAGTAAGAGTTCTCTTTTCGTTGTGCATGGCAGGGCACCCTGGAACAGGTTCACCCAAAGTGAATGGCTTGAGCTTTAGAAAACGTTGAGATTCTGGTAATGTCTGGTAAACTCTTGCTGGTTCTTGAAAATGTGGGGTATATGGTGTCAATCTTGCTCCGGCTGTACCCATATCTGAAGCAAATCTTCAAGGTGAACAGCCTCTGGCAAGCTAGAACATTGTAGCTAAGGGAAGTTGACAAGTCAAATCCATAACTTAGGGATAAGAGTTGGCTCCAAGTGCTGGGTCAGTCAAGCTGGGGTGCGAAGTGGGCCTGGATATGCTCCGTGGCTGGATGAGGCTTTGACCTCTGGGGCAGTGGCGACTCTGGATGTGAGCCTGACCTTCCTGTGTATCATCTTAGCTGCTTCGGTTACCTCTCCTCATGCTTCTCCCTGAGGCGCAGGGCCCGGCATTCTGCCTTAGCTGGCATCTAGCAGCTGATTTAGAACTGGTAGGTACCAGGGGAATCGGACTGTTGAAAGTGTGTTGAACAGCGGGAGTAACTATGACTCTCTTGACCTCTTCTCAGTCATAGTGGCTGTTAGAACTGGGGGTCTCTAGTTGGCTGAGGCAGTTACCTTAGTCCAAATTGGGTGTTCCTCCTTTCCCTAGTCAGGGAAAGGAGGGACACCCTCTTTGATAACCTCTGCTCACCCCCTGGTAGCTTGGCACGAGCAGCCAGGTTTATCTTTAAGGCAATATGTAAAGTATTTTCAACCACGCTCTCAGTGACACAGTGATAACACTACAAATGGACACCACACTGATGTATGAAAATAGCGGTATCTTTGTCAAGAAGAAAAATACGGTAAGACCAAACGATAAATATCCAACATATGTGTATTCGTAATATTTCACTTTGCCGGTTATTAGGCCAACAAACACTTGTAGGTTCTTGCGGTATTAATGAGCAGTTCACGATGCTCAAATGCAGTCCTATGCCGTTCGTAATGCAGTTCGTATTGTCAGACTAATGCAGTTTGTAGTGCAAGAATAATGCAATCCTCAGTGCATGTAATCAGGCAGTTTGTAATGCAAGAACAAGGCAATCTTTAATGCAAGTAATACGGCAGCCCAATGGCTCAAGGGAGCCTTTTCAGAACAGGAAGGGGTGGGAGCACACTGCTTCACCTCCCAGCACAGTTCGCCCCTTAGCATTATGGTAAATGCAGTTCTTAATACATGCTTACTTGAGATTTTACTGGTGTGTTCCACCAACGTTGGTGCAGGTTAGTGCTGTACATCTTTAGACATGTGTTTCTGGATTTCATCCATCATCAGTAGAGATAAAAACTAATTTTATATGGGGTTGCTGAGCAGGCTGCCACAATCCTTACAGGTCTCACTACCTCTCACAGGGGCACAGGTGCATCTCCACAAGCTCGTCAGCTCAATGGCTCAAGGGAGCCTTTTCAAAATACGACGGGGTGGGAGCACACTGCTTCACCTCCCAGCACAGTTCGCCCCTTAGCATTATGGTAAATGCCATTCTTAATGCATGCTTGCTTGAGATGCTTACTTGAGAACAGTTGAATATGGGTCAGCTGGTCTTGATCGATGATTGAGTGACATTTAGAAGGGATGGGGATGACCTCCGTTGCCACTGACTAATTGAAAGGGAGTTGGGATACGATCCATGAACCTGGACGGGCTCCTTCGCTGTGTCCAGTGCAGTAACACAAATGATCCTGGAGAAGCTGGTGGGAGTCACAAGTAAGAGTTCTCTTTTCGTTGTGCATGGCAGGGCACCCTGGAACAGGTTCACCCAAAGTGAATGGCCTGAGCTTTGGATAACGTTGAGATTCTGGTAATGTCTGGTAAACTCTTGCTGGTCCTTGAAAGTGAGGGGTATATGATGTCAATCTTGCTCCAGCTGTACCCATATCTGCAGCAAATCTCCAAGGTGAACAGTCTCTGGCATGCTAGAACATTATAGCTAAGGGAAGTTGGCAAGTCAGAACCGTAACTTAGGGATAAGGGTTGGCTCCAAGTGCTGGGTAAGTCAAGCTGGGGTGCGAAGTGGGGCCGGATACGCTCCGTGGCTGGATGAGGCTTTGACCTCTGGGGCAGTGGCGACTCTGGATGTGAGCCTGACCTTCCTGTGTATCATCTGAGCTGCTTTGGTTGCCTCTCCTCATGCTTTTCCCTGGGGCGCAGGGCCGGCATTCTGCCTTGGCTGGCATCTAGCAGCTGATTTAGAACTGGTAGGTACCAGGCAAATTCAACTGTTCAAAGTGTGTTGAACAGCGGGAGTAACTATGATTCTCTCAGTCATAGTGGCTGTTAGAACTGGGGGTCTCTAGTTGGCTGAGGCAGTTACCCTAGTCCAAATAGGGACCCTTGCTTCTAGTCAGGGAAAGGAGGGACACCCTCTTTGATAACCCCTGCTCACCCCCTGGTAGCTTGACACGAGCAGCCAGGCTTATCTTTAGGACAATGTGTAAAGTATTTGCAAGCACGCTCAGTGAGACAGTGATAACACCACAAATTGACACCACACTGATGTATGAAAATAGCGGTATCTTTATCAAGAAGAAAAATATGGCAAGACCAAACGATAAAATCCAACATATGCGTATTCGTAATGTTTCAATTTGCCGGTTATTAGGCCAACATACACTTGTAGGTTCTTGCTGTATTAATGAGTAGTTCACGATGTTCAAATGCAGTCCTAATGCAATGTTATGCAGTTCGTAATGCAGTTCGTATTGTCAGACTAATGCAGTTTGTAATGCAAGAATAATGCAATCCTCAATGCAAGTAATCAGGCAGTTCATAATGCAAGAATAATGCAATCCTCAATGCACGTAATCAGGCAGTTCGTAATGCAAGAATAAGGCAATCCTTAATGCAAGTAATAAGGCAGTTCATAATGCAAGAATAATTCAATCCTCAATGCACGTAATCAGGCAGTTGGTAATGCAAGAATATACCAGGACAATCAACGTGATTAGCATGGGCACCACTAGGCCCCAACCACAGATAACAGTCCTGAACTTCCGAGGGCGGCCACAGGACTGCCGGGCAGGTCCGAGCTGTTTATGGACTTATCGCGTCTAACGCGATGAGGCGGGAGAGAGACAGGAGCACTCCTGTACTCCTCCTGCATGCCTATCCAGGCCACACACGCTTGCGGCTCCCGACCGGAGTCCAAGCCTTACATGGGGGATGGATTGCCTCGCTCTCTCTCTCCACTCGTCGGACGTCCTGCTGGGTGCCTGCAATAACGACGCAGCTCCGATGCAGGCAACGCTGTAGCCGGACAGGCTACGGTGCTGCCTTCTCCTTTGCGGACGATCTTGGTCAGATTCCTCTTACGAACAACGATCACGATTACCTCACCACTTCCTTAGCTTCACAAAATCCTTCAGCACGTTGCGGCTCGGGCCAGTGGCGGCGATCTTGATCCGCAGCCTCTGTTACGATAATGGTTTGGACCACAACAGCTACACAGCTATGTGGACGATGAATCACGCTGCGGGGGCACTGAAGTCACGGGACACTTTCCAACCAGCACCACGGACTCCCACGGCAGTCTCAAGTTGCACAAGCACAAAGCGTCGCTAAGACTCGGATGGGCTCGGGCGACACAGTCCAGGAGCAATGCCTACAAAGGTCTCCGGCTGTAAAAAGCACACACACACAGCACGGCTGAGACACAGAAACCTTGATGTTCCTGAGTGCCCACAACAGGGAGCCAGCTCTCCTCGGGCCCTTTGAGACACGTTACTTCGGGACACAGCACACAGCAAAGTCCTTTCAAGCAGGGGGACACAGCACACAGCAAAGTCCCTCAGCCTCTCCTTAGTTAAATCAGCAAACTGCAGGCCAGCCCCAGATCACACAGCAAGGGTCAGTCCTTCTCTTCAGTCTCTTCAACTGTTCTTCCTTGGCAGAGGTTCCTCTTGATCACGAAGTAGTTTCAATCATTTTCAGTCTTGATCAGTCCAACATTCAGGGGTTTCAGCTCTCATAGTTATACCCCTCAATGTCTTTAAAGTCTTTGTGTTCAGGGGCACTGACCCCTGTCTAAATCAGTTCTGGGAGTCTCCCTGTCAGTGGCACCTTCTTCTTTTTATAGTGGGGTCTGGTTCCTCAATCACTCAGCAGGAGGTGGAGTCATTGTTTTATGGCAACAGCCCAGGCCTCTTCACCTCCAGGGGCTACTCCTCCCCCCTACACTCCAGATGCATGTCAGCCTGTTGCTGTCTCAGCTTCCCCTCCCCTGGGTCAAAACACTTCCCAGGTCCTATCACATTCAAATCCAGAGAGTCAATCCACAACCAGGCAGAGACACACAGAATAGCTAGAACAAGAAAACCAGCTACTTCTAAAAGTGTGGTTTCTAAACACGCAATAAAAAAACCACCTTCACAAAAAGATGTGTCATTAAATTGTGAGTTCAGTTCAGGCACACTAAACTTCACCTCTCCATCTTAAGCCTATGGGAAGATAGGCTGGGAACATATTACATAGCCTTCCCCATTCTGTCCTATGGGCAAGATGGCCTTGCAACAGTGAAAAACAACATGGAGAGTATTTCACTGTCACTACATGATTCACACCTCAGTACATGTCCTACCTTTCACAGACACTGAACCCTGCCGAGGGGGGTACCTTGGGCCTACTATAGGGGTGTCTGATGTGCATGGAAAGGGAAGGGTAAGGCCTGGCAAGTGGGTGCACTTGTCAGGACAACATGGCAGTTGGCAAACTGCACACAGGCACTGCAGTGGCAGGCCTGAGTTCTCTTTTGAGGGCTACTTATGTGGGCGCCACACTTAGTGCTGCAGGCCCACGAGTAGCATTTGTAGTACTAGCCCTGGCACACAAAGTGCACTTTACTAGGGACTTTAATAGTACACAAATATACCAATCATGGCATCATTAATCGATAACACTTTATACAGGGAGCACTTGCACTTTGACACTGATCAGTTGTGGCAAAGTACCCAAAGCATCTAAGTTGGCAACACCGTGTCAGTAAAAAGGTCTAGGGGGAAGGCAAAAAGTTTAGGGACCTCCTAGTGATCCCGTTAGTAATTGTCTTTATAGCGCTAGACTCTGCATAGAGAAGTCTATAGAGACAGGCCGAACAAGGTTCTATCATGGCGGCAAGCGTGATAGTGAGAAATGGCGAAGTAAACGTTCACAATTCCAGATGGGGTAGTTCCTGGCGATTAAAAAACCCATTAAGATGACAAAAGGAGGTGCTGTTTTTTCCAGACATTAACCTCCTTACCAATGTTGTCAATCCAGCACCATCTTCAAACAATGCAATGCAACTAGCAACCACAATTCAGGGCATGATATAGCATCCTGTTCCCCCTCCTCAACAACAGAACAAGAAATAAAAGTAGACCTCAGTACAACCATCAAATTTGTGTCCTCATCAGCCAAGAGTGACACTATTGCACCCGATTATGAAAATCTGCCTGAGGTTTAGAGGGTCAACAAAGAACTGAATAATAAGAAAAGTGATTCCACTAAAAAGGTCACATATTGGAAATACCCAAATGACAAGTATAAATGTGATCTATGTGGATACATATTGGGAACGTTAAAAGAACTGAGAAAGCATGTCTCCAACAAACGTAAAGGATTCTATCTGAAAAAGTATTGTTCAAAATGCGATAAGGAAGCTTGCCATTACGCAAACTGGAAAGGAAGAAGAAAAAAAGGAGAGCTGCCATTTGGAGTTTCACAACATGCTCTTCATGCGTATACAAGATCGCAAAATGAAACTAAACATGTAGCTCTAGCAAGCCACAAACCATCCAAAATATGGTCACAAGAAGAAATACTGCTATTAGAAGAACTGGAAAAAGTTTACGAAAATAAAGAAATATTAATGCGCTGATGGTTCTGTATTTTGACAATAAAAACAAGAAACAAATTGCAGAAAAAAGAAGAGATAGAAGAGATAAAAAAAACGACAAAGGATGTACTGCAAGATTCCAGTAACACTGAAAGTGACTCTTGCAATGAATGGTATCAATCGAAAATGTGCGCCAAAATTCAAAAACTTTGATGAACTGAATGATAGAGTCTCAGAAGTTGAGAAATACTCTAAAAACAAAAAGCATCACGATGCTGCTATGGATTTGATGGATGCAATTGTGTGTTTTATGTTTCAGAGAACACAAGTGATATTAGTACTATACCAGAAAATATAAATGGACCACCGAGTGAGCTCAACATTGAGCCTACAAACTCTGCTCAAGATGAAAAAAAAAACACAAGGAGATGATGGATGGAGCACTGAAACGTTTCAGACACTCACCCCCAGTCATTTGATCTTGGTTAAGTCCATCATCTTTCTTAAGCTCACTTCGCCACCCCAGTTCAGACACAGCTATATGCCAATCAGTCTTGACCCTGTGTCTCATGGGAACAGTACAGCCCGCACTGCCAAGCCAGGTCATACTGGACCGGAAACAAGCATCCTGGGACCGGTTTCGGGGTAAGCATCAGAATACCTCAGTTGAAAATAACATATCAAAGAAAGATAAGAAAAATGGAAGCCTAAATCGAACATATAAGAAAAAGTATGCTAAAGTATGCTAAAGCAAAGGGCATCTACAAGGAATACCAGGCAATGTTTAAAAAAGACAAAGAAAATTGCCAAGATAATCACTGATGGTGGAGAAGATGGATGATATCTTTCCATTACTATAAAGATATATTTGAAAAAGAAAATAAGAAAAACTCCAAATTCATCCCAATTGACAGGATACCGGATGAATGGGAGATTGGAAGACTTTACAAAGAAATTACACCGCTTGAAATAACTAATGCCTTTGATGACTCAAACTTAATAAGGCAGTGGGGTCTGACATGATTGGCCTGAATAATTAGGACAATGTCCTCAGAATAGAGATGACTGTTAGGGGCTTATTTACAAGCATCTTGTGCCAATTTTGCGTCATTTTTAATATGGGAAAAGTGATGAGCGGGTGGTGCAAGGGGCTTGTAAATAATCCCCCTAGCCTCTTTGGTAAGGAACTCTTCTTTTAATGGTTTGCAAGTTGTTCAGTCACGACTGATGGCCTCATTTAAAATGACCCTAGCAGCAATTTGCCACCGCCGGAGCGGCACTTTTTTGATGCTCCGGTGGTGCAATGTGTCACCGCATATTTACAAGGCCATGCAAAGCCTTTCCAGATTTCCGAGAATTGTAACCCTGGGAATGTATCAGATTCTAATGCCACCCAGGGATGATGTTAGGGAGGCGCAACAAGGAGAAATATTCTTATTTCACCTCTTTTATTTTCCTTTTTCTATGTGTGCTGCATTTTGAAGGTGTCCTTCCAGCACAAGATCAATCAGCCCCACGAAGAAAGCACCCTTGCACCATGGCGCAAAGATAACTACATTGGCGCATAGCAACCAAACTCATTATGCAGCACGCATACTAAGAGGAAAACACCCACTTTGATTGTTTTTGTGCAGGAAGGTGTCCCTTCCAGCACAAAATCAATCAGCCCCGAAAAGCAAGCACCCTTGCACCATGGCGCAAAGATGCCTGCTTTAGCGCAAAGCAACCCATTGTATGCCAGCACAGAGCAAGAGGACAGGAAGGTGCCATATCTCATAGATTTGGTGCATTGCTGCCCTTTTCTTTTGATGCAGGGCAGTGCCCTAAGATTCTTGCGGCATTGCCCGCATGAAAACCCTGTAATTGAGGCCCTGAGTTTTTCTAGTATGAGTGTTTTGTCTGCAATGCTCTCAAGCAGTCAACTTATGTCAATGCTTAATTTGTAAGAGAATAAATGCCAGTGCAATCGTCACTGTGGTTGTGACACCCATTATCCCTGCCTGCGCTGCCAATGACAATACTAGCATAACAACTAACCATCACACTCCTACAAGTGTGACAATCCTAACTATTCCATACCCCGATGCTATAAGAATGACTTGGGAGGCAAGTATTAGTCATTTTTACTGTACATTGAATGGATACACAACTGTTGATGTCCTCTTCTCTTAATTAGATATACAACGCAACTGTGTGGCAGTCGTAAGTCCCCGCGTTGACAATTAAGCGCTGATGCTGACCCCTGGAACCTACACTAGCTCAAATTAAGCACTGCACTTACTACTGAATGTCGTCAAGCATTGCACGCAATAGATTTATCTCAAATGGACTCTGTACTTTGCCTAGGGAAGCAATGAACTGCGTACGTATCTTTTTTCTCTTTCTATTCTTTGCAGGTGGAGGATGGCTAGTCCGCTGCTGGGGGCAGGTTCGGAAGACAGGAGATCTTTCTCTAAGAGAGGCGAGTATTTTGTGGTTCCAGACAGAACAAGAATTGTGATTTGAAGCAGCTGGTAAATGCAGGAGCTTTCAGGAATGCCAAATCTCGTCAAAGTCCTGATTGCATAGCAGGAGAACAGCAGTCGGGGCATAGTTTATAAACATTTGACATTCAAGATGGCTGCCTAGAGTTGTGTCCCGCAGCCACGATTTCCAGCAAGTTCCCTGTTCTTTCTTTATGGTGACTGCACGTGTTGGGCTCATATTACAAGATCTCAGGGAGATTTGTACCCAGAAGTGAACGCCAACCAAGTATGTATGTTTTTCCATGCCCTATGCAATGCATGTTCATTCACAGAAATGGGATTGCATTACTAATGCTGTTGTACAACGATTTGTCCCCAGACAGCCACACAGTCTAGTCTGGCTGACCCTGTAAGAGAGGTTTGTGTTGAATTATCGGATGCCTCCTCAGAGCATGGTTGGGCAGTCCATGCATTAGTTTGGCACGATGACGGATAAGGCCTAATTTCATTTTTGGTGGGTGGCCCGTTTCTCTGCCATGGCAATGGAGTACATTACTCCATTGCCCTGACAGTGATGCCAACTTTAGAAATTACTGCCAAGCAGGTGGTCATTTCTAAAACATTGGCAGGAATCACCATCACAGCTGATCCTGTCAATGCTTTTTTGCAGTTTCGTGCAGGGCTCTGTCAACATGACAGAGTCTTGCACCAAACTATTTTCTTTTATTTGTTCCAAAAAGAAAAACCCCAAAGTGAAATTTTCATTTTGAAAAAAAAAGATAATGGGAGTCAAATAGTGGCTCTTAGTGTCCTTTAGTATCCCTTTGCATTACAGTGATAGACAGTATAAAAATGGCAATATTTTCCACCCATTCTAATTGGGCGGACGGACATATGACCAATTCTCCAATGACCCTTACTCATTTGAGCCATCTGAGATGTTTGGCCACGGCAGTGGTGGAGTAGTCATTGCCTTGGCCAAACTATGGTCCAATTGCATTTAAATAAGGCAGACGTGCCACTATATTGGCGGGGAGGAAACACCATCATCACTGTGACAAATTTCCCTCTCCGTCAGCATAGAAATTAGCCCATTAGCTTCCTTTTGGTAAATGAATGTTTTCGGCTTCTTCTAATGAGATAATTCATTCATGTCTCTACTTCATCTGAGCTTCCAATTAAGGGCCTGATTACGATGTCTGTCGGACGTCACCACGATCTCAGGAACCATTGACCTCTGGTCGGTGGTCCACACACTGCCATTGCAATGCTACTGCACATGGTTCGGCCGCATACTCCCATTTCCCTACTGGAGCTTGTGCTGCAGCCGTAAACCGGCTGTAGCACAAGCTCCCATTGTGAAATGGGAGCCTGTGTGAATCCCTGCACCATGTGGCAGGCACCTCACGATGCCTGCCAGACGGTGCAGGGATTTACAGGAGGGCACCTACTGGCCCCACAACCTGAGCCTGTGGGACATTGAGGCCCTGCTAGGGGCCTACATAGCCGGTCTCTAACAGGCTTTTAATGTTGGAGAGCCTGACATGAAAAGCCAGTCGTAAACTAACATCATAAACCCCACAGCATAAATGGCGTTCATAGGGAATTATGAGCGGCCTCAGACTTGCCGACGGGCTCAATTGGTCTGACCGTCTGGTTTCAAATCCGACAGCCTTTATCATAATAAGGGTCTCACATTTGAAACCTACAATGGGAGTCGGAAATCCTCCAACCTGCGTTTGGAGGCTTTCCGACTCACATTGTAATAGTCCCCTAAGTGTGATTTAGTTTCACCCAAGGTCTTGATAAAATAATCTTTATTGACCTTACGCCATTTCTCTGTAACTCTGCAGGAAACATGGCTCATAGATCCGAACCACTTGCAAGGTTTTATGTGCTTCTCAACACCAGCCGTGAAGTGTGGGAGACTCGGTCACTCATCGAGAGGACTGACAACTTATATATCCATGACCTTCATGACATCAGCAGAGATAGTTGGTACCCCCTCACTGGGCACTACAGCAGTCAAGATAAGGCAGTGATAGTCAACGCTTACATCCACCCAAAACGTAAAGCAAGAGACTTGGAACACCTATTTGACCAACTGCTAAGATACATAAGTAAGTCAGAAACATCAAATGTTATTCTCTCTGGGGACATAAACTAGCACCTCCTATGCACGCCAATGGGGAATGAAGTGCGCAATTAAATCTCTACTCAAGAACATATTGATTCAAAGTGGGAACTTCGACGGGAAGATGAAGAGCAAAAGCAGACACTTTCTAGATGATCTAGAACACCTTCACTTCACAAAAGGGAGGAGTGAAGGGGCCTGAGGCCCAAACGGCATACCACCGGCATTGTTCAAACAAATGGGCAGATGAGTGGGCAAGTGACCTGCATCCCCTATCCTCAGAAGTTGGATAACTTGGCAGGATTTCAGCTTCATGGAAAGGTTCCATGACTGCACTGATCCACAAAAGGCGGGACAAGTCCAAACAGGGAAACCACCGCTTGGTGGCATTGATTGACAATGAGGCAAAATAGTTTGCAGGCATTGTGCTAGCACAACTCAAATCTTGGGCAGAACAAAACGCGGTAGTACCAATAAACCAGATGGGATTTTGTAAATGTCAGGTACAACAACAAAAAACCTGGCAACTTCTCTACACATGGATGCGGCAAAGGCTTTGTAACTTCCACTACACCTCTGTTTTATTGACTTTAGCGCTGCCTTCGACAATGTTGACAGGGTGATGCTGTGGGGGATGTTGGCTTGATGGTACATTCCTCAAGCTCTATAAAACATGCTAACACTTTCTCCACACAGACACTTGGGTGCAGGTGAAACTAGGAGCAGGCATACACCTCTCCCGACCAGTACCAACAACCAAAAGTCTAAAGCAGGGCTGTGTGCTCACTCCCACTTGGCACTATCTATTCCTGGCAGACTTTTTGCAAGAACCTAACAGCTGCAATTCCCATTCGCCAAAGCTGGGAGGAAAAACACTAACAAGCCTCTTGTACGGTGATGATGTAGTCCTGGTCAGCCACACCCAGGTTGGCTTGCAACATCTCCTCAACAACATGCAGAACTAAGCCATGGAGAACAATCTAAAAGTAAACTATAGAAAAACAAGATCACAGACCATCAAGAATAAGAGGAAAAGGCGGAGACTCTGACTCCTGGGTGCCACACAAATACAGTCAGCAGCAGATAACAATTATCTAGGCATCACCATAGCAAAGAAGGCTCCTTCACCCGACAGAAAGTAGAAATCAGAAGGAAAGGGTCTGGCACTAGCAATAACATAATAAACCTCAAATCAAAACTGACTGGGCTACACTAAGCCCCCTCCTGAAGGTAGCACAAGATAAAATCCTTCCACAAATAACCTATGACAATGAATCAATGCATGGTAGAGATGCCAAATTATTAGACAGCATCGTAGCTACGGAATATAGAATCATTTTCAGCCTCTCAAATTATACCTCACCAGCCAGATAAGGCTGGAGTTTGGTCTATTAAACCATTCCTTGTCCAGGCACAGTGCATACATTATCTGCTGGAACATCAGGAATGCCACTCCAAATACCTTAAACCAATTACTATGGCAAGAACTCCATCTGAGAAACATATCTCCCACCAGAACAATCAACAAAAGAAAATCACCCTTCCACTGATGGCTTGAAAACGGAATGTCTCGCTATTCACTGGGACAAACATTCCCACAAAAAGACCGAAGCCCCCTAATAAATATGCTAATATGCATAAGTTGCTACATCAAATTATACTTATTCAATACACAATTCAGTAAGTACATCCTTTCAATAAATACAGCACGGTACAAAACTAATATTTGATTAAATATATAAAGAGAAAAAACTATTTTCGTCCCCCACTCAGGCAACGTTCACACACCCTCATCCATACCTACTCACACCTCATATCACTCAAGCCATACACAAGCTAATCATTCACACACTGTAGTCTGTTCTTATAAGTGTCCACAATGTAAATACAAAGAAAATAAATTCATACAACCGGAGCAGAAAGGAGAGAATACATCCAAATATTTATAGTGTAGTGTAGATTACGTACATTATTGTGTATTCTAATACATCTGCTCATAATAATGCAAGTGTCCTAGTCAATCACTGATACATGCATTGTTGTAATAATTGGCATAGGATTCTTAATACATAGTTGACATCCTGATGCTCCTGTTAACCTGCGCTGACGCGCGTTTCGGTGACCACCCAAATCAGGGTACACCTTCATCAGGGCACTCGTATAGAATATGCAAATATTAAATGGTTGAATGGAGTGGGGGGCAAAGCAGAAAATATGTATCCGTCCACTAGATTGAGAACCACAAATATATAAATAGGCTGGGGTACACAACCCCTTGGGTCCGTCTGGAAGGGGCGCCCCACGTCTCAGGACAGACTGTTATCTTCCTGGTCCTACTGGAACAGTTGTTCCTCTCATGAAGTGTAGAGCCTCTTGTCAAAACACAGATAAGGTAAAAAAGAATCCAAGTATAGAAAGGATGAAAACTAGGAAAACCTTAAATCAATCACCGTGCGGAGTGATTCCTTGTAAGGAAACTGCGTCTGGCATATAACCATCCCACCAAAGCTATCTTCAGGAATCCCTGGTGACCACCAGGCTCTCCCAACTCTGGAAAACACACATACACCACTCAACCTTCAAAAAACTTGTATGGAAATCAATAAAACAGCTCTCACTGGTGGGGAACAAAGCTACTTTTTCAGCTGTAGCTCAAGCCTGGATGACTTTAAATAACTACAAGTCGCTTGCACCACAAAAATATTTCAACCAGGCCTATCCCAAATCAATCAAAATAAAATTCTTGAGGCACTGTCTGGGCCTACTCCATGTGCCTTGAACCTTCCACTCTGGCTGAGGGTCCCGACTCAAACCTCATGCCGCCTGTGCGACAATGGAACAGAAGATATCTTGTATCTATTCTGTATCTACAAGGAGCTGCTGAAGTAAAGGAGACAGGCGCTAAGGGCTCCCTTTACCAAAAGGAAATTCACTCGTGGAGGCAAGCAGTGCTGGCATGCTTCGTTCCGGGGGAGCCACAGCTGAACTGCAGACTGGTAAGATTTCTTATGCTAGCAGAGAGAAAAAATTGCCACCGGCCTCCAACCAGAAATGATGCCAATGTGCAGACTGCACACTAAGACAGGGACACTAAGGCAGAGATTGTGGGGTCACTGGAAAATTATACCTATTCAAGCACTGACCCAAAGCATCACATGTAGCAGACATACACGTGTGCACAGCACTTATCACTTAACAAACATGAATATGATCTAACGTATGAGTTACTTACCTTCGGTAACAATGTATCTGGTAGAGACATAGTCTAGCTGCCAGATTCCTTAACTTAGAAAATCCCCAGGCGTCAGACTGGATCCGGAAACTTTTTGCAGCAGCACCTCTATGCGCTGGGGGGCTGCGGCGTATTTCTCCGCCCTGAAGTTGTCCGCAGTCATGACGTCAGCGGAGCCATACAAGTCCCTCCCGGCGCGCTGACGTCAGTTTTCTTCGGAGAAACCTTTCCATGCCACAACGCAGAGCCACCACCAAAAACTGTGAGTTTATGGGAACAGTGTGTGAAAAACAATGAAAATCAGTGACACAATAAGAGAAAATGGCGAGAAACATCACCGTAAGGGACAGTGACAAGCACTGTATACTGAAAGCAATTGAAGAGAAAGAGCAGGACTGCGCTCTGATAAGTAGCTCCGTAAACAAAGACTATGCCCTCCTCCGAGGCAGAACAAAATATGAAAAGAATGCCAAGGCAGACGACAGAAAGCCTGCAATCACAAGATCAAACCGTGACAGGCAACAAGGCCTGAACCACCTAATTAAAGACAATCCACTAAAGGTCGGCAACACCAGGAATGCCATATCCCCTGTAAGAGAGCTCTTGGACTGATGTACAGTCAAAGAGACCCCAAAGCAATTGACTGTAGTAGAGACACCAAAACAATGGAGAAGGTGGGAGGGAGGGAAGAAGAACATGAGTAGGCCCCACACTGGAAGAATCAGGGTGTGGGAATGTAGAAAGACACATGAACCCTCCACCCCAACACAAGAATGGGAGGAGTAGAACAAGTAAAACAGAAGAAAGCATCCTCCCAAAGAGGGAGGAGGAGATGTCACCCCGCAGGAAGACAAAGCCACCCAGAGGGAGGCGAGGGTAAAAACCCAACCTGAGAAGGACCTCGCAGCATGGGGAGGATGGGCGGGTGTTAAGGAATCTACGGCTAGACTGTGTCTCTACAGATACATCTTTACCGAAGGTAAGCAACTCGTACATCTGATAGAGACATCTAGCCGCAGATTCCTTAACTTAGAATGGATTCCAAAGTCATACCCCATAGGAGACGGGTCTGCGACTGAACCCCACCAAGTTCCAAAGAGAACCCAGACATCAACAAGGTTACGAAACACAGTGGGAACAGCAGTGACACATTGAACAATACCCGACCAGGAAGCTCCGCAAAGAGCAGCAAACAATCGGAGGCAAAGGCATCACAAGCCTCTGAGGGCGGCATGTGAGCCCGTCAGTGTACACAGCAGAGAAAGGGAGCACAGAACCAGAAGGGCAGTGCAGAATGAGAGTCCAAAACTTCCGTAAAAGAAAAGGGACTGATCATAGAAATTGGGGGATCTGCAGGATCCGACGGGTCCGCTAAAGACAAGGGACCAGAGAGAGGACAAGACGGTATGACCGAGTCCAAGTATACAGGTCAAACATGCACAACAGTGGAAGAAGCACTGTGAAAGTGCACCAGTTAGGACACCGGGGACAGCAGAGGTAGGATGCTGACCATGCCCAGCAAGAGCCAGCGTTACTAGAGACACAAGACTCGGCAGTGCACAATCATCCCTTCACAAAAAGACATGTGAAAGGGCGGACATCAAAAAACAGAATGACATAATCATGACCACAAAAAAGGGAAACACATGCGGGAGCTAGAAGTACACAGGAGAGACTGTGTGTACCACCAGAACCACCCCACATAAAAGGAAAGGCACAAGGAGTGCCGTGAAAATAGCCCAGATGCAAGAAAATGCATCACCAGGTAGGCAACATGTGAAAGGGATCCTTCAAGCCAAACACACACAGAAGGCTTTCACCTACGAGAAGTATAGGGCAAGTCCATGGACACCGCAGCAAGGACCGAGCACGCCTGACCCCTGGTTGTGTGCAGACGCCAGACAGAACTAACATCAAGAAAAGACGCAGCCATGAAGGATGAGTGTCATACAAGAAAGAAGAGTGCATCATAGGCATCAAAAGCCATGTTGCAGCAGAACCGAACAGAGAAAAGTCCAGATCCCTAAGGGACACCAGCCACCTGGCAGGGAGGAGCCACAGTCCCCGCGAGACAGACCGGAATGAGGAACAGCACCGGAAAGAACCAGTACGAAAAGTACATAGAGCAGCAGGAATTGTATAGCGATGTAAATAAAAGACTACAGAAGACAGTAAAGGTCCTGAGGAGAGCACCACTACAGAGAGCAGCAGCCCAAATTAGAAGTACGACAAAACCTCCTGCATGGCAGGCAGCAGGGGAAGAAGAAACCCCTGATGAAGAAGTGCCCAGGAAAGCAGGGCACAAGGCAATGTACAGTATTGACGCATGTGGCTAAGATGCCACCATGCAGAACAAAGTCCAGACGGGACTGAACAATGAAAAAGGGGTACCCAGCACGGATAAAGGAGAGTAGAACCAGGTATCGCAGAAATGTAAGGAAAGTATAAGCCCTCCGTAACAGCAAATACATAAGGGAGCATCCACTGGAAGCATATAGAACATAGGAAAAGTGCGCCGCGTCAGCCCTGTGCTCCTTGAAGCAGTGACAGGGCTCCATCCTAAGGCCGTCTACTGGTAGGACGGCCGCAGCGGAAGAACCATGCAGAAATGGAGCGGAACAAGATGGTGCTAGTGACAGTGGCGGACGATAAAGGCAGCCAACACAGACAAGGAGGGGAAGTTAAAAGGACCCTCCTGGAAGAGACAGACGAGGCAGAAACCTCGAGAAAATGAGCATCTACAGATGCAAAGGGGAACCAGGGATTAAACACAGACCCCAACATTTAGGCCATAGAGCGATGCCAACCTGAGGGCCGCAAGAAAGAAAAAGGGGGAGGCCCACAACAGCAGAAAAAGACCGCAGGGCAATGCCCTTTGAAAAAGACTCCACAGGAGCCTACCAAGCCTTCTGTGTAAGGGAGGCAGTTACACAATAGCCAACAAATACCCACATAGGGCAAGCCTCAACCACAGCTAGAGGCACCTTTTGAGCACAGGCTCATAGACAGAGGAGTAACAGAAACAGAAGCAGCTGATCAGCTGCACTGAAGATAAGCAAATGAAAAAACATCGAGAAGCCGCCCAGGCCGCCAGGGTATTACAGCATGAACCCAGGGCCCAGGACAAGCAGAGACAACGCTGCAAATGGAAGTAAAAGTCCGCAAGGGACTGGAAAAACACAAAATTATGGCAGGCCAGACAGAAGACGGTTGACTGCTGAGTCCTCATGACTGTCAAATGCCCACGCCATCAAATGGCAAATCCTGTCGACTCTCCCGAACAATTTCAGGGTAACCACCAATGCGCAGCCAGGCATGGCGACACAGAGCAATGGACCTGGCAATCGCCCGACCTACAGAGTCAGTGGTGTCCATGGCCGACCGAATGGTAAATTGTGCCATTTCATGGCCATCATGAAGGAGACGAGCTAGGTCAGCACGGGAACCCTCTGGAAGAGAGGGAAGAAGACACTTGACCGAGTCTCAAAGGGCAAAAGTAGACCATGCAAACACGCAAGTCGTGTTCAAAGCACGGATGCCCGAACTACTGGACGCAAAAATATGTCGGCCACAGGTCTCCAACCAAGGAGACTCCCTAGTGGGCGGCAACAACGGTAGAGGTGAGGAAGGCTGCATGGGGAAAGCCACCTGGACCACCCGGCCCTGAGCCCTAGGATGAAGAGACAAATAGACAGGGTCATCGGGAGCTGGACGATGCCGATGTGCTATGGCCCGATCCTCAGGGTCTCCCGAAGAGGACCGTGCCCACGTGCCAAGAAGGGTGTCAAACAACGAGTTGCCAAAGGGCAGCAAGAGCTCCCCCACCACCTCACACTGGTGGAGCAGATCCAATAATGGATCTGAAGACAAGGAGACCAAGAGGGGTTGCAAGTGCAGCCCCGCGTACAGCCCTCCCAAAGGCAGCGCTAGCCTCTGTAGCCGTTCTAGGTGGCAACAACAGATCATCTATAAGGGACGGTTGAAGGCTAACGTGTCCACCTGAAAAGAGAGACGTCGCAGCCGGATGAGCAAGGGGCCACTGACAAAGGGGCAGCGGAGCCAAATGGCATGGAGACACCCCTGGGTTTTCCGGGTCCGTGACAACTTCAAACAAAGGAACGATTGGGACCAGCGCCAGCCCCTGCGTCGACTGGCATTGAGACGGCATCGTATCGACATCGACAATAAGCAGAGGCGACCCGGCCCGCTCTCGGACCGGCGTTGACTCACCCTCCACTGAGACCTGTGGAGAGGAAGGATGTCGACAAGGAGTCGATACCCGGGGTGCAGCCGCTTCCGACGTTGGCGCAGGGAGCCGCAAAGAGCTATGCGGAGACATGGCAGACGGGCTCAACGTCTGACTGGGATGCCCATCTGGGCCGTGTCCCGACGTCCCACTGACTCCAGAACTGGAGTCGAGGCAATCGGCCGGCGCCGAGGGCGAACCCACCAGCGAAGATTCGACCTGAGTCCCTACCTCCATTGTGGGGCCCGAAGGCCGCCAGGGAGAGGAGGTGACCCAAAGATGGAGTGCAGAGCCTTGAAATAGGCTTCCATCTGGGTCTGAGTTGCCCCAACACCCTGAAAGGGTGGGTATAAGGGGGCAGCCAATACCAATAGAAAGTGTGAGAAATAAGACAAGCAATGAGATGAAGAGGTTTTGTGCTCCAGAATGTGTTGGATTGAAATTCTTTGAGACCTTTATGCCAGATGACTATAATGTCTACTGGTCGGATGGAGTTCATCTGTCCATCATGGGTAAGTAGCACTAGCTAATGAATCTGAGGTACAACATTGGAAATTCATGAAGAGGAAACGTATAGCGTGTGAGGTGGTGAATAATTTACTGGTAGGATGCAGCGTCAGGACTAGGGGGGCGGTAACAGAAGGGGGTGGCAGGAAAACACCTGTATAGGGGTTTTCCCTGGTTGCAAGCATGTAAACAATTCTTTACATGCAGAAGAGGGCTGGAGCATCACAGGTCAGAAGATTCCATCTGAGGTATGGCTCGGAGGGGGTTATGTGGTAAGGGGTGGTGTGTGGTATTAGACAAGAAAGACAGGTTCAAGGGAAACAGCTTAAAGGAGGAGCAATATGAGGGGACTGTGACATGACACTAAATAGAACATTGGGAAGCCCACTAGAGGGTGTGGGGAATGTATTTTAGGGTTACAGGGAGGTTTAAGGGTTGGAAGAATTTATGAATCTTGCTGTATTGGTGATGTGGAAAAATGAGTTCTAATTGTGGCTGCCAAGGGCTTTACATCCTCAACCTGTTCTATTAAAGTGACCTTTTACACTTAATCAAACTGGTCTTTTTATTTTGCACTATCCTGTCAGATGACTGTTAATTGGTAATTCAGATGATACTTTTTACTGTGCCCCTTGCCCATTATGGGCACTCCTCAATCAGCAGGCCCAATCAAGCAGATGGCCAACCACAGACAGTCTGCTCACAACTCCTACTTCCAAGAGACATCCAGTCATTTCCTAACTTGCACGTTTGTCTCATACAAAGATTTCATAGTGCTGTTTTTTTGCATTATGTGGTCTCCTAATATAGCTCTAAGAAACTTCACCTGATAGCAAACATAGGCACTGGGGGTAGGAGCGCGGGTGATGTTGCAGAACCCCAAATAACCATGCTGGATTTGAGAAGGAGAAGGAGCAATTGTGCTGCCTGTGGATTTTGTCTTCAGTTTGTCGCTTTTGCTGTTATGTTAAATGTTAAATGTTAAATGTTAAATGGGACTTTTATAGCGCAACGGCTACTCCAAAGGAGTGTCCCGGCGCTTTTGTGCTCCAGACCAAAGAAAGAGCTGGAAAACATAATAGTAAAAAGAGCAGGAGCCTAAAGAGGGGGCAGATTCAGGCTGTGGTTCAGAGGCAGAGGTAAATGTTACACCTGTCTTATGGCACATTGCTGCGTATTCTTTTAACATGGAAAGTGGTGATCTTTCTCTGGCTGCAATGAAATGATTTTATAGAATGAACTATGTTAACGTCTTGCTGGTGTGAAAGCAAAGGTTGCAGAATTTATTTTTTCTAACACACAACAACATTTAAACACCTATGAGTGAAATGTACAGAGACCCCCCAAATATATCGACAGTTAGGAAAGCACAAATGAAGC
The DNA here is from genome assembly GCF_964204655.1 of Triturus cristatus. NCBI lineage: Eukaryota > Metazoa > Chordata > Amphibia > Caudata > Salamandridae > Triturus > Triturus cristatus. Next base: position 1,026,511,012 of record NC_140588.1, on the reverse strand, counting down.
ACTATTATTTGTAATTCGGAAGCCTGATTGAAACAAAGATTTTAATAGAATCAAAACCGATCCATACATTTTATTTGGTGGACCGCAAAGGACACAAATCCACCGAAACTACATTTACTCACATTCTTGTTTGTGTGCTATATATATAGTTTTATCAGTAAGACTGTTTACCTGTGCACAATTAGTCCCTATTACAGTGCACCACCCTACAATCCTTGTCAATTCAATATACCTAAAAATGACTAATACCTTCCTCCAAGCCATTCTTACAGCATAAGTGGCCTGAAATAGTCAGAATTGTCACAGTTGTAGAGGTGTGATGGTTGGTAGTGGGTTGGCACTGTCATTGGCCACGCTGGCATGGGCAATGTGTGGTGGGACCTGCGGTGGACTTCTATAAAGGGCATTTAACAAACACATGGTGCATGTTCTCTCATTTGCAATTTCAAATTGCAGATGGCACAATGCAGTGCAGTGCACCTGTCCTAAAGTAGTAAATTCTATTTGACCTAGAAGCCCCTCATTTGCATGTTTCACTCTCCTGACGCCCCTCTGGCAACAGCTGCCACTGCTCCCCTGATAGAGGTCACCTACGAGTGTGTAAACACATCTGCATCTGTGAGTCAATGTCCACTCTCGTTGGGGACATCTCCATAAACCTAACGTGGCAATCTGCCGAACTTTCCATGTACAGTTCAACTTTCTCCCGCCCAAAGCTGAGGTGACTCAGGCACTGCATGTCCCGGTCTCTGCGGAAGAACACGAAGGGCCAAGGATGTGCTGACACTGCTCTGTGGTTGGCCACGTCCTGCAGCATTGCTTCGTTAAGAGCAAAAACAATGGGGCATATTAACAAGCCAAGCGATAAAATTATCGCCGCTTTAGCGGCAGAAAACTGCCGCTAAAACGGCGATAATGGGCTTGATAATATGCTCTATGGAATTCGAATTGAAGCCCATGTTAGACGTCCTTCACATTTAACATGGGTTCAATTGGAATTCCATAGAGCATATTATCAAGCCCATTATCGCCGTTTTAGCGGCACTTTTCTGCCGTTAAATCGGCGATAATTTTATCGCCTGGCTTGTTATTATGCCCCAATGTTCCATGAAAATCGAGGACTGCTGCTGATGTGTCGAAAGGATTGTCTTTTAGGCTTAAAGTGAATTTTTCATCAGCACTATTTTTCTGTACTTTTGATATAAGCAGCCAGGCGTCAAAGCCTCCTCGCAGGGACCAATTTAAAGAAATGCGTGATGGGGATGAAGAACGTCTTTCGGGGTCCTGTTGTGAGTAAAAAGAAGTACTTCAAGTCCTGGTGTCCTGCGGAGTCTGCACATCTCACAGGTGGCCCTTTATTTACCTGCAGAATAAATCTGCTCTTGATGAGCGGTCCAAGCCCTCTGAGATCTCCTCGTGGAGGGGGTTGAAAAGAGAATGAAAATGTTCCCCCCAGGATCTCAGAACCTTTTACACCATCAGTTATCAGTTCCAAGAGATCTGAGATGTCAGTCAGCTGAAGTGGCTCTGACACATTGTGTTGCCCTGATTTCCCACCTGGCACAATTCACTAGCAATTTTGTATTAATAATCTTTTACTGAACTAAAACACGCCCGCTCAGTTGCACCACGCTGATCCTTCTGCTACAGCGTTTCATTTGCAACCCGTTGACTGCTGTTAGTAGTGTATACAACATTTCAGTGGTAGTACATGTTGGGCCTCGTTCCAAAAGATTTTTAGGTCCCTAGGTCCAACATAGGACAGCAAAAAAAGTATGTGAAATATATATTTTTAAATATTTATTAATTTTTCACAAAAGGAAAAATCAACAGTACAGCCGCCAGTGACATCAATATGTAATGACCTCCTCACAGCCAGCAAAATACGTAAGACATTTTCAATCTATAGAGTGCATTATAAAAGTGCAAACCTTTTTATGGGGCACATGCATCAAGCATTTTACCGGTCGTAAACGGGTCGACCCTGCGAATCGGCCCGTTTGCAACAGGTAAATTGCAAAGTGAGATTCCCTAAATGCGATGCATCATGCATTTGCAAATTGCGTTTTTGCAATTTGGAATTGCAAATTACCATCAACTTCAGGTTGATGGTAATTTGCAATTTCTTAGAAAATTTCATAAAATTTCATTTTCAAAGTGCCAAGTGGCGCACACATATGCCCTTAGAGCATATGTGTCCCTTAGGAATGAATGGAAAGGCATTCCTTAGTAGTGAGTCGCAATTTGCAAGTTGCTATTTAGGAATTTGTAGGAAACACAATTTTTTTTGCGATTCCTACATGCATAAGAAATTGCGATTCCTAAATAGCGATTCCCTAAAAATTGCTATTTAGGAATCCATTCTTTGATGCATGTGGCCCTAAATCTCTTGACAGCTAAGAACCCAGTTGAAATCTGGCAATAGGGCACAAACTCACTGACGTTTTGCGCCAGGTATGTGTCACAAAAGGGATTTCCTTTCCAACACAGATAAGGATTTGCGTTGGAAAATCGACGAAAGTAAAGAAAAGTAGCAATGGGTTGTACTTGATGCTAATTTGTGTCAAAGGAGCCTACCATACAACTACTCATGGGTGTTGACACAAATCTCTTTCTACTAACATGGCAGACAGGAATTTGCACTGAAACAATTGTGCCTTCTCAAGGCAAAAGTAACAGTGTTGCTTTCCTTAAACGTTTCCACATTTTTCCAAATCTGCATCTCTCACGCTGCACCATACAGCGCACATACAACGTGGAAAAGTTATTGAAGAATGGTTTATGTACTTGAATGGCCCCCTTACAGAACATAACCAATGCTTGACAGAAAGCACACTATGGTGCAAGGGTGTGTGTGTTGGCACATGGCAGACTAAAGTGAGTTGGTGCTAGAGGACAGAAAACCAGTGCCATATCTTAGTACATATAATGTATTTTTTCCACACTTCATCCTTTGATGCGACTTTGGATGCTGAGCTGGGTTGCTCCAAGACGTAGTAAATCTGCCCCAATGGTTCATAACTACGGGTAAAACACTTGCTCATACGATCTGCCATATTTTTTAACACAATACTTAACCCACTCCCTAGACATACCATATTTCATCACAATTGTATTGTATTTTAAATGCATTGATACAGCGCTTACTACCACTGACGAGTTACTGAAGTTCTTTCTGGCGTGTAGCACCCTTGTTTGGAATCTAAGGTTAGTAGTTAAACCCAGGAACCGTTTCGTACATTTCCTCAAGTTTTTTTCTTTTCTTTTTTGATATAAATTTTTCTATGACCAGGAAAAATAGATAAGGTAATACATAGTTTACACAACAATAGCAAGACCCATAAATTACGCGATCATAGTTAGCAACACTTATATGGAAAAAAAACATTGCATAGTACAATTATGATGAACTTTAGATGTAGAATCCCTAAAACATAATTATCAATAGTGACTAATGACGAATCCGACTCCCAGACTTTTATCCAATACATACTGACTGATCTTTAAATAACAAATTACATTAAATAGAATTGGTGAATAAAGTGCAAAGTGCCATGTGCAAATAATACTTTTTTACCGAATATATAAGTATCATAGTTTTGTGAAAGTGCCTTGTGCTAATACAAACTATTTACTGCTAGAACAACATAATCAGATTTCATCAGTAGTCCCGTAAGGAAAGAAATTTCGCCAGATACCCCTATATCTTACCACTGCTGCTATACGTTTAGCATAGGCCTCTTCTAATCTGCAACACCTAGTCATTTTATTAAACCAATGCTCGATGCTAGGTTGTAAGCTGGTTCTCCAGTTTTGCAGAACAAGTGATCTGGCAACTGCAATAGCAATTAATATAAAATATTGCTGAAATTTTGTAACACACTTCACTTCACCTGAGGACCCAAATAGCACCAGCATGGCTGAAGGACAGATTGCCACGGATAAAATCAGAGACATTTCCGCAAAACACCCCAACCAGAATTGCTGTAAATCATTACATCGTAAAATATATGTACCCAACCCCCTTCACCCTCTTTATTACAGCGAAAACATTCATTCGGGCACATTCAAAACATTTTAGACAGTTTCAGGGGTGTAAAATACAAAAACCATCTGGATAAAAAATTCATTCTTTAGTTAGCACCTCTAAGTGCTTTATTTGCTAGCTCACTAAGCTCTTTCCACTCTTTGATATTAAACTTGCAACCCGTCTCTGAATGAATTTTTAAGAGCTCTTTCATCAGAATCTCTTCCGAATTGGCTTTTTGAGGAAGTAGCTGATACCAACAGCCAACCCCTACCATTTTATTTACCATCTGCTTAATAATTTGCCGTACTGACTCGCCCAGCATTGAATAATTAGTTTTAAGACAGTTAAATATTTGTACAAAACTCAGAGCGAGAGCCGTGTTCGGCGTAGTGGCCTACAAACAAACCCTTTCCCAATTGGTCATTGTATCATAATTATAAAAATCCCCAAGCTGGAAATAGCCCAGTTCTTGTCATACCTGAATATACCCTCTGGATAGTTTAAGCCCTCCTACAACCCCATCCTCTATAGGGGTATATGCATGAAATACAGGGATATCTTGTGATTTAAAAAATAACTGCATTCTTGCAGTCAATGTTGAATTGAATTGAATTGAAATGAAAAGGCATTTCTAGAGCGCATGGCTACCCGAAGGCATCCCAGTGCTAAAACGGCCCTTAGAGCAGGTACAGGATTTAAGGAAACAAAAAGGCCTTTAAAAGCTTGCGAAAGGTAAGATAATTCGATTCACAGCGGATCGATAGAGGCAAGTTATTCCACAATTTAGCAGCATTGTACACAAAATGGCGTCCTCCGCTTCGTGCTCTCTTTATTATTGGGACTACAGCTATCTGCTTTTAATAATACACAATGCCTTAAGGAAGGAGAGGGGCCCCTGCAACGCCTGCCCGGCTCAACGCTAGTGGAATTGCTTGGTGGCGCCAAAAGCTGGAAGGTCGTACTGGGGCTGCAATCAAGAATAGTCACCACAACAGTACGAGAGTTGATGTGCCAGGGTGGGAGGGTAGGAAGGAGTCTGAACATGCCAAACTGGCAGTAGAGACTATGCATAAGGAGAAGGAGGTTGTAGGAACTGTTGTCAGGAAAAGGAAACATCCCTGTATCGATCCCCCCCCCCCCCCATTCAGTGCCGTACACTGTGATATTGGCAGGGGTACCAGAGATCGAAGAGGAGAAACTGGAAAACCACAGGGAGCTGAAAAATAAAGTCATTTTTGACTTAGTAATAATAGACCACTCCCTGGTCACATTAATGGTGAAATACTTCATGTAAGGAGGGTGAGCTGGTTGGGTAGTAGATGTAAGGACAAGGTAGGGGATTGTATTATTGTACCTTTTAGAGATCCCAGAGCAGTAAGGTTTATCTGTGAAGGAAGGGTCTCTAGAGGAGGGGGTGGGATCCAAACGCTTACTCTAAGTCACTTTTATCCTCGATCAACTTCAGGTACCCCTCTGCTTACATGGAATAGGTTTGAAACACCCTATAGACATTCTAATCTTGCTTTTAGGGTAGAGATTCACCTCCCTCGGGCCCACCATTTTGATACCTCATTCAATCACCCTATTTCTACCTATAATCAATTTGCCCCCTTGTACACCCTAGAGGAAAATGATTGACATGGGGATGGAAAGGATCTGGATAGGTTATCGCTATATGGGTGCCATTTTCAAACCTCTGGGGTAAATGGTTGTAGTTCAGTATCACCGCCTCATGACTCCCGCTCGCTCCAGTTCTCTCCTCCTATCTTCAATAATGTCGTGATGTGACGCACATGGTATACTCCTTGATTGGCGGGGAGGAGGTCCACGTATGGGACTGCTTGCAGAAGGTACTCTGTGTTATATGTACTGCTGACGTATGGCTGATCCAAAGCGATGTCACCTATGTTGTAGCTGACAGAAAAGAATTCAATCTATGTCATGAACGTGAACTTTGTATAAGGAAAGGTGCAGAATTACTGTTAATAAAAATTGTTTTACAAAAAAAAATAATAATAATAATGTCGTGATGGGGAGTACTGCCTCTTGTAATATGGTGGATAGTCAGGCGGCTACCTCTAGCCCAGTTACTCCTTCTGCGAAGGTAGTGTCATGGAATATTGAGGGGCTGGAATCCAAATTACATTTATCAGACTGGGCTAGTTTTATCGATAAGACTGATATCTGGTCCCTTAAGGAAACTTGGGCAATAGCTCCACTCTTTCGCTCTGGCTACTTGAACTTTTTTAAACCAGCAGCTAAGGGTATTAGGGATAGACCTGTGGGCGGTTTGTCGATCTGGGTACGCCAACGAGAGGGTGTGTCAGTGGTGGAGATTCCGATAGATAGCCCAGACATTATGGCTATTAGGGTCTGCTCCACTAAGGGGCTTAACATCATTATTATTAATATTTAGTTAAGGGGGCTCCCAGGCGGTAGATGTTCTCCAACAGCCCTCATATTAGAGGATTTCTTAGGAACCATAACTAAAAAAGTAAACAGGGTTGTTGTTGGGGACTTCAACACCTGTTTTGAGCCTCTTGGAGTGGACGATGGGAAGCTTACAGATGCTGAAGACTCAATGTGGGGCATACCTCAGTTGGAGCTGATACCCATTAAAAAATGGACGCAAGTGGCTTTGTTTATTAAGGACTTGTGTCTCGAAAAGGGTATGCGGGCTGTTAATGGTAGATCGAAGTCTGATAGATCTGGGGTAGTGACCTTTGACAATGGAAGATCTGGGTCCCGTATTGATTATATATTGGTTAATGTGGAGTTGTGGTCGATGATTGATGATATGGTGGTTGTATGTAGACCAGAAAGCGACCATAACCCCCTAGTTTTGTCCATGTTTGATAACAGTTTTATTGATATTGTTATGGATGTTGTCCCTACTGTTCAGGCAAAAGTATTCTTAACTAATGATGAAAGAAGGGTACGCTGGCTTAAAATAGTTATTAATGAGGGTTTTATGTCCATGATTAGGATTTTGCTTATTAATACATTAGACAAACTCAATTGTTCTGAGTCCCAGGTTGAGATTAATGGAAAATTTCCCGGTATTCATATTGGGTTATTCTCGGAGCTTAAATCCTTCTTTGTTAAGAGTTTACCCCATAACTTCAAAAACAAGTTGAGATCCCGATCCTGGTATGATAATGGCTGTAGACAGGCTCAAAGAGCCTTGCTTGTTGCCATTAAATCTAGATTACCAGATGTTATTCGTAGCTGTAGGGCTATTTATAAACGTGCCCAATTATCAGCTAAAAGGAATTGGGACGAGGATCGCTGGAAGGGGTTACTACAGGCGTGCGATGGGCGGAATATGACTGAATTTTGGTATCTCCTTAAGTGGGGTAACCACCCACAAGATATGGTATCTACCACCCACGTGGAGCCACAGCAGTGGGTTTCGTATTTTGAAAACCAGTTCAAACTTAAGAGTAGGACTACAGCTGCGACACCAACTCTTATGTGTGAGGAACCCTTGGTATTTGTCCCCTGTGAGGTGAAGTCTATTTTAAAGGCCATCCCGAGTGGCAAAGCACCGGGGCCCGATTGTATTCCTGCAGACCTATTTAAACATGAGCAAGACCTATGGGTCCCATATTTGACCATGCTAGCCAATGCCCTTGCTAATGGATTTTCAGTTCCTGATTCTTGGTTAGGGGCAGAGATATTGCCAATCGATAAGAAGGGCGATCGCTCTGCCCCGGCCAATTATCGTCCAATTAGCCTTATAGATGCGGTACAAAAGATTGTTGCCCGCCTACTTTTGGGTCGTATACAGGGCTGAATGGCTGATTTCGATATATTAACACCACTCCAGGTGGGTTTTCGGTTGCATATTGGAACCCTAGACCAAGCGTTCAGGGTTATGCTCCTGTATTGGAAAGAGGTTATCCTTGGGGGTGGCATGCTTTTTGCGGCATTTGTGGACCTAAGGTCCGCATTTGATCTTGTTCCAAGGATTAAGTTGTGGGATGTTTTATTGGGGATGGGCATGCCCAAAGAGCTGGTGGCTCTTCTTATTAAATTGCATGAACATACGTATGCTAAAGTTCGATGGGGTAAACCCGGGGAGGTGATGGATAGGTTTGAGGTTTCTAAAGGGGTTAGACAAGGGTGTGTTTTGGCTCCCACCCTGTTTTCCCTGTTCATTAACGGGGTTATGAACTACTTTACTAACTTCCCCACTGATGCACCTTCCCTTGCTGGCAAGAAAGTCCCCTTGCTAATGTTAGCGGACGATACGCTCCTAATTTCTAAGACGAGACAGGGGTTACAGCTTGCTCTGTCTCGCTTTGAGCTTTTCTGCCGCGATCATGAGCTGGAAGTTAACGTAGGGAAGACCAAATTCATGGTCCTTCGTGGTTTAAGATCAGTTAAATCAAGGGTTAAAATGGGTGGGGTTATTCTTGACCAGACAGCTGCTTTTACTTATTTGGGAGTCACATTTAGTGAAAATTTGAGTTGGAACCCCTAGATAGATGTCCTTACCCTTAAGCACGCACAACTTGGCGGAGCTCTGTTGAAGGAACATAGAAACTCGCTAACAAAACCATTGGCTCCACTGATTTAAATCGATGGTTCCAAAATTCTTCCAGCCATTATGTATGGGGCGGAGTTGTGGGGCTTTAGTGATATGTCCAAACTTAAGGTTGCACAGAACAAATTCCTTAGGTCAGCAATAGGGTTACCGCAATCAACTCCTCGTATTCCCCTATTGTATGACCTAGGCTGTAACCCGGTGGAGGACATGGTACGGTATAGACCACTTGCGTTTTGGCGACGCCTGTGGATGGCACCGGAACTGTCTATGTATGCCGAGGCCCTCCTGGAAGTAAAAGGGCTACGGGGTTCGTCGGGGATTCCTTGGTTATCAGCAATAAAAGCTTCCCTGATTGATATGGGGCTGGGGTCCTTATGGGTTGATCCTGTTACTGCTGTTTTCCCCTCAAAGAAGCTTTTTAAAGAAATCTATTGGAGTAGGATTAAGGAAAAGAGATTAGCAGCTGCTCTGGGTGGCCCCATGACAGTATTATTCCTTGTCATCAAGGATGTCCCCACTTATGATGAATATTGGGACATCATAACAAAGCCATCTGATCGCAAATTGTATCATCAGTTAAGAGTTGGCTCCCTCCCTCTTCGTGGGGTAACGAGTTCATGAAATCTATGTGGCAGTGATAAATGTACCTTTTGTGTGGAGGAGGTAGAAACTGCTGATCACTTCCTTTTTTGTTGTCCAATGTACACTCAACCTAGATGTGTATGGTTAAAGCCTGGCCGTTCACTGGGAACAAGATCAGCACAGGTTGCCAGTCGAATCCTAAAATCTGACACCACTAAGTGTAGGGGTATCTAAATTTGTTAGTTGGGCTTGGTGAATTCGGACCCGGAATTTGAGTCTATAATTTAGTAGTACATATAATGTTGCAGGTGGTTTAGCATATTGTTCATTATTATTGTTCATTATATTATGAAATTTGTTCTTATTTTTTTTTTAGCGGCTATTGATTGCATCAGTCGCGAGTCTTTGTATTGTATTTAATAACTTTTTATTTTGTTTTTAGTATGTATTTATTTATGGATTTTATGGACTATACTAGGACAATTTGTTATGGATTGTGTTTTATATGTATAGCATGTCTTTTATGATGTAAATCGAAATAAAGACCTTTTGACTGACTGACTGACAATGCCTTAAAAGTTAAAATGAACACTTTGGGAAACTGGCAACCAGTGAAGCACCATGAGCGAAGGTTTAGCTGAAGTGCGCTTAGAAGAGTTGGTAAGTAACCGTGCTGCACAGTTTTGAATGACCTGAAGCTTTTTGATTGCAGATAGGGGGGCTCCTAAATAGATAGCATTAGCATAGTCCAGGCGAGAGAGGATGAGTGCTTGGACCAGACTCTTCTTACAGTTAGTGGGAGCAGGGGAAGGATCTTTCTGAGCATTCTTAGTATTCCATAACAGCAGGTGGCAACCTTGCCTGCCTGCTTCTTAAAGTCCAGGTTATAATCTACCCACACTCCAGGACTCTTAATTTCAGCTTTAGGGTGGGCGGGGGGCCGATACAGTTAGGCCAAGAAGAGGCTATTGTACAAGAAGAATGGTTACCTAAAAGCAAAAGTTCATTCTTGTCTACGTTGAGTTTCAAAGAAGAGTTGTCCATCCATCCGGAGACTTTTTGCACACATAGAGCCAGATTTGGAGCTACGTTATCCTCTTGACTAAGTGAGACCACTAGCTGGGTATCATCCGCATATGTGACAATCTGGATGCCAAAAGGTGTTACTAATTCTGCCAAGGAGCTCATGTACACATTAAAAAGAGTGGGGCTCAGGGATGAACCCTGGGGAACCCCACATCTAAGTGGCATTGGCTTAGAACTAAAATTTTCTTCGAAGACTACAAATGAATGGTCTTCTAGGAAAGATTGTAGCCATTTCAGTGCAGATCTGGTGATTCCTGCTTTCCTAAGCCTTTGAATAAGTAGCTGGTGGTTAACCGTATCAAAGGCTGCGCTAAGATCAAGCAGAATTAGTGCAGCGCAACCTCCGCTATCCAAAGTTTTCCTTACATTTTCCACCACTATCACAAGTACGGTCTCAGTACTCTGTTGGGCTCTAACACCCTTATGCATCAAGCCAAAATCCAGTCGGTAAAATACCGATTCGGTAATAGCTCCCGGTAATGTGTGAAAAATACCCAATCCCAATGCATCAACCCAAAACCCGAGCAAATAACGAATCGCTAAATAAATAACCTCGAACATACCGAATCGCTAATACCCAAAATGCTAATTTACCGAATCGCTAAATACCGAATTCGCAATTACCGAAATCACTATTAGCTCCCGGAAATTGCCAATAGCAAATAACGAATCGCACCCCAATGCAACAAAACTCGCTAATAACGAAAATCCCAAAAATCGCTATTTTGCCAGAGCTAAATAAGGGGAATCAAAACCTGGAGGTAAAGTCACAAAAAAAGAAATAAATAAATTAAAAAAAAAGAAAAAAATCCTACATGTGCAAATGATTGAGGCAATCACTAAACCCTTAAATTTGGCCCAGGAGACCCTGTTGGCTCCCACAAAATGGCTGCCCTCTACGTGCTTGCAAGGAGGATGCGGATAAATGCAGCAGGACAGCGCAGGAGAAGGGTCCAGGAGCGAGTGTTCAGACTGCGCATAACCCTGCTCGGCCAGAATGAGGACGAGGTGTACCAGAAATATCGCCTCAATCGCGCTATGATCATGCGCCTGATTGCAGACCTGGAACCATTACTGCAGCACCAGACACACCGGACCAATGCAATCCCTGCGCACGTTCAGGTCCTATGCAGCCTGCACCTACTGGCCTCAGGGAGTTTCCAGGGGGTAATTGCGGTTGCCGGAGGTGTGTCGCAAAGCGCACTGTCACGCTTCTTCAAAAAATTTCTAGATGCCATGCTGACAATGCTACACACACACATCAGCTTCCCCACAACCCCACAGCAGTTGGACCGCACCAAACAGGCTTTCTACCAGGTGGCACAATTCCCACATGTGATTGGATGCATCGACTGCACGCATATCGCCATATGCCCTCCGTCAGCAAATGAGTACCTTTTCAGGAACCGCAAGTCATACCACTCGATCAACGTGCAGGTTGTGTGCGATGCCAACAACATCATAACGGACCTAGTGGCACAATTCCCAGGTAGCACACACGACTCATACATCTTCCGCAACAGTGGAATGCACAGGCGACTACTCAATGGCGAATTTGGAGAGGGACTCCTGTTAGGTAAGTAGAACTACGCTTCCCCACACCAACACCACACATGTATGTACATCACCAATGCTAAGTCTATGCTTCTATCTTCTAGGTGACAGTGCTTACGCCCTGCGGGAATACATACTAACCCCATACCTAAATCCAGCAACCCCGCAGGAACATCGCTACAACGCTGCACACATCAGCACGAGGAATGTGATAGAGCGGACTTTTGGGATTCTCAAGAGCCGCTTCCGTATCCTCCACAAGACTGGCGGCGCAATGCTATACCAACCAGACACATGCTGTCGAATAATTGCTGTATGTGCAATGCTGCACAACATTGCCACCAGAAGGGGGATACCCATGGAGGTGGACAGGGATGACGACCCCCAGGCTGACCAACCACCCGCCCAACGACGACCGGCACACATCCCAAACACAGCAGAGGGCCATAGGAGGCGGACAGACATAACGCAAAATCATTTGTGACCCTGGGTAAAATGAGACATTACAAGTTGGTGTTGGGTGCAACTGTTTAATGCACAGTAGCACTGAGGATTGTGCAACAGAACTAGCATTGTGAATCATGCTCCGATTGCATAAATGTAAATAAAAGGTTCCTTAAAGTCAGGCCTGTGCAAACAGAATAATTGGATGGCCATGGTTGCTCCACCATGGACCTGCAGCATGTCCAAATTTCTAGTGGCGCTTGCCACGTACACCAAGCCTCCGCTCAGGTGCATCCAAACCCTCACCACGGCCTGTCCCCGTGGAGGCACGCGAACTTCGGCGCCTGGTGCTGGCCTCTGCCAGTGACACGCTGCTGACACTGGAGGCAGCCTCACTGGTGTCATCCCCTCCCAATGCTGCAGCACTGCATGTGCTGCTCTGAAGTTGTTCCACAGCAGTGGTGATGTGTCCCAGTGACTTGGCAACATCACCGCAGAAGTGCCCAAGGTCCACCTGCAGGGAGACTGTGCGGCGTGCCAACACAGCGGTGCAGTTGCTGTGCCGTTGTATGGCCTTGGTAGCGGCGGCAGAACGCAACATTAGCTGCCGGTTACTCCTCCTCTGGGACTCATGGCCCTCCCTGATGGCACGGGTGAGCTCACGTACCTCCTCCCTGAGCTGAGCATTGCCATCAGCAACCGCAGTGGTCTGGTCCCTGACCGCCGTGCCCATGTCCCTGACCGCGGAGCCCATGTCGGTGACTGCTGCAGTCATGGCGCGCATCTCCCTCGCTAGGCGCACGATGTTGCAGCTGATGCTAGCCACATGTCTTCCCTGCAGGTTTTGTGTGCGCAGCATCCTCTCCTCAATTGCAGAGGTTGTTGGGACATCCTGGTCAGCTGAGGAGACGGAACTGCGACGGGCCCTGTGACGCCGTGCGTATCTTGAGCCTCCATGTGGTGCAGCAGGTGGTGTGGATGTGCGCTGCGTGGGTGCCAATTGCGGGGGGGGGGTTGCCATCTCCTGCAAGGGCGCAACTTGGTGCCTGTGCCTCTGCGGTATTGTGGCTGTACTGGCTGCAGGCTGGCTTGCTGGTGCCGTTGCTTGTGGCGCAGGTGGTGGTGCCTTGGCTTGTGGCGCAGGTGCCTTGGCTTGTGGCACAGGTGCTGGTGCCGTTGATTGTGGTGCTGGTGGAGGTGGTGCTGGTGGGGTGGCAGGTGTTGGCGGTGCGTGCGCATCCTGCGCAGTCTCCTGGTCTGACTCCACGGGTGTCTCAGATATGATCAGCTGGTCGCTGTCGTCAGAGTCCCCAGGTGATGCATCTGTGTGTGAAACAGTGCATGATTAGTGGGATGATTACACCTACATAGTGTTGTACCCATCAATGTCCCTCTGTGGTCCAACAAATGAACAGTCTACAGCCATGTACAAAATATGTGTTGTGTGAGGATTTACGCCTGTACCTGCACTCTGGGCTGACTAGACTACAACTCCCAAGATGCAGTAGTGTCATGTGTGGAACTGTCTGTGCCAGAGCTGCAGACACAGTGAGATTGGGCTGGGGGCATGGGTATGGATTTACGCTATGCTGGGTGTGGCACAGGCATGCATCTTACCTTGGGCACTTGTGGCTGCGCCGGACGTGTCCATCTGGATCACCCCCACGACGGCTTCCCGCTCTATCGTCCCTTCCACAAGGTCCTCCAGGGCTGTGTTGGATGGTGCAGTGCTTGTTCCGCCTCCAGTCCTTCTTGCCTCCCGGAGCCTCTCAGCAATCCTCTCTTTTGCGCGCTTCCGGAGGTCATACCACCTTTTTTTAAGGTCGTCGATGCTGCGGCTAGTGACGCCAACCGCATTGACCCTCTCACGGATGCGCTGCCAGATGCGCCGCTTCTCGGTCTCTGGCACCTTGAGGGACAGCTTGCCAAAGAGGCGGTCGTGTTTGCTGGACACTCCCTCGATGAGGTACTCCAGCTCCCTGTCTGAGAACTTCTTCTTGCGCTTGCGTGCAGATTCAGCGCTGGATGGCACTTCCTGCGACATGATGGATGTGTGCTGTGAATGGCAGAATCTGTGTGGCCTCACTCTGCACAGCCTGTCCTTCTTTCCAGCTCCTGTCTGCTCCTCTGTCGAGGCTATGTGGGTGGGGCAGCAGTATTTCCTGGTTGGTGATGTCATCAGCCTGTTCCCGGAGCGACGCGGCAATTTGCGATTTCGCTATTACCGATTCGGTAATTGCTAATTCGGTATTACCGAACTCGCTATTTGCCAAATCGGTATTACCGAACTCGCTATTTGCTAGTGGGGCCGTTTGCGTGCCCCGCTATTAAGGAATCGGTAAATTTAGCGATTTTTAAGGAATCGCTAAATTTCACCGAATCTGTTGATGCATGCCAATTACCGATTCCTTAATGGCGATTCCTTATTTTTCGCTATTAAGGGATCGGTATTAGTTTGGTTGATGCATATGCCCCTAAATCCGGTTTGACTAGGTTGAAAACAATTATTATTTTCCAGAAATGTAGAAATAATGGTATTTACATATTTCTCTGCCAGTTTCCCTATTCCTGGGAGCAACGAAATAGGGCGATAATTGGCTAATATCTCTGGATCAAGATGTTTTTTTTTTAAGAGAGCTCTGACCATAGCCTTTTTCCATACGGGAGGTACTATGCCCTTTTCTAAGGAAGCATTGATTACTTCGAGAATCACTGAGGCTACAGTCTCAGAGACTCAATTTAAAATACTAGGAGGGGCAACATCAGAAGCTGCTCCAGATTTCAATTCGTTCAGAGTCTCCTGAAGAGTGGCAAGATTCAGAAGGGGAATTGATTCCAACAGATGAATATCAGAGCATATGGGGGGTCCTGTCTGTGGATCAGGAACTGCGGGGAAGGATTTATAAATAGATTGTATTTTGTCACTAAAACATTTTGCAATTAAGTTACATCGTAAAGGAATATCATTAATAACAATAGGGGGAGAAGGAGGAATAAAAAGAGATTTAGCAATTTTAAATATTTCACGAGGGCGGTTTGCTGTTGAAGTGATTTTCTTTTCAAAATAGGCAGATTTGGCCAATTTTATTTCAAGCTTATAGGTCCTAATTCCAGTTCTATATTTCATTTTACTATCAACTGTCGGATCTTTCCTCCAGCTTCTCTCTAGCTTCTTAGTAACCTGCCAGAGGGCTCGTAATTTGGGGGTATACCAGAGATTATGATGGGCTCCTATTTTATTATGCGTGAGCTTCTTGGGCAGAATCCTATCAAGAGATGATTCTAGCCATTTGTTAAGTTCATCATTCACAATTAGTGGATTAGAATCTACTATAGGGACCGTATCTTTCAAATAAGTAGTCCATGACTCGAATGATAATTTTGCCCAGGGGTACGTGAGCCTAATACTTTTCTCCACCAGAGGAGGAGCCTCTTGCACTGTCCACGTAAAAGGGATAAGGTAGTGATCAGACCATGGAAGAGGAAGTGGATCTTTCACCACGAGGCTGGGGGCATTAGAAATAATAAGGTTGAGAATATGATCCCTATTGTGAGTAGGTTTATTGCTTAATTGTTTTATTTCAAGTATTTCAAAACCTTCAATAATTGTAAGAATAACCTTGTATCTCATTTTTTTGGGGCGTTTCGCTAAACGTAGAAACACGGGGAGTCCGATGGCACTTTCTTTTAACATATGTATTAAAAGAAAATTATCAAAAACAGAATTTTCCCTACCAATTTGGGAGGATAAATTAAGTAAAAAAGCCTGATAATAGGTTGAAAAATGAGGAAGTGCCAATCCTCCTGAAGTCACATCCAGTTGCAATGTAGATAACTTAACCCTAGGATGTTTATTATTCCAGACAAACTTCCTTATTATTTGATCCAGCTTCTTAAAATAATGATTCAGAATTTTCATGGGAAGATTAATAAATAGGAAGAGAAACAATGGAAGCACCGTCATTTTACCATAAGATCCTCCCTATCAGGAATAACCGAAGCAGAGACCAATTATCTAATAGATTTTTCAATTTCGTAAGCATCCTAGTATAATTGAAAGAAAATAATTGCCCAAAATCATTAGTAACGTATATTCCCAGATATCTAATTGGATGTGGTGATTTTAGATGAATTGCAGATGAAAAATCCAAAGGAGTCGTATTAAATGTTAAAATCTCGGTTTTAGCCTGGTTAACTTTTTAACCTCCCACTCGTGTAAAGTTTTGAATTTCACCCAGCACATTCTGTACATTAGCTGGCCCACCTTTCAAATATAAAATAATATCATCAGCATAAAGTTTAATTTTTGCCATCCCATCAATGAGAGGCAAGATCATTAAGTTTTTCCGGATCTTCTCAGCTAGGGGTTCAATAAACAATGAAAATAAGAGAGGGGTTAACAGACACCCCTGGCGTTAATATTGACCTTGCCAGTTTCGAAGCCAATAATCATAATTTTGGATTCCGCACCCCTATAAACTTTTGTTAGCATCTGTATAAATTGCTGTGGAAAACCAATCTTCCGTAAAATAAAAAAGAAAGCACTCCAATCTACTGAATCAAAAGCCTTTTCGGCATCCATCATCATAATCACCTCATTTGTCTTATTAATAGAAAAATAATCAATGGCTTGCATTAAAAATATGTGTTTGATGCCATCAAACGTCCTGTAATAAAACCTTTTTGATCACTATGCACCACCTGTTATGCACAGGGAGCTATCCTTTTTGCCCAGATTTTCATTAGCAATTTACAATATGTGTTTAACAGACTAATAGGACAGTATGAACTTGGATCCAAAGGATCTTTATCTTTTTTAAGAAAAACTATTACCACGGATTCCTTAAAACTTTGGGGAATATCAATACCATACTGAATTCCATTGAGCAGTTTTACTAAAAATGGAAGCAACTTATCTTGAAATACCTTATATATTTCTACAGGAATCCCGTCTGCTCCACTGGCTTTGGCATTAGCCATACTTTTTAATACAGATTGAGCTTCAGGGATTTCTATTTGAACATTCAATGCCTCTGAAAACTGCTGCGGTAGCGAAGGCAACTCCAATGAATGAAAATATCTCCAGAGTTCTGCTTCATCTACCCCCTGGGTTTCTCCATAAATATGGTCAAAATGAGCATGAAACACCTCACGAATAACCTGCTTATCATCTTCCAACATACCTGTTGCTGGATTTTTAATTTGAGTGATTAATTACGCAGCTTTTTGGGATTTCATAGACCAAGCCAAAAAAAAAACTGCCAATCTCCTGACTCTCCTCGTAAAGCTTTTGTTGGTAAGCCTTACTCCCTTCAATGTCCTCTGTTATGAAGAAATCTTTCAGATTCTCCTTGGCCCTGGCTAACTCTTGCTGCTGTGCTTTTATAATGGGCGCTGGTGTATCTGAAAGGATTACCTTTAGTCTAGCCTTCTCTACAGCCGTTTGTAGTGCCAAAATCTTCTGTTTCTGTAGAATATTTATTCTTGCCTTGTAGGAAATAACCTTGCCTCTAAACGTAGCTTTACAAGCCTCCCAGACCATAAATAAAGGGGCCGTATTTTAAATTATGCTGAAAAACTCTTTGATAAACCCTCTGGTTTCTGTTAACCAGGTCGTGTCTTGTAGTAGGGATTTATGAAATTGCTATCTGGGCCTCTATTTTACAATACTGCTTAATTTTAGTGTTAATGAAACTAAAGAAATATCTGAAAAAGAGTTGGCCACCATTTCTGCCGGACCGTTCGCAACTAATTTGTCCACCAAGAAATAGTCTAGTCTTGAGGCTGATCTAAATCTTGCTGAGTAACATGTAAATTGCAAGAGACTGGGATGGCCTAATCTCCAGGGATCTGTTAGTGAGAAGTCTTTTGTGAGGCTATTGATTAGTTTTGGGGTTTTAGGCTTTAGTTGACGCTTCACCTTGTTTGAAGAATCCAATGCTAGATTCTGAATAAAATTAAAATCGCCACCCAAAATTAGTATGCCTTCCATTCGTAATGCTAATTGGTAAATTCGGCCGAGTGCTACGGTATCATCTTCAATGGGACCATAATAATTTACTAAATTCAAGATTGTTTCCTGCAACTTAACTTTTACCCAGATCCATCTACCTTTCCCATCTCGTTGAACATCCTTAACCTGCCAGTTAAGTAAGTTTGCTAGTAGAATCCCTACACCTCGGACAGCTAGATTAGCGGAAGAAAAAAATGCCTGTGAATACTTTTTGGAAAGCGCTATCATTGGGTTATCAGTCCTAAGATGTGTTTCCTGAAGAAACACAATCTCGGGAGAAAGGGAAGTAACCCAATTTAAGAGAGCAGCACTTTTCCGCGGGTTAAGTAATCCATTAACATTACAGGTAACAATTTTACATTCTGCATCTATACATTCTTAACTTGTATTCTGTATTATGAAAAACCCATCTGACATGACTTGCACTGATTAAAGTAAATCTATAGAATCGATTACATCTTTCCTGTTCATTTTTTCCTCTTGCTGAGCGCCCCCCCTGAAAAATTAACCCTCCCCGAGCGCCTGCCCCCGGAAATACTAACCCTCCCCAGAAATGTGGTTGACCCCACGGACCCCGCGACCCACATCTCACCCTCCCTACTTGCTTATGGGATGCCCTGACCCAGCACCCTAGGTGAACTACCCCGCCCCCCACACAGCGGATAAGACCCAGTGGATACATAATTTAAACATTATACATCTCCAAAGAGTAAATCAAAGCAATTTCATCTCAAAGTAGTAATCTCTTTCAGCAATTACGGAGCTTCCTCTACCCGCCAGAGCATATGAAATTTGCCTTTGACCAGCACCCTTAATTTTAATTGCTGTGCAATGGATGCCTGTGCCCCTTGTGCTTTAAATAGAAACAAAAGCTTTACAAATTCTTTACGTCTACGTGCCGCCCCTGCTGACATGTCTGGGAAAATCCGACATTTAGAGCCCTTGTCAATAACAAACTGTTTTTGGTGAATTGCTTTAGTCAACACATTCTCTTTAATTCTATAGTCGGCAAAGTTCATTAGAATTGTACGAGGGTACTTGGAATTCGGGATGGGATGAGCGGGAACCCGATGTGCCCTGGTTATTGTTAAATCCCCAGAAAAGTCTGGAAGCACTTTTTGTTTGATAAATGTTTCAGCTCAACGTAGGGTGTTGGTACCATCACTCCCCTTCGGCACTCCCACAATTCGAAGATTCGAGCAGCGTGAGTGATTTTCCAATTCTGCCAATTTGGTGTCTAGGGCGTTCTTATCTGCTGTCACTTCACTGATTTTCTGAATTGTGGAGCTCATCTGATCCTCCAAATGAGCTATCCTTGACTCTGCCTCCTCGAGCCTTGCGGGAATGCCTGAGATTGCTTCCTCAATTCTTTCCAGCCTTAGATGGAGAACGGCTGTCTCATGTGCCTGGGACTTTTTCATTTCCCTGAACTCCTCCAATATAAGATTGAGCGAGGCTTGCATTTCCATCTGTTGCGAATTGCCCTCAGAGGATGGGAGTTCCAGTTTCTCTTGCTCGTTTCTATTCTCATTATTGCTCATCTGACTTGGTGAATCCAAGCCCTTCTCTATAGATGCGCCAGAGGTTTCCTGGAATTTCTGAGAGCTTTCTAGTTGTTTTGAGATTATTTCTGCCATGGAGAACCGATTGGAGAGCAAATGCTGATCTACTAAAGCGAGTGCACTTGGCCGGCAAGGCGATGAATTGCCCTCCTCTAAATTGGGTGGAACTGAGGGTACCAGAGCTAAAGGTGAGGCCTCGAGAGGTGGAGAAATGTGAACCCTTTCGAAAGGATTAATTACTATGTCCTCCTCTGGTGTTACTGGCGGAACTGAGTTTGCCAGTGGAGGGACTTGGATTGCAGGGGGCTGAGTAGGCTGAGTATGCCGCTGCCCGCGTCCCACGCAGTGGGACATCAGCAGGGCAGCTTTCTAGTGGCTGCCCGTCGCAGCCTTCCCCCCCCCTTTTGTTCCGCCTCGTGAGCGAGGCCGCGCCCAGGGAGGGGAGCGCCCAATGAGTGTGCCGGTGGGAGGCGGGCCGACAGGGGGGCGAGGCTAGCCCCCCCTACTTAGGCATCCCTCTCTCTCAGTTCCTCCTCTGCTTCCTGCGCGCCGCTCCTGCCTGGACACGCGTATTGCCTGCCGTCCGCACCACGTGATTATGACCGGGGCCCCTTCAGCGTCATCGTGCTCTTCGGGTTACCAGCATATTGCGGTGAGTCTTGCTAACCCTTCCCACCCCGGCCCTGTCCCTGGGCATGACCAGGTGAACAGGGCCCTGTGGCTCGAATGGCCATGGGTGTGGGGGGCGCAAGCGGTGCTCCGCGTCTGAGGGGCGATGCGGCGGGGTTATGGGCATCTTCCGTGGTGCGATTCCGGTGTGGCAGGCTGTATGGGCGGTCTAGAATAGGTTAGGGCGGCAGGTTGCAAGGCGGTCGGTGCGGCCACGTGCGGTTTCCGTGTCGTTTGTCCGGGTGCTCGGGGTGGTGAATTAAGGAGTTAGGCCGGCCGTCCTCGAACCGGGGGAAACTGAGTACGAGTCCCGCCAACGACGCTAAACATCCTGTGATTCTGGGCAAATCACCATCTCCCCATGCCTAACAAACAGCCTGTTGTAGCGGCCGCGTGCATTTCCAGGCCGGCCGTCCTCGAACCGGGGGAAACTGAGTACGAGTCCCGCCAACGACGCTAAACATCCTGTGATTCCGGGCAAATCACCATCTCCCCATGCCTAACAAACAGCCTGTCGTAGCGGCCACGTGCGTTTCCCGTGCCGTTGTACGGGGGTTGAACCCCCCCCCCGTCCTGCGCGGCCATCTTGCCTGGGGTTTCCACGGTATCAAGGCCCTCGTTGTAAAGGTTTTCGCCAGCGCGCAATATTGAGCGCTGGTGATTCGGGCGGGTGACTCGGGCGGGTTAGAACGCTGCACCCGGGCCTGGAAGGAGATGGGTGTCACGGGAGGACTCGAGGGGAGAGTGCGGGCTGCGGGGGGTTGTGTATCTGTGTGGACGTTCGGTCCACATCGTGTGATTCTGGGCAAAGTAAAGCGCTCCGATACCGGCGGGAGGAGCGCGAGCTAAATTTACGAACGCAGCATAAATAAGAATGCTCTCTGTCCCGATCAATCCATACCGGCCATCGAACGGCGTGGCGCGCTGACAGACCTCGGGGGGTTGTGTATCTGTGGGACGTCGCGTCCACATCCTGCGATCCTCCCATACCTGACTGGTGGGGAAATACAGCGATCGCGCAACGCGCTCCAATACCTGCAGTCGCGCCATATATAACTACACAGGGGGCCAAGGGCACGCGCCAACGCGGGAGATTCGCAGATCTGCTTGCGCATCACAAAACAAGAACGCTCGGGGGGGAGGAGTTGGCCTAATGGCTAGGGCGCTCCGTCGCGGACCCGGGACACTGGGTCGAGTCTCAGGAAGGCCGCTAAACATCCTGTGATCCGGGGGAAAGGACACCTAATCTCCCCGCGCCTAACAAGAAAGAATGTGTGCCCGATGCCATGATGGCGCCCTGATACCTGATGGGATGCAGGTCCAGCTCCCGCTATGTAAAACTTCGTGCGGAAAGAGAAACCACACAATCACGATCAGGTTACTGAGGCATACCGCGAGCAGCTCAGAGGTCCCACGTAGCAGCACGGAAGCTGGCAAGAGCAGCCACATCATTCACAGCCCGCTAGAGTGCTTTGGGGACAGTCTTTCCTGCTAAATCTACACGCGCCATCACGCGAGGTGGTGCGCAACCGTACCCCCCCCCGCCGCCCACCCCCCCCCCCCACGCGGCAAACTTCGCGCGCGTGCTGGCAGCCCACGCGGTAGAAGGGCAGCGGAGGGCGGGCTTTTTCATGCAGTAGAACGCGCGCGATCTGGACACGGTGCCCCAGCATGCAGGCTTAGTAAAAGAATGCTTGAGTCTGCCAGCGCGCCAGGGCAAGTTTTTAGTTCTGCTGGGCGGATTATTGGCACCGCCCGTTGAGCAATGACCATGGGTTGCAAGGGACTGTGTTGGCATGCGCTGGTTCGGCATCCTCTAGGCAGCTCGCGCGAAAGGGTTTTCCTGGCTATGCCCGGGCTGGGCCTCTGGATAGGTCATTAATTTATAAGATGGCACAATTTTAAGTCTGTTCTGGGGGCTTCTCGTGGGCCACAGGCTGCGCATGAGTGTGTTTGGGCTAGCGCCTATGTGTGTGATGGTGTATTCAGCGCACTGTTTATCCCATCGTTCTAACTCCGCTCCTTTCCCCACCTACAGATCCGCTGAGGGACAGCCCGCAAACGTAGGGGCAGCGACCGAGGGAAAGGCGCAGGGGGACGCGCGCTAAACGTGACCAAAGAGTAGACCACCACGCCATGGAGGATATCGGGACACCGGGTCCATTGTTCTCCCAGGAGACGTCGATCGAGGAGACGCAGTTGAGCGCACCGCAAGACGGGGTGTGGGCGGACTTTATGGCGTTCGCCCATGAGAAGGGCACGGCGTGGGCCCAAGGTTTCCTTGAGGCTCGCAGGCTGGAAGATTCGGGCGTGGTCGTAACCCCCCCCATCCGAAGGCGTCCAAGGCCCTTCGGGGTTAGAACCCTGGAGGTCCACCCGGGTTCATAAGCCCACATCAAAAGACATGCCCGAGGCCCCGCCGGCCAGGAAACGACAAGCGACCGCACCACGTACCGTCCTACCGGCCGTTGCAACACCGCCGGTTCTCAACTCTGCCACCGGAATCACGGACATGGCCCAAATGGGCAAGGCCATGGACCACATGCTCAGCCTCATGTCCGTCTTTCAGAGCCGTTTGGACGCTTTATCTGCACCGCCACAGGTGCCCCCAGCGGCGGTGCCCGCGCCAGCCCAGGCACCCGTGGTCAGAGCGCAGCCGTGGAACAGCGTAATGGTGAGCCTGGGGGAGCCCCGGGGTTATCACTCGCAGGGAATGCTGGCCCCCCCGCAAGTAGTGCAGCAGGTGCATCCACATCTGGCGCGGTGCTCTCCCTACCACCCCCACCTGCGTGTGGTCCGCCCACCAGCGCCGTTGCTCCTGAGCCCACCCCCACCGCGGCACCAGTAGGGGAGGGTACGGGCCAGGTTCCTAGACCCCTTGTCACTCAAGCGCCATTGGCATCAGGCCGCTGCTCCCTGGCATGGTTGGTGCCGCAAGCCGCTAAGGAAGGTATATGGAGGCGAGAATACATAGACATACTAACACTACTTATGCACGGGTCGGCTGGGGTGGACACGAGAAAGATGGGACGTAAGGAAGAAGAAAGGGTCAGATATCAGCAGTGGCCTGACAAAACAATCGAGAATTGGACGTCCGCATTTAACATATTGGCGGCGGTGGTAGTGCAGAAATTTCCTGAGCAGAGCGAGGCCCTAATGCAGTATGCCAGCACGATCCAAGAAGAGGCGAGGCTCTCTGGGGGGTTGGGATGGTTCTACTATGACCAGGACTTCCGTAAAAGAATGGCCATATGCCCGGACCTGGGGTGGGATCAGAAGGAGATTCAACTCTGGGTTGAACACATGTGCCGACCCACACGGGATAGGAAGGATCAGGCTTCTAAGGGGCAAGGGGAGTCAGACGACAGAAAAAAGGACCATTTTCCCAGGCGCCCTTTCAAGCAGTCCTTTCGTGGGGGCAGGGGGCGGGGGGGAGGCAGGGCCCCAAGCGCTTCAATTCCGGCACTTGCCGGCTTTACAACGGGGGCAACTGCACATGGGGAAGGTCATGCAAATTCTCACACAGCTGCAGCAAGTGCGGCGCACAACATCCTGCTACTGCTTGCCCCCCCAGCCAGGGCGCGCCACAGCCTTCCACACCCAACAGGACAGACGCGCAACGCCATTGAGATCGCAAGTGTACCACCCCCCACGCCAGGCCCCCCCACCAACGCCACCGCCTCCTGCGCCCCTGGGCTCACTGCACAGCGCCTCAGCCCCGCCAGGGGCCCTTCCCCCATCATCCTGGAAAATTTCATCCCGCTCATTAGGCGCTATCCTTTGGTGCAGGAACGGGGCCTACTGGCGGGTGGGTTCCTTGATGGCTTTAGGATTCCCTACAAGGGACCGTTGGAGTCCAGGGACGCGCGGAACCTGAAGTCAGGAAGGGATATGCCCGGGGTGGTGGACCAAAAAGTACGAAAGGAGTTGTCAGCAGGGAGGATTGCGGGGCCGTTCAGCAGCCCGCCCCTGGACCATTTCTTGGTGTCACCGCTGGGAGTGGTACCTAAAAAACAGCAGGGTTCCTATCGCTTAATTCACCACCTGTCGTACCCCGAGGGGAATTCTGTGAACCACTGGCTGGACGAGGGGATGTGTTCGGTGGCATACTGCTCCCTGGACATGGCCATTGACATGGTCAGGAGAGTAGGGAAGGGGGCGTGGCTGGTGAAGGCGGACATTGAGTCCGCATTCCGCTTGCTGCCGGTTCATCCAGCTAGTCAGCATCTGTTAGGCTTCAAGTGGGCGGGGCAGTTCTTCTATGATTGCTGCATGCCAATGGGTTGCGCAGTCTCCTGCGCTTACTCCGAAGCCTTCAGCTCGTCCCTTCAGTGGACCTTGGGGGACCTTCACGGGATCACGCAGGTGACCCACTACCTGGATGACTTCTTGTTCTTTGGCCCGGAGGGGACAGACGAGTGTGCGGTAGGCCTGAGTCGCTTTGAGGAGCTGGCAGAGTTTCTAGGAGTTCCCCTTGCCCCAGGTAAGACCGAGGGGCCGGCTCAGGTCTTGACCTTTTTAGGTGTGGAGCTAGACACGGTGAAAGGCGAATCGAGGCTCCCCGCCGAGAAGGTTCAGGGCTTGTTGCAGGACATCCAGGCACTGTTGGGCAAGGACAAAGCGACCCTGGGGGCTGTCCAGAGCCTGGTTGGCAAATTGAACTTTGCAGCCAGGGTGATTCCAGCGGGCAGGGTATTCTCAAGGAGGCTGGCAGGGGCCACGGCAAATGTAATACAGAAGCACCATTTTGTACGATTGACCGCTGGCTTGAAGGCGGATTTAGCGATGTGGGCAGAATTTCTCATTGGTTTCAATGGGACTGTGATTTGGAGGACCCCGTGGATAGCCAGCCAGGAGCTTTGCTTGTTCTCTGATGCGTCTGGAAGGGAAGGTTTTGGCGTGATCCTGGGTGAAGAGTGGTGCGCTATGAGGTGGCCCAATGCATGGCGGAGAAAGAAGGTGACAAAGAACATTGCAGTGTTGGAACTCTTTCCTATTCTTGTAGCGCTGCACCTATGGCGGGCCACCCTAAGCAACATGAAGGTAGTCTTCTGATCAGACAACATGGCGGTGGTGCACGCCATCAACGGCCTTACTGCCTCGTGCCCGCTAGTCCTAAGTCTGCTGAGGGAATTAGTGAAAGAGGGTCTGCACAGCAACATTGAGTTCAGGGCGCGGCACATCGCGGGTGTACGGAATGTGGCAGCTGACGCTCTTTCTCGCTTTCAGTGGCTCCGGTTTCGAGAGGCCTGGCCGCGGGCAAGGGCGGAGATGACACCATTCCCAGACCCCCTTTGGCGCCTGCTTCAGTGGGGGAAAGACTGAGGAGGATGGGGGAGAGGTCCCTGGCGCCGGCGACGCGGAGGAAGTACGGCTCACAGCTAGCAACGATCAGAGCAGTAGTGGAGGCACACGGTGGCTTAGCCTTGGGGAGCGAGGAGCAGGTGGAGACCTTTGTGGTGTGGGCCAAGGAGAACGGCAGGTCCCACTCATGGACATGTGGTCACCTGGCAGCCGTGCGCCATGACGCAAAGCTAGATGGGGGTGCCGACCCAACGGGGTCATCAAAGATTAGGGCGGCACTAAAGGGCTGGGCCAGGGAGGAGGTTAGACGACCGGACACCAGGGCACCCATTGAATTCATGGACCTACAGCTCATCCTGGACACGGTACCCCTTATCACTTTCTCCCCGTTCGAAGCCAGGCTCTTTTCAACGGCATTCTGCCTGGCATTCTTTGGCGCTTTTAGGGTCAGCGAGCTAGTGGCAAAATCGAAGGCTGACCTGTCTGGCACTGCGCTGGGTATCACGGATGTGGCCCTTAATGTATCCCTGGAGCTCCGCATTCGCAAATCCAAGACAGACCAGGCAGGGAGGGGGAAGACAGTGGTTCTACGAGCCTTGGGGGACAACAGGTGCTGCCCGGTCCACATGGTCAGGGAATACCTGGCCTTACGCCCAGCGGCCCCGGGCCCCTTCTTGATTCATGCAGATGGGTCCCCCCTCACCAGGTTTCAGTTTGACCGCACTCTGGGTGCCACCCTGGACAAGGCTGGCTTATCAGGGAGTGGGCGCAGATTCTCCTCGCACTCCTTCCGAATTGGCGCTGCCACTTCGGCGGCTAAAGCCGGCTTGGGCCAAGAGGGTGTGAAGGGGGTGGGGCGCTGGGAGTCCGATTGTTTTAAGCGATATGTTCGACCTTGATGCTGCATGTGCAGTTCTGAGTTTTCCCACCCTGGTTTTCCTTTTGGATGAACATATCTAATTTGGTGTGCAAATAAAGATACAACTACCTAAAAGCTGCTTCATCGTTTCATTGACAGGTAACCAGGTTTGGTTGATGGGACACTCCTACATCACGAGGCTGGAACGCTGGGCAGCACACAGGAACTGGCCGCAGAATTTTGCTAACACACGGTTCGTGTGGTTGGGCTCCCCGGGGATGAAATGGAGTGACGCCCGGGGCACACTTGAACAGCATTTGGCTGCTGGGGGGTACAGCCCTCGATTATTATCTTACACCTTGGGGGAAATGACCTTGTTTCCAGGGGAAGGAGGGCCCTGCTCATGTCCATGCAAACTGACCTGCCAGCCATTAGCCAGGCTGGGGGGTCATGCGAAGTGTGGTGGTCGGAGATTGTGCCCCGCAGGATTTGGAGGGGGGCCAGGTCCCCGGCAGCAGTAGAGCGGTCCCGCAGAAGGGTCAATAGGTCCATGCAAAAATTCATGGAGCGCAGGGGCATGGGCTTTATCAGACATGCATCGATCCAAGAGAAGGTGGAGGGGTACTACGAGACGGATGGGGTGCACCTGTCCAGGGTAGGGATGGACATGTTCCTGCTGGACGTGCAAGTGGCGCTAGCAAGAGCAGGGCATCAGTAGCAGCTATGGAGGGAGGGGGGCTCTGGCAGCGACGGTAGCCTCCCCAGAGCTGTGGCGGAGTTACAGGGCGATCTGGAGGCAGAAGGGTACAGTAAGGGTACCTCTGCGACAGGCGGTACAGTAAGGGTACCCCTGTCCGGCACAGTAAGGGTGCCCGAGCCAAGGTCCAGGAGCCGAAGGGGGTTCTGGGAAGACCGCGACGGCGCCCCGTTAGTCCTTCGGGCGGTTGGGGGGCCTGACCAACCGGGGGTGTGCCACAACACGCTCCGCCCCTGTCAAAAGGGGCGGGAGTAGGAGACAGATCACGTGACCCAGTGGATGATCTGAAAATAAATATGTGCCGCACTGCCGGGCATCGACCCACCGTGCGTGCTGGCTCACCAGGCGGGCGGAGCAGCGAGGTGCTGCTTGCCCTGGATCGCCCGTAAGATAACCCATTTATCGTCATATTTATGTTGTATGAAATAAACCTGCAGCAGTTCTTCACCCACAGTGAAAGTGTCAGTGTAATCCTTGGGTGACGTCTGTGCATGCGTGTTGTGTGGAGCGGATGACGGTGTGGTCACTATGCCGCTGCCCGCGTCCCACGCAGTGGGACATCAGCAGGGCAGCTTTCTAGTGGCCGCCCGTCGCAGCCTCCCCCCCCCTTTTGTTCCGCCTCGTGAGCGAGGCCGCGCCCAGGGAGGGGAGCGCCCAATGAGTGTGCCGGTGGGAGGCGGGCCGACAGGGGGGCGAGGCTAGCCCCCCCCTACTTAGGCATCCCTCTCTCTCAGTTCCTCCTCTGCTTCCTGCCTGGACACGCGTATTCCCACCCTTTCCGCTTACCCTGCGTGGCGGAGACAGCGCGTTATTGGAATGTTTTAATGTTTCTCTTTTGCGTTGCAGGCGGAGTTAAACCTGCAGCAGTTCTTCACCCACAATGAAAGTGTCAGTGTAATCCTTGGGTGATGTCTGTGCATGCGTGTTGTGTGGAGCGGATGACGGTGTGGTCACTAGGCTGAGTGCTCTTTTTGACAAACAGTGGAAAGTCCGTATAATTTTTTATCTCAGTCTTTTTATATCCTGGTGTGGGTTCACCAGTCTGTCCCTCCATAGCATCATGAGTTCCATCGGTTGCGGGGATGGGGTCCTCTCCCCCTTATAGCAGCACAGATTGCGGCTCAAACAGCTCTTCTGTAGCGCTCTCGGAGCTCGAATTTAGTCCAGAATGATTTGTAACGCCTGGGGCTTTCGCGAGAGCTAACGCCCCCTTAGCTTGCACAGCTCGTTTTTTAGCTTTCATTCCAGTTGCTGCATCAACCTTCGCTACAGCGTTGGCTTGCTTCAAATGTCTTCCCATCCTGCTTTGAAAATGTTTTTTTTTTTACAGGTCCCGTCTGCCTGCCAATTCACCAAGTATAAAATATCAACCAAAAGTCTAAATTGCCTGCTTGCCATCCCAGCTCTTTTCCTGATGTCGCTCGCTGTCAGCCACTACAATTAGCTCCAATTAACTCCTTTGAAGCACTTTGGAGTTCTCTCACCTGAGGTGTCAATATATTTTGCTGTCTGCTGCCGCTATTAAAATACCAACAGGCTGATACTAAGGCTGATAGTTAGGTTTACACCTCGGATGACCTCAGTTAACCTCAGTCAGTCCCGAATCAAATGTCCTGCTACTCGCTCTCTCCAAAATTTACTTTTGCATTTTTCCAAGTATTGTAATTCAATTTATGCCCTTCGATGCAAAAAGTTGTTGAGACAAAGCAGTGTTGTACTAACTGATACCCGATGTTATAAACACATCGACAACAACACCTGCTTATCTATTTTCAGTACAGGTCTTACCAGTCGAAGGAGATGCAGCCTTGCAGTGTTACAGCGTTGCCTGGTTAACCCTGGGAATTGAAACTGTAGTTTTCAGCCATCCGCGGTGCTCGGATTTAGATGCTCGGCCTGGACTCACGAGTCACCGCTGAACACTCCGCTAGTTTATACGTCCCGATTCAAGACGTTCGGGATGATTTCAGCTCACGTTCAGCTCACGTTCTCGAGCGGTCACCATTACCCTCTCCACTCGATACGGTCCACTGTGGTCTTCCCTCCGGAGGGCGGAGTCTCAATCACCTGGACTACGGAGAGGCGGGGATCTCCATGGTCAGCCTGTAGCTGTGAAACCTGCTTTCCCTTCCGCAAGTTTTTTGTGATAGATTACATTAATAGGGATGATCCTGAATGTGAGATCTTACAAATGGTGGATGTAATGTTGGGATATACAATATTAAATATTATTAGGTTGTAGGGGTATGACTTCAAAGCAGGATCCGTTGCAATGAGCTTTGAAATGAGATGTGGAACATTTGGGGAAATACAATATAAGAGACTAAAGCAGACAGGCACATGACTTAGACTGGGTTAAACACAGAGGATGGAAGGTAATTAGGAGGTCACTTGGAAGGAAGAAAGGAGAGGGTACAGTTTCAAGTCAAGGCCAATTTTTTAAAAACATTTTTTTAGGACTGTAGTGATAGGAGGCTTTGTAAAAGCATGGAATCTGAGGATCTAGAGATAAACAACATAATTTGCATGTGAAAAAGTGCTATATTAGGTACTTTTGATAGGCATTAGAATCAGGTGAACAGATTGTCCCCTGCTAGGACACTCACCACTTGGGGAAGACTAGCTGATCAACTCAAGGGTTGGAAGTGAAAATAAGGTAGTGACAGAATGCATATACAGGGAAATAACGAGCGCGAGACGGCATAAACAATGCAAACATTTAGTGGCCACATCGGCAAACTCGTCATCATAGCAACATGAACCCGAAAGAAAAATTAGTCACATTTTGCAGGCACTGGGCCCTGGCTACCAGTGACAAAGAATAATTAAATGAGAGTGTTCAGACTCTGCAAGCACTTGTTGTAACTGGGTATATACATCTTAATTTGTTTAATGAAAATCATCATGCTGTAAAAAATAAAGCAAGTGCCTTCACCCATGTCACATAGCTGATTTGGTGTGCAACGTTATAGCAATTAATGAAGTGAAGCTGAGCAAATGCTAATGTTGGCAACCGCCAGTATGGACACCTGCCTTTTTACAGCAAATAAATCTTTAGTTTCCAAGAACCAGGGCCTCAGGAGCACATAAATATCTGCGGCCTCTTGTAAATGTAATCTTAAACTTTGTAGTAAATTTGCAACTTTTTGTCTATTCACCATTTTTATGAGTGTACATGTACTACAAGGAATAAACATACATACCCCCACTCCCTGAATTCAGGGACTGGAGCCAAATTTTTGAGTTTATGGTTCAACGCGTTTTATTGCATTTTTTACCAAACCTTAAACCTCCCCTACACTCAAAGACTGGCAGGGCACCCAGAGTAATTAATCCCTTCCAATGCCTCTCATTAAACCCATTTACATTTAGAAGCCCATTGAATCACCCGCCTCTCCTCAGTTGCCTCTGTGCCTATTATTTTTTGATCTGTGCTGCCCAATCTAGCACATACTATCACTAGACGAATGCCCCGCCTTCTATCTAAGTCACCCAGACCAATCCTGAAGCACATTGCATTTGATTTGGTCCTACGATATGAAGCACCCTCAAGACTCTGGAGCATGTAACCTTTGCTAAGCTTCTTGCAGTGCAATAGCAGGTGAAGAAGACAACTTGATGCCCCTCAAGCAAGCAGCACTCCTGGCCTTATTCCACTCCTGTACCCTAGCTGGCATATAACATCAATATGGATCCGTCTTAATGAGTTTCTTTAATGGCTGAGCTGGATGTGCTACTCCCCTAGTAAAAACCTACTTCCATTCTTTAGCGGTCAACTTTACCTCCAACTCAGCATCCGCTGATTCTGACCAAATATTGAATCTAAAAATAGCATAAACGCTCTTGTCCCCTGTACCCTAAAATCTACTTTGATTTTCTTAATTGATTTGAGACCCTCAGCACCATAGAAATCTCCTCTCTCTTGCCAATAACTGAATGCCTATAATTGTGGTGAGAGGTGAAGGAATGGTCAAACACCCCTTTGTAAACATCACAGCATCCCAAGGGGTCATTGCAGTTCTTGTTACTGGGTACGAATGCAAACCCCAGGGTCAATGCTTTTTCGGCAGCCTGATTGCTTATCAGATATGCTCCCCTAATACTGCCTGGTTCATAAATCTGTAGTGCTTCTTCCTCTTTGCAACACTCCCCTTCTTGACATGCCACACGTACGATACATGGTAATAGCCTATGATGTAGAGCATCTCCAGCTCTTCTTCTTCAGGATAGTGATACATAACCACCACCATACAAAATTATTTAAGGCTTTTACGATCTCTTTTAATATTACCTGTCATGGTTGTAAAGGAATAGCCTGCACCGAATAGAGGAATCTATGTAGGACAGTCATGTTGATAGCAGCAATCTGCCCCAAGGCAGGAGAGGCCTCACATATGCTATGATTGCAAATCTCCTTTCAAGGAGCCTCACAATTCTTCTTAGTCTACCTGTAACTTGGATATGGTGTAAATCTTTACCCCCAAGTATCTGCCCACACCAATGGGAGTCATGCTTGCAAATCCCTCTGCTATGCAGGGGAGCTAGAAAGACTCAGAATCAGATGTTTTTTGGATTCATTTCAAATCCTAAGTTTCTGCCAACATTTTTAATATTAGCTAGTAAGGACAGCACCAAAAAGGCTGGCTCCTTCAAGGTTAGCAGCACATCTTCCACCTATAGATATAGCTCATGCTCGGTCTCTCCCATTTGGACCTTGATCACTCCCATCACCCATTTTCTTTTGGCAATGGTGCCATACAAAGTGCAAAGAAGAGAAGAGGCATTGGACACCCATGCCTGGTACCTCGCTCTATTGTAAATAATGCAGAGACCTCGCCATTTACTGACACCTTAGCCACAGGTGTTCTGTAACCAGTAAGTACCTGCGTATGGAACCTCAATCCAAAGTCATAGGCCACAGGTACTTTCTGCAGAAATTACGAGGGCACTCTGTTGCAAACTTTCTCACCATCGACGGATAAGAGTAACATTTCCTCCTTTGTTGTTCGCATTGTATCTCGAATATGTAGGACTCTGCATGTGTGTGTCCTGCTTATTGGCTAAAAGGCCTGAGAAAATGTTTGATTCTGTATTGAAAAGAGATGTTGAATGAAAGGGGACTCATAGCGTTAATTCTTTCCCACTTTGGGATAGACCATTACCATTGTCTCTCTCATAGTATCTGCTAGTGGCTGAATTTCTCCATAAGAACAGAACATGCACATCAGTACAGGGGGATATAAATGATCAGACTCACATAAAACAGAGCTGTGCCCCCATCTGATCCCAGTGCCTTGTTAAACCGGAGTCTAGAGATGCTGCTTATCACTCCTCCAACTCATTAGATTTATCTAACAAAGCCAATGATGTTTCCGATTTTGTATTACACTACCTTATTCAAGGTATTCATTGATTTCTTCATCAGCACGTGCTTCTGAGGCATAATGCTCCTTGTGGAAGCCCTTAATGCCTGCCCATTTCCCGCCGTATTATGGGACACAGTATCTCCCTTAATCCTAATAGATGCTACTCTATTCTTGGCCGCCTTGTCTCTTAACTTGCCAGCCAAGATCCGTCCAGCATTATTCCTTCCTTTGTAAGAGATTCGATTTTCCCTAAGATACTCTGCCTTATCTGTATCTATGGATCGTAACAGAGCCCTCAGCCCCTCTAATCAATGCCACGTCTGCCTTGCCCCTTTCCTCTTACAAATCCCCTCTACTTTTCTGGCTTGTGGGTATAGATTTTCCCTTGTCTTTTTATTGTCCATATATTTGGCTAGCAACAAGATCAAATGTCCCGCAAAACTACCTTTAAAACACCCCATAGTACCTGTGGCTTGATCCCTTCACCATCATTCTCATGGAGATAGACCTTGTCTGTCTGACCTCTGTTAGTTTTTTTGCCTTATTGATGTATCCCACAACCACCACCCTACCATTGTAATTCAGGCTTGTGGGTCCTTGATGGTCATTTAGACTCGAGCATGATCAGGAAGTGCTCTATCCCAATGACCACTTCCATCAACTGTTTACGCACAGTAGTTATACCCAAGGGATGATCAAGTCTAGCATACGTTTTGTGCGACACAGAGAAAAAGTAGAAATTATGCTCCCCGGGACGGGTCTCCTTCCAAAGATCACATAATCCAATGTCTCTCAATCATGACCAACAACCTTGTGAAAATTCCCCTTAAAGTCCATCCCTCAAAGCAGAAGGGTGCATTCTGCTATTCATGACCAAGTTAAAGTTCCTCCTTCCCCTCCTATTACATCTTTGTCCAGGGAATGTATGATTACAGAATAACCTTTATTAAAAATCTTACTTGACCCTCATTGGGGGCATAAAGAGATGCCGCTGTGGAATTATAATTAAGGCTCCCTGTTTTCCGTTTTTACTGATTTGTACAAATAAATACAGACAGAAAACATGTATGCTCTTGTCTTTATTTAAATGTGGATTAAAACGGAAATTGGGTTGTTTTTTGAGTAATTCTAAATACTGTCTGCCATGACTGCCAGGCCTATGGCTGTGTGGATTGATGGGTTAGGGGGCTAAAAATGAAAGGAGTTTTAGTAAATAGGCTGTAACAGAAGTAGATATGGACAAGGTTGATTCTGAGATTTGCATATTTCCTTCTCAGTTCTTTGATTTATCTTTTGCAGATGTTTACAGCATTAAAACATAGTAGGCATTCAAGTAGGAGTGCATATTTACTAGTCAAATAAATGTGGAAATATACTAATTTCAGCATCATTTTTCCACAAAACCATAAATAAATATGGATAAATACAGATAAAGTTAGCAAAAAATGAATATAGGTAAACACAGATGGAAATGTCCAAAAAATAAATACCATAAAACCGGGAGCCCTAATTATAATTACCAAATGCTCATCTATGTGCCTGTGCTCTCCCATCCATCCCCATCACAATTTCCATAACTGGTCCCTTGAAATTACTGGCTAACAGAATAGCCACGCCTCCCCTTTTTGGTCCTTCCAATGAGAAACACTGCAACTGAATCCATTTAGAGCACAACCGGGCCAATCTTTTGTATTCAAGATTTTCTCTTACAATAAACAAATATCGCCTTCAATATCTCACACGGATGATAATAATGCCTTAGACATTCAGGCGCAATATCTTGAGCACACCTCTATTGGTGCCCACAGCTAATGAGTTAGATGAAATACATCGGATTGGCGGGCCCTATATGGTGATTGTGGACTTTCCAAGCAGCCACAATTATACAGCTTACTATATTTGCTGGTGACAACAACTCCCACCGCTCCATGCCATTTTCAACACCTATCACACCGCCTTTTGAACTCTCTGTATAAAATAACATCAAGAACATCAAACTCATGCCCCCACCATTGGGACTTTGACAAAAGAGTGACATCCATGCCTTAACTTCATGATTAAAAATCAACTCTTGCCATCTTCACTTTGTTCCCACTGCACTCCCTCCTGAGTCTAAGCCCCTACATCCCTAAGCACAGCAGCAGACCAAATATCACCCAGAATACCAGGCCCCTTCTCACAGATTAGACAAGTCCCTAGTAGCATGTCAAATGTTAAATCACATTTCCTGGGAGAAGGGAATAGAGCTTTCTCCTCACAGCAGTGTCAACACAGCAACATAATCCCCTCCACCATTTTTTAGTCTTGACTGATTCTCTAGGTCTTCGGGATGTGCCTTGAGGTCCAAATTATTATCCCTCAGCATGATCAGCTCTTATACCAATAATATGAGTTTGGCTTGTTGTGCATCTTGAGCAGGCACCAGCTCATCCACCCTATGTCATATTGCTGACAACTCATGTTTCATGTTCAGTAGTTATTTTGAAACATCTCCTCTTAAATTTGCATTGCCCTTGCATATTTTCCTGCATTACTCTTTGCTACACGATTGTATTAATGTCATCATTCTTCTGACTTTGTTGGCCCACCCTTGCTGTTAAAACTGCTTTCCGAGCCCCACCCATGTCAACATTTTATCTGCAGCCTCCAGAAGCGCTGTAAGTCGGACACTCAGGGCTATGGGTTGCACTGTACCCTATGCTGTGCTCTTGTCTGCCAGGCAACTGGCCTGGCAGCTCTGGCTGGACTGTTCCTGGAGGAACAGGGCCAAGACTGATTTGCAAATGGCTGGGTCTAACCTGGGCTAGTAAGCAAAAGAATAATGGATTAAACCCAGATCTGTGCGTGGTTGAAAACGTTCAGCACTCCGTCCATCATCTTGTTGTGTTTACACACGTCAAGTCCTACTAATGATCAGTTGCTTGCTCTGCCTCCAACACTTTTTCCTATTGATGACAAGGATTTCTGGTAGATGGTCTCCAAGCCTCGCTTAGACTGTCTTTTGCCTTACCACACTCACACTGCTAGTGTTCTCCCCTCAGACTGCACGTGCGTTGTGCTGATCCACCACTCCCAAAGTGTCACAGACCTCCTATCATCTTTCCTTGAGAGGCAGGCATAAACTGGACCCTGTCTCTGCAGGTGGTCTTTGAATCTTCTGCCGCCTGTTCTTAATTGCCGTAAGCGCTCAGAACCATTCAAATCTGTTCCCAATGTTGATCCCCTGAGTGTGCTTCCCAATCACTTCTCAGCTCGTCCCTCAAGCATGCTGGCCCACTGTCATATCCTGGCATCCATCACTAAGGTAGGTCCTTGTCACTTCTTTCTTCTCTGTATGAAGCCTTGCCCCAATGGATCAGCATGAAGGCCTTTCTCCTCCGATGGCACTCTAGTGATGGCAGCCATCATTTTGCCTTTGCCTTCGGAGGTGTGAATGGGCTATTTTTGTGTCCACTGAATTCAGATCTTATCCTGTTTCTATGATGGCTAGAGATCAGAACCACGGTTTGGGGGTGTTTCCAACATGCCCTGCAAGGCTTCTAATTACACAAGAAAAGGAAAGAGGTGTATCATTTCAAGTATCCTTCTTTATTGTGCTCACAAAGTGTATCAGTTTAGAGTTTACTGCTGGTAACTTTTTACTTGAAGGGAGGGATCATCACCTGGGCTGAGATCTAACTATTGAAAAGTATAGGGAAATTAACACAGTACAGGCCATAACTTATTCTGGTGACTTTGATTGCCGGGTGGATTTTCACACCTAAATGTAGCACCACCGATCCTTGCCACTCTTGAGGGCTTTCTATTTCATACAGAGCTGTTGCTGGCTTTAACTTGCACATTTCCTATATATTCCACTTAAACTGGAGACCCAAAAGCCATTCAATTATTTCTCAAATAATCCAGACTAAATTCTGTGCTACATCTTTAACATATATTAGCATGTTCTCTGCATAGAAAGAAAGCAGAATCTTCCATCCTCCAAGAAAACTCCACTGATTCTCCAGGAGTATGCCTGCTAATGGGTCTAAGGAAATAGCAAATAATAATGAATAATAAATAATGACAACGCGCGGCAGTTCAAGAGTGTGCCCCTATGGATCTCAAAGCTGTGGGACAGGCAGTTCACTCTGAGACGGGCTTATGGCACTGAATACATCAATGATATTCATCCTATAATCGAACTCAGGCTGATCCCCTGGAGCAACATCAACATAAAGAGCCTGATTTAGAGTTTGGTGGGCTGGGTACTCCATCACATACGTGACGGAGTACCTTGTAGGCCAAACCATCAGTCCGCCCAACTGATTTAGTGCTGGGCGAACTGTAAGTTTTCTGTTGACGGTGTACCCTGTGGCTCCATCAATGGAGTACGTTGGCTTTACCAATGCAATACTTCCTCCGATGGCCTCTACTCCCTCAGGACTTTAGACCATCTGCCCTGTTTAGGGTGCAGAGTGTAAAGTGTTTTTACCTGTCCATCACTGCCGGCAAAAACATGGCAGTATCAGCCTGGAAAGAAACAATAATGACCACCACACCCTGGGAGACAAACTCCCAGGGGGTGGAAGTCATTTCTTTTCCTTTTCTGAAAACTAATTTCTGCTTTGGGAGTTTGTTTTTTAAAAGCAAAAAAAATGTCGGTTGACTGTACCATTCACCAATCATTTCCTACATTGACAGGAGCTGAAATGACAGAGGTTCCTGTCAATGTAGACAGTTGTCTGCAGGGCCAATGGAGAGCTCTAAATTTGGCAGACGACGGTTCTTTGGGGTGACAGAGGTATGTCCACCGGCACAAGGTTGCAGATAGTCTACTATCCTCCCTGCTCTTTCATCTAACTCAATAAATGAGGGCTAGAATTTGTCCTCATTCCTTGTTGAATTTAGCTGCCAAGCCATCACTATCCGTCACTATACGATTGTCCATGGATTTAATAGCATCTAAAATGTCTTGCAATGTAGTTGTGTAAGCCAATGATCGTCTTTCATGCTTTTCCAGTCCAACCATTGTTATCTTGTCCAGAATAGCAGGAAAGTCAGGCTACGAGCTGACTACCTTGCAAGGGTAAGAGATTGTAAATAATAGCTTAGTATTTTGTGAAAGCCTTGGTATATCAGGAGGGTCACTACAAACCAGACATTTTTCATCCTCTAGCTCTCACACCTCCCCCAAGAGCCCAGTGTGGCCAGTGAGCTGGGTCAGCTACCTGCAAGGGTGCTTTTCCTTCCCGGTGTCATCTAGACTTGGCATGCCTCTCCTGTTTGTTGTGGAATTTTACCTTGTGCTTCACTTCATCAAATCAACTGGGCTTTTATGCACTCCATAATTGTACCATTTATATTCCTCACCTGCTTATTTCTCAAGGATCTTTGGTCGCCCCATAGTAGGTTGAGCCCATCATGTATAAATTGATTACTCCAGCAAGCTTGCATATAGATATCCCAGTATACATGCCGAAAACTTGCCAGATCACCTTGGCATTAGAAGTCAATCCCACATTCAGATTGAAAGCGCCATTGTTTGTGCCAATTTCTGGCAGACGGCGCAGTCAGTACCACTGATACTGAAAGTGATGCATCACTATGCGATGCAAGATAACTGTGCCTGCTGACAAGGAAGTATCCCAAAAATTATAATATTTCTATTTAAACCATATAGCTAATGCTATAGGCACACAAGGCACTCCACAACACCGGACCAACGTACCTCAACAGCCGACTCAGCCTCTACACCCCCACCCGCCAGCTCCGCTCAGCAGACCGTGCCCTCGCCACCGTCTCCCGCATCCGAAGAGTGACCGCCGGCAGCAGATCATTCTCCCACCTCGCCACCAAGACATGGAACAACCCCCCATCCGCCTGCAGCAGACCGAAGACCTTCTGACCTTCAGAAGACTTCTCAAGAACTGGCTCTTCAAACAGTAGCAGCTTCCCCCCTGCCCCCCCTAGCGCCTTGAGACCCTAACGGGTATGTAGTGCGAAATACAAATGCCATGATTGATTGATTGAATGCCACAGACCATGTGAAGGGTAGAAACACAGCCCTCCTTAGAAGAGTGTCCTTCATCCTTCCTTCCATCCATCCATCCATCCACCCATGCTGTCTTCCATCCTCCCAGCCAGTTATAGATTATTTTACCCCTTCATATATACATCTTTCCTTTCACCCAACTTTTCATTCTTACTTCTTCCATACTGTAGTCCAGCTACCCTTTTGCTTTTCCATCTCTCCCTCCTACCACCATTCATTCAACTTATTATTATACTCTTCCTTCTTTTCACCCTTCGTCTACAGCTTTCAAATGTTCTTCCTTGTTCCCTTTCACCGTTCCTGTCTTCCTTTCACCCTTTCTTCCTGTTCTCATTTTTCTCTGACATTCATTCTTGTTCCTCCCTCTTGCTTACTTTTCCTTCATTAATATTTCTTGGTTTCCTTCACTGTGCATAGCAGTCCACAGTACAGACCCCTCTGTCATCTCTCATGGTTATCCTAATGGTGATATTTATTTTAATATGTACCTGCGTAGAGAAGAGGACCATAAATAGCATCATATTGTTTCATTGGCACCCAGTTCACCAGCCCATCAGTCCCAAAGGCAGCTCATGATGTTAAATGGGGGAGGTTCACTACACCACTGCTTGCTGAGCAAGTACAGACGTCTCGCAAGAGGAGCCACTAATCAACTTGAGATGTACTGAAGAATAAAGCGGATGATTTCTGTCTCTGGGGTGCCATTCAACCAGGTTGTTATATAATATCTGCTAGTGAGATAGGAGGAGACTATAGGGGGTCTTAGATAGGGTTTATTCTGCACGTTTACACATTCACACCCATACATTCACACACACACACACACACACACACACACACACACACACACACACACACACACACACACACACACACACACACACACACACACACACACACACACACACACACACACACACACACACACACACACACACACACACACACACACACACACACACACACACACAATACTAATTCACAAATACACATGCATACATGCATTCATACATACACGCACAGAAGATTTAAAAAAAAAACTTACCTTCACTGTAGCTCTCCGGGAGGGAAGCCTGGGAGGTCCCAGGAAGGTTGGAACTGTTGCCTTCCCTCATTGAGGTAAGGCAGCGGTCTCCCACTTATCACAGAGTGGGATGGGGTCAGTGAGACTGCGCAATCAGTGCTGCAGGCCCACTAGTAGCATTTAATTTACAGGCCTAGGGTACCTGTAGCACCCCCTTTCTAGGGACTTACAAGAAAATTAAACGTACCAATAATGTGTAAGGCAATCTTACTATGTTTAAAGGAGAGAGCACAAGCCTTTTGGCACTGGTTAGCAGTGGTAAAGTGTACAGAGTCCTAGAAACCAACAAAAACGAGTTCATCAAAACAGGAGGGGTCAAGGGAATAGGTTTGGAGGACTACCACCCAAGGGTGTCTGGCCTAACAGCTTCTCACCCTCATCCTAAAATTTAAGTGTCAATACTTTTAGGGTAAGACCTGTAATTTACAGTACAATATGAAATGAGAAAAGTGTGGTAGCATATGTCTGTATAAGAAACAATAATTATATTTGATCGCCTTGCAATCCCACATTTCTTTTTCTTACTTTAACCTTCCATTAACAATCAAACTCCTTGACTAAGCATTTCTTTCTCTTGCACTGATCAGCCTTGTTCTTTCCTTCTCTCCATAGCCCTACAGTTCATCTCATTGTTATTACTTTGTTTCTTACACTTCTTCCTTTCGGGTGGTGACAGAGGACCGCCAAGGTTTTGAAAGCAGAAAGAGGCCTTTGAGAATAATTTTGGTCACTGTATTCATTTTTTTACACACTTATTTTTTTTTTTACAAATTAAGCAATGGGTACAGCATGGCAGATAGATTAAGCAGTCATGCTTACATTTGATTAGTAGGAAAATGTATCAGGGAGCCACAAGAAGTGTATGAATACCAAAACCGCTGCTCGACCCAAAATGTCGCCAGCTACGGGTTAGATACTATGCTGATCTGCAGTGCACTTGGGAAACCGGGAACAAAACCAGACTAGTAAAGAGAGAGATCCACGGGCTCTGTATTACACCCAGCTGCGGTTCGTGCAGGTAACAGCGGTGGTGCCCAGTGTGGGGTGGGTTTATTTATTTAATTTTACCTCTGCAGAGTCCCTCGAAATCTTCCCCCTCACCCGTCCACACCGCCCCACCGCTGTTACCTGCACGGACCAGTGAAAATAAATAAACAATGCATAATTAATTGGGGCATAACTGTTAAGAATATAGCTTAAAGAAAACAAATATTAAACGTAACCGCCAAAGGCCAGATGGTAGCTGAATTCTGGGAAAGAGCTTGGAGGGCTTCAAAGACGAACCAGGACTCTGCAATGAGGATAAGAAAGAAAGCAGGCAAACCCAGTAAATACTAGATTACAGAAGTGAACCGAGGGACAAGCAAAAGCAACAAATGCAGGAAATCTGCTTGCATTTGTCTCCATGTGTCCACCATGTGAATTACTATGGATAATCAGACAGCATTGATCACGTTGGAGCTGAAACTGCTTAACAGTTCTAGGAATGCTGTGATAGAATTCACTAATGGGCAGCGACCACGCAAAGTTCCAAATCATTTTTGGGGAATATGTGAGAATTCTTCCAGGATGAAATCAATGACAATCGTCTGAAAGAGAAGCTTAGATTTCTTCTGCTGTATAGTGGTGTCTCTAGAAGTGATTTTTAAGCGGGTCACACCAAGGACACATTTCACCACCATGGATTTCAGATGCGATCAGTGACGTAATATGTAAGGTCATAAGCAGTGGATCACAACGGTGTAACTTATATTTATGTCAGTTATGTATAACTGGCACATTTCCGTTTTTATGGATTTTAAATGTTAGCGCTTTTTCTGTGAAATTCTAAGGTATTTTAATTTAAGTTTAAATAGTGCTACCTTCCTCAGGTAGAACTTCACTTAAACCTTTGTTTTTTTTCAGTGAATTTTTAAGGATTTGTTTTAGTGAAAATTAATATCTTAGTATGATACATTTGCAGGTACCGCTGTACTGTATTTCTGTGCTTCTGTATAAACCAGAAGAATGTGTTGCCTCCTCCCAGGGACCAATTTTACGAAAAATCAATATCACACTGTGAACAAAAGCACGCAAGCATCCGTGTCCTTCAGACACAGCGCATCCCACGGGTGACTCCCTATCTGCAGAATTAAACTGCAAAGGGCTTCTGAGAAGACTTATTGGATCAGAGGTCCAAGCCCTCTAAAACCTCCACGGGAGGGAAGTGAATGGTTGGGCAGAGCATGAGCATGGTCTCCCCAGGATCTCCAGACATTGGACATCATTATCAGTTTCAAGAGACCTGGGCTGTCATTCAGCCGCAGTACCTCTGCAATGTTATGTTTTCCAGCAATCCTTCTAGCACTGTTCTCTGGCAATTAAACAAAGGCGTAAAATGTAAGCAAAGTGAAATGGTATCAGCTCTTTTGCATAACTCTGTTCCTTGTGCAAAAAGCCTGAGTGTCGGGGCCCACATGCATTCTATTTCCTTATAGGATGGCTCAGCGGGAGTCATTGCTACAGCATTCTGGGTACCGGCCAGTGGCGGCTTCTCCACCCCACTTCTTTTCAGCAGTGTCAAGAAAAATAAAATGATGGTCACTCAATGTTATTAGCATTTTGTCTTTTCCTGTTGCAGGTTTGGCAGCTTTGCGAGGCAGGGAGGGGCTGCTCTACTGACAAAGCAGGGGAGGGGAGGAGTAGTTTTCACTCCCTAAGTGTGCATCTCGTGCCGGCCAAACTTTCATGCACACTTAGCATGTTCTCCACCCAGGCTGCATTACAGTCTGGGTGGAAACATGCCCAGGCTCCCAGTCCCCGTCTAAGCACCAAACCACGGTGCTCAGACCAATGAGGAGAATGGTTGCTTCCTGGGTACTTCCTGTTCCATGTTTCAGGCCAAGGACGAGAGACACGATGAGGAGGAAGTAGTTAGGAGTTAAGTTTAATTTAATTATTTATTTACCCCCTCCCCCTCGTCAGCCTGATCCGTACCAGCCGCCGTTGCTTGTACTTATGTTTCATTTAAGGTGTGTGTTATATATTTTTTTGGTAAGATGTGGCCAAAAGTAGGCCTGGGCTAAAATTTCGTTCCGTTCGCGGAAATTGCGATAATTTGACATTTTCGCGTTACGCGGAGAGCGCGAAAATGTCAAAATTTCCGCTTTCCGCAGCTTGGCGATAATTTGTTTCTTGTTCGCGCTGTAAAATAATACATTCTGGCGCGTGCGCGATCGCCTTACCTGAATCCCTGCGTTCGCCGACAAGTTTTCTTGATCCGGTCGCGTTCTCCCTGAGATGTTGTATTGTTTTTAGCCATTTGCGCTGTCTCGCGACAGTTCGCGCCCGCAGTGACGTCATGCGTCGCGCGATCATGCTTTTCTTCTCGCGATCATGCACCACGAGACAACTCAAAACAAGATGGCCGCGCCCGCGAGCAACCAGATGGGTAAGTTGGCGACCCGCAACCATGCAGAAAATCTCGAGAACATGCGGGAAAAAAACTTCCGCATCTTCGCGATATTTCCGCTTGTTTGCGATAATTTTAAACATTTTCGCGATAATTTGCGAAAGTGGATTTCGCAAATTCCGGCAACCCCTAGCCAAAAGCCGTGAAAAATGCTAAAATATTTAGCAGATTTTAGCCACAGCTCTGATACCACCCCACACTCACAGTCTCTGAATCCCCCAGCCCCCCCCCCTCCATCGCACTGGAGATCACAGTTTGCATACATAATATGTACTTCGCACTCAGAAAAAAAATTGTTCTTGCTCATTGAATTTTAAATGCACATCTATTGGTTAGCATCACTACGTCGGCAGCATGTTTCAGTGGACTTTTAAAATATTATCACATTTTAGAATGTTATTTTCATCTGAGTAGCATGTCTGGACGTTTTGCAAATACAATATTCACCACACCCCTCGAAAGAACCGCGCTGCAACACAAAAAGGGGGCGAAACTTTGCAGTTCTAGAAACCCAACTGTGGATCACGCCCCCAATAGCTACTGAGATCCCCGCCATCCCATCCAACTGAGCAACACAAAGAAACCTTATGAGGCTTTGTTTTAAAGGGGCCAACCGGTGAATGACGTCACAATACATTTGAAAACCCCAGCTGACATCAATAAACAAGCCTTGAAAAACATGTTTTTTGTTGGTAATTGCTAGAGGTGCGTGCAGAAAGAGGCACGGGATTGCCCCTTTAAAAATGATGCCCCACTTCCATATTCTGAAAGCGCCTAGAAGTGATTCAGTTCGTACCATAAACCATCCAATCAGACACTACACTGTGATTCATTGGAAGGGCTTTTCTGCTCTTTACTCGGTCTCGGCTTCTTTGACACAAGTGTCTGATTTCTTGCACCTGTGAATTCTTTAAAATTGCCATTGAATATTCCACGTTGTTTATATTTGTTGTGTAACAGCCTTGTACGCAACAACGTGTGCCAGATAAAGTCCGCAGGTCTGGGTCAGCGACGGTGTCACGTACCCCATACATGGTCTCTGCACCAAGCCAGTCAACTGGCTTCAGAAGGACAATGAAAATGCACCCTAATACTGCCGTGCCGCCTCCTCGGTGTAGAAGCGCCCAGAAGCAATCCAGTCTGTGCTGCGGTGCTATACAGGTGTTTTTATTAATTTATTCAGTCTTTGCTTCTGACACCATCGAAAGCAGCAGCCAGTCCCAATATTACCATGAAAATGGTCTGAGATTTACTCCTGTGAATAGTGGAAGTAAATAATATTCCGGGGATGAAAAGGAACTGAAAAACCCTCGCACTTGGAGCAGTACTTACAATCATGGCACAGAAGTGCCTCCACAATATTGGAAATCACCGAAAACCTTGGAAGCAGGCATGCATTTGGAAGACTTTGTGGATTCCGCACATTCCGAAATCCGCACCTATTGAAATTCGTAAAACGCCAGTACATTTTCATTTTGTTTTTCTAAATTGGGCCCACAAAGACTGTCAAAGTCAAAGTCAAAATGTACTTTATTCGGTTAAAAAACAGTAACCATAAAAGC
This sequence comes from Triturus cristatus, assembly GCF_964204655.1. Taxonomy (NCBI): domain Eukaryota; kingdom Metazoa; phylum Chordata; class Amphibia; order Caudata; family Salamandridae; genus Triturus; species Triturus cristatus. The sequence continues at coordinate 1,026,466,103 of NC_140588.1, read as the reverse complement.
AACAAAAATACAAATACAATTAAAAATGACTCAATACATAGTTGCTATAACAGGGGAGAAGTGCAAATTTTCTATATGGACGGTTAAGAATTATCCATCCATCGATTTACGCAGTTTAAAAACATATTTAAAAAATTCTGTCAAAGAAGCAACAATAAATACAGTGTACATTCTTTGCAATTCTAAAAACGCTGGACAGCATCTTTTTTCCATCATCTCTTTAAGAATTCGGACAATAAATTTCCTACGGGGCAAGGTATAAAATCTACAGAAAAACAGCACATGAATGTCAGATTGCGAAGATAGTTCATCACATGGGCATAAACACAATTCATTGGACCAAGAGTTCATTTCTGGGAAGGTTAAATAATCTAAAAACAATATTAAATCTAAAACGTGTAAGGCAAAATCTATCATAGTTTGACATAGAGAGGCATAAGTATGGTTGTAATTTAGCACCACTCAGTATCAGCTGATGAGAACAGACTGTCTTTTTCTTTATGTCCGCTAAAAATCTTTTTTCCCTGAGGTGTTCCATGCACAATTTTTTCAGTAATTTTCTAGAGATGTGTGCCATTGAAAGTGGATCCTCAAAATATTGTTGACAGTGAGTTTCTGTCAGAAAGGTCTTCACATACTTTAACCATTTGAAAACATTTACGTTTTCAAGTTTTAGCACATCCTGAAGTATGGCACGGTTTACAACACACTCATTGACAGTCCAGACCCTGTGCCATAGTAAAATGGGCTGAATTATTATTATATCTGAGATATACGGCTGCCCCAACTCTTCATGACAATTAAGGGTTGCAATACTATCGGGTACAGACAGCATGTACTGCATAAACTTATTTTCGATTAATTGCATAGCGTTTATATTGGCATACCCCCAGAGTCCTGCTCCATACACAGCCACCGATATACACGTTGCATTATACACAGTTAAAATTTCCCTAAAGGGCTTCTTTCCCAGTTTCTGTATAAAGCTCTTTAAAGCCATTATTGTCTTTGAGAACAAAAGTGTTCTTGCCCTAATCGCGCTTGTCCATTAGCCAGTCTCATGAAACAAGATGCCTAAATAAGAAAAGGTGGGCGTGTTTTCTGAGCAAGCATTATTTATTTGCATAGTTTTTATCTTCTTCTTGGATCGTGTTCCACAGTTCATGGTAAAAGTTTTAGTACAGTTGATTTTTAAATCCAAACTGTGCATGAACTTATTGAAGGATACTATTGAATTTTGTAGGGCAATTGGTGTTCTCGCCATTAAAACAGCATCGTCCGCATACAGGAGCGCAGGGATACGCCGAGTAGCAACAACAGGTACATCTCTGCCCTCCTGCAGTAGACGACGCTCCAACCCATTTATGTAGATCAGGAAAAGGAAAGGCGCCAGGACACAGCCCTGGCGTACTCCACAATATTGGAAATCACCGAAAACCCTGGAAGCAGGCATGCCTTTTGAAGACTTTGTGGATTCCGCACATTCCGAAATCCGCACCTATTGAAATTCGTAAAACGCCAGTACATTTTCATTTTGTTTTTCTAAATTGGGCCCACAAAGACTGTCAAAAGATTAGGGACATTGATTTACAAAATTTCTGCATACAATCCCACCCCATTACCATTCCTACCTTCATCAAAAAAATTTCCATGACAGTGAGACCATGGGTCCAAACAGGTGTGGATTCTCCACTGGGGATCTGGGGCCTCCAGATTTCTGTACAAATATTAAATAAATAAATTTGTTTAGAGATAAAATAGTTTCTCTAAACAAATCAATGTATTTAAGTCTGGGCTGTCTGTCCAGGCTGCTTGCCCCACCTCGCTCTGAAACAGGAGACGGAAGCCAGGCAGTAATCAACTTTCTGAACTGTGACACAAGACACAGGGCTTACTGTTTTAAAGTCCTTCGTAATGAATCATTGCCTGTTGGACCTGGTACCATTGGCATGAGTCTCCATTCCATTTTTTGCTGATGTCTTCAACGTTTTTTATATGTTTTTACTGGTTTACAGGCTTTGGGAACAGTGCCACTGCTATTCAGTGAATTGTTGTAATGGATTAGTGACTCCATGATTGGCGTATTTGATTTACTTGTCAGACCCTAGTACAGTGCACCATGTGTGCCCAGGGCCTGTAGATCAAATGCTGCTGGTGGGCTTGCAGCACTGATTGTGCCACCCACAGAAGCAGCCTGTAAAGTGTGTCTGCCATTGCAGAGCCTGTGTGCAGACTAGTACTGCCATGTCGACTTGGTAAGTGCACACACTTCCCAGTCCCTAAACCTTCCATTTTCTACATGTTAGCCACCCCTGAGGTAGGCCCATGGTCAGGGTGCATTGTACGTAAGAGGCAGGGCATGCCCTGATGTGTGTGGCATGTCCTGATAGTGAATTACAGTCAATTTCGTTTTTCTCTATTGCAAGGCTACTGTCCCCATAGGCCAGAATGGGCAGTTTGATTATAACATCTTATAATCCTAACTGACCCAGGGAACAAGGTAGAAATTCGAGTTTAGTATGCCTGAACTCAGAATGTTAAAATACATCTTTTAGTGATGTTGATTTTAACATTCTATGATTAAAACTACCACTTTTAGAAAATAGATATTTTCTTACCTAACCCTCCAGCCTGCCTCTGCTAGGTTGTGTATTGCATGTATGGTTTGTGAGTGACAGGAGGGCTTGGAATTCAGCAGTCTGATGAGTCAGGGCTGGGCTGAATAGGACCATGGCTGAATAGAGAGTGGGGGGAGAAGGTTTCCTTTAACTCCCCTAAGCCCTCATAGAACAGAGAGTAGGGGGAGGAGATTTCCTTTCAGCTACCTGGGCCAGGTCTGCTTTCAACAATGCTGTCTCCACCTCCTACCAGGAAGCTGCACAGAACTGGTTTTGGCTAGGTACAGGCACCTCTGCATTCAGAGTACAAAGGATTTACTAGTATAAATTTTGGGGCCCAGACCCCAAGACTTTAGATCACTTCTGGGAATCAAGACAAACCTTTGCCAAGGAGAGGAACCATAAGAAGCTGAAGGAGTTGACTGCCCATGTGCCAGTGTGCTATTTTCTGGGGTTGGCCTGCAGTGGTTGCTTATTTGCCAAGGAAAGGAGAAGGAACTTTTATTGAACTGTCATCACCTTGTAGAAGAATCTCCAAGGGCTTGAACTGTGCCTGCCTCCTGCTGAAGTGTATTTACATATTATTATATGCGACAATGTCCCAAGATGGGAGCACGGTGAGGGATGGGAGAAGGGAGGTTCAGGTAATGGTGCTTCAGTGAGGGTAGGAAAGTGATTGAAGGATAAAAGTGCCAATCAAAAGCAGTATGTTATTTATGATACATGAGGCTCATTCATTGGGCCAATCAATCTCCATTTCAATATAAAGAATATGACGCCATGTTTTCAACAGTTGCACAGTATGAAATATCTGTTGAGTGCTGGCTTGTGCAGTAAAATGTCGACGTTTTGACCCTATGGAGCTGTAGGTTGTTGCAACCCTCACGTCAGGGTCCTCTTCAGTACAAAAAAGTGGGGGTGGGGAGGGTTGTGACCTAAAAAGACATGTAGATAGCCTTAGAAACATGATTTGTGTAGAGCGAAGTTAATTGCTCCAACCAAGCATTAAATCCAAAAGTCAATATTACCATAATGCCTCTGCCCTCAGGCTAGGGGCGTAGACGGGCGCGTTGGCTCCTGTAGCGAGAGGCCAAGGCACCTACAGGGATTGAGGTGCAGAATCAGTGGGGATCGAACACTTGTGTCAAGAAATAATAAAGGCAAAAACATCACAAGGACTCTTACTTCCTATATTGAAAACTTTAAATTTGATCTCGGGTTGTGCTGATAAAAGGAAGGGTCTGTAAGAATGTAAAGAAAGGACCGCTAAATGAAAGGACTGAGCGAATTAGCATCTAGCGCAATTCTGTTCAAAACATAGGTGAGAATGAAACAATGCGCGAAAACAAGATCAAAATACCTTTGTACTCGGTAAATGAAGTATCTGTAAGTCAAGGGTATAGTAATATATAAGGGTATAGGGTATAGTAATATATAAATGCAATTTAGGGAGAGGCAATGGCAGCGTGTTAATACAGCAGCTGCTAACGTGGCATGTCAAGTGAAAATACCTGATTACTTGAAACAGGCCTTTCGGCTCCGATGAAACTTTCCGTATAGAGAATAAATAAACACTGGGGAAAGAGAATCAGTCATACCGAATGACACATATTCAAAATAAAGTGTTACTTGAAAAGGATGGACCGGTGCCAGACAGAGACTCATCTCTGCTATTGATGAAAGCCTCAGTTTGAATAGAGCGAACCGGAAGGCTGGAGGACAGCTGTTTAAATAAAGCTGTCACTCCCACGTGTCAAACGCGAGCGTGCAGGCGCTCAATGCCCTGCAGCTTGCAGTGAGATGAGTAGAGAGGAAAGACTACCCTCGTAGTTTTTGGGGAAAAAAACCATAAAAACACACAAACAAACAAAACCCCGTGGTTGCATACATTGGAGAATTAAAGTATTGCTGAAAAATGTACTCAGGGTTATAATAAAGACAGAAACATCACTCTCAAAAAACGCTTCAATCATTAGTAGTGACATTCATGTGATTAATTAATATAATTGTGGAAAAAACAGAGATTGGTATTGGGCCTATTGTACAGATTCAATTTCATATTTTTCAAACCTTTAGAAAAAACAACATCTCCGTCCTAACCAAGATAAATAGCACCACAGTAGGGATAGTGATTGGTATACAGTCATCTTGATGGGTCCATGAGACCACAGTCACTAAGGTCCATCCCATTGTGAATACTCTGTAATAAACTTTACATGCGCACTTGGCTCTTTGTACACATGGATTTGCACATGGGAACTAAACACCTCGTGACTACATCTTATGCCCACCCAAGAGATAATAATACCACAGTAGAAATACTCATTAATCAACATTTGGCCTAGTACAGTTATGGTCACAGAGATGAACGAACATTCAGGTATTACATGCTGGTGCACAGGGGTCAAAATAGTGACATTATGTACATAGGGTGCGTACATTGTATTCCAAATGGAGTGTTGATCAAATATGAACCCAGGGATGAAAAAACCTTTAGGTATTACAGGTTAGTGCAAATGGGCCATTATAGAACATGTGGAGTGACATTATATACATAAGGTGCGTCCATAAAAATCAAGAGAGAATATTAATTAAACGTCTGACAGGCAAATTGTGCATGGCTAATCTCAGATTCGTTCAGGCCACTGAAGTAATCTAATAGTAATCCCAAGGGCCACACTTAGCAGTGGCCCGCAATATCGAGTCAATAATAAGTAGTTGGCAACGAGGAAGGTTCAAGCGTTTATTGGCCACAACAGAACTCTACATAGAGGAGCCCCATCGAACCTCACCCAGAAGGTGTGCCGACGAAGACTGCTGGCTCCTTGACAGAACAACACTTATATACATTACAGATTCAGCATACAAAGCATTGCAAGTGGAAAAGTACCAGTTAGTCCTAGAGCTCCTAAATGAGCTCATACCATCTGGCCATATAAGGTTACTATCTTGTTCAAAAAAGGTCGGCCGGGTGACTCCCTTTCGTCTCGGGCACAGAGGAATTTAGCTTAGTACTCCCTTCAGCAGATGTGACCTTGAGCCTCGGCCGTAAATACAATTCACCCTGTCTTTAGGCTGGTACAAGCTAAATCATACAGATAGCATTAAGAGAGAGCCACGTGACCTAGGCCTAGTCAGTCGCGATCCAATATGGCTGAACTATGGCTTTTCGGCCCTTTCCATCATGCCGAGTACTATAGAGAATAGGCCACCTTAAGGAGCGGTTCTATGGACATATGGGAGAACACAATCCTAGATACGTTATGCTAACTTCATATACTGGCCTGAATCCCACAGAACGGCCCTTTTTAGCATAATGTAGCTATTCTTCGAAAATTCCCTCGTCTATTTGCATTATGTCTTGTATCTCCTTCTGGACTAGTTGAGCATTAATCTTACTAGGACCGGTTTTAGGAGTCGGTAAAGCAAGGCGGACTTGGGTGGCCCAATAGGAACAACAGGCGGGCCCACATTGGATGCAGATACAACAAGTGAAAAGGAAACCCCCTATTCCTAAAAGGCACATAAAGATCTTCCAACCCCAAGTGGTAAGGAGACCCCAAAACCAGCCTGAAATAGACCAGGTTCCGGTCTCCGTGTGAATCTTGAATGCCAACCGGTGTAACTTCTGTATCGCCAGATGGACCGAGGGGGCGGAGTCAGGTATATATACACAGCAGGAGCTGCCAATCACTCTACATGCTACCCCACGGTCGTCTAGAATGACATCTAAAACAAGGCGGTTCTGAAGCGTCACAAGTCGGGTCGCTTGAAGCTCGACTGTGATATTAGTCAGTATACCCGCAGTGGTATTTATTACCCCTTCCACCACTCGGGACAGTCTCCTAATTTCTATACTGGTTATAATGGGTCCCCATATAGGCAGGACTCCCTTTAATATAGCGACAAAATGTTGGGTATCAGTCTGGTCAGTGGCATCTTCGTCAGCGTTCACTGAGTTTAAGCTTCGCCGATTCAGTGAATGAGACAGGTGATAATCCGAAGGGGCTATATAAACAGGAGGATATAGGAAGGACAAATAACATTTACCTGACCATCCTCTTGGAAGCCAAGTGTAAGCATTTTCTCCACATACAAAATATACATTTGGGGGGGTGAGTATAGGCGGGCTACTAAACGTGCGTAAGCTATAGCTATAGTTACATCTACTGGAACCAACAGTTAAATGGCCAGTACCATGTATGCAAAAGGAGGACGTGCTGTTCAGCACAGGGACCGGGATAACTTTGTCATTTGACACATTCCGTTCCTGGAAATATCTAAAATATTCAGTAAAGTTGAAGGACACAAAATCCGATACCTCATCCCTTAACCAGGTATCATTCTCATGTTCCATATATACATTCATGCAAGCGGTAGGATCCAGAGTACCTTCCGTACCTTCAGCATTTGGAGTGAATCCCTGATGTCTTTCTATATAGGCCAGAATCAAATCATAGTCTTTCTCTGAAAATCGGTGACCATCAACAGCATAATGTTCATACATCATCGACAATAATCTGAACCATGCTTCACAACTGCCTAAATATGACAATGGCATTGAAATGAACAGATCATGTTTGTGCATCATCGAAGGGAGGAGCCCACATACCCAGCAGTTTGTGGTATTCGTCGAACTGTGGGTTTGGTGCAGCATTTCAATGAAGGCATTGTTTACATAGGTCTGGCGGTGTCTTTCTTTATGCGGGGCAAAAGTCTGAAAATGGTGCTCTTCGGGGACAGGAGTGGTAGCTATCAGGGTATGTACAGGATAACGGAATTCTAGATAAATGAACATTCCTAAACATAACACTAATGAAACAATTATTATGACTATAAAAACAATCTTGGCACGCAAGCTCCAAGTAGAAAACATTGGCAAATGTAGATGCAAAGGGCGGTGTACTATGGGACGCTCCTCCTCAGGGACAAAATGGCCAAAAGGGTACATTCTCACTAAAAGTTCAGTTATAAGCTCGGGAAAACAGAAAATCTACAAGCAGTCCAGCCTGCCGGAGGGTGCTTCTTTCCTGTGTCCGTTATAGAGCCTCACAGGCAGACTCTTATTGTTCCAGGTAATGTAAAAAAAAAGGAAACTCCACCTGGGCCCCACCAGTCTACCAATGTCTCTCTCTTCTTTCTGAACAGAGCAATATCAAAAAGTTCCAAGCTCTCAACGGGTTCAGTCCAGTGTTTTTACGTATTCCCAGAGGCTACTCAGATCTCTCTCGTTCTCTAGCCTGAGCCTGGGGTCTTTGCTTTTGGTCGGGGCCGCAGGTTATAGCAAACATGACCCGGTGTTTCAGGATTTACAAAAAGAACAGGCACAGTGGGGTCAGGTAAAGGATTGGGTGTGTGACTTCTCTTGTCATCCGTTCTGGCCCCAGATGTCTGATTACCTTTCACAGATGTCGCCGAACTTACGACACCCTCCTCTCGCCCATCCGTTTCTCCTTGGGCGTCTGGGGAAGGTGACTCTCCGGCTGACTTGTCACTTCCGGGTCTCAACACCTCACTTTGGTCCCACTGGTCATCCGGCAAGGGGAGAGGAACCTTTTTGAGGTGAGACACATGTATCCAGTGCCGCTTCCCTTCGACCTTCACAGCCGTCCTTGTGGCCAGAAGCACCTGGAAAGGCTTGGTCCAGCGTGGGTCTAGACTCGATTTCCGTTGGTAGTTCCAAACCAGAACCCACTGTCCAGGCTCCACACTGTGTCCGGGACCCTCCGGCAGAGGCTGCAGGACCGCTGTTATCTGTTGATGAATGGAACGAAGATCTTTAGTTAGCGTATAAAGGTAGTCTGCCAACATAGGATACTCAATGTCTCTAAGGGATTTTGGTCGCGGCACACCCCATACATTAGCGGGCCTACCAAATATCACCTCATATGGAGATATTCCACTACGGGGGTGAGGAGTGGTCCTTACAGATAGTAAAGCCAGTGGTAAGAGATCGGGCCACTTTAGACCTGTGGTGTCCTGCAGCTTGGCCAACTTTAATTTAAGGATTCCATTATTTTTCCACCAATCCTGCTGATTGGGGATGGCGAGCCGCATGGAACGTCTGCTGTATCGCCAGGCTCTTGCAAACATGTTTAACCAACTCAGCATTGAAATGTGTCCCATTGTTACTCCAAATCACCAGGCGGTACCCCATAGCGAGGACAGAATTATTTTACCAAGGCCTTTGCAGTGGCTAAGGCGGTATTCTCCTTGGTAGGGTATGCCTCCACCCACTTGCTAAACGTACAGACCACCACCAAAACATACTTAAGATTATTAACCCGTTCAAACTGAATGAAGTCCATTTGTAGTACCTCAAGGGGCAAGGTGGGTGGCGCGAAGCTACCAGTCAAAACAGGGATGCTACCCTATGCTGTAGACAAATCATGCAATTCTGAACTAAATGCTTCGCAGCCCTGTGAATGTTGGTATTATACCACACAGGATCCAGGATTGCGCAAATGCCTTGAATTCCCACATGTGCCGAACCATGTGCCATGGACACAACTACCGTCACGAAGGCGTTCGGTAGCAGCCACCTACACCTTTCAGATAGATCAACCCAACATCCATTGTCATCCAGTTTCCCTATCTGTTCCTGCCAGTATTGTAGTTCTTCAGGGGTCGCTTCTGATTGCAAATCTCTTATGCTGTCTATAGAGTTACTGAATGCCTCCGCTTCTATCATCCCAGTATGCAAACTTGCTACAAACATGGAGGTGGTATTAGATTGGGCAGTCTCCTTAGCGATTCTGTCTGCAAAGGAATTACCTTTTCCCACATCATCAACTACGGCTTTGTGCGCACTGCACTTAACAACCGCTATAGCTTGGGGCAGGGTCAGGGCGGCTAACAATCTCAACACCAATTGACCATTCTGTATCTTTTTCCCATGAGATGTAAGGAAACCTCTCTCCGCCCATAGTCTTCCAAAGCTATGTGCTACGCCGAAGGCGTACTGGCTATCGGTGTAGACATTTATCCTCAACTCTTCACCCAATTCACAAGCCCTTAGTAGTGCGACTAACTCGGCAGCCTGGGCAGATCGATAAGGTACCTTAGCCGTCTCAACCACTGTTTGCAACGTCGTAGTCGTAGTGCCATTAGGTAGCCGAAAACATGAGCCATCGACATACAATTCCCCTTGAGGGTCAGATAAAGGAATGTCTGTCAAATCTATCCGCCCCTTCGTTTCCTCTTCTGTCCGAAATATGCAATCATGTACATCTTGACTATGATCCTCCGGGGGAAGGGGTAATAGCGTAGCAGGGTTCAAGGTGACGCAACGTTTTATAGTAATGTGCGGTGCAAACAGGGTCAATTCGTACCCTGTAAGACGCGCACTAGTTAAGTGCTGAGTCTGTGTCCTGTTCAATAATACGTCCACAGCGTGGGGCACCATCACTGTCAGGTCCGTATTCAGGACGAGCCCTTCCGATTGTCAGATCGCCACCGCAACCGCAGCCGTGGCTCTCAGACAACTAGGAAGAGCCCTGGCGACGTTATCCAATACCGCCGAGAAGTATGCACAAGGTATTTGCTTACCACCAAATCCTTGTGTTAACACTGAAAGCGAGCAACCGTCCACCTCATGCACATAGAGTACAAAAGGCTTCCGGTAATCAGGGGTGCCAAGCACAGGAGCAGAGCAAAGAGCAGATTTCAAAGCAACAAAAGCATTCTGACATTCAGCTGTCCAAGGTAAAGGTTCATGCACGTCTTTAGTCGTTAAATGCAAGAAAGGTTTAGTCAATAGGGAGTAGTTAGGGATCCACTGGCGACAGTAAGAAGTTATACCCAGCAAAGCGCGGACATCACGTTGCGTGCAAGGAACAGGCATGTTAGATATGGTTAGAATACGATCAGGGGTTAGTCATCGTCCCTGCTTCGACAGGAGATGACCGAGATAGGTCACCTCCGGTCGACAATATTGAAATTTAGACAACGACACTTTGTTACCATGGTCTGCCAGGTGCTGTAACAGCGCAGACGTCGCCATTCGGCAACCATGCTCAGTATCGGAGGCCACGAGAAGGTCATCCACATATTGCACCAAAACATTACCGGGGGGAAATGGTAATGTGTCCAACAAGGTTTTAAGCGCTTGGCTATAGATACTAGGGCTCTCTGTATAGCCCTGTGGGGCGCGACAGAATCTGAAGCTGCGACCCCCTAAGGAGAATCCGAAAAGATAACGGCTATCTTGATGTATGGGAATACTGAAAAAAGCGTTTTTCAAATCTATAACAGAGAAGAATTTAGCCGTCGGGGGTATCATAGTCAGGATAGTAGTGATGTCAGGCACTACAGGACATTGGGGTACAACAATCTTGTTGATTTCTCGCAGGTCAATCACAAAACGATAAGTGTCAGCATAATCAGGACTCTGATCTATCGGGGATCGTTTAAGAATAGGAAGAATAGGGCTGTTACACATGTTAGAAGCCGTCTCTTCCACCACTCCTGTACGGATCAAATCGTGAACAATGGACAGTAATGCCCGCTCCCCAGCGGGGGCAATTTTATACTGCGGAACTCTGGGCAATCGAGCATTTTGTTTCAGAGTGATCGAAATGGGTGGTATGTTCAACAACCCTACATCCGTATCTCCAGTAGCCCAGAGACTCTGTGGAATCTTTGGCAAGCTCGGGGGGCAAAGGGTCCGTTTTAGAGAAACATTGCGCAGAGGGAGGTGGGGGTTTCCTAATTGTCAGGTAAACACCATCAGGAGAACAATAAATGCGGGCATACAGCCTCTTCAGTATGTCCATACCCAAAAGATTCTATCCAACTTTGCGAGGTCAGAAGGAACGGTGAGTCAATTGAAATCGGCCCTAGTTCAAGAGAAAGAGGTTGGGAGACGGGGCTTACCACCGGAGTTCCGGAGAAACCGACAGACACATTATTCTGGCCAGACAGAGCAGCCCCAGGGACGAGGGCGTGTGAAACAGAACTATTCATAGCCCCAGTGTCAACTAGAAACTTACCCGATGCATCCATTAGACGAGCATGTACATAAGGTCCATTTTGATCGATCGGAATTGACACGCGTCCCTCACTCTGTCCTCGGCTTCCCTATGCCTCACCATAGCCTGCCGAGTCCCTACTTACGCATCCTTCATTATAGTACTGCTTTCCTTGACCATGATCAAAACAATTTTGGCTAGCCTCACCTTGCTCCACTCCGTCTTGTCTCGTATATCCACCCCGGCGACCACCTCCTCGGCCTCTTCCTTGACCTCTCGAAACCCCGTTCTGCGCCTGCAGCAATGGACACTGTGCTCGCCAGTGCCCCTCCTGCTTACAGAAGGCACACTGGTTGATTCCTAAATCAGTTCGTCCCCCACCTTGTCCGGGCCCTGCCCCTCGCGGGGCGTAATTCTGTGTTCCCCTACCCCTACCGCGCCCCTCTCAACTTGCTTTAACAAAACCCTGGTTTTCAAGTCCTTTGACCTCTTCTCCGTCTTCTCCGTCTTCTCCTTACTCTCATTCTCCCGGTGCTCATAATATTGGGCCATGCTCAGAATGGTCGAGGGGGTTGACGTAGTCCAAGTACTCTCCGCAGCCTGAAGTCGGGCCGATATCTCAGGCAACAGATTAGTTACAAATCTGTTGACAAACAAACGTATGCCACCCTCCTTGGACAGGTCTTGCCCACTAAAATCGATAAAGACTCCCTCGAACCCCATGAAGAAGTCGGACACATTCTCGTCTTTCTTCTGCTTACATGCAGTCAATTTGTCCCAATCCACCTTCCTGGGGGGAATTAGGGAATGCATATAGGTTATTATTTTATCCGGTAAAGCCAATATCTCACCTCTAGGCTTATCCCCTGGCTTCCGATCCCTATCCCAATCTCTCAACTGTTCCCACGTTCCTCCGAACTCCGCCACATGATCCTGGTCATGTACCTGCCGCCATACATCCACTGGTACCAACAGAGCAAAGAAGAGCTCAATGTCAGCCAGTGTCATAACTGCCGAGGAGGCGGCTTCTGTCAGTTCTTTATAATATGCGGTAGGGTTCTTCCTAGGGTCGGGCAACTGAGTTTTCAAAGAAAGTACCTCACTCCGTTTCCAGGTGGTATATACCCATTGCTCCTGAAAACGGGCGGCCACCCGTGCGCGGGTGACCGCTCCCTGTGAGTCTATTATCTCCGTTACTTCGGGGTGATAGATAGGGTGCACCTCACGCATCGGGAATTGCTGTACCCCTACAGAGCTAGCTGCGGGCAGGCGCATTCTGTAATTGACTAAAGTGTTCACGTTCCCATGCACCGCCTCTGGACTCAACTGAGACCTATGCGTCTGGGTGCAAATGCCATACAGGATGGCCGGGGCCCTATCCCCTCTATAGGCTTGTTCCCATAGCGAGATAAGGCGTTGGGCCATATGGGCCAGCGCATGCTGCTGCATTACTGGTTCATAATCTCGCATGGTGTTCCATATGTCGGTCAGGGTATAGATGGGTTGCTGCATCCACTGGGATGCCTGGACTGCAATGGCCTCCTTCGCCTCAGTTCCTAAGGCTGATCGAGTGAACAATTTCCTACCATCTAATGGACCGGTCGGATGTACTGGAGTTGAAACAGCTGCAAAGGGAGTTGCACTCGCGGAGGAAGAGGTCAGGGTGGAAGGGGAATACATGGCCCCCGGGGACAGCTGTGTTGTTTCAGCTGTCGAGGCCGACAGCAAATTGGGCCATAGGGCCATACTGTTCGAGACGGAAGAGGACAGCCGGGAGTGATCAAGGACCGGCGCAAGGGAGGGGGCCTGAGGCGCTGACGCGACTTTAGTTGCTAAGGAAGCAACTGGCGCCGGTGCGGGGTCAACAGCCGGTGCCCCGGCCGATACAACAGCAGCTGTCACCTCCGGGTACAACCGTTGCGGGACATACGGGGGTGGCGGTCGCATGTCCAGCAGGTCCTCTATCTCATCTTCTGCATTGGGTCGGGCCACATAACTTTTGTCAACTTTCAACCTAAATTCCCGATTCATACAAATCGATTCCTTTCTCTACCCTTGCTCTATCATAGGCTACAGCCTTCTGAGTTACGGTCTGCCCTGCCTTGGCTCTCGCCAACTTCTCTCCCCTCATTCGTCTCTGGTTGGCCTCTTTCTGCCAGGCATTTAAGGCATCAAACATAGATTGCCTGCTGCACCTGGAGAATAGTTGCTCCTGTAAAAAAGCAACTTTCTTTTCGTCAAAGGAACCGGTCTTCGGCCATTGCAACTCTTCATTACCTTTGGTATACTTGTGCCACAGGGTGTTGAACAATATGGGAGCAATTCCGTGCTTCACATACATGAAATGACTAGGACTGCCCTCTGGAGGGGCAGGCTGACTCTCGGCCAACCGAGAGTCGCTGGTCCGACAACAACAACCTAAACAATTCAATTTGCTGAAACATGACATGTTGGTTAGTTAGACAAATACTGATACCACATAACAAACTTTACACCACAAATACCATGTATGTCGACGACACTTTCTGCAGATCACCCTACCAACATTTGATGCATCCAAACAATCGAACGGAGCCCGTCGACTCCCGCTCGTGGAGAATTATTCAAAAAGGATCAACGAGGATCACAACAAGCCGTACCGGCAGAATACAGTCAGACAGGAGTGACCACGGACTGGACTACGGACCATCCCATGGCCTTCCTGGTTCACCACAGAGACTATTCTGATGTAGACCAAGCCGTACTTCAGATGTGTCTCATGGCTACTCAGTTAGGGCCACAGGCATTTCCGAGTGCAATCCGGCCGCGCATTACTCACAAGTAACAACTAGGCATCTGATCAGTATCTCAAAATATCACAAAAAGATCCGCGGGGTCTCTACAGTCAGTCCCTACCGGACCATCCTGCAAGACCTCCGTAATTCTCCTAGGGTCCTCACGACCCCTCAAATCCAATACAGTTAACTGCTCCAAGTGCACCGCCCAACAGCGCGTGCTTCAAACCAATGCACCGCTCAACAGCGCATGTTTCAAATAAACAAACTACTCACCGAGTGCACCCAGGTACGAATGTTCGTTCTTCGCTGCCAACTTCTTACCATCAATACGATCAGCTCCTAGGTCCAGCCTGTAGGACCCCGGTGAAGGGTCACTAGCAGCAGAGGGTGCCCCGAGCGGGAGCGCGGAGCAGACGTAGACTCTCATCCGCCCACCCGGCCAAGACGCCCCCGATCCTCTCACCCGTTTACAGGGAGGGAGAAGACCCTTTCACGGGGTCCCTTCGTGGTCGCCAACTGAAGTAATCTAATAGTAATCCCAAGGGCCACACTTACCAGTGGCCCGCAATATCAAGTCAATAATAAGTAGTTGGCAACGAGGAAGGTTCAAGCGTTTATTGGCCACAACAGAACTCTACATAGAGGAGCACCATCGAACCTCACCCAGAAGGTGTGCCGACGAAGACTGCTGGCTCCTTGACAGAACAACGCTTATATACATTACAGATTCAGCATACAAAGCATTGCAAGTGGAAAAGTACCAGTTAGTCCTAGAGCTCCTAAATGAGCTCATACCATCTGGCCATATAAGGTTACTATCTTGTTCAAAGAAGGTCGGCCGGGTGACTCCCTTTCGTCTCGGGCACAGAGGAATTTAGCTTAGTACTCCCTTCAGCAGATGTGACCTTGAGCCTCGGCCGTAAATACAATTCACCCTGTCTTTAGGCTGGTACAAGCTAAATCATACAGATAGCATTAACAGAGAGCCACGTGACGTAGGCCTAGTCAGTCGCGATCCAATATGGCTGAACTATGGCTTTTCGGCCCTTTCCATCATGCCGAGTACTATAGAGAATAGGCCACCTTAAGGAGCGGTTCTATGGACATACGGGAGAACACAATCCTAGATACGTTATGCTAACTTCATATACTGGCCTGAATCCCACACCACTCCAGATAGAATCAAGGTGTAACATCCACTTACATTCCCTAAGGTTGAGAATGGCACCAATGTTACCTCCTCTAGGGCCAAGGGAGGCTTTCTCTAGTACTACCCATCGTATATCATCCGGATTATGGTTCATAGCGAAACGTTCCACAAAGGGTGCTCCCTGTGTTCCACATCGTATCCGGCTACAGTGCTGGAGGACCCAGGCCTTGATCTTCTGTTGGGTCTGGCCTATGTAAATGAGATCACATGGATATAGAATTCCGTAGATTGCATTATTCGTGTTACAGTTGGAAAAGGTTTTAAGAGGGATCACATGGTCCCTGTAGATGAAGTTTTTTCGTTTGGTGGTTGGGCATGCTTTGCACTGCCCAAATTTGAAATGGCCATTGATAGGTGGTAGATTCCACATGGATCTGATTGAGGGTGTTTCAGGAGTCTCTAGAAAGGAACGGACGACGTATTCCCTGATGCTTTTGGCTTTTTTGAAGGAGTGCATAGGAAGACTATCTTGCTCTATGTCATCTGCTATTAAGCCCCAATGTTTGTTGATAGTTTTCTTTATGCATGACTTTGAGTCGTAAAGGTCGTGACGCAAATCATCCTCTCCATGGGTCCTGTGTCTTTCTCCTTAGGCGTGAGTAGGTTCTCACGTGGGCTTAACCAGGCCCTCTTCAGCGCCCTCTTAGTGAGCCTCTTGGGGTAGCCTTGCTTTATCAGATGGTTCCGCAAATCCTCTGACTGTACCATGTAGTCACTCTTCTTTGAGCAATTCCTGCGGATGCGCTGAAATTGCCTGTATGGGAGGTTGTCTCTCAATCCTTGTGGGTGGTGGCTATTGTACCTCAGGAGGGAGTTCCTTTCTGCAGGTTTACGGTACAAAGTAGTGTAGAGTTGGTTGCCCTCTACTTTAATTGTTATGCCCAAAAAATCTATGTGGCTCTGGTGGGACTGGATAGTGAACTGAATGTCGGCGCTTCTTTCATTGAGCCAGCAGTGGAAAAGGCCCAGTTCTGTTGAGTCACCAGTCCAGATCAACAGTATATCATCAATATACTGCCTCCATAGGGATACCTTCGTCCAGGTAGGGATTTGTGTCACCAAATATGAAAGCTCTTTCAAAATTGTCCATGAAAATAACGACCAGATCTGGGGACGAAGGCAGACCCCAATGCCACTCCGTTTGTCTGAAAGTAGAAACATCCATTGAAAAAGAAAAAGTTCTTCATCATGGCAATGCGAAGAAGGTCTACGATGAACTCAGTAGGCACTCTCATTGGTGCCACTCGTTGGTCAAGGACTTCGCGGATAACCGTTGTGGTATGCTTGTGTACAAGGACACAACGTCACAGGTCACCAGGAGTTGGCTGTGGGGATCAAAGGCGCGTCTGTCCACAAGATTGATAGTTTGCATGGTGTCCCTGAGGTATGCCTGCGTTGCCTCTGCTATGGGTTTGAGGAAATGATCAATATACCGGCTCAGAGGCTCCAGCATCGAGCCACATCCTGAGACAATAGGCTGGCCAGGTGGTTGCAGGGGATTCTTATGTATCTTCGGTAGTGTATACAATGTGGGTAAACAAGGTTTCTTCTGATTCAGATATGTGAACTCATGTTTTGTTAAGTAGCCATCTTCCAAACCCCGAGTGGTAATTTTCAGTATCTCTTGAGCTAGGTCCTTAGATGGGTCTGCACCGACTCATATAGCTCACTCCGTCTTGGAGTTGGTTCAAGATTTCAGCTTTGTATTTGTTGACATTCTGCACCACAATGGCCCCACGCTTGTCTGCCGGCTTAATAACTATGCCCTTGTTATTCTTCAATGTTGTTAAAGCATACTTTTCCAACTTAGTGATATTATACTTGGAGTGCTCATGTTCCTTCAGTATCTTGGATATATCTCTCAAGACAGCGCTCTCATATGTTAGGATCTTGTTAGTCATACGGTTTGCTGGTGGGACAAATGTAGAAGGAATCCTAAGACCCGTCTGGGAGGTTGCAACCGTTGGTGGTGACTGCTTGAATGAATATCTCAGACAAATTTTCCTGAAAACCGGAGGAGTTCACTCTTAAGTGCGAATTCATTAGGGCGGGCTGTTGGTGCAAAGGAAAGGCCTATGCTCAAAATATCGGATTCCTCATCTCTCAGCGTGTAGAAAGAGATGTTAACAATAGGATTCTCCGTTCTTCCTACCACCTGTAGGCCTTGCTTCGGGGGTGTATCTCTCCATGGTTCTCTGGCTGGAACCTGACCTGCTTCTGTGCATTGCCCCAGCCTCTGTCCCAGCTGTTGTTGTTCACCGGCTGTCCATGTGCTTGACCTCTGAGCCAACTCCTGCCTCGACCTCTGGGTGGTCTCCATTGACCCTCCCCTAAAAATGAAGGAGGGTAGGGTCTTTGGGGTTGGTAGGCTCCTTGGGCTGGGTAGCATGGATCTTGGTAACTAGAGTTCCCACTTGTTCCTGGTCGATCACTATCGCTGTCTGTACTGTAGGATGAATTCAAAATGGTTGTGAAGTTCCTGGATCCGCGGGAGCCTCCACGTCCTCTTTGGTTAAACCTTCCCTGCCCGTCCTGTTTGTAGTAATCTTCTAGAAGATACGGGTAGGTATTCTTCTTCTCATACTAACGGATATCCTTTGCCAATTTCTCAAGGTCCTTGGTCTAGGCGGTTGTCTCAAAATCTTTTAGAGTATTGCCAAGGTGTTCCAAAGCGTCTTTGGCGTTAGCAAGTGTATAGTCACCCGCTATCTAATTTTTAGGTGCAGCGATCTGGCTGAGCAGAAGCTGTACCTGTTCAGCTGCTGTCTCTACTCCCAGCACCATCCAGTGCCGGGAGCAGTTGTTGGCCACGTAACTGAAGCCCTCCTTGAACTTGGGTACGTCTACGAAGATGGCTGGTTCGTTGAGTGCCTGCAAACCCACGGGAATAATGTTAGCATGTAGATACTTGGTAAGCAGGTGCCCATGAAGACGAGTTCATACCAATTTTTTCTCTAGACATTCTGAACATGCGATCTTGTCATTAAGCGTGAAGTCAATGTTGGGGGTGGTTGCAGAGAGAAAAATATTCGTAGGATCCTGTATCAGCTGATTGATATATTCTTCCGTATATGAAAGGGTCTCACTCTCAAACATATTTACAAAATGTTGACTGAATCAACAATAAAATAACCTCGCAGGTGTGCACCTGGTCTGAGATAATTACCTCAGAAGGGTAGACCCAAAATTATTCTCTGGGACCTGGGTGCAAGACAATACATAGGGGCAATGGTCCCAGAAAGACAACCATACACTGTATGAAGATAGCCTTAGAAACATGGGGGCATATTATCAAGGACGGCGTTAAAAATTATCGCCGGTTTAGCGGTAGAAAACTGCCGCTAAAGCGGCAATAATGGGCTTGATAATATGCCCTGGTGAATTCCCATAGAAGCCCATGTTCTGGTGTGAACATGGGCTTCTATGGGAGAAAGCTGCAAGGCATTGAGCGCCTGCATGCTCGCGTTTGACACATGGGAGTGACAGCTTTATGTAAACAGCTGTCCCCCTGCCTTCCGGTTCGCTCTACTCGAACGGAGGCTTTCATCAAGAGGAGAGGTGAGTCTCTGTCAGGCACCGGCCCATCCTTTTCAAGAAGCACTTTATTTTGAATATGTGTCATTCGGTATGACTGATTCCCTTTACCCCGGGTTTATTTATTCTCTAGACGTAAAGTTTCATCGGAGCCGAGAGGCCCGTTTCCAGTAATCAGTTATTTTCACTTGACATGCCAGGTTAGCAGCTGCTGTATTAACACACTGCCATTGCCTCTTTCTAAATTGCATTTATATATTACTATACCCTTGACTTTCAGATACTTCTTTTACCTAGTACCATGGTATTTTGATCTTGTTTTCGCGCATTTTTTCATTCTCATCTATGTTTTGAACATAATTGCGCTAGGTGCTAATTCGCTCAGTCCTTTCAATTAGTGGTCCTTTTTTTCCATTCTTACAGACCCTTCCTTTTATCAGCACAACCGGAGATAAAATTTAAAGTTTTCAATATAGGAAGTAAGAGTCCTTGTGATGTTTTTGGTTTTATTATTTCTTGACACAAGTGTTCGGTCCACACTTATTCTGCACCTCAATCCTTTTAGGTGCCTTGGTCACTCTCTCGCCACAGGAGCCAGCGCGCCCGTCTATGCCCCTAGCCTGAGGGCGGAGGCATTATGGTAATATTGACTTTTGGATTTAATCCTTTGTTGGAGCAATTTACCTTTGCTCGACACAAATCATGTTTCTAAGGCTATCTTCATGTCTTTTTAGGTCATAACCCCTCCCACCCCCACTTTTTTGTCCTGAAGAAGACCCTGACGTATGGAATGCAACAACCTACAGCTCCATAGGGTCGAAACGTCAACATTTTACTCCACAAGCCAGCAATCAACAGATATTTCATAATGTGCAACTGTTGAAAACATGGTGTCATATTGTTTATATTGAAATGGAGATTGATTGGCCCAATGAATGAGTCTCATGTATCATAAATAACATACTGCTTTTGATTGGCACTTTTATCCTTCAATCACTTTCCGACCCTCACTGATGCACCATTACCCGACCCTCCCTTCTCCCATCCCTCACCGTGCTCCCGTCTTGGGACATTGTCGTATATAATAATATGTCAATATTTCCATTAAGAGAACATTGCTCAGTGTTATTAAACACTGTGTCCAACAAAATACCTTGTGTTCTATGTTCTATTTTGAATATTTGTTTTGAATTTGTTTACAGTGTAATTGTTGTCTTTCTTGGACCATTGCCCCTACGTATTGTCTTGCACGCAGGTCCCAGAGAATAATTTTGGGTATACCCTTCTTAGGTAACTGCCTCCTGCTGAAGTCTCAGGGATACTAGACTTCACTCCCAGCTCCCCCCTGAATTCCTTGCTGGGAATTCTGTCTGCAGAAGCATGCGTATTGTTGGAATCTGGAAACGCGACTCAACGAGAAGAAGCGTGTCACACCAGCAGCTGTTGCCGTTGCATCATCGGAGCAGCGTGTTGCCACCGCAAGGGTCGCTGTTGCAACACCGGAGAAGCGTGTCTCGTCACAGCTGTTTGTCGTTTCATCACCGGAGAAGCGTGTCACAGGGCTGTCACGGCTCAGAAGTTCCAGAGACGCCGCACGGCCACCGGGCGTGCACGCATCGTCTTCACGTCGTCGCATCACATCAAAGACACCTTCTTGTCGCATCGCACCGGATCGTCGCATTGCATCGAGGCGCCATCTTGTCGCAAGGCAACCAGAACGCAATGTGAGATCGACGCATCACCTCCTATCTGGTAAGGAACAGATGCATCGCCTACTTTGCACAAGCACTGAGGAACAGACGCATCGCCTCCCCCGAAGCAAGGAATCAACGCATCGTTCGCCCTGTGAACCTTTTGTTTATCTTGGGTGACGCATCCAAAGGTACTTTGTGAGAAACGTGTCGCATTTACCATTTACTAAGCTATTTCTACCATGTAAAAGTCATTTTCTTAATACTGTATTGTGGACGTTTGTCGTTTGGGTCTTGTGTTAAATCTATATAAAGAATACTTATTTTTATAAAACCTGTGTGGTGTCCATCTGTAGTGTTTTCACTGTATTACTGTATGTGCTCACAAATGCTACCACGGGGTTGAGCAGGGGTTATTTTAGGAGTCTAGCCCTTTACCCTGACTAGAAGCAAGGGTCTCTATTTGGACAAAGGTGCAAACCATTGCCAACTAGAGACCCCCAGTTTTAACATAGCCATTGTAGTCAATGGCAGTAACCACTATAGGTCAGTGACGCTTTCAGCATCATGGTTTGGGAGCTGGAGTCTCTGACCCTGCATGAGAGCCGCTCTCTGTCATTCACAGGAGTAGAACCCAACCTTTCCCATTCGTCACACGTAGGAGTGGATGCAAGCATGTGTGATCCGGTGTCTTGTTTTCGTTAATGGTAAGTGTTAGAATGCTAATCTTCTATTATGTATATTGTGTTGAGACCTCTCACCACAGCAACCTCCCTCACTGTGTCACCACAGACTCTGGCTGTACGTCGCTGGCCCTGTTAGAATTGTAGCTGCGGCATTTGTCTTCCGCGAGATGGATCCACAAGAAGAGCAGGCCAGGGTCTTGTTCCCTTGTGAACTTAATCCAAATATCCGAATCAAGCGGAAAGTGAGAGAATGGGCTTACAGTAGACAGTTCTCTGCTGTATGAGATTACAACTGGCCCTATCTTCATGCCCTTAACAACTTTAATGCTATGAAAAAGACAAGGGGACCCAAATACAATCAGTCAGGGACCTTGGGTAAGTTAACTGTTTCTAAAGACAATGGTCCCTAGATAATATTCAGATTCAAGTAAATAAATATAGACTCAGTCAATACAATATACCTCTGTCCAGCTGGACAGAGAATTAATATGCAATTAAAAAATATTTTTCAGACAATACACGAAAACAATATAAGTGGGACACAAGCCTGCATCCAACTTAGCAAGAAAGGACGTACAACATAAAGTAAGGGGTTCAGGCAAAAAGAGTCTGTTTGTTTAAAGCGCATTTCAAATGAAACAAACAAAATGTACATGAGACACCATTACACATTTAACATAACAATTTGAAAAGTATATATGGTGTGGAAAGTGTCAACGGCGTTTCGATCCATTAAGAAGGTACTGGGATCATCTTAAAATAGGATGCCTGTTTACAATAGCCTGTAATTGCTAGAACCATGGGAAATAGAAATGAAAAGCAGAAAAAAGAAAGGAAATAACATTACATTAAAATTGGGCAATTGGAAGTACAGTAAATCCAAAGTGCTCGTGAGGTTGTCTCTAGTGTAGTATCTGACGTGAGGAGCGGCACTCCTAAAAAAGAGGACGTGCACGTGAATCAACTGTGCTATATAATATAAAGAGAAGAAAAAAAGAATAGAAAAAACGTAGTAGAACCAGGGATCAGGTAGGCGGCGATGGCATGATCAGGCTAGTCGTGGAAGAAATGGTAAGAATAATTCTATTGGTAGCCGTGAAGTGGGTCAGAGAAGACAGAGAAGGTGCAGGAAAACTGAGAAAACGATGTTACCTATGTGATTGGCAAAACTGGCCAGTGGACGTACGCCCTGAGTGGGGAGCGTGGCCTCAACGTGGAGAGAGTATTCATAAGGCACTGTGGCAGTAGGGGCAATCAAGGAAAAAGATTGGAAATCACTAATAGTGCTGTGATTAGTGATTGAGTGCGCTGTGTGCTCATGTATGGCTCAGACTTACCTATTCAATGTGGGATGAGGCGCTGGAATGCGCAATGGCACAAGAGGGAAGAACCCAAACAATGGGGATGATGCTGTGACAGTTGGGGAGCCTTCTGGATATGAGAGGGCGTCAGGTGTCTAGCAAGTTGTGGCGGGAATGCGTGCTTACCAG
The DNA here is from genome assembly GCF_964204655.1 of Triturus cristatus. Classification (NCBI taxonomy): domain Eukaryota; kingdom Metazoa; phylum Chordata; class Amphibia; order Caudata; family Salamandridae; genus Triturus; species Triturus cristatus. Next base: position 1,026,443,128 of record NC_140588.1, on the reverse strand, counting down.
GGATAAGTTAAATTAGCACTCACAGTCAGGAGAAGGTAGTGACTTGCCAGGAAGGATCCTAAAGAACAGCAGTGATCAATTGGAGATAATGCACAACACGTTCTAAAACATGAGAATGGCGAGAGTTTAAGGCACGCTTACCGAAGGTAATGGAATGCCGGAGTGGACATGTAGAGTTAAACGAGCCGCGTTTGCAGTCTCGAGCCGGGATGCGGGCCAAAATTATAAGGGAAACAATGGGGGGTGGGGGGTTTAAAAACCCCATTGCTAGTAATTCAACAGGACAACAACGACACGCAGGATCAGCGTGCTTACCGGGTAGGGTCTCGATCTTGTCACAGCGTCTGCTTCTGGTCACAGAGCTACGTGAACCGGGCAGGAGAGTACATATGGAGTTTCATTGGTGGAAAGGGGTCAGGTGACCAGGAAGACTAAATATAGAAGATGGACCGATTGATTGCAAAACGTGCGGTCATCTTGAAAAGAGAAGAGTGATGTATTTGCGCGCTATTTACTAATGAATGACGAAGTAAAGGGACAGAAAGGGGTACTTTAGAATGACATAGAATGACATCGAGGATGTGGTTAGGTGGGGAGAAGACACAAGTGCGACAGGAGCAACATAGAAAAAGTAAAAAACAGTGATATAGGGCATAGAGGGAACAGCACTTGGTAGGAAGTGAGAAGGGTATTTTTAAAAAACAGTATAATTCTGTTCGAACCATAAAACATAGGGCAGTTAGAAGGTTAATGTCTGAATAATAGGGCCAAAGAACGCAAAGATACTCATTACAGTCAAAATTAGATCAAAGAAGTCCAATCCTCAAAAGCGATTAAGTGTGTACACTTCTAGTCCTCAAAACCCATTTTAGCTCCTCCTTGTTAAGGAGCTGAGAGATGTCTGCACCCCTTGGTGGTGGTTTAATCACGCTGATGATTCTCCATCGTATATCATCTTCAGTGTGTCCTGCTGCCTGAAAGCGTTCAACGAGAGGAGCATTTGTTGTATTGCAGCGTACTCTGCTGTGGTGCTGACAGATCCGCATACGTGCCTTCTGTGTGGTTTGACTGATGTAAATCTTGTTACAAGGACATAGAATTACATAAATTACATTACAGGTGTTGCAATTTGAGAAGGCTTTATATTCCATCTTGATCTTATCAAAGACAAATACATTACCTTCAATCGTAGATTGGCAAACAATACAATCACCACATTTAACATGTCCTATCAATGATGGTAAACCCCAGAGTTCATTTAGTGTCCCTGTGGTTTTTGTGGATGGTATAGCGGCATGTACTAGGTAGTCCTTCATATGTTGAGTACCCCTGCATTCAAAACTTCCCAGTGCTTGGTGATACTTTATGGATGGAGTGAGAGGCTCACACAGACCATACGGTTCTGTGGTCGTTTATCTTTAGGTTCTAAAAGTACCAGTGGACAGTACCATGCTCTCTTGAGCGAGTTGCAGACCAGCATGCGGGAATAGCCTCTTGATGTCAGTTTATTGCTGAGGACTTTGGCCTCGCGAAAGTAGTCCTCCTTTAGTGAGCAATTTCTCCTGATGCAGAGAAACTGTGAGTAAGGGAGTGAATCCCTGAGGGCACGGGGATTATGACTATCATATCTAAGGAGCTTGTTACGCTCTGTGGGCTTCCTGAATAAACTAGTAATCAGTACCTCATCCTTATATTGGATTTTCAAGTCGAGAAAAGGGATAGTGGTCTTACTGTGTGTCAAGGTAAAATTAAGTCCTTCACAGTTGTTAGTTAGCCAATGAAGGAACTGTCTCATGATGGTGTCAGATTCTTGCCAAATCATAGAGATGTCATTTATGTACCTTTTCCACAATGCCATCCCATTGCAGAACGGGTTCACAGGCGACAGTATACGATTGGTTTCAATGTCATCCATACAGAGTATGGCTAAGTTTGGAGGAAAGACGGCACCCATAGATGTTCCCTTGACCTGCTCATAGTAGTCATCCAAGAGTAAGAAGTTCTTAGTGAGGCAAATTTCCAGGAGCTCAAGTATAAAGATGGTTGGAACTGCGTGTGGACGGGGTCATTTATTGAGGACTCGTTCGATGACAAGGATGGAGTCAATTTGTGGTATATTGGTGTAAAGCGATTCCACATCTAATGTGCATAAGGTGTCGGATGTGGGTTCGAACAGATGGAAATTAATCATAGCCATGCTGTCTCGTATGTAGCATTGCGTTTCAGGTAGAAAATCCTTAATGAAAAGGTAAACCTACTGGCCCAGTGGTTCTAGGATAGAGCCACAGCCCAATACTGTGGGCTGGCCAGGGGATCCATTCTGTTTTTTATGAATCTTAGGTCGAGTGTAAATTACAGGTGTACGAGGTGATTTGGTATTCAAAAATTGGTGTTCATGTTTGCTAAGAAACTCATGTTCAAAACCTTCTTTAGTAACTTAAAGGATGAGTGTCTTTAGTTCCTTGGTAGGGTTGGTTGGAAGTCTACAGTAATGGTCAGTATTCGCCAGCTGTCTCAGGATTTTGTTTTTATATATTCATCTCTTTCTTGGAAGACAATACCTCCCCCTTTGTCGGCGGATTTTATGACAAGGGTAGGATTATTTTTCAGAATGGAGAGTGTCTTTTTCTCCTCCATCGAGATATTATTTTTTTTGTTTAAACATTTTTTTATTGTTTTCTTACCAACATCCCAATACAATTCCCACAAGAGCACCAGCAACTCACCGGAGAGTAGTACATATGACATTTCAGCCAGTTATGCAGTGGGAAAGTTACACTTCCCGCGTGGGCTCCCCCTCCCACTCCCTCCCGCGACCCATGTCAGTGTGTCCTCGTCTTCCTGTCCCCCCCTGGAGAGACCCCCCCATTACCATGACGCATGTAGGGGTATTCAAACCTATCTCTATCAGCTCGGGCGTTCCCCCGGGTTCAGCCGTGTTGAATGTGTCCACCCACCACCGTGACCCCCTTCCTACTCTACGCTTATCGCTTCCTCCTGTCGGTCTGGTATGCTCCCCTCTCCAATGTTTTCTGACATCAGCCCCTGAAGTTCAACCACCAGTGACTCCCATGCACGGGCCGTCGCTAACGCCTTTTCGTCGTTCCTCCTATGCGCTAATTGCAAGCGAAGTGTGCCCCCCGCGCCTGCCCATTTCGCGAACGCTGTCCTCCACCTCCGAAAGCTAGGCCCCACCCTTGACTTCCAGCGCATGGTGAGCTCCCTCTTGGCCATAATCAACCCTAAGTCACAGAACTTGCTAGTAACCCTCGTGCGGCGGGTGTGGGGGAACCAAAGCAACAGGCAGGCCCCCATCTCAAATTCGATGTTGCGATCTGTCACTTGGTTCAGGCATTCCGTGACGTCTTCCCAGTAACTACCCAGCGCCGCGCAAGACCAAAACATATGGCGAAAAGCAGCCCCATCTCCCCCACACTGCGGGCACTGAGAATGCGTGCCCCCAAAATATTGCAATATCTTAACTGGCGTTAGGTATGCTCTGTGCAGTGTAAAGAACCTCCATCGAGATATTAAATGGAATGAATCGGTGAGACGTTTCCAATCGGGTAACGTCATTGAGAACTAGTTTCTCAAATGTGAGTATTTCACCTGCAATCATGTTAGCAAAGGGCGAAAATGTAGAGGGGGTCTCAGTGGCCCTAGCTTCATGCCCTTAACAACATTAATGTCAAAAACATGGATTGATTTATGAACAATGAGTGTTAAAAATGTTAAGGCATCAATGCATGTCAACGGTTTAGTTACTCTATTATTTCAAGTTTTACTTAATCTTGGCTTCCTCAAGAGTCAGCTATTTATCATGTTGTGTTTCTTTCTGTATTTTTTCCGTGCATACTTTGAGCTGTGCAGGTGATTATGAGGGGCTTTGACTTAGAGCTCTGAGGCTGACCTTTCTACAGAGCACACAGATCAATGGTCATGTATTCCAGATGTAATTTCAATGTTGTGGAAATGTGTGTGAAGGGGTGGACAGATGTCAAAATATTTAGAGGGCAAAAGCAAATCAATTACTTAAATGTGAGTGAGTGAAGTGTATGTTTGGAAGTGGTAAAGTGAGGGAGATGCAAAGAAGTGCATTGGGGGAAGAGTGAAAAGAGGGTGCTGAAGAGGAAAGAGAGGTGGTTGAAGATGTGCAGATATGTTTTACATTTTTGTCTCTGGAGGAGGATTTAGCATGGACGCTACGTTTCTCCATTAAGCTTGCCTGCGCTGCGCACTAAACTAGAAACATTCATACCAAATCTGACCTTTACCCCTACCGCTTTCAAATGTCACCAGCCACCACTGGTACCAGCCTCACATTTTATGTTCCCCGAAATTACTCAGTGTTCCCCCAGCATCAAAACAGTCGCTCATTCACAAATATTTGTGTGTACGTTAGGTGTGCAAAAATAGAAGCTCTCAAAATACTGTATCCTGATTAACAGGATCAGGATAACTGTAATTTTAGAATAGTAAACTGCACTTACCACTTTAACAAAACTGTTTTCACTATTGTACCTTGGTTTTAGGAACAAGAAAGCAGCAGTTGGTAGTAGGTAGTGGCATCCAGAATGTGTGGAGTTATTTACCGACATGAAAAACTTTGCATAGGGAAAAGCAATTACTCTGAAAGAAAAATAGTTTCCATGAGGAGAAAACAATATATAAAAATTAAATGTTTAAATGCACGTGTCCACCCAACTTACCTATGCAGATTTTCCACCTTCCCAACTGTGTGTTACCCAGCAGAAGTACTCCCTAAAATCTATGATTTCAGGAAATATGTAAATCGCCAAAAAGTTAGACATATACCTGATTTCCTTCAGCAGGGCTTTGTGCATTTTGCCCCGGGTTTTGAAACGTGCAATACAGTCAACTAGAGCATCAGCAAGGATAAGGAAGTAAGTCTATGTATCATGCCTAATGCAAGGGAAAAAGACAGCAGAAGGAACAAGCAACAGCAAAGTCAGCAGGCCTTTTTTTTTTTTTTTTTAAACAAAAATTACCAAGGTCAATAGATCTGCATTGTCACTGAAAATGATAGCCAGACCTATAAGCTGTGGAAATGCTTGGTCTTTTGCCCTTTCTGTACTCTGTATCCACTAACGACACAAGAACTAGAAAACACACAAAAATCAGTCAATGGTGGTATGTGCATGAGTTTTGAAAAGGTGCATTTGGAACTTTCCGGATCCCTCTGGTAGGCAGCGTTTAATTTGAGCTGGTGGTTGCAGGTGGGGCCCATCAGCAAATATTTTTGGGCACCAGCATTTATTTGCTCTAAATCAGATTTTGACCCAGAACAAAGAGAGATAAAAACTCAAATGTGGGGAAAAGAAAGACAGAAACCTTGTGACAAACTGAGAAAAAAGGGGCAAAAAAGAATGTGCAGGAGTGAGTGACAGGGGCTATGATGGAATAAAGATGCATTAGACAGAATCAAGACCATGCTTGGTGTTCAGCACCACAACCTTCTGCAGCACCCGCTGCCACTTCTGAGCAAATGTTTGAGGCATGGCACTTACTGTTTTACAAATTAAGAACTGCTGGTAGGGTTGTTACAAGAGGTTCCTACACTCAGACATAAGTCATTGTTGTACATGATTGAACTAGCTAGGTTATTGGTAGAGGTCCATTTAGACCGAAACAAATCTTTTCTGTAAAAGGCTGAAGTACCATAGAGGAATGCTAAAGGTCTCTGGAATAAGAAACAATCTTTTTCTTAGGTAATTACAACAGCTTTCTTGAATTGGAACTAAAGAATCAAAACTGGATGTCCTACCTCTATTTAAAACTCAGCCCAACTAAAACAGAATTCCTTTTGATCTAACCTCCGAAAGCAAAAACTCCAGTTCAATAATGGATTTCTAACCTTCCTCCCCTGGATGGTTGCCCCACTATTGTACTGAGTGCCAGATCACTCGGCATCACCCTTGATAATCATTTCAATCTTCTGTGCTACATTGCAGCCATGGCCAACGGCGCACAACTCCAACTTAAGCAGATTTGGGGCATCAGACAATTGATTCTGGAACAAGAAATCAAAATAGTGGTGCAGTCACTCATTTTCTCCAAAATAGATTGTGGAATTGCCCTTCTCTCAGGTGTTACCAACGTTCACCTAGGCCCACTGAGACTGACTTTGCATGCTGCAGCACACTTTGATTTAGGTCTCAAGAGATTTAACCACATTTCCCCAGCCCTGCTTACTATTCACTTGCTCCCCAGTTCAATAATGGATGTCTAACCTTCGTCCCATGGATGGTTGCCCCACTATTTTACTGAGTGCCAGATCACTCGGCGTCACCCTTGATAATCATTTCAATCTTCTGTGCTACATTGCAGCCATGGCCAACAGTGCACAACTCCAACTTAAGCAGATTTGGGGCACAGACAAATGATTCTGGAACAAGACATCAAAATAGTGGTGCAGTCACTCGTTTTCTCCAGAATAGATTGTGGAATTGCCCTTCTCTCAGGCGTTCACAAAGTTCACCTAGGCCCACTGAGACCGACTTTGCATGCTGCAGCACACTTTGATTTAGGTCTCAAGAGATTTAACCACATTTCTCCAGCCCTGTTAACCATTCACTGGCTCCCCATTGAAGTGTGGGCCCAATTAAAAATTGCTTGCATTACACGCAGGTAGATACACTCCTATTCACCATCCTATCTAAATGAGAAACTGAAAATCTCCAGAGCAAATAGGGATTCCAGAAATGCCCAAACCCTGCTACTGGAACCCCCACCTTCAGACGAGATCAATATATGAACCAGTCTTTCTCTAAAAATGGCACTAAAATCTGGAACTCTTTGCCTCCCTCCCTCTGTCTAACCACCTGCCTGGCAACCTTCAAAAAGGACCTCTAGCTCCTCCTATTTGACAGACATCTTTGTTATTTCACCCTCGACCAGGCCTATGTACCCACTCAACAGTGATCTGACCTACCTTCGTTAGTCGATGCTTTAACTGGGTATTTCCTCTGCCCATTTGCTGTAGTTGTTTTTTGTATTTACTTCTTCACACATCCATTTAAGTAATCGTGTGAGTTTAATTACTAATAATGTAACCCTCTGTAACCATTATATGCTGCTTGTTGTAAAGGGCTGCGAGCCATGTTCGCGCTATATAAAATTGCAAAAATAAATTGTATTTTCTGTAGTATGATACAGTAATTGTAGTCCTTACTTGAAGCCACTGGAGCTGAGATAAATATTTTCTGCACCACGCTGCAGTAGTTTAGGTCGGTACTAAAAGTCTCTGGACTCAGACACAACTTGTTTTTGCTGCAGGCTGTAGTACCTGAGGTTCACACTAGGGACCCCTTGAGACTGCATTACTTTAGTTCATTAACAGAGGTCTCTGGAGTCAGAATCAAGCCTTTTCTAAAACAGGCTGCAGTACCTTAGGCTATTATTAGAGATGCATGAGTCAGACACATATATATGAAACCTAGACTTTAATCAAATGACACATAAATTGGATTAATTCTGGTCACCAGTCTCACCCACAAGAAGCACATTGCCAAAAAAGACAAAGATGGGCAGGTAACAGATATCTTTTCTTTTTTTGTAACATTGATTTAGTTGCAGAAAAAATCAAATTTACAAGAGAACCATGAACTTGCCGGTAATATAAGATGGACTACAATGTCTGGAAATGCAGACAAATAAATTGTTGAAAATTTGACTGAAGAATGATGGCCTCAGCAACGCCTAAATGGTAAGGCAGTCACAAGCAGTCTGAACAATGCGATAGAATAGCCAGCCATATACATCATAGAAAAGGGATACTCATGGGAAGGAGGAAAAGGGGAATGAGGGGGTCATGGGGCCTTTGGAATAAAGATACATAATTACAGGTTTGTAGGCCAAAAGGTGGAGGATTAGTCGCACCTACAGTCTGGGTTTGCATGTTGATTATACAGAAATCAAACTTAAGAACAGAATGCTACTACAAAGAACCATTGACGTAATTAACAATAATGAGGTAAGACTGTATTGCATCTCTTTTGCCTACCTTCCCATTCCTTGCTCCTAAAGGCAGGCGTGGGAGGGAGCATGCGGGGGACCGTAGGGCATAGTGACCTCCATTGGATGAAGGCAATTCGCTGAATTGTACTAGGAGGAGTAGACAGGAGAAGCAGGGCTGTGAGCAGGGATAGGTAGCGGGGAAGGGCTGCAGCCGATGACTATGAGAATGGGAGGTCAGTGGAAATGCAGGCAGGAGTCGCAGGCTGATCGCGGTTCAAGCCGGCAATAGCGAAGGCCCACCGGGGAGGGGAGAACTGGCATGCAGAGAAGTCCCTGTGGTGGCAATGTCTTGAACAGCCTGTGCGTTCGGGAGCCTCATAGTCATCGGGCAAGGAAATGCAGGGGCCAACTCCCTTTTCTATACAAAGTGATACAGTTTTATTGAGAAAACGAGTAAGAACTTCTGTTCAAACTCTTGCACTCTCTAAATGGTGGTGACACCCTGCTCCATTGCCTCCAAGACTCCACAACGGCAACATTTAAGGGCATCCCACAGGCTGCAGTATGTCTCATCGTGGGCCTAAATAAATATGACCACATCACTCCCATCCTGATTGAATTCCATTTGCTCTCTTTGCTGGTCGACACCATCTTCAACACCAGATACATCATTTACAAAGCTGTCACAAACTACATCCTGGTTACCTTGTAAACAAGCTCACCATCTCTGGTGGTTCTTGAAGCACCCACAGCCAAGAAACCATCAGACTGCAGACTATGAAGTGTAATCTATGCATCCAGGAACAACATCCCCACACCCCTCAGGACTGAACCAATACTGATCTACTTAGAAAAAAGTTAAAGAGGAGGATGAGAAAAGTGTTGGCCCCTTACTGAATTCATAGTAGGAGTGCATTATATTCACTATTAGTCTGCACTCCCATATACTCAGTGTGACTAATACATGAAAAAAAGAAAGAGTAGTACAAGATGTTAATGTATCCTCATGACTAACACAAATCAGATGTGTACGATAGAAGGTAACTGACAAGATTGTGATTTAATACTTATTCAAGGGATAACAAACTGGATGTGTTTTCTAATTTTGTTTATTATTATACTTGTGACACTACCATTTTAAGATTTGCCACTTGTGACTTTTAGGATATATATCAAAAGTACAGCTCATTTTTGTAGCTGGCTGCACATAATATAATTGTGCGTTGCAAATTTAGCCTAACTGTAGGCCTGAAATCCATTTCTAATTTATTTTCAGTAACGCTTGAATTCATGTTTTGCTTGCACTGTGGAGTGTTACATGTATCTTGTGTTCCCACTGCAGGTGAACAAGGATCCAATAGTTGAGAGAAAGAGTTTTTGTTCCTAGTAGGCAGAGAAACCTGAGAAGAAGAAATATGATAACAGATGGGGACAAGTTCTCGTCAGAGAAGATGGCACCAAGGACGTGCAAAATAACTCAAAGTGTGAGCATATGGGTGGAGAAAAGAAGCAGGAGGAGGATGGAATAATGGAAAAATACAAGTAGTTCTGTGGGAGGTGCCTTTATTCAGTGATTGCTTTTGTTGTAATGTAGCTACAGGCAGCTGACACTTTTTGCTTTAGGATGCCTTGAGGTACAGACCTAATTCTTTTTTTTTTGTTTAATAATTTTTTATTAAATTTTCAAGGATAAACAAAAACAAAAAGTAAACACATTATCAGAGCAGAAAACAAATTATAAATAATAGATAAACAATCAATATATAAGTGTAGGGTGAGAAAGTAATAGAGGAAAGAAAAAGGAAAGGTGAAAGAAAGGAAAAATAAATATAAAAGAGAATAAGAAAGACAAAGTAAATGCTCAAGAATCAAATAAGAGAATAAAAAGAAGAAGCAGTCTAAAACATGGGTGCATGTGTAGAAAGATAAGATGTAAATGGTAGCCAGAGAAGATCAGATGTAATTTTCTGAGAAAGAGTGGAGGAGGAGACATTAGCAATTCTATGTTCAGCACAAATAAAGTTCCACCAAGTCAAAGAAGATACTTTGGAATTATCCTTCCAACATGACCCAATAACTTTGAATGCTGATGCAATAAAAAGGTCAAACAATAGGGAAATAGGAGTATAGTCATCCAAATCAGGTGAAGATGAACCTAGAAAAATATTTTGTAATGATAACGTAATGTAACATTTAAAAATGTTCATGCATGTAGAACAAATAGATTGCGAAAAAGTCAATACATTAGAACATTCATGGAGTTGATGTCTTAAAGTGCCGGTATATTCAGAACAGGGCCAGCACAAAGGCGAAGAGGAAGGGGAAAACTTGGATTTACAAACAGGAGTAATAACTGCTCTATTGTAAATAAAATAGAGAGATTGAATTATACGAGCAGCGGTAGAAACTTTTAATAACTTAGACCATAATTTATCCCAAACAGCAACAGGAAGTGATAAGGATAAGTCTGTTTCCCAAGCAACTTCAGTAAGAGATTGAGGTCTTTCAGTAACATGCAATAACAATAGATTATAAACATGAGCAGCTTTATGTTTATGCTCTTGAGAAATACTATATAACGGTGTAGATGGAATAAGTGAGGGTGAGACATTAGGGAAATTAAGAGAAGCTAATTGGGATTATAAGGCTGTTGAAATTCAAATGTATTCATGAAGAAATGTGTCAGGTAAATGATATCGCAATTGTAATTCAGGGAAGGGAATAACAGAATTTAGGTGAATTAATTGATGAAAACAAAATAATTCCCTTCTCCTTCCATTGTTTGTAATAGAATAATTTACATTTATATTTGCGAAATGTTTTGTACCAGATAGTAGAGTATAAAACACATTGAAACAGATCTAGACCATAAGTAAATATATTATACAGTACATTTTGGGAATATTTTAAAATAGAGTTATTTGATATGAAAGTACAATTAGACATACATATTATATTACGAAAAGAAACATCTTTAAATAAGGAACGTTCAAAAACAATCCATCTGGGTATAGGGATATCAGCACATTCATAAGAGAAGGCAAAAAATTGTCTAAACAAAAATGCAGAGTGGTAGGCTTTAAAATCAGGAAAACGCACACCCCCTTCAGATTTGGGGCATTTAAGTTTCGTAAGAGCAATGTGTGGGCATTTTCTATTCCATAAAAACTTTGTACAAATGGAATTAATTTGTGAAAAATATGATATGGGAATTCGGAAAGGTAACATAGATAGTGTATAGAGGACATGAGGCACAATCATCATTTTGATAGTATCTAATCTACCCCACCATGACAAGTGAAGAGGGGACCAAGAAAGTAAGAGTTACTGAATTTTGGTAATGAGTGCATTGAACGTATATCTAATTGTGGCAGACAAAGTAGCAGAGAACCAAATAGCAAGGTATTTAATTTTTGTGGGGCAGCAAGTAAAATTAGTGTCATTAAACATATACTGATAGCACAGAGAGTTCAGGGGCAACATTTCTGTTTTAGAGAAGTTTCATTTATATCCAGAAATACTAGAATATAACTGGACCTCATCCAAAAATGGAGCGAGAGAAGTGTGTGGATTGGACAGATTTATTAATATATCGTCAGTATATGCTGACATTTTGGTTTCTATGAATTATGTGTGAAGCCAGAAATATGTGTATTAACACGAATGTGTTCAAGGAAGGGTTCAAGGCATAAAACAAATAACAAGGGAGAAAGGTGACAACCCTGACAGGTACCCCTAGATAAAAAAAAAAAGTTAGAGAAACGATTATTTACAAAACTACTAGCACTAGGGCAAGAATATAACAATTTAACGTAAGAAATGAAAGTTGGACCAAAACCAAACCATTGAAGTGTTTTGAACAGATAATGCCAATTAATTCGATCAAAAGCCTTTTCGGCATCTAGGGATAACTCTGCAAATGGGGATTTAATTTTTCCCCAAGGAAATAACATTGGCAAACATACTGCCCTTAACAAAACCAGCTTGATCAGTTTTAACCAATAGTGGGATAATACTCTCAAGACGATGAGCAAGAATTTTAGCAAATATCTTACAATCATAGTTAATTAATGATATGGGGCGGTAGTTTCTACAAAGGGAGTGACCTTTATCGGGTTTGGGAATGAGCACTATAAAAGCTTCCATAAAGGAGCCAGAGGCTTTAGATTCATCAATAAAGGAGTTACAAAGAGCCAAAAGTTTGGGAACAAAAATAGAGGAAAAAGTAGAATAAAATTCAACAGAAAGGCCATCCGGTCCTGATGCTTTCGATTTTTTTAAAGATTTAATGGCATTTGTTATCTCTTGAAGGGTAACTTCTCCCTCCAATGAGTCAAATTCATCAGGCAAGGAAGGAGGAGTGGGAAGACCTGAAAAGAAGGTATTAAATTGCGATTAGAGGGATTTGTGTCGTCAGAATAAAGAGATTGGTAGTATTCATGAAATATAGTCGCAATATCTTCATCTGAGGATGCTAAGCTTTTGGTGGATTCATTTAAAATTGGTCCAATATTTTTACGTTCAGATTTGATTTTTAAGTAATTGGCCAGCATCTTACCAGCTTTATTTTGGCCTCCATGATATTTAAATTTAATTTAAGAAGGACATTGCAATCTTCAACTGTAGCAAGTTTGTTAAGTTCAGATTTGGCCTTAATCAGTTCATGAAGAGCCGAAGAAGATTTGGAAGTGAAATAACTATGTTCCAATACTTTGAGTTGTTGTATTAAAGCTGTATACTTATTTCGTGCAATTTTCTTTTTTTTTGCCGCATATGAAATAGTAAAGGCACGAAAAGAGGCCTTAAAGGCATCCCAATTATTAGAAATAGAGGTATCTAAGGGGTTGTTAAACTTGAAAAATTCAGTAATAGTAATAGTATCTGATAATAAAAAACTATTCCGTTTCCAGCGGCTGGATTTTGGGGAATTTAGGGAAAGGTGCAAAACAGTAAGGACTGGTGCATGTTATGTTATTTTATGTTATGTTATTTTAATTTATTAAGCGCGCAGATACTCGGAAGTGTCCCGGCGCTAGCAACAGAAACGGCGGCCAAACCACAGATAACCATCAAAACAGCAATGTCTTCAGGGACTTTCTAAACAGATTCGGATCACCGATAGCCCTCAGAGACAGGGGAAGAGAGTTCCAAGCAAGGCAGGCTCTACGGGCGAATGAGTTGCCCCCCAAACGTTCACGCTTAAATTTGGGGGTCTGCATAAGCAACAGTGAGGATTACCTCAACTGTCTCTTGGGAATATAAAAGGAGAATCTATCCTGCAAATACTTGGGGCCGAGTCCATAGAGGGCCTGTTGTACAATAGACAACATTTTGAGTTTAAAGCGTGATTCCACGGGAAGCCAGTGAAGTGACAGAAGTTGAGCCCGAGCACTCTGCCAGGGGGACAAGCCGCCCAGAAATCTGGCTGCCGAATTTTGGACCACCTGCAATTTCTTTACAAGGTAGCCCGGGCATCCAACCAGGAGGGCATTGGCATAATCAAGGCGGGAGAGAAGCAGAGCACGCACCACCGTCTCTCTGTCCCTGTCTGGCAGCAAGGGTAGAAACTTCTTGAGACTCCTCAGTAGCCCAAAGCAAGTGCCAGCAAGTTTTTTTATATGGGAAGCAAAGTTCAGGTTTTCATCGAACCAAACTCTGAGATTTTTAACGGCTCCATTGATCGCTGGGGGACATGGAAAGCCCGAGGGCCAGAGTCTTGTTCTAAACTCCAAGGAAAAAGAGCCGAACAACAGGACTTCCGACTTTGCCTCCTTGCATTTCAGCTATGCATTGGCCAGCCACTGAAAGACAGAGGACAAACACTGATGGGGTCTAACCACCCAGTCATCTTCTTTATTCCAAGTAAACAGCAGTTAGGTATCATCCGCATAGGCCATCACTTTCGCGCCCAGAGACATAGATGTTAAAAAGCAGAGGGCTAAGTGACGACCCCTGCGGTACCCCTGTAGTAACCCTCAAGGGGACCGAGGCACAAGGAGGAAGCCAAACCTGCTGCATCCTGCCCTCCAAAAAGGAGCTGATCCAAAGCAGGGCTTTCCCAGAGACTCCAATGTCCGAGAGGCGGTCAAGGAGCATGGCGTGAGGCACCGTGTCGAACGCGGCCGAGAGATCCAGCAGTATAAGTGCTGCTCTCCCGCCGGCGTCCAGACACTCCCGAATCGACTCCGACACCTCCAACAGGGCGGATTCGATACTGTGGGAGGCACGGAATCCAGACTGCGCCGGATGGAGAACGCCAGCACCCTCGACAAAATTAGTGAGTTGGAACGTGACCGCCTTCTCGCAAACCTTGGCCAGACTAGGCAAAAGCGAGATAGGTCGATAATTTTCTGGGAGCAGAGGATCAAGAGATGGCTTTGTGAGAAGTGGCAAAATTAAAGCATGTTTCCAAGCCATGGGCACATGAGCTTCCCTTAGTGAATGATTAACCAAGTAATTGACCTCAGTATTGATGGTATCTGCCACATCCGAGAGTAATCTGGCAGCGCACGGATCGTTCGGGGAGCCAGACTTGAGGGCTTTAAGAATTCTGAGGGAGCCGGACAAGTCAATCAGATAGAACTCAGAAAGACTGGAGATCGGAAAGGCCCTAGGCAGGGGGGGAACCTGCTCAGGACTGGCCGACTTCTTCGAAGGCCGAAATGTCTCCTGGATGCTAATAATTTTATCCTTAAAAAAAGATGCCAAAGTGTTACACCAGGTGTCCCAGACAGGGGCCACAGCTACCTGAGCATTAGGAGCTAGGAAACTCTGTACTATGGCAAAGATCTCTTTGGCGTTGTTATTTGCCCGTTCAATACGGGCAGCATAGTACAGGCCCTTGGCCTCCCTTATCGCTCTATATTAGAGTTTTTGTTGGAATCTAAGAAGCACTTTGTCATGGTGCTGATAACCACCGGAACGCCAGGACCTCTCTGCGGCTTTGCAGAAGTGCTTAAGACTCCGCAGCGAAGGAGTAAACCATGGCTTAGAGGGGGCCTCTCTTCTCAGCCTGGGCAGCCCGGCAACCGACACCGAAGCCACTGCACCTGTGATCCACTCATCAAATAGGGTGACATTGACCTCCAGGTCTGTGCCAAGGGTGGGCCGAGAGACATCAAGCGCGAGGCTGAGCTGAGTGGGAACCACCTTCTTGGAAAGGGGCGGGCGTTTACTGTTGGACGGTCTCCAAGAGTCTTGTAACGACCAGGAAAAAAAGATAGGAAAATGATCAGACCATGCCACTGGGCGCGGTTTCATGACTGAGGTAGGAAAATTAGTACAAATCATATCAAGAGTATGACCACCCTGATGAGTTGGGGACAAGACCATTTGGGATAGGTTTACAAGATGTAAAGAGTCTAGAAAGGCAACGGAATCTGCCTCCTCGCTGCAATCGGAGATAAATATAGATCCAACCTCCGAGGATTGGATAGATGGGAGTAGAGATTTACTAACCAAAATATAATCAATTCTAGACCTAGTGTGATGAACATTGGAGAAAAAAGTAAACTCAAGGGTTACAAGTCTTGCAAACATCATATAATGAATGAGAGGCAATGGCAGATTGAAAAGCTTTGTGGGATTTGTCTGGATTAAGCTTGCACTTACATTGTCTATCGGAAAAAGGGTCTATCCATTGGTTAAAATCACCAGCAACAATAATATTCGGACAATCAATGGAAGAGAGTAAAATCTTAATGTCATTCCAAAATTTCGGGTCTGGTCTAACTGGGCCATAAATATTCAATAATTCTAGTTCTTTTTTTTGCATAACAACCTTAGCCATTACCCAACGTCCATCAGTATCACTTTGTGTAGATACGATTTGTACATGCAATGACTTATGGAACAATATAGAAACACCCCCTTTCTTATTAGATACAGGAGAACAAACAACCTGACCCACCCATTGTCTTTTTAACTTAAGCGATTCTGCTTCATTACAATGTGTTTCTTGAAAAAAGGACACTTGAGAATTTAATTTTGATAAATGAGAAAGTACCTTTTGTCTTTTTATGGGGTTTCCAAGACTACGAACATTACACGTGACAATATTACACATGATGGCGGGATGGAGGGGTAATACATGGAAGGAGGTAATACACTTCAGGAAAACAACTGAAAGGAAAAATACACCACATATGATAAGAAGAGAATAAATAAGTTTTATAACAACAAAGAGCACTAATGGACACATGCAACAAATTGAACATCACCGAATAAAAGGATTAAACGCAAAAGAAAAAGAAAAAGAAAAAAGGAAGAGGTGGAAAGAATAGATGAAAAAGAAGGTAGATCAAGGAAAGAGATCCAGAGCTAAGAGGAAACAGTAATGACTAAGGCATGGGGCGCAACAGCACCGACGATAGATGGAATGACAGAGAGGAAGATAAAAAAGAGTAGAGTTATGAACAGCCATAACAAATAAGGTGAAGAAAAGATACAAGCAACTTAGGAGTGTTGAGAAGAACCAGTTACAGAATTTGTTGAAAGATTTTGAAGAAAATACCTCAATTTAGTAGGATCATCAAAAGAAAGTTTGGAACCCTCGTGAGTAACGTTACACAGGCATGGATGAAGAATACCATAGCGAATATTCAATTATCTCATCTGAGGATGAAGAGACAAACATTATTTTCTCCTTGCATCAATAGTGTTAGAGAGATCCTGTGATAGAAACATGGTGTGTCCAGACCATATGAGGCGACGTTTTGCTTTAGCTGCAGAGAGGACATGCATTAAATCAGTAAATTAAAAAAAAAGCATAATAATTCCTCTGGGTCTGGAAGCATGTGGTTGAAGACGTCCAAGCCGATGTGCACGTTGGATATTTAATGAAGGTTCTGAAGGAAGATCTAAAAGTTCTGACAGGAATTTCTTTAGGAAAAGAAGCATATCCGTACGTTCAAGATTTTCTGGCAGACCATAAAGACGTAGAATATTGCCTCTATTATGATTTTCAAGGTCCTCAGTGTGAAGTTTGAGACAATGAATCTCCTGCTCCAAAACCGGAATCTTAGTAGATACATCATGTCGGTCACTAATGCGTTGTTCCATTTCCAGTACCTTAGCTTCCATTTTAATCCATCGATCTTCTATTTGCTGAAGTTTCTCGTTAGTTGTGGACATAAAAAACTTCAACCCCCTTACCTCATCTACGATGATATCCAGAACAGGGTTCTGAGAGGATAAGATGGGAGAAGGAGGGTCATTTTTTGCTCTCTTAGGCTTAGTACCTGAAGATGAGGCTCTGACCGAGAGAGGAGCTTCATTAGCCATCTTGAAAGGTCGTGAAGGGCGAGAGGTAACTTTTAATAAAGGTTTCAGTCTGCCCATAAGCTTAGTGAGAACACATCACAAAACGGTGAGGATCCAGAGAAAACGAGAAAAAGAAAAAACGTGACTCAGAGAAAAAGTACGACACCCTCCGTCTGCACTCTAATATTTGTTGAAAATTGCGTTGTAGTGCATTTCGTAAATCAAATGCCTACTTATCTTAGAGGCTAAGAGGTGTGACAAGGGTGTAACATAAAGGTAGTCAATCATTTTGCATGAAGAAGAGGTCTGGGATTCAAAAAAGAAGCAAGCTGCACCAACGTGAAGTATGACCATTCATATTAGTAAAGTTACAGATATTTGTGCTGGAAATAAAAAATACATTTTTTTTTAATAAATGCACAAATTCTACATATTAGGATCAATATACTGTAGAGTGCATAGCATATTGAATATTGGAGTATTCACATTCCTTTTTGAAGAGTCACAATTCTGGAGCAGGCATCCCAAACAGTGAAACTGAGAAAATAAAAGTAAAACACGTTGCCCCACGTTTAAAAGTAAGAAACACCGGTTTACCTGAGGGAAAATGTAACGAGCGGCATCTACAAAAGGGTGGCCGCTTGCGTTATGCTGAGGAAATATCTCCGCAGCTGGTTCAGTAACTAGATGAAAAGTGGTCAGAGCGGCTCCGTCTGCCGCTCCGATCTTTCAGGCGATAGATTCCCGCATTTGTTTCTTTGAAAGTGCAGAAATAAGGCTTAGGTTGATAGAAGAGTTCCACGTTCGAGCGAAGCTCAAGTCCGAGTCACCATCTTCCCGCGGCGCGTGACCACGCCCCCCTACAGACCTAATTTTTGCTTTATGGCTTCACACTACACGACCCTGGTTGAAGCACTTTTTAGGAGGGCTGTAATGACTGACACCTTTCCCCATCTTTTTTCTGAAACTAGCTTTAGGTTAGGATTTCTACTTTAAGGTAGTGTAGGGACAGTAATGTATTTGTAGGGGCTTTTGCATGGAAGTTTGATGCAATCCAACTTGTATTTTGTCTCCTGATAACATATGTTGCCATGATTGAGTTAGTAGTTTTCTTTTTGTTATATAGGGTGAATTGGTTCTGGAGATTTAGTTTTATCCCATTTACTTTGTACTTCTGCACCATAATGCTGAGATTGGTGTACATTAATATGTTCCAGAATTTGAAATAGACAAACTAAACTGAATTTAGCTGTTGACCTGAGTTCCTACTTAGTATTTTGGAAATTTTTAAATTGATATATTGTGAAAGGAGTTTTGTCTTTACCTCTAATGCTGCACAAAAGAACCATCAACCGGATTGTTGAGGAGGACGGGTTCCAGCTTTCCCAGAGGCACCTGTTTGAAGACAACTACATGACGATGTATTACCCATCCACAAACTAGCTGCCTCTTATACCTCTTGTTGACTTTATGCTTGTCTTTGACCCTGTACAGCGCTAGGCTGCCTTCTGTCTAGGTTTGCGCTGTAGAAATACCACAGATACACATTCATACATGCAAAACTCCATTTTGTAGCCGGATGCTCATCTTTAGGATGTTACTGGAGATCTACTGAATCAGACACAAACTCTTTCTCCAGCACAGTTAACTACCTTGAGTTGTCATCAGAAGTCCCTCAAGTAAGTAATAAGTTTGCTCTGTAATTAGGCTGTGTCCCTTAGGATTCCACAGTTGTCTAGCACTCCCCTTTCAGTCTCAGGACACCATTGAAGGGTGAACAGAGCGGATGCCACTGAATGTATTGTGTTGACAGTGGAAATAAATAATGGCAAATAGGTTGACCTTGCTTTTGTTTTCAGCAGCCAGATTATAGACAGGGCATGGCCTCAACATGAATTTGCATATTCCACGTTTAGAAGTCTAAAGTATGTTGCTTGTTTTTTATTTCCTAAATAGATATGAAAATGATAGTGTGTGTATCTGATAGAGCAAACCTAGCTGGGAAGGAACGAACATTCATTACATGGAGGAAGGAGGAAGTTGGTAGATGATTTTAAAGACCAAGAACGTGAAGTGAGGATTACACAAATACATTGCAGATTTTCAGGCACAGGGAGATTAAGTGACTTCCCCAGAAACACGCAACTTTGAGCCAAGCTCCGAGCCAGGATTTCATTCTGGGTCCGCAATGACAATGTCAGCAGCTCAAGCCATTAGGCCACATCTCCACTTTTCTTTCCAACCCTCTCTACCAATGTTTAACTGGCATTCCTATTTGTCCTTGAAGAAGTCACCCTAATATCCATAGGCAATACAAAGCACTTGCTTGCAGACACGCACACTATTCGAACACAGCGCGTGTGTTTATTTAATTGTAGAAGGAGGTCATGTGTTAATCGACCACCGAATGAGAGATCAAGAAATGATTAGGGGCTAGAGGTAGAGGGTGTAGTCTAATCTCCTAATGTCACGAGCGCAGAAGTGGGTGGGTGAATGAGAAAGCACCTCACATGATCTGCTTAGCAGAGCTGCCCGAAGCTGGGGAGCTAACGTGACCCAGTGTGGGGAGCAGTCTGGGACCGAAAGGGAAAGCCCCTAATGCTGAGGTCAGCTTAAGAGGGACACAGGAGCGAGCAAGGCATGAAGGCGAAGCATCAGAGGATGAAGGCACCAGTGCTCAGCCGGGGGCAAGAGGGAGAAAGGAGCAGGGAAGCCAAGTAAGGAAAGTGAGAACAGACGGGAATGTGGAGAAGGAGAGGTGCAGGAGGGAACGAGGGAGAGGGCACATGACTGGAGAGAAAGTGGGGAAGGGAGAGAAAGTGATAGAGGGGAACACAGGGACCACAGAAGGCGAGGAGTGGAGGTAAAGTGGGTGCAGCAAGAGGACAGGGAGCAAAGGCCTGCAACTTCTTGATGTCCCATCACCAAAAAACCTAAGAGGAATGCTAATGGCACAAGAAACCTTCCACTTCTTAAATATATTTTTCATAGATACGGGTAACACACGGTCGGTCTACAAATAAAGCTGTTGGTAGCAAGACCTGACGCAGTGACGGAAGGATTAATCGTGGGAAATAACAATGGGTATTATCAGTGAAACGCAATCTATATTTCTCTATTTAACAGTCATGCACCGCAAATTGCCAAAGTTGTTTCCTTTGATGTAATATTTGCCTGTGCTTCCTGTTGTGTTTCTAAATTAGCTTTATCGATGTTATTCACCGAAACTTTTGAATACATTTTGTTTGTTTGAGATGGTGCCAAACTACATTCAGATTGGTATTAGAACACATATTCTCGAAAATAAGGTGAAAGCGATTGGATGAAGCACACAGAACATTTGAGCAATAGTTGATTGTCACTCAGTAGGGGCCGCTTGCATTATAAACGGTGGGGGAAATGTTTTACCCACTTACAGGCACTGTGAGAAACCAGCCCAGCTCTCATTTGTGGTCGGCCACGATTGAGAGCTCTGGAGGCTGAACCAAGGCAGTGCGAGTTTCTTACACTGCCTGCAAGTGGGTATGGAAGCAATTGTATTTTTTTTTTAAAATAGGTGACTTACCTACTACTTCGCCCTCGTCCTGCTACAGTCCAAGGCTCCAAGGTAGCTCGAAATCTCTGAGCCACTCCCCTAACTAATCCTGATGCTGTTCTCATGCCGTTGATGATGTTAGGCAGCATGAGAGCAGCGTCAGGATAGGTTGGAGCGGGCAACCTCGACGCCCCTGCAGGCACTGGGGGCCTGTGCCTGCTCTCCACCCAGCTGTCTAAGACAGCTGGGAAGAGGTTTAAAATGCGCTTGTTATGCTGGCCACCGCAAGACAACCGGCCCAAGTGATTTGCGCAGTTCAAACTGGAGCAGCCAGCAACTCTGCTTTCTACGGCTAATCAGCAGCTATAGCCCCCCTCAGCTCTGCCACCCGGCTCGGCTGAAATGAAAAATAAAATGTGATTGAAATCTATTCATAACCATTGTATTTCTCATGCTTGCTGCACTGCCAGCACGGTGGGCAATGCTCAAAGGGAGGAACCGCTGCTGTAATCACTTCTGACACAGCTAGCAGGAGGCGCAGAAAGGAGGAAGGCATGATGGATTAGACAGGTGGCAGAGAAAGTCAAGGGGGAAGTAGAAGGAGGTGCCACTGGGCAACTGAGCCTGTCATTTGTCAGGGCAGTTCAAAGCTGGAGGCAGAAGGAGGTGTCACAGGTCAGGTCAGCTGAAGTCAAGATGGAGATAGTAGGAGGTGCCACGGGATGAGGGTGGAGATAGAGGTGGTGCCACATGGCAGTTGTGCCTGTCAGGGGAAGTCAAGGTGAAGCTAGAACGAGGTGCTGCCACAGGGCACATGGGCCTGTCAGCGGGAGACAAGGTGGAGATAGATTGAGGTGTCACAGGGCAGCTGGGTCTGTCAGGGGAAGACAAGGTCGGAGAATGAATGAGCTGCCAGAGGACACGGGCAGAGATCGAAAGAGGTGCCACAGGGCAACTGTGCCAGTCAGGGGAAGTCAACATGGAGATAGAAGGAGTGCAATGGGGCAACTGGGCCTGTCTGAGGACTTCAACATGGAGAGGAGGTGCCACAGTGAGAGGCTGAAGATAGAATAAGGTGCCAAAGGGCAGCTGGGCTTCTTAGAGGAAGTCACGGTGAAGATAGAAGGAGGGGCAACTGAACAACTGGGCCTGTCAGGGAAAGCCGAGGCAGAGATAGAAGGAGGTGCTGCCACAGGCCTGTATCATCTCACTGTTTACCTACCCATGGGGACTATACTCCAGGGCAAATAATGTAAGCACTTTAGATGCATTAAAGTGCATTTTTTAATAGGGCCAATTACAGTGCCGTTGTGGATTAATACAAATGTTTCCCCCCGGAGAATCATTGATCGGAGGGGAACATGGTGGCCACTAGCTAACCAGCTGCGAGCCCGCCGGGAGAAGCGTACTGCTCTCCGTGTGGTGTTGACCTCCCCCCCTGAATTACTCCTCCCCGAATGCCTCTGTTTTTCCCTTATTTCTTCCCCGACTCTACCTGTGGTGGCAGTCGGGTTTAGATGGTGTGGCAGTGTCCAGCTGCTGTGGCGGTGGGTGCGGACTCCTTCCTGATGTTTCTAGCAGGGAAGCCATGCTGGGAGAGCGCGGCGAGAGAGCTGTGCCGCTGCAGGGAGGCTGGCATGTTGCTCTTCCGGGGCTGCCGCAGTGATGTCAGCACAAGGAGAAGGGTGGCCAGGGAGGGATGTCAGCCATCCACAGAGGATCTTCCGGCACAAATTGGAGAAATAAGGGAAGTATTACTCCCATGCGAGGTAGGAAAGCCCTACTTCAAAGTGAATGGTGTGTTGCCTGTGCGAAGATGTGTGTATTTCCCTGGGGAAGCTGAACTGAAAGGCGGCTGGGTTGTGTGTTCCCTGCCCATGGAGAAGGGCAGTCAGCATCCTGAAAATGACAGGAAGGTAATGGACAAAGTTTCTAGATACACTCTTCGTACTCGAGGAATAACAGCAGTAGTGGGTGCGTGCCCAGGCCCTGATCTTCCCCCTGTTGTGGTAATTCCTGGTGCTGGGGATAATTCAAGAGGGCAAAACATCTTAACCAGGTAGGCTACTGTGGAAAGGGCCTCACTATCAAAACCTGGAAAACTTGCGAAAAAAGCAAAATCACCTGTAAAGAGTCCTTGGGATAGGGGGAAATGTGGAATATCCTCTCTGGTCAAGATTACCTCCTCTCTCAGGTCTTTTTTATAGAGTTCTTGCCTCCCCTGGGCCTCAGAGTGAAGATAGAGAGGCTGATTTGGACGTAAGACGAAAGTGTGTAACTATGGATAGGGCCGTTGAGACCGCCAAAGATGTGGAACAAGCAGCAAAGAGTAGAAGTCACATGAGGAGTCATTGGCCTCTATCTTGCTGGGCTTAAAAGAAGAAATGATGAATCGATTTAAGATCTCTGCGAAAAAACACCAGGCAGACATTCAGGCCTCCTATGTGGTCCTGGCCCAAATACTTGAGGAGGTGGCTTCTTGGACAGGTGTGTTTGAAGAAGAGGCGGCTTCTATGAGACAGGATATAGCGAAGAACACCACCGATTTAAGTCTTTTGCGGAAACAAAATCAGGGGTTAAAGGAAGATCTGGAGAGAGTTGGATATCACCCAAGTAGGAATAATCTTAGGCTCTTAAATGTCCCAGAGGCCGCTGAGGGATCTATTACAAACTTATGTACACATGTTGATCTGTTTCGGAATAAGAGACTCAGTTTTGGTGTGTCATCGGCTGCAGAACTCTTCCGAGACATCATTCGACGTGTCATACAGACTGCTGTGAATGCATTCAGTTAAAGTGATGACATATTGATTTTCAGAGCTACAAAGAAGGAGCATGATGAAGCTCTCACACAAGTATGCTGTTTAATAACTGATGCAGGTTTGACTTTAAATGCCAATAAGTGTGAGTTCCACAAGACAAAGTTACAAGTCTTTGGCCATATCTTTTCAGATGAGGTTAATGCACTTGACCCTGCCCAAGTACAAGCCCTGTCAAATGCCGATTCCCCCAAGATGTTTCGATAATGCCTTCATTTCTTGGCATGGCCAGTTACTGTTCAACATACAAGCATGACTTTACTACTATAAGTGCTCCTTTACGAGAGGTAATGAAGAAAAATGTTTAATTCAAGTGGTCACACGAATGTGAGAGAGATTTTTCAATTAAATAAACTAGCCATTTAAACTGTTGTTGAAATGGTCTTCTTCAATCCAAACCTTCATACAGAGATTGTCGTTGATGCTAGCCAAGTTGGGTTAAGATCTATGCTTGCCAGCACAGGGGACAACCTCATGCCTGATGGCATATTGAGGCATATGCCAGTCAAAGTTTGTCCCTGACAGAACATGCTTACTCACAACCTCAGGAAGAAAGTTTGGCCATGGCATGGGCTAGTGAACATTTCCATGTATTCTTGTATGGAAATCCTTTTACCCTAGTAACTGATCATCAAGCTTTACTGACTATCTTTGGCAATCCAAAAGCCAAGATGCCTCCTTGCATTGAAAGCTGTGGACTACGATTGCAAGAGGACATCATCCAGGGGAGGATCAAAACCCTACTGAGTACTTTTTTAGAGAACCTTTACAAAGTCAGGGCACTCCATCCAAGACGGCTGAAGCCTACATTAATTTCATTGTAAAATCAAATACGCCAGCTGTCATATTGTTAGCCAAGCTTATCACTGCCATGCGCCATGATAGTGACATGCTGAAGTTAAGTGTCAATGAGACTAACAATGGAACCTTCTATTTTGCCAGCACCTGAACTTAATATCACCCTTTAATATCTTTCCCACAATGATATGTTATTACACATAGATCAAGGGGATGTGTGCATTCTGAGTAGCACCCATTGTTACAATGCTAGTTCCTCAGGGAACATAATCAGATGAATCAGACAAAAGCTAAGATGCACCACAGATTTATAAAGCAATCCAACAATATCAATATAAATATATCAAAATCAATGTCAGAGAACAGAGTATTCCTTGATTTCAGTTTCTTTATTCCAAATAAAGAAACTGAAATCAAGGAATACTCTGTTCTCTGAAATTGATTTTGACATGCTGAAGTTGTTAAAAGAGTTTGAGACAGAAAATATTTGATGTGGCTCAAGAATGACATCATGGTATTGTTTAGGGGTGGGTTAAGAATTCCATTCCACCGGCGGAGTTTGCGGAGTTTTGTCCACTGTTCGCGGAGTTCCGCAAAACTCTGCAAAGTGACGCAGAACAGAGTTTTTTCTCTTGCACAGCTCACCAACGTTGATTTGGCGAATGCTCGCAAGATAAATGTGCGCGCTAAACCTCCTCCCGGTGTGTTTTCTCAATGCGGGTGGTCACTTTGTTGAGAAATCTGCCGCTCACGTTGAGGAAGCTACTACTCGAGTAGAATGTCTACTCGAGTGACAGAAAGCAGCAGCGCCCTCCAGCGCGACACAGATTGACGTTCGTGGGACAAATTTCCAGGATTTAAAAATCAGTGTGAACAGTGGAGATTTGCAGCACTTCACGAAGTTCAGCAGAGTAGAACTCCATGAACACCGCCCAGGCCTAGTATTGCCACCACCAATAAAGCTCTCCCATACTGCGTTTGGTTTCCATATTTAGATGAGAGGGTTTAAAAGGAACGCAAGGCCTCTCATCTATGTAACTGACTTTCTACAAACATTACTCAAGTTAATCTTACATGCATTGGAGAAAATAGCCATCAATTTCTTTGATCCACTCAATAATGGGCATCATCAGTTAGTAAATGGTAATTGTGTAGTACTCAAGTTTTCCATTAATAGGGGATCTCTCATGCACAACTCATGAGTGAGTCACCGAGAGACTAGACGGCATCTGTGCAACATGGTGCATTCCAGCCATTTTTAAGTCTGATAAAGGCCTACCGTTTAACCATCGGGAATTCAAGGATCTCATAGAGCCCCTGAACATAAAGCACCAGAAGAGGGCACCTGTGTGACCTCAGGCCAATGGCCTCGTTGATTATTTTAAGATTACGCTAAAGAAAGCAGTCCAGCATGCAACTCTCGAGAGGCTTAGTTTAAGACTGTTTTGAATTCCACCCCACGAGCCTATCGTTCAACACATCACTCAAACGCAGGCAAAAGTCCAGCGACTTTGATGTTCCAGAGAGCAGTGAAAACCAAGTTACCTCAATGGGCCAACAAAAGAAAAGGAAGAGAGAATTCTACTAGGTCAAACCACTTAGTTAACAAGGAAAAAATGAAAGCCCATACCGACAAGGGGTGACATGCGAAGAACTTTGAGTTCAAGTGAGTTCAAGACAGGAGATCTAGTGACGAATACGAAGGAAGAAATCTGATGCTCTATATGATGCTGAACCTTTCCACATTGTGTCCACCAAGGGACATATGGTGACTGCCCAGTGTCCTGGAAAGACTGTTACCAGAGACTCTTCTCATTTTCGGCATTTGAGTCATATCGGTCTTCTGAACAAGATGGTGAAGGAAAGACTGAATCTGAAAACCAAGTTACTTGTCACTTCTTCAACATCTTTGAAAATCTCTGACAGTGAAGATGACAATTTCCAGTTCATCTGACCAGATCAGGTTGATTGATTTGTAAAACAGAGGGGGAGATGTAGTGTCTTGCGAAGTTTTATGACATAATACTTTTGGCTCCTAACGGGCTCTGCAGAGCTGTGAAGAAGGTGTCAGAGCGCAATTCCATGAACGCTTGTTTTAGAATATGGAGTTCACAGTTACATGCAGCAGAATAAAGATGTGTAATACTAAACTAATTTTTATAGAAATCTGGAAGCACAAGACATACGCTCAGCAGGAGAGTGGAGACAAAAAACAGGAAGTTCTGAGACACATACTGGGAATAGTAAAAGAAAATGTAATTAACAATCTAGAGATCAAACATCGTTTTCCAGTAAACAGCGAGCAGAATGCTGGGCAAGGGGATTCATTGTTTTTCCATCTAATGTTTCTAGATACAAAATGCGCCTTGTTAGAGAGTACCCTTGTTAACAAAGCTGACTCTGACAATGCATGGCCAAAATGTGGCAGTGGAACTATGATACCAATGTTTCAGCCCATGCCTCCCTAGCTGCATGATTCTGTGTAAAATGGGGTTATTTTTGGCATCCAAGATCCCTTATTTGGCAACGCTGGAAGTGCTAACAAACACTCTAGTTTGCAGCATCACACACTATAAAATAAATGTGGCCAATCCAATACATCTCACCTAAGAAAACAAATGGTGTTGCCCTTTTCCTCGTAGATGGTCTCCATGCGTGCATGCACATCCCCACTGGTCATCTTTGAATGGGTGCTTGAGCAAAGATGACTGCAGTGGATAAACAAATTGTTACCTAATATAGAGGGTCACAAAAGGCCTTTAGACAGATGTACAACACCTTAAAGATGAACCTCTTGTTCAAAGGGAGCAATAAAAGAAAGACCAGGCGGGTAGACATGCACAAACCCTGATTTAAGCCCAGCAAAGTTGCCCTGGTGAACTGTGAATCACACAATAGGAAGGAAGATCTAGCAATACTGGCTAACAATAATCAACTGCAATATTCAATCAAAGAAGTTGCAAAAATGAGAGAACAAATAGAGGTGACTTTATGCACAGAAATAAATAGTTTAACCCCCAAAAATGGTACATTGGAACAGAAAAATAACATGACAAAACAAATATTTTCAGCATAAACTAGAACAATGTAAACCAACAATAATAAATACCAAAAAATAAATACTATAAGGAAAAATACAAGTATACATTACATTAAACTTTATTAAAATATATTTCTAGCACAACAATACAACAAATACGTACATTTCTAAGTAAAACAGTAACACTAATTTGTGCCCATCAAATAAGTTAATAACGGGGGAAAAAAAATCAAACTACACACAAACTAACCAGTAAAATTTGCTTTCAAACAAACTAACCAATAAAATTAAGAGCGTAACTAGAAATTTAAAAACAGTACACAATTTCACTCTTTTTAACAAGAAAATATAAGAACTTTAAGACTATGCCAGCCGGCACAAACAAAAGCCAGAAAGAAAACTTAAAAGAAATTACCAACTACCTTCATAAGTAAGTTACAAAAACAACTAAAACAACAATAATGCAAGGTAACATACCTCTATAGAAAAAAATTGAAATATAATAAACATGTATTGAGTGTTAAAGAAAATTGTAAAAGTGGTGTAAACCATTAAAAAGGTGTTAAACAATGCACTAACAACATGTAACTGTGTATGCAAAGTACACATTAAATAGAATTATAAAAATATACCTTTATATTATGTAGTTCTAATTATGTATCATTGCCACTTCTCCTCAAATCATGAAGTAAAGGCATGCACTGTCCATTTATTTTTTAAGAATCAATTTGCAGTTTATTTGACAGCAATACTACCTGACAGGTTTTGGTAAAGATTTGTCTTGGTCATGGATACTGCTTTTTGTATACTAATTCCAAGGCACAGAGGAATTGAAAGTCCCAGGCAGAGAGGGAAATGCTTGTGATGAAAGTGGAATTAATGTGAATGAAAATATACAGTCTGATGCTATTTCAATTTTGAATCTCTCCTGCTATGTATTAGATCATGCACTAATAAACCTCCTCTAGAAAGGGCTAAGCTTTTGTCCTGCTTCCAAACCTAATTTCAATCAAATGCACAGAGGTTTATTTAAATTCACTCACAAGTTGAAATTGAGAATTTTTTGTGCACTTAACCCCAAACATACTACAAATACAGTTGTGAGGACTTCTATGCCTTTTTTATCAATGGAGGACGAACCCAACGTTGTGTGGTACGATCACTGTAAGACAGTGTTTGGGAACCATCTAGGTAAGTTAAAAGACCCCTCACACACCAACCTGGTTGGTGTCATGCTTCATCATTGGGGTCCCAACCGGGTGGCCGAATGCCTTGTCAACAAATTATCTGTGATATTGAGGATATACAGATGTTATTATCATTGGACGAAAAAGAGTCAACTTCACCCTCCATGACACACGTTTTTTATGACCTAGGTACTTTGGCTGATTTAAGTACAGACAGTGGCTTACAACCCAAATCCACTTTTTTGCCAGCCTCACAGAATGACTGTGCTATGGATATCTTTCACCAACTAGTGACTAAGGAACTATACAAAAGAGAAGACAGAACCGAACAACATCAAAAGATTAGTAGTGACAATCTCTCAGAGGGGGAAAGACATGCACTTGCCAAACTAACTACACTTCCACAAATAATTTGGTGCTCATGAATGCACAAGATTACATTCATGAAATAGACAGGCAATTGTCTGACAATACAGCATATGTTAAACCGAGCTCTAATCCTTTACTGCAAATTGTTGTATTCCACTTTAGGTGTCCGTATATAGGTTTTCATGATACATATTCTTATATAGGCACAATTCGCATTGCCCTTATATAGGCATAAGATCCCAGTCCTTATTTAGTCATTAGCCATGCTATCCAAATACAGGCATGATTCTTTTTATGGATATCAGCAAATAAACTAGGGCAAAGGCTTGTTCATTATACCTTTGCTTTGCCGATTTAAGCATTGCTTTTGACTTGGTGGACCATAATCTGCTCTGGACAACACTAATTTCAATGGGAGCTGCTAGGGCAATTATAGGGTTCCTTTCCAGGCTGTATGAGAAGTTATTTAGTCAGGTTCGTTTTGGCCCCCAAGGAGAATGTAAACCCAATTTTAGAGTGGGACGGGGATAAGGCAAGGCTGTGTTCTTGCACCAATCTTATTTTCTCTATTCATTAATGGAATAGACAAACATCTACAGACAATACAGGCAGACGCCCCGAGGGTGGCAGGTTATCCGATACCTGTCTTATTATATGCAGACGATGCCGTATTGTTAGCAAGAACCACGATAGGCCTACAGAGACTGATGGATGCATTCTCTGCCTTTATGGTATAGAAGAAAATGGTTATAAACAAGTCAAAAACAGTCACCATTATCTGTGGGCCTAAGCCTAAACTGCCAAAGACATTTTTTATTGAAAAAAGCGCAATCCAGACTGTCACTTCCTTTTGCTATTTAGGTATTCTTTTTATGGATAACGGCTATTCACGAGATGGTAGCTTTATATAAAGCCAAAGGTGCAAGCATAGCCCTTTATGGGGCAGTACTATGGGGTTATACAAGTAACAAGGTCTTGCAAATACAAGAAAACCTCTTTCTGAAATGCTTGCTTTATCTACCACCATCTGCCTCAAACACCGTTGCTCATCATAGGGCGGGCCTTCAGTTTATCGAAGACCTACTATCGGTACAGCCATTAGTACTTTGGGTCTCAGTATGGAAAAGGGAAGAAACTGCCCTTAAAAATGATTTTTTTTTAGATTGCCTTAAATTGCATGACGTACTCAAAATACCATGGTTGTCGTATATTAATTCCTACCTAGAAAATAAGGTAACAATATGGTCAGAAACTTCTCAAACTCTGATCTATACAAAGAAAGAGATCAAAAACACATTCCTAGAACTTAGGTTGGATCTGAGACTCAAGGCGGAAAAGGAAAAATCTATTGTTACACTGTATATAATACATAGATTGGAGGCTAGCACAATAAATTACTTGTCATACGTGACCTATGCCCATCATTTGTTTGTGTTAATTAGATTAAGATGTGGCATTGCTCATTATCTTGTAGCTTTTCCTACAATGTGGCTTCATCCATCTGAAGATGTGCTTTGTCCATGTGACAACAGGAGTAAGCAGAGTACAATGCATTTTTTGCTATTTTGTAATTTTTATAAGAATTTTAGATGTTTTTATTTGAAACTTCTTTTTCTCACCCATCATATCAGGTCACATAAAGTAGCGATGAAATTCCTGGTGACACTGGGAGACCCCTTGACTTGTTATAGTGTAGCCCTGTTTATCATGAAAGCAATCAAAATGAGAAAAACCATGAGTATCTAGTAGAAAGGAAATGACATGATCCAAGGAATTTTAGAATATTAGTATCAGATTTTTAAGGTGTAATTTTTAAGGCTTGATTTTATGATGATATACCAATATGAACTTGGATGTTACGGTTTTAATATAAGAAAAGAAATGATTCTATCAATTTGATTGTATCTACAGACAAAATATTTTTTTTTTTAGAATGATGTACTTTTATGACTATGTTTTGATAGATGGATAAAGACTAAACTGACTGACTGAGAGAGGGTGCAGTCATCATTCAACCACCTTTTGCTACTCAGTGGCCTAGACCTAGGTTTCTTAATTAATACAGCATTTATAGTCTCTATTATTGCCTCCAAAGATGTTACCATGACTGAGGGATTTATGCTTTCTTCCAGGCAGTCTAAGACTTGAGTGAAATTGGTTGTTATAATTTTATGTAAAACCCGGTCAGAGTTTATAGTAGACCACTTCCGGAGTAGCCCTTTGTTTTTGTCATAAATTAATGGACCAGATCTAACAGGTGCAGATTGAGCATCAGTTTCGGTCACCATTTCTAAGGAGATAGGGTAGTGATCACTGAAATGAATTTTATGAATAGTAAAAACCAAGCAGTGGGATTTAAAATAATCTGAGAAAGCAATAAAATCAATTAAAGTGCCTTGGCCTCTCCCAATGTATGTTACTAAATCAGTTCCTACTACGTTGGTAAGGTCCACAGTAAGAAAAAGGGAACATTTTGACAATATTGAATAAAAAATGTTCCCACAGGGATTGTGATTGAAATGACAACTGCCATCTATATCCCCAGCTATCAAATGGCAAGCGCCCTGTTTTGAAATAGGGCATAATTTGCAATTGAAGTCACCTCCCCACAGCACTACAAAATCCGTTTTTAACTCCTCTATATGACTTGACAGTGCATATTCCAACTCTTGGGCTTGTATTTGTAACATTAAAGTTATTGTGATAAAAATTTACAAGTACCAATGTCAAGATTCGCCTAAGGGAGATATTAATAATCTGAAAATGCGATGAATCACATTTAATCTTGCCTAACCTGCCATTCATTGTCGTTGAAACAAGTTTCAATAAACCACCCAAGGAAACATTAGCTGGTGTGTGAATCGAATAAAACCCATTTATTTGTACGATATCATGCAACCAGGTTTCCTGAAGGCACGCTATGCTATGATTTTTAATTAAGGAAACCCATTCTGTGAGTTCCAATTTGTGCGACAGGCCTGCAATATTTCAAAAAAGACTTCCACAAGTGGTCATATTTTTTGGGCCAGTAGGCCCCTCCACTGGAGGAGACAAGAATGAGGCATGGCCCTCTTTGAGACCCATATCCTCTAATGCCGCAGGGTGAGGCAGCTCTCAATGGTAATGCAGTGCTCTCTGATGATACATAAGAAGTACAGCTAACTAATTTAGAGATCACAGGGGAAACAGAATTATCCACACCGCATGCATGGGCATTAGGTGTTTCTATTTGAAGACTGACATTGGGGAGTGCTGAAGAACCAACACTGTCTGTCATGGTCACATTGGGTGGTAGTAATTTAACCTTCCCTGACACCTTGATATTTGGCAGTATGTGTGGTAAACCGCACTTAACCCCAGGCATACTCGGAGCCGAAGAACGCAGTCAATCTACATACTCTAATGGAGCAAAACGATTAAAAGTTGGAATAGCAAAAACTGATGACATATTGACAGCTGTGGGTTCAGGGCCTGGGACTCTTTTTGTTTCCGGCTTCTAAAAGTACCCCAGTGGCACTGCCTCAATGGGGCCCCTCAGTTTGCCACCCCTGAAGAGCCTATCCAAGAGACAGTGGACCAGGGACCTATCCGTAAAATTAACAACAATGCAATCCCCTAGTTCTGTTTTAGCCTGTGAACCCACCCATGACACCCGTTCAACATTATTTATATTGTAGTACAGTTCACTACTACTTGGGCCAGTCTGCAACTTTTGCCAACCAATGAACAGTTGTATTCTTGAGCTGCTTCCAATCCTCTTCTTTGTCTGATGGCAAGGATGGGACATTTTTGAGGATGATGACATATGGTGTAGCATCTGGCGGGAAATGGAGTGTTCTTTTGACATTTTTAGATTGCCACCTGAGAGTGTGTTATATTGTCCATCTACAGAACTAAGTTCTCCAGACACCCTCTGCCTGGATATTGAACTTGACCGACCACCATTCCGTATTTGCGCTTCAACTGTATGCGGCATTGCTGATTGCGGTGCAGTCTGAGGAATGTTAATAGGACAGACTTTGGCTAGGCTTCCAACTGGGGAAGCATTTCTTGTGGTGTGCCCTGGTTTAGATTAGAAATCGAGTCAGGCGCAATACCAGGGCTGGAAATTAGCTTTAAAGCACTAGAACCAATTAATATTTTTAGTGAAGTATCAATGTTATTCAGCACTCCCATCAGTGGTTCAAGGATTGACTTCATGATAACCTCCAATGCACTGGTCAGAACTGTCAAAGGCACAGACCCCCCTGTGGGCTTGATTTTTTTAGTGCCTGAGCCAGTATCTGAAACTGTCGCCCCTTTCCCTCTCCTTGTAAAGGACACCACGGTTTTCTTTCTTGTTACAGGGGGCTTTCTGTTGATTGTTACTCTCCCAAAGAAATGTGTGCCATCAATTATGCTTTTACATCTTGGCACCCTTTGGGGATAAATAACATCTCGTTCCTCTACCTCTTGCTTTCTCTTTACCTTTCGTCTCAATCACTGCATGTGTGTTTATTTAACATCACCACAATACAGGAGGTTGTGGATGCCACACAGTCCTACTTGTTAAAACCTAATATTAGAAATATGGCGCACAATTTTGCCTACAGATTGGAACAATGAGCTGTCATAATATTCTGCTATTCCCGTTTGACTTATAGGGATTCGTTACCAGACACACTAGGGTTCTTTGGCTTTTTGTTAAATTTTGTTTGAATCCCTACGCCATATTTGATTTGCCGTGTGTATAGTGAGAACTTGACTTTTTAAATATAATTTTGGCTCAGATTCCTTAGATGATTTGTCGATTCTTCATCTCTTTCACCGAAATTCTTTGCCAGATTTTGGGTTGCTCCGATTGAACCTTTACTTCATCTTTTACGTTTGTACGTTTGGTGAATACCTGATGCGCTAAAGATGGCGCCCACTTTTGAAGACGGATTATTGTGCCCTTGATTCTTTCACTCACACCTTCCCGACTCATGAGGGGTTGCTCAAGTGCTCACACCATGCACACGTCCACACTGATGATGCTGCCAGTAAGCATTTGTTTTCATTTCTCACATCCATTATTGTTATGCTTTTGATAACGTTGGGTGGTATTTTGGACGCCTATTTTTTCATACTTAAGATTCACTTGGATAACAGAATGCTAATGAAATGACTAACTAGGGTCTTAACATTGATTGCTTGGCTTATTTGACTTAATGCCCTTTTTTTATTTTAGCTCTTTTTCTGATGCATCAGCCAGTACATTTTTACATACGACTAAATATTTACCGAATGACATGCCCTTGATATGATACAAACCAATTGAGTCTTAGACTTTAGAGATTATCTCTCAGTTTGATTTGTTTACCTGATTATTTTTAGCGCTTGTGAATACTTGTGGTCGTTTTTATTTTTCCCAGCATAATTACTCTTTTTGATGATACTGAACCCTTTTGCCCAAATGTTTTGGCTGACTTCCGAATAACTGTCTGGAATTAATTGATTTTTGTCGTCGGGAAACCAAGGTATTCTTGGGTAAACAGCTTGTTTGGTACCAGGCGTGTTTTGCAGTGTACTGTTTACTCATGAATTACTGAGGTATGTATCATTAGTTTTGTGTGATACTTGGGATAATATTTCTTTTTCTCACAGGATCACCTTAGGTTTTAACACAAGGGTGTGGTTCTCATTTTGTATTCTGAAGGTTTCTCTAGGAATACATTTTAGGCTCGGGCTCCCTCTTTCTGCTTTTCTCGTTTTTCAATCACTGTTACCATCTAATTTATCAACAAAAATCTCTCTGTTTGGGGTTTTCAAGGTCACCTCCCCCTCTTCTGATCTGTTCATTAATTCTAGCACTAATATGTCTCAAAACTTAGCACATGAGTGTGTGATGCATCTAATGATCACCAGATAACATATAAAATACACTGTGATGAATTGAAACAATTGAGATTTAGGGGGTCATTAGGATGGCGGGCGGATCGCCACCGCCGGCTCGGCGGTGGGAATACACCCTCCATCCCAACTAGAGTTACTCCCGCCATATTATTATGGCGTGGGTACAGGGGTGGATGCAAAGTGCGTCTGCCGCTTTTCCACCGGTCAGCAATCGTTCCGATTGCCACCCGGGCGGAGCTGGGGCAATATATGGTGGCGGTGCCTAGAAGGCACCGCCATCCATATTATGATGCAGGGTTCAAAAGGCCTTTCCAAGGCGGCTTTGCCGCCATGGAAAGGATGGCGGGGAATTGTTTTGGGGGCCCGTAGCGGCCTCCGGGGGGCTGCACTTGGGAGGGTACCTATAGTACCCCCCTTCATTGCCATGCAGAAGGTGGCAGGCACGTTGTGCATGTCAATGCACAACAAGTCTCTTTGGCATTGCGGTGGGCACTGCTTACAGCAGCACCCGCCGCAATGTCAAAAATGCGGAATGCGACCGCCAGGTTGGTGGTCGCATCCTAATTGGTGGTGTGGGACTGCCACACTGCTAGCAGACAGTCCCAGCACTGCTAGGGAGGTGGGCGGACTTCCTAATGGGCCCCTTAGGCTGATAAGGGGGGGATCGGCTTCATATAGGTTTTTCTTGTCCAGTATTGTTCGTCTTTTGGAGTAGGGTGTTTCAATGGCTAGGGGCAAAATTACAGACACCGGATCCCGTGGGAGCTCTTTTGGGAATATGCAATTTGGGAATTTGACAGAGCGCCTCAAGCAGCTGTATTTTATTGCATCTTTGGAGTCAAATCTCCGAAAAAGGATACAGAAACCACCTGCAGCTGTTCTTGAGTGCTGCTGACGGCCGCGCTTGGCTCCGCTGTGCTTCCTGTCCTCCTCCGGGATTTGCGAGCCGGGCTTAGCTCCGCTCTGGGTCTGGCCGAGCTTGGCTCTGCCGGGCCGTTGCTAACTACAATCCCCAGCAGCCCCAGCGCGGCAAGGACGCCGCTGACGACGAACTGAAGGCACAAGGAGGTGCTTAAAGGCTTCCCTGGTGCTGAGTCCAGGGGGAACCACCTGCAGCTGTTCGGGAGTACTGCTGACGGCCGGGCTTGGCTCCGCTGTGCTTCCTGTCCTTCTCCGGGATTTGCGAGCCGGGCTTAGCTCCGCTCTGGGTCTGGCCAGGCTTGGCTTCGCCGGGCCGTTGCTAACTACAATCCCCAGCAGCCCCAGCGCGGCAAGGACGCCGCTGACGACAAACTGAACGCGCAAGGAGGCGCTTAAAGGCTTCCCTGGTCCCTCGTCCCGCGGGACACGCGTGGGCGCGCCCGGGAGAAGCCCGGGACAAGGGCGGGCCCTCTGTGGCCCTCAGAGGCCTGAAGAGACTGGGCTGGGCCCGAGACCCTGTTTTTCGTGAACTGACCTCTCTTCTTTAAAGTAACAAGTGAGACTTTAATTCTTTTTAACATTTATGTATAGTCGCATTGCAACTTAAACACGTATTGTTTCTATTTAGGATGTCTAAGGCTAAAAATGATAAAACTGCAACGGGCCATAGTACTATTGACAATTACATGGTAAAAAAAGTCACTCAGATCAACAGTGAACGTCGGGCATCTCTAGGGAAAGGGCCCCCTGCAACAGCACTGGTTGAGACGCCGCCTCTGATAGCGATGGTCGCTGAGGGAGAGGCCAGCGTCAATGGTGCCGCTAGAGAAAACCCGGTCACACCGATTGTGGTAAGGGCTGAGGTCCATTTAGAACACCAAGATACATCCAGTGAGGATTTGAAGGAAGTTCCGCCAGCTATAAGGCCGGTACGCAACTGTAGGCGAACACAGATAAAAGGGGGTGGGAAACAGAAGAAAAAAACTACTGCTGTAGATTCTGCTATTGTTAATGTCCCACTTAATAATCCCTTTGTGTTTACTGGAAACAAGGAGAATAACTTAAATGCTAATATTGCACAACTGGTTGCCCTCATAAAAAACCTCGAGTCTAAATTGGAATCTAAGGTAGAGGAGGCTATCAGACCTTTAACCACCAAGATAGACTCTCTAACAGCTGAGGTGTCCAGGCTTGGTGGCCTGGTATCTTCGTACCAGGCTGCAGTTACTGGATTAAGGGATAACCCTGGGGAAGGCAGACAGGCAGGGATGGTGCGGGAAAAAACTCAGTCAAATTCCATTAATACGACGGCAGTACCTACCACTGTGAGTAGGGCACCAACAAAAGCAACCACACCAGCCACCCAAGTAACAATGGATCCACAGATTCAATCTAACCCTGTTTCAAGACAGGGAACAGATAGCAGGCCGCACAGGAGTAAACGCTATCTTAACCTACCGCCTGACTGTGCGCCATTTGTGGTAGTCCTAACTAATGTCCCACCCTGCGGTACTCATCCTGCCTCACCCTATGACGAGTCTCATGCCTCACTTAAAAACAAAACAGTGTCATGGCTTAATAAAAACTGTGGCTTCCCAATTGCATATTCTGATCAGATAGTGGCAGTCAGGCAGGTGAACTGGGTGGGCCCATCGAAAAAAATGGGAAGCGGAGACTGCATTGTTGTGAACTTCAAACATCCCCAACATGTGGCCACCGCTCTCTTAAGAGCTTCGTCACTGATATATATTGAGAGGAGTATATGTGTCCGACCTCTGGGGTACTTCTATGCCCATCTCTGTCATAACTCCCCCGAACAAAGGTTGTTTAGTCCAGTGGCTGAAACTCAGACCCAGGTCATGGACACCCGCTTTCAGTATAATATTGTTAACCCGAGGGGATTTGGAAACGTTACCAACACACAGAATAGACCTAATTTTTTGGCCCATCCTAATTATGGGTTTAACATCAACACACAGAACAGGTACGACCTTCTATCTGGCCTGGACATGTGTGACTGACATGAGATCCCTGTGGGTCAGGGCATCTCAATCTCAGATGAATTGTTACCTATTCTGAACCCACAGGATAAAAACTGTGGTAGCAATGTTGTCTCGTGGAACATTGCGGGGTTGGCTGCAAAAATGGCAGACATAAATTGGGTCAACTACATTAAGCAATTTAAAGTTATCTGCCTACAAGAGACATGGCTGTTTGAATGTGATCTTTTTCTAGAAGGGTACAAGGCCTTCTATGTCCCGGCCACACCATCATTAAGAGGCAGACCTAAGGGTGGACTGGTGATTTTTGTTTCTATCCTTGTTACCTGTAAAATCAGTAGAATTGATGCAAATGATCCTGGTATGATGGGTTTGGTTTTAAATGGGGAACACTGCCGAGTATGTTTAGTGAATTTTTATAATGCTGCCAATGTCACTTCAGTACCTAACTCCGTATCTGTCCTGCATGCTTTTCTCACTTCCTCTCTAAAGGATTTTAATAACAACCTCATGATTGTGGGGGATCTCAATGTCCACTTGTGTGGGGACCCCCTGCACAAATGCATAAATGATTTAAGTTGTGAGCGTATGGAGGGACTCCACCTGGATCACACAATGGCTGGGGAACTATGCAATGCTCTCCTTGATAACCTGGACCTCTCCCTGGCCATGACACTCAGGGATCCATTTAAATGTTTTGATACTCCCACCTTTAAGGGGCATGGGAGGGGCACCTTTATTGATCACATGCTGTTGTCAGCGACACTGCTGCCTTTTTTAGATTCGTTTGATATTGTCCCAAGCGAATTCAGTGACCATAATCCTTTAACAATTCGTCTGAAGGGACCTTGGTTTACTAAGGAAAGACAGATATGTAACTCCGGGAGGCTGGGCACCACAAATGGGAGGCGGCGACTTAAATGGTCAATGGTGACTCCAGATTTACTGTATAAAAACATTGTAGACACATGTACTGAGGATATTGTGAATTGCACTCAGGTGGGGGCAGACCCACGACGGGTTCTCACTGCTTATCAAAATCTGTTGGAGAAGGTGTCAGAATTGATGTTGGTTCCAGCAAAGATGAGTGTGGAAAAATGTGGGCCAAGATGGTTCAATCATGATTGCTCCAAAGGTGCTCGTAACCTCAGGCTAGCACTGGCAGCTATTCCGAGAGTGCAGGAAAATGTCAAACTGTGCCGTAGAGAATATAAGTCCATTCTTAAATCCCATAAGGAGTTGCTAAGAGTAGAAGCGTGGAATGAGTTACTTGATCCCTCTACCTTAAAATCCAGCACCAGATTTTGGACAATAATTAAAAAAACATTCCTGGTAGAAGACCCGGGTAATGGTCTGGACTGTTGTATTACCAAGGAAGAGTGGGAACTTCACTTCAAACAATTATACTCTTCTGGGATACCTGTTACAACTGAGAAATTGCTTGATGCTAGGGGAGGTGCTATTAGGTTTACTAATGGTGAAGTTATGGTGGCCATTGAAGGACTTACTGCTAGAAAAGCCCCAGGGCCTGATGGGATCCCCCCAGACTTGTATAAGTCTGATCCACACTTTTGGGCGCCCATCCTGGCTGCAGTATTTAATGCAGCTGCCAAAGTGGGATGTCCTATCTCCTGGGGACTATCAACGATTGTTCCCGTTTTTAAAAAAGGAGATAAGGGCAGTCCTCACTGCTACCGGCCAATCTCATTAATTGACTCCATGGTCAAAATTATGGGGAGAATTCTACTACAGAGAATAACATGCTGGGCGACTGAAAATAACATCATGTCGATTTCTCAGTATGGTTTCTGTGGGGGGCGCTCCACCATAACCCAGTGCCTTAACCTCTTCCTTGTATTGAGCAATTATACCACTGTACAGTGGGGAACTGTCCATCTTGCCTTCATGGACCTTTCTTCAGCCTTCGACTGTGTTAACAGGGGGGGGGCTGTGGAGGTCCATGAGGGAGAAAGGTGTGGATCCAGGGATAGTCGACTTTCTGGTGGATATGCACAGTAATACCAGTGCTAACGTCAGATATTCTGTAAACGGGGACACCACTGGTAATTTTGACATAAAGAAGGGAGTGCGTCAGGGTTGCATTCTTGCCCCCTTCCTTTTTAATTTGTATATTAATGATTTAGATGATTATCTACAGAATGTACAGGCAGACTGCCCTAGAGTCGGCAGGCGGGGTATTCCAGTTCTTTTATACGCAGATGATGCGGTTTTAATTTCAAGAACGGAGAAGGGACTCCAGGCGCTTTTAAATGCTTTTAACATTTTTATGTCTGACCGAAATCTATTGGTCAACAACTCCAAATCATACATAATGCATATTGGCCATAAACCCAAAAAGAATTTTATTTTTAAATTGGATGATGTCCCAATACCAGTCACAGAAACATTCTCATATCTTGGTGTCCTGTTTGATACCAAGCTTAACTGGGGTCCACACCTGGCCAAAAAGAAAGGTGAACTGACAAGGGCTAATGCTTCTGTTTTTAACTTTGCGACAAAACTGGGTAAGAAGCCAACTAACGCAATGATTAAGCTTTACAATGCCAAATCTGTTGCTACAGCTGCATATGGTAGCGAACTTTGGGGATATGTGGCTGGAGAACAGTTGCAGGTTGTCGAAAACAATTTCCTAAAACGTCTACTCTGTGTCCCCACCAGTACACCCAACCTGACAGTACATGAAGAACTGGGAATCCAGTATCTAAGTGATATTTTTTCCTTAAGGCCTCTGATTTGTTGGGTGAAACTGTGGATAAATCAGGACATACCTCTTACCCATTTGATTGTAAGAGATCTTGTATCTCAGGACAAACACATGCGTGTCCCCTGGTTAAAATATCTGAAAACCTGCTTTTCCAGGCTAGGCCGCCTGAATTTGTTTGAAAATCCTAGCGGAATTGTAAAGGGGGATATAACAGCAATCAAACAAGCCTTCTATGAGGACAAGTTGGCTCAAAGGGAAAGTGAGGAGCTTATGAAACCAAGAATTAGGAAATATGTGATGTTAAAAACTTGTGAAAGCATGGAGCCATATTTAATGAGTAATTTCACCTCTCATGAGAAATTCTTGTTGACTAGGTTTAGATTTGACATCTTCCATCATCTTTTGATTCGACCGAAGTCAGACATTTTTAATAAGGTTACAGCACCCTGTGGCTGCGACGGGAAGTCTCCTCAGGATATGCTGCATTTTATGTTTTTACGTAGGTTTTATGAATATCCCCGCAAACTTTATCTTGTTGCACTCTTAAGGAAACTTAATTTTAACCAAATCAAACCTGCCTTTTTCTATTTGCAGCTTTTGTACAGTGATAGTGTCTTACAGGTTAAAGAATTTTTAAAATTAACCGTCAAATTAAGGAATTGCCTAGACCAATGATGTTGTACTTACTATCTGCACTTTACCATGTATCTGGATCAAGTTATTGGCAATGGGCTACGTGAAATATGATTCTTGTATGTGACTATGAATTATTGTAATAGTATGAATAATGTTTTTAATCGTATTGTATATATGTGCACTTTTATGGTGTGAAATATAACCAAATAAAGTCTCTATTGAATTGAATTAAATTGATACAGAAAAGGATATCAAGAGAAGCTACTTCTTATGAGCAACGGGGACATAAGATGCAACAGGTAAAAGTAAGGGAAGAACTTTATACCTTGTGAGTGGGGGCTGTAACCAAATTTCAGAAAATCTGGGAGGGGGAACAAGGAAAGAGTTTAGTATAAGACGAATCATCTTGTTATGATGAGATTTTTCATATTTTATGATGAATTGGTGAATAATGGGCCTACTAAATTAAGAATAGTGGATGAAGGGGAAACTGAAGTTGCTGTTTACCTATAAAGAGGAATTTCGATTGCTTTCCATATTTTGCTTTTTCTATAAGATTATATAGTATGGTCTCTCAATTTTAGAATGAAGATAAATGTGCCACTCTTTGGAAGGGAAGGATTCGTATTCAACTACGTTAAAATGAATTGGAATTTACGTATACTGTTGTATTTAAAAGAATATTTATGTACCCTATAGGGAAACAATGGAGCTTACAGTTTTGTAGGGCTTGCTCTTGTTGTGGAAGATGGATTGTATCTTGTTTACCCTTTTTATATATGTGCTCATTAAAATAAAAAATAAATGTAAAAAAAGTGTTGCTAATGAGGCCATTTAGCAGGAGAGTGGTAAGGGTGAAATATGTAGCTGGTGTTGCATTTAGGAGTACACCATCACAAATATGTTATTAAAGCACAGTGTGGTACAGGCTTCACCAACGAGTAGCTTTTGAGCTACTGGTACCTTTGCAACTACCTGTAAGTAGCTCAGCCATATGCGGCCCAGCTTACTACAGTAAAAGCCTTTGATTGGTTGAGTTAATATATGTATACCAAAACTGAAAAGCATGCATGGAAAAAATGTGTGTTTTTTGCACCTCTCATACACTTGCTGATGTTTGGTGACAACTGGCTAGATTTCCAAAATATGTTTAAAGCTGATTTTTGAGGGAGACATTGGGGAGACGTTAATAAAGTTAATACCTTTGTGCCAGGGGCATTGCAGCGATTACTTCC
This sequence comes from Triturus cristatus, assembly GCF_964204655.1. Classification (NCBI taxonomy): domain Eukaryota; kingdom Metazoa; phylum Chordata; class Amphibia; order Caudata; family Salamandridae; genus Triturus; species Triturus cristatus. The sequence goes on along the minus strand of NC_140588.1, from coordinate 1,026,400,751 downwards.
ATGTTTCAACCCTTTAGATGCTTTGTAAATTCCTTAAGCCATTTTCGCATTACTGCTGGCAACCTTGCCAGGTGCAATGAGGTAATCACTGTTGGTAATCTTGCGAGGGGTGGCCACTGATGTAATGAAGTCTGAATTGGTCACAGTTACTGCACTTATAATATTAGTAGCTTGGTATGATTATCATTGAACATAAGTAGCTCTTATTACCAAAATGGTTGGAGACCCCTGGTGTGGTACCATAGTATCATTTACAGAATTTTCAGACTTTTCCCCATGAGACAAACAACGAGTCACTCTTGAATCCAGAATTTGCCCAGTGATGAATTACCTTTTTCATTTTGTTTACAGAGGGTGGCCCCCCGCCCCGTGGTGCCACCTCTCCGCCCCACCTTGCCCACTGACATTTCACCAACTCAAACTGCAGCTCCGTTTCATTAGGCCCTGCAGTGCAGGCAGTGAAACGTCAGAGAGCTTTAAAAATGCGGCAAAAAGTCTGCATACCCATTGACAGAGAGCACATTTACATTGAGATGACCACTGAACTTGCACAGACATGCATTCTGATAAAACGATAATGTGTTTATATTTAAACAAATACTTGTCATTTGTGCATCACTAGGTAATGTTTTTGATCTGTTATTAGCCTATTAAAGTCTTCGTTTCCATCAATCTTCAGGAGTGAAAAATGTGTGCTTCATGTCTACTTTTTTGTTTTATTTATTTATTTTGAAATATTTCTACAGTTGATATATAGGTATATGTGTTGTTGTGCGTTAGACGAAACCAGCATACTACAGAAATTCTTTAAACACTGGCAAGATTGACACATCGTTCATTTTACAAAACCCTCACATTTTGCAGTAAGAGAAAGAAAGGCAAATACCAGTCTCCATGGTAAAAGAATAATCAGCAATTTGTCAGAAGGTTAGGCTGACATTTGACTTCTGTTTCGGAATGTACAGAAAATAAAATGTAAAGTCTTCTTTAATACTCATTCAACTTTAGAACCCCAGCATAGTTATTCTGGAGGTGCTGCAGCACCCCAACATTCCTACTACCAATGCCTAGGCAAGTAGGTGCCCTCTCAGGGCTGAAGGGGCTGTTGTATTAGGGCTCCCTCCCTCCTCTGGGCCCCAGTGCCTTGCACCAGCTGTACTGCTGTTAGCTGTCTCGAGGTCATCCAGTAGCATTAGAGGATTGACAGTTCTTGAAATGTAATTTCCGATGACCAGCACCATCAATCAGATTAACAAACAAATACTTATTATCAGTATATGCAAAATAACATACACCAAACAACAGATGAGTTTTACCATTGGAGCCAGGGCTGAACTGGGAACCGAATTCGGCCCTGGCAAACTGCTTGGCCAGCGCCCGGGTGGGGGAAAGGGGGGGGGCCGAGTTGTTTGCTAGGGCCAGTTCCAGCTGGTTTTGTTGCAGGGGGCCGATATTGCCGACCCCCGGTAACAAAAATGGCCCAAAACCAGCCCCCACCTTGGCAGCCCACCGGGAAAACGCCCAGGGCCCGCTACGGCCAGTTCGGCCCTGATTGGAGCCACGAATGCAAGTCGAATGAAGTGGAATTCAAAGTTGAGGCATTAGGGACCTAATAAGTGATGGCTTTAGATTCCGATTTAAAGGAGGGCCAGCAATTGCCCATGATTAGACAGAATGGTTTGCTCCAGCTTAGGGGCTGTTGTCTTATCCCTGTCTTCCAGATGTGCTGGAGGAGGATAGAATGGAACACTCTAGTGAAGGCTGCTGAGAGACCGAGGAGCACTAGTGCAGCAGGACCACCTTGCTCAAGGGTGGAACAATGGCTCCTGTCCGTAATGAGGGGGAGGATATTAACAGCCATTCTTGCTCTGCAGGTAGGGCCAATAAGGTTATGACGATCCTCCTCGTACATACCCTGAGTGGTGAATTCAATTCACTCTCTGTTTAAAGTGCAGGCACTGCTGTTCCTCTGAAGGACGCGACTGCAGCACTTTTATCAGAAGCTCTTTTCACTTTCTATCTGTGCCTGACCCTCCCATTCTTTCTCAAAGTGGAAATGCAAGCTTCAATACCACAGAGCAGTACAAAAAATAACCAAGCTTGACAGTTTGTTTATTGTTTCTACATCTCTGGGGCTTCTATTTATTTCTACTTGGGCACAGAAGGCAAGCATAAGGTGAAACTAAGAGCGGCTTCCAATGCAAGAGCTGCCGCTGCAGCCGTCAGAGGAGCTCTGGCACCTGGTACTAAGAGTGAGTTGTAAGTCACAGGACGAGGCTCGCTGGGGTGATGGGGTGATGGGGAGCTGGAAGCCACAGAATGCTCCCTTTGAAGACTTCTCATGCTAGCTATAGCCTGCAAGGGGGTCATTCTGATTGGCTGGTCAGGGTACTAATCTTCTGTAAAATCTGAGAGTTGTTTCTTAACAATACTGTCCTTATCTTTGATTGAAAAAGAAAGTTCAGAGCTAGGCTGAAAGCTAGCAATAGTGGCTTGATCTATTGTGTCCCTTCTTTGAAGCGGTGTGACCAAAGATATCTAGAGGCAAGAGGAACTTGGCCACTGGATAAACAGTATTTATAGAGGGTCATGAGACCCAATGTATTACTGTCCACCAACATCTTTATGACAGGCATATGGCGATGCTTTAATGGGGATCCAGCTTTGATGAGCAGGACTTTGCTTTAATGCATTGCATTGCAGAGTGATTTTGTATGAGAAGAATGAGATTGAGGCTGATTGCTATTCCTCTTGCGTAACAAGAGGGAATCATAAAAAGAAAAGAAAAAATTAAAAGTCTTAGTAATGTAATCGTTTTTAGCTTTGAAATAATCCAAGAGATTGGACCAAAACCCCTGTGAGGGATAGTCAACATTTGCCTTTCCCTTGAAGTCTTCTGGATGTTAAATGCCTTTAGTTTATTAGGGTGCTGTCCTTGAGCAATGTTGTTTTCAAAGTATGAAGGGAGTAAGAGTATGCAGTATCTAGAAGAACATAGGAGTAATAGCAGATGTATGAAGAAATGAGCATAAGAGTAATCCTGTTCAGTGAATTTACATTTGTGTTGTGTGGACTTCTGCTCCGCTTTCGATGCAGTCCACGTAACATCTTGTGGAACAAATTACTAAATTGGGGATTCTTTCAATACTTCCAATTTGTATTCAACTACTCTACAGTAACACCTAGTCTAGAGTGAGGTTGGGTTCAGATGCTTCAGTTTCAAGGATATCTTCTCACAAAATGGCCTCAAACAAGGATGCGTCTAAGCGCCACACTTGTTCAATCTTCACCCAGTGGAGCTGTCTTTGATACTCAAAGTCAACTAGCATCGCCACACACTGTCTGGTTTTAGAACCCCTCACATGTGGTATGCTGATGATGTCGTCTTGATCAGCCACACAAAGTTAGGCCTACAACCACTCTTCGATGCAACAGGCACATACACAGCAAAATATGGGCTCCAAGTCAATGAGGTCAATGTCAGAATTCTCGGAATGTTCTCGTGGAGAGGATTCCGAGAACTGACAGTTCCTGCGCCATCGTCATTGGATGAGGTGCTCTTCAATAAACTCGGCTGAATCTTACCTCCTTTGATTGTCTTCTGTTCCCGACATCACAATTTGGCGACGAGGGTGGGATCATTTTCAAGGTCCTGTGTCCGAGTTACACCCCAACAAGACGTGATTTCACTTTGCGATGTCCTGTGCTGAGATTCCTGTCTGCGGAGTTCTCAAAGTCAATCAAGCGGTTATGGAGCCAGAAACCGTGTCGGAGATTCAAATAGTTAGTTCCTGATGCCCCGTGTTTACTTTCCTGTCTGCGGAGTTCAGGAGGTAATATGAGCCGTTGTGGAGCCAGAGATCCCTCTCGGAAGCTCTATCGGCATCTATTTTCCTCAAATGATCGTCTCTAGCAGCACTACGGGGGCTGGACTTCATCTTCTTTGCAGTGTTGGCAGTGCGTGTTAGCAACTGCACTCATCCAGGTACGTTTAAGACCCTTTATTCAAGGGCTCAGAGGAATGACTTTTCGCCCTCTAGCCCAAGGTATTTTTTTTAATGATTCTTCACAACGTCGGGAGGAACGACTCTTCCCCCTCCGTCGTTGTATCCTTCACGCATGCGCACATCGTCAGTTTGTTGAAACAATGAAAATAATAGGGCTTTTCCGATCAACTAGAGCGCGCTCTAAAGAAAGAAAGGATACCTCCGATGTGTTTCCACAACAGTGTGAACGTCACACGCATCATTTAAAGCAGGAAGTGACAAAATTGTGTGTTAACAATGTGGTTTGATGTCTACTGACACTATTTTCACAAGGATTGCATCTGATTCATTTTCAGCCCTGCTCATTTATACAAATATACAGTATTATTTTGGCATTAGCAAAGACTAGAAGGAACACTAATCTGACAATTTTAGTGCTACAAGTGTATAGAAAATATTAAGTCATTTATTGTAGTGTTTATAATAATTAACATTTCAAAAAATATATTCAATTATTTTTTATGATAGCACTATTCGCAGATTAAGGTGAAAATGCAGAATGTGACATCTGTTCCTTTTTTCCTCTCTTCCCCTGGTGAACCATCCATAGGGTGGTCAAAATGGAAAAAGGTTTGCAGCAACTGTACGTGTGTTTGTGGCACTAATCTTAGTGCAGAAAGGAAGCATGCACTCTTGTTACATTGTCTAGGGGCAGAAGGGCAGGATGTCTTGGAGAACCTACCTGATCTTCCTCATGCAATGGCATGAGACTTAAATGAATATGAAATTGCCATAACTAAATTAGACCAACATTACATACCACGTGTGAGTACCATTTTAGAAAGGTAACATTTTGGTTTGAGATGTCAGGGTAAGGAAGAATCAGTTGAAGACTACATAACATCTCTAAGGAAGTTAGCATCCAAGTGCAAATTAGAGATCAATTTCTATTTTGTTGCAATAGTAACAAGATACGAGAAGAACTTGGGATGAAATACGATCCTCCTCTTGAAGAAGTAATCATAGTTGCTAAGCAAGTAGAACACATGTTGAAGTGTGTTAGTGAGCTTAAGGTTGAGAAATAGGTTGATATTCCCAGTTCTAATGAAAAAGAGAACACTGCTGAGATTCAGGTGATCAAATCTAGTGGAGTTAAAATCCAGGGCGATCCCAGTATGAAGCAATCTGTTGAGGCAAAAGGGGCCAAGAGTAAAGATAATAGCTTTAATGTCACATGTTTCAGATGTGGGTATAGCGATCATAGGGCTAATGACAGATCCTGTCCTGCATTGTCACAATTCTGTAACTTTTGTGGTTTGAGAGGTCACTTCAGTAAATGTTGCAGGAATCAAAATAAGACAGGTTATAAGGGCAGAGACAAAGAACCTTGTCAGGAGATTTTATTACAAGTGGGCCACCAAGATAAAGTTTTACCCTCTGAGATGGTTAGCATTGACGGAAAGGACACCATGATGAAATGTTATTCTTGCTCTCACATCACCATCATCTCGAGGCATATGCTGTTAAATTTGTTTCCGGATGTAAAGCCTCTCCATGTAATGGATATTCAACCTGGGGGTATGGAGGGAGCAAGATTGACATGTTAGGGTATTTTACTGCAACAATTGGTGTTTGTGGGAAGACCACATCAGATAAAGTTTATGTATCCTCAAAAGGTGATGATCTTTTGGGTTGGGCTCACCAAAAGGAGTTGGGGGTCAGTCTACATCCGAACAAAAATTTGATAGCAAATTTGTAAAAGAATTTAGTGGTTTGTTTAAAAATAAACTGGGTAAACTTGTTGGCTACAAGCCCAGAATCAGACTCAAGGATCATGCCATCCCTGTAGTAGCCAAGGTAAGAAGAATTCCTATTCATCTTCAAACTGCGGTTGAAAATGAACTCAAGAGGTTGGCAGACTGTGGAGTCGTTGAAGAAGTTGAAGCTAGGAACTGGTTAGCTCCCATTGTCATCGCGCGAAAAGGGAATGGCGACATTCGCCTTTGTGTGGATTTGAGGGGACTGAACAAAGAACTGGTGGTCGACAGATATCCTCTTCCCAACATAGAAGAGATGATCACCACCTTCTCGGACGCTAACGTTTTCAGCACGCTAGATCTGATGTCAGCGTATCATCAGGTTGAACTACATGAAAGTTCACAGGATCTCACAGCTTTTATGACTCCTTTTGGCATTTTACGTTTCAAAAGAATGCCTTTTGGTTTGATTTCTGTGGCCACAGTTTTTCAAAGAGCAATGGCGATAATTTTGAAAGGTCAGCCTGGAGTGAAGTGTTACCAAGATGACATTATCATTTATGCGTCTAACAACATAGAGCATGACCAACGTGTTTGTCAAGTTTTACAAAGAATTCAGGATGCTGGTCTTACTCTTAAAGCAGAAAAGTGCAGGTGTGGAGTCAACAAAGTAAAGTTACTTAGGGTAAAAAATCACTGCTTGTGGGATCCGGCCCAAGAAAGAGCTGGTTGATACAATTAAATCTTTGACAGAGCCTGCAACAAGAGAGGAACTATCATCTTTTTTAGGAATGGTGGAATATTACAGCCGCTTCATATAGGACTTTGCTAGCAAAACTTTTCACATGAGAAAACTCTTAAAGAAAGACTCAGAATTTGTGTGGGGTGTTGAATGTAATCGAGAGTTCATTAATGTGAAGCAAGACTTAAACAATGCTCCCTCCCTACACTCTTTTGTAGCTTCATCTGACACCAAGGTTGTGTGTGATGCTAGTGGTAAAGGCTTAGGTGCCTTACTTTTTCAGACTAGGAATGGGAAAGAGAATCTAATTACTTGTATCTCAAGAAGTCTTAGGGATACAGAACACAATTATTCTGTAATAGAACGTGAGTCTTTGGCTGTTTTCTGGTCCATCATGAGATTCAAGCAATTCCTCTGGGATATCAAATTTTGTGTACAAACTGACCATAAACCTCTGGTGGAGGTCTTTGCTAAGAAAGGTCTCGACTCTATCTCTTCTTGTATAAGAAGATGGGGAGTAGGGCTGGCTACAAGATTTTTCCTTCACTGTTCAGTATGTTCCTGGCGCAAATAACTTTTCAGCAGATTGCCTATCCTGGCTTGTTGATTTGGACAGTGTTCAGTCTGATTGTTGTGATGATCTGGACCTTGAAGAGTGAGTGAGTGTGTGTGACGTGACTGAGGGATCCATTAGTGAGGAAGAGTGGTTAGATGAGCTGATTAAGGATACCACCCTAGTCAAGATTAGAGACATCATTGCTTCTAGTTCAACATGTCGTTCCCAATTTAAGGAATTTTCAGGATGCTGGGAAAAGATCTGGGGCGAACTCGCTGTTGACAGAGGTTTCCTGTTAAGGGGGACGAGATTAATTCCACCTGAAAATTTGAGAGGTAAAATTTTAAGACCAGCCCATGAGGGACACATGGGCATTGATAAGACTAAGGCCAGACTCTGGAGAGATTTTTGGTGGCCCACACTTGATCCTGATGTAGAGTGTTTGATTAGAGATTGTGTGGAGTGTGCTGTCTCTGATAAAGGGCTCAAAACTAGTCAAACTCCCATGGTTTGCAGAACTCTTCCAAAATACCCTTGGGAAGAAGTCTCAATGGATATCCTGGGACCCATTAGGGGTGAGCAGGCCACACCTTTTGTCATCGTGCTCATGGATTTGTATTCCAGGTGGGTTGAAGTTTCGTGTGTACAGGATATTTCTTTGTCAGCTGTCATTAGATTTCTGGAGGGTGTATTTGAGAGGGAAAGTTTTCCCATATATCTGCTCACTGATAATGGAGTACAGTTCTGTTCTCATGAAACAGAGCTATTTTTGAAGAAGTGTGGAACTGTTCACAAAAAATCAGCCCTCTATCACCCTCAGACCAATTGTGCCATTGAAAGGGTTATAAAAACCTTAAAGGAGAGCATTCAATTAGCCAGAACGAATGGTCTAGACTGGAAAAAAGAGTTGTCCAAAAGACTTCAGGGCTATAGATTCTCGCCTCATAGTTCTACTGGGAAGATGCCTTTTGAACTATTCAAAGGTAGGTCACCTTCCACCTTTATGTGTCCTAGGTGGATGAAGTGGGGTAAAGGTAGTGTGGATAATTCCCCTGGTCTGTGGAGAGAAAAAGAGATAGCCCTTCAATGCAAAAGGAAAAAGTATTTTGACTCTCCTAGGCATGTGAGAGATGTGGAGGTCGGTGTGGGTGATTTTGTGAAAATGAGTGCTCCCAATGGGTGTACGGAATGGTCCAAGTTCACCAAAGAGTTACAAGTAATTATATGGTTTCAAAATGCTGTATAGACTCGTGATGGTCGTATATGGAACAAAAGCTGTTACCCGTAGCTTATCTAACCCTGCTTCCTGTTTCAGGTCAAGACCACTCTCGGTTGCAGGTGTTTCTTCTAATCCAAGTGTCTATGGTTCTTCTGTAAGAGTATCATCTGCACATAGACGTAGTGTAAGAGTGACCAAGAGACCTGCTTATCTCTAAGATTTGTAGTTTGAGATGTGTCCGCTATCTTCGCAAATTACCTGTTTATCTTTACATTTCATTGTGTTCTTTCATTTGTGGTTCTTTTTCTGTTTCACATTTCTTTGTATAATAAGGGAGAAGTGTGATGATGTGATAATGAGGTCACTGTCAGAATTCTCGGAATGTTCTCGTAGAGAGGATTCCGAGAACTGACAGTTCCTGCGCCATCGTCGTTGGATGGGGTGTTCTTCAATAAACTCGGCTGAATCTTACCTCCTTTGATTGTCTTCTGTTCCTGATATCACACGAAACCCACACATGCAGGCAGCCAGTTACAGCCCGCCCTCAAGGAGGAGATCGTATGCTCTGTGGGAACTTTTTGAAATTTCTGACACGTCCCAAATCAAAATGACCATGGTGGCACCACAGAATACAGGTGCTAATAACTGTTCCATGACTGCGCTGGCACCAGAGAGCATGGGTGCAAAAAAACTGTCCACTTTTGCCATATTTCATTTGCAAAACAGTTCTGGAGCAGATAGTTTCCATGTCAACTAGCAATTTCCATTATTCGTTTTCACCCAACTCACTACCTGTAGCTACGGTCCAACAGCTTTCACGCGTTTAACTTCTGGTAGCAGAACATACAACATTCACTTACGTCCGCTTTGAGCCCTATTTCATGACCAGCTCTCCTGTGCCTGCCCTAGCACTTTACTGATCGTCTTACTGTATGCACCCTGCACTTTTTCTGCGTTCTATTTCATGTTTGTATGGCACAAAGCAATTACCACCCGGCACTTTTCTTCTGACTGAGCATTGATTCAAAAATAATTGTACCCAGCTGGCACGGGTTTTAAACGAGGAACAACGTCTGATATGTGATCTTATGTGACCGAATGGCTTTTTCACAGTGTTTTTTTAGACCGAACATTTTTAGTTGTAAATTTTAATGAACTGATCAATAAAGAATCCTAGGAGTTATTAAGTCTAAGAATAGACTTAAGGACGCATACTATTAGCAGCAAGGGCAGGAGTAGGAGTGGATTATGTAGAAGTGAGAAGGAAGTAGAGAAGTAGGAGTAACTTATAGTAAGAATAGATTTAATTAGGTGTTAATATGCCAGAAGAAAGGAATAGTGTAGGGTTGCGTCGTAAGTAGAAGTATTTAGGAGCTTGTAGGAGTTGGCGTATGTGTATGCAAAAGTAGCCATAACGGTGCAGGAAAAAGTAGTAGTACGAATGTGCAAGAGTAAGACTATGAAATAATGTACTGGAACACATATGCATACACACAATACCTACTTGTACATACACACAGAACACATACAGGCACACATACAATCAGACAGCACACATACAGGCACATGCTGGGGCAGTTGGGTGTTGGTTGATTTCATTGATGAACTCATGGTTGTGTCATTGTATATAATGATGAATGGATATGTGAATGGTTTTGTGTGCATATGGTGAGTGGGTAGATGGATGAGATAGTGGCATAGCTCGATGGATGAATGTGTAGGTGGACTGATGGTTGCTTGCTTGTTGATTGATGGATTAATGCTTCGGTGGTTCTTTGAATGGGTGTGTGCATGGGTGAGGGTGGATAGTGAACACATCATTCATGATGTGTTGATGATGTAACTCGGATTATGTAGAACTAAAGAAAAGAGCAATCATATGTACATAGAAGTGTTGGAGTACGAAGAAACAATATTAGGTGCAAGTAAAAGTAGGAGTAAGTGGGAATAAGTAGAAAAGTAGAATCAAGCAGAATAATATAAATGAGTGGGAGTAATAGTATGTATTGGAGTAAGTGCAAAGGTAATTGGATGAGAAGGAGTATCCAGGAGTAACTATGCAGAGGAGTAAGGAGTATAAATATGAGTAAGTACGTAGGGATAAGTAAAAGCATGCTGGAGGCAGGAGTAGGAGTAATGAGGCAGAACTGGGTGTAAGAAGGAGTGAAAGTAGATAGTAGTAGGCATAAGTAGAAGTATATGTAGGAGAAAGGGTGTGAGAAAGAAAAAAGTTTGCAATAAGAGCTGGCATTAAATAAGTAAGTAGGAGCAGGGATGAGAGGAAGTGGGCGTGCATTGGATTATGCCGAAATAACTAGAAGAGCAAGAGTAGGTAGAAGAGAACAGTAGACGGAAAGTAGTAGTAAGAAGAAGTAAGTAGATGGGAGGAAGTAAGAGTAAATAAAAGTAGGAGTAATTAGAAATGGGATTAGGAGTAACAGGGATTAAGGGAAATTAAAAGAGACGGAGTGCCTTCAAATAGGAGCACAAGTATGCAGAAGGGAGTAGAAGTAAGGAACACTGAAGAAAAAATGTGTGGTGGACATAAGAGAAAAAATAATTAATGTGAAAGGAAAAAGGAAAGCAGGAAGAAAGGAAAAAGATGGAATGATGTGCGATGGTAAAACGAACAGAAGGAAGCGGAGGAAAGAAAAAGTAAGAAAGGCAAAAGCAAGGAGTGCGATAAGGATGAAGGGAAGGGCTGCTGAGGGTAGAGGATGTGAAGAAAGGAAGAGGAAAAGGGAATGGAGGAAGAAAGAAAAAAAGTAACTGGAATTCTTCTCAGCATCTTTCACGGTGCCTCTGACTTCAGTAGTAAAGTCTGGGTCATCCCCAAAGGTATCATCAGGATTTTGGTCAGCGGGAGCTTCAGTGCTTCTAGAGTGACGTGGCCAAGTGCACACCATCCTCTGCACAAAGCGTGAATTAGTTGCACTGCCTCTTCAAAGTCTCTCTGCCAGCTGTCACGCAGCTGTCATCTACGTGCTCAGCATCAGCCTTCGCTTAGGACTTCTGGACCCAGCCTCTCGCCGCCCTTGCAGGACCGTCTCTTTATTCGAGTCACGCCTGACTACTGACCTTCTATCGTTCCTTGAGGAAAAGCCAAAGCCTGCCTGCTTATGTGATTGCCTTCTGTTTGCTTTACTTGAAAGCATTTTAAATTAAACGTCAGGCGGCCTGCCAGCGACTGGGGCTTGCATCTTTTTGGCAGCAGGTTATGCTTCAAGCAGAGATACATCTCTGAACTTGTTTAATAATACAGATAGCAGCTACTTCCAGCTCCCCCCAAACCTGCACAGGTATATAGCACCCCTTCCATCCAAAAAAAGGATGAGCAGAAGATCTTTGGAGCTAAAGCCAAGACTGTAGCTTGTTGTGTAGCAAAACAATTGCACGAGCCAAACCACAGCACATTGAATATATAAGGACGGACTCTCATCACTCACCAAAGTGACATGCTTCATCATATGGGATCTCCTCCTAGTAACACGCTAGTGCCACTAAGGGCTACAACCCTTTCACTGAGAGAGGGGAGCTCACTGATGTTTTCAAAGAGCTCTAACTGATCCAACAGATGTGAGAAAATATTGTATACAAGAGTGATGGGCGCAGTGCATGAAAGTGAAAGGTGAAGAATAAAATTGGACAGCAAGAGAAAAAATATTTAATAAGTATCTCTCACTGTTCAAATTAAAAACAGTGCAACAACAGTTTTAACAAAATAACTGTCAAGGTATGATAACTGGGTCTACATGTTTCAGCCACATGGATTATAAGTAATCCTAGTCCGTCCTCAGGACCACAACGAAAAATTGCTACTGCATGTTGAAAATAATATGAAATAAAAGAACAAGGTTGGAACAAATACAACCATGTAACCTGTTATTAAGGTATTCAGATCTTCCGTAGTTTACAGGATGCTCATGGCATTTGGAGAAAAGAAAATTAATTTTTTATAAAAACAGCAAAACAGAAAAAATAGGTCTAGTGCTTATGTATGTACAAATGTATGGTTCTGTAAATAGTGGTGCAATAGTAACCATCTATATGCATGTATTTAGCTAGTATGTGCTTCAATGACATATAGAAACTTGTGCTTACCCGTATCTTATGAGGAATGGACCTCACCTCACCTGGCAACAGCTCAGGAATTGAGGCACCGCTCTATAAAATAGAAAGGAAAGGACTGAACAGGACAAACAGACACAGAGATTCAACAATGGATCTCATGCATACTTGAATGAAGGAACTGCCAATGTCTGTGTCTTTGTTGAGGGTGAGGAGCACCTGGCTGTCAATGGCATACGAGCTGATGATGAGGTGCTGTGCGCATGTGATGGGGGAGAGGGGGGTCCTGGACACTCTGTAGATTCACATGCTGAGAGATGATACCTGTGCCATGTCCCAGACGATGACACTTTACTACATGCTGAAGGCTTGAGTCCCACTCCCATGCCCTTGCTTGGCTACAGAGCCTGTGGGGAGTATTAGGGACGTGACCTGGTTGGTGTGACAGGGCCTGGAAGGCGGGGCTGCGCAGTGTAGGCAGTTGGAGTTGCACACTCAGCATGCAAAGGTGTCGTGTGTGTGCCCAGGGTATGTCTGACAGCAGGCGTTAGATGTGCAGATGGACATAGCTCGGAGTGTGGCTGATACATCAGACTGTAGTGTGATGTGGGTTATGCAAGGACAGGATGGTGGTGCAATGTGCACCTTGCATGTGCTGATGGACCAGCCTTTGGCACCGCGTGGCGGCAACAGTGGCATAGACAAGCTGAGGATAGCCAAATGAATGGGTGGCGGGAGGAAGTGAGGAGCATCTTGGAGGCGTGTGTGTTGCCAGATCTGGATACTCCCTGGGCCCTTGCTGCAGGGGCCGCAGCAGCAGGTTGCATCTCCTTGCAAAATGACAGAATTTGCACACAAAGACTAGGATGTCAGAAGGACAAATGCAACAGGCGCGTGTGTAAAGTAAGGAGTGTCCAGTGTCACATGGCACACCCAGAGACAATGCATGCACAATCACCAAAGAAGCATGACACCGGATCAGGAAACTGAAGGCCGACCTGCGCACAGGAGACACACCCTCAGCAGCTGTTGATGGCCCATTGTGTGGACCAACATGCCAAAGGAGGGCAATGATGACATGAGCAGACGACAGCCGCAAGAACCTGGGGAGGACAGACACACAACAAGTCAGCAAAGAGCAAGGAATCCTCAGACATGCACATGTACTCAACAGGAATGATGTTGTCACCATGCCCTCAATAAATTTAGTGTCCCAGCTAATATGTGTGGAATGACATCATCACTTGAATCACACATCATAACACACCTACAAGTCACTTAGCACACAGTCAGCTCGACACACACAATGCAACACATGCCACACAAGGCTCAAAGCGTGCACACTCAGACACAGGGACTCACCATCATGAGAAGAAGTTGCGGATAAGCTGACTCCGGATGTCCTCATCCTCATCCTCATCCTCACTTGCCCCGTGCCCGAGCCCTTCATCCTCCACGGGTGGATAATCCTGCTCATCGGGATCCAGGATGAGTGGCACGGCCTTCTCCACTGCCATGTTGTGCAGCATGCAGCACACAATGAAAATTTTGCAGACCTTCACCGGGGCATATGGGAGTGCGCCGCCGGTCTTGTGGAGGCACCGGAATCTGCTCTTCAGTCCTCTCAATCACGTGCCTCGTCTGCCCATGGGTGTCGTTGTACCGGTGTTCTGCGGCTGTTCTGGGGTTGCGGAGAGGTGTCATCAGCCATGGCATGTTGGGATAGCCAGAGTCCCCTACATGGAAACATCATGTGAAGAAGTGGGTCAGGAGATGCCGTAACATACAAAGCTAGCGCCGAACACAGGACTAACAGTATACCCACCAACAAGACATGCTCGTGCAGCTGCAGCATCATTTCGGGCACCCTGCTACGCCTCACGATGTATGCATCGTGTGCGGACCCTGGAAAACGGGAACAGACATGGGAAATCAGCATGTTAGCAAGACACAGCAAGACACACCACAAGGGCATTAATGGAGTGGTAATGTTTTCTGTTTCGATAGGCTACCTCCTGTGCCTGTGGTGGTACCAAAGCCACATGTGTCCCATCAATGGCCCCAATTACATGAGGCATCCCTCCCAGGGCATAGAACTCACCCTTGACACCTGTCAACTGCTCACGAGTGGGGAAATGGATGAAGTCATCCAGGTTCACCAACATGGCTTCTATAACATCATGCAGGACATGGCTGAACATTGTCTGGGACATCAGCTATGGTCAATTGAAACGTGCCGGTGGCAAAAAAATGTAGGGCTGCCATCACCTTCATCTTGGGGGTCAGAGCTGTAGGATACCTGTGTTGTGGTTGGAGGTGTGGTGCAAGCCGGTGGGTCAAGTCCTCTATCAACTCTTGGGAGAAGCGGTATCTGCGTATGCAGTCACGTTCACCCATGGCATCCAGGTCTGGCATTCGTCTGGGGAGAGGCGGTGCCCTGCAGAGATTTGGAAGGAATAACGAAGAGTGAGTACATTACCACACCAATGTCACTGAGGTGAGCACATGTTCAACAGCTAATACACATCAGCTTAATACAGAGTCTGGCCTGTGCAATACATCCAGGACACGTAGGCCAGCCAGGTGATACTCCTACGAAGAGCCAGCCACAATAGTTGCATGGCAATGTTGACATGACATGCCATTAAAAAAGCTGTGGGCCAGTGTAAGTGACAAGCCAGGCACATTACATGAGTGACAGACATCCACATATCAGCATTTGAAGGTTGTCATCTCAGCTGGCGGGAGTCCAGACGCACAGGTCACATGTCATTCGATAACACACATTTCCATGAAGGGGTACATGTCAAAAACTGATGACACAGACATTTAGAGAACGCAGATATTGCCTCATGTCAGGAAGTCATCTTCGAACCATCATGACACATGTAACGTGTGAGTCCACATGTGGCATGGTGTGCATATATGTGTCATGCACATATGCACACAGACACATGTTGGATGCTGCAACAGCAGATGGAGTTGACGGAACACCAACGGAAAGCTCATGGGAACACACGACACACACATGACATAGTCACATCGTGGCACGCTGGGAGTCACATGTCAGGTGTAATTATCTGTGTACCTGGCATCAGGGGACAGTTGCGGGTGTTGCTGACTGTGCCATACCAGTGATGCAGTGCTTGACACGTGTGTCGTCCATGCACACATGTGCAAAGTGTGAAGGGGAAGTGTGCCACGTAGTGCCCCATCACACATGACATGTGTAAACAGCTCATCACACATCTATTGTGCCACAACATGAGGTGACATGTGCCACTTCACTGCCTGGCACACCTCGGCCCTGCACATGAAGGACTGCACTGACAATGACTTGATGTACAGCCTTGTGCGAGTCTGACACCTCCATTCCTTTTGTATGCGCCTCCTATCACCAGTGTAAGCTGTGAAAGACAGTACACACGCTCTGAGGGCGTTTGTAGGGCCCGTACTCATGTGTGTACGGCCCGTACTCACGCGTGTACAGACCGTATCACTGGGACCTACGGTACCCACAACTATAGTGAACGGTCTGTACTCACGCGTGTACGGGCCGTACACGCGTGAGTACGGACCGTTCACTATAGTTGTGTAACTGTAGGTCCCAGTGATACGGTCCGTATTCACGCGTGTACAGCCCGTACACGCGTGAGTACGGACCGTATGACTCGGACCTACGGTAAAATAAGTATAGTGATAGGCACGTACTCGCACGTGTACGGCCCGAATCACTGTAGTGATAGTGCCCTAGGGGTACGTGTGAAACGCGCTGTATCTGTGTGGGGATGTACGAATTACAATGGGGACACATGAGGGACAAGTATTAGGGCCTAAATGCATGCTGGTTGTCATGGATACCCAGTTTCAAGTTCAAATTTTTACATCATGTGGTCTGGAAAATTCAGTTGGCCACATTATACATTGTTGCAAAGTGGTTGTTGACTTGACATGATGCTGCAAAATCGAAAGATGCAAAGGCTGTCACTGGTGTATGTTTAAAGGGATTGGAGGAAACGTAGGATGCAAATGAGTCTGACCAATCACTCTGTACTTCTGTAAATGAAATAGGCCAACAAGGCAGATATAAGGCAGGCAGAACCCATGAGAGGGCACTTGCCTGCACAACATGTCAGTCGATACCACTGCTGCTGTATTGTCTCCCTCTGGCACCATGGCAAGGACTGTGGAGAGGGCCCAGCCTTTCACCCAGGAGGAAAACCAGGCCCTGCTGGATGTGATCCTCCCACAGTACCCCATGCTGTATGGTCGACCAGGGAAGCAGGTGAGTGCTGACTACAGTACCTTTGCCTGTGCACCTTTATTGTGTCTGTCACTTCTGGCATTGTGGCCAGGTGTGACAGACATGCAATGTTGGTTGGAGTGGGTCCCAGGAGGGGGGGGGGGTGGCTTATGTCTCTCATGCAGGGCTTGATGTAGTTCATGTGTGCACTCCTCACTTGCATTGTGCTTACTGTGACATTCACTGCATAGTGCATGGCACATTACGCCAGCCTAATCCTCTTGGGCATTCTTGTTATATTGTCCTGCGGTGATTCTGTGGTCACCCCGGTGTGACGGGTGACTGCACCCACAGATGTGTGTGAGAGTTGAGTGGAGCTGTGGTGAGAGTGGTGAGAGTGTCCAAATGATGTGTACGCCCCCTGGACATTGATGTGTGTGAATGTTTCTTGGAATGTGGGTGGGTGTCTATGTGGAGTGTTGCACCACAGCTGCATGGAGGAGGCAACTGCTCAATCCATCTGATGTGTGAAGTAAGCGGTGCTGTGTGTCTGACTTGCTGAGATAGCCCCACACCTGTGACCCCCCCTGGCAAGTGGCACATGTGCAGAGGTTTGCATCCTCTGTTGCCAATGGCAGGTGATTGATGTGTGCCAGTGTGTGTCTGTGTACTCTGCTGAGGTTTCGTCAGTGGCCTGGGGCATGTGACTGATTTTCGGTGCTCTCCATCTGCCTTGTGTTGCTTGGGATGCACAGTGTGTGCCATGATCAGGGATTGTTTCGCACCCCTCATGCCACCTGTGCACTTACTATGCCATGTAGTCCATTGGTGCGTCCCCAGTGGAATAAGTCCCTATGACGAAGGTGCTATTACTTGCCAGCATACTATGCCCTGTTCAACAAATCAAAGATGTTCAAATGTGTGTCTCTGTGACATGGTGCAGGTGTAGTGATGTTGTCCCACTTTGTCATCCACACAGGTAACCACCTACCAGAAGGGGAAGATCTGGAAGGAAGCCATCAAGGCCGTGCAATCGGTGGAGGGTAGCAGTCGGCGCCTGCCACAAGTGAGGAAGAGATGGCAGGACATCCGGTGCTGGACCCGGAGGATCGCCCGGGTCATGCTGAAGGAGGAGTCTCCTCGCAAGCATGGCGGGCGCCAGCGCCTGACCCACCAGATTCGGCGTGTCCTGGCGGTGGTCTTCCCTGACCTGGATAGGCGGATACAGGAGTTACAGCAGCAGGAAGGGGGTAGGTACATGTGTGTTTGTTGTGTGTCACCAGCTTTTGAAAGTGCTCAGTCGCCTGGATACACTGCGAGGGTTAATTTGTGCAGTGCATATCCTGTTCCCCAAAGTCAAATGGTGCTGTTCTTCCTCCCTTCCCCTCCTTGACATGTGTTCCCTGGTCTGTGTGTAATCCCTATTGCACATGGTCATCTAGGCTGGCAGTTAATCCAAGTGCACACTGCTTTCAGCATCATGTGTAGGGGTGGTCTGCCTGTGCCCTGTCCTGTTCAGTCATTTGGGGGTGCATAATTGTTGGCACTGATGCTGAGTCTCAACATAGGAGTGTGAGGGTTCAAATGAACAAACTTCCAGCATGCATAAACAATGTTGTGGCCTCAGACATGATGTGCATGAGTGGAACATATGCATAGTGCCGGGACGGTTGTTCCTGTAACAGTCAGCTCATTCCAGGATCATGGAGCAGTGTGCCCACTACAGTCCCCTGACACAGCCTTCCCTCCTACTCATGTGTGTCATCCAACACTGTGCACATTCACTGTGGGTTCAGCATGGCTCTGCCTCTGTGGCCTTGTTCCCTGGCCTAGGTATTACTTTTCACATGTGTGATACATTTGCCCACTGGACAGGGATACACCAGTTTGCTTGTGCATACTCACACTGGCCAGTGCCGGTGTGGCTATTCACAACAATCTGTTGATGTTTTTTTGTGAGCAATATGTTTTGGCAGCCCTTCAAGGTGATGTCGTGTTCATGAAGCTAGTTTTCAAGCTCAGTTATTGTAACCCTGAATAAGAGGTGTCACTTCTTGATCGTCATCAGTCACATTGACTCAGGTATGGGTGGGTGTGTGCGGGAGGGGCCTAAATGTTCTACCCTGATGTTTCATTGCCAGTTCTGACTTGTGTGTGATGATTCACAGTACAGAAAGTCATCGTGCAGTGCCCCTGTGATGTTGGCCAGTGCTTAATGTTCGTGCTACATTGCCTGTGTCAGTTTGTGACAATCATGTATCCTGCTTGTACATTTTTGGCACCTGTGTGTGGTTCAGATGCTACACAGTTGTGACTTTGTGTGCTGACATCTGTGGGTACATTCTGGCTTGCCATGAGGGGGAACCCACAGTACATCTAGGCTTTTTTGCTACACAATTGCAGGCCCATTAGCTTATGCATTGTCCTGGGTGTGGACATGTGTGCCACTCCAGATGACAGTCAGTAGGTCATATGTGTAGCCAACTGTGTAATCAGGTGACGGATAGCCACGTGACAAATTACATTATTCAAGTTGTTACTCAGAGAAATTGTCCCTTGCCAATCACTACACCTGTCAACATCTCTCAATGTTTCATATGCTTGACCTTGTAGTTTTGTTGTGAAGGCCAATAATGTGCCTGCATGACAGATGTCTCCCAAGGAAGTGCACAAGACACCACCTTTACACTTTCCTGGGAGCCGCTGGCACATTTTAATGTAAGGCACAGTTTGAACAAAACTTGTTTAGACTTCATACATATCCATGTTCCCACAGTGTGGTTGCATTTGGGTTAGTCCTTGGTTGTTGCCGATACCAACTTACGAGTGTCAAGTCATCCAGACCACCGTGGTGCCATGTATATTTACTTACTGATACCCCATTTCTGTCTAACAGTGGCTTATTTGAATGAGTCTGGCAGCTCAGACAATGACTGTGCACATGTAGTTTGGTGTGCACCTCCTTGTGTGACTTCTGTTATACAGACACATGTGTGTTCTGTTCACAAAGTGGCACATTCACGCATTCTAGACATGTCCATTGTGTAAAGGGTTGTGATTCTCCAGGAATCACAATGTGTTCCTTTGGGGTTTCCTAAGTACTCACAGGTCTCAGTGTGTGGGGACACCTTCTGCTTTGGCATGTGGTATTTGGCCTTGGGTGCGTCATTACTGTTGGGTCCACAGTGGAGTAGAGGTGGCATGCCTTCATAGTCTTGCTGTGCTCAACTGATCCCAGACACTAGCTTCTCATGATCTTGGGATTTCAAGTTATTTGCTGTTGTGTCCTAATGTTCATTTTTCCAAAGTGGCATGGTGGGTCAACCAACTGGGGAGTGCAGGGCCTACATATGTGGGGAGTATCCTAGATGTTACTCATGATGCCTTTCCTGTTATGCACTGTTGCCTATTTTGTTTGGACTCATGTGTCAGATGTATTCAGGTGACTGATTTTTTCCTGTCTCTTCACCTTGCCCACAGCATCATCGGAGGACACCGAGGGAGACACCGGCATGGACGTGGAGGAGGGATCGAGCACTGGTGCCACCACTGCTGAGGAGTCGGTGGAATCTAGTGGCACGGAGGGCGAGGGGAGTGAAGCGGAGGACCTGCCCAGTACCAACACTGACTACGAGGCTGACGGGTCCGAGGCTGAACTCCCTGAGGGGGCGGAGGCTGCTCAAACAGCTGGCAGCAGCACTCCATCTGTCACCGCCCCCTCCATTCCCATCACCGCCCTCACACTTGCTCGGGTCCCTTCTGTCCGTTCTAGGCGAACACATGTCTCCTTCGTGGCAGGCACCGCACCCCCTGCCCCTGTCCCCCCTGCTGCCCTCACTGCCGAGTCTGTGGACATTCAGCGGCAGTTGCAAGTTGGGCAGACATCGATCCTGACTGTCCTCCATGTCCACACCAGAATGCTGACCCAGATGGTGTCGTACATGGAGGGCATGTCATCAGCGATGTCTGACCAATGGAGGTTGCTGAGGTCCCTGGACTCGACACTGATGGCAGTAGCGAGTCACCTGCAGCGCTGCGTCCCACCCCCTACCCCTGCCCCATCCACAAGTCCCACACCCATGCCTGTCCCAAGCACACCAAGACATCCACACACACGCACCCCACCAGACACAAGCAGAACACCACCACGTAAGGGCAAGCGCACACCTCCTGACACGCACACTCAGGGGGAAGCAGGCACACCCACGGGGTCTGGGGCACACAGGCAGGCACGCAGCCACAGTCCTCGTCCACATGACTCACTCCCCAGTCGATCCGATGTCACTCCCCTTGGCTCCCCTGCCCCAGATTCGGAGAAGGAGGCCTACTTTGCTGGGCTGGGCCTCAGCCCCACTAGTTCACCTGGCCGGAAACGGTCAAGGCACTCCACGGGTAGGGGAGTTAAGTCCCCTAGCCTGTCCACCCCCTCCCCCAGTAGCGCTGCAACCCATCCCTCCGATCCTCCCCCCCTCCTTGGGGCCTGTTGTTTCTCTGGGTGCAGGGGAGACGCTTGTAGAACTGGCAGAAGTGTGCAGCGCCGAGCTCGCCGCCACCTTTGGCGCTGGCCCACCCCCTGTGGTGAAGTAGTCCGTCCCTGCACCCACCACACCTACCCTTCCCCATCCTGTCCCTGCGGTGCCTGGTCCTTCCCCACATGATGCCCCCCCCAGTCGACCTCACTGAGTCTTCTGTTGTGCAGACAAGCTAGGGGAGACGCATGGCCATGTGTCCCCCCCCAAGGACTGATGATATGGACTGGCTATTGGCCTTTGTGAATAGGTTCGTTTACACATTATTATTTTCATGCTGAATAAAGCATTTTCTAATTTCGTTTGAAAAGTCTTGCATTTCAGGTATTGATGTCGATGCTGCTGCTACAGGAGTTTGGGTTGTGGGCATGTGTTATGTTTCAGGGAAATGTTGTAGTCTGCTGCTCATGGGGTGGAACCTGGTATCTGCGTGTCATCACATGGTCTCTGCCACAAATCTTTGTCGTGTATGCTCTTTGTGTTTGGAGACATTGTCCCAAGGTAGTGGTCCTGCCTCTGTGGCACCTGACATCTTCCCTGCAGAAAGTTGCACAATTGTTGTGTTGCTCTGTGTCTACATTTCCTTTGTTGGTGATGGATCCCTTCAACTCTGGCCATGCCTGCTCATCAAGGTCTCCGGCTGCATCGTCTGTGCCATTCTTGGTACTCACTGTACTTGTGTGTAGAGTATTTTGCCATGCCTTCATGGAGAAATTGTCCCTTTTCCGCACAATGCATGTGTGTCATCCCAGCATAGCACACATATGGGACTTGTTCTGCTGGGTATTTTCTACACCTGACTGACAATTGTGGGCATTGTATCTGTGGGACGTCCACCCTATTCCTTCCATGAGAGACAACATCTTGGTGGCTGGCCCAGCACCTGTACATTCCTATCATTCCTGGGATGTGCGTGACAATGTGTGTTCCCTTTGTCTCTCTTAGTTTAGTAGGCATTGACATGACTATACAGTCTTGTGGCATGATCTCAGTGTGTGTATTGTGCTGCATCTGCCAGGGGTGGGTATGCATGTGTTATTTGCCCTCACACCCACATGTGTTGTGTCATGCAGTGGGGGAAGGGCATCCATCCTCCTGGTAGTGGGACACTGCTGTCAGTGATGTGTTGTTATGGCACTATCATCATTGTCCAAAGTTAGGGATGCGTACATACACCCATGGAGTTGTGGTCATCTGATAATGATGTACACACCCCCATATCTCTGTCCACTGCTGGGAGTCCTCTGAACCCACCCCTCATATGTCTGGGCACTGCTGGGAGTGATAGGCAACCACCCCTCATATGTCTGGGCACTGCTGGGAGGCCTCTGCACCCACACCTCATATGTCTGGGCACTGCTGGGAGTGATAGGCACCCACCCCTCATATGTCTGGGCACTGCTGGGAGGCCTCTGCACCCACCCCTCATATGTCTGGGCACTGCTGGGAGACCTCTGCACCCACCCCTCATATGTCTGGGCACTGCTGGGAGTGATAGGCACCCACCCCTCATATGTCTGGGCACTGCTGGGAGTGATAGGCACCCACCCCTCATATGTCTGGGCACTGTTGGGAGGCCTCTGCACCCACCCCTCATGTATCTGGGCACTGCTGGGAGTGATAGGCACCCACCCCTCATATGTCTGGGCACTGCTGGGAGTGATAGGCACCCACCCCTCATATGTCTGGGCACTGCTGGGAGTGATAGGCACCCACCCCTCATATGTCTGGGCACTGCTGGGAGGCCTCTGCACCCACCCCTCATATGTCGGGGCACTGCTGGGAGTGATAGGCACCCAACCCTCATATGTCTGGGCACTGCTGGGAGTGATATGCACCCACCCCTCATATGTCTGGGCACTGCTGGGAGGCCTCTGCACCCACCCCTCATATGTCTGGGCACTGCTGGGAGTGATATGCACCCACCCCTCATATGTCTGTGCACTGCTGGGAGTGATAGGCACCCACCCCTCATATGTCTGGGCACTGCTGGGAGGCCTCTGCACCCACCCCTCATATGTCTGGGCACTGCTGGGAGTAATATGCACCCACCCCTCATATGTCTGGGCACTGCTGGGAGTGATATGCACCCACCCCTCATATGTCTGGGCACTGCTGGGAGTGATAGGCACCCACCCCTCATATATCTGGGCACTGCTGGGAGGCCTCTGCACCCACCCCTCATATGTCTGGGCACTGCTGGGAGTGATATGCACCCAGCCCTCATATGTCTTGGCACTGCTGGGAGTGATAGGCACCCACCCCTCATATGTCTGGGCACTGCTGGGAGTGATAGGCACCCACCCCTCATATGTCTGGGCACTGCTGGGAGGCCTCTGCACCCACCCCTCATATGTCTGGGCACTGCTGGGAGTGATAGGCACGCATCCCTCATATGTCTGGGCACTGCTGGGAGTGATAGGCACCCACCCCTCATATGTCTGGGCACTGCTGGGAGGCCTCTGCACCCACCCCTCATATGTCTGGGCACTGCTCGGAGTGATAGGAACCCACCTCTCATATGTCTGGGCACTGCTAGAAGGCCTCTGCACCCACCCTCATATGTCTGGGCACTGCTGGGAGTGATAGGCACCCACCCCTCATATGTCTGGGCACTGCTGGGAGTGATAGGCACCCCCCCCTCATATGTCTGGGCACTGCTGGGAGTCCTCTGCACCCGCCCACCCACCCACTTGCGCCCTTGCTGTGGTACACTGCTGTCCTGGGCATACACCACCCCCAATTTTCAGCTGATGTGCTGCACCAAGCCGTACACCTGCATCCGTGGTGTGTGTACGCCTTGTATCCATCATGTAATGGGGCTGTAGGGGTACGCGTTGTACGGCCCATACCCACGCTCTGGGGGGCGTGGGTACGGGCCGTACCACCATTGTGGCGGTGACGTAGGGGTACGCGTAGTACGGCCCGTACCCACGCTCTGGGGGGTGGGGGTACGGGCCGTACCACCATTGTGGCGGTGACGTAGGGGTACACGTGGTACGGCCCGTACCCACGCTCTGGGGGGCGTGGGTACGGGGTGTACCACCATTGTGGCGGTGATGTAGGGGTACGCGTGGTACAGCCCATACCCACGCTCTGGGGGATGTGGGTACGGGCCGTACCACCATTGTGGTAGTGACGTAGGGGTACGCCCGGGTCATGCTGAAGGAGGAGTCTCCTCGCAAGCATGGCGGGCGCCGGCGCCTGACCCACCAGATGCGGCGTGTCCTGGCGGTGGTCTTCCCTGACCTGGATAGGCGGATACAGGAGTTACAGCAGCAGGAAGGGGGTATGTACATGTGTGTTTGTTGTGTGTCACCAGCTTTTGAAAGTGCTCAGTCGCCTGGATACACTGCGAGGGTTAATTTGTGCTGTGCATATCCTGTTCCCCAAAGTCAAATGGTGCTGTTCTTCCTCCCTTCCCCTCCTTGACATGTGTTTCCTGGTCTGTGTGTAATCCCTATTGCACATGGTCATCTAGGCTGGCAGTTAATCCAAGTGCACACTGCTTTCAGCATCATGTGTGGGGGTGGTCTGCCTGTGCCCTGTCCTGTTCAGTCATTTGGGGGTGTATAATTCTTGGCACTGATGCTGAGTCTCAACATAGGAGTGTGAGGGTTCAAATGAACAAACTTCCAGCATGCATTACCAATGTTGTGGCCTCAGACATGATGTGCATGAGTGGAACATATGCATAGTGCCGGGACGGTTGCTCCTGTAACAGTCAGCTCATTCCAGGACCATGGAGCAGTGTGCCCACTACAGTCCCCTGACACAGCCTTCCCTCCTACTCATGTGTGTCATTCAACACTGTGCACATTCACTGTGGGTTCAGCATGGCTCTGCCTCTGTGGCCTTGTTCCCTGGCCTAGGTATTACTTTTCACATGTGTGATACATTTGCCCACTGGACAGGGATACACCAGTTTGCTTGTGCATACTCACACTGGCCAGTGCTGGTGTGGCTATTCACAACAATCTGTTGATGTTTTTTTGTGTGCAATATGTTTTGGCTGCCCTTCAATGTGATGTCGTGTTCATGAATCTTGTTTCCAAGCTCAGTTATTGTAACCCTGAATAAGAGGTGTCACTTCTTGATCGTCATCAGTCACATTGACTTAGGTATGGGTGGGTGTGTCCGGGAGGGGCCTAAATGTTCTACCCTGATGTTTCATTGCCAGTTCTGACTTGTGTGTGATGATTCACAGTACAGAAAGTCATCGTGCAGTGCCCCTGTGATGTTGGCCAGTGCTTAATGTTCGTGCTACATTGCCTGTGTCAGTTTGTGACAATCATGTATCCTGCTTGTACATTTTTGGCACCTGTTTGTGGTTCAGATGCTACACAGTTGTGACTTTGTGTGCTGACATCTGTGGGTACATTCTGGCTTGCCATGAGGGGGAACCCACAGTACATCTAGGCTTTTTTGCTACACAGTTGCAGGCCCATTAGCTTATGCATTGTACTGGGTGTGGACATGTGTGCCACTCCAGATGACAGTCAGTAGGTCATATGTGTAGCCAACTGTGTAATCAGGTGACGGATAGCCACGTGACAAATTACATTATTCAAGTTGTTACTCAGAGAAATTGTCCCTTGCCAATCACTACACCTGTCAACATCTCTCAATGTTTCATATGCTTGACCTTGTAGTTTTGTTGTGAAGGCCAATAATGTGCCTGCATGACAGATGTCTCCCAAGGAAGTGCACAAGACACCACCTTTACACTTTCCTGGGAGCCGCTGGCACATTTTAATGTAAAGCACAGTTTGAACAAAACTTGTTTAGACTTCATACATATCCATGTTCCCACAGTGTGGTTGCATTTGGGTTAGTCCTTGGTTGTTGCCGATACCAACTTACGAGTGTCAAGTCATCCAGACCACCGTGGTGCCATGTATATTTACTTACTGATACCCCATTTCTGTCTAACAGTGGCTTATTTGAATGAGTCTGGCAGCTCAGACAATGACTGTGCACATGTAGTTTGGTGTGCACCTCCTTGTGTGACTTCTGTTATACAGACACATGTGTGTTCTGTTCACAAAGTGGCACATTCACGCATTCTAGACATGTCCATTGTGTAAAGGGTTGTGATTCTCCAGGAATCACAATGTGTTCCTTTGTGGTTTCCTAAGTACTCACAGGTCTCAGTGTGTGGGGACACCTTCTGCATTGGCATGTGGTATTTGGCCTTGGGTGCGACATTACTGTTGGGTCCACAGTGGAGTAGAGGTGGCATGCCTTCATAGTCTTGCTGTGCTCAACTGATCCCAGACACTAGCTTCTCATGATCTTGGGATTTCAAGTTATTTGCTGTTGTGTCCTAATGTTCATTTTTCCAAAGTGGCATGGTGGGTCAACCAACTGGGGAGTGCAGGCCCTACATATGTGGGGAGTATCCTAGATGTTACTCATGATGCCTTTCCTGTTATGCACTGTTGCCTATTTTGTTTGGACTCATGTGTCAGATGTATACAGGTGACTCATTTTTTCCTGTCTCTTCACCTTGCCCACAGCATCATCGGAGGACACCGAGGGAGACACCGGCATGGACGTGGAGGAGGGATCGAGCACTGGTGCCACCACTGCTGAGGAGTCGGCGGAATCTAGTGGCACGGAGGGCGAGGGGAGTGAGGCGGAGGACCTGCCCAGTACCAACACTGACTACGAGGCTGACGGGTCCGAGGCTGAACTCCCTGAGGGGGCGGAGGCTGCTCAAACAGCTGGCAGCAGCACTCCATCTGTCACCACCCCCTCCATTCCCATCACCGCCCTCACACTTGCTCGGGTCCCTTCTGTCCGTGCTAGGCGAACACATGTCTCCTTCGTGGCAGGCACCGCACCCCCTGCCCCTGTCCCCCCTGCTGCCCTCACTGCCGAGTCTGTGGACATTCAGCGGCAGTTGCAAGTTGGGCAGACATCGATCCTGACTGTCCTCCATGGCCACACCAGACTGCTGACCCAGATGGTGTCGTACATGGAGGGCATGTCATCAGCGATGTCTGACCAACGGAGGTTGCTGAGGTCCCTGGACTCGACACTGATGGCAGTAGCGAGTCACCTGCAGCGCTGCGTCCCACCCCCTACCCCTGCCCCATCCACAAGTCCCACACCCATGCCTGTCCCAAGCACACCAAGACATCCACACACACGCACCCCACCAGACACAAGCAGAACACCACCACGTAAGGGCAAGCGCACACCTCCTGACACGCACACTCAGGGGGAAGCAGGCACACCCACGGGGTCTGGGGCACACAGGCAGGCACGCAGCCACAGTCCTCGTCCACATGACTCACTCCCCAGTCGATCCGATGTCACTCCCCTTGGCTCCCCTGTCCCAGATTCGGAGAAGGAGGCCTACTTTGCTGGGCTGGGCCTCAGCCCCACTAGTTCACCTGGCCGGAAACGGTCAAGGCACTCCACGGGTAGGGGAGTTAAGTCCCCTAGCCTGTCCACCCCCTCCCCCAGTAGCGCTGCAACCCATCCCTCCGATCCTCCCCCCCTCCTTGGGGCCTGTTGTTTCTCTGGGTGCAGGGGAGACGCTTGTAAAACTGGCAGAAGTGTGCAGCGCCGAGCTCGCCGCCACCTTTGGCGCTGGGCCACCCCCTGTGGTGAAGTAGTCCGTCCCTGCATCCACCACACCTACCCTTCCCCATCCTGTCCCTGCGGTGCCTGGTCCTTCCCCACATGATGCCCCCCCCCAGTCGACCTCACTGAGTCTTCTGTTGTGCAGACAAGCTAGGGGAGACGCATGGCCATGTGTCCCCCCCAAGGACTGATGATATGGACTGGCTATTGGCCTTTGTGAATAGGTTCGTTTACACATTATTATTTTCATGCTGAATAAAGCATTTTCTAATTTCGTTTGAAAAGTCTTGCATTTCAGGTATTGATGTTGATGCTGCTGCTACAGGAGTTTGGGTTGTGGGCATGTGTTATGTTTCAGGGAAATGTTGTAGTCTGCTGCTCATGGGGTGGAACCTGGTATCTGCGTGCCATCACATGGTCTTTGCCACAAATCTTTGTCGTGTATGCTCTTTGTGTTTGGAGACATTGTCCCAAGGTAGTGGTCCTGCCTCTGTGGCACCTGACATCTTCCCTGCAGAAAGTTGCACAATTGTTGTGTTGCTCTGTGTCTACATTTCCTTTGTTGGTGATGGATCCCTTCAACTCTGGCCATGCCTGCTCATCAAGGTCTCCGGCTGCATCGTCTGTGCCATTCTTGGTACTCACTGTACTTGTGTGTAGAGTATTTTGCCATGCCTTCATGGAGAAATTGTCCCTTTTCCGCACAATGCATGTGTGTCATCCCAGCCTAGCAGACATATGGGACTTGTTCTGCTGGGTATTTGTACACCTGACTGACAATTGTGGGCATTGTATCTGTGGGACGTCCACCCTATTCCTTCCATGAGAGACAACATCTTGGTGGCTGGCCCAGCACCTGTACATTCCTATCATTCCTGGGATGTGCGTGACAATGTGTGTTCCCTTTGTCTCTCTTAGTTTAGTAGGCATTGACATGACTATACAGTCTTGTGGCATGATCTCAGTGTGTGTATTGCGCTGCATCTGCCAGGGGTGGGTATGCATGTGTTATTTGTCCTCACACCCACATGTGTTGTGTCATGCAGTGGTGGAAGGGCATCCATCCTCCTGGTAGTGGGACACTGCTGTCAGTGATGTGTTGTTATGGCACTATCATCATTTTCCAAAGTTAGGGATGCGTACATACACCCATGGAGTTGTGGTCATCTGATAATGATGTACACACCCCCATATCTCTGTCCACTGCTGGGAGTCCTCTGCACCCACCCCTCATATGTCTGGGCACTGCTGGGAGTGATAGGCACCCACCCCTCATATGTCTGGGCACTGCTGGGAGGCCTCTGCACCCAGTCCTCATATGTCTGGGCACTGCTGGGAGTGATATGCACCCACCCCTCATATGTCTGGGCACTGCTGGGAGTGATAGGCACCCACCCCTCATATGTCTGGGCACTGCTGGGAGGCCTCTGCACCCACCCCTCATATGTCTGGGCACTGCTGGGAGACCTCTGCACCCACCCCTCAAATGTCTGGGCACTGCTGGGAGTGATAGGCACCCACCCCTCATATGTCTGGGCACTGCTGGGAGTGATAGGCACCCACCCCTCATATGTCTGGGCACTGTTGGGAGGCCTCTGCACCCACCCCTCATGTATCTGGGCACTGCTGGGAGTGATAGGCACCCACCCCTCATATGTCTGGGCACTGCTGGGAGTGATAGGCACCCACCCCTCATATGTCTGGGCACTACTGGGAGTGATAGGCACCCACCCCTCATATGTCTGGGCACTGCTGGGAGGCCTCTGCACCCACCCCTCATATGTCTGGGCACTGCTGGGAGTGATAGGCACCCACCCCTCATATGTCTGGGCACTGCTGGGAGTGATAGGCACCCACCCCTCATATTTCTGGGCACTGCTGGGAGGCCTCTGCACCCACCCCTCATATGTCTGGGCACTGCTGGGAGTGATATGCACCCACCCCTCATATGTCTGGGCACTGCTGGGAGTGATAGGCACCCACCACTCATATGTCTGGGCACTGCTGGGAGGCCTCTGCACCCACCCCTCATATGTCTGGGCACTGCTGGGAGTAATATGCACCCACCCCTCATATGTCTGGGCACTGCTGGGAGTGATATGCACCCACCCCTCATATGTCTGGGCACTGCTGGGAGTGATAGGCACCCACCCCTCATATGTCTGGGCACTGCTGGGAGGCCTCTGCACCCACCCCTCATATGTCTGGGCACTGCTGGGAGTGATATGCACCCACCCCTCATATGTCTTGGCACTGCTGGGAGTGATAGGCACCCACCCCTCATATGTCTGGGCACTGCTGGGAGTGATAGGCACCCACCCCTCATATGTCTGGGCACTGCTGGGAGGCCTCTGCACCCACCCCTCATATGCCTGGGCACTGCTGGGAGTGATAGGCACGCATCCCTCATATGTCTGGGCACTGCTGGGAGTGATAGGCACCCACCCCTGATATGTCTGGGCACTGCTGGGAGGCCTCTGCACCCACCCCTCATATGTCTGGGCACTGCTGGGAGTGATAGGAACCCACCTCTCATATGTCTGGGCACTGCTGGGAGGCCTCTGCACCCACCCTCATATGTCTGGGCACTGCTGGGAGTGATAGGCACCCACCCCTCATATGTCTGGGCACTGCTGGGAGTGATAGGCACCCACCCCTCATATGTCTGGGCACTGCTGGGAGTCCTCTGCACCCGCCCACCCACCCACTTGCGCCCTTGCTGTGGTACACTGCTGTCCTGGGCATACACCACCCCCAATTTTCAGCTGATGTGCTGCACCAAGCCGTACACCTGCATCCGTGGCGTGTGTACGCCTTGTATCCATCATGTAATGGGGCTGTAGGGGTACGCGTGGTACGGCCCATACCCAGGCTCTGGGGGGCGTGGGTACGGGCCGTACCACCATTGTGGCGGTGACGTAGGGTTACGCGTGGTACGGCCCGTACCCACGCTCTGGGGGGCGTGGGTACGGGCCATACCACCATTGTGGCGGTGACGTAGGGGTACACATGGTACAGCCCGTACCCACGCTCTGGGGGGCGTGGGTACGGGTCATACCACCATTGTGGTGGTGACGTAGGGGTACGCGTGGTATGGCCCGTACCCTCGCTCTGGGGGGGGGGTGGGTACGGGGCGTACCACCATTGTGGCGGTGATGTAGGGGTACGCGTGGTACGGCCCATACCCACACTCTGGGGGGCGTGGGTACGGGCCGTACCACCATTGTGGTAGTGACGTAGGGGTACGCGTGGTACGGCCCGTACCCACGCTCTGGGGGCCGTGGGTACGGTCCGTACACACGTACACCTACATCACCACTGCAATGGTGGTACGGACCGTACCCACGCTCTGAGGGGCGTGGATACGTCCCGTACCACCATTGTGGTGGTGACGGGTACGTGTCCACGTCCACTTCCGTTGTGGCGGGACGTGGGATTGGTGCACACGCCCCCCGAAGTGACCAGACCATGGAGGTAATTATTGTGCAGGATTCATTTTTTTTTGTGGGGTGTGGGTTATGTTTCCTGCCACTTGCACGCCCCCCCCCTCTGCCCCTGGGGGTTGTTCTGACCTTCTGCGGCGTCTGCGTCGGTTTCTGAACACAAGGTCGTAGGCTATGAGGGCAGGGATGACGCGTAGGTTGGAGTCCATGGCTGTCCGTCGCGTACCGGTGCTCCTTGTTCGCGTCGTCCTCAATTTCCCGGAAATTTTTGGCTCCTGTAAAAAATGGTACGTGCGGAGTGACGTAGGCACGAATCGTACTTGCTGGTTCGTAAAACGCTGCCTGACTCCATCCGGACGTCGCGTATGCGCATTCCAGATTCAGATTTGTATGTATTTTTTAGCCGGTCGGTCTTTTGTACGACTCGTACGGAAATTTCTGTACGAATCATACTTGCGAGTTTGTATGGTGTGTTTCCCGGGTACGAGTCGGACGGAGAAAACGCTCGGTACGACGATTCGTACACGGGATTTAACGGATCGGAATCGGCACCTAAATATAGTGTAAAATGTAGGTTTAAAAAAAGTTACATATTTAAATATTTTAATTTATATTATAATTTTGTTTTAATTTTTGATGTTATAGGTGTATCTATATATATATATTTCTCTTTATTTATTTTTTTTATTTTTTTTTTTTTTATAAAAACCTTTATTGTGCATAAAAACCGAAAAAATCAATACAAACATGGTTCTCTTTATTTTTTTATATATTTTGAACATTTTATAATTAAGTAAAATTATTATTTATTTATTATTTTTACGTAAATATATATATCACATTTTATATATGAATGTTTAATTTATGTTTTAATTTACATTCATTACGTATAATTGACAAAAATGTCCAAATAAATCAAAAACATATTTAAGTGGAATGTATTATTTCATTTATTTTGCATTATCTATAATACATATAAAAAAACGATATTTTGTACTTCTATATTTTTAAGAATATTTTTTTCGATATTTTTGTACATACCATTATGAAGATAGGAGGTCGATAATTTTGACAACGATATTAATATCCTGATATTTTTGTGGGTCGATATTAGTGTTGTCGATATTACGTCAGTGATCCGGTGCAG
Source organism: Triturus cristatus (assembly GCF_964204655.1). Lineage (NCBI taxonomy): Eukaryota > Metazoa > Chordata > Amphibia > Caudata > Salamandridae > Triturus > Triturus cristatus. The sequence goes on along the minus strand of NC_140588.1, from coordinate 1,026,368,467 downwards.
ATCCCTCAGTCCCCAACAAGTCCAGGGAATTATCTCAGACCAGATGATAACTGCTTAGGGCAGCAAGTGCCTTACACCAGTTGAAGTGGTGATCCCCTCCCTTCTCCCAAGGGAAACCATGACATTGCCACTCACATGGAAAATCTAAATATCCGGCTAAGAGAAACCCCCTTGCCTCATTTATTTTATTATTTTATTTCTGCATTTTTATACAGCGCATACCTTACACAAAGGTGACAGAGCACTTTACAATAGAACCAGTTGCATTACAAAAAAACTTCAGAGTACATGAATTACATAACACTTATAAAACAGATACATCCGTCTAAACACAAAAAGAACTCGTTACATTGAATATGCCTGTGTTTGTAATGTAGAGTTAAATATGTAACAATTGCACTTTACTACTGAGCCAATGATCTTTCTCTCACTACAGCATTCTGTACTGCCAGTTTCTGGCAGTGCAAAATGCATTTCTGCAATTGTATATAAATGTGATTTATATGGAATTGGTACAGTGTTTCCTTCATTTAATGTGACATGGGTGTATCCTGATGCACCTGCAAATATACGACTCACCAGGTCTGTGGTGATAACACATGTGTGTTAATGTTTTGAAGCTATCATGTCAGCTTGTGCTGAACATAAGATTTGTGTGTGCTCAGTTGTCCAATGTGTACTTGAAAAGTGTGGACAAATCAAATTGTAGAACGCCTTTACTAGTTCTGCGTAGTCCGGATGGAAGTTCTGCCAAAATTTAGGTATCCCAATATTTACTGGAGTTTTTTCAATGTGTTTGGTGGTTGTAGAAGCACATACTTTTTAAAAAAAATGTGTTGCAAGGCTTCTGCCTTCAATTGACATTTTGTATTCCAAAAATGGGACACTGAGATAGGCAATTTAGGGGCATATCAACAAGGGCTTTATCTCTGCTTTTTTGGCTTTAAAAGCAAAAAAAAAAAAAAAGCTAAAACTAGCACCCTATCAACAACAGGGTGCCAACACCCAAATTTGCATGTTAGCACCCTTTTACTCTACGCTTCACCTTGCATCTCTAATGAGATGCAAAGGGGGCGTTCCAGAGTAAAATAATAGGAGAAATGTCGCTAAGCGACATTTCTCCTATTATCAAGAATATCGCTAGCCCTGTTAGAGACAAAAAAAGCAGCGCTAACCGCGGTTGACGCTGCTTTTTTACATCTGGTATTTTTCTGACTTAGCCATGATATCCTATGGAAGGAGGATATCATGGCTAAGTTTGTCTGTCCCTATCAAAAAGCTAACGTGAGATTATCGCTGGGTTTCCAGCGATAATCTCACGTTAGACAGTTAGCGTGAGGATTTTTATCGCTTTTGAGATAAGCGTTGCTAATAGCACGCTATCTCAGCGATAAAAATCCACGCTAGGCGGCGATAATTATCCTAGCGCTAAGTGCACTTAGCGATAATTATCGCCGGTTGTTGTTGATATGCCCCTTAGATTTTTTGAATTCTAATTTGTAGCCCATGTGAGCAAATTCCAAAACTATACCTACTCTAGACAAGTTAGTTGAAAGGTCATCATCCGTCAAGTATATTTCCTCGACATAGGACAATTCCTGGTTGTTAGAATCTTGTAAAAGTTATTTTACCCATGCTGAAAACAGCCCGGAGCTATTCTTATATCTTGGGGCAGTTGACAGAACTGCTTTTGAGAACGTAGGGCACTGGTGCCGATTAGGATCCTGGAAAAAATTTCCCCAACCGAATTGAATCTGGACTTTTTTCCGTACAAATGGTAAAAGCGCCGTACAAACTGCCAAGTACGATTCGTATGGGAAAAAGTCCATACAAATCGCATTGGGAAAATTTCCCCCACACGTCCTCGGGTCGGGAAAAGTCTCCGACACGTCCCCGGACATTTTTACGTACAAATGGGAAAACTGAAGTCCCAATGCGCAATTACGATCCGTCCCATCCGTCCGATTGTACAACTGTATGGAAAAAAGACCGTGCGGAGCGAACTCCCATAGCAACCATGGAGATGTCCAAACAAGTGCCTGGTATGCGCCGTACCCCCCCCCCCTGCCCCCGTATGTTCGCGCCGTACCCCCAGCCCCCCCGCGGATGGGCGTGCCGTACCCCCAGCCCCCCGTATGTATGGAGCGTACCCCCCAGCCCCCCGTATGTACGGAGCGTACCCCCCAGCCCCCTGTATGTACGGAGCGTACCCCCGTACCCCCAGCCCCCCGTATGTACGGAGCGTACCCCCCAGCCCCCCGTATGTACGGAGCGTACCCCCGTACCCCCCAGCCCCCCGTATGTACGGAGCGTACCCCCACCCCCATATGTACGGTGCGGACCCCCAGCGCGTACATACGGAGGTGGGGGTACGCTCCGTACATATGGGGGCTGGGGGGTACGGGGTATGCTCCGTACATACGGGGGGCTGGGGGGTACGCTCCGTACATATGGGGGGCTGGGGGGTATGGGGGTACGCTCCATACATACGGGGGGCTGGGGGGTACAGGGGTACGCTCCGTACATACGGGGGGCTGGGGGGTACGGGGGTACGCTCCGTACATACGGGGGGCTGGGGGGTACGCTCCGTACATATGGGGGGATGGGGGGTATGGGGGTACGCTCTGTACATACGGGGGGCTGGGGGGTACAGGGGTACGCTCCGTACATACGGGGGATGGGGGGGTATGGCGCGTACCGGGCCCCCTAATCAGCTCGCATCGCTGCGTACTTAGCTTTTCCGGCACTTTTTAGGTGCCGTGAACATTTTCCCATCCGGACTGCAGTCGGTGCGAATCGTAATTGCTGGTACGTAAAAACATGCCTAACTCCGTCCGGACGTCACGGATCCCATTTGTATGTATTTTTCTGTCGGTTGGTCTTTTTTCCAAATCGTACGGGAATGGTGTTTCTGTACGAATCGTAATTGCATGTTTGTAAAGTTTTACAACCCGGTACGAGTCGGATGGAGAAAAAGCTCCGACCCACGGTTTGTACCGGGTTTTTCCAGGATCGTAATCGGCCCCACGTACCTGCTTTGAGATATCCCATGTTATTTTATATTTCTTTTGCACTATATTGCTCATTAGGGCCACACTGTGCACGTTTTGTAAAGCGAATGTGTGTGTAGTGGTTTTCAAGTGTCTGCAATAAAACACTAAACAATATGAATGGTCTTGTTTCGCTATTGTAAACAATGGATTGTACATAGTGGAGGGACATCTTTCTATTACACCTTGATATTCAAGTTGGGAGAGCATTTCTCTAACTTGTTTTTTAGGCTCATTTTTTATTAGGTATTTTCTTTGTGGTTGTGGGGCTGACCTCATGGGTGTGATGTGATAAGAGGTGTGGTAACAAGACAAAGCTTGTTCTAAGGCTCACTCCTTGGAATATGAATGTTTAACTGCATCTAGGACACAAAAAGCAAGTAAAATTATCATTTCTCCTCAGGGGCACTCCATAACAAACTCTGGTGGCCAATCCTTTTCAGCCAAGAAAATGGCATAGCCAAATGACAAGTCCTAAAAGTGAACATTTATGGTACGTTGTATATACCCCTATATTTGGAGTTGCCGTTCATATAATTGAAGAGGGATATTTAATCTGCTATCTGGTGCTTCCACCTGGATATAGTCACTCGTTGCTACTGCCAGCAGACACTCCATAAGTTTCCGGCAAACTATTGTGACTTCTGCCACATTGTCCAGCATGATCAGAGCCCACTCCTTGCTCAGAAGCAGTTTCCTCAATATGTGTGGCATGCTTGACTTTAAAGCCAGCTACCTTCTTCTTTTTGAATTGAGGCTTGGATGGTTTAGGTTTGTCTTCCCATTTTATTATATAGTCAGATAAGCGTTATGAGTCCTTCTCCAGTTTCACACACTCCTCTGATCTGTGCTCCAATCATTTCCCTCTCCAAGGTTTTTTCAGATGACTCCTGAAAGAAACGTGTATCAGTATCCTGGCTTTTTAATATTATCATGGTTACGCAAATTACAGCATTCTTCAGTGGACTCCTGTTGAGGAGAGCCACCCAGTATTTTAGTCTTTTCCTTATTTTCCTTATTATTATCCCACTACTTCGTTGTAGAAGAAACTGATGCCGGCTTCGAGTTATCCTTTTCAGAATGACCCTTGATATGTGGTTTATTAGTTCTGGCTCCCAAATTATTTCCTCAAAAATGTTTGGTAATTCGCCCTCCTGTTCAACTGGAGATAAATTTGTGAGCCGTTGGCATACAGCTAATGCTGCCTCTTCCCCTTTAATGTTACTTAATATTATGGCAGATATGACGGAAAAGCTGCCCATCAGTTTCATTCCCAAATCCAGGGCAAAGGCAGCCCCATACTTATTTTGGATCTGTTTAAGCACTTCTTGCCAAACAGCTAATGAGGGTGTTACTTGTGTTCTGGAATATACTGTAGCAAAGACTGCACCTCAAGTAGTGCAGTCTCGAAATGGGGGAGGCATCTCCATTGGCAAGCATATTGTAAGAATTCTGTGTTTTTTTGGGGATCCTGTATGGGGAAACACAGCTTCTAGCTGATTTGTTTTTTGTGCAATCCAGAATGGAATCTCCCCCCTTCTGACGTGAACCTTATCCATGACTGCATTGATGGTCTATGGATTAGCCTTTGCTGAATTGATTGTCTTTGTTCTCATGTCAATTTCTTCTTATTTTTTGGGAGTTTTCTGTAGCGCAAACTCGACCCAAAGGTATCAGAGCGTTTTACATGAGCACCAGTTGCGCCATAGACGGACCCATTATTTTTTGTTAGTCACAGGGAGATTAAGTGAATTGCAGAGAATCATACAGTGTTGAATGTCCCTGCATAGATTTGAAGCCGGTTCCTGAGCTTCGAGGTAGACTTTTCTAGCCGTTAGGCCGCATCCTATCCCCGATTAGTGTCAAACATCTATTTTGTCGAACCATATGTGTGTATAGTATACGTAGTTCTGGGGCTGTCAGATTTTGACTATCTGGCTATGGTGTGTAATCGGCTAAGATTCGCCATGCTGCTCCCTCATTGCTAAGGGGATCTAGTCTAACATTGGTTCTTGTATGTGATAGGGCACCTTCAAAGCAATTTTGGTGTTCTTGGTACGTTAATGGTAAGTCTAGTGCTTCATAAGCTGTGCAGTTTTTAGGAACTGCAGCTACAGTGTAAGCATGAAAATGTCTTGTTAGTGCATCTGCTGCAGGGAATTTAACCCATGAAGAGAAAACCTCTGTCCTGTATGCTTCATAGGCCTCATCCATGAAGGTAGCGTCTCCCCCAGTAAGGGCAGTCTGTGTTCTTATAGCATCTGGGTAACTGCATGTCTGCAGTTACTGTTATATCAATTGAGGCATCGTTGTCAGCCATATGAATATGTGAAATTCAGAGAAGGAACCTCTATGGGGTGTTCCTTTGAAAGGTTTCAGCTTGAACAACCTACAGACAATACATAGGGTTTACTGACTCATCTGAGGAGGATTTCTCCCTATCTCCATGGACGTCTCTGGTTAAGAGGTGAGTAGGGGTCTTTCTTTATACAAAAGAAAATGAATTGTGCGATTGATTAAATAGAAGAGAATGTGGTCTAAAGGCTAGGGCGGTCGACCTCGGAGCTGTGGAACCAGTTTGAGTCTCGGCAGATGCTCTGAACATTCTGTGATTCTGGGCAAATGACTTAATCTCCCCTTGTCTAACAAAAATGAATGTGTCCATCTGTAACCTAACTGGTGCTCATGTAAAGCGCTCTGATACCTTCAGGTCTAGTTCGCACTATATAAAACTCCACCCAAAAAAAAAACATATATAGGAACTCAAGCTAGCACGTTTATGGTGCCATGTCATATGGCTTTCATTTCCTGAGTAAAAACAGTGCATTTGTTAGACAACAAACATCAAAACTGTGCAAGACTGGTTCTATGCACACCATCAGGATATGTTGGGCTTAGTCCTGCTAGCTCACAGTACACCATTGTTACCCCTACCCAGGAAAGGTAACAGGTGGAATATGCAACCTCAGAACATGACAACACTGACTTCTAAATTATATTGTGGCAATAGATTTTCATTTTCTTACTCATGCATACCCAAAGAGATACACAAGAAAGACACAACATGGCGTTTCAATATTTATTAAAGCATTGTGGTTCTTGTGCTGCAATATTAAATAGAAGGAAACAGAATAGTGTGATCAGCAATACAAAACTGGTGAAGAAAACAAATAGTTCAACCATTGTGCTGTTACAGAGAATATATGCTTGCATACAAATGCTGCAGTATATAGTACTCATACCTAGGCTACCTATCCTAGTGTGCATAGGGTTGGTGAATCTGCCAAATCTCTCTAGGGTCATCTAGCTCCCCCATTACCTTTGGGTAAGTGTCATCAGGAAGCCCGTCTTGGTGAAGAGCTGGGCCTCATCCCTCACATGAGGTAAACAGGAATTCTGGCATGTGATGACCTCTCAGTGCCAGCAAAATGTTCCTCTTACTAAACGAGGGAGTGATGTTGTTTATATAATAAACATCACCTATGTTTCTATGCCGAAGTCCCAGTCAGGCTGCTATTGTTGATTCTATTGTGATTGCTCAGTCGCAGAACGGACAGTGAAAAACAACATTGCCCAGTAAACTTAGCCCTTTTACAGAATGTTCAAGGTATTTGATAATATGCCTACTAAGTGAAAATGTAAGCAAATCTGTTTCAGAGAATACTGTCCTACACAGGCACGGAAGCAAACGTGTGTCAAATGTCATTGTGTTTAAGAAAAGACTGTACCTTAAAAACATGAGCCTGTAAAATGGTGGCGTTTCTACCCAGGACTAATGTTGCCACGTGCCATTCATCTTTCTGGCACAGAAGATATCAGGAAGATTTAAGCCAGCACTAGACTTAAAGAACATCAGTTCATTCATTCCATCCTTTCAAAATGACCACCTTGGCAAACATAATTCCTTTTTTGAAACAATGGGATTTTTGTTGCTTCTATTTCTCCCTTGGATACCTACCTGCATGTGCTAATGCACAGCTTATCACTGAGGTACCTAAGATTGTGCATTCAGTAGGACCACTGCCAGTTCCAGGTACAGCCTTTTGGTCTAGCAATGGCACCAAGAGAGTTCACAAAGCTCCTGGCCCCAGGGGTAGGTAGATTGTGTTTCCTTTTTATAACGGTTTGGACGATGTGACATTGGTAGCAAAAGTCTTCAAGAAACATGGATTTCTTATAAACTAGTCCAAGTCACATCTGGTCCTTGTAATCAATACAGTTCATTGGATCTAAGCTGGATGCAGAGGTGGGAACAGTGATTTTGCCAGATTACAGAAGGTTGGAGTTCCTATTCCATGTACAGGCTCCTTTTAAAAAAAAATGACAACATGACAATGGTCAATGATCCAAGGGTACATGACATCAACAGTTTCCCTAGTCTGGTGGGCTGATATATCCTATAGTTAGGTTCCTGCTAGACAACTGGGACGCAGTGGTCTCAGGAATATAAATAGCCAATCCCTATAGCCTCCCAGGTTTCAGTTATAGTCTAATGGTGGTTAAAGACAAAGAACCTTTCTAAGGATTATCCCTTTCCAAGATACTCATCATGGATGCAAGTGGAATATGTTGGGGTGCAAACCTAGATTCCTTAAAAGCCCCCAGGAAAGTGGAGTTCCCAGGAACTAATCATGGCATCCAATTGGAAAACAATTTAGGGTAATTTCATCATCCCTAACATATTTTTCTCTCGTCCTTTTTGGACAGAAAATATGGTAGCCTAAGCCAGATCCATGATAAGTCAACAGGATCCAGATTATTGTGTCAGCTATCACAGGAGATAGGAGATTGAGTGTGGGTGGAGAACAATCTAATCCACCCCCATGCAGTGTACCTATTAGGGTAGCAGAGTTGCCAAACAGACCATCTGATTTGCCTTTTTCAAACTTCTACTTCTTGGTACCTGCACACAAAGTTTTTGAAGGAGATCTCCCAGGAATTTGGAGTCCCATGATTGACTCAGTTTGCAAAAAAAGACAACTCTCTTCTTCTGCAGTTTTGTTCCCTAGATCATTTCAACCAGGCATGGATGCCCTATCTATATTATGGCTTCAGTGTCAAACATATGCCATCAATTCCACAGATTCCCAGGGATGATTCAGAAGATTCAGGTAGATCAGGCCCAGGTATTGTTGATAGCTCCCTGATGACATTGCAATAATTGGTTTTCCCTTCTTTGCAGACTGTCAGTATCCTCTTGTTTGATATTTCAAACTCACCCCTCCCCATTGAGAGATCCCATTCTAGCTCAAACTACATTGGGAGACTTCAACTGGGAGTTTGAAACTTGAAAGGGTGAAACTGGTATCCCAGGGTAGTTCTGCAGATGCAGAGAATGGCCTTCAACAGACATTGAGCAACTTAGAAGGTTTTTAGGTTGAAGGTTTATGAAAATTCTTTCAGGAAACCTGTCTCTTGTAATGGTGTTATACAAGAAATCTCATTCCAGTGTCTCGTGACCCTACGTGGCTTTTGGATTTTCCGAGGAATGGATTACTCCTAGAGCTAGCAGTGTATACCCTTAAAAGTTAGTGGGCAGCTGACCAAGCCTTTAGAGGGGTAAGCTGCTCTGCTATAGATGACTTGGTGGGGAGATTGCCATGAAAATGTCAGCTTTTAATTCCGTTCCCTTTCAATCACTAGAATCAGTTGAGCTCAAAATGCTAACCTACAAGACATTTTTCTTGGTAGAAATCTATTCAAGATGCAGGATTGTAGAATTAGGTGCTATATTATGCACTGATCCATTTTTAAGTTTCTTTTCAGACAAAGCAATACTTAGGCCTAATCTGTCTCCTGTGCTTAAGATCCAGTTTGTTTTCCATGTTCCACAGAATCTGGTTCTCCAATCTTTCCATTCACATTCATTCTCTTTGGAAGAAACAAGCTTGCAAACTTTGTACATGCGACATGCATTGTTATTTATGTGCAAAGGCGCCGCACTCAATAAATCCTTTATGATTGTTCTTTAATGGCGAACACCACTACTCCACCAATGCATTTCAACCTTTCAGGTTCTTTCTCATGGTAGGTGAGTCTCGTATTTCTCTTTATATTCTCTTTGTCATTAGCTTATTATGAAGCACAATGAGAGTTCTAGTTTATAGATGCATAAAGAATTCCTCATCGTTATTTAGACCTGTCAGTATCTTTGTTCTGAGTCTTAATATATAGTGAGATTCCAAATATCTTAATCGTATAGTTCTGTCTCCCCCACGTTCATTTTGTGTGACCATGTCAAGTCCAAAGAATCTCATTTCTCTCCAGTCAGCATTTTGACATCGCATCAACTGTTTGGCTGTGGCATAATTTGCATCATTGTGGGGAACTGATAATTATGAAGAAGTAGAAAACATAATACTATGGGTCAGGTATAGTGACGACCTAATCATATTAACATAGGATTATCCTTCACCTGCACAACTATCAAAACAAACATCAATTTTCTAGATACACACATCTACATAGATCAAGGTGCAATTCATTCCACCCTGTATAGGAAGGAGACAGCTACCAATAGCATACTTCATGGCAAGAGTTTCCATACTACATCGCTAATGAAAATAATTCCATATGGAGAGCTAATAAGAATGAGAAAGAAGCGCTCTAAAGATGAGGCTGCAGAAACAAAATTTGCTGAAACAATATCACGGATGAAAAACAGAGGATACAAACAAAAGGATTTGATGACAAGGCTCACATAATTATGAGAAAAGAGAAACATCATCAGGGACTCATAGCAACAGGAAGCTCTCAGACTGATAATCACCTACAGCAAGGAAAGAATAAAAATTGTACATGCAATACAAAAGCATTGGCATTTGATATCAAAATACCTAGATATAGGTGTCCTTCTGGGACAAAGACATCTTCTCACATACAGGAAAACCAAGGGGCATATTATCAAGGGCCGGTGATAAATATCGCAAAGCGCGCTTAGCGCTTGCATATTTATCGCCGGCTATCTCTGGAATGTATCGCCCGGTTAGCGCGTTATCAACAACGCGCATCGCCGAGGCAATAAAAATTCTAGAGATAGTGGGGATATCGCCGTTTTCCATGGTGGAAAACGGCGATATCCTAGATGATAGGACCTATGGTCTTAGCCACACAATCCACCCCCCATGTTAGGTATGTCTTAGTCAGGAATTTAACAGACGTTAAATTCCTGTGTTAAGGCATACTTAACGTGATTTTAAATATCGCTAAACCTCGTTGTCAATATGACGAAGCTGGGTTAGCGATATTTTCCCAAGGGAGTCTTGTCAGGCATGCCTCCTTTGCATCTCATTAGCGATGCGATGGGAGGCGTGCTGACAAGGGGCTCTATTGCAAGGAAACACGCGCTAGCGTGTCCTTGTTGATAATGCGATAATGTTATCGTCGCTTTTCGCCCGAAAATGGGCTCTAAAGCGGCGATAATATAATTGCCACCCCTTGTTAATATGCACCCAAATCTTTAAAAGATGAACTAGTTCAGAGTCACCTGAAAGAAAGAATAATACAAAAAATCTGGCTAGTGGACGCTAGGAATGGATTTACCAAATGCAACAACTGCAAGGCATGCAAGATTGGAATTAATAAGAAACATCTGATTAATAATGAAGGAAAAACAATTCACATTAATCAAATTAATGACATGCAAAACAACATACGTTATTTATGTGATAGAATGCAACTGTGGTCTACACTATATCGGATGTACCACATGCGTGCTGGGGAAACAAATACTTGAAAACATAAGAGCATTCAAAAACTAGGATGCAAATTATGCCACAGCCAAACTTCTGATGCAATGTCAAAATGCTGACTGGACAGCGATGAGATTCTTTGGACTCGACGCGGTCACAAAAAATGAACGCGGGGGAGACGGAACTAAAAGATTAAGACAATTGGAATCTCACTATATAATGCGACTCAGAACAAAGATACCGACAGGCCTAAATAACGATGAGGAACTCTTTATACATCTAGAAGCTATAAAGTAAATAATGAGTTATATAGACAATCGTTATGTTCACACTTAACGCCAGAAGAGAAACAGAGGGTATATGGATCATGCTACTAAGCCTTAACGCTAGCAAGACGACCATATATTGGATATTATACATGCACTACAAATGTAATGACACCAAATCATAACAAAATTAGTTTGATCAATGACATCACTATGATATTACATTGGCAGTAAACCATGAGTTATGTAATGTGGACAATCTCTTTAGTACTCATTGAAATCCTGATGTATACAATTGTTGTTATTAAGGGATGATCAATGGTAGATTCATATACACAAAAATGTGTACACGCTTATGGTACTATACCACTAATGGTGGCATACATCTTGAATACCAGCTGGAAATTACAACAGGCGTAATTCAAAACACTGTTAAAGAATTAGCTACAACTTGCTCAGTGTGATAACATGTAACTTGAGGAGAATTGTGTACATGCTGCTTGAACTAAAACTCCAATCATGCTTCATAACAAGCTAATGATGGCTAGAATATAAAGAGAAACAAAAGACTCACCTACTGTGAGAAAGACTGAGAGGTCGAAATGCACTAGTGAAGTAGTGGTGTTTACCATTAATGAAAAATTACAAAGGATTTATTGAGTGGGGCATCTTTGTACATATGAATGCTGTAGGCTCTAAGGATCAGCCCGTCACAGGCACCCGCAGTTGAGTGCAACAGTTCTGAACATGATTGCAGGTGAATACAAGTGACCCTTGGTGTTAGAAGGGCGCTCTCCGGGGAGTTAGATGGTGTCGGACTGGCCGCCCGAGAGCCACCGTTCCGTAGTAAAGTAGCTGAGCGCCGCTGAGAAGCCTCCTGGGCGAGGTCCTTCTCCTATGATCGCACCAGCCAAGCAACCCCACCACTACAGAGGGACACAACAAGGGTATCAATTCTCACAAGTCTTTATCGGTATTAAAAGGCAGGTTTCGGTGGCAATATTTACAGGCGGATCGAAGGATCCCAAAGAGTCTCAGGGTCTTTCAGGGACGGGGTAGCGGGACAGTCTCAGTACCAGCCTGGTACGGGAACACCCTGCGCCCAGCTCTCAATCCTCGAGCTGGGAGGTTTCCGGGAGCCGGGACGTCGTCCGCAGGGCTCGGAGGGTTGCCTCGGTGAGGTCGAGCCGCGACGAGGTCAGCAGTGCTCCGATGGTTACTTTTGCAAGGTCGAGCCGCGACGAGGTCAGCAGGGCTCCGATGGTTGCTTCTGCGAGGTCGAGCCGCGACGAGGTCAGCAGGGCTCCGATGTTTCGTGAGGGTCTTCTTCTCAGAAAGGGGGAGCCGCGACGTAGTCAGCAGGGCTCGAGTTCCAAGTTCCAGGCAATGAGTCTCTCTCCGTAGTGTCAGCCGCGATTCGATCAGCAGGGCTCTCGACTCTAGGATACAACTGCCGTCCTGGTTTTGGGCTGCCCCAGATATAGGGCTGGAGCCCTTTGATGTCCGGACCCTCGCGCCTGGGGGAGTCGGAGGGGCCAGGATGAGAGAGTCCAGACACCCAGCGGGGGGGGGAGCCAGCGCCTAGGGAGGCCGGAGGGCGATCGGAGCCAGGCGTCGGGGGACGGCTGGAGGCCCCATCGAAACTCTCCTCCTCTGGGATCTGTGGAGTGGCCACTCGACCCCCCTTGGTCGGATCTTGGCGCCTTGATGTCGGGGCTTCGCTGGGACGGAGGCCGGGGCGGGCCGCGTCACGAAGGCTGGTGCGGGTAGCGGGGTACAGTCCGGGGTGACCCCGAAGGGTTGGGGCTGCCCCCGTCGGGTCGGTTAGGAGGGTTCGGGACCACGCCACGAGGCCGGGTCCAACAGGCGTCCCCCCCAGCTGAAGGCAGGGAGAGTCACCCATCGTCTTGGGGGTTCTCCTCGCCGAGGCGGAAGAATCGGGACAGGCCGTCGGCGTTGGCGCGGTCGTTGCCGGGCCGATGGTCTACACTGAAGTCCATCCCCTGCAGAGAGATGGACCATCGCAGCAACTTCGGGTTTTCGCCTCTCATCTGCATTAACCACCGCAAAGGTCGGTGGTCGGTTTGGACCCGAAAGTGGGTGCCAAAGAGGTAGGGCCGGAGTTTCTTGAGGGCCCACACCACGGCGAAGGCCTCCCGCTCAATGGTGCTCCATCTCTGCTCCCGGGGCAGCAGGCGCCGGCTGATGAAGGCCACCGGCTGGTCAATTCCCTCAGAGTTCACTTGGGACAAGACAGCCCCGACTCCGTACTCCGAGGCATCCGTCAGTACCACAAACTCTTTGCTGTAGTCGGGGGCTTGTAGCACGGGGGCGGTACACATCGCTGTCTTGAGGGTTTCGAAGGCCGCCTGACAGAGGGGCATCCAGTGCACCTTCTTTGGTTGCTTCTTTGATGTGAGCTCCGTGAGGGGGCCCACAATGCTTCCATAGTTCCGAATGAACCGCCTGTAATAGCCCGTGAGTCCCAGGAAGGCCCTCACAGCGGTTTGGGTGGTTGGGGGCTCCCAGGCCACGATGGCGTCGATCTTTGGCTGGAGGGGAGCCACATGGCCGCTCCCCATTTGATGTCCCAGATAGGTTACGGATCCTTGGCCTATCTGACACTTGCTGGCTTTTACGGTGAGTCCGGCCCTTTGGAGGGCAGTCAGGACCTCCCCGAGGTGCCTCAGGTGCTCGGCCCAGTGGCTGCTGAACACCGCAATATCGTCCAGGTAGGCGGCGCTGAACGTTTCTAGACCGGCCAGTACCTTATTCACCAGTCTTTGGAAGGTCGCCGGGGCATTTTTCATGGAAGTGGTAATGGCCATCGGGGGTGGAGAAAGCGGACCGCTCTTGGACGCCTGGGGTGAGCCCGATCTGCCAGTATCCGGCGGTGAGGTCAAAGGTGCTAAGGTAGCGGGCTGCTCCTAGGCAGTCGATCAGTTCATCTGCCCGAGGAATGGGATGGGCATCGGTTTTGGTGACGGCATTCAATCCCTGATAGTCCACGCAAAACCGGAGCTCCGGGGTGGTGCCGGGGGCGGCAGCTTTCGGCACCAGGACCACAGGGCTGGCCCAGGGACTGTCGGAGGGTTCGATGACCCCCAGGGCCAACATCTTGGCGACCTCGGCGTGGATGCAGGCCCGCAACCGTTCGGGGACCTGATAGGCCCGGTGTCGCATGGGAGGGCTGTCCCCGGTGTCGACGTCGTGGACGCACCATTGGGTGACTCCGGGAGTGAGGGAGAAGAGAGCAGCGAAGTGATGCAGCAGTCCTTGACAATCTTGGCGCTGCTCTGGAGTCAGGGTGGTGGAGAGGATGACTCCCTCTACGGAGCCGTCCTTCTCGGAGGTTTTCAGGAGGTCGGGCAGTGGCTCGGAGTCGTCTTCGGCCCCATCGTCTGTAGCCATCAGCAGGCTAAGTTCCGTTCGGGCAAAGTGGGGCTTGAGCCTGTTGGCATGGAGGACCCGGAGGGGGTTCCTGGGGGACTCCATGTCGACCAGGTAGGTGACGGGGCTCTTCTTCTCGACCACCTTGAAGGGCCCGGTCCACTTGTCTTGAAGGGCAAAGGGGTCGACGGGCGACATGACCCAGACCTGCTGGCCCGGCTCGAACTCGATGGAGGAGGCGTTCTGGTCATACCAGCGTTTCATTTCCTCCTGGCTGGCCTCGAGGTTGGCTTCAGCCAGTTCCCTGAATTTCCGGGTTTGGTTTCGCAGGGTCAGGAGGTACCGGTAGACGTCGGGGGGAGCATCTTGGACGGTGGTCTCCCAGCCTTCTTTGACCAGGCTGAGGGGGCCTCGGACAGGGTGTCCGTACAAGAGTTCGAAGGGGCTGAACCCCAGAGACTTTTGCGGTACCTCTCGATAGGCAAACAGGAGGCAGGGCAGCAGGACGTCCCATTTGCGTCTCAGGGGCTCTTCCAGGCCTTTGATCATTCCTTTCAATGTCCAGTTGAATTGTTCGACAAGTCCGTTCCCCTGGGGGTGGTACGGGGTGGTGAACTTGTAGGTGACCCCGCATTGTTGCCACAGGGACCGCATATACTTGGAGATAAAGTTTGTGCCTCGGTCGCTCACAACCTCCCGGGGGAACCCCACTCGGGAGAAGATTCCCATCAAGGCCCGGCCCACCACGGGGGCCGTCACTGTTCGGAGAGGGATGGCCTCGGGGTATCGGGTGGCATGATCGACCAGGATGAGGATGAAGCGATGTCCTTGGGAGGTTTGGGGGTCCAGGGGCCCCACGATGTCGATCCCCACTCGCTCGAACGGGGTGTTTACTATCGGCAAGGGCTGGAGAGGGGCTTTGACCCTTCCCCCACTCTTCCCGCTGGCTTGGCAGGTCGGGCAGGTTCGGCAATGATTGTCCACGTCCTTTCGCATTCGGGGCCAGTAGAAGTGAGTCACCAGGCGGCTGTATGTTTTGTCTTGCCCCAGGTGCCCGGCAAGGGGCACATCATGCGCCAGATTGAGGAGGAAGTCCCGGAATCGGAGGGGGACCACCAGCACTCGGCTGGCCCCCAATTCTGCGGTCTTCTGCTCGCTGTAGAGGAGGTCATTGTCCCAATAGACCCAGTGGGTCCCCGTCGGATCTCCGGCGGCCTGGGCGGCGGCTTGCTGTCGGGTCTCTTCGAGGGAGGGGCAGGTCTTCTGTTCCTGGCGGAACTGCTCCCTTGTGGGGCCACCTTCTTGGCACCATTGGGCGAGTTCAGGGAGGTCGCCGAGTGCGGCGACCTCGTCCGGGGCGAGTTCTGGCAGCCCGGACTCGGCGTCGGCTTCTTCTTCGATGGAGGGAGGTGGCGGCTCGGGCCACTCCGGCTCTTCGGGGGGAGCAGCTACGCTCGGTCGGATGGCCCGGGCGGTCGTGGACCGGGTGGTTGCGCAGACCCACTCGGGCAGTCCCAACATCCCTAGATGCTCTCGGCGCTCGACGTGGGCCCAGGGGGAAATTTCCAGGTCGTTCCCAAGGAGGCAGTCTACGGGGGCGTCATCTCGGACGGTCACCTTCAGCATGCCCGACACTCCCCTCCACTCGAAGGGGATCCGGGCCATCTGGCACAAGCTCTCGGTGTTGTCTGCCGACCGGACGGGGCACAGTACATTAGGCAGGATCTGTTCGGGGGTCACCAAGTGGCAGCGGACGGCTGTCACGCTGGCTTCGGTGTCGCGGAGGGCTTCGGCCCGGTGTCCATTAATGGTGACCCACTGTTGGTACTTCTGGGTGTTGCTCGGGATGGGAGCCCGGGGCACCATTTCCCGGCTGCCAGGCATACCAAGGTCATGGCGGCGGGTTCCCACTCGGTTGGCCCGGCGTCGTCGTTCTCTTCCTCTTCTCCCCCTTCCTCGAGGGCAGCGGCCGCCAACTGGCGGGGGGGCGGTCCGGTGGTTCCAGCTCGTCGGTTCACGGGGCAGGTTGGGTCACTAGCATAGTGCCCTGGCTGTTGGCAGTTGTAGCACGTTACCATCGGTCAAGGTCCTGGTCGGGCTAAGGGGGCCCCTCTTCGGGCGAGGGACAGGGACGTGCGGTTCGAGGGCGGTCCCTGGAGGGGACTCTGGGGCGGCCCTGCTGGGAAGTCTCTGTTCCTGTTCGATCCTCCTCCTCCGCCCCGCTGGCGGGGGGGCCCCGTGGTGTTCCGTTGGTACTCCCCCATCGAGTTTCGAGGGACCCGGGTGTTCACCCATCGATCGGCCTCGGCGGCGAGCTTCCGCGGCTCGGTCAGCTTGCTGTCGAGGAGGTGTTGTCTCAGCTCGACGAAGCAGTTGTTGGAGAGGTGCTCCCATACAATGAGGTCGAACAGCTGTTCGTAGGAGGTGACCTTGCTGCCCTTGATCCAACCTTCCAGGGCTCTGCTGAAAAAGTCTACGTATTCCACCCAGGTGGTACCGGGGAGCTTCTTACAGTCCCGGAAGCGTTGGCGGTACATCTCTGAGGTGAGACCATAGCGGGTGAGCAGGGCCTCCTTCATATGGTCATAAGAGGTCATCACCTCATCTGGGAGCTGTAGCAGGGTGTCTCTTCCTTCACTGAGGAACCGTCCCCATAGGCCGGCACCCCAATCTTTTCGGGGTACCCGATGGGCGGTCATGGCTACCTCGTAGGCCTTGAACCATTGTTGGATGTCGTCGTTCTTGTAGTACTCTTTGACGACATCCTTGGGGATATGTACTTTCGCCTCGGCCGGCGGGGGGGTGTCCCTGTTTCCGGGGGTGCCGGTCTCTCCGTTCTTGGACTTAAGTTCAAGTTCTTTAAGGCCCCGCTCATGCTCGAGGGTTAGCCTCCTCTCTTCCAGTTCTCGGTGCCGCTTTTTCTCCTCTATTTCTTCTTGCAGCCGCAGTTGCTCTAGTGCCAATTTCTTTTCGGCTAGTAGGAGTTCGCCGTCCAGGTGGAGTCGGGCGAGCTCCAACTCATGGGTCGTGACCCTCTCCCGTTCTCGTATCTCTTCCGGGGAGAGGCCAGTCTCCATGCTGGGTCTTCTCCCATCCGCCGGGGCTGCGGTTGGTTGCCGGTGCCCGTTTGGCACCGGGTTTTCTTCGGTTTAGGGGGAGGCCGCTTCGGACTCTACCCAGGCCTTTAGGGCTTTTTGCAGGTCCTCTTTTGTGTTTAATCCGGTGGTCGCGATGCCTTTGTCTTTACAAAACTGTTTTAGCTCCTTATGGGTATATTCCTCCAACCGTTCTTGTTGGAACTCTGTGGTCGGGGTGGTCTCTTGGTTGCTCATGGTTACTCTGTGTCTGGGTAGGTAGTGGGTGAGTTACTCGCTGTACGATTTGCGTCGGGCTCGGATCCCACCGCTGGCCACCAAAGTTAGAAGGGCGCTCTGCGGGGAGTCAGATGGTGTCGGACTGGCCGCCCCGAGAGCCACCGTTCCGTAGGAAAGTAGCCGAGCGCCGCTGAGAAGCCTCCTGGGCGAGGTCCTTCTCCTATGATCGTACCAGCCAAGCAACCCCACCACTACAGAGGGACACAACAAGGGTATCAATTCTCTCAAGTCTTTATTGGTATTAAAAGGCAGGTTTCGGTGGCAATATTTACAGGCGGATCGAAGGATCCCAAAGAGTCTCAGGGTCTTTCAGGGACGGGGTAGCGGGACAGTCTCAGTACCAGCCTGGTACGGGAACACCCTGCGCCCAGTTCTCAATCCTCGAGCTGGGGGGTTTCCGGGAGCCGGGACGTCGTCCGCAGGGCTCGGAGGGTTGCCTCGGTGAGGTCGAGCCGCGACGAGGTCAGCAGGGCTCCGATGGTTACTTCTGCGAAGTCGAGCCGCGACGAGGTCAGCAGGGCTCCGATGGTTGCTTCTGCGAGGTCGAGCCGCGACGAGGTCAGCAGGGCTCCGATGTTTTGTGAGGGTCTTCTTCTCAGAAAGGGGGAGCCGCGACGTAGTCAGCAGGGCTCGAGTTCCAAGTTCCAGGCAATGAGTCTCTCTCCGTAGTGTCAGGCGCGATTCAATCAGCAGGGGTCTCGACTCCGGGATACAACTGCCGTCCTGGTTTTGGGCTGCCCCAGATATAGGGCTGGAGCCCTTTGATGTCCGGACCCTCTCGCCTGGGGGAGTCGGAGGTGCCGGGATGAGAGAGTCCAGACACCCAGCGGGGGGGGGAGCCAGCGCCAAGGGAGGCCGGAGGGCGATCGGAGCCAGGCGTCGGGGGACGGCTGGAGGCCCCATCGAAACTCTCCTCCTCCGGGATCTGTGGAGTGGCCACTCGACCCCCCTTGGTCGGATCTTGGCGCCTTGATGTCGGGGCTTCGCTGGGACGGAGGCCGGGGCGGGCCGCGTCGCGAAGGCTGGTGCGGGTAGCGGGGTACAGTCCGGGGTGACCCCGAAGGGTTGGGGCTGCCCCCGTCGGGTCGGTTAGGAGGGTTCGGGACCACGCCACGAGGCTGGGTCCAACACTTGGCAGTGTCCGGAACAACACACAAAGAGAAAGAAATGCTCAACGGAGGTTGAGCGTCGGAGGAAGGAGCCGGAGGGCACCACCTGGACAGGGGTCTCCTGGGGTGAGTTAAACTTTGATATGTGAAAAGTATGATAGCGGAAGTGGCTTCTGCGTGGTTGCTCTTTGAGCACGATACAGGCTGCTTGAAACGTAGCAGTCGGGCCTCTCAAACGCAGAGCAGTAAATCCAAGTCATAAAATGGAGTAATCGAACACACTGCAACTCTAGTGACAGTTTTCTCTTATGTTTGGGAAAACAAAAGTTACAGGATCGAGAAGTGCCGTAACTATCAGAGGCACAAATACAAGTGAAAAAGTAAAAGATTTGATGTGTCAGAAATACGTAGAAAAGAGTTAATCATTCATTAAATTCAAAAAAGGCCAGAACGGCACATTAATGGAAGCACAGAGAGTTAAAAAAAAAAAAAGCAGCCAAAGCGGCTACAATGTTTTTGGCTGGAATTGGAGATTTGAATGAGAGAGCATCAGATCGAATCACAAAAGCGGGTCAAGAATCTTCACTCAAACAAATGTTTTTTCAACTAGAACGCCTATACAAAAATGAGATAAACAAATGTTGGGAAATTATAGCCTTAGAACAATATTTGGAAGTGAATCGGGTCCCCAGAGGGTGAGCATCTTCAGAATGCAGACACATCCAGAAGCCAGGTCTGAATTATTAGAAAAATGGGGGCAAAACAATATGCAGTGTTCAAAGAATATGATGAAAATCTTTATTAAGCATGCAAAGATCAATCTTGATGGTGCACATAATTTAACAAAAGAAATGGAATTTAAAGCCAACTTCTAGCACCAATAAAGAGATAACAAAATTGAGGAAATATACTGAGACCCTCTTGGAGAAATATGAGGATGAGATACAATAAAGAAAGAGAAGAACATTTTCAAGAGATTAAAGGCCAGATGTAGGAAGCCAAATACCAATTGCAAACGCAGACAATCGCAGAATTTCTAAGTTTGAGACCGGAAAATAGGCCTTTGCAATGTAGAGAGGGAAAAATCCAAGTGCCAAATAAGTAATCGCTAAAAACTAGAGAAGACATCTAGAGATTCCTTAAATAGCGAATTTGACCCACCGACTCCCAAAAAGTGCCACGCAAATTGCGATATCGCAAAAAAATCGCTAAGTAATGTATGAAAATCGCTATTTGTGAGTCGCAAATTACCACCAACTCAAAGCAGGTTGTAATCAGGTGTACTGCATATAAACAACCTCAGAATGCATCAGTTCCCACACAATGGCAGCCCTGTATGTCATTGCAAGGAGGGTGCGGATCCAAGCAGCAGCACAGAGGATGAGGAGGCGACAGGAACGCATATACAGAGCGCGCATGTTCCTTTTCCAAGTCACAGAGGAAGAAATACATCAGAGGTAAAGGCTTCACTCCACTACTATCCTAGACCTGATACATGACCTGCATCCAATCCTGGAGCATCATACACGAAGGGCACATGCAATTCCACCAAATGTGCAGGTCCTGTGTTCCCTGCACCTACTTGCATCAGATAGTTACCCAGGGGTGATAGCTGTAGCTGGAGGTGTCTCACAAAGTTGCCGGTCACGCTTCTTCAACACCTTCCTGGATGCCATGCTTCAAAGAATGCACCATTACATTCCGTTTCCCACCACAAAAATGGAATTCTACCAGATGGATTTCTACCAGATGGCCCAATTCCCACATGTCATTGGGTGCATTGATGAGACACATATTGCAGTCTGCCCCCCTCTGCTACTGAGTACGTATATCGGAACAGAAAATCATTTCATTCAATCAAAGTCCAGGTCATTTGTGATGCGTCACGCATCATAACTGACATAGTAGCCAAATTACCAGGAAACACACATGCCTCCTACATCTTCAGGCACAGTGGAATCTATACACGTCTTGCTGGGGGTGAATTTGGAGAAGGGTACTGTTAGACCTGGCATCTTTGGCGTGATTTCCCCTGACTTTTTGCCTCTACCCCCTATATTTTTTACTCTGTGCTGGATTTCGTTTTGCAGGTTTAGATGCTTTGGGCAATTTGCCACTGCTGATCATTGTCATTGTGCAAGTGCTCCCTAGGTAAATTCTTATTGAAATTGGTTATCCATGATTGGCATATTTGTGTTACCAGGAAGTCCCTAGTAAAGTGCACAAGTGTGCCAGGGCTGGTGATCCAAATGCTACTAGTGGGCCTGCAGCATTGATTGTGCCACCCACATGAGTAGCCCTAAAATGGGGTCTCAGGCCTGCCACCGCAGTGCCTGTACGCAGTCTGTGGACTGCCATGCTGACCTGGCCAGTGTCCCCACTGACCAGGCCTAACCCTTCCCTTTCTGTACACATCAGACACCCCTCTAGAAGGCCCCTCTGGGCAGGGTGCAGTGTACGTGAAAGGTAGAGCATGTACTAGTGTGTGCGACATGCTCTGGTAGTGAATTACAGCCATTTTAGTTTTTCACTATTGAAGGGCTATCTTGCCCATAGGCTATAATGGGGGATGCTGGGTATGGTTTACCTGCATATCTTCCCATAGGAGCAAGACAGAAAATAAAAGTCTGGTATCCTTGAACTCAGAATTTAATAACACATCTTTTTAGAAGGATGTTTTTTAAATCCTGTGTTTGAAAACAGCGCTTTATAGAAAGTGGCTATTTTCTTGTCTGACATTTCTGTGTGCTTCTGCCTGTTTGCGAATTGGCTGTCTGGAAGTTGGAGTGACAGGTCTGGGAAATTCCAGGAGGCAGGGTGAGTCAGCCCAGGGCCTTTGGTCCAGATATATAGACGACATCTTTTTTTTACAGCCCAAAAAAGTACTGAAGAAGTAGAATTCTTAGATATTACAATAAGACATGCACAAGGCAAACTAGAAGTAGACTTATTTGTAAAGTCAACAGCAAGAAACACCTTGTTACATTTTAACAGTTTTCATCCGCTTAACCAAAAGCAAAGTATTCCGTTCTCTCAATTTTTGAGAGTCCGTAGAAACTGTACTAATTTAAAGGATTTTGATCGACAGGCAATTGATATGAGAAGAAAATTTTTAGATAGAGGATATCCTCACCGGCTGGTAAGGGATTCCTACAAACGTGCTAGGTTCTATGATCGGGACCATCTTCTTAAATCTAGAGAGAATAGTGAAAATACTCAGCTCGTATGTATTACTAGACACTCAACTTTAGACTCCAAAGTGAAATAAATCATTAACGCTAATTGGCATATTTTACATAGTAACCCTGAACGTCAAAAATTTGCCAAACCTCTATTCGCACATAGACGGAACAAGAACATTAAGGATTTATTTGTTCACTCTAGGTTTGACAAAAAGACACATACTTCAGTTTTTATTCAGAAATCTATTGATAGCAACATGCCCATTAAAGGAACAGTTAAGTGTTCATCATGTAAATCATGTGACTCAATTTTAGATGGAGAAACCTTTGTGCACAATGGCTTTACCATACAAGCAACAGGGATGTGGAATTGTAGAACACAGAACATTATATATTTCATTCTCTGTCCGTGTCATCTTGGAAACGTTGGAGAAACTTCTAGAGCTATCCACACTAGGATTACTGAACACCGCTCTGCTATTAGGACAGCTAAACTCTTAGCACCTCTTGTTAAGCACTTCATCGAAATGAATCATAAACCTGAAGATCTTCGATGGAGGATTTTGGAAAAAATCAAGACCCCTAATAATAAGGGTGGCGAAAAAATACGCAAAAAACGTGAAGTTTTTTGGATTTTTTCTCTTAATACCTTCAAAAAAGGATTAAATAGTAAGATACCTTGGGAGAATGCCATTATTTGAAAAGCCATAAATAATTACTTCTGTTATTTAGAGAATCGGCTATAGCCACATTAAAAATTAGTTTTTTACTGAATATTTATTAGCTCGACAGTATACTATTCTACTGTATTGGTTCTCCATCTTGCTGAGTTAATCAGATAAAGAATTTTCCCTATAGAAAAATGTATTCGATTTATTAACTTTAGTCCTCTAAAATTATGGTATGGGTCTCTAACAAACAATATTCTCAATAAGAAATTGTTTTGAGCTATAGAATTGAACTCGCGAATCAATAAAGTTTGTTGATAGATTTGAAGACTTTGCGAACAGTCCTCTTTCTATCTTGCTTGCCTCCTTGTCACCGCAGGGTGGTTCCTCCTTATAGAAACAAGGTTGGACTTTTACAAGAAATAGTCCTCTTTTTATTTCTACGTTTATTTTTTCGTCCTTTTTAAAGTTAGCGATCGATTTTCGATCACAGTTTTTATATAATAAACAGAAGTATTGACAATTAATCGCCTACCCCTTTACATTGACTAATATAGTTTTTAAATAAAAATATCACGTTAGTGAGGAAAAACATGTGACTTTGTCACGTGACTTAAACATCTAGAAAGAGAGGTTTGACATGTGATCCGTCACATGACATACCATAGAGTATTTATCCACATTGCTAGTCTGGATGCATTGTTATCCTGTTTTTCATTTGTGCTTGAAACGCCGGAGGCCATTTTCAGCCTGACACGAACAGAACCAGGTATCTTGAGCAGTTAAATATTATCTAATTTTCTGAATGATTTAGCGGAAAGGACTAGTATGAATTCTGTCCTTCAGACATATCTTTTATTGTTTCAGAAAAGCCGCCTTTGAAATGCCCCCTCAAATTGAAAAAAACATCATAGTTACAGCGGGTATTTCTACTAACGGCGCATCTGAGGTACTGTCGGCTAATTTATTATTTTTCTTATACCCGTTTATGTGAACAAAGGTTAGTTATCTCATTTTTATGGTAACTCCTTTCTTTTTTAGAAATCCTGCTTCAATCAGTTCTAATTATCAGAGAACTGAAATAAATATACTAGTCAATTGCCAGTCCTGACTAGTGATCTTTTTAAAGAAGGTACTCTATCTATGATGTTATTAACATGAATATTACTATCTATAGACGTTATGAGTATTATAAAAAATACAATGTTTTATTTTTAGAATCCTTATTAAATTTGCAGCAGAAACAGGTTGCTTCTTAGAAGAATTCGGGATCGCATTATTCGTGGAAGTAAGTCCTTCTGCTGTAACATATACAATAACATTGTTCCACATATATATTGTGGAATTAGCCGTACAAAAAAACAGTTATCACCAGCTATATACATAGAGATATATAAGCTAATAACGTTATTTTCGTACCTACAGCAATTTTTTAAAAGCGGAAAGACAAATCTGAAGTGCAGTCCTCTTTCGAGTGATCAATTAACAAAACGCGAAGTGAGTCAATTTGGAATACTGCTTACCTTGTTCTATACGTTTTCCATGTCTATCTTTTGTCTTTTCTTCTTTTTCTTTCTGTCCAGTTTAACCTCAAAGAGATTGGTTTCTGGTTTTGAATATATTAGCTTAAACAAACACTCGATTATTGCAGTCATTGTACTATAGAATAAATTAAGCTGCTCTTATATAGGGAATCTAAGACTAAAATCTAATTGGATTTGTGTGTAATACATGGAAAGAATTTTTTATGAATATATTGATGAGGTATAAGTATTATAATGTCAATTGTAATTGTTTATATGTCTTTTTATTATTATAGATACTTTTTGTGGAAACTCCTGATGAAGGCGTTATAAACGCCGAAACGCGCGTCGATTATTCAAAATCTGCCACTTTGTATATTTTATGCTATATCAGCTTTTATAATTGTTGATTCGTCTGTTTTTAAACAAAATTGAATGTAATGTGTTATATAAAATAACTTTTTTTCACAATACAAATGAGAAAAAAATAAATTCTGAAACTGCATAGTAGCTTTATGAATTTCTTTCTTGTTTCCCTATAACGTAATAAGATAGAATTTGTAATCATCATATTAGGATTGCCTAGGAATTTATTTCACCATACTATTATTACCCTGTCCTAGGAATTGAACTATTTGCTGTTCAGGGGGTCCTTGTTTTTTCCTTCTGTTTTTCCCACAGCTTGACAGTGCAGGGCCTTTTCATGCATTTTGCAATTATTCATCAAACCTGTCTGTGATAATTTGAGTGTTTGTATATTGTATATAATACATTGGTCGATTAATTTTTCATCTCTACGACTATCTGACTTCTCTCTTTCCTCTTCTTTTTCTTTAGATATTCTATCTTTTAAGCATGGCTCAATTAAAAACCTTTGGCTTCTCAGATGAGGAGTTTGCGTTACTTGTAGGAACTAGTAATTCCTTTGGTAATAGCTCTAAAGAAAATATACACAACAATGAAGATATACGGAAATTAATAGATCTTAAAAAGAAATTAAAACGTATGGAAGCGCACGGAGAATTTATGTTGGAATATTTAAAGGCAGGTATTATTCCTACTGGTCTCCATGTTCGCAACATCCCAGGGCTATTCGTTCCCCACAAACCATTTTTGGAAAAGTGGAGTATGATAGCTAATAGGTGTTCCAGAGATTTAATGATATTGATAATTGAAACCGCTAAAGAACTTGCTGCCTCAGTTAAAACGGAGTTAGATGAACTAAAAGAAAAGATTAAAAGAACCAATGATATAGATGAGGCCAAGAAAAAATTAGAGGACTCTAATAAAAAGTTAGAATCCTTTGCCAATTATCTGAATAAATGTAAAAGCGACAAGTTCATGAAGGATAAAAGATTTTATTCCCTGGAAAACACCTATCCTTACTTGGGAGAGAATTTTTATAAACAGAATCATTATCTAGATGAAAATAGATCTAAACAAAAACGAGTTACCACATTTTCCTATACTTCCGAGTCTGAAGGAGAAGGAGGTGCTACATATTATGAACCTGAAGAGAATTACAACTCTTTTGTAACAAAACACAATACGCCACAGCCTTTTTTAGCCAATCGAGGGCCACGCAGAGGAAGATCGAGAGTAAGATTTCAGTCTCAGAACAGGGGCAATTATCAGCCTCAACATCATCAGCGGCAGAATCCTCAATATCTATTGGAGACACGCAACAGACAATATTGGAAACAGGGGACTTAATCCCCATATTTAATTTATCATCCCATAATTTAGACAGACATAGTGTCAATTTACTATCTAAAGGTCTATCTTATGTACCTCACACTCATGCTAATAAATTTGAACTATATCAAGATATTATCTCATTTTTCCGTAAAATTAGACTGAAGAAATATTTTGAACATGATACCAATACAAATTCTGATTATTCCACTATCAGATCTCTAGCCCTTCCATCTACCTTCTGTCCTTCTCTTGAACAATTAGGACCTGAAGTAGCGGCATTTGAACTAGTCATTCTACAGAGATTAGAACAAGCTCTTCATTTTATTCCCAAACCACTATACAATTTAGATAGAGATGAATTTTCTGCAGTGCATTCTTTAGCTCAGAATAAAGATCTGATTATAAAAAGCTGCGACAAAGGAGGTGGGATAGTAGTTATTAATACTCACGACTACGAGCAAAAAATGACTACCATGCTTAGTGACAACACGTTTTATTCTAAGATATTGTCCAATCCTTCAGCCACAATATCTAAAAAGATTCAAACTTTAACCCATCATGCTTTGATCGCAGGAGAAATTACTAATAAAGAATATGACTTTTTAAATTACAATAAAAATAAAACAGCATGTATTTATGGTTTGCCAAAAATACATAAGAATACTAAGGACCCTCCCTATAGACCAATAGTTTCCACGATTGGAACCATTACTGAACCATTATCTAAATTCATCGATCATCAATTACGTCCTTGTATTCCTAAAATTACATCTTACATTAAGGATACTAGGGAAATGATCAATAAAGTAGAAGACATCAGATTTAATCCTCATAGAGATATTCTAGTGACTCTAGATATAGAGTCACTGTATAGTAATATCCCTTTAGATGGAGCGATGAAAGCTACGAACTGGTTCATTGATGAATTTGCGATACCGTGTTCTAAGACATTTATTCTTGCTTGTCTGAATATAGTACTTACTGAAAACATCTTTGAATTTGGAGAAACCTTATTTCGACAAGTGAAAGGCGTCAGTATGGGTGCATCGGTTGCACCATCGATAGCTAATATCTATATGGCTGCCTTCGAAACTAAATTCATATATAATGAAATTGCACCATTCTTTGAGTCCATCTCCCTTTGGTCCAGATATATAGACAACATCTTTTTTATCTGGACTGATGGGGAGGACTCACTCTTTGAATTTTTAGAGTGGCTCAATGCTGCTGATATGAATTTAAGGTTTACAGCCCAAAAAAGTACTGAAGAAGTAGAATTCTTAGATATTACAATAAGACATGCACAAGGCAAACTAGAAGTAGACTTATTTGTAAAGTCAACAGCAAGAAACACCTTGTTACATTTTAACAGTTTTCATCCGCGTAACCAAAAGCAAAGTATTCCGTTCTCTCAATTTTTGAGAGTCCGTAGAAACTGTACTAATTTAAAGGATTTTGATCGACACATGAGAAGGAAATTTTTAGATAGAGGATATCCTCACCGGCTGGTAAGGGATTCCTACAAACGTGCTAGGTTCTATGATCGGGACCATCTTCTTAAATCTAGAGAGAATAGTGAAAATACTCAGCTCGTATGTATTACTAGACACTCAACTTTAGACTCCAAAGTGAAACAAATCATTAATGCTAATTGGCATATTTTAAATAGTAACCCTGAACGTCAAAAATTAGCCAAACCTCTATTCGCACATAGACGGAACAAGAACATTAAGGATTTAATTGTTCACTCGAGGTTTGATAAAAAGACACATACTTCAGTTTTTATTCAGAAATCTATTGATAGCAACATGCCCATTAAAGGAACAGTTAAGTGTTCATCATGTAAATCATGTGACTCAATTTTAGATGGAGAAACCTTTGTGCACAATGGCTTTACCATACAAGCAACAGGGATGTGGAATTGTAGAACACAGAACATTATATATTTCATTCTCTGTCCGTGTCATCTTGGATACGTTGGAGAAACTTCTAGAGCTATCCACACTAGGATTACTGAACACCGCTCTGCTATTAGGACAGCTAAACTCTTAGCACCTCTTGTTAAGCACTTCATCGAAATGAATCATAAACCTGAAGATCTTCGATGGAGGATTTTGGAAAAAATCAAGACCCCTAATAATAAGGGTGGCGAAAAAATACGCAAAAAACGTGAAGTTTGTTGGATTTTTTCTCTTAATACCTTCAAAAAAGGATTAAATAGTGAGATACCTTGGGAGAATGCCATTATTTGAAAAGCCATAAATAATTACTTCTGTTATTTAGAGAATCGGCTATAGCCACATTAATAATGAGTTTTTTACTGAATATTTTTTAGCTCGACAGTATACTATTCTACTGTATTGGTTCTCCATCTTGCTGAGTTAATCAGATAAAGAATTTTCACTATAGAATAATTTATTCGATTTATTAACCTTAGTCCTCTACAATTATGGTATGGGTCTCTAACAAACAATATTCTCAATAAGAAATTGTTTTGAGCTATAGAATTGAACTCGCGAATCAATAAAGTTTGTTGATAGATTTGAAGACTTTGCGAACAGTCCTCTTTCCATCTTGCTTGCCTCCTTGTCACCGCAGGGTGGTTCCTCCTTATAGAAACAAGGTTGGACGTTTACAAGAAATAGTCCTCTTTTTATTTCTACGTTTATTTTTTCGTCCTTTTTACAGTTAGCGATCGATTTTCGATCACAGTTTTTATATAATAAACAGAAGTATTGACAATTAATCGCCTACCCCTTTACATTGACTAATATAGTTTTAAATTAAAATATCACGTTAGTGAGGAAAAACATGTGACTTTGTCACGTGACTTAAACATCTAGAAAGAGAGGTTTGCCATGTGATCCGTCACATGACATACCATAGAGTATTTATCACCATTGCTAGTCTGGATGCGTTGTTATCCTGTTTTTAATTTGTGCTTGAAACGCCGGATGCCATTTTCAGCCTGACAAGAACAGAACCAGGTATCTTGAGCAGTTAAATATTATCTAATTTTCTGAATGATTTAGCGGAAAGGACTAGTATGAATTCTGTCCTTCAGACATATATTTTATTGTTTCAGAAAAGCCGCCTTTGAAATGCACCCTCAAATTCAAATACATCATAGTTACAGCGGGTATTTCTACTAACGGCGCATCTGAGGTACTGTCGGCTAATTTATTATTTTTCTTATACCCGTTTATGTGAACGAAGGTTAGTTATCTCATTTTTATGGTAACTCCTTTCTTTTTTAGAAATCCTGCTACAATCAGTTCTAATTATCAGAGAACTGAAATAAATATACTAGTCAATTGCCAGTCCTGACTAGTGATTTTTTAAAGAAGGTACTCTATCTATGATGTTATTAACATGAATATTACTATCTATAGACGTTATGAGTATTATAAAAAATACGATGTTTTATTTTTAGAATCCTTATTAAATTTGCAGCAGAAACAGGCTGCTTCTTAGAAGAATTCGGGATCGCATTATTCGTGGAAGTAAGTCCTTCTGCTGTAACATATACAATAACATTGTTCCACATATATATTGTGAAATTAGCCGTACAAAAAAACAGTTATCACCAGCTATATACATAGAGATATATAAGCTAATAACGTTATTTTCGTACCTACAGCAATTTTTTAAAAGCGGAAAGACAAATCTGAAGTGCAGTCCTCTTTCGAGTGATCAATTAACAAAACGCGAAGTGAGTCAATTTGGAATACTGCTTACCTTGTTCTATACGTTTTCCATCTCTATCTTTTGTCTTTTCTTCTTTTTCTTTCTGTCCAGTTTAACCTCAAAGAGATTGGTTTCTGGTTTTGAACATATTAGCTTAAACAAAGACTCGATTATTGCATAAGAAATCTAAGAATAAAATCTAATTGGATTTGTGTGTAATACATGGAAAAAAAATTTTATGAATATATTGATGAGGTATAAG
Organism: Triturus cristatus; assembly: GCF_964204655.1. Taxonomy (NCBI): domain Eukaryota; kingdom Metazoa; phylum Chordata; class Amphibia; order Caudata; family Salamandridae; genus Triturus; species Triturus cristatus. The sequence goes on along the minus strand of NC_140588.1, from coordinate 1,026,338,567 downwards.
TATTATAATGTCAATTGTAATTGTTTATATGTCTTTTTATTATTGTAGATTCTTTTTGTGGCTACTCCTGATGAAGGCGTTATGAACGCCGAAACGCGCGTCGATTATTCAAAATCTGCCACTTTGTATATTTTATGCTGTATCAGCTTTTATAATTGTTGATTCGTCTGTTTTTAAACAAAATTGAATGTAATGTGTTATATAAAATAACTTTTTTTCACAATACAAATGAGAAAAAAAATAAATATAAAAAAAAAAAAATCTGAAACTGCATAGTAGCTTTATGAATTTCTTTCTTGTTTCCCTATAAAGTAATAAGATAGAATTTGTAATCATCATATTAGGATTGCCTAGGAATTTATTTCACCATACTATTATTACCCTGTCCTAGGAATTGAACTATTTGCTGTTCAGGGGGTCCTTGTTTTTTCCTTCCATCGACATTGTGGGGCCACTGGACCCCAAGACAGCCTTAGGCAACAGGTTCATCCTGGTCTTGGTGGACCATGCTACCCGGTACCCGGAAGCTGTCCCTCTCAGGACAATCACAGCACCCGTGGTGGGCCGTGCATTGATGGGGATCTTTTCCCACGTGGGGTTCCCCAGAGAGGTGGTCTCCGACCGGGGTACCAACTTCATCTCTAGGTACATGAAGTCTCTGTGGGAGGAGTATGGGGTAAGTTATAAGTTCACCACTCCTTACCACCCTCAAGGAAACAGGTTGGTTGAAAGGTTCAACCAAACTCTGAAAGGTATGATTATGGGCCTTGCGGAGCCCATGAGACGGAAGTGGGACTTCTTCCTACCATGCCTGTTGTTTGCCGACAGGGAGGTGCCTCAGAAGTCCTTAGGGTTCAGTCCCTTTGAGCTCCTGTATGGCCACCCTGTTAGAGGACCTCTCACTCTGATGAAGGAGGGGTGGGAGAAATCCCGCAGGAACACCCCCAGGATGTGTTCAGCTATATGCTGGCCTTCCGCAACCAGACACAGCGTTTCAGGAAGCTCGCTCAGGAGAACCTAAAAGCCAGCCAGGAAGAAATGAAAAGATGGTACGATCGGAATACCACTCTGGTCGAATTGCAACCTGGGCAGAAAGTGTGGGTAATGGCACCAGTGGAGCCTTGTGCACTCTAAGACAATGAGGTGGTGGAGCGCAAGAGCGAAGTAACCTACCTGGTTAACTTGCAGACTCCCAGGCAACCCCTGAGGGTCTTACATGTGAACCGCCTCAAACCTCACTTTGAGAGGTCTGATGTGACAATGCTCCTGGCTACGGATGCTGGAATGGAAGAGGACAGTGACCCTCTTCCTGACCTCCAGGCAGCCAAGGAGCAAGATGGGTCAGTGGATGGTGTGGTCCTTTCGCCCACCCTGACCCCAGAACAGCAGAGGGACTGTCGCCAGGTGTTGGGTCAGTTTGCCTCCCTGTTCTCCCTGACCCCAGGTTTCACCAATTGGTGCGTCCATGATGTGGACACTGGAGATAGTCTTCCTGTGAAGCAGAAATTCTACAGGGTAGCTGACAAAGTCAGGGCCAGCATCAAGGAAGAGGTTTCCAAGATGTTGGCGCTAGGGGTAATTGAGCCCTCCAGCAGCCCCTGGGCTAGCCCAGTGGTATTAGTACCAAAAGCTGCTGCGCCCGGTGCCACTCCAGAACTCCGGTTTTGTGTGGACTACCGTGGGCTCAATGCGGTCACTAAGACTGACGCACACCCCATCTCCAGAGCTGATGAGCTCGTGGATCGGTTGGGCGCTGCCCAGTACCTCAGTACGTTTGACTTAACATCCGGGTACTGGCAGATTGCCTTAACTGAGGGGGCCAAGGAGAGGTCTGCATTTTCAACACCAGAGGGGCACTTCCAGTTCCGGGTCATGCCCTTTGGGTTGAAGAACGCCCCTGCCATGTTCCAGAGACTGGTCAACCAGGTACTGTCCGGGCTGGAGGAATTCAGCGCCGCATACCTGGATGACATTGCTGTGTTCAGTTCCACTTGGGAAGAACACTTGCAACACCTCTGTGAAGTGTTGAAGGCTCTGCAAAGGGCAGGCCTCACTATCAAGGCCAGTAAGTGCCAGATAGGGCAGGGTTCTGTGGTGTACTTGGGACACCAGGTAGGGAGCGGCCAGGTGGCGCCCCTCCAAGCAAAGATTGATACTATTCTGGCTTGGGAGCCCCCCAAGACCCAGATAGAGGTGAGAGCCTTTTTAGGACTCACTGGGTACTACCGCCGATTTGTCAAGGGATATGGCACCATTGTTGCCCCCTTGACCGAGCTGACTTCAAGGAAGCAGCCCAGGAGAGTGAATTGAACCGAAGCCTGCCAAACTGATTTTGATGCCCTGAAGACGGCTATGTGCACAGCACCTGTACTCAAGGTGCCTGATTTCTCCAGTGAGTTTGTAGTGCAGACAGACGCTTCAGAGCATGGTGTGGGAGCAGTACTCTCACAGATCAACGACGAGGGCTTGGACCAACCTGTAGCCTTCATTAGCAGGAGGCTACTTCCCAGGGAACAGAGGTGGAGTGTGATTGAAAGGGAAGCTTTTGCTGTGGTCTGGGCTCTGAAGAAGCTGAGGCCCTACTTTTTTGGGACTCACTTCCGGGTTCAGACAGACCACAGGCCCCTCAGATGGTTGATGCAAATGAGGGGTGAGAACCCAAAACTGTTGAGGTGGTCCATCTCCCTACAGGGAATGGACTTTACGGTGGAACACCGCTCTGGTACAGAACACGCCAACGCTGATGGTCTGTCCAGGTTTTTCCGCCTTAGTGATGAGAACTCCCAAGAGGGTGGGTAGTTCTCCCCACTTTCAGCTGGAGGGGACACGTGTTAGACCTGGCATCTTTGGCGTGGTTTCCCCAGACTTTTTGCCTCTACCTCCTATATTTTTTACTCTGTGCTGGATTTCGTTTTGCTGGTTTAGATGCTTTGGGCACTTTGCCACTGCTGATCAGTGCTCCCTAGATAAATTCTTATTGTAATTGGTTATCCATGATTGGCATATTTGTGTTACCAGGAAGTCCCTAGTAAAGTGCACCAAGTGTGCCAGGGCTGGTGATCCAAATGCTACTAGTGGGAGGTGGCGCACACGAAGATGGCTGCCTCGCGGTGAGGCTCACGGTGCTTGACCCCTCGCATCCGGCAATCATCCGCTTTCCGCCGTCCTAGCGGCGATCTGAGGGTCCCTACCTGCAGCGGGACCGGGGATCTACACTCGGTCCCACTTTGGGCTGCCTGCCTGCTCCCGGGCTCGAGTTCTGCCGCCCGTTGCTGCGCGGCCGAGAGGAAGACCCGGCTGACTGGTGCTGTCCCCGGCGTTGGATCCTGCGCGAGGCCGCGGCGCCACTGCGTGACTCGGGCCGCGAGGCTGACGGCGGCCAGCTGCCCATCGCGGGATCCTGGGAGGGCCCCGGAATAGCCTGACGCTGCTGCTGGCCTGGCGTGGAGTCTCCACCGATCCGTGGGGCGCTGCTGGGCTCCTGCGTGGCCGGGAGGGCCTGGATCCGGCTGAGGCCTCTACTGGAGCTGACCGGAGGTGAGCGCTGCGGACCTGTGTGGCCGGCCCCGGTGGGCCTTGCCGGCCCTGGCTCCTGGCTCCTTCCCTTGCATCACATGGCGGCTGGCGCTGGAGGCGATTGAGCGGAGGCCTCGCTGGGGACGCGGACGTGCTCTCGCCGCGGGTGCTGGCTTCCACCGCGGGAGGGCCCCCTCTGGCTGCCGGTCATTGGACCTTCCCCCCCCCGCCACCGCTGGTTGGACCCTGCTGCTGTTGGGCTTGGGGCGCCCTGCTTCCCCTCCCCCGCCTGGGGGGGTCCTGTTGAGGCCGTGGCCCCGGGCCGGGAGCGCTGTCGGGCGAGCCCGTGGGCCCGTTGTGGGTGCTGGACCCGGAGCGAGGACGGCGCCTGTGTGGGGGGGCCGCGCCGGCCTGCGGAGTCCTCGGTGGACCCTGTGAGGGGACGACGACACCTCTTCTCCTTTGCATTCCCTGTGTGGCCCGGTCACTTGGTCACTGGGTGAGGCTGGTTGGTGATTCGGTCTGCAGCGCCTGGACACCGGTGCGCGCTCCACGAGGGTAGCCATGGGCAAGGACAGGGGCGCCAAGTCAGCGGCCGCGCCCCACCAGACCAAGATCGACCGCTTCACGACCTCCGACCCCCCGGGCACGGGCGGGGAGGTGGCACCGACTCCTGGCACGGACCTTGCCGCCATATTGCAGGCCATCACCGCCTCCCGTACGTCCCTTGAGGGGATGGTCGGGGAGGTGAAAGTGGACGTCGCACTACTGCGGCAGGACCTGCGCAATGCCACGGCTCGCATCACCGAGACGGAGTCCCGGATCTCGACGGCGGAGGACGACATTCGGCAGCTCCAAGACCAGGTTCGGGGGCTCACCACTCATTCTAAAGAGCTGCATCGGCGGGCAGAGGATGCCGAAAATCGGGCCCGCCGCAACAACCTTCGCCTGGTGGGATTTCCGGAGGGGGTGGAATCTGGCCGCTCCGATGACTTCCTGGAGAAATGGTTCAAATCGTGGATGCCGTCGGCCAGCTTGTCCGCCTGGTTTGTCATCGAGCGGGCGCATCGGTCGTTGGCCGCCAAGCCTCCTGTGGGGGCCCCCCCGCGCCCCTTCATCTTGCGGATCCTCAACTTTAGGGACAGAGACGCTATTCTGAAGGAGGCGCGGGCGCAGGCTCCCTTGACCTTCAACAACCACAACATCATGGTATTCCCAGACTACACCCGGGAGGTCCAGGAGCAACGCCGTTCGTACGTGGAAGTGAAGCACAAGATGCGCTCCCTGGGCCTCAGCTACCAGCTTCAATTCCCGGCACGCCTCCGTGTTGTCTTCCAGAGTAAGACCCTGTTTTTTGACACCCCCCGGGCGGCCTGGACTTGGCTCACCGAAGAACGACCGCTGCGCCAGGCCGAGCGGGAATCACCGGCTCGGCGGCCTTCGGATCGGGAGGCGGCCGGGCCCCGGCGCCCGGGCCACAGGAGGCGTACGCGGTCTCAGCGGCCCCGGGGGGGGGCTGGCGGCTGGGCCTCGCTCCACAAGTGCATCGGGGAGAGGACTGCGGGACTCCTCCGCCTCCTCCGGGACGTCCTCCAGGGCGGCTGGGGGCCCCGGGCGCCAGTCGGCCCGTCTGTTGGACCCGTCCCTGACCCCCCTTCCCGTGTTAGTGGACCTTTCTGATCTCTCCCGCAGCCCAGCGATCTGACTCTTCTCTGTCCTCTGTTTCGGCAGGGGGCCGGACGGCCTGGTCCCGCTGTTGGGACCTCCACTACGGACCTGGACTCAGCGGCTTCCCGCTCATCTGTAGAGATCTAGGACCGGACTCTCGCATCCGCACATCTGGAGGGGTCCACCACGCTCTTGACATCCGAGCACGTCGCTTGGGGCCTTGTAGTTGCTGTTACAGTTAGGGCGACAGATGCTTCAGTTCTCGAAGTATAGGGTGGGAAATTGGGGGGGGGGGTTTTGGGTTTGTTGGGGTTTTGTTTTGCTGGTTGCTCCTCTTGGGGTGGGTGTTTCCTCTAGTTTGGGTCGGGTTCCTCTTGCTCGTGTCACTCAGCAGTTCCCTGCGTGCGCTGGTCCAGAGCTTCGCACTGACATTCATATGCGCTCCACTCGCTCCCGCTCCCCGCCTGGCCTCCCTGGCTCCCTTTCGTCTGTCCTCTGCTCTCCCCGCGCTGCCTGGGCGACCCTCCTTCACTCCCTGCGCGTTGGCGCAGCCTCGGGTCCTCCTGACGCCGCCCCGGGCGCTCGATTCCGCGGCGTATCCCGCTCGTGGCTTCCATGGCTGACCTAGCCCCCGGGGCGCGGATGCGCATCATGTCTTGGAACGTGAACGGCCTGTTGGATAGGCTCAAGCGCACCGCGGTCCTCAAATATGCTCACCGCATAGGGGCCGACGTGCTCCTTCTTCAGGAGACCCACCTTATCGGGGAAAAATGCCCCTTCCTGGTGCGCTATGGCTACGATCGGGTGTGGCATTCAGGGTTTGCTCGTGGCTCCCGCGGGGTGGCGATCCTGCTGCGCCGTTCCTTCCCCTTTGTCCTTACACGGGTGACCCACGACCCTCGGGGCACCGGGATTGCTATCTGCGGCACGCTCGATGGTAGGCCGCTTAGCTTCCTCTCGCTCTATGCACCGCCCTCGGGACTGGCGCAGGCTTTGTCCCACGCGGCCTCTCTGCTGGCGCTGCTCCCGGGGGGCACTGTAGTGCTTGGGGGGGATTTTAATGCCGTCATGGCCCCTCAGCTGGACTCCTCAGGACCGATCTCGGACTCTCGCGCAGCTCGCGCGCGGCAGCTGGCGGGCTGGGCCGAGGCTCAGGGCCTCTGCGACGCATGGAGGCTCTGGCATCCTCAGATGCGTCAGTACACTCACACGTCGGCCGCTCACCATTCCCACGCCCGCCTCGACATGATCCTTGTCCCCCCCACCGACTGCGGGGGCGTCCAGGACGTCCGCATTCTGCCCAGGGGGATTTCGGATCACTCGCCGGTCCTCCTGGGCCTGGGTCCTCCGCCGCATACGGCTCGTCCGGTGTGGCGGTTTAGCGCCTGGTTCCTCCAGGACAAGGCGCTGCGCAAGACGGTGGGTACCGAACTCGTTCAATACTACTCCGCCAATGAGGACTCGGTCTCATCGGCAAGTACTCTGTGGGAGGCCTGCAAGGCGACCATTAGAGGGGCGGCTAAGGCGCAAGTGGTGCGGCACCGCCAGTCGCGGCTGCAGCAGCTCACAGCCTGCGAGGCCCAGGCGCTCAGACTGGAACAGTCTCTCGCTGCCAGCGATGACCCGGCGGCGGCCCTGCGGCTGCGGCTCCTTCGCCAGGAAATTAGCCAGCGGTCCCTTGATGCGGCCAGGCTCCTTTGGCAGTCCTCGGTGGCAAGGGTGTATGGCTGGGGTGACAAGAACGGTGCGCTGTTACATCGCCTGGCGACCTACCCCAGGGCGTCGTGTATCATCCCGGCGGTCACGGATTCCACGGGGGTGCTCCGGTCCTCCTCTGTGGAGATGGCAGCGGCTTTTGCCCAATTTTATTCTCAGCTCTACCGGGCCCGTGCACCGACTCTTTCCTTGGCCGCTTTACTCACGTCTGGGGGCGCACACCTCGCTCGGCTTCGGCCGGCCGAGTGGGAAAGCCTGGAGGTCCCCATCTCCCTTGAGGAGATTGGAGATGCCATTGGGCGTACGTCCGCGGGGAAGACGCCGGGACCCGACGGGTTTCCCCAGGAATTCTACGCCGCATACAGAGACACCCTTGTCCCGCGGTTGTGCGCTCACTATGCGGAGGCGATTGAGAAGGGTTCCTTTCCCCTGGAGGCGGATATGGCCACGATCGTGGTCTTGCCTAAATCCACGCCACCGTCCACCGACAGGGCGGCCTACCGTCCCATTTCGCTTATTAACACGGACGTGAAGCTTTATGCGGCGATCCTGGCTCAACGGCTTAGGCCCTTGCTGTCGACCTTGATCCATCCGGACCAATGTGGCTTCATGCCCGCTCGGGGCACCCGCCACTGTCTCCGCCGTCTCCATGTGGCCCTGGCCCACCGCCATCGGCTGTCCCCGTACCTCGCTCTCCTCCTTGCTGATTTCGAGAAGGCATTTGACTCGGTGGGATGGGCCTACCTATTTGAGGTCCTGACCTGCATGGGTTTTGGCCCCCGGTTCATGGGGATGGTGCGAGTCCTATATGCCCATCCCCGGGCCAGGGTCTTGGTCAATGGAGTGCTATCGAGGCCATTTCGGATTGGCCGGGGGACGCGGCAGGGCTGCCCACTGTCGCCCCTTCTCTTTGCCCTTGTGATGGAACCCCTAGCCGCCCTGATTAGATCTGATCCCGTCCTTCGGGGCTGGGAGTGGCCTGGCCTGGAGGCCGACAAAATCGCACTCTACGCGGACGACGTCCTGCTGTATCTGAGTGACCCGGCGCAATCCGGACCCCGTGCCCTCTCCATCCTGAGCCGTTTCGGCCGGGCATCTGGTCTATCCCTCAACTCGCGGAAATCGGTGCTGGTCCCGCTGCACCCATCCAGGGAGTGTTTTGACTGGCAGGAGACCATCCCTCTCCGCCGGCTATCGTTCCTGTACCCGGGTATCTGGGTCTCCCTCCTCCCGGAGCTGAGCTGGGCACTTAATGTCACCCCCCTGGTGAAGAAAGCCAAGGCGGACTTGGTGCGTTGGCACCAGTTGCCTCTCAATCCGCTGGGGAGAGTGGCCCTCTATAAAATGATGATTCTTCCCCGGTTTCTCTATGTGCTGCAAAACACCCCCCTCTCCTTTCCGCGCCCTTGGTTCCGCGAGTTGGACGCGATGGTGACGAGATTCCTCTGGGGCAGCGGGAGGCACCCGCTGGCATTATCGACGTGCCGCATACCCACCTTTGATGGGGGCCTGGGCATGTCTGACCTCTACCTTTATTATCTTGCCACCCGCCTGCTGGTCGTACATGACTGGTTTGGGGGGAGTTGGTCTGACCCAGCCTATAGGGTGGAACTCGGTGAGTTGGGCTTCTCCGGTATCCAGGATCGTCTGTATGGCGCGTCCGTCCCCGCCTCTTGCCCGGATATCATCAGGGCCGTATTCTTGTCCTGGCGAGCGGCGCTCCGTCATACCCGCTGGACGGGGAGGCTGACCCGGGTCACGCCCCTGTGGCACGGGACATGGCTGCGTGAGGTCGCGGCGTTGGAAGGGTTTCGATCGTGGGACTCAATTGGCATTTCCCAGCTGGGGGACGTCTGGCGGGGCGGGCAAATGTGTTCCTTTTCAGAGCTGCAGGCGCGCTTCTCCCTCCACTCCTCCCAATTCTTTAGATACCTCCAGCTGCGCCATGCTATACGCACCCACACCCCGCTGGACATCCGGCTGCCGGACCACAGCCCCCCGGAGGCTCACGTTATGCTGGGCAACTTGGGGAGGGGGGGCGTTTCTAGGATTTACCGCTCCCTCGTCAACTGCACCCCTACGTCCCTTGAGGGCCTTAAGGAGTGCTGGGAGGGCTGGGTGGGTCCCCTGGACGAGGCCGACTGGCGGGACGCCCTTATGGCCCCCCGCTTGGTGACGGCCTCAGCTCGGCTACGGCTTGTCCAAATTTATTACTTGCACACTGCTTATCTCACGCCGGCCCGCCTACACGGCGCAGGCCTCTCCGGGGATGCGGCTTGCCCCCGCTGTGGCTCCGAGCTGGCTGATTTTCTTCATGTGGTGTGGTCCTGCCCGGAGCTGGAGGGGTTCTGGAGGGGCATTGAGTCCGAGCTTACGGAGGTCCTGGGGTGGGAGGTGCCGCATGAACCTAGACATTCCCTATTGGGCATCACGGATGGTTTGGATGGCACGCGCTCAGAACACCTGTTCCTCATGACGGCCTTGATGGTGGCTAAACGAGACATTGCAGCGGCATGGAAGCAGCCACAGCCGCCAACCGTAGCTAAATGGGGCGCCGGGGTGGACTGGTGTGCGGCGCAGGAGCGGACTCTCTATCAGGCACGCGGCTGTCCCAAGAAATACCGGAAGGTGTGGGGGAAATGGCTAGGCAATATACCTTAGCGGAGTGGGTTGGGGGGGGGGAAGGTTTTGGGAGGGGGTGGAAATGTGATGCGTGGTGGGGACTTGGAGGGCCAGACGTTTCTTTTTGTTGTACTGCTAAAAACAATAAAAACTTGTTTATCAAATGCTACTAGTGGGCCTGCAGCATTGATTGTGCCACCCACATGAGTAGCCCTAAAATGGGGTCTCAGGCCTGCCACCGCAGTGCCTGTACGCAGTCTTTGGACTGCCATGCTGACCTGGCCAGTGTCCCCACTGACCAGGCCTAACCCTTCCCCTTCTGTATACATCAGACACCCCTCTAGAAGGCCCAAGGTACCCCCCTGGGCAGGGTGCAGTGTACGTGAAAGGTAGAGCATGTACTAGTGTGTGCAACATGCTCTGGTAGTGAATTACAGCCATTTTAGTTTTTCACTATTGAAGGGCTATCTTGCCCATAGGCTATAATGGGGGATGCTGGGTATAAGGTTTACCTGCATATCTTCCCATAGGAGCAAGATAGAAAATAAAAGTCTGGTATCCCTGAACTCAGAATTTAATAACACATCTTTTTAGAAGGATGGTTTTTAAATCCTGTGTTTGAAAACAGCGCTTTATAGAAAGTGGCTATTTTCTTGTCTGACCTTTCTGTGTGCTTCTGCTTGTTTGCGAATTGGCTGTCTGGAAGTTGGAGTGACAGGTCTGGGAAATTCCAGGAGGCAGGGTGAGTCAGCCCAGGGCTGAAGGGAGCTATCTGCATTCAGAGTAGCTGGAGGAGTTGCACCTGGGACCTGAATAGGGCTGTGCCTGCCTTCCACAATGCTGGCTCCACCTCCTGCTGAGCGGCTGATGGCCTTACACTTCTCTCTCAAAGGAAGAAGGTGCCCACTGACAGAATCCACCCAGAACTGATTTTTGCTGGGTCAGAGCCCTCCTGCACAAAGGGAACAAAGACTTTTTGGGGTATAAGTACAGGACCCCAAACCCCTGAACTTTAGACTTCTACAACCAAGGGAAACCTCTGCCGGAAGAAGAACAGCTGGAGAAAGTAAGAAGGAAGATTGCCCTTGCTGTGTGCTGTGGGGCTGACCTGCTGTTTTGCTGATTCAACTAAAGGAGAGAAGAAGGGAACTTTGCTGTGTGCTGTGATTCCCCCCATCCGCTTGAAACCAAGACTCTGCTGTGTGCTGTGTCTTACAAAAGTCTCCAAGGGCCTGAGAAGAGCTGGCTTCCTGTTGGGACCGCAGGGATATCAAGGTGCCAAAGAAAACATTCTGCAAATAGTTGTGTGCGTGTCTCTGCGCACAACCGGTACTTATGGTAAAGACTACCTGCCCGTGTGATCCTGGGGCTTGGTGTGCTATCGGCACATAGCGGGGCTTGGGTGAGGTCTGCCTGCCTTTTTTATGCCACTCCGGCGCTCGAGAGTGCGTCGCTGTGCACTTCCTGAGGCCGTCCGCCGAAGGGCCAAAATCACCGCCGCTGGCCCGGCACAACCAAGAAGTGCTGCAACCCACTAGAGCGCTGTGTCCGTGTGCAGGACTCAGCGTGTGCTCCCCCGCCTTGCCTGCATTGTCGGGGCCAAGGTATATCGCTGGGCCGGGGCCTGACCTGGAATCGCCGCTTCGAAGCCCACCGCCGCAGGCCCGGAGTCTCCTCAACGTCATCTCTCTGCCGCGCTGGGATTGGCCCAGCGGGAGAGAATGTTTCCCCGTAACTGGAGGCTCGACCGAGGGAGCCGCGCTGTGAATGGCAGAAGCGCCCCACGTGACCGGAGGCTCGATTGAGGGAGCCGCGCTGTGACTGGAGGAAGCGCGAGCCACCTTCTCGATCTTCCCCGAAGCTGCTACAGAAGCCTGAGACGAACGGGGACTGCCTTCGCATCAACAAGGTAAGTGGGGTTGAGCCGGGCACCGTGTCCTCGCGCACCACACCAGAGGGGTGATTTCTTTGAATCCGGCAATCATAAGATTAACGCGGTAGTTGACCCGCGCGGCCTTTGGGACACCGGGGAGACGTGCTGAATCCCGCCAACTTGACAGTGTTGCCGCCTCACAACGCACTAGTTGACTCCTGCCTTTGTGACACAGGGTGAGTTTGTTGATTTCCGCATTTGTATCCCAGAGTCAACCAGCGGCGCACACCTCACGCTGGGAAGGCGGCATTATTACACCAGTTTTCACTATTCTGAGAGGAATTGGGCTGATAGCAGAGAGTACAGAAGTGAACTATTAACACCAGAAACCTACCAGTTTGCTTTACTAAGGAAAGCTACTAAAAGACCATTAACAAAGTGAACGTTTGTCAAGAGACCATTTCCAAATGAAGGAGTAATTTATGTATGTGCATTTTTGGGTGTTTTGATCTGACCTAAAGCTATATAAAGATAGTTATATTTTTATAACAACCTGTGTGGTGTACCTTTGTGGTGTTTCACTGTATTGCTGTGTGTGTTGGTGCAACTACTTTACACATTGCCTTTGATAAGCCTGTCTGCTCGTGCCAAGCTACCAAGGGGGTGAACAGGGGTTATCTAAAGAGTGTATCCCCCTTACCCTGGCTAGAAGTAAAGGGTCCCCATTTGGACAGTGGTACCTACCTCTGCCAACTAGAGGCCCCCAGATCTAACAGGTAGCTGCTAGGTAAATGCATGTGACACACTCTGATGTATACCTTGGATGCATCTTTTATTGCCTATGATTGATGTTTTATCCTTTCCCATTTAGGTGACAGCGCATATGCAGTGTGTGCATTCATACTCACCCCATTCCTTAACCCATCTACCCCAAGTGAGAGGAGATACAATGCTGCCCATAAGTCAACACGGAATGTGGTGGAGCAGGCATTCATACTTCTGAAGAGCAGGTTCCGCTGCCTCCACAAAAGTGGAGGTGCACGGCAGTACCGCCCTGAGATATGCTGCAAAATCATTGCTACCTGTGCCATGCTAGACAACCTGGCCACTAAGAAGGGAACCCCAGAGGAAATCCCAGATTTGTCCTCAATCACATCACAGAGCAGCAGGTGTTGTAGGGGCCAAAGATGGGAGACACAGAAGTGCTGAGATCACACACAACTATTTCTAAGTATGTAATGACACCAAGCCGATACTGATATTTGCAGAACGGTGTTTCAGTATCAGGCAATAAGTATGCACACCGCCTCATAATACTGGTCTCTGTGTGCCTTGATTTGCCCAGCGTGGCATGTCCACACGGCATGCACATTGTCAACCACTGTCACTGGGTTACCTCACCCATCAGCAAACGTCAGCAACATCATGGTCTTATTTCTTGCACCCACACACAGCAGTGCTTCACTCACTGTGCACACTTCCCTCCCTTGACGACTGCTCTGCTGATGACCCTTGCCTTGCACTACGCCGTCTGGGCTCAGCAATAGGTGCAGTAATGCTGCTGCGGCTGGTGACCTCCTCACTGTCTCCACCATCCCCAGACCCTGTGGTAGCAATGTTGGCTGTCTGGAGCAGTTCAACAGCAGTGGTGACCTGCAACATCCTGGCTTCAGTGGGCCATTTCCAACTGCATTGCAACTGGGTGCCTGCTCAAGAGAGATGTAGCACTGCATAGGCGGTTGACTGCCTTTGTGTATCCATCCATGCGCTGTTTTTCCCTGCGCCTTACGCCACGTTCACTGCCCAATTTGCGGCATAACTGCTGTACTGCCATAGTCATACTCCTCATGCACTCTGCATCGGCCCTATGACCCTCAGCAACAGTGGTGTTCAGTTCATTGATGCCCCCTTAATGTCGCTCATATTCTTGTTCAGAGACACCAGCTGTCGTTGCATTAATCTCATTGTTTTCATTTGCAGCCACTGCACCTTCACTATGGTGCCCTCAAGACCCGCAAAGACACTAGATTTGTCACCCTGCTCAGACAGACTGTGTGCCCTTTGTCTGCGTAGGAGACCACTGGTGTGACTACGCTGCATGGATGACTGTAGGTCAGGAGACTGTGCTGGCTCTTCGGCCATGGTCTGTGGAGCCTCCGTGGTCTCCTCCACTCCCCCTCCATCTCCTGCAGTGTTTCCACTGTGTACCCCCTAGGTCGTGGTGGTGGTGGTGTGACATCTGTGGCTGTCTCATACTCCTCCTCCTGAATATCTTGTTGCCCAGGTGCCTCATGTGTCTCCCTCTCTTCTGCTTGTGGCGCAGGTTCGCCTGTGGATGCAAGATGTCCATTTACTGACTTTCCTTGCAGCATTTGTATTACATTAAATTACAAGAGTTGTTATTCACACTGACAGTCCTCCGCTTAGTTATTGACTGATGTGAAGCCCCTACAATTGTGTTCACAAATCTCACAGATATGCTATATGGATTTTGGGACTACATCTCCCATGATGCATTGCTGGGTGTTAGCAAAATGTGGACGGGAGTGGAATTCTAACTTGCTCATAGGGATTGGGGATTGGGGAGGGGGAAGGTTCAGGACATGTTGTGCATGCATCTTACCTTGCCTGGTGGTGTCTTGGGCTGAGGTGTCCACGTTCCCTATGCTACTGATGGTCTCAGGCTGGAGGATGGACTCCACCAAATCATCCAGGGGAGTTGTTGCAGGCGCTGTAGATGGTCCGCCACCTGTCCTTTTGTCTTGCTTCAGCCTGTCTCCTACCCTCTCCTTCGCCCTGGAGCACAAGTCATACCAGCGCTTCTTCAGATTGTCGATGGAGCGCTGGGTGACCCCAATGGCATTGATCTTGCCTTGTATCTCCAGCCAGATCTTTCTCTTCTGAGATTCAGGTACATGTAGGGTTTTTCCCCAAATAACTGGTCATGGTCATGTGTCTTCACCACTTCCTCGATGAGGACCTCCAACTCTTTCTCGCTAACCTTGTGCTTCCTTTTCCTTTATGCACGCTCCTTTCCCTATTCCTATATGTCCATCCTGTCAGTTGGTGTCTGCCTGAACACTCCTTTTGGGATTCCTTATCTGGTTTCTGTAACCCTCTTAACCATTCACTTAGTTCTTCCACAGAAGGTCCTACTGGGTTTTCTATGCTACCCTGTTCTGGATTTCTCTGTGGTTCTAACAATGTTTCTACTGTCGTTCTACTCTTTTCAGCATAATTCTGACTTATAAATGGATTATTTGAAACACTTGGTTCAAACATATTTATTGTCGGTCCCCATGGATTCTCAATTCGACTCCGTTGTGAACTCTCAACCAAATTATGGTTCCGGTAAGGTACAGTCAAGCAATGTTCGCTATCCTTTTGCTTTTCAAAAATGGGCATTACTGGTCCTATGGTTACTGGAACTGTTACAGCTTCTAGATTCTTAGTTAATTCTCTTATTTTCTCTGCCAATTCTAGAGTTGTTTTGGCCAATTCTGCTGAATTTTCACTATTTATTCTATTCTCCGATTTCTTTTCTACTTCTCTAATGGAGTTTCTTTTCCCTAAATCTGGTGACATAGTCTCCGGTTTGATAATTCGTAACGTTTCTCTCATTGGGGCATTTGGTGTCAACATTTCTGGGTCTGGTCGGTATGGTGGTGGATTTTTATAAAACCCATCATCCAGCACATCATCATCTGATTCATTTGCTCCGTAACCTCTTGATTCTACATTATTCCTTTTTTCCATACATTTTCTTCCTTCATTCTCTCCTACCGCTCTTACAGGAAACATACCCTCAGTCATACTTGCATTCCGCCATCTTTTCATTCGATCATCATGTGCTTCATGTCGTATGATCTGCCAAACAGATATCTATAACTTCTTTTTTTATTTTTTTTTATTTTTTATCCTCATCTCACCAATAAGCATTAACAGAAAAGGCTGTCATCTTGATCTATATGCCCTGCGGCCACTGTTTGCGCTTAGGTCTAACCAGACCAGCCCCATTGATGTAGGCTTGGTGTAATCATGGGACAGAGAGGGGGTTGCAAGGAGGGGCAGCGGGGGCAGCGGGGGCAACCAGCACCGTTTATATCAATCTCAATTTCAGGCCCCAGGACCATAGGGGTTGCCTATCTATAACTTCTACCATTTCTTTGTTTTTCTCGTTCATGCATTTCGTCTTCCCACTCCGTCAATGCCTCAAACTGCGTCGGTCTAGGTCTTGGTTCTAAATACATCATCCTTTCTCGTAAATTCCTTAACACTGCCATGTTAAAGGAACCATGTTCTGGAAATGCCAAGGCCCCATCGTCCTTGGTGTATTTTAGCCAATTGTCTAACCAAATACAAGTATACTACCCATATTTCGCAATCATCAAAGATGTGGGGGTGTTCGGTGGAGGAAGTAATTGTCCTTCCCTAGTCTTGACCTGTTTGTCTTTCTTAAACCACTTTTTCATTTTACCAAACCACAACTTTTTCTTCTCTGGCGGTTGGTAATAAATATTCTTGTCTTTCGCGCAATGCTAGTCTCTCTACAAATGTACCGCTATTCTGTCCACTCACAGCGCGACTCACACTAACGCACCAATGGGAAGCCTTTACGTCACCTTGTACTTCTCCACTCCTAGCGCGGCTTTACACTAACGCACCAATCCAGAGCGTTTTACAGTTCTGACCAATTGTCCAATCCCAGCGCGGTCGTTCTGACGTCAGCAGCCGCTGCGGCAGCTCTGCTCCTGTTTACCCCTCCTTTACACGTCCGCTCAGTGAACTTTTATTGCAACTTTTTACAATTCTATTAGTAACAACACAAAAACATCTCCATTGTCCGCTCCGCTAACCAAAGAACAGCAATAGACCTTTCTCACGAGAATTCCGTCTTTCCCGAGAGCAGCGCTTACCTCTGCCCTACTACAGAATCGTTACTTCCGTTGATAAAGTAGCACATCCCTCTACCTTACCCTTCTAACAAGCATTAGCTAGTTTCTCTAGTATTTAAGAAATAAATCCAGAGTTTCACAATTAACCCGAATGCTATTTCGTTTGCGCACTTTCACACAAGAAAATGTAGTACATTCGCACAGAATCCTGTCTTTCCCGAGAACAGCGAACAGTCTGTCCTATTACAGAATTATGACATACGTTAACAAAGCAGCGCTTACCTCTACTTTGTCCTTCTTACAAGCTCAGAGAATACCTGCTACCTTTTCCGTGATAAGCGTTATCGGTATGCCATTTGGTTTCCTGGTACTTAAAGACCAAAATTTCACAGGTAACCTTCGCTATCATTCATACTTCTTTTACACAGAAAATATTTCTAGTGGCAACTCACGACGATGCTACCGAATTAGACCCAGACAATGCGCCGTGCAACTTCAAATGTTACACGTTTTCCCTGTGTACCTACAGGTCAACAACAATTCCATCTTTCCCGAGAGCAGCGCCTACCTCTGCTCTGCTACGGAACTGTTACAAACTTCCGACTTCCTACTTCCCAGAAGCCGTGCAGACAACTTAAAACTCAACGCAACTCAACATAGAGTGTTAGTACATAAACCAATATCAATCAATATTAAAAAAATCAATAAGCTATTTACAAGCAATGATCACCAAACCAAAACAGTAGCTAACCATATCCCTGCTACCAGGAAAAGCTGATGCAGCGCGGAATTCAAAAACCCTCCCTTTGTCACAGATCATAGATCGCATAGACACACTCAATCAATACATTCACTGTTGGGGCCCATAACACCAACATTCATTCACTATTAATCTGTTCTCTAAGGAGGTGATTGTTCCATTCGCTGTAATGAAAGAAAATACCCTTCCCTATTCACTAAGACCTAAACTTCACCTTTTTGGTACTCCTCTTATGGATAGGCCATGGATCAACTTAGCTGCTGGTTGAAGTGATTTTCTAAATCTATAATTCATTTACATTAATACATTTTCTCATAATAAACAACCCGACACAGTTCTTATAATAATAATAATTTTATCTAAATAATTGCAAAATAAATCTTGGTTAAATCAAGCAGCTGACCATCATATTTACCTATTCTGGCTAAAAGTCGTCCTCTAAGTCAAAATCTTGGTCATCAGTTCAATCTGACAGAGTCTTTGGAAACAGCTGTCCTGCAGTGTCACCGTCCTCTCCATCAGCATAATGTCAGGAAATCGAAATCAGGCTCAGAGGGGAGTGAGATGAGACCTCTCTATTCTATCCTATTTTATAGTAAAATTACATTCCAAAAGTAACGAGTAATATTTCTGAGTGTCTATGATTGGTCGATCAAATCCGTTCCACCAGTTTCCCATACGGAAAATGTCTCTTTTAGATGTAGTTCATTTTTCCCTGGTCCTCTGTATCTTTTATTGTTCTTTCAGAATAGCTGGCTTATTTCCCAGGGTGTCCTTGGTAGGCACAGTCGAGTTAGGGTCACGGGTTGGTCACTGCTGCTGTTGGTGACGCATGCGCATTTCACCCAGAGACCATCACCATGGAATCGTCTTGTCAAAATAGAGATGTCAGCCATTTAATGGCCACCCCAAATGGTCAACTTAAGCAAAGAAACACAAAAACGTAATTAATACATAGAAATGACTAATAAAATGTTATTCCCTTACTAATACCCATATGTGTGTATTTATCTAGCAGAAGCAATGCTTAATGCAGATTATATTCACATTCATAAAGCGTAAATCACAGTCACATCACAGAAGCAACATATAACCTGTAATATTTTAATTGTCTTTCATTAATATGCGTACACGTTTTAGTTTACGTATTAGTTAGGCCATGCAAATGCAATTCCCACGTTTATTCTTTATATTAGTAAGGTTGATTAAATTCCACAGCAATCCTGTTAGTACTATTACTATTAATCAATTAATCTTATTAATCTAAACATGCAAAATGGAGAGGATATATCATTTTTCTAAATTAAGCCCGCTCCAGCAATCCCCCCTTTGGTGATTTTATCACCACACCAACACTAAATTTATTTACCCCTTTTACGGAAACTCAAAATGTATTCTTGCTCTTATTCATAATTCAGTTTCTTCTTCATCTCTTTTTGCCTTTTTATACATACTTTCTTTCCACTCTTCTAAAGTAATCTCTTCTAAATCTCTATCTGGATCCTTTCCTTTTCTTTTTAGTTTTTCTCTTTTTATTTTATTCTTTGTTTTCTTATTTTTACAGCACATGCAACCTAATCTAAATATTAGTAATATGAAAATCACACATGTTAATGGAAACAATATTTTACCTATAAATGTACTACCTATCTTAACTAGAAAATTCTTAATAGCAGCTATTTTCTTACCAATCCTTTCCCAAACACTTTCAACCTCCAGTGGTGCAATTTCATCATGCAATTCAGTAATATTCTTAATATAAACTTTCAAATCTTTACTTTCATCTGGAAGTAAGTGCAACAATGTTGAACTTTCAGCATTCCACAGACTCCACCCTCTTTTGCCAATAATATATCAAGGGCAAGTCGATTTTGCATTACCATAGCACGCATGGCAGCCATTTCAGTATCTACCAATATAAATCCTCCAGCAGTGCTTTTTGACAAGCGGTCCACTACCGTTGATAATCTTCTAATTTTGTCTGCATTCAAAGATATTCCCACTGCTGGTATCAATGCTCCAAAGATATCACCTATAATCTCTGTCCAGGATTCTCTTTTATTACGTACTAAATGATTACCTAAACTATGTACACCATCTTCTCCTCTGTCCATGTGGAAGATTTTTGGAAAAACCAGGCCTACGTAACATGTGCCATACCAATGGTCTGGCAAATGATAATATGCCCTGTTCCCACAGATAAAATAAAGTCCAGGGAAAACTGGATCTCTTCCACCTTTAAATCCCCATCCACCCATGATTCAGTATGTATCATGGCACTGACTATTACCTACAAAATAATTATCATATGCAGTTTTATTCCTTCTAATACACATCTTCCCATTCTGAGGCATATTCAAAGCTATAGTTGGACTAGCTTCACCCTTCAAATCTTTTTCTTTTTCTATATCCCAGACTGGTTTCTCCCCTTTTCCTTCTGCAACTTTTCTTTGCATTTTCAATCTCCTTTCTTCGACCATGTCTAAGAATGTCTTTTCCTCTTTCTTCAAACTGCAAGTCAAATTGTTTCTAAAACTATATTCTAATGTTAGTTCTTTAGTTTCTAAGAAAAATTCACCTAATACCTTAGCAGGGCTAACTTTGTTTAGTTTGTTATTAGCAGGTACTTGCGCAAAAATGTTATCCACATCTGAAAAATAATATTCTAATTTACCTGTCTCATAAAATAAGCTAGCAATCACACTACATGCTATTCCATACGTTGCTGGAAGGTGATGATAAGTCACTCCTTCTGAACCAGATGCAGGTAACTGCATGCATACGTAGCAGTCCCTTACGTCCATAGTCTTTACATATTCATATAATAACTTCAAAAACACATTATTTGAAAAATCATTAATAGACCTATCTTTATGCAAATAATTATTATCTATTCTAGTCGGAACTACCTTTTGAATCTTCCCTATATTAGTAATGTTTTCAGTGTGTCCTTCTAATGTATCTATAGTAACCTTGAAAGAAATAAGTAGAGCGAGTATACTCCACAGAAGCATTAATAATCCTGTACAACAACAACACATTTTACACCATCTTTTCATGAATGTACATCTACTTTTGCTACTATCTATGTTAGCCATCTTTGTTAAATTGGACTGTGTCTTTTGACTTAGCCTCTTTTATTTTCACAACTAGTTTTCTAACCTTAGGCTCTAAGCCCCTACTTAGTTCTACCAGTATTTATCTTCTTGTCTCAATTATTATTCCTTCATCAGTAGTTTTCTAGATTTTGTCAGTTTGGCATTTCATCGTTTTTCACTTCCTTCTGTTCATCCAAGTACAGAATTTCCTGATCTTCCGTTTCTTCTTCTCCGATGTCGGATAAGATAACTCTCAGGATTCCTGCTTCTTCTTCTTCCTCAACCACTTTCAGTACAGCCTCCTCTGGATGTCCTTGACTATCTGCCTCTTCTTCTTCTTCAGGCAGAGCCACGTACGTCCATTCTGGTGACTTATACTTCTGGTTAGGTTTTCTTGTTCTTTTACTTTCTTTATCCTCAGTTGTTTCTTCTCCTTTCGATTTTTCTTGGCTTGTCACTTCATTCACCTGTTCAGCTCTTGGTGAATTTACTCGTGTCAGCCGATATCTCAATCTCCTTATTTTGTTTGGCCACACTTTATCCTTCTTTACTCTTTTCTGTTTATCTCCTTTATTATTCTTTTCTTCTCTCCAGGCTCTTTTCCTTAGCACTCGACCTTCAGGTATCTCATTTTCGCTTTCTTCAGATTCTGTCTCAACTTGTCTTTCCTTTTCAACGACTTCTTTTTCCACCACTTGTTTTGTTTTCCCTACTTCTGTCCCTCCTCGGGTCTCCGACACGCAATCTTCCTGCTGACTACTTGTCCCTTCACCTAACTGGGTGATGCAGTTCCCTACACCTCCTCGGGGGTCTTCCGCAATCTGTCCCTCTCTCTCTGTACCTGTCCCTTGTTCACTTAAATTGGTTATTTCTGGTAGAATTTTCCTCAGCTTTGCATCTGAAACTTCCTTCTCCTGATTTTCTTTTACTGTCTCTTCATTGTCTTTTCCCTCCTTCTTTCTGTGTTCCTTTTGAGGACCTTGTGTTCCTTGTTCGTTGTCAGAATCTGAACTGATATCAGAAATCTGCAATCTTCTTCTCAGAGAGATACTTCTGGGGACTAGATTTTGAGTTCTGTTTCCCCCCTTTCAGAGTTCTCTTGTGTTCTTTGCTCTTCGTTCTCTGATTCAGTACTTGACTCTGAGTCATCATAGTACTCTTTATCTTTGCTGTCCACTGGATTTGGTATCCTCAAAGTATGACTGGCATTGATCCAATTTTTCAATCCAGCACACTTCACAGCTGTTGTTGTGGTCAAAATAATTTGTCTTGGTTTTACCCACCGTGGAACCAAACAGTTTCTTCTTCTGTGGACTTTTATCCTTACCCAGTTTTCTGGGCTCAGATCATGGGCTGGCTTCCTTTCAAGGGTGGTGGCATCCGCTCCAACCTGATGAAACACAGAATGAACTGCGTCAGGCAGGCCTTTACAGTATTCCAACACCATGTCATCAGTTATTGTCATCAGCTTGTTGACTGGAATGTACACATGCCTCATCGCTCGTCCCATAATTATTTGATGTGGACTTAACCCTGTAGTTCTGTCTGGTATCGCCCTCATTGTCATTAGTACTAGAGGCAAGACATCAGGCCATTTCATACCTGTGGCTAAACACATTTTCCCAATCCTATTTTTGATTGTACCATTCATCTGTTCAACCACACCAGAAGCCTCTGGTCGGTAGGCACAATGTAATTTTTGTTGTACATTCAATGCTTCATTAATCAATTTTATGATCTCATTATGGAAATGTCCTCCTCTGTCTGATTCAAGGGTCACTGGGAACCCAAACCTGGGGATGAATTCTCTTAAGAGTAGCTTTGCCACTGTCATCCCATCATTTCTTCTAGTTGGAAATGCTTCCACCCACCTAGAGAATAGGCAGACTATGACCAGAACATACCTCAATCTGTTACATGGAGGCATTTCAATGAAGTCCACCCGCATTCTAGTGAAAGGCCCTCCTTCTCGACCTATGGTTCCTAGACTCACCACTGTCTTCCTTCCAGGATTGTATTGCTGACATATTAGACATCTCTGGCATAGACTTTCTGCTACAAGTCTGAATTTTGGATTGTACCAGGTCTGCTAAAAAGACCTGATCATAGTGTCTCTCCCTATGTGTCCCTGGTCATGATACATCCGTGCCATGGTAGACATCATGCTATCAGGCATTACTGGTCTTCCATCTCAATAGAACCACACACGGTCCTTTTCTCTTGGTGCACACCCTGCTTTTATCCTCTGTTTCATTTCCTCATCTGCTGACTCTTTCTGCAATTGCCTCACTTCTTCCCAAGTTCCCACGTTAGTAAACATTACTGAGCAAGAAAACATTTCCTTTTCCTATGCCCGATTGACTGAATTCTGACTCCGTGCACAATACTGTGCCATATCGTTGGTGTACCTTTTTCTGGTAGTGACGTAATCACTACCTTGACCATGGGCAGCACATTTCACCAAAGCCAATTGTCTCGGCAGCTGTATCGCCTCAATCAATTTTCCAACCACTTCAGCATTCTTAATAGGGGTTCCACTTGAGGTCAGGAAACCTCTTTGTAGCCAAAGTTGGCCAAAATCATGGACAACCCCAAAGCCATACTGGCTGTCAGTTATCACAGTTATTCTCACATTCTTCCCAATCTTACACGCTTTTGTCAAAGCAACAAGTTCAGCTACTTAAGCTGACCTTACTCCTTTCTGGTAAGATGCTTCCATAACTGCTGCGACCGTGCATACTGCATATGCTGCACTTAGCACTCCTTCATCTGTTCTCAAACATGACCCATCAACAAATAACACAAAATCACTTTCTGGCAAAGGTACTGTAGTGATGATACCGATCTCCCTATGTACAATGCTAAGTTAGCACAACCGCGTTAGATGTTAGAAAGCCATCTTGCGGCTTTTGCTGCTTTTGCACGCGACACTGTTGTTGCATGTTATTATTTGAGAAATGCTTACTCGACTTTGCTTCACATGAGAACTGTCTGTTGTTAACATCCTTAACTGTGAATAGCGACCTTGGTCTGTACATTGTGTAAAGAAACAGTCTGGGTCACGAGACGGTGCATGTTGTTGAGTGCAGGTTGATCGGCCCACTATTTAGCCATAACATGCACGCAGCTGCAGATACCTGAAAGACGAGTGCTTTTTAATATTGCAGTGCAGCATGTTTTAGAGTCAGTCGGCAGAAGAGTGTTCCCAGGAGAGAGCCTAGCTGATCCTGTGATGTGATTCCACTAAGCTGATCTATACGGTATGGGGTTCCCCATTCAAGCCTAGAGACCTTCTATTAGTCTAATAATAATCATACTATTAGTTTACTATCGAAAGGAAGGTGGCTGATTTCCACTCTCATTTTATTATGATTGCTCCTTTCATTTTCTATGGTATTATAACAATGCTGATGGTTCTAATCTTAACCATTTGTCTGCTTATGTTAGCCAAAATACTGCATCTTAGGACACAAGGTTTATAAATTAAACTCTTTAAACTTTAACCGTGTCTCTGTTTATTCTGTTGTGGACTGATATGAGAATAATAACGAAAAGGTATTTCTGATTCCCACCATTCCTGAGAATATTCTACGTCGCTTGTTCTGGGTTGTCTATACATTGGGACCACCGAGCTAGATCTCGGAGAATGAATGGGACACTAAGCTGGTCGGATAAGGGGTTCTGGGTTCTGAGGGGAGTTTTTGGTACACCACAATTCTCTGAGGTCCTGGGTTCCTGCGCATAGTTCTGTGCATAAGCAGAATCCCTGCAACATTGCGCACCTAACGTTTGGTCTATTGATTTGAAATGCCTTAGTAGTGCTTATATTAGTCCACGACACCCTCACTCTGGTTTCCGGTTGACGGGAGTGACGGTTTAACCTACCTGGGTTTCGACTAATAGGTTCCTTCAAGCTTGATCATTAAAAAGGTTATTTTTACTGAACCCCAGTGCTACACTTGATATCGTTGTTACGCTTTAGTGTGTCCTGATGGCGGTTGATATAGCCGCGCATAGTCGTGCACCTCTGCGCCGTCATTTGACGACGTATGGGGTGCCGGATGATGGGATGGCTGTTATTTTTGTGGTGAGCGCTGATGCGTCATACCTATATGAGTTGTTTTACTCATGGGTGACTTTTCCGGCGGAGGATGATGATGGTACGTTTCACACGTATACAGCCACGCAGCCACCTGCGGTCTATACCCCATATTGGACACAAGAAATTCCAATCTCTGCCTGGCAGCATACCATTTGGTTTAATGGCGCCCTTCCCCATGCGGTTGCACCGGCGAGAATGGGCCCGTTCTCTATTGCAGGAGCCACATGGCCGGTGTTAGCCGGATTTACGCCTCATCCCTGCTATCTCACGGTGGCGGTAGCTGAGTTGTGTGTGCTCCACACTGCCCTTATTACAGTACATAGGGCTTTAGTGCAGTACGTGTCACGCACCGTGCAGGCGGGGGCACCTGCTGTTGCGGGACAACCTACAGACCACCATGCAGTGGTTATTAGTCCTGTTATGGTTAATTCGGTGGTCCGCAAGCGCCCCACCAGTAAGGATGAATTTCCTTATTGGCTTGCTGAGAAATTTGACCAACTGGAAGCAGTTTTTCCAAATACTACTCCTGTGGAGAAACACAGGATCCTCACCATTACTTTGCCTAAAGACCTGGTCCCCGATATGGCCGATTGTGACAACTGGGGCAAGGTCTTTGCTGCGACCTATTCGTAGTGCTATGGCCCTCCGTCTATGTCTCTACTACCCTCCGTCATCAAGAAAGTTCAAGAGAACCACAGTGCGGAGGCGGCTATCGAATTGGGAATGAGGCTTGTTGACAGCTTTGATGTGGTTTGTTCCATGGTGATGGACAACCTCAAAGGAGATGCCATGCAGTTCCAAGTTGGAAATATGCTGGAACTTGTGGATGTGAACGACAGGCCCAGGGAATTCGCAAAAATTATTGCGAAAGCCTACAGAATGGTAGCCTTGGTAGTGAAACCCACCGTGATCATTCTTGATGTAGTACAGCAAACTAAGGTGAGTTTGTCTACGAAAGACAAAAAGCCCAACTTTCCAAAACAAAGTTGGAGAGCTAAGAAACAGGGGAAACAGCAACAGAAACAGGGTTCTCGTTCTGCCTCACCCGTCCGGTCGTCCAGTGACCGCACGTATGATCTGCGCGATCGTTCTCGTATTAGGTCACCTGATAGATTTCAGGTTTCTGAACAACGCTCTCCTCGTTCTTCACAGGAAACATCGGCTTCACAATCCGGTGGCGGAGACCGTGGGAAAGGAAGGGGTGCTCAAGGTCGTGAGCAACCTCGCCAGACTGACGGTAAAGGCAAGCAGGACGAGTCTGCACATCAACGGCCCCCGTTTCAGAAAAAGAAAGTTGCTGCACTAACGGCGAGGTATGCCACAGATGGTACGGACACAGCTTCGGAACCTGACATGGGCGCTAACGCTGCTAGACAGCGCGGCGGAAGTTACAGTAGTGTGGCAAGCACTGCGTCCATATCTGGCGGTGACAGCAACTGATACATTTGTGAGTGTTGAAACTGCTGATACTCGCGTGTCTCCCCCTGAAAGACTGTTTGAAATTGTCCTTTTAATTGAGGGTGACATAAAACGCAAAATTAAAGTGTTTTTTTGGAATAATCTGACCACCACCTATGATATTCTTTTGGCGGAGGCTGATTGGCCCCCGGCTTTCGTTTTAGATGCTCCTCGAGGGAAGGACGTGATCCTCCCGTCCTTTGGGCACACAGTGCCGACGGAACATTCTACTAGGTTGGCCGGGGAGTGGGCGCAGGTGCTTGCACCTGCGTTATATCGCAATCAGGTAGGCTGGGATAAATTTTCTCCCAACCATGAGGTTCCGTTGCGGTCCACGCCCCAGCCCCAACCCCAATATCCCATGCATCGTGAGGCACGACCTCACGTCGCATCTATCCTTGAACAATTGGAATATCAGGGAGTAATTGAAACTTGTGTGTCACCAATGAATAATCCTTTATTCACTGTGACGAAGCCTGACGGATCGTACCGCCTAGTTTTGGATTACCGGCACTTAAACTCACACTGCCGGACGTGCGCGGTGCAAAATACCCACGGTTCGGCTCTCGTCGATAGTCTCGTGAGAAAACGGTTCAAAACCACACTTGACTTTTCCAATGGCTTTTACAGCCATAACCTGGCCCCTCTCAGTTATGAGTGGACGGCGTTTATCTCGGTCGGCATACAAAAACAATTCAAAAGGCTCCAGATGGGCTATAAAAACAGCCCTGGGGTCTTTGCTGCTCGAGTGGGCTCTCTCTTGGAGATGGTAGACCCGGAGGCATACTCGTATGTCGATGACATCTATCTAACGGACGGCGAGTTCCTTCCACACCTTGCTCGCGTGGATAACATAATTACTATGTTTGCTGACTTCGGTTACAAGTTCAACTTTGCGAAGTCCCACATTGCCGAGTATACAGTGTTGTTCTTGGGGTACGAACTCAACAATGAAGGTCGAGGATTGGCTCCGCACTTCCTTGAGAAATGCGCACGCCTCCGTGCTCCTACAACACTGAAAAAATTGCAATCCCTGCTGGGCTTTATGAATTTCGGTCGCACGTACATTCCTGACTATGCCCAGCGTATCAAGCCACTTTATGCCTTGGTACAACCTACTTTTTCCAAATCTTGCTGGCTGACGGAGCATTCAGCTGCATTACAGTTATTGCAGGCTGATCTTCTTGCTTCAAAATACTTACAAACGCGTGATAACCACACTAACCTGGTCATTAGAATTGTACCGGGCACAGTAGGTTTCACATACTTGACATTCAATGAGGGCGACACCGTCCTCATTGCATACAAATCACACCTGTACACTTCAGCTGAGCTGCGATTTTCCGCTGTCGAAAAAGTACTGACAGCAGTTCAGATGGCGATCCTGAAAGAACGAGCGCTATCACAAGGGAAACGCATGCTGGTGGTGACACCATATCCTGCCCTTGAGGCGGTGACGAAAGCTAGTGTACCCAATTCTAAAGCTTTGCATCCAAGGTGGATACAATGGGCAACTTCCTTGACTTCGCCGGACGTCACATATATCTTTGACGCGGCATTACAGACTCAGAAGTTCTTGCAGTATGACTTCGTTCATCCAGGTCCTCTGTCTTTGCGCCCACTCGAGGATTACCATTGTGTCATTTACACTGACGGGTCTGTGCAACCCGCAACTGGATCAAAGCACGCCTATTCAGCGGCTTGCGCAATTGTGGTGGGTACTTTCGTAAATGGTGAATTTCAATCCGATGTAGTGCATACACAGTCACTAGGTGATTGTACCGCACAATTGGCGGAGCTTCGTGCTCTGGTGCTTGCACTGGAGTTTGCTGATCCTCGAGTCACTACTCTTTTAGTGAGTGACTCATTTTATTGTGTCCAAGCATACAATGACAATCTCCATTTTTGGTCTCAGAATGACTACCATGATTCCAAAGGTAGCACGATTAAGCATAAACTGCTTTGGGTTCGAGTGGCAGATCTTAAAGAACGTCTGCCTCTCGTGAATGTAATTCACACTCTTGGTCACCAACGTGTTGGCGTCCATGCTGTCGGTAAGAATTTGGCTGACAAGGCAGCAAAAACCGCAGTGGCGACATACTTAGTAGCAGCAGTTACAAGATCCAAAAGTAAGATCGATGATGACATCTTGGCAGCTATTGCTGCTACAGAGACGGGGAAAGGCTTTCCGAAAGGTTTCCCTTCTCGTTACCATTATCACTTAAGTCCTGATAACGTCCCGTTAGTGAGGATTAACGACGTTGGTGACAGATTGATTCCCAATGCGGACTGCAGACCATCTTTGATATCAGCAGCCCACGAGGGCATGGCGTCCGCACATGCCAGCGTTGCGGCTACGGTATCTTTGTTACAGCAACGTTACTGGTGGTTTGGTTTATACAAACAAGCGCGTGCCTATGTTCTTAACTGTGACATTTGTCAGCAGATAAAGCCTTCATCTGCAGCGCGTCCGCCACAAACGCAGTTGAATATATCTAATAAACCACTTGTTTGTGTTTACTTAGATCATTGCGGTCCTTTTACCTCTGATACTGCGCACAAGTACATCTTGGTTGCAATGGATTCGTGCACACGTTTTCTGTGGGTGTGGCCACAAAGGAGTGCTGATGCCCGTACTGTCATCAAGGATTTGTGTGTCTTCGTTGGATGTTTTGCATGTGGTACCTTTCATTCTGATCACGGCCCTGCGTTCGCCTCTAAGGCGTACAAAGAAGCCATGAGAAATTTGGGGGTCCAAGTCAAATTTTCGTCTCCATACCGGCCTGAGGGCAATAGTGTGGTGGAGCGGATGAACCGTGACTTAAAGCAATCTTTGACAGCCAGGGTTTTAGGTACTGGCCGGAACTGGCTAGCCCACTTGTATGACGTCCAACGTGCACTTAATAATCTCCCTAGAAGGTCTCTGGGTGGGCGGACCCCATACATGATGCTCTTTGGCATAAGAATGTTTGTCCCAGACCTTGATGGTCTAGACATGGCGGCGTCGGCCGCACCCTTTGACCTAGATGATCACTGTGCCGTATTGCAGAATCTCCAAGAAGCCAGAGACACTCAAGCGAAGGAACACGTACCCTCCACATCTGATGCTGCACTTCAGATTCCGGTAGTCGGCTGGCTACCTCGAGTTGGTGACCTGGTCCGTGAGAAGGTGGAGAACAAGAAGGAGTTTGGCCCCTCTTATCGTGCACCAGTTCCAGTGCTTGGAGTACAGGGTACACGTACAGTCATTTTACCTCCTCTTCCTGGTCGCAAGGATAACAGGTACATCTCTATTGACAATGTCAAGCTACAGCGAGTGGCCGATACTTCTTAGTATGACACCAGCGGTTTCTTGCCCTTCAATGCTGAGAAATTCTGTTGTGGCCCCTGCTCCTAACACCTTGCCTGATGTTGCCGTCGAGATGCATACAGTTACTGGTCCTTTACTGCCACCGACGGCTGGTGGTCTGCATGAAGATCCTGAGTATGCTTATCCTACAGAAGTCCCGGTGCCTCTTTTACAATCAACCGCAATTACCCAGTCACATTCTTCCTTTGACAATAATTCAATGACTTCCATTGCCCCGTCGAAAGTTTCCATTTTTGTTGCCTGGTTCAAAAGACATTTATTGATTCCCCCTTGGACTTACATTTGGCTGGTGCTCATATGAATTTTTTTGTTTATGTCCATTGGCTTTGTGGTAGTGTTTTTTAGGCTTACCAATGGACACTACCTGAAGGAAAGATCTACAATTCGTCTAATTGATGGAACTTTGGACCCCCACTCCTCAATGACATATCATGAAAAGGGACCAGACATTTGTGAACATTACCGCCTGACCTGTCCGTGATGGGATTGCTTGGGATGCGGTTAAATTTCAATTTCATGGCCCCACAGAAGTAATTAATGTACCGAATGTGTTTCGTGTTTCTATGGGTGATGTGGTTAAACAGAACATCCACTCGGATGATTGGGATGTTAAAGCCATAGAAGCACTGTTTTTAGATTTGAAATATTATGCTGCGTTTGATGCTGAAGACTTGTATTTAGATACTGCAAATTATGATGAGCAATTCTGCTATCAACATTATGGCACACACTTCCTGCACAAAGCAAATACATTTAGAAATTTTTTAAATTACACACAATGGGAACACTGTCCCGCCCCTAGGCTGGGCAGCTCAGCCACGTTGGTGAACAAATACAATTATTTTTCTGATTTCAGTGTGTCAAACCCGGCCTCCTTTTATTTTAAGGTAGCGCCTGAGTCTGCTTCTAAAGTTAGGCTGACACACACCAAATTGTTGTATTCCAAGTCCTTTATGGACGAATTGGCAATTGGAGGATATGATCTGTGGAAAGCTACTATCGATCTTAAATCGGTTTGGGGTTCTAAACCATGGCAGGTACAGGGGACGGAAGCTTTGCATCGTGCCTGTCTTATCCCGAATCACATGTTATTTTTCAATTCCTCAATTTTTCAGACCTCCTGTTTTGGACTGGGTACTAATAAAAAATTAAATTCTCCCTCAATTCCGGATCTGGGTGCTTACCCTGGTTAGGGTAATCATACAGATCTTCCCCTTGATAAGTTGCAGACATACGTGTCCAACACATCCTTCAACATTTCTGATTTGATTCCGGAAGGGTGGTTGGTGTGGCAGACAGGTTCAGATGTCTGTCAACATCGGTTTCTTGGTTTCAGGCAGGGGTATACACAAGTTCGTGTGGACCCCCGTTTTGAGTCTTCTCACACTGTGACTACTTACTCCGTGGGGAAGTTATGCCAATCCTGGCTGCAACATTCTACCTTAGCATCTGTTAAACTTCATTTATCAAAATTAAACGACAAAATAGATTTGAATGATTTTGTTAAGGGTCCTGCGAAGGGCAGGTCCAAAAGATGGGTATATGCTATTTACAACGAAGTTTGGAAGCTGTCACAGATTGAGGCTGCGTCCAGATTACGAGCTATTGAGCAGGCCAATATGGAGAAAGTATTGGCTGTAATAAATAATAGCATTAACACCCTGTCTTCCAGAATTTATACCTTAGATAATATTGTATCATCTGTGTTAGACATTGTGCAGGATGATTTGTCTGTATTGTATCATGGTCAAAATCAATTGCGTTCTATTAAGCAGTTTGCATGGATGTTGCAAACGTTAAAGGCAGGGAAAGTCCCTTGGGATTACATGAATGTTTCATCTTTGTTCCTCCCTTTTAATTTAACTGCAAAACAACAGTTCATGTCCATGAAAGATGCTACATACTCACTACTGCACATTGATAAATTAGAACCTTTACCTTTCTCTGTTGCTGAATTAAATTCTGCCGTGTGGCTTATTCAAGGGTTGATCACGTTACCTTTCCCCCTGTTTAAATTCAGTTTGTGCATGAAACATTATGCCCTTGGCAGATATGAACAGCTTGGTACTGCCTTCCTGCACGAAGTTTGGTCACTCCCATTCACGTATAGATGTGTGAGGGATGGTACGGAGGTTTATTTGAAAGGTGAGGAGTGTACTTCCACTCCCGATCACTCTGTAGTGTGTAGGCACATTCAGTTACATGGTCCTTGTAATATACACGCCCCTAATTTAGCTTGCATCCTGAAAGGGATTCCGGTGCCAGTTATAACACCGTCTTTTACGCTGCTTGCTAATGGTAGTTATTTGCTATTAAATAATGAAGATTGCTGTGGGATGTTAGTGGGAATTCCTTACATAGTGACTGTATCACAGCGAGTAGTTTTCTGCAATAACATCCTTTTCCCACCCCCGCATGGCCGGCTCGATGTATCCATCTGGCCTTCTATTCCAACCTTGAAAGCAGAGTTCAACAAGATGAGCAGAATAAGGGCTCTATTGTCTCAAAAAGAAGTCGCGTTGACTTCATCCCGTGAAACATTTGTCCTTCACGTAGCTAAAACACGCACGGAAGTACAAGCTCTTTTGAATACTGATCTCCCACTACATTTTGGGACCCTGATTCAGACTATCTTTAATGCCTCGTCAACAAGTGGCCTGGTTCCTTTTTTTAAAATTGTGGGCTCCGGCCTCGTGACCTCCTTTCAAACTATTTTTGGTGTGATCCCCGCATTTTTTCATTCTATTTTTTCCAGCGTCTTCGGAGGTCTCCCTTTGCTTCTCGCCCTCGTGGCTGGGGTACTTCTATTGATTTGCGTACTGCGCAATGGCTGCGCAACTTGCGTACCAAGACAACATGCCCCGGCTGCTCCATCTGCGTAACCGGATGCTTGAATACTATGGCACTTTACCGTTGGTGACCTTAAGCAGCGCCTATGGATTGTCCTTCCGGTTTCCCTTCTTTACTTGTGTGCAACCTGTCTTTCATTGCCTAGATTGTCCATTCCAATGGGCTCTGGATTTGTGCTTGTCGTCCTCGGTGTCTCCGGCCCCAGAATATGATCAGCTAATTAGCCCCTTAGTGGTTCATGAGTTGGACTGTTATGGAATCGGGATTATGGCCTGTGCGGCTGCGCATGGTGTCCTTGGGAATTGGGACATCGGAGAGGCTGCTGCTGACTTCTTGGAAAGGAGTTATCTTGAAGAACCCGCCAGTTGTCCGAGTATGGTGCTTGAGGCTCCATTAATCGAGGAACACGTGTGTTCCTTCCCCTTGCTGACCTGGATGGCAGATAATTTTGCGGAACGTTCCAATGATTTCCTCTTGGAAGCTGTTGCAACTTATTGTGCCTACACCTTGATGGATTGACTTTTTGCCCTCTTCTTTCCTGGTGCATCCATCGATGTTATATTTTTTTCCCTTTTGAGAGTTTTTTTTCCCTACAACATCATGTTTCTTTTTTATTTTTTTCTTCGAACTTTTTCACTTACCTTATATGGCCTTACAGTTCATGCCCTTGGTTCCGTTCTATCAGACTTGAACTCTGCGTTCTTGAAAGTGCGCCCCTAGTGGTTAGTGGTCCGATCAAGGGGGGGTGTAGTGATGATACCTATCTCCCTATGTACAATGCTAAGTTAGCACAACCGCGTTAGATGTTAGAAAGCCATCTTGCCGCTTTTGCTGCTTTTGCACGCGACACTGTTGTTGCATGTTATTATTTGAGAAATGCTTACTCGACTTTGCTTCACATGAGAACTGTCTGTTGTTAACATCCTTAACAGTGAATAGCGACCTTGGTCTGTACATTGTGTAAAGAAACAGTCTGGGTCACGAGACGGTGCATGTTGCTGAGTGCAGGTTGATCGGACCACTATTTAGCCATAACATGCACGCAGCTGCAGATACCTGAAAGACGAGTGCTTTTTAATATTGCAGTGCAGCATGTTTTAGAGTCAGTCGGCAGAAGAGTGTTCCCAGGAGAGAGCCTAGCTGATCCTGTGATGTGATTCCACTAAGCTGATCTATACGGTATGGGGTTCCCCATTCAAGCCTAGAGACCTTCTATTAGTCTAATAATAATCATACTATTAGTTTACTAGCGAAAGGAAGGTGGCTGATTTCCACTGTCATTTTATTATGATTGCTCCTTTCATTTTCTATGGTATTGTAACAATGCTGATGGTTCTGATCTTAACCATTTGTCTGCTTATGTTAGCCAAAATACTGCATCTTAGGACACGAGGTTTATAAATTAAACTCTTTAAACTTTAACTGTGTCTCTGTTTATTCTGTTGTGGACTGATATGAGAATAATAACGAAAAGGTATTTCTGATTTCCACCATTCCTTAGAATATTCTACGTCGCTTGTTCTGGGTTGTCTATACATTGGGACCGCCGAGCTAGATCTCGGATAACGAATGGGACACTAAGCTAGTCGGATAAGGGGTTCTGGGTTCTGAGGGGAGTTTTTGGTACACCACAATTCTCTGAGGTCCTGGGTTTCTGCGCATAGTTCTGTGCATAAGAAGAATCCCTGCAACAGTACATCTTTTATGTCTGGTCGTGGTTTCATGCAATAATCAAGCACGTCCAAACAATCATGATCTGCTTCATCTCTCACTTCCACATTCTCAGCATCTGGTAACAAAGTTGCAGGATTCACATTCAAACACCTCGCAAGGCTCACATTTGTTGCACCTAATATGACCTTTTCATACTTAGTCAGCCGACTATGTGTCATATACTGAGTACGACTCCTTGTTAAAAGAATCGCCACATCATGAGGTACAAACACTCTCAATGAGTTTCCCATCACGATACCTTCACTCTGCTCCAAACTTCGACATGTTGCAGCCACTGCCTTCAAACACCCAGGTAAAGCTGCAGCTACTGGGTCAAGCATTGATGAAAAATATGCAATTGGTTTCCTCAATCTTCCATGTTTCTGGATCAACACAGAAAGTGCACATCCATTTCTCTCACTGCAATACAACTCAAACTCTTTCTCGTAATCAGGCATGCCCAGTGCTGGTGCTTCACACAACCCATCTTTCAATTGTTTGAATGCTGCCAATTCTTCTTTGTTTAACTCAAAGGGATCTTTTACATCACTTCTGGTCAAACGCACCTAGGGCTTTGCAATCAGCGAAAAGTTGCTGATCCACTGACGACAATACCCTACCATTCCCAGAAACATTCTCACCTCTCTCTGGGTCACGGGGGCTCTCATTCCTTTTATGATTCTGATTCTGTCTATTGTTATTTTCCTCAGTCCTTTCTCAATTTTATGTCCCAAATATTGTACTTCCTTCTTACAATACTGCAATTTTGCTGGTGACACTTTTAATCCTCCATCTGCCAAATGATTCAGTAGTGCTATAGTGTCTACCTCACAAGCTTCACGTGTTTTGGACGCCACCAAAAGGTCGTCAATATACTGAACTAGTACTGAACTTTCGGGCATTTGCAGACTTTCTAATGACTTTTTCAACAATTGGTTGAATATTGAGGGGCTTTCTGTATACCCCTGTGGGATTCGTCACCATGCCAAAATCCGCTCTCCATACCGAAATGCAAAAATTTGCTGGCTGTCATGATGTAATGGGATGGAAAAGAAAGCATGGCATAGATCAATTACTGTATACCATTCTGCATCATGTGGAATCTGGTACAGAATCACTGATGGATTTGGCACAATAGGACAACATGACACAACGATTTTGTTTACCTTTCTCAAATCCTGTACTATCCTGTATTTTCCATTTGGCTTTTCCAGTCCCATTATTGGTGAATTGCATGGGCTACTCATTATCTCTCTCAAAATTCCTTGCTTAATCATTTTCTCAATTATCGGAGTTACCTCTTCAATTATCTCAGGTGTCAATTTATATTGAGGAACATTTGGATAGCTTATTCCTTCCTTTACAGTTATTTTCACTGGATCTATATTTCTCATTAGCCCTACATCTTCTCCAGTAAAATCCCATACTTCCGCTTTCACAGACTGTTTCAATTCTTTGGGTAATTCATCAGGGTTGAATATTGCATAAGTTTCAGTAACCTAATTTTCTCTGTTAGCTATGGTCATTTTATACAATACATCTTCATCTGGCGTTTCAAATGCTATTCCATCTGGAGTACAGAATATAGTGCAATTCATCTTGCACAACAGGTCCCTACCTAATAAATTTACAGGACTGGTGTCGCACACAACAAAGCGGTGCATCTCTGAAAATTTCCCTATACTAACCTTTACTGGTTCTGTCAAAAATGTCTTTATCTGTCTGTTGGACACACCAATTACTTGGATTGTTTCATCCGAAAGAGGAAGATTCTTAACATCAGCTGATCTAACAGTTGATCGAGTAGCGCCAGTGTCCACTAGGAAAGTAATATTTTCATCATTAACTTTCCCATCTACAAATGGTCCTGTCTGGTCTACTTCTAGAGTTGCACCAAGTACGCACTCCTCTTCCTCCCTTCGGCACCGTCAATAGCTTTCTTCTGAGTCACTCTCATCGCGTTGCAGCCAATACTGCGAAACAGCGCGAGCGCGTGGCGGTTTATTTACCTGTTCTTCATTGTAGAATCCCGATTCATTACTATACTTCTGTGTGTTTCTGCTTTGCGGGAGAGGTGGTTTTGGCATCTGATTCTGTGAGGTAACCCCCTGCTGCTGTCGCTGAGGTTGACCACTCACCTCATTCTGCACCTGTGGATTCAATGATGGATTTTCATTATTAGTACTTAGAGGAAATTTACACTCGGATTTCCAATGCCGTAACCTAACGCAATTATGGCATGGGAACTTCTTTTTAGCTTCTTCTATATTACCTTTCCCTTTTCCTGGGCTTAATTTCGGTTTAATTCCTGGGTTATTTGCTTGTTCATTTAACTGAGCTTCCTGCCTTTCAGCTACCTTCACCCGTGCCCACATAGCCTTTTCTTTCAGTTTTCGCTGTTTGGCCTCAATTTCATCACTGAAATATTTGGCATGTCTCAATACTTCATCTATCTTCTTATTTTGGCAATCAACCGTATGTTGTTTTATCATGTCACCAATTTCTGGACGTAAACCATATACAAATCTGTATACGAAATGACTCAAATCCTTATCACTCAGGTTCTCATCTCCACTGAACTGTTTAAAGGCTTGGATTAGCCTTTCATAATATGCATGTACTGACTCTTTCCCTTCCTGATGTATTCGGTCATTTTTTACCCAATCTGTCTCTTTATGGGGCACTTTGTTTTTCAAAAATACCATAACCTGTTCATATTTCTTCATCACTTCCGGGTCGGGAGCTCCTGTCTTAGGATCCCTAGGGTATTCCTGATTTGGCCAGTTGATCATAAGCTTACATTCTGTCCATAAATCTGCTGGCACTATTATGTCAAATAGGCTATTCAGATCTATCCATAAAACTTTTGACTATTTCACAAA
This sequence comes from Triturus cristatus, assembly GCF_964204655.1. Classification (NCBI taxonomy): domain Eukaryota; kingdom Metazoa; phylum Chordata; class Amphibia; order Caudata; family Salamandridae; genus Triturus; species Triturus cristatus. The sequence continues at coordinate 1,026,302,044 of NC_140588.1, read as the reverse complement.
TCTGTCTACCTGCCGGTACCACTCGACAGACTTTTCACGTAGTCGAGGGAAGTCATTCGTAAATGACAAAATGTCCTGTCTTGTCCATGGGACGTGTACATATCCTCCTCCTGGAATCTCCCTCATGGGGTATTCAGTTACTACCTTTTCTTTTTTTCTAACAGGGAACGCCGAAATTGCTCTTCTTATACCATTTACTTTTCCATTTATCCTCGTCTCCCCATTTTCTCATTAAAATTATTATGTCCTTAATCTGGCCTATCTGTCCTGTGGTGTTCAGATTTTCAATGTCTTTTTCAGTGAAATCTACTCGATAGGGTTTCTTTAAGGCTTTTACCTTATCAATGTCTATTCCCATTTTATTCGCAACTTCCCCTAGTCTTTCATGTATGTTTTTCGCTCTCCATGTCGCACTTTTACATAGGAATAACAATTCCTCATCCTGATAGGTTTTCAACTTTTCTGTCGGGATAGTCCCTACGATTAACACTTCCAATATCATCCGTAACTTGGCTACATCAATTGACTGGGATTCCTTATCTTGTTTCTGTAACCCTCTTAACCATTCACTTAGTTCTTCCACAGAAGGTCCTACTGGGTTTTCTACACTACCCTGTTCTGGATTTCTCTGTGGTTCTAACAATGTTTCTACTGTCGTTCTACTCTTTTCAGCATAATTCTGATTTATAAATGGATTATTTGAAACACTCGGTTCAAACATATTTATTGTCGGTCCCCATGGATTCTCAATTCGACTCCGTTCTGAACTCTCAACCAAATTATGGTTCAGGTAAGGTACCGTCAAGCAATGTTCGCTATCCTTTTGCCTTTCAAAAATGGGCATTACTGGTCCTATGGTTACTGCAACTGTTACAGCTTCTAGATTCTTAGTTAATTCTCTTATTTTCTCTGCCAATTCTAGAGTTGTTTTGGCCAATTCTGCTGTATTTTCACTATTTATTCTATTCTCCGATTTCTTTTCTACTTCTCTAATAGAGTTTCTCTTCCCTAAATCTGGTGACATAGTCTCAGTTTTGATAATTCGTAATGTTTCTCTCATTGGGGCATTTGGTGTCAACATTTCTGGGTCTGGTCGGTATGGTGGTGGATTTTTATAAAACACATCATCCAGCACATCATCATCTGATTCCTTTGCTCCGTAACCTCTTGATTCTACATTATTCCTTTTTTCCATACATTTTCTTCCTTCATTCTCTCCTACCGCTCCTACAGGAAACATACCCTCAGTCATACTTGTATTCCGCCACCTTTTCATTTGATCATCATGTGTTTCATGTCCGTATGATCTGCCAAACAGATATCTATAACTTCTACCATTTCTTTGTTTTTCTCGTTCATGCATTTCGTCTTCCCACTCCGTCAATGCCTCAAACTGCGTCGGTCTAGGTCTTGGTTCTAAATACATCATCTTTTCTCGTAAATTCCTTAACACTGCCATGTTAAAGGAACCATGTTCTGGAAATGCCAAGGCTCCATCGTCCTTGGTGTATTTTACCCAATTGTCTAACCAAATACAAGTATGGTACCCATATTTCGCAATCATCAAAGATGCAGGGGTTTCCGGTGGAGGAAGTAACTGTCCTTCCCTAGTCTTAACCTGTTTGTCTTTCTTAAACAACTTTTTCATTTTACCAAACCACGACTTTTTCTTCTCTGGCGGTTGGTAATACATGTTCTTGGTTTCTGTGTATCACTAGTCTCTCTACAACTGTACCGCTATTCTGTCCACTCGCAGCGCGACTCACACTAACGCACCAATCAGGAGCGTCTACGTCACTGTTTCTGTCCTCAAATTGCAGCGCGACTCACACTAATGCACCAATGGGAAGCGTTTACGTCACCCTGTACTTCTCCACTCCTAGCACGGCTTTAAACGAATGCACCAATGGAGAGCGTTTTACAGTTCTGACCAATTGTCCAATCCCAGCGCGGTCGTTCTGACGTCAGCAGCCGCTGCAGCAGCTCTGCTCCTGTCTACCCCTCCTTTACAAGCCCGCTCAGTGAACTTTTATTACAACTTTTTACAATTCTATTAGTAACAACACAAAAACATCTCCATTGTACGCTTCGCTAACCAAAGAATAGCAATAGACCTTTCCCACGAGAATTCCGTCTTTCCCGAGAGCAGCGCTTACCTCTGCCCTACTACGGAATCGTTAATTCCATTGATAAAGTAGCACATCCCTCTACCTTACCCTTCTAACTAGCATCGGCTAACCGTTTCTCTAGCATTTAAGACACATAGGTGTAGATTCCGATCCTGGAGAAACCGGGTACGAATCGTCGGACGGAGCGTTTTCTCCGTCCGACTCGTACCCGGTAAAAAGACCGTACAAACATGCAAGTACGATTCGTACGGAAACACCATCTCCGTATGAATCGGAAAAAACACCGACCGACGAAAAAATACATACAAATGTGATCCGGGACAGCGCATACGCGACATTCGTACGGAGTTAGGCAGTTTTTTACGTACCAGCAAGTACGATTCGTACCGACAGCACTCCAGACGGCAATATTTCTACGGCACCCAAAAAGTGCCGGAAATGCGAAGTACGCCGCGAAGCGTGAGGAAAAGGGGGCCCGGTACGCGCCGAACACCCCCCCAGACCCCCGTATGTATGCGCCATACCCCCAGCCCCCACGTGTGTACGCGCTGTACCCCCAGCCCCCCCCGTGTGTACATGCCGTACCCCCACCCCACCCCCATATGTCCGGAGCGTACCCCCACCCCCGTATGTACGGAGCGTACCCCCACCCCCGTATGTACGGAGCGTACCCCCACCCCCGTATGTCCGGAGCGTACCCCCACCTCCGTATGTCCGGAGCGTACCCCCAGCCCCGTATGTACGGAGCGTACCCCCACCCCGTATGTCCGGAGCATACCCCCACCCCCGTATGTCCGGAGCGTACCCCCTCCCCCATATGTCTGGAGCGTACCCCCACCCCCGTATGTCCAGAGCGTACCCCCACCCATGTATGTACAGAGCGTACCCCCACCCCTGTATGTACAGAGCGTACCCCCACCCCGTATGTCCGGAGTGTACCCCCACCCCCATATGTACGGGGCCTACCCCCAGCCCCTAATGTACGGAGCATACCCCCACCCCGTATGTCCGGAGCATACCCCCACCCCCGTATGTACGGAGCGTACCCCCAACCCCGTATGTCCGGAGCGTACATACATGGGTGGGGGTACGCTCCGGACATATGGGGGTGGGGGTACTCTCCGTACATACGGGGGTGGGGGTACGCTCCGTACATACGGGACTGGGGGTACCCTCCGTACATACACGGGTGGGGGTACGCTCCGTACATACGGGGTAGGGGTACGCTCCGTACATACACGGGTGGGGGTACGCTCCGGACATACGGGGGGGGTACGCTCGGTACATACGGGGGTGGGGGTACGCTCCGTACATACGGGGCTGGGGGTACGCTCCGTACATACACGGGTGGGGGTACGCTCCGGACATACGGGGGTGGGGGTACGCTCCATACATACACGGGTGGGGGTACGCTCCGGACATACGGGGGTGGGGGTACGCTCCATACATACACGGGTGGGGGTATGCTCCGGACATACGGGGGTGGGGGTACGCTCCGTACATACGGCGCTGGGGGTACGCTCCGGCCATACGGGGGTGGGGGTACGCTCCATACATACACGGGTGGGGGTACGCTCCGGACATACAGGGGTGTGGTGGGGGTACAGCACGTACACACGGGGGGGCTGGGGGCACGGCGCGTACACACGGGGGGCTGGGGGTACAGCGCGTACATACGGGTGTCTGGGGGGGGTGTTCGGCACGTACCGGGCACATGTTTGGATGTCTCCATGGTTGCTATAGGAGTTCGCTCTGGACTGTCTTTTTTCCATACGGTTGTACAATCGGACGGACGGTACGGATCGTACTTGCGCGCTCGGACTTCAGTTTTCCGATTCGTACGTAAAACTGTCCGGGGACGTGTCGGACACTTTTCCCGACCCGAGGACGTGTCGGGAATTTACCCAATGCGATTCGTATGGACTTTTTCACATACGAATCGTACTTGCCAGTTTGTACGGGACTTGTACGATTTGTACGGAAAAAAATCTGGATACGATTCGAACGGGGTACATTTTTAACGGATCGGAATCGGCACCATAGTTGGAGACCCAATGCTCCTGAGAAAAAAACCCAGAGTTTCACAATTAACCCGAATGTTTTTACATTCACGCACGTTCACACAAGAAAATGTGGTACATTCGCACAGAATCCTGTCTTTCCCGAGAACAGCAAACAGTCTGTCCTACTACAGAATTATAACATACGTTAACAAAGCAGCGCTTACCTCTACTTTGTCCTTCTAACAAGCTCAGAGAACACCTGCTAGCTTTTCAGTGATAAGCGTTATCGGTATGCCATTTGGTTTCCTGGTACTTAAAGACCAAAATTTCACAGGTAGCCTTCGCTATCATACACACTTCTTTTACACAGAAAATATTTCTAGTGGCAACACACGACGATGTCACCGAATCGAACCCAGACAATGTGCCGTGCAACTTCAATTGTTACACGTTTTCCCTGTGTACCTACAGGGCAACAACAATTCCGTCTTTCCCGAGAGCAGCGCTTACTTCTGCTCTACTACGGAACTTTTACAAACTTCTGACTTCCTACATCCCAGAAGCCGTGCAGACAACATAAAACTCAACGCAACTCAACATAGAGTGTTAGTACATAAACCAATATCAATCAATAATCAAAAATCAATAAGCTATTTACAAGCAATGATCACCAAACCAAAACAGTGGCTAACCATATCTCTGCTACCAAGAAAAACTGATGCAGCGCGGAATGCAAAATCCCTCCCTTTGTCACAGATCATAGATCGCATAGACACACTCATTCAATACATTCGCTGGTGGGGCCCATAACACCAACATTCATTCACTATTAATCTGTTCTCTAAGGAGGTGATTGTTCCATTCGCTGTAATGAGAGAAAATACCCTTCCCTATTCACTAAGACCTAAACTTCACCTTTTTTTGTACTCATCTCATGGATAGGCCATGGATCAGCTTAGCTGCTGGTTGAAGTGATTTTCTAAATCCATAATTTATTTACATTAATACATTTTCTCATAATAAACAACCCGACACAGTTCTTGTAATAAAAATAATTTTATCTAAATAATTGCAAAATAAATCTTGGTTTAATCAAGCAGCTGACCATTATATTTACCTATTCTGGCTAAAAGTCGTCCTCTAAGTCAAAATCTTGGTAATCAGTTCAATCTGTCAGAGTCTTTGGAAACAGCTGTCCTGTAGTGTCACCGTCCTCTCCGTCAGCATAACGTCAGGAAATTCAAAGATGCGATCGAGCTGCCCTCAACCTCTCTATTCTGTCATAATTTATAGTAAAATTACATTTCAAAAGTAACGAGTAATATTTTAAAATGATTCTAATTGGTTGATGAAATCCATTCCACCGGTTTCCCATGCGGAAAATGTCTCTTTTAGATGTAGTTCATATTTCCCTGGTCCTCTGTATCTTTTTATTGTTCTTTCAGAATAGCTGGCTTATTTCCCAGGGTGTCCTTGATAGGCACAGTCGAGTTAGGATCACGGGTAGGTCACTGCTGCTGTTGGTGACGCATGCGCATTTCACCCGGAGACCTTTACCATGGAATCGTCTTGTCAAATAGAGATGTCAGCCATTTTGTGGCCACTCCAAATGGTCAACTTAAGGAAAGAAACACAAAAACGTAAGTAATACATAGAAATTACTAATAAAATGTTATCCCTTTACTAATACCCATATGTGTGTGTATTTATCTAGCAGAAGCAATGCTTAATGCAGGTTATATTCACATCAATAAAGCGTAAATCACAGTCACATCACAGAAGCAACATATAACATGTAATATTCTAATTGTCTTTCATTAATATGTGTACAAGGTTTAGTTTACGTATTAATTAGGCCATGCAAATGCAATTCCCTTGTGTATTCTTTTATTAGTAAAGGTTGATTAATTCCACAGCAATCCAAATATTACGATTACAATTATTTAATTATTCTTATTAATATAAACATGCAAAATGGAGAGGGTATATCATTTTTCTAAATTAAGCCAGCTCCAGCACTAACGTATGCACACTTCTCGTTTCCCAATCGTAACACAGAAGCAGCACTCCTAGCTGAAATGTAAGTGATCAATTTATATTAAGGCACAATGAAAATCTTTCTTCAAGAAAGACTACTTCAGAAGCCCTTTCAGAGCACTTCCCAGAGAGGCCTCTATCTTTCAGAGAGCTTCCTTTTCTCACCCTACGTTTAGGTACGGAGGGCTTGCTGCAGAACTTTGAAGCAGACCTTATGAGTGACTGCTGACTTTGAGCTGAGAATACTTTCCAGCTTTTTCTATTTCTCTTTCGCTAGGTGCTGAGGCATTATGGACTTTCATTCACTCATCAGAACCCTTCATTTGGGTTTCTGAAACTGACACCTCACCTTGCTTATTGAAGAAATTGCCTTTTTATGGCAAAAACCTTTTAAGTTAGTTTAGGGATTTTGTGGATGGAACCAGCGCCGAACTGGCAGTAGCGGGCACCAGGCAATATACCCGGTGCGCCGCACAGGTGGGTGCCTATTTTGGGCCCCTGGGGGCCGTGTTTGTTACAGGACCTGGATGGAACACACTTGCTGTATTTTCTCCATTCTATTTGTAATTCTCACTAATGAAGTATTTTATTTTGTTTTGAAATAACTACTAATGGATTATTTGAATCTGTAATAATGATGAGAAAATGTAGGATTTACTAAATGAATAAATCTATTTGAAATAATTCAATAAAACTTTTTAACTTATACCAACTCTCGTTATCGATTGTTGTGAAGCCCCACTTGGACTTCACTGTTCATGGTGTTTGATTTAAAAAATGTTCCCTTATCAGCTCTTCTTGTCGGCTAACAATAGACCAATGGCAGGGGTTAATGATTGAGGACTCAGATACAAGAACCCATGCTCCGGCATTGCCGTTCCATTTTGGCCTTCATGTCCTTTTTATCAGCTGCTCTCCAATGCACCTTTCTGCCCAGTGTGCGGACGCAGTAAACATTCCACTCAGGCTGAAGTGCTACACTTGGTATTTATCTAAAGGACCGATCCTGACTGTCCCCCCAGTGTGGCAGTATAAGTGCTTTAGCAAAAAAGCTTTTATTAGAGAAGTGTTGCTTCGTGATTTCCGGCGAACCTAACTGTGAGGCCTTGGAATGAGAGAGACTTCACAGGATGGGACCACTGGCTATACCAGGCACCCTTACCAGCTCCTCCTATTCCACCACATCAATCACAGATACAACATTCAGAGGTTTCAGGGCCATCCTTTCAACAAGTAGGCAATAGGACTTTTCAAAAGGTCTGGAACAAACAAACCTCTTAACCTTCCATTTTTACTTCTGTATTGCTAAGCGTCCTTTCTGTTATTTTATTTATTTATTTATTTATGGATTTGTAAAGCGCCTGGTGACCCGAAAGCATCCCCGCGCTGTGAGAGCTAAGTTAGTCAGGAGGGGGAGAGAGAACTTACTTTGGGAAGAGCAAAGTTTTAAGTTGTTTGCGGAAACGCAGGTGGCAGGGTTCCAGCCGCAGACTGCGGGGGAGCGAGTTCCAGCGAGTGGACGCCTTGACGGAGAAACGACGGCCTCCAGCACGCACCCTCCTAAACCTGGGGACAGTCACCAGACCCTCATTGTCCGAGCGCAGAGATCTCGGAGCTTTATAAGGGGATATCATGTCTCCCAGGATCAAAGGACCTTGTCCGTTGAGAAGCTTGTGTGCAATGCACATTGCCTTGAATTCGATCCTTTCTCGGACTGGTAGCCAATGCAGAGCCTTGAGCGCAGGTCTGGCGGAGGTTCTGGGGGGGAGACCCATCAGCATCCGGGCCGCCGCGTTTTGGGTTCGTTGAAGCTTGCCCAGAGTGGCTTCAGGGGCTCCTAAATAGACAGCATTACTGAAGTCCAATCGTGCCAGGACCAGTCCTTGAACCAGGAGTTTCCTGGATTGAGGGGGAAGCAGAGGAAGGATCTTGCGGACTGACCTCATAAGTCCAAAGCAGGTTCCCGCTGTTTTAGTCGCCTGGGTCTTCATGGAGAGGTCCGCTTCGAGCCAGACCCCAAGACTCTTAATTTCTTTTTTTGGGGCCGGAACCTCACCCATGATGTCAGGCCAGACAGATGGTGGAATTGCTGACCACTTCTTCCCCATCAGCATAACTTCCGTTTTGGACCCGTTAAGTTTCAGTGAGGACTCGCACATCCAGAGATGAATTTTCTGGAGGCAGTGCAGAAGGTTATCTGGGCATTGCTCAAGATGAGAGAGCGAGACGACCAGTTGCGTGTCGTCCGCATAGCTCACAATCTTGATGCCGAAGGGAGTGACTACGTCCTCCAAAGGGGCCATATATGCATTAAAGAGGGTGGGGCTAAGTGAGGAACCCTGGGGGACCCCACTTGTCAGAGGAAGGGAGACAGAGCGGGAGTTGCCATCCCAGACCTGGAACGAGCGATCCGAGAGGAAAGACTCTATCCAGGCCAGGGCGGTGCCCCCAAGTCCTGCCCTGGCCAGCCGGTGGAGCAAGACACGGTGGTTCACCGTGTCAAAGGCTGCACTGAGGTCCAGGAGGATCACTGCCACTGACCCCCCCGAGTCCAAAATGCACCTTGCCTCCTCGATGACAGCGAGGAGAGCAGTATCCGTGCCTTGGCTAGGGCGAAACCCCGTTTGGGAACGTCGAAGCAGATTGTTAGATTCCAGAAACTGGGACAACTGGGCGTTAACTAGTTTTTCAACGATTTTGCTGATGCCCGGAAGGAGCGAGATTGGCCTGTAGTTGGCCAAATCGGCGGGGTCCGATTGTGGTTTTTTGAGAAGGGCTTTGACTACCGCCCTCTTCCAACTGGGAGGAACGACGCCTTGGGACAGCGAAGCATTAATCAGATCCAGGTCTGGGGAGACAATCACTGAGGCAACTTATTTTAGGAACCTCATGGGAGCAGGGTCACCCGGAGAGCCACTTTTCATCTTGGCCAGAGTTTTTTCAACTTCGACCAGCGAGACTGCTCTGAAGGCATTCAGATGCGGGCGATGGTCGCCTGCAGGGCACGTGTCAGGCGTAACGTTATCCCAGCGGGGTGGCTGGTTCGGCTGTGGAAGTGAAGTGAGAATATGGGAGACTTTAGAGTCAAAAAATTTGGCCAGTTCATTACTCCTGTCCGACGGAGTCCTGGTAGGTAAGGGGGGTTGTGGTATCTTAAGGAGTTCCTTAGCAATAAGATAGGATTCTCTAGCGGAATTCGTGGCGTTTTTAATCCTATTGTTGTAGTAGGAGGCCTTGGAGAGTTTAAGAGCGGATTTATATGCTCTCACAGTCCTCCGGTAGGAGTCTTTACTAGAGTGGAGCCAGTCCTTCCTCCACAGTCGCTCCGCTTTTTTGCATTCTTTGCGGAGGGCTCTGAGTTCCAGGTTAAACCAAGGGGCTGAGCCAGTCTTTCCGCTCTTGTCTTCACGAGTTTTAATAGGTAGGATAGAGTCGAGTGAATCGCAAATCCATTTCCTAAAATTGCTATCAGCTATGACAGGATCCTCTGAGGGGGCATGGGTTGTTAATTCCAGAGCTCTGGCCCAGTCCTCAGTTGTGAGTCTGGACCATGCCCTGTCCTGGGTGTATTTGACGGGTTTGTGGGGCTTCCTGAATTTTCCTGGCCAGAAGAGAGGCACCAAGAAGTGGTCTGTCCAAGGGAGGGGGCAAGAGGGTTTGGCCTGGAGGGTGTGGATATTTGTGAAAACTGGGTCTAGCAGATGGCCTTTGATATGGGTGGCTCCGGTGTTGGCCAAATGAAGGCCGTAGGCAGCCAAGTCTAGTATCAGATCTGCCGCCCCTTTGTCTAGGGGGTCATCAAACTGAATATTGAGGTCCCCTAGCACGGTGAAATTAGGTGTGGAGTGTGCAAGTGCTGAGATAGATTCTAGTAGGGCGCTAGTAAAGGGGCCGGGGTGGCCGGGGGGCGGTACACTAGAAGACCTGACATAGAAGTTGTCGGGCTCAAATTGATGGTAAAGTGGCAGCTCTCCGAGTCAGTAATGTGAGCGTCGCTAATTCGGCAAGAGAGATTATCTCTATGCAGAATGGCCAGACCACCCCCTCTACCAGAGGGGCGTACTTGGGACTGGATGAGAAACCCCGGGGCCAGGGCCAAGACTACATCCGAGTCTGAATGAGAAGTGATCCAGGTTTCTGTAAGAAACAGGATATCTAATTCATGGTCAACGAGCAGGTGGTTAATAAGCAGGGCGTGCTTGGGGAGCGACCTACAATTCATTTCCGCTAGCTTCAGGCCAGAGTATGAGATAGGTGCCTGAGACAGTTGTAGGTTGGCCGGGTGGCAGAGTGCACAGTTTACAAAAAGTTCATCTGACTCGTGTACATAATCGCAATGCGCATTCTTTAGGGGTCTGAGACTGAGTAAGGCACGCCGCGAGTAGCTCACCTTGTTGGTTTTCGCGCCTGCCAAAGAATAATATACAGGATTGACACGTCATTCACAAATTACTCATTTTGGCGCAGCCTGTGTGCGTGTGAGTTCAACATGCACCCAGTAACTTTAATATTTATTAAGGAAAGTTTAGTTCCTCGTGGTGCAGTTATCTGGAAATACCTTTACAACAACCCACAAAGTTCAGAAACCCCATTTAAAAAGTAATTTTAAAAAAACTCATAAAAGCTCATGAAAAACCTGGGAGAGACTTTGGCTGCGCTTCACTTTCCTGAAGAGACATGCCTTTCTGTGCCTAAAATGTATAAATGTGCATTCAATTAATGAAAGGACAAATGTTTACTAAACATTAGTTGTTTACATTGTTTTATTAATCAGTGAAAAAGGCTTTTCAAGATAAGCTACTAATTATGTGTGATACAAATATGAGATAATTGAAAGCTCTAGAAGGTGAGCATAAGTAATAGCTCAGGTGGCATATTGATTGCAAAGAGCTCCCACTTGGGGTGAGTGAAATTAAAAGGCAGAAGAAATTCAAAATTCTTTTTTGCTGGCATACCGGAATAGCAGTTAATCTGCTAGTAAACATAAACTAAGTTAAGTGGGAATACAGCCATGTGAAGGCGGCTTAATGCAAAGCACAGGCTGTGGCAATTTAAATTTACCACCTCCCCTTGAATGAATGAATGAGGGGGTATTTATATAGCACAAACAGCTACTAAGAATTGAGTATCCCGGTGCAGCCAACGAGGAGATATGGACTTGGGAAATGAGATAAGAAATTATAAGGTAAACCGGTAGGTTTCATAGATTTGCGAAAGGCGGATTCAGTTTTCAACACCAGCTCCCTTTCCAGCAGCAAAAACACAAAGGGGCAGATCTATATCGGAGATGCGCCACTTTTACGCCGCCGTTGCGTCACTTTTGTGACGCAGCGGCGGTGTAAACCCTGCGCCACGTTGCGCCATATTTACATCGTGACGCATCTCCATAAAGCCCTGCGCCACGTAAAACCTGCGTCAGGTTTCACGTGGGCGTGTCGACAGGGGGGGGGCGTTCCGTCGCAGGAACGCCCCTGAAAAGTGACTCAGTCAAATCTATAAGATTTGACTGAGTCACTTTCCCAACGCTGATGCGCCAAAACCCTGCGCCTGCTTGAAGCAGGCGTAAGGCTTGACGCACCATGTTGGGGATAGGGTAGGTTGGAACAGTGCTGGAGTTGCGTCGCGCTTGCGACGCAACTGAAGCACTGCGCCAACCTTACGCCATCGGATGCGTCACGCATCTGTTTATTCCTGCGCCATGATGCGCCGCATTGTAAATGCGGCGCATCATGTGTGGCGCAAGGGTAAACTTGCGTGACGCATCATTCCTGGCGCATCCATGCTGATTTGCAGGGATGCGCCAGGAAACATAAATCTGCCCCAAAGCTTCTGAGGCTGTTGCTGCTCTCCCTGGCTCGTTTCACACCCGGTAATGGAAATCTGCTGCACAGGGCCACCAGCCAATTGGCTAGAAAGGGGGTCCCAGCTAATTGTGTCCCCATCGTGTGATATCAGCTCCTCACTGGGTGACCCTTTGAGGGGAGCCGGGATAATGCGACACCGTAATACTGTGTGAGTTGGAAGGTCTGCCTGGAGGGATGTGTGAAGACCAGGAGAGCTCTCAAGGCCTATCCGCAGCTATCCCGCACATCTCCTGCCTGTTTGATGACGCCTACTGCAGTGCAGCAGAGTGTGTGGAAATCATAGCCCAGATGCATTAAAGTAATGGACCCCGATGGAAGTGGCCTGACTCCCTTCCCTCGCCAAATGGTAGATTTAAATCCCAGATATTCCACGAAGACTAGTGAGGCTGCACCTTTACCAACTTAGAGCTAAAGTTGTCTGTACTACAAAGATAGCTGAGAGCTGCTGCTGGAGGACACCGATGAACATGCGCCCAGCGTTGCTGCCTGATCATGCCCCACTGAGATCCGATGCTACTAGAGGCATACCATGGTTCTCCCTGTCTGATACAGTCTTTACAGAAATGCCTTTATATCTGCATTTACAACACTCTTATACAGCTGCTGTGCTTTTGAAAGGGAGGATTTTTAGATTCTCTGATGCGCACATTGTTTGTGAACACAGCAGCTGGAGAGATGGCTTCAAACGAGCTGAACTTGCGCGTTGCATCTCGCACAAAGAAGGAAGGAAAGAATCAGCAGTTTCCCCAGACATTTTGTGAACAAGGAGTGTTGCTTAAATATCAGATTGTGCTAATATGTTGTAAAAGATACACGAGCAGAGCATGAGCTGACCCCTCCTTGCCATATTGAACAGCCATGCCTAGAAACGGCCTGTAAGGCATTGGTCCAGGAACCGGGCTAGACAAAGACTGGTTGCTGGAGAGAGAAATGAACCTTGAAGGTTCAACTTCAGGCATGGAGGCAACATCTGGCATGCAGGGAGTCCGTGCATGGCTTGGCGTAACGGTATGTTAGTGTTTCTGATTTTAATAAACTCTCCTACCGTGCCCTTAGATGGGTAGTTACAACCGAATTAGTTAACACCAGAAAGCTAGGGATGCGTGGTGAAATATGATGTAGGGGAAACTTGACCTTTGCCCTCATTTCGATAATTATTGGTGAGCTGATTATTATGCTTACAATCATACTAATTCATATCTGGGCACAGCGGAACACATGTAGAGTGCAATGAGGAGGCTCTGGCAGCGATGGGAAGGGACACAGTGCAAGGGGCTCATAAATCTGCCCCATAGGATTGTAAGGTGGGCGGCAACAGGGGAGTTTTCAGCATCCTGAACACATGCTCCCTACACTTCTTGTTAAAAATCAGTGCCGCAGTCAGTGGCACCGCGCCCGCTTCCCTGCCTCTGATGCTCATTCCATCCTTGGCCACTCCCTGCACCTCCTGCCGCCATGTAGTGCTAACAACTGAACACCCGTTTTTGTTGCCATCTTTTGTTAAAAGCTAACATTTGCTGGGTACTCCTGCTGTGTGTTTCAGGCTGTACACATTAGTAGCTCGATCGAATTTTGTGCAGCCCGAGTAATGGTTGGATTCTTGTCTTTAGCGGAAGACGTGCTTTGCACTGCTCGCATGAGCCCTCTCCTCAGCAGGGACTGCCGGCACCTCTGCCTGCAGATGTGTGTTTCTGTAATAGATTGGCGCTCTACCGTAAAGCTCTCACTGCTCCTAACATGACTGTATGAAGTTAGATATAATAATTTAGGTTTGACTGGCAAGACTGATTGGACAAACACACAATCTTATTACCACACAGACAAACGCTGCAGTGATTGATTAATTCCGCACTTTGATGGACGAAAGGCTGAATCTACCTCACTGGATTCACACCTCAGACCGGTGTCTGTTTATGTGACAAGGTTCAGCTTGTGGAGCCGGCCTGCCGGCTGGCTAAAGCACCGCTTATAAATCCCTGAGTTGGATGGCAGCTATCCAATGAAGAGAACCTTTGATTAGCTTTATTACCTTCTAACAGTTATGTGTAGAGTAGAGGAGGAGCAAACTATTGATTTATATGTGGTTTACACCAATACTGCAACTCTTACTATTATCATTATTATTAAGAGCTTATAAAGCGCACGTATACCCGAGGGTGTCCTGGCGCTAGAACACTGAGCATCCCTGGAGAACGAGGGCCTAGTCCCTAAATAACCAGGTCTTCTACCCCCTCCTGAAAGAGAGGAGCTCCTCCGCTTTCCTAATGTGCGCTGGCAGGCTATTCCAAGCAGTGGCCGCACCATAGGAAAACATCTTTCATTACCAGCTGGCCTTTTTTATCCAGGGCACCGCTACCAGATTGCTTTCAGCGGAGCGCAGTACTTTCCCTGGCACATACCACTTGAAGCAGTCCATCAGAAACTCTGGGCCACTGCCTTTCAGTGCTTTGAATACCGTGCACAGCGCCTTCAATTGAGCTCGTCTGTGTACCGGCAGCCAGTGCAGTTTCCTTATTCCTTCTAAGACAGAGGCATAACTGGGAGTGCCTGTTAGCAGTCTAGCTGCCGCGTATTGTACCATCTGCAGCCTGTACAGATGTTTTTTTTCTTCAAATTAAGGTACAGACTATTACAGCAGTCCAAACGCGACAGAATAAGGGCTGAGACTGCTAACCGGAAACCATCCGTGGGAAGAAATATTTTTACTTTCCTCAATATCCTAAGGATATGGAAACACGATGAAACCACTCCACAGACCTGTTCCCCAAGATACAATTTCTGGTCCATAATAACGCCCAATTTTATAATATAATATTTGTTTTTATCACAAACAAATGACCCAGTTACTTACGGGTAATCTTCATAACACAGAGTCCAGGTCTTATAGTCATAGTCCTCAATGGTGGACTTCTCATCCTTTAACACGAATGCTGCAAGCAAAACCAAAAAGTCTACACACACTACGACCACCCCTTATTTTCTGGTGTCGTTGGATAACCGCAGGTGAGACAGCATTAACTCCTAAAAATAACCAAGCATAATCATTTTTTCTTTGAATCCCATTCCTCCAGAAGGATGAGAAGGACACTAGGACTGTGACGGGGAAGACCTGGAGTTGGAGTAATGAAGATTACTGATAAGTAACCGGGTCATTACCTCCTCAGCCGTCTTTCTCTTCCCAGTCCTCAATATTGGTGTCGGAGAATATATCCAAGAAGACATTAAAACAGTAAAATACAAACAAAATGATAGCTTAAATTCTGTGCAAAAGAAATGGTACAGAGTTCCTCTAAAGAAGATAAGAAAGATTACTGTCAAGTGTGTAGGGTTCCATGCGGACCCCACTGGTTGTGCTGTAGGGGGGGAAATTTCCCTTGTCGGAACTAGGGCTCTCACACACCCAGCAAGGTAGGTGTCAAGCTTCATCATTTGAGCCAGCCCCTTGTCAGGTCGGAGCTGCAATACCCGACGGGCACCCAAAACTGGGGCTCTTTAGCGGGGATCTTTTGTTCCTGCCGGTGGGTGCAGTGGGGGTGAGGGTCCTAGTGTGTGTAAATGTGAGTGTAGGTGAAGTGAATATAAAATAGGTCAGTTAGTCCAGAAATGTACTTTTTATTATGGTGGCAAACAGCCTAATTAAAACAAAAGAGGTTGAGGTGGGTACTGAAGCTAGAAATGATGAATCTAGTTGTGTATACCTTACTCTCAAAAGGATCTACATGTTTCGTGCCATTGTAGCCATAGCGGTCAGGGCACTTCCTCAGGATCAGTGATGATACTATCTACACTAGGTGGATATGCGAGAATTCTACATACCACTCAGGCTTGGTTAGGTAACCTGAAACGAGAAATGGGGAGTAGAAATAAGAAATACGTGAAGGTGCACTCACATTGTAAACAGATCTTATCTTCATTAAAATATATATTAAAGAAAATGTGCCCAAGAGACAGGTGTAACTATGAAGACCATGTAATAAAACCGAGGTAAAAACATCATATCCTCCTGAATATCAGTGAGTATATTGATACCAAAGTTATCTACTAGCGGTATTAAAAAATGGCGGTTTGGACAAGACAAGGAATTGAAGAGAAGAAACTCACCTAAACTAATAGCAAGGCAAGCTTGCAACAGTTTCCGGCGGGTGTAAGGACTCCAATTTGGGTCCTAGAATGGTAAAAATGGGAAGTATCTATAGAAAGAGAGCTGCGATACAGTGGGACTCGTAGCAGTCGATGGACCAATCTAGGGAGCGTCGAAGAAAGGTCACAGACATGATGGCCTGACCAATTGGGGCTCATTGTGCAGCCATGACCAGCCAGAATCCAAACAGGGGCGGACAGTAGCAGGGCGCAGCGGAGGTATCGGGAAAAAACCCAAAAGCCACCGCAGCGCCAAACACAAAGCCAGCCGCTCCGGGTCCCAGAAGCGATCACAGAATGCAGCACCAAGTCGGACCGGCTAGAACAAGGGAGTTCAGTCGATCTAAACATAAAACACTAACCCCGAAAAGGTAGCCAATGTAGACCGCGCCTCGTGGGTGAAAAAATCAGAGGTACTCACCAGAGTAGATGAACGCTTGAGGTCAAAGACCTACCCTGCCGCAGGAACCGGGATGGTATCTGGTTACCGGCGGCCAGTGTTTAAAAGCACATCACGGACATGACGTAAGGGCGGTCATGTTGTTCTAGAAGATCCCAAAAAACGGGATATGGACCAGAGTATACCTGGGGTATCATGTCAGGTTAGAAAGAATCACACAAATTACAGGAGAGGTTGCGATCCCGCCATAATGTGAGGTTGCGATCAAGCTATAGTATTTCGCTGGGACACTGATCGGTAAACACACTATGTGAGTGCACCCCACGGAATGTCATCGTTGAGACCGGTAACATGTGTGGACAGTCTAAGAACCCATCTCTGCAGAAGCCTGAACAGTGCGTTTTTAGAGATCTGTGGATGGGCCTCCACTACTACCCAACGCAGAGAATCTGCAGAGTGTTTTGTCTCTCTGAAGTCTGTATAAAGTTTGGTGGTAGCCCTCTGACACCGTATATTACTCCTGTGTTCAGTTATCCTGGTCTTAACAGTGCGCATGGTCATCCCTACAAACTGTAAGCTGCAAGGGCAGGTAATCATGTAGATGCATTGTTTAGTGTTGCAGTTCGTGTGCTTGGTCAACACCCATTTGAACTTGGTCTGGAAAGTTATGTCCCTGGATGTGGTGGTAAGTGGACAGACCACACATGATCCACAGGCATAATGTCCAGTGATCGAGGGGAGACCCCACAAAGTTCATTGTGTAGTAGCTGTGCTTTTTCTTGGTCTTGTGTGAACCAGAACATCCTTCAGGTTTTGTGTTCTTTTATATGCAAACCTGGGTTTCGGTATGTGTAAGTTACCGGTGTCTAAAATACTCCAATGTCCAATGCAGGTAAGCAGGTCAGAGGTTGGTTTAGTATGTGTCTCAAGTAGTGTCTCTCGTGGATTATTCCTTGCTCTTTTCATGGAGTCTCGGACTTGTTTTTCAGGATATCCCTTGGCCTTCAGATTTGATGCTAGAATGTTAGCCTCTGTTCTATAGTCAGAAACCGATGTACAATTACGCCTGATGTGCAAAAATAGACCAAAGGGTAAGTTGTCCCTTAACGCTTTGGGGTGGTGGCTATTATATAGCAGAAGGCTATTGCGATCGGTGGGCTTCTTGTACAGGGTTGTACTTAAAGTACCCTCAAATAATGTGATAGTCAGATCTAGAAATGGAATGGTGTGTTCTGATATGCTGTGTGAAAACCTGAGGTAATCATTCTGCTCATTTATCCATCTAATGAATTCATCACAGGTGGTGCGCGTCCCTTGCCAGAAAATCAGGATATCGTCAATAAAACGTTTCCATAGCTTGAGGTTTTTATGATTAGGATTAGTGGTGTTATGAATCACATCCTTCTCAAAAGCTGCCATATAGAGGCACGCTACACTTGCCCAGGGTAGTCACCCAGAGCCGTGGGCTAACCACTCTACAGGATTAATGGATGGAGGCTGAATTTTCAGAGGGCAGGCAGTAAGCATATTCCTTTCTGAGCCTGGCTTCATGTGGAGGCGGAGCCAAGTTGTTGTTACCTCCGGTTACTTACATGCCACTGGTTTGCAGAGACTGCAGCAGGGGCATCACGAGGCCTGGGCCCACGGCCGGACTGGGAACAGCATCCAGCCGTGATAGATTGCTGCTCGACCAACCCCATGAGCTGGGGGAGGGGGTGTTGCTTGTGAGAAGAACTGCGCCCGCTTTGGTTACAGGGGGCCGATATTTCAGCAGTGCTGCAAAAGCGGCCCCCAGTAGCAAAACCGTCCCCCCAAGGGTCCAAAACCGACCCCCACCTCTCTGTCGCACCGAGGAAACGCCCAATGCCCGCTACAGCAAGTCCGGCCCTGAGGTCAGCAGCTGATATTTCACAGGAATTTCACAATTTATAAGAGAACAAGCAAAAAAAGCTTTTTTGTGTGAATATCACTGTAGGCCGTGATGTATTGTATCTAATTCAATGCATATCAACATAGTGAGTTTATATTTAACGTGAATTATCACCACATAGAACAGAACATTCGTAAACATGACAAAGACCTCAAAATGAAAATAAAATAATTATAAAATAAGTGTCTGGCATTGGTCGACTTGCCATAAGTCAGAAGAGGCCCCTTTTTTCCATAAATGGGCCATTTCTGGCTTGCGCCAGCTATTTCCAAAAGTAAGCATAGCTGCCAATGTCTCAGATTGCATATGTGTGACATTTTTCTTTTTTCAGTGTACTTCTCAGTGACATTCAACGACTATGAGTGACACTTTTTTCGTGAGCAAAATCAAGCAGGGAAACATAAATATCAAAAATTACACCAATTTGAGCAACCAGAAACTCGCATTTTACTGTACCACCTGGTAGAAAATTAAGAAAAAGATCACAGAACGCAGGTATTTTCTCCCTCATTAGTTCATACTACAAACAGAAGGAATGATGAACGCACTTAAACGTGATTTAGAGCTGCACATGATGATCTCTGACTGTTACGTAAAATAAATAAAAACACAAAAGTTATGTCATACATATGGCTTTATGTGGACATGAACAAATGTTACTAGCCAGTATCTCTTTTGCATGCTTGTAATCTTACCTCGAATAGTGCGGACCTCACTGACCTGAGAGGCGCAAGCGGCTGCATTCTGGCTCTGGGTGACGTAGACAGAAATAATACTGTACATACAGCATTTCAGTGGTGATCATGATTCTCCGACTCTGGCAGCATTCAGAATCAAGCCGGAAGCCGCAAAAAGGAAAGGTCACTGTCCTGCCGGTGGCGGCTGGCTAGCACTGAAGGAATTACAGGCCACGAGACAAACAAGCTGCGGTGGCGGGGTCTCAGCAGCTAATGAATGCAGTCAGGGTCGCCTAACATGCCCTTTCAGGGAGGTTTCTGGCACATACCCTCAGCCCATGTACTGACAGAGTAATAAATGCCACAGAAGTGCAGCGGAGTTAGTGGCACAGGCAGGTTGTGAAGCCCTCCTTCTTGGGACCGTGGGTGTGATGAGAGATCAGGTCTCGGCTCCATTGATTTAATCCCTAGGCCATTCTTTTTGTGAGGAAGCGCTAAGTGGCGAGTCGGGTTGCAGCTGAGAGCTCCCTCAGTTGCTAAATAACTTTAAAGAGCTGGTCTGGCTATACACAAAGCCAGTGCTTTAAATGGGCCGGTACTCACCGGTATTGAGTACCGGCACTTCTTAAATTTACCGAGCCGAGTACCGGCACTTCTCCACTGTCAAGGAGAGTACCGGTACTCAGGGTCGGATTAATAAGGTGGGCACTGGACTGGCTCTCGATGACCAGCTGCATGCCATTTGTTTAGCAGCATGTTGGACGTTGCCGTATGCATTATTCGGCTGTGGGAAGCAGCGTGATGGGACCTGACAGCCTATTGCAGGCCTGCTGCAGGGGCAAGAGGGCATCTGCTCACTTCCTACCCAGATGGAGCCTCTCCTTGTCCTCATCACCTGGCTGCCTGGCATGATGCTGGATCCGTGGAGGAACGCAGGCACAAAGGGCCATTTTCACCCCTTGGCCTCCCACTGAGTCTGACTGTCTTTCGCATGACTCACTTGTCCCGGCGATTCCAACCCACCTTGAGTCCATGATGGGTGAGGATGTGGTGGTGAGAAGATGGCTTAAGTAGCTTCCTGGGTCCCAGGTGAGGTGGGGGAAGTCAACTGACCTTACCATTGGAGGCCAGTATTGTTCTTCCCCTGATCTCTACCCTGCTGGACTCTGCACATACTTGGGAACCTGCGGTGTTCACTGCCTGCCATTGCAAGCTCTCTGGCAGAGGGTGGGGGGGCTCCTGTCGAGGGTAGAGGAGGGGAAATAGGGGTGAGTGAAGGTGAAGAGTGAGGGGGAGGAGCAGAGAGTTTAAAGTACGAAAAGGTAGAGAGGCTGCAGGGGTAAGCGCAGACAGAGATATGGAAGACATCTAGACGGTTATGGAAAGAGGCAGAGAGGGCAGATTATAAATAGAAAGAGTAATGAGTGAGAGTGATAGGATACAATTGGGGTACCAAGCGTGGGACAGAATTAGCTACAATTGGGAGAGAGGTGAGTGCGGGAGGGATCTCGAGCTTAGAAATGTGAAAACAGAGTGTGTGTTTGAGAGCAACTGAATCAGGAGGTATTTGAAAAGAAATGCGTGGAATGCTTGTTTGTGTCTGTGCACCCTTGAATATTTAAATATTGTGCCAAATGCAACCAAGTAGGAACATTAGAAATATTATGATATTAAGAAGCTGCAAATATTACAAAACAAGAAAACATGAACATTTGGTATTTCACCTACATTTTGTATAACGAGTTAACACATTTTGTTTGGATTGATACATTTCTCACATGTTTTGTTCTGTCCTGCAACAGGTGTAAGTGCCAGAGTCTCTCTCGTCCTAGAGCACATTGATTATTAGCCTGAAAGTGCTAAAAGTACTGTTGGTGGCTTGGCTCATTCAGGGTTTTAGTTGTTAATCTGCACAATGGAAAGTTTGAGACCACTATCTGGGACAATGCAAGGACAACATGAATACTCAATAGAAGTGTTTTTGTATCATGTCTAACTCCGCCTCTAACCCCGCCCACTAGCCACGCCCCTAGCTCAATTTAATGAGTACCTGCACTTATTTTTTCCCATTTAAAGCACTGCACAAAGCTGAGCACAGCACCAGCAGTGACAATGTACAATCACAGTATGCATTTAAACACCTCTCATTTTTATCGATTATGTATTAATTTTGTTCCCCTATAGTGGTCTGTCACATGCCAAGCTGTGGATTGGATATTGCACTAAACATGTGGAGGAGAAACAAAGACAGCTGTACTAGTACTCTACCGCCACACTGCTGTACCCGGCGGTCGCGGTTACTACCCGCCAGAGGCGCAACTAGAGCCAAATTTCAGGGGGGTGGCTAAGAAAAAATTTCGGGGGGGGGGGCTGAATCTTTAAGCAATAGGAAGAGTGGAGCTGCAGGGGCTCTTCGAAGGGGTGAAACAACAGAAAGGCCTCATTAACATGCAAATGGTCTTTTAAAGACCAGTGAAGTACTCGGATGAGTTTTTGTGTGTGCCCGGGAAGCTGTCTCATCCCGGGCTGCCACATACGACGGGGGGGCTGAAGCCCTTTGAGTTCAATGGGTGTTGCGCGCCTGCTACCCGCATAGTTTCACTAGTTCAGTGCGCGCAGGTGGACTACAGGCGCTACAATGCATGATAATGCATTTAAATACGGTGATGCAGATCACCACCTTAAAACACGTTATTTTAATGGTGATTTGATGTACTTGGCAGGGTAAGGCACACACACAATACATGCCGGCATACCCGATCACGCCGGGAGACTCCCGGTGGGGGGGGATCAAGAGAGGCAATCTGGCCAGACAGCCCACACTAATTGATTACAGACACATGAGTGCAAAAGGCTGCTTTATTGAGATCAGTGCACATCACAGGTATACTTTAAAAAAACAAACCATGCAGCGGCATTCTACGAACCCCTGGTGTGCTGGAGTGGTTGCCTGCTTGTGCCCCGGGGGACCGCAGAGTGTACACTTGGGCCCCAGGGGCACTGTAAAGTGCACGCTACTTAGAGCGATGTCGAAGACAGAGTTGCGCTGGAAATGCCAAGGCACGGGGAACAGCTGTGCGTACGGACTGCGTGTGTGGTGGAGCTCGTTTCCAAGCCAATACTTCAGGAGAGTCAACTTTTCAAACAAGCATTGGCAATGCAATAGGACTCGAATTTAGCGAGACCTATTGCATCGCAAATAGCGATTCCTGCGGCCGACGAGGCACCAGGGGGGGGGGGGGCTGCGGCAATAAGGCATCGGACTTTGGGGGGGGATACGGAAAGGAAGTAGTCTGTGCTGTGAAGGGGCCAGTTGCTGTGGAAGGACACACATGACTGACATGGCTGTCATGGGGAGTGACTAACAAGCTTAAAACCAATCGGGAGGCAGCATTTATAACCTAAGCCAATGAAGAAGCTGGGCCAGAGAGTGGGCGGAGCTTCCACGAAGCTTCCACACTATAGTGTATACTGCATGCCTCGCAAAGCGATGGCAGCGTATTTACGCTGCATCTCTAAGCAAGACCTAAAAAGTACATTTCTGGACTAACTGACCTATTTTATATTCACTTCACCTACACTCACATCTACACACGCTAGGACCCTTACTCGCACTGCACCCACCGGCAGGAACAGAAGATCCCCGCTAAAGAGCCCCAATTGTGGGTGCCCGTCAGGTATTGCAGCGCCGACCTGACGAGGGGCAGGCTCAAATGATGAAGCATGACACCTAGCTTGCTGGGTGTGTGAGAGCCCTAGTTCCGACAAGGGAAATTTCCCCCCCTACAGCACAACCAGTGGGGTCCGCATGGAACCCTACACACTTGACAGTAATCTTTCTTATCTTCTTTAGAGGAACTCTGTACCATTTCTTGTGCACAGCCTTGACGGGGTATGTACATTGAACCTCATTAATCTTACCCCTCTGTCCCTACGTTGTTTGATAAGCTTAAGTTCTGTGACATCCAGTGAATGAAGTTTCAATATGTTGTGGATCTACATGGATTCTACAGACTCCAATGCCCCAGCCCCAGTGTCGGAGGAGGAATACACCTTCCTTATTAGTACATGAATGTGTGTGCTGTAGGCCATGTGGCTGCTGCAGAAATGACCTTCATTGATGTTACTTTGAAAAACGCCTGTGACATTGGTACCCCTCTCGTGGATCTTCCTTGCACAGCCCCTGACAGAACTCGTCCTTCTGACTAGTAAGGAATGAGAATCGTTAACTTTGACCATCTACTCAAAGTAATGGTAGAACTGGCAGGCAGACCTGACAAATTACTTGCTTCAGTAATACCGTCAGATCTTTCAATTAATCTCTTTCACTGAGGGGAACCGTTCTAACTATATGCTTGACAGGAATGGCTCCTGACTGAAGTTCAATGTCATGAAGACCCTTTTGACACATCCTACTTTTAGTTGAAAAACTTCACTGTACTTTTTTAAAATGAATTTTATATCTTTTTTAACCTTACCATCTTTAATGTCAATAGCGGCAACAGGACTGTCTCCTAAAGAAATGGGATTAGTTAAGCCAGGCTTTACAATCATGCCAAACCTTCCTAAATCATGCTAACCTACAATATCCTACCTCTTATGGATACATATAAGTTTGTCAGAATGGTATGTCTCATAAATCCTAAAGTGTTTTTGTAAAAAACCTTGCATATCATTACCTTGACCTCTAAGTGTTTTTAGATGAACATCCATTTCAACTAAAGTTTTGTTACACTTCCTTCCGAATTGGTGGTATTAGATAGTACAGCGATGAGAACCAGTGTCTACCAAGATTTCAAGACCAATGTCACCTATACGAACTAAACAAGTGGTGCTTGAAACGCAAAGAGCCTGAATCATAAACAATCCTTTCAACTGTTAACACTAAATTGCTGACAAAATCCTCTTCCAATTCTTCTACAGAATTCCCTCTGTGAGTCACTGCTTTCGTTGACCCTGCATACAGTCCAAAAATATCCAATCAATTTTCATTTCAGTCATCTCCTGACCACTACTGGGCAATTACCACCCTTCCTCAAATGCTATTTTGTACCACATTAGTAACACGTGAGTTTCCTTTGTTGTGAATTTAAGGGCAATATTCTCAAAGAGCTATCGCCGAGTTAACGGCACTTTATCGCAGCCAAAGTTGCGATAAACGTTTCACCCCATTCACAAGCTGGTGCTGACAGCCCATAACACCAGTTTAACCGTGATAGGAGTCACAAAAAACATCGCCACAGATGATCCCGGCAACTATCGCTAATAAGATGCAGTGTAGGCGTTCCCGTGACCAAGGCCGTGACAACACCACTCCGCAACATTCTCAACAACCAGACAGATCGGCGATAAGATCACAAGACAGGCGATAAGGCGCGTTAGCAGCAGGAAACTAACACCTGCTCTGACCTGCTGCAAATTCGGACGGCAGCCTGTACCAGAAAAGGGAGCACAGCCCAGACCCACACCTGAAGAACAGCAGATGACATGGAGCCACTGAACATGCATGTCAGACACCCAAGAGGGCCACAACACCCACCGCCACCACCCCCAGGACCACCCTCACTCTCCTGGACACACACCGCCCCCCCGGACCAACACTGAGGCAGCGCAGACAAAGACAGCTACCCTCCCAAAATGCACCAACCACACAGACCCAAGACCGGAGAATGTCATTGCCCACTACATGCCCAAAGGGACAACCATCCTCCGCATCCTGACCCCCATTGCCCACAGGCTGACAGTACCAACACAGCGGACAACCAACATCCCACCTCAGACAAAGCTGATGGCTGTGCTGCACCTGTTGGCCTCTGGTACCCTCCAACCAACATCCACCTGAGACGAAGGAGTCACACAGCCAGGCCAATCCAAGTCCCTCACAACGGTCATAGATGACACCATCAGCTTGGTACCCCACCATCTATACTTCCCACACACTGTGCAGGAACATCCGGAGACCAAGCAAGGCGTGTACGCCACAGCTGGCTTCTAGCACATGTCAGGGGCAATTGACTGCACATATGTCCTACTAGTGGCCCCTGGCAACACTGCACACAAGAAGCGCAACAGAAAGCACACATATCCCACCAATGTCCAGACAATAGTCGACCACCTGGGAGTCTCCGCCAATGCTGCCGCAAACCACCCAGGCGGTGTGCATGATTCCTACACCTTCTGATAGTCCATCATCAAACTGCGCCACCAGGATGGCAGCCACGGAAATGCACTGCACGTTGGCCAATACCAAATGCACACACCACACACCTCAACTCCACATTCATGCAACTCACAATACTGGGAATGCACATGTCACAAGCGCACATACATCATGCACACCCACCAGAAACCACAGCACAACTCACTGTGGGAACCTGGGCCAGCCATGTACATGAGCCATCAACGGCATGGCACCTCGGCCACACAATAGCAGAATGTCAGAAGAGGTGGGGAACAGGCATGTGCAAAGGAGGCAACCGACCCATGAATGAGAATGTACACAATGCCAAGTGTGGCATGGATGTGATGGCCAGACTGCAGTATGCAGACCTCACACATATCCATGTTGACACACACCGCTGGTGTCTGGAGTGCAGTGGACAGTGGACACAACCATGTCACCCCAGACAGTGGGGAAGATCGCGGAAATGTAG
Organism: Triturus cristatus; assembly: GCF_964204655.1. Classification (NCBI taxonomy): domain Eukaryota; kingdom Metazoa; phylum Chordata; class Amphibia; order Caudata; family Salamandridae; genus Triturus; species Triturus cristatus. The sequence continues at coordinate 1,026,276,211 of NC_140588.1, read as the reverse complement.
CTTATGTCCCCCCGTAAGCATGAGAGGAGTGGGCTGGCCCGGCGTACGGCAGGCCAGCGTAGGGGTGTGAATAAAAGGCACATAACTCCTGCGTGGTCCTCTCTTGGAATGCCCAATGTCTCTGCCAGGGCCGCGAGCGGAGTCGCCAGCGATCCTGTGCACCTGCAGCACCCCGGGACGCTTGTCCCCGAACCAGTCTTGCCTGCCCCTGCTCACCCAGGCTTCGATGCCCACCTGCAGACACCGGCGTGTGTCAAAGAGGGCCCACCACGTGCCGGTGTAATCTCCAAGCCTGAGGCCTGTGACCGTGGCAGCCACCTCAGACAATCACGGTCTCCGCAACACAGGCCCACAGTACTCCTTACTCGTTGACGTACTCCACCGGCATGCACAGAAGACAAGTAGGTTACACATTTGGAACTGAGTCTTGATTACACCATGGCATTGAACATTATTTAAGGCAGAGTTTATGTCACTATACTCCCTACAATGTGGTGGCACCAAGTCTGTGCATAGCATTACAACCAAAGGTGTCTGTGGGCCCACGCGGACTACTGCCCTCGGCCTACGCTGCGCACGAGTAGGTCACAGATTTGGAACTGAACATCTATTTTCCAAAGGCAGAATACATATCATTGCACGCAAGGAGAGGTGTAAGAGGATGACATGTTGCAGTCTGGAGGGAATAGGATCATCGTTACCGAGGTGATCAAACACTACCAACAACTGCCCTGGTGTCACTAACTTTGTGCATCGCGAGCCAATGACACGTGCCTGTGGGCCACTGCTGACCGCTGCCTCCCGCCTACACTGCGGTCCAGTAGGTCACAGACTCTTGATTTAACGATGGCGGAGTTCATATCAGTGTACCGGCATCATCGCAGACTGCACCCCCTTCCAGCCCCGGTGCCACTAAGTCTGTTCCCCGACATTCATGGACACTCTCTGGTCGTATATTGGTGCAGTCTGAGTCTATGGACTAGGGGGTCGTTTTCATCCTCATGTGGCTGTCACCGAATTGGTGGTGGCAGTGAGGCTGTCGCTTTCCACTCCTCCATTTGCTGCTTCAGGATAACATCAGACCTCTGCATCATGCCCTGGACTGTCCCCTGCACCCCTCAGCCACATTCACCTAGGACATCAATGAGGACCCACGCAGTCCACGTGGCCCTACCTCAGTGCACCACAAGTCACCATCCCATGGTGGTGTGCCTGTGCCGACTGCAGTGCATCCAGGGCCACTAACTGTGCAGCTCACGTCAGGGACCCTGTCTGAATGAATATTGGATGACCTCTGTGACGGTGGTCTTGGGATCGCCATGTGCCCCTGCACTGTCCGCTGCCTGCAGCCTCAAATGCGGACCACCAGGGCTCACACATCAAATCGGGTCATGACCAGCCTGGACGTTGCATCACCGCAGGAGGCACACGCCACCATCGCAAGGGCCAACTCCATCCACCATCTGCCAGAGTCAAAACAGTGGTACTGGCAGACTGACGGAGTTGCTCAGGCCTGTCGTGGATGCCGTCATCTGACTGATCCCATGCACAGCACTCCAGTTACCACTGACTCAATGCACCGCAACCCATGGACCATTACTGATTGAGTTTTGTGCTGTGGAGAGGTTGCACAGCAATGTCACCTCAGGCAGAGTGAGAGACCTGGGACATTGATGAGGAAGTTGATGCAGGTGTAACACACCCCACTGCATCTGCATCAGGACTAACCCGAAGGGACACAATCCTAGCAATTTCTTCACATGAGAGCGCTCATCTCTAGTGCCCCAACCTCAGTGCACTGCAACTCACAGACACTTCTGTTTGAATGTTGGGTGACCGCAGTCCTTGCTCCGGCTCCCTCCATGTTGCTCAGCAGTTGACTCTGTTATGCAGGTGTTTCCTGTTTGCATTGCACTGGTGTCCACTGTTTACGTTGTTGCCAGCACCAAGCACAATGTGTGGGCTGGCTTCTACTCACCCCACACACATCCAGCACAGGCGTTTCTGTACATGTGGCCCTGCCAATAAAGGGGCTGGGCGCACGTGCCCCTAGCCAGTTCAACATGATATATGCGTGTGTCCCTGTGGTTTTGTTGTATGCATGAGGACCCTGGGCCCTACGACATTACATTGAGCTGTGTACAGCGGACGAGACAAGTCACCGCAGGCAGCGTATAAGACCTTGGACATGCAGCCTTGTCGTCAGCCACTCAATGCATAGGAGGAGTGGACTTGGCCGTCGTACGGATGTGCAGCGTCGGGGAGTAAATTAACCCTGGGCGTAGTTCGTGGAGTCGCGCTTCGCGAAGCTTCGCGAAGATGTCATTGCACTACGCGACCTTCGCGAAGCTTCGCGAGCTTGCGTAGTTGCTTGTGGCAACCTGTTCGCGATGGCTTTTTCTTGTTCGCGAGCGCGGTAAGCATGTTCGGGGAACTGTTTGCATGCTCGGGGGATATATCTCGCGATCTTACCCATGCGGTCGCCAATGGGCGCGGCCATCTTGTTTTTCTATAGTCCCGCCCGCTCGCGATGCCTTATTTCCTGTTCCGGGTCGCAGATAGCGTGTTCGCGATGTGCATTGACGTGTTCGGGAGCGCATTTTACTTGTTCGCGATAAATAGTACATGTTCGCGAGAAATATCGCGCGAACTTACCCACGCGGTCGCGAATGGGCGCGGCCATCTTGTTTTTCACTCTATGCCATGTTTCTGGGCCTACTTTTGTATCCTCCATTTATCATAGCAATCCTTAGTCTTTAAAGCCTTTTTCCTGACTTTTTTTAGTTATTATCTATCTCTCTGTTTGCCTCAGTTTATATTTTGCATTTTATTTCTACTTTTACTGTGTTTTTGTTACTTTTATAAAGTTCTTTCTATCTTCTTCCCCCTAACTTTTTTTCACCTTCGGACTTTTCTTTTCCGCCTCCCACCCACCCCAGAACCATGGCCAAGGGCACACAAAGTCCCAAGGGCAAGGGACCTGCAGGCGCAGAGAAGCGCCGCCTGCCTTGCGGCAGAATGCGTCCTGCAGGGGTGCAGGCCCGGCAACTGTTTGGGGAGGAGGAGGTGGCGGCTCTTGTTTTCTTCATCCAGCGCCTCCTCCCCTTGACCTTGGCAGCAGGCGGCAGGCCCGGCTCCGGGTACGCTACCCAGGAGCGGCACCGTCGGTGGGCGAAGGTGCGCCGGGCCGTGTTCCGGTGCACTGGGATCCGGCGCACCCACAACCAGCTAGCTCACCGGTGGTCCGACATCCTGGACCGGGAGCAGGACCTGTTGGACCTGCTAGGTGTCGAGGTCATCGGGCTTGGTGAGTAACTGATTGTGTATATTAAATTAGATGAACAACAAGATTACTGCTGCGTGCCAAGCGTTGCTGGTAAATTACGTTCCAAAAAGCAAAATGTTCTTTGATTTAAGGACCCAGGTGCACGGAGGTACTCTTACTTGTTTGCAACGTAGTTTGCGCTAGCTTTTGCTGATGCTGATTATGTAAGAGGTTACTTTACAGAACTGAAGTTAGGTAATGCGATTTGCTAGAGAGACTCTAGTCCTTCCATTGTCCTACTGTGAAATAGTGGTGGATGGATATTGGATACTAGGTTTAGTTTGTTAGTAGTAGTTACTAATTGTTTTATGCGGTCTGCGTGACGCATCCTCTGTCACTGAGTGCTGCTTACCCCAGTCCTCCGTCGAACCTTTTGTACTTTGTTTAGTGAGTGGTAGGCTTAGCATGGTCAGTCAGTAGCAGAACTAGATCAGCATTATGCAACCAACCCACAATTTGTTGTATGTATGCACTAATGTATGCAACTATGCATGTGTCCTCCATCTCATCATCTATGCATTTGATGGCTGAAAAAAATTGAAGTGCAGACTTAGTGAACAATTGGCCCGTCTGGAATAGGTGGTGTAGGTCAGGTGGTACTTACTAGGCTTTGTTAGTATTTGGAATCAGAATGATCAAGGAACACTGGAGTGTTCATAAATAAGTAGACGATCCGTAAATGCACTAGGAAGCAGCCAGTAGTCGATCCATCTGATTAGATAGGTCAATTTTATTGCACTTGTTGTTTCCTAAAATGTTCTTTGACTTATTGTTTTTCCAAATGATTTATTATTTTTCTCACAGCACTCCTTAATGTTGGTCTCTTTCTTTATTATATTTTACATGATCATCAGCACCACCCAGGGGCAAGAAGACGGGGTCGGAGTCGGCGGGGGAACCCCAGGACCTCTCCTCTACTGAGGCTACTGCAGCTGGCCCCAGTAAGTCCTCCATTGGTTAGATTGACATTTATATTTCCCTAAATGTTATGTTACTGCATCTTTTTTTTCCCAAACTCTAAATTATGGTTCCACTTTCTGAATCTCTTTTTTACAAAAGCTTACTTCTTTGACCTTGACTATCTGTTTACTAATTCTGTTTATCCCTGCCTCGAAGTTGCTTCTAACTCCCTCTGCTATGACTCTCTGTGCTACTAATACTACTACTACTATTACTATTATTACTCTGTGTGTAGCTAAGCTTGCACAGTTGCCCACTCTTTAATAGAAGGTTTTCTTTGCAACAATAAAACTCTGATTGACCAATAGCTCTAGCCACTGGGTCCTGTCCTTTGGGTTGTCCTCTTCAAGTCTTCTCAATGTTGAGGCTTTGACAATTACCACAAACAAAATGCCCAACCAGATATTTGACTAGTATTTTTGATCGGATAGTACATGATACTACTATTGTCTAGGATTCTGCAGAGCCACATACAGAACTATGCACAACAAAATAGGATGGTGCTGATGGGAGGTTGGATCTTACTGATCACACCTCAGTCCGAAGAACCCAGGATCCCCTAACAGACTAGCTATAGTGTCTCACATTAGGGTCCCACTCCCGACCCCCCCACGAAGACGATACACAATGTTGATGATGACTGAGACAGAGACAACCCAGAACATAATAACAAACACCATTTTGCTCACACACTTGTGTAAGTCCACTCCACCACACCAAATACCACAGAGTCTATGTGTAAGTTCAAAAGGTTTATTTGAAACAAGTATCAAACTCTGTACATCGTTAATATGAAATTTAATTTACGACAGCCATAGTCAATAAGCCAGCAAAAAGCCTAACATTAAAACAGTAAACATTTACAAGTGCATGATTGACAACAAGAACAAGAGCCAAGATCTTTATAATTCTGGAAGATCCCTCACCGTAGAACGTAGAAATACTGGTTACATCATCTTGCATCCACTATGCTCTGTAAATCTCTGGTTTGTAGAAGGGAATCTTCCGCCTATGATATATGAGAAAAACGCTGCGAGTTAGCCGTTAGATAGTATACTGGTGAATGATGCTAGCATTTTGCAGTCATGCCAAAAAGTGTAACATGTATGTGTGATGGCTAAGCAATATAAACTAAACAAAGTCAATATGTTGTTTTTTTTTCGACCTCTTCACTTGTACGCAACAGTCAAGCGGCCTTAAAGGCATCTACTGCACATGTCAATAAGCTGGCAGGTATAATATGCACCAAAAGAGTAGTAGTCGACATGATGAATCTAAAAGGGTTATTTATGGCTCAGGCTAACTTTCAAAAGAGTAGAGTAGGACTAGATGACCCTAGGAAGTGGAACCATATCCTACTAGTGTCTGTCTACTGACTGTACTTACTGTCTAGTGCTGATGTATGTTGCATCGCATTAACTTTTTTTTCAATGTTCCAAGTGAACACTTAAAATAGGGGGAGGTTTACAGGCATCTAAAAAATTTGTGATGCTTTTTTCTAGGCACACTACCATCCACCAGTGCCGTCGGGGCCAGCGATGCGGCCATTCCGGAGGGGGCAGGCGAACTGGCGGCACCTGCAGGAGATACAGGGCCCAGGGGGGATCCAGCAGCAGTGGCTGGCGGCGGTAAGTTATATTCATTACTTCTTGACATTACAGCTAGATGGAACTGTGTTCACTATTTCACTGTACTGTGCGACTTTATACAACGGTTGAAGAAGACACCCTTTACGTAGCATTACCAGCGTGAGTAGAGTAACCAATGGCCTCTTCTATTTGACTCCAAAATCAGCTGTGAATGTTTTATGGAGAAGACAAACTCAGATCAGATGACCTTCATGGATGTGTTGAACATAGAGGGAAAGCACTAAGGGTGGAAGGACGGGCGAGATAAACAATATGACTGACCGGCAGAGAAGGATATGTTGTTGGAAGCATGTATAGGAGTCTGATAGTAATAAGATCAGATGCATGGGTTGTTGAAGGATGGGTGGAAGGTGAAAGAATGCCTGCCTGGGTGGGCGACACAGTATGGGTGGATAGTACTAGATAGCAAGAATCAGCGGTGTTTTTGGTTCAAACTCAAGGCCAAGGCAAGGAAGGAAGGAGCAGAAGCATGGGTGTTTGTTGGTGAAACCAACTAAGGTTTGTTACGAGATATATACAAAAGGATAGACGTTTACTTTAATGGATGTATGCCTGGATGTACTATCACCAAGAGACAGTATAGGTGGAAAGTGTCACTGGAGATTCTTACTTTGAAGAAAATGTAACAGAAACTGCGCAACAGTAGCAAAGCCTAGAGGAATCAAGGTAGTATTATGAGCATACAGTACACTTGCAGTAGTTTGCAAGCACGTCATATATTATCAAGCGGAAACCCCTTCCTCCCACTCTGGGGACCACTCCCTACCTATTATTATTAATGTATTTTCGATTGGGGCAGCCAGCCTGCAAAGGGTGGCCTATCTGTTGTTTAATGTTTATGTATATTGGTTACACAATCAATGAAAGCAAAGTACCCTCTGCAGTAGCGGTTGGTGGTGGGATTGTTGGCGGGCGGTGACATGGGGAGGGGACGGGTGGGTGGCACTGGCGAGTAAACTGTGTATTACTGTTACGGCCAAATACAGGTAATCAACATAAAAATAAATAAAACTATTTTCAAGGTGCGCACTGCACCGCCGAATGCAATGCAGTGTGTGCTACTGTGTGCAGCAATGTTTTTTTTTTTATGTATTCTTTAATTACCTGTGAATGTCCTTAATCCATCGTTTACTATCCCCACCCTGCACCTTCCCACGTCACCGACCGGCAGCACTCCCACCACCGACCGCTACCGACCTGATGTCGTATATCGTATTAGCACTAGCAGCATCTATAATATGAAAATAAGCAATGATCGTTGGATCCGATAAATAAATAATCAGCCTTTTTGTAGTACCCATGGCAGGGTGTAAGTGAAATTGTGCATGCCATTTGCCCTCATGTAACAGAGTATGACCAGTGACAACGGCCGTAAGGCGTCAGACAAAAAGATGAGCTTCCCCACCTGCAGACAGTAGTAGTAAATAAAACTAACGTGAGTCTGCATCATGTGGCTCATATCTGTTTCTCTTGGGTGCAAGCTTAGCTGATGGACCTGGCATGCCGCCTACAACAAGGTTATGTAATTGGGCTAAACTACAGATAAGAACAGCACGACTGGTGTACCGGAGTACATACATAGTACGATTATGTTTATAAATAATGTCTGAAACGGTCACAAATGTTAGAGTCCAAGGAAGTAGGATTAGAGATACTTACCCCAGCACCAAATCCCAAATGTTATGAACTGTGCTTGCTAGTGATACTGTGACACTATGTGTTGAATGATTTTAGTGTTCCTGTTTTGCTAAGAGTATTGGCTCCAACATGTTCTTTTTCTTTCTTGATATAGATGATACTCCTTCCACTAAACCATCAAGGAAGGAGTTGGCCGCTAGGGCCCGGCGCCGGAAACTGGAGGCCATCTGCGAGCATTATCGCCGGCTGGTGGCTCAGGAGGAGGAGGAGGAGGAGGCGGCTGCAGCTGCAGCCTCCTCCAATGCCCCGGGCCCCAGTCAGGCCCGGCCTCCACTTTCACGGCGCCGTGGTCCGGCATTCGCCCGCCGCCGCGCCTCTATTTCCAGCACTGCTGCCCCCCACCCTGGAAGCAACTTTAGGGCATTTCGCCGCCAGCTGCTCCGCCGGATGGCCCGCTGGGAGGAGAACATGGAGGAGCGGGTAAAGATCCTGGTGGACAAACATCTTAAGGCCCGCCGACAATAGAGGACCTCGTCATTTGCCCCTTTTTTAATTCCTTTTGTTGGTGGGTGGGTTTGTGGGCGTTGGGGATTTCTACGGACATTGGGACTTTGGACTTTCGTTTCGTTTCGTTGGGGTTAGGGAGGGGGGTGGGTTAGGTCAGAGCGGGAAAGTTTATTTTTGTTAGGGGACATTAAAAATATACTTACTATTTATTTATACGATGTTAATGTTTTTTGTGGTGGTTTACAGTTTTCCGAATTCAATGTAAGTTACATGGTTGTTTACTTTGTTTCCGTGCTGCTGCATGCCCACAGCCAGTGTTTGATTTAAAAGATCTGCCGATTTTGTAACACACAAACCGATAGATGCAGTACCCCTCACTGAGTTATTTTTAATTGTCATAGTACTGTCAGTCTCTCCTCCTAGTCCATACCTCCCACCAAACTTATCTTACCTGTGATTGATGATGAAGTTCGGCACACTGATGGCTGCATGGTTGGTTTCCCAAATTGACGGAGTAGATGCCATTATAGTGGTGGTAGTAGTAGACACTGGCAATAGCGTTTGAAAAAAGAAAGAGAAAGTCACTTGACTGAGACTCTGGGAGGAGGAGTGGAACAGAACACAAAGTAAACTACAGCATGGGTGGTCAAGCAGAAGAAGATCCTTGCCCTGCCTTAGTTGAAATTCAATTAGTGTTGCTTTCACCACATCTGCCCCAGCAAGCGTGTGATCAATTGGTGTACATAGTCATCACATCACACCTCAATATAAATCACACAGCCCGGGGGAAGAGGGTTAGGGATTGATGATTGGATGGGAAGTGGGGTTTTGGGAAAGGTTTGAGAAAGAAAAACAGACAATATGCATGGACACAACAAAAGTAAAACACAATCTTGTAAGACGACCATGATCCATTATCAAAGAAATCAAAGTATGAAGTGATTGAAAGCAAATGCATGCATGCTGAGGAGGATAACTTGATGGTTGATGATAATGAGTTGTACTATAACTACTATGACCCAATGAGACTGTACAGTCAGGGACGAAATTGAAATTTGCCTTGCCTGTCTGACGCCCTCAGAGCTCAGACCGAACCCAATTACATGCTGTACCGGGCTTACTTTTATTTTTCAAGCTAGCTAAGGAAACTAAAAAAAAGTTGGATCAATTAACAAACAAACCACAACACACAGTCGTAATGATTAAAGAGAAAAAAGCAAGCAAATAAATGTAAAGACGAATGATGATACTAAAGTTACTGTATTATCCTGGTCCAAATGAGGAGTTGCATCATTCTCGTCATTGTTCTTGGTCCTCCCTTCCATGGACACTCCGCACATCAATCTTGGGTATCACTGCCTGCCTGATGCGTATTGGTAAGGTACGTGTGAGTCGTTTCTCCCACTGTAGCACAGGGTAAAGGCCGGCCTGTAAGTGTAGATGGAAAAACAAACGGGGTATTGAAAAATTACAGCCTTTACAACAATAAACTCAATTACAGTGGAGTGCAAGACAACACTCTGGAGAGAACACTTTCAGACTGAGGCAGCTTGGATAGGCTACATAGTGTGTCTACTCTACAGCATTAAGGTACAACAACAACGGGACAGGATTCAGGAGCCAGCACAGCCACAGAACAGGAGAACCGCGGCACAGGCCAGGCACCCTACCCCTTACTTACATTTTGACCGAGCCAGAGAAATGTCAAATGCACTGCAGCAACCTAGAATTTTCCCAATGAAGTGACTAAATCAATGCGCCACTGTCCGTCATACCACTACACTCTACTCCAGTCCGCACCACTACACGGACATCTAGCCTAGGTCTGCTGTGGTTCTTGTTCAAACTTTTTACCTTTTATGTCAGCCCATGAAACGCCTGATGCGTATTGGTAAGGTACGTGTGAGTCGTTTCTCCCACTGTAGCACAGGGTAAAGGCCGGCCTGTAAGTGTAGATGGAAAAACAAACGGGGTATTGAAAAATTACAGCCTTTACAACAATAAACTCAATTACAGTGGAGTGCAAGACAACACTCTGGAGAGAACACTTTCAGACTGAGGCAGCTTGGATAGGCTACATAGTGTGTCTACTCTACAGCATTAAGGTACAACAACAACGGGACAGGATTCAGGAGCCAGCACAGCCACAGAACAGGAGAACCGCGGCACAGGCCAGGCACCCTACCCCTTACTTACATTTTGACCGAGCCAGAGAAATGTCAAATGCACTGCAGCAACCTAGAATTTTCCCAATGAAGTGACTAAATCAATGCGCCACTGTCCGTCATACCACTACACTCTACTCCAGTCCACACCACTACACGGACATCTAGCCTAGGTCTGCTGTGGTTCTTGTTCAAACTTTTTACCTTTTATGTCAGCCCATGAAACGCAGTTATTCCATAAATTTTCTCCAATCCAACTGACTGTGTGCAAAGATAGTATGCTCAGCATCCTCAATGATGGTGACCGTGTGGTACGTATTCTCCAACACCAACTCAGTCTGTAGTGACTGATTAAGTTTATAATATATTCCATATTACCAAATTGCAACGGATATTGGCCGGCACCTGCAGTGGTAGGAGTACAATGTGGTCATTATTAAACAACAAGGAAACATTAACTGTCACCACACCTGAGTTACTTGTACTTTGTCGATAAACTAGTATAGTTCTACTTCATGGCATGCACAATTCTTCGTAGTCAGCCAGCATCCAATGCAATGCATGCCACCATCATTCACAATAATCACTCATTACCTGTCTTGGTGTTCTCTTTGGCTGTCTGATCTGATGCCTGCCTAGCCTTCTGCCAGTCAGTGATGAGTTTCTTTCGGATTGGAAACAAAATGGAATATAGGTGGAGTCACGTTTCACTTCTTATGGAGGGACTGTTAGAGGCAACATGTATTGTACTATTCTCCATCTCCATCCAATGTCTGACTTGCTTGAAATGTACTTAGGGAGAGTAAGGAACATGGAGCAGGACCCTGAGGAGTGGAGTGGACAGTTATGCACAGACGTGCAACTCCAATAGGGAAATAAAAAGAGGAGACTGTTGATGGCTTTGTTGTGAATGTAGATTTTGAACCAGAAAAACAGATACACACAGTCACACACAAAAGGAAGGGAGAACAATTTGAAAGCCTAGTTGTCAGGGAAGAGGAGCTCGTCCTCAAACTCTGGTGGTTCGGACAGAAGTACGTCTAACAATCCACTACTTATGTCATCAAAGTCACTCTCCTCTTCCTCCTGTGATTCACGTATTTTGTACTCCGGTGGTATAAAGTGTTGATTCATTTTGATCATGGTTAACCTCTCAACACTTTTGGGCGAGAGACCGGTCCTTTTGACAGTAACAATGGCACCAGCAGCACTGAAAACACGCTCTGAAGAGACACTTGCAACAGGGCAAGCCACATACTTTATCGCCAGCCTGCTGAGCACTGGCCATTGGCTTCTTTTCCCATACCAATACACCAATGGGCTTTGCTCCATGTAGACCTCTGTTGTGTCATCTAGATAGGCCTGAACCATCCGCTCAATGTTCAGGGGTGCTCCGATTTCCTGGGCCTCTTTTGCCTTTGCATCAGTCATTGATGTGCAATACCTTTTCCGTAGAAACCAATCACCTGCCGTTTTTGTAAATGTGCCTGATGATCCTGTTGGTGCTGTTGATGTTATTGCTGCTGGCAGTGTTGACTGCTGGGAGGCAAACGCACTGCTCTTGGCTTCTGAAGTAGAACTTCGTTCTGGGTGCCCTGCAGTACTTTTTCTGCCCTGGAGGGGCGGGCCTTTAATGAAGATCCTTTCGTTTTCAAACTCAGTGGCTTCCTCAGCTATCAAAGTTTTGTACTGGGCAACATTCACTTCTGAAAAAGGAATGACTTCATTATTGCGCAGCAATAATTTGTAACGTGGATACAAAATTGAGGCAGTAATGTAATGTGGATCTGACAGAATGTTATTTTGAATCCTTGTATTGTGAGATAAGCGAGCGGATAAGGTGTCTGCCAAAGAATGTGCGTCTACTTTGTCATCCACACCTGCGTACATTTCTGCCACCTCCTTCAGCTCTTGCTCTAGCATGTACAACAATGGGATAGCTTGGCCCATAGTACAGTCCTCCCGGCTCACTTCACGGGTGAAGACCTCAAAAGGAAGTAGCATCTCTGTCAGGCTTTTGACAAGGTCCCATTGGGCCATCTCAACTCTCATGCCTTTCACTGTAGGATCCCCTGACCTTTTCATGACATAAGCATTAAGTGGTATGTACTGCTCAAACAGACGCTCAAGCATGTAATACGTTGAGTTCCAACGTGTTGGCACCTCTTGGATGAGTGCTTTGACTGGCATTTTATGCTCACGTTGAATCACCCTCAGCTCCTTACGGGCTTTAAAAGAATGGTTGAAATGTGTGCATATTCTTCTGCAGGTGGTCAGTAAGCTGCTGACTTTGCTTTCATTTTTCAGAAAGTCTTGCACAACAATGTTAATGCAGTGTGCCAAACATGGCACCCTGAAATACCCACCATCTTTCATGGCCCGAACTACATTACTGCCATTGTCCGTGGCAACAAAACCAATGGTAAGACCTCTTGGTCGCAGCCACTCAAACACCTTGCTGTTAAACTCATCCAAAATGTTAGCAGCAGTATGAGATTTCTCCATTGCAAACATGGCTACAGTTGCATGTTTGCGAGTGTCTTTAAAAATCTCAGCGGTGTCAACAACGCCGTCAGATATCTTATCTTTAACACCCGAAAAAGAGACCCAGTGTGCAGTGATGCACATGTAATCAGTGGCTTGGCAACTGGTCCACATGTCTGTTGTCAGGTGTATACTCTGAACAGCACTCTTTTTTAAGGCTTTTCCAAGCAATTCCAGCACGTCGTGATGTAGTGCTGGAACAGCAACTCTTGCAAAATAGTAGCGGCTGGGAACTTTCCATTTTGGGCAGATGGTGGTCACAAACTCAAGAAAACCCACCCCTTCAACAAAAGAAAAAGGGAGAAGGTCCAGTGCTAACATTTTTGCCAGCTTAGCATTGTACAAACGTGCTATTGGGTGATTGCGTTCGTACTGCCCCTCCGGCCTACTAAACATGCTAAGAATGGTAGGCTGCATGGTATTCCTTCCTGTGGTCGACGTCGCACTTTTTGGGCCAGCAGTACTCCTTGGTGTCTCAGGCTGGCTCTTACTCTTGTGCCAATGAGATGTGGCTGAGGATGTGGGCGTTACCACTGCAGTGCTGGGGACAGGGCTACTTTGTGTACCACTAGCACAGAGAATGTTTCCCTCTTCTTCCTGTTCCACCGTGAGCGGACTTTCTACTCGTTTATGCCCAACAGCAATGGTTCCAGTTTTGATGAGCCTAAGGTGCTCCTCCCACTGGATTGCGTGGTGTTTTTTCAGATGGGTCATTTGGCCTCCGGTACCATAGTTTGTACCAAGCTTTCCACGGCTAACACAGGAATGACAAACGGAGCATACAGCAATGTTCTCCTCCTTTGGGCTAACCGTAAAGTAGTCCCACACTGGGGAGCTTAACTTTTGTCTCCTGCTGGAGGTGCCACTCCCACTTCCAATGTCGGATGAACTGGAGGGTGTGTGTTGAATTTGACTCTGTGCAGGACCACTACCTACTTCTGCTGAGGTGGTGCTTGTTGTGCTGGATGTAGGACGCTGCCGGCCCTTTGCTAATGTAAATATGGAAGCTGGAGGTCGTGTTGGTGTTACCTGTGTTGGAGGTATGCGTGCTACATCCCTCGCATCCATTTTGGATAATGTAAAAATGTTGCTCTCCATCTCCTCAGGCCCGGGAGTGATGTTTGTGATGACTGGCTCATCATCATCATCATCATCAACCTGCTCTTCTACATCAACATCCATAAGTGTAAGGCTTTCTGGAACCTTCCTTTTGCCATGCCTGCTCTTGTGATGTGTTTCCCTCTCCGACTCAGTTTGTGGCTTCCAAGTGACATCTAGATCATCAGAGGGGGGGCTTGGTGAAGAACTTGATGTACTAACCCTCCTTTTCCTTGCTGGGGATTTAAAAGCCAATGCAACTTCTAAAGGAGTGGCTTCCTCTTCTTCCTCTGCATGAGGCTCAATTTCCTGAACTGCCCCTACTTCGGGAGGAACAGCTACTATTGCGGGCGGTGGCTGCGGCTGTTGACCACTTATCTGCTGTGTTGATGATGTTCCCTCCTGCGTTGATTGTGTACTACTTTGAGATAGCGATAAGTTTAGTTCAGGCTCAGCATCACTGCTTTCTACCATAAGGCTGGCTACCTCTTCCACACTCATCTGCTTGGGCATGGGTTGGTGGGTTGGGCCCACTGATGTAGAGGTGCTGCCCCCAGCTTGCCCCCCCGACACCGCTGCTGCAGGCCTCATTTTTGGTGAACCAAAAAAGGTTTTGGGAGGCACACCAGACTTAGGTGACACTTCCTTCTTCTTCTGTTCCTTCTTCTCCATGGCAACTTTCTTGGTACCGGAGGACCTGCTACCTGCTTTCTTTGGGGGCATCTTCAACAGATGTCAAAACAGCACTCAGTTGCACAAGTTGCAGAGATGCCTGGTCAGGTCACTGACACGTCACGTTGTGTACACTACAGCAGCAGGACGTCGGTCTGGCACCACAACAGTGGATGATGATGACACACCTCTGTCTTTTGTGCACCTAAAAGCAAAAAAGCCAGAAGAACATCAGTCAAAAGATCCATAATATAATATATAACTTATTAGTGTCTCGTGGGTGGTCATCACAATTATTAAATTTCATGAAGTCAGTGAACAACATCAACAGTATAGCCAGCCATTAAGAGACTGACAAGGCCAGGGATCCTGTTGTATTTGTACTGTGTACACTTAGGAAGAAGAATAGCAAGGAACAAAAACCCGCCGTGATGATTGCTGAGTTGTACCCCTGGGCCTACTGTACGACTAGGCCACAAGTTTGGACGCCTATGGCAAAGGCACAATGCATGCCTTCCTAAAATGGCCGCCACACACATGCTCAGCCCACCCACCACAATAACACACAAAAAGTGATTGCAAAGGACAGGAAGAGGAAGTTGTAGTGTCTGCGGAACTTAATCCCTCTCATAAAAATGTTTTCCAGACAAATAACAGCTTCTCCCTGCTCCAAACCTACAGCTCAATGACAGCCTGAGGAGTTTTTTGTGCAGAAATGCACAAAAAAAGCGTTTTCGAGAAGGGTCTATGTTGCTCACGAGATATTGTTTGCCAGATTGCAAAAGCTGCGTGTTCGGGATCGCGAACTGTACAAAAAGGCTTTCTCGCGTGCGCGAACATGCATATTGCGAGCGCAAAAATGACGAAAACTGTAAGTCCGCGTTGTCGCGCTGTGCAGAGTTACCGAAAGTTCGCGAGCTGAATCCCTTGCCTTACATGCAGGCCAAAATAGCCCAATTTGTTTAGCACACACCCAAAAAATGCTATTGCACCCCAAACACACCTTTTGCAATAAAATCCAAAGCCATCCATGGAGTAAAGGAAAATCACCAGACAACACCAACTGTACATTTAAATCACGCACCACAGGTTGGAGGCTGACTACCTCTGGGCCTAGTGGAAGACTACTAGGCCACAAGCTTGGAACCGGATGGCAAAAGCAAGCACACTGCTTGGATGGCTTCACAAAATGGCCGCCACACACCCACAACAACCACAAGAAATGGGAGACAGTCAATGGACGCCTATGGCAAAGGCACAATGCATGCCTTCCTAAAATGGCCGCCACACACATGCTCAGCCCACCCACCACAATAACACACAAAAAGTGATTGCAAAGGACAGGAAGAGGAAGTTGTAGTGTCTGCGGAACTTAATCCCTCTCATAAAAATGTTTTCCAGACAAATAACAGCTTCTCCCTGCTCCAAACCTACAGCTCAATAACAGCCTGAGGAGTTTTGTGTGCAGAAATGCACAAAAAAGCGTTTTCGAGAAGGGTCTATGTTGCTCGCGAGATATTGTTTGCCAGATTGCAAAAGCTGCGTGTTCGGGATCGCGAACTGTACAAAAAGGCTTTCTCGCGTGCGCGAACACGCATATTGCGAGCGCAAAAATGACGAAAACTGTAAGTCCGCGTTGTCGCGCTGTGCAGAGTTACCGAAAGTTCGCGAGCTGAATCCCTTGCCTTACATGCAGGCCAAAATAGCCCAATTTGTTTAGCACACACCCAAAAAATGCTATTGCACCCCAAACACACCTTTTGCAATAAAATCCAAAGCCATCCATGGAGTAAAGGAAAATCACCAGACAACACCAACTGTACATTTAAATCACGCACCACAGGTTGGAGGCTGACTACCTCTGGGCCTAGTGGAAGACTACTAGGCCACAAGCTTGGAACCGGATGGCAAAAGCAAGCACACTGCTTGGATGGCTTCACAAAATGGCCGCCACACACCCACAACAACCACAAGAAATGGGAGACAGTCAATGGACGCCTATGGCAAAGGCACAATGCATGCCTTCCTAAAATGGCCGTTCGCGAGCTGAATCCCTTGCCTTACATGCAGGCCAAAATAGCCCAATTTGTTTAGCACACACCCAAAAAATTCTATTGCACCCCAAACACACCTTTTGCAATAAAATCCAAAGCCATCCATGGAGTAAAGGAAAATCACCAGACAACACCAACTGTACATTTAAATCACGCACCACAGGTTGGAGGCTGACTACCTCTGGGCCTAGTGGAAGACTACTAGGCCACAAGCTTGGAACCGGATGGCAAAAGCAAGCACACTGCTTGGATGGCTTCACAAAATGGCCGTCACACACCCACAACAACCACAAGAAATGGGAGACAGTCAATGGACGCCTATGGCAAAGGCACAATGCATGCCTTCCTAAAATGGCCGCCACACACATGCTCAGCCCACCCACCACAATAACACACAAAAAGTGATTGCAAAGGACAGGAAGAGGAAGTTGTAGTGTCTGCGGAACTTAATCCCTCTCATAAAAATGTTTTCCAGACAAATAACAGCTTCTCCCTGCTCCAAACCTACAGCTCAATGACAGCCTGAGGAGTTTTTTGTGCAGAAATGCACAAAAAAGCGTTTTCGAGAAGGGTCTATGTTGCTCGCGAGATATTGTTTGCCAGATTGCAAAAGCTGCGTGTTCGGGATCGCGAACTGTACAAAAAGGCTTTCTCGCGTGCGCGAACACGCATATTGCGAGCGCAAAAATGACGAAAACTGTAAGTCCGCGTTGTCGCGCTGTGCAGAGTTACCGAAAGTTCGCGAGCTGAATCCCTTGCCTTACATGCAGGCCAAAATAGCCCAATTTGTTTAGCACACACCCAAAAAATGCTATTGCACCCCAAACACACCTTTTGCAATAAAATCCAAAGCCATCCATGGAGTAAAGGAAAAACACCAGACAACACCAACTGTACATTTAAATCACGCACCACAGGTTGGAGGCTGACTACCTCTGGGCCTAGTGGAAGACTACTAGGCCACAAGCACACACATCCAACAAAGGTAAATCACACACACACACCAACAGTGAAATACACCACAGCCACGTTTAGCATTTCAATCCTATGCCATCCATGCCCTACATGATGTAGAAATTCTACAGACACCACAAAACATGGACCCATGGGTACCCTACTGGCTGAAATTGCAGAGAAAAACAACTAGGCCCCTATTGAAAGTAGTACAGGCCACCCACTACAACAATAATTTTTAAAAACAATAAAAATCCCAGAAAAATGTAGGTACAAACAAGCCCCAATGAAACAAACACACCAATTCTCCAACTTACTTGTAGTAAATTAAATCTCAAATCAAAAATTCCTCAAATAAATCCAAAAAAATGGTATGATGCAGCAGACAGACACAAAAAGTGATCCTTCCAGCTCCAAATCCAAATGAAAGTGAACAACACATGCACAAAGCACGTGGGAGGAGCCTGCTGGACAGGAACAGGAAGTTGTAGACTCAGGGGCACTTCCTTCCTCTTGAAAAAAAGTGTTAAAAAAATTAAAGGACTCTTTCTTACACAAAAGACTACAGCAAGATCACAATCTGAGGAGTTTTCTGAGCAAAATGATCATTTTCGAGAAGGTTTTATGAAGCTCGCGAGATATTCTTTGCCAGATTGCAGTTTTTCCATGTTCGGGATCGCGATCTTACCAAAACAGCCGCCGGAAGTCAGCTCGCGCGCACCAATGACGTGTTCGGGGTCGCACACTCTCGCGGGCTTGGGCAGCCATAGTACAAATCTCGTGGTGCTCGCAAACAGACAGAAAAGCAAGTTGGCGATCGCAGAATCAAGGTAAGACGTTACCGCGCGCGCGAGAATGAATATTGAGCGCGCGAGGAAGCAAATTTACTACGCTACGCGCTAGATTGCGTAGCAATCTGCAACTTCGCGCTCTACGCGAAGCGCGAAGTTACCTAAACTTCGCAAGCTCCGCGAACGGAGCGTAGTTCAACGCCCAGGCTTAGTGTAAATGATGATTCCATGGCTATGGGCGTGGTTCATTGCAGGACATGTGCACATGCATGTGAATCTGTCGTGGTGTGGGTCTCCTTTGTGGGGTGTAGGTGGTCCCTGATGGGACTTGAACACTCACGTATGTGATCTACTTCGGCTTCCATGAGCTCTGAGCCCACCTACACCTGTTCGGCCACCTCCTTTCGGCATTCTGACACCTGGCATTGGAATGCGAAGTGTGCCTTGGTGAAGTGTTGGGAGCCAGACGTGGTGGCGTTTGCTTCCTGCTGTGTGGTCAGTGCAGGGGCTGGAGTCTTCTCTAAGTAGCTTGGCTGCCCTGTTCCCGGGGGCGGGTTGCCTGAGAAGTCCATGAGCTGTTGTAGGGCATCGGTGTCGGAGGTGTGGTGGTCGTCTCCGGCATCATTGATGGGTTGTCTGGTCTGACCTGCTGGAGGTGTTTTATGTCCCGCTGCAATTTGAAGGGGAGATGCATGTTGTTGACATTTATGTTTGCGCATTGTTCTTGTTTACATGCAGACTGTGTGACAATGTACATTGTGACTGTTTGGGCGGTGCTGGCAATTTGGGGGTGGAGAGTGGACGTTGGGACTATATGACGGATGTGAGGTTGTACCCGTGCATATGCATCTCACATTTCCCTGCTCTGTCCAATGTGATAGGCCTGTTTCTGCGCATGAGCGGACCCAGTTGTGACCCCTGTTCTTCAGTGTCGGTGTTGCACTTGGTACCATATTGTCATGGAATGTGCTGTGATTGCTATGTGTGTGCGCTGCAGTGTGCCACGGGGATGAGGGACATGTTCCACATTCATTGTGGGTGTGCAGTGTGCTATAATTGATCGGTGCATGTGTGCCATTGTGCCAATCTTCCCCATCCCCCCAGTCCCTGGTCATTACTCACCCTGTTGTTGTTGTGTCAGGTCCTCTCAAGCTGTGTCCGTACTCCCACCTCCTTGCACCGGCTCCACACTGATGACTGGCCTCCATTTCCTCCTGCTCCTCCTGTGGCGCGGGACTCACACCTCCTGTCACCATTGCTGCCTTCCTGTTGGCAGCGTCCTTGTGCCTGGTTTATGTTTTCAGGTCATGCCAGCACCTCTTGGCCTCATCCATTGGCCGCATTCCAGGTAGTCTGATTTTGGGACAGTTGCTGGAAGTGTTCTGTCACCTCCGTGACGCTGGTCTTGTGTTGCTGCGGACTGCACCCAGTCTTCCTCTCCCTCTTCTCCCTGACCTTCCCCGACCCCGTTGTACCTTGCTGGTGGTCTGTGGTGCTTGTGGGTTTCGTGTTGGCCTCTGTGCTAGGTCAGGGTGCATCCATGGTGCTGCACACTTTTGATTTTTTCTGGTGTGTTTTTCTTGTTCTGCTTTTATAGTGCATTTTCCCGCCAGACGCGTGGGATTTGCAGACCGACCTGTGGCTGGTTTTCACAGCTTTTTGTATCGCGCTTGTCCTCATCGCAGCTTTTTTGCGTTTGTGTTTCGCATTTTTGCGGTGTGATCTTGATTTTTACGCGCCATTTGACGCGTTAATTGGTGACTATCGCATGGTACCGCCGTGTTGTGGATACTTGATTAACACAGCGTAAATTTCCCGCGATGGACTCCGATGTTGTAGGTTGCGTTAAGTTACTTTTGGGATGATTATCACTCGTTCTTGAGAATATGCCCCTAAATGTTTCCTTATGTCAGAGACAACAAACAATCTTGTTTTTGCCAGAAACAACACAAACCACAGAAGAATTTAAAGTCCCTCCAAAAGCGATTGCTTTAGCAGATATACGATAATGTTCAATACTCTTAGCAATGTCAAACACTTTATTCATAGTGGATATTTACAAGCCAATAAATGTTCTTGAACTATTTTGCAAAAATAAAATTCAAGGCAAATTGATCACTTAGGTAAGTACCTACATTTTAGCCAAATTCACATTTAGATGCAAAATAAAATATATTTCCGAATGCGCGCATCCAAAAATTGCTTTCTTTTGAATTTTCTATGTCTCTCTAGCATAACAGTTGGTTCTTCTGTAAACATTCTTCCAAACGTTTAACAGCTTCTGCATAAACAATACAAGAAGTAAACTGAAGAGCAGATGGTTCATTTCGGGTAGACTTGTATACTGAATAAAAATGATGTCTTCCTTTCTGGTGAAAATTCTTTTCCATCAGTTATAATTATATAGTTTCCAAGTGCCCTCAACCATTGAGGCCACTTAACACTTGGCTTAAGCGGGCTTCGTAAAAATGCACTGAGTTGGAGATTGAACAATTCATTTGAATCCATAAATGCAAACACCCACCTTGCAGAGTGTCAGACTAGGCCCTTTTTGCAGGGTCATCCCAGAACTTTTTGCCTTCCTCTGGTATTTTTTCTGACCTGTTGGTGGTTTTAGGACTCCGAGCACTTTATCACTGCTGTACAGTGCTAAAGTGCATGTGCTCTCTATGGTAAACTTGGTAAGATTGTTCTACACCTGTTTGGCATATTTAATTTACCTATCATTCCCTTGTACAGTGGTATCTCATATACCCAGGGCCAGTAAATTAAATGCTACTGGTGGGCTTGCAGCATTGCTTGTGCCATCCACCAAAGTAGCCTTTCTAACATATCTCAGGCCTCTGCCACTGCAGGGTCTGCGCGCGCAGTTTACTGCCACTGTGACATTGCACAGAAAGTGGTTGCCATGTCTGTGACACCCCTTTAACCAGATATCAGTCACTCCTAAGGTAGGCCCTAGCTAGCCCTATGGGCAGAGTACGGTGTAGGTAAAAGGAAGGACATGTTATGAGAAAGTGCCCTCTTTCTGCATGGTTGCCCCCACTTTTTGGTGAATTGCTTTGACTGAGTGTGCCCTGGGCTCCTGCTAATCAAGTACCCAGGGCCTATGTTCTTTCCCTAAAACTGCATTAAAACCTAAACCCAATTGGCATCTCTGACCAAAGGTCAGCCCCAGGTAAATGTACCACAGGTACCCAGGGCACTGTGACCAGAGAAGGGCTCTAAGGGCTGCAGCACGTATTGTGCCACCCTTTGAGGTCCTGTACCCATAAACTAAGGGTAGGCGTCAAATTCCGTTCCGTTCGCGGAATTGCGATATTTTGACATCTTCTCGTTCCGCGGAGAGCGCAAAAATGCCAAAATGTTTTTGGGGGTGTGTTAAAGAAATGCCTTTGTTGTGTGTGCTGGTGTGTTGGTGTGCACCCTGCAGACCTTGTTTTGCCCTGTGGATTTTCGTTTTTGCATTTTATTGCATTAAAAAGGCACAGTAGTGTGGTTTAGCATGCATCTTTTGCCTGGCTTCTTTATAGGCCTTTTGGCAGTTCATTGTTTCCCAGGCCTCCAGCTTGTTGCTTGTGATTTGCGAGTGTCCATGTGGCTGTGTGCCTTTTCTGGTGGGAGTTATTAGTGTGCTGCTTTTGCCATATGTAGGCCTGCATGGTAATCCTTTGTGGCCTAGGTTTCTTGTTGTGGGCCTGGCCTGAGGCTGGCGGCCATTTTGAAGGCAGGCAGTGTGTTTTTTGCAACAGGCCTGCATTGTCTGTCTTCTGTTTCTTGTAGTTGGGTAGGCCTGGCCATGTGGCTGGCGGCCATTTTGAAGCCTAGGCCTGTAAGCTTGTGTGGCCTTGTCTGCCCACGGGCCTGCCTTCAACCAATAGGCTAAGAGCAGGTAGCCACAAGTGCATTAAACAAGTGTTTATCTGTGTGTTCTGTTGAATTTAAACATCATTTAGGGCATGGATGGCATTGGATTGAGTTGGAAAATGTGTTTTTTGGGAGGTATTTCTGTTTTTGGGGGTGTGTTAAAGAAATGCCTTTGTTGTGTGTGCCTGGTGTGTTGGTGTGCACCCTGCAGACTTTGTTTTGCCCTGTGGATTTTCGTGTTTGCATTTTATTGCATTATAAAGGCACAGCAGTGTGGTTTAGCATGCATCTTTTACCTGGCTTCTTTTATAGGCCTTTTAGCAATTCATTGTTTCCCAGGCCTCCTGCTTTTTGCGTGTGAGTGTCCATGTGGCTTGTGGCCTTTTCTGGTGGGAGTTAATATGGGGCTGCATGGTTTTCCTATTGGCTTACTGCTTTCATCCATCCCCTTTGCCAGCAGCAGCTCCCTTCCATTACATTTGTATTTTTGTGGTTGTTCTTATTCTTTCCGATCCTTCCTGAGAGTGTAGTGTGTGTATACTGTACACAGTAAGTAGTATACCATAGCCCTTGTTGCCAAAGTTTCACACATTGCTACACTATATCTTCTATTTTTTTGTTTGTATTAGTAGTAATTGAACCACAACAACAAATGCAACATTTCACTGATGTTCTTCTCCTGGCTTATTTGCTTTTAGGTGCACAAAAAGAAAGAGGAGGAGGTAACTATCAACATAATCCGTTGTACTGCCAGACAGAAGTCCTGTACATCACGTCCAACTGTGACCACAGACATCTCTGCAACTTGTGCACCTGCATCCTTGTCTGACCTCTGAAGAAAATGGGCCCAAAGAAAGGTACCAGGTCCTCCAGTACCAAGAAAGTTGCCGGTGAGAAGAAGGAACAGAAAAAGCAAGAGGCACTAAGTACGACTGGTGTGCCGGCAAATGTGTTTTTTGGGACCAAAAAACACACGCCTGCAGCATCGTTGTCCGGCGGGAACCAAGCTGGGAGCAGCACATCCGCACAAGCGAGCCAACCCCACCAACCTAGGCCCAAGCCCATGAGTGTCGCAGAGGTAGCCAGTCTACTAACGAGCAGCGATGTTGAAATGTCAGTATCGCAAAGTAGTACACAATCAACGCATGCGGAAACTCAGAAGATAAGTCTGCAGCAGCAGGCGCAGCCGCAAGAACAGCAGCAGCAGGCACAGCTGCAAGAACAGCAGCAGCAGGCGCAGCCACAAGAACAGCAGCAGCCGCAAGAACAGCATCAGCCACAAGAACAGCAGCAGCTGCAAGAACAGCAGCAGCCGCAAGAACAGCCACAACAACAGCCCACAATAGTAGTTGTTCCTCCTGAAGTAGGGGTATTTCAGGAAATCGAGCTTCCTGCAGACAAAGAGGGGCAAGCCACTGTTTCAGAAGATCCATTGTCTTCCAGACCCCCAGCAAGGAAAAGGAGGATTATTCCATCATCTTCTTCTTCAAGCCCCGCTTCTGATGATCTTGATGCCACTTGGAAGCTACCAGCTCAGTCTGAGAGTCATGCACGCCACAAGACAAGGCTATTGAAAAGGAAGGTTCCAGAAAGCCTTAGAGTTATGGAGGTAGATGTACAAGAGGGAGATGATGATGATGATGAGCCAATCATCACGGACATCACTCCCGGCCCAAAAGATATGGAGACCAACAATATTACCCTATCCAAAATGGCTGCAAGGGAAGTAGCACGGATACCACCAACACAGGTAACACCACCACGACCTCCAGTTCCCTATTTTCATTTGCAAAGGAAAGGCAGGGACCTACATCCAGCTCAACCACCACCTCAGTAGATAGTGGTAGAAGTCGCAGTGTAGCTGCTCAGAGTCACATTCCAAGCACACCCTCCAGTTCATCTGGTACTGAAAGTGGCACATCCAGCTGCACCAGAAAGTTCTCCTCCCCAGTTTGGAACTTCTTATCGGTTAGCAGTAAGGAGGAGAACATTGCTATATGCTCAATTTGTCAACATGCTGTTAGGCGGGGTAAGCTTGGTACAAACTATGGTACCGGAGGCCAAACAAGTCATCTCAAAATACACCACACTATCGTGTGGGAGGCTCACCTACTTCGTTTAGAACAAAGTAAAACTCAACCCATTGTTGTTGGGCATGAAGAATCAGGGGACGATATTATCGTGGTGGAAGGTGAACAAGAGGGAGACATTTCTAGCCCTGTCCCCAGTAGTGTAGTAGTACTGCCCACATCCTCCTCAGCAACATCTCAGTGGCACCGCAGTAAGAGTCTGAGTCAGGCTGAGACACCAAGGCGACCAAGTAGTACTGCAATGATTATGAAACAAAGTGCATCGTTGAGCCTAACTGGGTTAAAGAAAACTGCACCACAAAGGAAAATAATCCAGACTACCATTGACAGCATGCTTAGGTTAGAGGGGCAGTACCAACGCAACCACTCAATGGCACGGTTGTACAATGCGAAGCTGGCTAAAATGTTAGCGCTGGACCTTCTCCCTTTTTCATTTGTGGAAGGGGTGGGTTTCCTTGAATTTGTGTCAACCATCTGCCCTAAATGGAAGGTTCCCAGCCGGTCCTATTTCGCAAGAGTTGCTGTTCCAGCACTACATCATGATGTGCTGGAATTGGTTGGACAAGCTTTGCAGCAGAGTGCTGTTCACAATATCCACCTAACAACAGACATGTGGACCAGTTGCCCAGCCACTGATTACATGTGCATCACTGCACACTGGGTCTCATTTGTGGGGGCTAGAGATAAGCTATCTGAAGGTGCTTTTGACACAGCTGAGATTTTTAAAGCTAAGCGGAAACATGCAACTGTATCCATGTTCGCCATGGAGAAATCTCATACTGCTGTAATCATATTGGAAGAGTTTCACAGCAAGGTTTTTGAATGGCTGCGCCCAAGAGGGCTTAAGATTTGTTTTGTTTCCACAGATAATGGCAGTAATGTACTTAAGGCCATGGAGCTTGGTTCCTATTTCAGGGTTCCGTGTTTGGCGCACTGCATTAACATTATTGTTCAAGACTTTCTGAAAAAAGAAGCCATAGTAAGAAACTTATTGACCATCTGCAGAAGAATATGCACTAATTTCAGCCATTCTTTTAAAGCTCGGAAGCAGCTGAGGATCATTCAACATGACTACAGAATGCCAGCCAAACCACTCGTCCAGGAGGAACTCAACTTATTACATGCTTGACCGTCTGTTTGAGCAGTACAGGCCAATCAGTGAATATCAGTGAATATGTCATGCGAAGAGGGGATGCAACTGTGAAAGGCATGAGCCTTCAGATGGACCAATGGTGCCTGACTGATATGCTTCGTCCTTTTGAGGTCTTCACACGTGAAGTCAGCAAGGAGGTCTGTACTATGGACCAAGCTATCCCATTATTGCAAATGCTAGAGCATCAGCTGAAGGAGGTGTCTGAAGCATAAAAAGATGTAGAGGAAAAAAAAGAAGCATATGAGTTGGTGGAGAGCTTAGCCCGTCGCTTAGCTAACAATACAAGGGTGCAAAATACGATTTTGTCACAAAAACATTAAATTTTGCCACAATTGTGGATCCACTGACAAAATGGGCACTGAAGACATTAATTCTTTTTTCAGAAAAGGATGTTGCCTGGTACAAAACTTGGATAGCTGAGTCAGCGAGTAAGTTGGAAAATGAACGGCTGCTAATTAAAAGCCCGCTACCTACACCAAGTACTGCAGCAGGGCATCCGGCGTCAAGTTCAACTTCGGACCTGAGGGCAGTGCGTTTGGCTCAGAACACTCACCAACACTATCTACAACAGCAAGAACTGGATCTTCAGGCCCAGTAAAATCGTTACAGGATTGGTATTTACAGCAAGGCATTGGTAAGTCCTGTGCTGATGCAACAAGAAAAGAGCCCGAAAAAAGTTTTGTACCCCTGAACATTGAGCGGATGGTCCAGGCCTATCTGGACGACCCAACAGAGATGTACATTGATCAATACCCATTGAGGTATTGGTATGGGAAAAGGGCCCAATGGCCAGTGCTCAGCAGGCTGGCGATAAACTATTTGGCTTGCCCTGTCGCAAGTGTCTCTTCGGAATGTGTTTTCAGAGCTGCTGGTTCCATTGTAACAGTGAGAAGGACCAGTCTCTCACCCAAAAACGTGAATCAGCACTTTATACCACTAAATTACACAATACATGAATCACGGGAGAAAGATGAGGACAGCGGATCAGGTGACGGAACTGGTGTGTTAGATGATGATTACCTACTTCTGGTTGAACTCCCAGAGTTTGAGGACGAGCTTTACTTCCCTGACAATTAGGCTTGCACTTCCAGTTCTTACTGTCTTCCTCCCTTATTTTCTTTTAGGGGTGTATCTGTCTTTCTGGTTAGAAACTTTGAATCACAACAAATCCATCACCACCGTCTTCTAATTGTTTTATTGCTATATACAAGTTTCGGCTGGCTGCATATCACAGTACACTCCTCAAAATCCTGCTCCTCCATCCTCCTGAATTTCCCTAAATCCATTGCCCTCAAGAAGTCAGATGATGATTGGATGATGCAAAATAGAAGAAAAAAGAAAAAATATTTCCAAGTCCCTCCAAAATAAGTGGAACATGATTGATGATGACTACTATAGCTATCCTCCTTTGTGATCTGAGAGAGACTGCCCATTAACTGAAGATGAGAAGGAACAGGTACTGAATGATGCCATGCATTGGACGCTGACTGAGTGATTTTGTTGTTGTTTGTTGTGCATGAATTTACTTCATTGTGTACTTTATGTAATAATCTACACATTAGGGGCCGCTAGGTGGCGCCAAACCAAGGTGGCCGCGCTGTAGCGAGGCTCCCGCCCGACCGGGCACTTCTCCCATCCTCCATGGCATCCTGACCTCATTATACTGCCCCTCCACATTATCACTGGGCGCAGGACCATCTGCGGAGTACAACGGTACCAGGGGCGTTGCGGTAACCTGACTGGAGGCTGAGACACCGGCGGCGGTTCCCCCAGGCGGAGTGACTGGCCGCGCTGGGACCTGCGTCTGGACGGCATCAGCCCGCTAGGGAAGCCCGGGGCTTTCGAGGCCTGCGGGACGCGACAGAGCTAACGCCCCGAGGGGGAGAGCCGGAGCGCCAGAGGGAGGCCGGCGGCTTCTGCCGGGACGGCGGAGCCAGGAGTGCCCTGGAGGTAGGCGAATCCCTGGGGCTGGAGGGGGAGTGAACGCGGCCGGCTGAGGCCCAAAGTTTCAGGCTGCTACGCCTTACCTTTCCTGGGGGCCGCCTTGGAGGACCGGAAGCTGCCGTACTATGCCCGCTGGGGTGTCTGCCTCTAGGGGAGCTGCCTGGCTGAGTGTGGGCCCCCTCCCGCCGGACTGACCCGGGCCCCCAGGGCGGTGTGCACAGAACTCCCGTGGTTCACGCGGGGGAGGAGGAGAGATCCCCCGCGCATTTCTGGAGAGATACGGCCCGACCGATCGGGATCGGGTAATCGGTTGCTGACCTACCTGTTTTGACACGCTGGAGCAGCTCGGAGAGTTTGGCAGTGGGCGGCTCGGGAGGTGATCGGCGGCCCCCTCGGGGCAGAATCTGTTGGCTTGCGGTGGCGGAGGATGTTTAGGCCCGGCGGAACTACTGGACGCGGCCTCCTCCCTCCTGCCGCCTCCCTTCTTCGGCCGCCTGGGTGGACCGGCTTCTCTGCCCGGACGAGGGGCGAGGTGCAGCCCATCTCACGAAAGCGGGACAGCGCCTGCATGGAGTGAGGGCCCCGCTAGATGTGATCCTCGGCCTACAGCCCGGAGCCAGAGTTGATTTGGCGCCTGTCCGGACGCCCTTGCGTTGTGGTGATTGAGCACGGCGGGGCCTGCTTGCTGCGTCTTGCTTCCACTCGACAACTGGTAAGGCGCCACGCTAATATCGCCCCTCACGCGGCCTTCTGAGTCCTGCTCCCCCGGACCGGTCGGAGCTCGCCCCGGATCGGGCGCCCCTGCAGCTGGCCGGGCTGTCGTGTCGACCTGGGCTCCGGAGGCACCGGGTCGAGCCATGGGGCGTAGCGACACTAG
Organism: Triturus cristatus; assembly: GCF_964204655.1. Taxonomy (NCBI): domain Eukaryota; kingdom Metazoa; phylum Chordata; class Amphibia; order Caudata; family Salamandridae; genus Triturus; species Triturus cristatus. The sequence goes on along the minus strand of NC_140588.1, from coordinate 1,026,247,923 downwards.
GCAGTCCAAGCTGCCATTCGAGACCAAGAAGAGCCCCGCGCCGGAGTCGGGGAGCGGCCCTCCCGTCGCTGGCGCCACGGATGATGACTGGAAGGCCCTGTTAGTGAGCATGAAGCACAGCCTGTCATCCATAGACTCAAAGATAGACACCATTAATACTCAACTGGCCAGTGTTGTTGCAAAGTTGGAGCACCACGATACTCGTATTAAGGAGACGGAGGATAGGATCTCTACCCTAGAGGACGGTGCCTCTTCTACCGACAGACAGGTAACCCAAATGGACAGGCTCCTGAAAATAATCGCTGAAAAGAATGAGGACTTAGAAGCAAGGTCTCGTCGCAATAACATCCGCGTCCTGGGCCTTGCGGAGTCCACCAACACTGGGAAAATGGAGGTCTTCGTCGAGAACCTAGTTGTTGAGCTATTTGGGAAAGAGTCCTTCTCCTCACACCTCATCGTGGAAAGGGCCCATAGGTCCCTGGCGGCCCGACCTCCACCTGGTGCTCTGCCGTGACTCGTCATAGCGCGCTTCCTCAACTACAGAGACCGAGACGCGGTGTTGCATCGCGCAAGGGAGGTTGGCACAGTGATTTACGGTAACGCCACATTATCCTTCTTCCCCGACTTCACTGCTTCGGTGCAGGAGGCCAGACGGAAATTTGCCGGGGTAAAAAAGAAACTACAATCCTTGGAGATGCCCTACGCCATGCTCTACCCTGCGAAGTTAAAAATCTCTCATCAAGGCAAGCACCATTTTTTTCAAACTCCGCAACAGGTGGAGGAATTCCTCAAGCACCACAAGAAAGACATAGCCGGGGTGGGGGCGGGTGGGCGGCGTTCAGGGGCTTCTTCGCCGATGGCACAGCAGGACTGAATATGCCGGGGAGGCACTCCAGACTCGAGGGGCCGCCGTTGTTGAAATAGCTTGGCCAGACTAGTGTATATCCCGGTGAGACATTTTTTGTTTCTTACGTTTGGGTCAGATGTTCATTGAACTGGTATATGGTACAATCTGTGCTCGGTCACCCACCTCCGTCCCGCATAGTGACACCGGATGCATATCTGGTCCCTAGTGGGTGCAAGTAAGGAGGTGGTGGCAGGTTTGGCGCCCTTAGACAACGTTTCCCAATGGGCGAACCCCAATACACCTCCTCCCTCCGAAGGGGGGGGGGCTTTTGTTATCTTCTGTATGTTTTTGGGGACGGTATGGTTTGGGGCGGGTGGGGCGGGGAGGGAGTTATGTACCTGGCCAGTTGGGGTTGCCGGTGTGGGAGGGTGCAAACTCCGACTTGTTTCAGGGGTCTTTGACTCACCAGTAACATGCACAGGGAGTTGGGGGGGGATTATGTTGATTAGGAGGGTTTGTACTTTTAGTGACACTGAGTGCTGTACGACGTTACATCCAATCACTACATGCCACGTAAATCTTTGTCTGGGTAAATGGGAGACGTAGCTGACTCACAACCGACTTTGCAGTTTCAGCTGGTATCCTGGAACGTGCGGGGATTAAATAATCCGAGGAAAAAGAGACAGGTACTGGGGTATTTGGACAGGCAGGGAGTGTCCATTGCCATGCTTCTGGAGACGCATTTGATGCCGGGTGGAACCCCCTTGTTTGCATCCCGCTGGGCTACATGTAGGGTGTTTTCCTCCTACTCGAACTACGCTAGGGGTGTGACCATTTTGGTGAGACGGGGATGGGGTTTATACCGGCTGGGACTGACGTGGACTCTGGCGGCAGGTACTGCTTGGTCTGGGGGAAACTGCACTCACACACGATACTTTTTGCATGCTACTATGGCCCCAACACTGACGATCCGTCCCCATTTCTCAGGCTGTGGGGTAAGATTCAAACCCTGGGTATAGCTCATGTCATATTGGGGGGCGATTTCAACACCGCGCTCCGACCAGCTGCGGACAGATCACACCCGCAGCCATCACACTACACGCAAACACAACGCGCACTGTTAGACATGGTTGACGAACATCATTTGGTAGATGCGTGGAGGCACTCAAACCCCTCACTCAGGCAGGGCACTCATCGCTCTGTTGTGCACTCCACATGGGCACGCATTGACTACATCTTTTTGTCGGCGGGTCTTTCCTCATGGGTGGTTCGGACGCTCCATCTCGCTCGCACATTCTCAGACCACTATCCAGTCCTACTTTCACTGCGCATACCCGTTGATGCGTCCTCTTATTTGAGCTGGCGTCTCAACCCGGCTCACCTCACCGACTCGGCCTTCAGGGCGGAATTGGAGCAAGACATACAAGAATTTTTTGAGCGTAATGAGGATTCAGTATCTAGCCTTACCACGGTCTGGGAAGCCTTCAAAGTCACTGTGAGAGGCTGGTGTAATAGCTAAAGGGGGAGGGGTCCTTAGATCACTGCGCGGGGATCTGCGCAAGCTAGAGACGGAGATACGGCACTTGGAAGGCGAGTTGACACGGCACACAAGGGGGCATGAAGTAACGGCACAGCTTAGAGAGAAAATGACGGAATACACCGAAGCTGCGGATAAAGAAAGCACTTTTGTTGCACGGGTATATGGAGAGGGGGATAGACCCGGCAAAGCGTTAGCCTCCACAGTATGGCCTCCTAGGTACCGCAATTATGTAGCCTCCCTACTAGACAAACAGGGCGTCCCGCAGCGCAGCCTTCCGGACCAGCTTCGTGTCCTTACTGACCACTACATCCGACTATACACCTCACACAGGACGACACCGATCAATCTACATGAGTATCTCGACGATACTGCCATAGCCTGGTTAGGTCCGTCTCAGCAGAAATTCCTCCACCACGAAATCGAACTAGACGAAATAAAAGAAGCTATAATGTCCATGACCTCTGGTAAGGCACCGGGTTCGGACGGGTTACCGATTGACTTTTACAAAGCTTTCCTTCATGTTCTGGCCCCGGTGCTGAAGCACGTGTACTACAGTGCACTTGAGGAAGGAGCCCTACCGGCTACGATGCGCGAAGCCCTTATAACATCTTTGTTGAAGCCGGGGAAACCGCCGGAGCAATGCGACTCGTATAGGCCTCTCTCTCTACTAAATACGGATATTAAAATATTGGCAAAGGTACTGGCAATGCGCCTTAATCTCCTGATGGAGCGTCTGGTCCTCCCGGATCAGGCAGGGTTTGTCCCAAATCGGGCGACTGCACATAATCTGCACACGTTGCAGACCGTGATGCAGGATATTGACCCTCAGTGTGAGGCCGCCGCGGTTTTCCTAGATGCCACTAAGGCGTTTGATTCCCTGGAGTGGGATTACCTTTTGGAATTGCTTGAACGAATGGGCATTCCGTTCAGCTTCCTGAACTGGATCCGGCTGTTATACTGCCAGCCTCAGGCTGCGGTCTTGCTCAACGGTGCCCGGTCTACCCCCTTTGTCATCCGCAGGGATACCAGACAGGGATGCCCTCTTTCCCCTGTATTGTTCTCAATTGCTAATGAACCCTTGACGGCCAAACTCCGGCAGCATCACAACCACTGCTCTCTTATATATCCTGAGCGCCAGCTGCTTATTGCGCTGTACGCGGATGACATGACCCTTTACGTGCACAGACCACAAGAAAATCTGAACCCCTTGCTGCGCGAAATAACTAAATTTGGAGCCATCGCGGGGATTCAGATAAACTGGGTGAAGTCGGCCTTGTTCCCCTTGACAGACAAGACCCTGCAGTTCCCACTAGATTACCCATTAATATGGGAGGCGGAAGAGATAACATACCTCGGCATCAGAGTGACTAGAAACCGGGAGGCCCTTATCAGGGCTAATTACGGGACGGCACTCGATAAAATTACTGATAACGTCACAAAATGGATCCATCTCCCGCTGTCTATGGCAGGGCGTGTCTCCCTGATTAAGATGGTGCTTCTTCCCAAATTATTATACCTTTTTACCAACATACCATATAGCCCGGGTTCTTATTTCTTCCGGGCCCTCAACTCCCAACTGTCACGTCTGGTCTGGGGCGGAAAGCAGGCCAGAATCGGGTTGCGGACCCTCATGTTGCCATACCACCAAGGGGGGTTCGATGTACCTAATTTTCGGTGCTATTATGATTGCGCTCAGGGCCACTTCGCGGCCTATTGGTTCCACCCCCCTCCCTTTATGGCGCACCTGGCGGTAGAAGATGGGTTTATGAGACCTGAGCAACCTTCTGGATATCTATACTGGGAGGTCAGAATTGGAGATCGAGACCCCACCACGGTTGACTGCACTGTTGGGGCCTGGAGGCGCATTGCGGAACATATGGAGGTTACATTCCTATACTCTCCTCGTATGGTCCTGGCGCACGACCCCAGACTGAGTGTTGCCCGCGAGGAAATTGGTCGCAAAATGCTCACAAGGCTCGCTATTCACACGTGGGGTGACCTATATCACCAGGGGAGTTTCCGCACGGCGGCCCACTTCTTTGGTGAGAGCTCCCCATCGGTAATGGATAAGTTTCTTTATACTCGACTGCGGCAAAATATTAAGGCGGTCACGCCTAACTTCCCGGATGAACCGGATATCTTGGCGCCTCTTCATACTCTGCTACAGGCCGACACTCCGAAACATGTGGTCTCCATGTTGTATGCCCACGGCAGCTCCGTCACCCCCCCTCCCTCAGTGCGCGTGCGGACTGGGACAGAGACCTAGGGGCTCCAATGTCGGATGAGCAGTGGGAGGAGAGCTGTTCTCATACTAATGCAGTGACGGGTAATGCTCGACTTCGACTGGTTCATTTAACATTTTTGCACCGCCTATACTACACCCCTGCCAAACTGCTCCGGTTCGGACTGACGGAAGACGAACGCTGTATGAGGTGCAAGAGAGCAGGCGCTGACTTCATGCATCTGGCATGGACATGCCCGGCTGTGGCTACTTACTGGGGGGAGATCTTCATGGCCCTTTCCGAAATGATTGGAGTGGTCACCGCACCATGCCCGGAGTTCGCCCTGCTGGGTCGTTGCAATCCGGCACTAAAGGCACACCGGAAATTTTTTGCGATGGAGCTTCTGTTGGCAAAACGTCACATGGCGTGCAGATGGGGACGGGGGCGAGCGCCCAAATTCAATACTTGGCTGACTACAATGTCCACTTGGCAGGAACGACTGCACCATTATGCTGACCTTTTGCCCTCCAAGTCGTGGCCCAGGGACCTCTGGGGACCCCTCCTTGCATACCTCATGAGGGCTCAGAACAGGGACGAATCCGCAGAGGATGGGAACAGAAATGCGGAGAGGGCTAGCCTATGCACCTCGCTTGGTCCTGAACCTACTTCCTCGACTATGGCGACGGATTGATTTCCCCGCCCCCCTTTCTTCTTCCTTCCCTACCCGCGTGTGGCCTAAGTGTCACTCCCGGTTCGCCCGGAATGGATACAGGCTTCCTAGTATAATTGCACTCCGCACACCGGCTGCACAGGCGGGGGAGGAGGCGGGTCGGACGTTTCCCGGGACTCTGGATACTGTAACACCTACTTTATCATAGCGCATGATGAAGGGCATTAACGGATGTAGCACCAGTTCACGTTCTCTAATTGTGTCAGGGCTATCTACTCCCAGGTTATTGGCTGGGTCAGTGAAGTGCAGAGCAACATCACACCGGCCCTAGATTGCACCCAGCGATAGGTTACCCCACACTGTGGCCTTGCACTGAACGGTTCCTTACGCCACATATTGAGTATGGTGGATATGCACTGGGAGTGTAGAGTTCTTACTGAAGTTAAAGGTTGGTTATAAAAAGATGAAAAGAAACCTCACATAATCAATGTTAGCTCATGCCTTGCTGTTATAACTGCACATGTATGAGTCCTTCAACAGCTTTACTTGCATTACTCCGCGGCCGGCCCATGTGGGTTGTAGGCGACATGCTGTGTTCATAAGTTAACCCTGTCTAGCAAGTACTATACGTCTGTGTAACTGCATGTTGCTGCTGCCGGCCTGTTAAGTAAGGTCCTAGGCGAGATGCTGTGTACTATTCGTTACTGACCAATAAAGGTTTTGGAAAAACAAAAACAAAAAATTTACACATTAAAAGTAACTCAAGTCCCTTTTCCCTTCTTGTATTTTTAATAACAAATTTGTACTTCTACTGCAGTCCGATACATTGCATTTTGAATTTCAGAAGGAGACTGAGTTGAACAACACCATCATGATGACCACAGTGACATAGTATCTTCACAGTCACTCAGTACACGGATCGGAGATGATTAATGGAATAAGTCAGGCAGTTTCATGAGTGGCATATAAGTTAAACAAGTAAACAACAACCAAAGCAGACCTAAATGTCTGTGTAACGGTGGAGTCAAGTGTAGTGGTGTTATGACTGCGGTAAATTGTAAAATGCTATGTTGCTGGATATGTGCTTTGTCCAACTCTTTAAAAAAAATTACGCTAAATGGAGGATGTGCAAAGGGTGTCATCACCGTGGGCCTGCTCTGTCCTGTTGCTGTTGTAGGTTAATGCTGGAAACAGACTAGAGTAGAGATGATGCATCCATGCCGCTTCAGAAAGTGTTCTTGTTGCACTACACCATTAACTTGTCCATTTTTTTCAACTTGGTTTCAATCTCAATATCCCTTTTGTTTTTGCATCTACAATTACAGGCCGTGCCTTACCCTGTTCTATACTTGGGAAAACAATGCACACTTACCTTGCCAATGAATCTACATCTGCCAGGCAGGCAGTGGCGTCACCCAAGATTGATGGACGAAGCATCCATGGAAGGGAGGACCAAGAGGAATGCCGAGATTCAACTCACCATTTGACCAGGATAACACAGTAACAGTATCAACTTTCTATATCTTTTAAATAATTTGATTCATTTTTTTGTCTACAATCATTACAACAGTGTGTTTTTGTTGTTATTACTATTATTATCATTAGGTTTGCTCTCTGTCTATAATTCATCCCCACAGATATTTTAAAATTTTCTTTGCTGTCTGCAAAAGTAAGCCCGGTAACACTGAACACAAACTGCATGTAATCCGGGTCTCTCCTTATCATCAATCATCATGCATGTATTTCCTTTTTCTCCCTTAACATATTGATATGGATATGGTAGTCTACAAAGATTCTGTTGTTTGATGTTTGTCCATGCGTACTGTTTTTCTTTCTCAAACCTTTCCCCAAAACCCCCTTCCCAACCATTCAACAAACCCTAACCCTCTTCCCCCGGGCTGTGTAACTTATTGAGGTATGACTACATTAAATGTACACCAATAATTTATCACACGCTTGCTGGGGCAGATGTGGCAAAAGCAACAATACTTCAATTTCAAGGCAGGGCGGGGGATCTTCTTCTGCTTGCCCACCCATGAGCAGTATATTTGTGAGGTAATTTTTTTACCAAAGGAACCGGCTAATACATCAGCATTAATTCCCGGCATTGATTGGATTCATGGATTTTATTCGTTGTCATCCTCCTACACAGCACTAACAGTTACGCTTGTGTCCAGTGAACTGTAGGCCTAGTCAAGTGACTCGACACAACTAGAGTTTATAACTCTGTGTACTACTAGGCTATCCCCACCACCATTATGTTTTGTTGTATTTGGGCATATTATTGTTTGGCAGTAAGTTCTGTATTGTACTTCATTCTACTATTCCTTGAAGAGTCTCTCTCAGGCTACTGACTGTCTCATTTTCTTTTTTTACAAATGCTGCTGCCAGTGTCTACTACTACCACCACCACAACCAAGGCATGTTAGGAAAGAAAACCATCATCACCATGCAGCCATCACTGTGCCTAAGTTAAACATCAAGCAAAGGTAAGGGGGAAGCATAATTAATAATGGACATGTAATTCAATTTCACACACCCCTTTGAGTCCAGTTGCAGAGTGCCTACAGTAGAAGAGACTGACAGTACTAGTCGGACAAGTCACTCAGTGAGGGGTGCCGCATTTATCTGTTTCTGTCTTACAAAGTCATCCAATTATTAAAATCAAACACTGGCTGTGGGCGGCCCTGCACCAGCAGGAAAGAAGGATACAGTGGGATGTAAAACAGTAACCCCACCCAGAAAACATTAACAACATTGTATGTAAACTTAAGTAGAAATATATTATTTAATACTCTAACAAAAAGAAACTATGTAAAAAAAATCCCACACCTGACCCACCACTCTCCCTAACCCCAAGCAATGTCCGTAAAGAAAATGTCCTATTGTCCAAAAGAGAAAACCCAACGCCCGATTCCCACCCACCCCAAGAATAATAAAAAAAGGGGCAATAATAACAGGGTATAGGTTCAGCGGGCTTTTTTCAGGAGGACACGAACTTGCTCCTCCAGGCGGGCAACACGGCGCTTCAATGCGCGGCAGTTACATCCACGGGGGGGGGAGGGGCAGAACTGATGGAGGGGTGGCGGTGGGCGGCTGCCAGACGGTGGTGCCGTACCACTGTAGGGCGGTGGCTGGGGCCCTGGGCATTGGAGGAGGCTGCAGCTGCTGCCGCCTCCTCCTCCTCCTCTTCCAGGACTACCAGTCGACAATATTACGTCTGTATGGCCTCCAGTTTCCGGCGCCGGGCCTTGGCTGCCAACTCCTACTGGTCAGATGTCCCCTTGGAAGGAGTAGCTATATATGAAGAAGAAAAAACAAGACTATTGTAAAATATACTCTTAGCAATGCAGTAAGACAAATATTTCTACACTATGGGGCCGATTCCGATCCTGGGAAAAGGCTGTATGAATTGTTGTATGTAGCGTTTTCTCCGTACGAATCGTACCCGGTAAACTCATCTTACAACCTAGGAAGTACGATTCGTACAGAAAGCCTTTTTCCGTACGAATCGTACAAAAGACCATAAGGCTAAAAAAAACAACGATTCTGATCCGGAACTGCTTGTACGCGACGTCCGGACGTATTTAAGCAGCGGTTCCCGACCCAGCAAGTACGATTCGTCTCTATGGCACTCCGTACGTCTCTTTGATTACGGGAGCGAAAAACAGCCGGGAAAGCAGAATCCTACAAACGGAGCCCCGGTATGTGACGTACACGCCATGAACTCCGTCCTACGTGTCATCCCGGTCCTCTTGGCCTACAACCTGGTGCACCGCACCCGACACACACGCCGCAGAAGGTGAGAATAACACCCAGAGGCCAGGGTGGGGGTAAGGGGTAGGAAACATACCCCATAGTCAAAGCCAAACCTATAATATGGAGGCCATACATTACCACCAGGGTGTGGTCACTTGTGGGGGCGTGTCCAGCAACCCCTGCGTACCGCAACAACGGAAGTGGACGTGTACGGTGCGTGTCACATTTACCCCTACGGCACAGTAGAACAGTGATACGGACCGTACACACGCAATGAATGCGTGGGTACGGTGCGTACCACACGTACCCCTATGGCACATTAGAACAGTGATACGGACCGTACACATGCAATGAATTTGTGGGTACGGTGCGTACCATACGTACCCCTACGGCACAGTAGAACAGTGATACGGACCGTAACCACGCAATGAATGCGTGGGTACGGTGCGTACCACACGTACCCCTACGGCACAGTAGAACAGTGATACGGACCGTACACGCAATGAATGCGTGGGTACGGTGCGTACCACACGTACCCCTACGGCACAGTAGAACTGTGATACGGACCGTACACACGCAATGAATGCGTGGGTATGGTGCATTCCACACGTACCCCTACGGCACAGTAGAACAGTGATACGGACCGTACACACGCAATGAATGCGTGGGTACGGTGCGTGTCACACGTACCCCTACGGCACATTAGAAAAGTGATACGGACGGTACGTGTCACACGTACCCCTACGGCACCATTAGAACAGTGATACGGACCATACACACGCAATGAATGCGTGGGAACGGTGCGTACCACACGTACCCCTACGGCACATTAGAACAGTGATACAGACCATACGTGTCACACGTACCCCTACAGCACCATTAGAACAGTGATACGGACCGTACACACGCAATGAATGCGTGGGTACGGTGGGTGTCACACGTACCCCTACAGCACATTAGAACAGTGATACGGACCGTACGTGTCACACGTACCCCTACGGCACCATTAGAACAGTGATACGGACCCTACGTGTCACACATACCCCTACGGCACCATTAGAATAGTGATACGGACCGTACACACGCAATGAATGCATGGGTACGGTGCGTGTCACACGTACCCCGACGGCACAGTAGAACAGTGATACGGACCGTACACACGCAATGAATGCGTGGGTACGGTGCATTCCACACATACCCTACGGCACAGTAGAACAGTGATACGGACCGTACACACACAATGAATGCGTGGGTACAGTGCGTTCCACACGTACCCCTACGGCACAGTAGAACAGTGATACGGACCGTACACACGCAATGAATGCGTGGGTACAGTGGGTTGCACATGTACCCCGTTACGGCAGCAGTACATTTGGGATACGAGGCGTACACACACCAGGAATGCGGGCTTATGGACTGGCCCTGCATGTTACCTTCATATTGGTGTGTGTGTAGGTCGAGGCCAGTAGTGTACTGCTCCAAGGGGGTGCGTGGGTAGGTGCAGAGGACTCCCATCAGTGTCCAGACATATGAGGGCTGGGTGCAGAGGACTCCCTGCTGTGGACAGAGATACGGGAGTGGGTGCAGAGGACTCCCAGCAGTGTCCAGACATATGAGGGGTAGGTGCATATGACTACCAGCAGTGGCCTGCAATATGAGGGGTGGGTGCAGAGGACTCCCAGCAGTGTCCAGACATATGAGGGGTGGGTGCATATGACTACCAGCAGTGGCCTGCAATATGAGGGGTGGGTGCAGAGGACTCCCAGCAGTGTCCAGACATATGAGGGGTGGGTGCATATGACTACCAGCAGTGGCCTGCAATATGAGGGGTGGATGCAGAGGACTCCCAGCAGTGTCCAGACATATGAGGGGTGTGTGCATATGACTACCAGCAGTGGACAGAGATACGGGGGTGGGTGCAGAGGACTCCCAGCAGTGTCCAGACATATGAGGGGTTGGTGCATATGACTACCAGCAGTGGACAGATATATGAGGGGTGGGTGCATATGACTCCCAGCAGTGGACATAGATATGGGGGTGGGTGCAGAAGACTCCCAGTAGTGTCCAGACATATGAGGGGTGGGTGCATATGACTACCAGCAATGGACAGATATATGAGGGGTGGGTGCATATGACTACCAGCAGTGGACAGAGATATGGGGGTGGGTGCAGAGGACTCCCAGCAGTGTCCATACGTATGAGGGGTGGGTGCATATGACTACCAGCAGTGGCCTGCAATATGAGGAGTGGGTGCAGTAGACTCCCAGCAGTGTCCAGACATATGAGGGGTAGGTGCATATGACTACCAGCAGTGGACATATATATGAGGGGTGGGTGCATATGACTCCCAGCAGTGTCCAGACATATGAGGGATGGGTGCATATGACTACCAGCAGTGGACAGATATATGAGAGGTGGGTGCATATGACTCCCAGCAGTGGACAGAGATATGGGGGTGGGTGCAGAGGACTCCCAGCAGTGTCCAGACATATGAGGGGTGGTTGCATATGACTACCAGCAGTGGTCTGCCAAACCTATAATATGGAGGCCATATATTACCCCCAGGGTGTGGTCACTTGGGGGGGCGTGTCCAGCAACCCCTGCGTACCGCAACAATGGAAGTGGACGTGTACGGTGCTTGTCACACGTACCCCTAAGGCACAGTAGAACAGTGATACGGACCGTACACACGCAATGAATGCGTGTGTACGGTGCGTACCACACGTACCCCTATGGCACATTAGAACAGTGATACGGACCGTACACATGCAATGAATTCGTGGGTACGGTGCGTACCATACGTACCCCTACGACACAGTAGAACAGTGATACGGACAGTACACACGCAATGAATGCGTGGGTATGGTGCGTACCACACGTACCCCTATGGCACAGTAGAACAGTGATACGGACCGTACACACGCAATGAATGCGTGGGTACGGTGCGTACCACACGTACCCCTACGGCACAGTAGAACTGTGATACGGACCGTACATACGCAATGAATGCGTGGGTATGGTGCGTTCCACACGTACCCTACGGCACAGTAGAACAGTGATACGGACCGTACACACGCAATTAATGCGTGGGTACGATGCGTGTCACATGTACCCCTACGGCACATTAGAAAAGTGATACAGACCGTACGTGTCACACGTACCCCTACGGCACCATTAGAACAGTGATACGGACCATACACACGCAATGAATGCGTGGGAACGGTGCGTACCACACGTACCCCTATGGCACATTAGAACAGTGATACGGACCATACGTGTCACACAGACCCCTACGGCACATTAGAACAGTGATACGGACCGTACACACGCAATGAATGCGTGGGTACGGTGGGTGTCACACGTACCCCTATGGCACATTAGAACAGTGATACGGACCGTACGTGTTACACGTACCCCTACGGAACCATTAGAACAGTGATACGGACCCTACGTGTCACACATACCCCTACGGCACCATTAGAATAGTGATACGGACCGTTCACACGCAATGAATGCGTGGGTACGGTGCATGTCACACGTACCCCTACGGCACAGTAGAACAGTGATACGGACCGTACACACGCAATGAATGCGTGGGTACGGTGTGTTCCACACATACCCTACGGCACAGTAGAACAGTGATACAGACCGTACACACACAATGAATGCGTGGGTACGGTGCGTTCCACACGTACCCCTACGGCACAGTAGAACAGTGATACGGACCGTACACATGCAATGAATGCGTGGGTATGGTGGGTTGCACATGTACCCTGTTAAGGCAGCAGTACATTTGGGATATGAGGCGTACACACACCAGGAATGCGGGCTTACGGACTGGCCCTGCATGTTACCTTCATATTGGTGTGTGTAGGTCGAGGCCAGTAGTGTACTGCTCCAAGGGGGTGCGTGGGTGGGTGCAGAGGACTCCCATCAGTGTCCAGACATATGAGGGCTGGGTGCAGAGGACTCCCAGCTGTGGACAGAGATATGGGGGTGGGTGCAGAGGACTCCCAGTAGTGTCCAGACATATGAGGGGTAGGTGCATATGACTACCAGCAGTGGACAGACATATGAGGGGTGGGTGCATATGACTCCCAGCAGTGTCCAGACATATGAGGGATGGGTGCATATGACTACCAGCAGTGGCCTGCAATATAAGGGGTGGGTGAAGAGGACTCCCAGCAGTGTCCCTACATATGAGGGGTGGGTGCATATGACTACCAGCAGTGGCCTGCAATATGAGGGGTGGGTGCAGAGGACTCCCAGCAGTGTCCAGACATATGAGGGGTGTGTGCATATGACTACCAGCAGTGGACAGAGATATGGGGGTGGGTGCAGAGGACTCCCAGCAGTGGACAGATATATGAGGGGTGGGTGCCTATGACTCCCAGCAGTGGACATAGATATGGGGGTGGGTGCAGAGGACTCCCAGCAGTGTCCAGACATATGAGGGGTGGGTGCATATGACTACCAGCAATGGACAGATATATGAGGGGAGGGTGCATATGACTCCCAGCAGTGGACAGAGATATGGGGGTGGGTGCAGAGGACTCCCAGCAGTGTCCATACATATGAGGGATGGGTGCATATGACTACCAGCAGTGGCCTGCAATATGAGGGGTGGGTGCAGAGGACTCCCAGCAGTGTCCAGACATATGAGGGGTGGGTGCATATGACTACCAGCAGTGGCCTGCAATATGAGGAGTGGGTGTAGTAGACTCCCAGCAGTGTCCAGACATATGAGGGGTAGGTGCATATGACTACCAGCAGTGGACATATATATGAGGGGTGGGTGCATATGACTTCCAGCAGTGTCCAGACATATGAGGGATGGGTGCATATGACTACCAGCAGTGGACAGATATATGAGAGGTGGGTGCATATGACTCCCAGCAGTGGACAGAGATATGGGGGTGGGTGCAGAGGACTCCCAGCAGTGTCCAGACATATGAGGGGTGGTTGCATATGACTACCAGCAGTGGCCTGCAATATGAGGAGTGGGTGCATATGACTCCCAGCAGTGGACATAGATATGGGGGTGGGTGCAGATGACTCCCAGCAGTGCCCAGACATATGAGGGGTGGGTGCATATGACTACCAGCAGTGGACAGATAGATGAGGGTTGGGTTCATATGACTCCCAGCAGTGGACAGAGATATGGGGGTGGGTGCAGAGGACGCCCAGCAGTGTCCAAACATATGAGGGGTGAGTGCATATGACTACCAGCAGTGGCCTGCAATATGAGGGGTGGGTGCAGAGGACTCACAGCAGTGGACAGAGATATGGGGGTGGGTGCAGAGGACTCCCAGCAGTGTCCAGACATATGAGTGGTGGGTGCATATTACTACCAGCAGGGGACAGATATATGAGGATTGGGTGCATATGACTCCCAGCAGTGGACAGAGATATGGGGGTGGGTGCAGAGGACTCCCAGCAGTGTCCAGACATATGAGGGGTGGGTGCATATGACTACCAGCAGTGGCCTGCAATATGAGGGGTGGGTGCAGAGGACTCCCAGCAGTGGACAGAGATATGGGGGTGGTTGCATATGACTACCAGCAGTGTCCAGACATATGAGGGGTGGGTGCATATGACTACCAGCAGTGGACAGATATATGAGGGGTGGGTGCATATGACTCCCAGCAGTGGACAGAGATATGGGGGTGGGTGCAGAGGACTCCCAGCAGTGTCCAGACATATGGGGGGTGGGTGCATATGACTACCAGCAGTGGGCTGCAATATGAGGGGTGGGTGCAGAGGACTCCCAGCAGTGGACAGATATATGAGGGGTGGGTGCAGAGGAGTCCCAGCAGTGGACAGAGATATGGGGTGGGTGCAGAGGACTCCCAGCAGTGTCCAGACATATGAGGGGTGGGTGCATATGACTAACAGCAGTGGACAGATATATGAGAGGTGGGTGCAGAGGACTCCCAGCAGTGTCCAGACATATGAGGGGGTGTACATCATTATCAGATGACCACACCTACATGGTGGTATGGACGCATCCCTATCTTTGGACTATGATGATAGTGCTATTACAACACATCACTGACAGCAGTGTCCCACTCCCAGGAGGATGGATGTCTTTCACACACTGCATGACACACCACATGTGGGTGTGAGGACATATAACACATGCATACCCACCCATGGCAGATGCAGCACAATACACACCCTGATTTCATGCCAACAGACTGTATAGTCATGTAACTGCATACAAAACTAAGATAGCCAAAGGGAACACACACTGTCACGCACATCCCAGGAGTGATAGGAATGTTCAGGTGCTGGTCCAGCCACCAAGATGTTGTCTCTCATGGAAGGAATAGGGTTGAATTCCACTAGATACAATGCCCACAATTGTGAGTCAGGTGCCCAAATACCCTGCATAACAAGTACCATTTGTGTGGTAGGCAGTGATTACACACATGCATAGTGCTGAAAAGGGGCAATTTGTCCCTGAAGGCATTCCTACACGCCCAAAACACAAGTACAGTGACTAGCAAGGATGGCACAGACTATTCAGCTGGAGACATCGGTGAGCAGGCATGGCCATTGTTGAAGGGATCTGTCACCAACAAAGGAAATGTTGACACAGGTCAGCACAACAATTGTGCAACTGTTTGCAGGGAAGATGTCAGGTGCCACAGAGGAAGGAACACTCCTTGGGACAATGTCTCAAAACAAAATGAACACACACTACCAATGATACTTTGCAGAGACATTGTGATGGCACACAGATACCATGGTCCACCTCATGACCTTCATACAAAAACATTTCTCAGAACCCTAACGCATTACCAGAACACCAACTCCAGGAGCCTCATCACCAACATCAAGTACCTGAAATGCAATAGTGTTGAAAGTAAAAGAAAAGGCTTTATTCAGCACAAAAACAAAAAGCACAAATTGAATATTTACAAAGGCCAATGGCCAGTCCATTTCACAAGTCCAAGGGTGGATGTAGGGGACAGCGTGCACAAAGTAACCTCAAGGTTTTCGACCAGGGGGGCATCATCAGTGGCAGTACCAGGCACCGCAGGGACAGCAGGGGGATGGGTAGGTGTGGTGGGTGCAGGGGTGGACGTCTCCACCACAGGGGGTGGGGCAGCACCAAAGGTGGAGGTGAGCTCGGCGCTGCACACTGCTGCTAGGACGTCCATCTTAACCCCTGCACCTGAAGATCCCCCAGGGTCAACGGAGGGTGTGGTGGGTGAGGGATGGGGTGCAGCGCTCTTGTGGGAGGGGGTGGACATGGTGGGGGACTCAACTCCCGTGCCCGGGGACTTCCTCGCCCGCTTGTGGAGTGGTGGCTCAGTGGGGGCGAGGTCCAGCTCACCCATATAGATCTCCTTGGGTGAGAGTTTGGCAGGGGAGCTAAGGGGAGTGGTTTTGGAAGAACAGGGTTGTCAGGACTGTGGACTGAGACTGTGGCTGCGTGTCTTTCATCTGCCCCCAGACCCTGTGGGTGTGCCTACATCCCCCTGAGTGTGCGTGCCAGGATGTGTGCGCTTTGCCTTACTTGGTTGTGTGCTGCCTGTGTCTGGTGGGGTGCGTGCTTGTGACTGTCTGGGTGTGCGTTGGGCAGGCATGGGAGAGGGCAGTGTGGGCAGTGTGGAAGGGTCCGGGTAGGGGGGGATGGAGCGCTGCAGGAGAGTAACTGCTGCCGTCATGGAAGAGTCCATGGACCGCAGAATCCTGCGTTGGTCAGACATCGTTGCTGACATGCCCTCCTGCTGAAATGCCAGAAAACGGTCCTAGGAAGCTTGTTTCCGGTCCAGGAAAGGCATGGCTTGGCAGTTCGGGCTGGACTGTTCCCATGAGGCACAGGGTCAGACTGATTTGCATATGGCCATGTCTGAACTGGGGTGGCAGAGTGGGCTAAAGAACGGTGATGGATCAAACCCAGATCTGTTGACTGGGTGTGAGTGTTTGATTGGTTCTGATGCTCCGTCCATCACCACCCCCTTTTGTACCGCTTTGTTCGCCATAAGTTGGCAGGGTATGCTCAGATGTGAGTCCCTTGCTCACTTTGCCACTGGATTCAAGCAAGCCTGGTTGAAGGCGGATTAAATGCCAGAAACCGGTCCTAGGAAGCTTGTTTCCGGTCCAGGGAAGGCATGGCTTGGCAGTTCGGGCTGGACTGTTCCCATGAGGCACAGGGTCAGACTGATTTGCATATGGCCATGTCTGAACTGGGGTGGCAGAGTGCGCTAAAGAACGGTGATGAATCAAACCCAGATCTGGTGACTGGGTGTGAGTGTTTGATTGGTTCTGATGCTCCGTCCATCACCACCCCCTTTTGTACCGCTTTGTTCGCCATAAGTTGGCAGGGTATGCTCAGACGTGAGTCCCTTGCTCACTTTGCCACTGGATTCAAGTAAGCCTGGTTGAAGACGGCTGAAATGCCAGAAACCGGTCCTAGGAAGCTTGTTTCCGGTCCAGGGAAGGTATGGCTTGGCAGTTCGGGCTCGACTGTTCCCATGAGGCACAGGGTCAGACTGATTTGCATATGGCCATGTCTGAACTGGGGTGGCAGAGTGGGCTAAAGAACGGTGATGGATCAAACCCATATCCGTTGACTGGGTGTGAGTGTTTGATTGGTTCTGATGCTCCGTCCATCACCACCCCCTGTTGTACCGCTTTGTTCGCCATAAGTTGGCAGGGTATGCTCAGACGTGAGTTCCTTGCTCACTTTGCCACTGGATTTAAGCAAGCCTGGTTGAAGACGGCTGAAATGCCAGAAACCAGTCCTAGGAAGCTTGTTACCGGTCCAGGGAAGGCATGGCTTGGCAGTTCGGGCTGGACTGTTCCCATGAGGCACAGCGTCAGACTGATTTGCATATGGCCATGTCTGAACTGGGGTGGCAGAGTGGGCTAAAGAACGGTGATGGATCAAACCCAGATCTGTTGACTGGGTGTGAGTGTTTGATTGGTTCTGATGCTCCGTCCATCACCACCCCCTTTTGTACCGCTTTCTTCGCCATAAGTTGGCAGGGTATGCTCAGACGTGAGTCCCTTGCTCACTTTGCCACTGGATTCAAGCAAGCCTGGTTGAAGATGGCTGAAATGCCAGAAACCAGTCCTAGGAAGCTTGTTTCCGGTCCAGGGAAGGCATGGCTTGGCAGTTCGGGCTGGACTGTTCCCATGAGGCACAGGGTCAGACTGATTTGCATATGGCCATGTCTGAACTGGGGTGGCAAAGTGGGCTAAAGAACGGTGATGGATCAAACCCATATCCGTTGACTGGGTGTGAGTGTTTGATTGGTTCTGATGCTCCGTCCATCACCACCCCCTGTTGTACCGCTTTGTTCGCCATAAGTTGGCAGGGTATGCTCAGACGTGAGTTCCTTGCTCACTTTGCCACTGGATTTAAGCAAGCCTGGTTGAAGACGGCTGAAATGCCAGAAACCGGTCCTAGGAAGCTTGTTACCGGTCCAGGGAAGGCATGGCTTGGCAGTTCGGGCTGGACTGTTCCCATGAGGCACAGCGTCAGACTGATTTGCATATGGCCATGTCTGAACTGGGGTGGCAGAGTGGGCTAAAGAACGGTGATGGATCAAACCCAGATCTGTTGACTGGGTGTGAGTGTTTGGTTGGTTCTGATGCTCCATCCATCACCACCCCCTTTTGTACCGCTTTGTTCGCCATAAGTTGGCAGGGTATGCTCAGACGTGAGTCCCTGGCTCACTTTGCCACTGGATTCAAGCTAACCTGGTTGAAGACGGCTGAAATGCCAGGAACCGGCCCTAGGAAGCTTGGTTCTGGTCCAGGGAAGGCATGGCTTGGCAGTTCGGGCTGGACTGTTCCCATGAGGCACAGGGTCAGACTGATTTGCATATGGCCATGTCTGAACTGGGGTGGCAGAGTGGGCTAAAGAACGGTGATGGATCAAACCCAGATCTGTTGACTGGGTGTGAGTGTTTGGTTGGTTCTGATGCTCCATCCATCACCACCCCCTTTTGTACCGCTTTGTTCGCCATAAGTTGGCAGGGTATGCTCAGACGTGAGTCCCTGGCTCACTTTGCCACTGGATTCAAGCTAACCTGGTTGAAGACGGCTGAAATGCCAGAAACCGGTCCTAGGAAGCTTGTTTCCAGTCCAGGGAAGGCATGGCTTGGCAGTTCTGGCTCGACTGTTCCCATGAGGCACAGGGTCAGACTGATTTGCATATGGCCATGTCTGAACTGGGGTGGCAGAGTGGGCTAATGAACGGTGATGGATCAAACCCAGATCTGTTGACTGGGTGTGAGTGTTTGATTGGTTCTGATGCTCCGTCCATCACCTCCCCCTTTTGTACAGCTTTGTTTGCCATAAGTTTGCAGGGTATGCTCAGACGTGAGTCCCTTGCTCACTTTGCCACTGGATTCAAGCAAGCCTGGTTGAAGACGGATGAAATGCCAGAAACGGGTCCTAGGAAGCTTGTTTCCGGTCCAGGGAAGGCATGGCTTGGCAGTTCTGGCTCGACTGTTCCCATGAGGCACAGGGTCAGACTGATTTGCATATGGCCATGTCTGAACTGGGGTGGCAGAGTGGGCTAATGAACGGTGATGGATCAAACCCAGATCTGTTGACTGGGTGTGAGTGTTTGATTGGTTCTGATGCTCCGTCCATCACCTCCCCCTTTTGTACAGCTTTGTTTGCCATAAGTTTGCAGGGTATGCTCAGACGTGAGTCCCTTGCTCACTTTGCCACTGGATTCAAGCAAGCCTGGTTGAAGACGGATGAAATGCCAGAAACGGGTCCTAGGAAGCTTGTTTCCGGTCCAGGGAAGGCATGGCTTGGCAGTTCGGGCTGGACTGTTCCCATGAGGCACAGGGTCAGACTGATTTGCATATGGCCATGTCTGAACTGGTGTGGCAGAGTGCGCTAAAGAACGGTGATGGATCAAACCCAGATCTGTTGACTGGGTGTGAGTGTTTGATTGGTTCTGATGCTCCGTCCATCACCACCCCCTTTTGTACCGCTTTGTTCGCCATAAGTTGGCAGGGTATGCTCAGACGTGAGTCCCTTGCTCACTTTGCCACTGAATTCAAGCAAGCCTGGTTGAAGACGGCTGAAATGCAAGAAACCGGTCCTAGGAAGCTTGTTTCCGGTCCAGGGAAGGCATGGCTTGGCAGTTCGGGCTGGACTGTTCCCATGAGGCACAGGGTCAGACTGATTTGCATATGGCCATGTCTGAACTGGGGTGGCAGAGTGGGCTAAAGAACGGTGATGGATCAAACCCAGATCTGTTGACTGGGTGTGAGTGTTTGATTGGTTCTGATGCTCCGTCCATCACCACCCCCTTTTGTACCGCTATGCCCTCCACGAACGACACCATCTGTGTGAGCAGTTTAGTGTGTTCATGGAGGACATACAGCACCGATGCCTGCCCAACCTGCAACTGCCGCAGAATGTCCACAGACTCTTCACTGAGGACAGCAGGGGTGACAGGGTAGGGGGTGCGGTGCCTGGGCCGAAGGAGACATGGTGGGCCTCTGCATGGACAGAAGGGACAGGAGCAACTGGGAGGGCGGAGATGGGTACGGAGGAGGCGGGGACAGATGTGGGGATGCTGCCAGGTGGTGTTGCAGCCTCCGCCTCCTCGGGGAGGTCAGCGTCAGACCCGTCGGCGTCGTAGCTGGTATGGCCTCCCGAAAGGTCCTCCGACTGACTCTCCTCGCCCTCCGTGCCACTGGCTCCTTCTGACTTCACAGCACTGGTGGCACTGTCGCTGGGTCCACTCCTCCAGGTCCATGCATGTGTCTCCCTCGGTTGCGGATGATTATGCTGTGGGCAAGGAGAAGAAACCGAAATACATCAGTCACCTGTATACATCTGACACATGAGCACAAAAACAAGTCACAGTGCATATCAGGCAATGCATCATGAGTAACAGCTAGATCACTCCGCACATATGTAAGCCCTGTACTGCCCAGTTGGTAGACCCACTATGCCACTTGGACACCAGGAAAAAAAGAACACACCAGGCCACAACTTGAATGAGAAATACACTGAGAAGCTACTGTCTGTGAACCGGTGAGCACAGCAATACAATGAAGTCATGCCACCACTTGTTTACCCTGAAAGAAACAGTAGTGGTGCACCCAAGGTAAACTAACACACCTCAATACTCAAGGTGTCACCACACTCAGAGACCTGTAAGTATTTTGGAACACAAAACGAAAAAATGTTGCTACCTTGGGACTCACAATACTTTACACAATCGACATGTTTTGAATGTGCCAATTCGCCATTTCGTGAACACTCATGTGCCTGCGTGAAATATGTCTCACAAGGCGGTGCACACAAAACTACATGTACACTGTCATTGAAGAAGCTGGCACCTTTTCTAAGAAGCCACTGTTTGAAATAAATGGTGTTGCCAAAAGTACATATACATGGGCCCACGGAGGTCTTGATGTCTTGAGACTCATTAGTTTGTATCACCAACAACAAAGGAGTCTCACAAAATCAAGACCACTGTGGGAACATGTATATGGAGAATCTAAAACACCATTTAATTGTAACAGTGGCTTCTTTGAAAAGGTGCCAGCGTGTTCCATGAAAGTGGAAATGTCGTTTGGTGTGCACTTCCTTGGGAGACTTTTTTCATGCAGGCACATCAGTGTTCTTAACACAAATCATCAAATTACCACATTTAAAACATGAAGAACTGTTGACAAGTGCTGTGAGTGCCAAGTTACAATTTTTTTAGAGTAACAACTTGAATTATGTCAGTTGTCACATGGCCATCCGTCACCTGATTACACAGTTGGCTACACATATGACCTACTGCATGTCATCTGGAGTGGCACACATGTCCACACCCAGGACAATGCATAAGCTAATGTGCTTGCAATTGGGTTGTAAAAAAGCATAGCTGTACTGTGGAGACACCCTAAGGCAAGCCAGAATGTACACACAGATGTCAGCACACAAAGTCCAAACTGCGTTGCATCTCAACCACACACATGTGCCAAAAATGTAGGAGCAGGAATCCTGTTTTCTAAAAACTGACACAGGGTGCAAAGCACGAACATTAAGCACTGGTCAGCATCACAGGGGCACTGCACGCTGATTCTTTGTACAGCCAATTATCACACACAGGTCAGACCTGGCAAATAAAAATCAGGGTTGCACATATATGCCTCTCCCGCACCCCCCCCCATACCGGAGTCAATGTGATTGATACAGATCAAGAAGTGACACCTCTTATTTAGGGTTACAATAACTGTGCAGGAAAAATTGCTACATTTACACAATTTTACTTTGTGGGGCTGGCAACACATATTTGTGACTAACAACCATCAACAGATTGTTGTGAATAGCCACACAGGCACTGCCCAGTGTGAGTATGCACACGCAAAATGGTGTATCCCTGTCCAGTGGACACATGTAGCACACATTTTAAAAATACAAACTAGGCCACGGAACAATGCCACAGAGGCAGACCTATGCTGAACCCACAGAGATTGTGCACAGGTTTGGATGACACACATGATTAGGAGGCCAGGGTGTCTCAGGGGACTGTAGTGGGCACACTCCTCCGTGGTCCTGGAATGAGCTGACTGTACCATGTTCAACCGTCATGGCACTATGCATATCTCCCACTCATGCACATCATGTCTGAGGCCACAACATTGGTCATGCATGCTGCAAGGGTGTTCAGTTGAAACCTCACACTCCTATGTTGAGAATCATCATCAATGACAACAAATATGGACCCCCAACATAGTGAACAGGTCATGGCACAGGCAAGGTACCAACACAATTCACAGACCACCCTCCCACATGATGCAGAAAGCAATGTGCACTTAGATTTACTGGCACCCTAGATGACCATGTGCAAATGTGATTACCCACAGACCAGGGGACACATGTCAAGGAGGGGAAGCGATGAAAAAGAGAACCAGGTGACATTGGGGAACAGAAAAAATGCACTGCACATATAAACTCTGGGAGTGTATCCAGGCTACAGAGCACTTCCAAAAACTGGCGACACATAACACAACAAACAGCCATGTACCTACCCCCTCCTTGCTGCAGTCTCTCCTGTAACTGCCCATCGAGGTCAGGAAAGCCCACCGCCAGGACACGTCTCATGTGGGGGGTCAGGCGTCGGCGGCTGCCGTGGTGGCGAGGACTGTCGAGCCCCAGCTGGACCCGGGCGATCCGCCGTGTCCAGCACCGGATGTCCTGCCACCTCTTGCGGACCTGTGGCAGCTGCCGACTACGCTCCCCTCAGATCTCACAACCCTGACGATGTTGTTCCAGATCACCCCCTTCTCGTAGGCAGTTACCTGTCAGGATGACAAAGTGACGCAATATCAATACACCTGCTCCATGTCCCAGAGACACACATTTGAACATCTGTGTTGAACAGGGCATAGGATGCAGACAGGAATTACATCATACACAATAAGAAATTGGCCTGTGTGCAAGCCCCAATGCATTACATGGCATTGAAAGTCAACAGGTTGGCATGAGGGGTGAGACACACTCACTGATCATGCCACACACTTTGCAGCACATGCAACAGCAGGCTGATGGCCAGCACGTGCCAAGCAGTCACATGTCCCACTCCACTGACGTACCCTCAGCATACTAGACAGACACACCCAAGCACAGATCACTCACCTGTCATTGACAACAGCGGTTACAACCCTCACTCTGCACATGTGCCACTTGCCAGTGGGGTGTCACAGGTGTCATGCTAGCTCTGCAAGTCAGACACACAGCACGGCATACTTGTCACATCAGATGGGTTTATCTGTTGCCTCCTCCATGCAGCTGTGGTGCAACACTTCACATAGACACCCACATGTAAAGGAACATTCACACACATCAATGTCCATGAGGTCGTACACATCATTTGGACACTCTCACCACAGGTCTACTCAACTCATACACATCTGTGGGTACAGTCACCTGTCACACCAGGGGGACCACTGAATCACCTCAGGACAATAGGAAAAAAAGCCACAAAGGATTTGCCAGGCTCAATGTGTCTTGCACTATGCAGTGAAAGTCACAGTAAGCACAATGCAAGTGAGGAGTGCACACAGGAACTACATCATGATCTGAATGAGAAACATCAGCATGTCCCTCCCCTGGGACCCACTCTAAACAACATTGCATGTCTGTCGCCCCTGGACACAATATTGGCAGTCACACAACAGGTGCATAGGCAAAGGTAGTGGACTCAGCACTCACCTGCTCCCCTGGTCTCCCATACAGCTTGGTGTACTGTGGGAGGAGGCAGTCAAGCAAGGCCTCATTCTCCTCCTGGGTGAATGGCTGGGCCCTCTCTACAGTACGTTACATGGTCCAGAGGAAGCAGAGACAGCAGCAGTGTGGTCAACTGGAAAGTTGTGCAGGCAAGTGTCCTCTCATGGGTTCTGGCTGCCTTATATCTGTCTTGCTGAGGGGCATTTATTTTGAGGAGTACATAGTGATTGGTCAGACTCATTAGCATCGTACGTTTACTCCAATCCCTTTAAACATACACCAATGACAGCATTGGCATCGTTAAAATTTTGTGCATCATGTCAAGTCAACAACCACTTTGCAACATTGTATTTTGTGGCCAACTGACTGTTCCAGGACACCTGATCGACACTTTTCAACTGAAAACTCTGTCTCCATGACAACCAGCATGCATTTAGGGCCTAATACTTGTCCCTTATGTGTCCCCTATGTAATTTTGAAATCCACACACAGGAACGGTGCGTTTCACACATACCCCTACGGCACCAGTACAATGGTGAAACGAAGTGTACACACGCAATGATTGCGGGTGTACGGTGCGTTTCACATGTACCCCTACGGCACCAGTCGTACAGTGCGTTTCACACGTACAGGTACGCACCAGTTGTACAGTGCGTTTAACACGTACGGGTACGCACTAGTAGTACAGTGCGTTTGACACATACGGGTACGCACTAGTAGTAGAGTGCGTTTGACACGTACGGGTACGCACTATTTCACACGTACGGGTACGCACTAGTAGTACAGTGCATTTGACACGTACAGGTACGCACTAGTAGTACAGTGTGTTTGACACGTATGGGTACGCGCTTGTAGTACAGTGCGTTTGACACGTACGGGTACGCACTAGTTCACACGTACTGGTACGCATATCACACGCTTACAATGGTAATACAGGCATACACATGTCAGGAATGGAGGGCTACGAGTCGCACAAGGATGTCCATCAAGTACTTGTCATTGCATACTTTCATGTGCAGGCCCTAGGTGTGGCAGCCAGTGATATTGCACAGGTCATCTCATCTAGTTTCACAATTGATGTGTGATGACCTGTGGACACATGTCATGTGTGATGGGGCACTATGTGGCACACATCACCTTGACACTTGCCACATGTGTGTCTGTAGTCCAACTGTGTCATGCACAGCAGCAGTGGATGGCACAGTCATCAACACCCACACCTGTCTCCTGATGCCAGGGACAGGGACACTATCAACTGACATGTCACGATCAGCGTGCCCCTTTGTGACTATGTCAGGTGTGTGTCATGTGTTCCCATGAGCTTGATGTCAGTGTTCCGTCAACTGCATCTGCTGTTGGTGCATCCAACATGGGTCTGTGTGGAGATGGGCATGGAACACATCTACGCACACCATAACACATGTGGATTCCCACGGCTGTAGGGTCTGTGTGCATCGGCCATCATATTTTCACAGTCATACATGTCTGGGTTGTCTTAATGGCTGTGTCTTTCTGTTGTCACATGTACCCCTTCATCGCAATGTGTTTGATATGTACATTTGACATTCCATGTGACCTGTGCGTGTGCCTTGCAGTCAGCTGTGTGGATGAGATGACATCCTTCCAATGCAGCTATGTGGTTGTGTGTCACTCCGGTGATATCTGTGGCTCTTCACTCAGACTGGCTCCCAGCTCATTTCAGGGCATGTCATGTAGACTTGACAATCAACAGGTGTATCTGGCTTATTGTAGGAGTGCCAGCAAGCTGGAATATGTGTCCTGTATGTATTGCACACACCCGACTCCATAGTTACCTGATGTGTATTAGCAGTGTAGCATGTGCTATGTTCATTGACATTGGTATTGGCAGACTCTCAATCTTCATTCTTACAAACAATGTCTTGCAGGGCACAGCCTGTCCCAAGAACAATGCCAGACTTGGGTGCCATGAGGGAACGTGCCTGCATCTGCCGTTACAGATTCACTCGCCAGTTGATTGAGGACTTGATAGACAAGCTGGCACCACACCTCCAACCGCGACACAGGTATCCTACTGCGCTGACTCCCAAGATGATGGCGATGGCAGCCCTACATTTTTTTACCACAGGTACGTTTCAATTCACCATAGCTGATGTTGGTGGGATGTCACAGACAATATTCAGCCGTGTCCTGCGTGATGTTTTAGCAGCCATGTTGGAGCACCTTGATGAATTCATCCAATTTCCTACTCCTGAGGAGTTGATAGATGTCAAGGGTGATTTCTAGGCCTGGGCCAAAATTCCGTTCCGTTCGCGGAAGTTGCGATATTTTGGCATTCTCGCGTTCCGCGGAAAGCGCGAAAATGTCAAAATTTCCGCATTCCGCAGCTTAGCGATAATTTTTTTCTTGCTCGCGCTGTAAAACAATACATTCTCGCGCGCGCGCGATCGCCTTACCTGAATCCCTGCGTTCTCCGACAAGTTTTCTTGACCCGGTCGCGTTCTCCACGAGATGTTGGATTTTGGTAGCCATTTTGCGCTGTCTCGCGAGAGTTCGCGGCCGCATTCAAGTCATTTTTCACGCGATCACGTCATTTGTCGCGCGATCAGGTATTTCTTCTCGCGATCATGCACCGCGCGAGTATGAGAAGATTGAGATCTCGAACATGTCATTCTACATCGCGAGCCAGAGAATGAGGACGCGGGCACATGAAATCGAACGCGAACAGGAGAAAGAGACCGCGAACACGTCATATCCAACGCGACAGGGACAAAGAAGAGAACGCGATCATATCGTTTTCGACACGCCGGCGGAAGTAATGTGAAGCTGGAGAACTCAACAATGTAAAATTTACAATTTGGAGAGGAATATCGGCTCTAGCAGCATGAAACCATCTGCAAATACTGATTTTGGATGAAAAGAACTCCTTACATTCACATTTGGCTTTCCTTTTTTGTGCAAGGACTCCAGGAGTCATTTTTTTTTTACAAAGTGGAGAGAGGGAGGAAGTGACACAGATTCTCCAACTTCCTGTTCCTGTCCAGCAGGCTCCTCCCAGTGCTTTGTCCATCTCCTGCTCATTCTGCCTTTGGATTTGGAGCTGGAAAGATCTCTCTTTTTGTCTGCTGCATCATTGCAATTGGATTTCAGGATTTTTGGAATAGGATATTTTACAAGTAAGTGGTTGTTGTGTTTGATTGTGGGCATTGCAGTTGTTGTGTAACTACAATTTATTTTTGATAATTAATTATCATCATTCCTTTTTTTTTTTTTTAATTTATTTTAATTTTGTGGGTTGTAGTAGTAGGCCCGAGCTAGCCATGGGCATGGCCTCATGGGTGTGTGTGTGCATGATGAAGCAACTGTTCCTTTTGTTTTTTGAATATATTTCATTTTCAATCACATTTAGGGCATGGATGGCATTGGATTGAGTTGGGGAAGTGTGTTTTTGGGGTGGCCTTGCTGATGTTGTTGGGCCTGGACATGTGGCTGGTGGCCATTTTGAGGCCTAGGCCTGCAAGCTTGCCTGGCCTTGTCTGCCAGCAGGCCTGCTTTCATCCACTGCTACCAGAGCAGGTAGCCACAGCTTTAGTAATCTACTGTTTTCTGTGTGTTCTGTTGATTTTAGACATCATTTTGGGCATGGATGGCATTGGATTGAGTTGGGGAAGTGTGTATTTTGGGGTGGCCTTGCTGATGTTGTTGGGGCTCGCCATGTGGCTGGTGGCCATTTTGAGGCCTAGGCCTGCAAGCTTGCCTGGCCTTGTCTGCCAGCAGGCCTGCTTTCATCCACTGCTACCAGAGCAGGTAGCCACAGCTTTAGTAATCTACTGTTTTCTGTGTGTTCTGTTGATTTTAGACATCATTTTGGGCATGGATGGCATTGGATTGAGTTGGGGAAGTGTGTATTTTGGGGTGGCCTTGCTGATGTTGTTGGGGCTCGCCATGTGGCTGGTGGCCATTTTGAGGCCTAGGCCTGCAAGCTTGCCTGGCCTTGTCTGCCAGCAGGCCTGCTTTCATCCACTGCTACCAGAGCAGGTAGCCACAGCTTTAGTAATCTACTGTTTTCTGTGTGTTCTGTTGATTTTAGACATCATTTTGGGCATGGATGGCATTGGATTGAGTTGGGGAAGTGTGTATTTTGGGGTGGCCTTGCTGATGTTGTTGGGGCTCTCCATGTGGCTGGTGGCCATTTTGAGGCCTAGGCCTGCAAGCTTGCCTGGCCTTGTCTGCCAGCAGGCCTGCTTTCATCCACTGCTACCAGAGCAGGTAGCCACAGCTTTAGTAATCTACTGTTTTCTGTGTGTTCTGTTGATTTTAGACATCATTTTGGGCATGGATGGCATTGGATTGAGTTGGGGAAGTGTGTATTTTGGGGTGGCCTTGCTGATGTTGTTGGGGCTCGCCAAGTGGCTGGTGGCCATTTTGAGGCCTAGGCCTGCAAGCTTGCCTGGCCTTGTCTGCCAGCAGGCCTGCTTTCATCCACTGCTACCAGAGCAGGTAGCCACAGCTTTAGTAATCTACTGTTTTCTGTGTGTTCTGTTGATTTTAGACATCATTTTGGGCATGGATGCCATTGGATTGAGTTGGGGAAGTGTGTATTTTGGGGTGGCCTTGCTGATGTTGTTGGGGCTCTCCATGTGGCTGGTGGCCATTTTGAGGCCTAGGCCTGCAAGCTTGCCTGGCCTTGTCTGCCAGCAGGCCTGCTTTCATTCACTGCTACCAGAGCAGGTAGCCACAGCTTTAGTAATCTACTGTTTTCTATGTGTTCTGTTGATTTTAGACATCATTTTGGGCATGGATGGCATTGGATTGAGTTGGGGAAGTGTGTATTTTGGGGTGGCCTTGCTGATGTTGTTGGGGCTCGCCATGTGGCTGGTGGCCATTTTGAGGCCTAGGCCTGCAAGCTTGCCTGGCCTTGTCTGCCAGCAGGCCTGCTTTCATCCACTGCTACCAGAGCAGGTAGCCACAGCTTTAGTAATCTACTGTTTTCTGTGTGTTCTGTTGATTTTAGACATCATTTTGGGCATGGATGCCATTGGATTGAGTTGGGGAAGTGTGTATTTTGGGGTGGCCTTGCTGATGTTGTTGGGGCTCTCCATGTGGCTGGTGGCCATTTTGAGGCCTAGGCCTGCAAGCTTGCCTGCCCTTGTCTGCCAGCAGGCCTGCTTTCATCCACTGCTACCAGAGCAGGTAGCCACAGCTTTAGTAATCTACTGTTTTCTGTGTGTTCTGTTGATTTTAGACATCATTTTGGGCATGGATGGCATTGGATTGAGTTGGGGAAGTGTGTATTTTGGGGTGGCCTTGCTGATGTTGTTGGGGCTCGCCATGTGGCTGGTGGCCATTTTGAGGCCTAGGCCTGCAAGCTTGCCTGGCCTTGTCTGCCAGCAGGCCTGCTTTCATCCACTGCTACCAGAGCAGGTAGCCACAGCTTTAGTAATCTACTGTTTTCTGTGTGTTCTGTTGATTTTAGACATCATTTTGGGCATGGATGGCATTGGATTGAGTTGGGGAAGTGTGTATTTTGGGGTGGCCTTGCTGATGTTGTTGGGGCGCGCCATGTGGCTGGTGGCCATTTTGAGGCCTAGGCCTGCAAGCTTGCCTGGCCTTGTCTGCCAGCAGGCCTGCTTTCATCCACTGCTACCAGAGCAGGTAGCCACAGCTTTAGTAATCTACTGTTTTCTGTGTGTTCTGTTGATTTTAGACATCATTTTGGGCATGGATGGCATTGGATTGAGTTGGGGAAGTGTGTATTTTGGGGTGGCCTTGCTGTTGTTGTTGGGGCTCTCCATGTGGCTGGTGGCCATTTTGAGGCCTAGGCCTGCAAGCTTGCCTGGCCTTGTCTGCCAGCAGGCCTGCTTTCATCCACTGCTACCAGAGCAGGTAGCCACAGCTTTAGTAATCTACTGTTTTCTGTGTGTTCTGTTGATTTTAGACATCATTTTGGGCATGGATGCCATTGGATTGAGTTGGGGAAGTGTGTATTTTGGGGTGGCCTTGCTGTTGTTGTTGGGGCTCTCCATGTGGCTGGTGGCCATTTTGAGGCCTAGGCCTGCAAGCTTGCCTGGCCTTGTCTGCCAGCAGGCCTGCTTTCATCCACTGCTACCAGAGCAGGTAGCCACAGCTTTATTGATCAAGTGTTTTCTATGTGATCTGTTGAATTTTTAGACATCACCTTCCTGAGAGTGTAGTGTGGCTGTACACAGTACTAGTAGTATAACATAGCTCTAGTTAAAAAAAATTCATAAATGGCTAGACTATCTTTTGTTTGCACTAGTACAGTACTAAGTAACTGAACCACAAAAACAAATGCAACATTTCACTGATGTTCTTCTCCTGTCTTCTTTGCTTTTAGGTGCACAAAAGACAGAGTAGGAGGTGTCATCGGCATCACCTGGCTACCCGTTGTACTGCCAGCCAGACAGAAGTCCTGCTGCGCATCACGCCCACGTGTGACCAGAACTTGTTGTGCATCTGCCTCCTGCCTGACGTCGGAATAAGATGGCCCCAAAGAAAGGTACCAGGTCCAGTACCAAGAAAGTTGCTGGTGAGAAGAAGGAACAGAAAAAGGAAGTGCCATTAACCACGACTGGTGGTGTGCCGGCCAAGGTTTTTTTTGGCACCAAAGCGTTGTCCGGGAACCAAGCTGGGAGCAGCACAGCGGTCCAGCAACCCCA
This sequence comes from Triturus cristatus, assembly GCF_964204655.1. Classification (NCBI taxonomy): domain Eukaryota; kingdom Metazoa; phylum Chordata; class Amphibia; order Caudata; family Salamandridae; genus Triturus; species Triturus cristatus. The sequence continues at coordinate 1,026,217,010 of NC_140588.1, read as the reverse complement.
CCAACCTAGGCCCAAGGGCTTTAGTGTCGCAGAGGTAGCCAGTCTACTAACGGGCAGCGATGTTGAAGAAATGTCATTACCGCAAAGTAGTACACAATCAAGTTCAACGCAGGCGCAAACTCAGCAGATCAGTGTGCAGCCGCCGCAACAAGAACAGCAGCAGCAGCCGGCGCAACCAGAACAGCAGCAGCAGCCGGCGCAACCAGAACAGCAGCAGCAGCCGGCGCAACCAGAACAGCAGCAGCAGCCGGCGCAACCAGAACAGCAGCAGCAGCCGGCGCAACCAGAACAGCAGCATCAGCCGGCGCAACCAGAACAGCAGCAGCAGCCGGCGCAACCAGAACAGCAGCAGCCGCCGCAACCAGACCAGCAGCAGCAGCCGCCGCAACCAGAACAGCAGCAGCAGCCGCCGCAACCAGAACAGCAGCAGCCGCCACAACAGCCCACCATAGTAGTTGTTGCTCCTGACGTAGGGGCATTTCAGGAAATCGAGCTTCCTGCAGACAAAGCGGAGCGAAGTCAAACCACTGTTTCAGAACATCTATTGTCTTCCAGACCACCAGCAAGGAAAAGGAGGCTTAGTCCATCATCTTCGTCTTCAAGCCCCGCTTCTGATGATCGTGATGACACTTGGGTCCCACCAGCTCGGTCTGAGAGTGAAGTACGCCACAAGACATTGCTTCTGAAAAGGAAGGTCCCAGAAAAACTTAGAGTTATGGAGGTAGATGTAGAAGAGGGGGGTGATGATGTTGATGAAGACGAGCCAGTCATCACGCACATTACTCCCGCCCCAAAGGGATTGGAGACCGACATTCTAACCCTATCCAGAAAGGCTGCTACTGAGTGGGATGCAGCACGGATCTCACCAACACAGGTTACACCACCACTACCTCCAGCTGCCATATTTTCCAAGGCCCGGCAGGGACCTACATCCAGCTCAACCACCTCAGTAGGAAGTGGTAGTAAAAGTCACAGTGTAGGTGGACAGGGTCACATATTTTCAAGGACCCCCTCAAGTTCATCTGGTGTTGAAAGTGGCACATCCAGCAGTGCCAGAAAGTTCTCCTCCCCAGTTTGGGACTTCTTTTCTGTTAGCGCCAAGGAGGAGAACATTGCTATATGCGCAATTTGTCGGCAAGGTGTTCGGCGTGGTAAGCTTGGTACAAACTATGGTACCGGAGGACAAGCAAGTCATCTCAGAATACACCACACTATTGTGTGGGAGGATCACCTACTTAAGTTAAAAGAAAGTAGGAAAACTAAACCCTTTGAAGTTGGTCAGGAATCAGGGAGCGATATTATTGTGGTGGCAGGTGAAGAACAGGGAGGCATTTCTAGCCCTGTCTCCAGTAGTGCAGTCACTGCAGTGGTAACGCCCACATCCTCCTCAGTAACATCAGAGTGGCACCGCAGTAAGAGCCATACTCAGAGTGTGGGTGAGACACCAAGGCGACCGGCGGCGAGTACCTCAATGAGACAATCTGTGTCGTTGAGCCTTAGTGGGTTAATGGCACCACTAAGGAAAGTAAGCCAGCCTACCATTGACAGCATGTTTAGGTTGGAGGGGCAGTTCCAACGCAACCACCCAACGGCACGATTGTACAATGCGAAGCTGGCTAAAATGTTAGCGCTGGACCTTCTTCCTTTTTCATTTGTGGAAGGGGTGGGTTTCCTTGAATTTGTGTCTGCCATCTGCCCGAAATGGAAAGTTCCAAGCCGGTCCTATTTCGCAAGAATTGCTGTTCCGGCACTACATCATGATGTGCTGGAATTGGTTGGACAAGCTTTGCAGAAGAGTGCTGTGCACAATATCCACCTGACAACAGACATGTGGACCAGTTGCCAAGCCACAGATTACATGTGTATCACTGCACACTGGATCTCTTTTGTGGGGGTTAAAGATCAACTATCTGCACGAGGTGTTGTTGACACAGCTGCGATTTTTGAAGGTACTCGGAAACATGCAACTGTAGCCATGTTCGCCATGGAGAAATCTCATACGGCTGAAAACATTTTAGAAGAGTTTCGCACCAAGGTTTTGGAATGGCTGCAGCCCAGAGGGCTTGGTATTGGTTTTGTTGCCACAGACAATGGCAGTAATGTACTTAAGGCCATGGAACTTGGTTCCTATTTCAGGGTTCCGTGTTTGGCACACTGCATAAACATTATAGTGCAAGACTTTCTGAAAAAAGAACCCATAGTAAGCAATTTACTGTCCATCTGCCGAAGAATATGCACTCATTTCAGCCATTCTTTTAAAGCTCGGAAGCAGCTGAGGATCCTCCAACGTGAGCGTAGGGTGCCAGTCAAGGCACTCATCCAGGAGGTGGCAACACGTTGGAACTCAACGTATTACATGCTTGATCGTCTGTACGAACAGCACAGGTCACTCAATGATTATGTCTGGTACAGAAGCAGTGATGCTAGTGTTAAAGGCATGACCCTTCAGAGGGAGCAATGGACCCTAATTCAATGCCTGACTGAGATGCTGTCTCCTTTTGAGGTCTTCACACGTGAAGTCAGCAAGGAGGACTGTACAATGGGCCAAGCGATCCCATTGTTGCAAATGCTAGAGCATGAGCTGAATAATGTGTCTGAATCCTACAAAGGTGTAGAGGACAGAAGGCAAGCCCATGACTTGGTGGAGAGCTTATCCAGGCGCTTATCAGAAAATGTAAGGATACAAAATAAAATTTTGTCACAAGACCATTACATTTGTGCCACAATTCTGGATCCACGTGCAAAATTAGGACTATTCCTTTCTTTTTCCGACACTGATGTTGCCCGCTACAAAAGTTGTATAGCTGAAGCAGCCATCAAGTTTGAAAACGAAGGGCTGCTAATTAAAAGCCCGCCACATCAACCCACAACAAGTACTGATACTGAAGCAGGCCATGCAGAATCAAGTGCAACTTCGTCGGCTGAGGGCAGTGCGGTTGGCTCACAATCGCAACACTCACCATCACCATCGACTACAAAAACAATAACTGGATCATTCAGCCGAGTACAATCATTATCAGATTGGTATGTAAAGATGGGCCGTAAGCACAGTGCTGATGCACAGAAAAAACAGCACAAAAGCTTACCAGCAGCAACCCTGAACATTGAGCGGATGGTCCAGGCCTATCTGGATGACCCAACAGAGGTGTACGTTGATCAAAACCCAGTGCAGTATTGGTATAGGAAAAGGTCTGAATGGCCACAGCTCAGCAGGCTGGCAATAAGCTATCTGGCTTGCCCTGTCGCAAGTGTCTCTTCCGAACGTGTTTTCAGTGCTGCTGGTTCCATTGTAACCTTGAGAAGGACCAGTCTATCTCCCAAAAACGTGGAGAGGTTAACAATGATCAAAATGAATCAGCACTTCATACCACCGAATTACACAATGCATGAATCAACAGAGGTAGATGAGGACAGCGGCTCAGGTGACGGAAGTATTGTGTCAGATGATTACCTACTACTGGACGATCCCCCAGAGTTTGAGGACGAGCTATACTTCCCTGACAATTAGGCTCGCACTTACTGTCTTCCTCCCTTTTTTCCCCCTTTGTTTGTGTCTGTTGTTCCGGTTATAAACTTGTGAATCGCAACCAATGCATTATCACCGTCTTCTAATCTTCTAATTTAAGATACAAGTTTCAGGTGTCTGCCATTTGACACTACAGTCCTCAGAATCCAGCTCCTCCGCTCGATCATACTGCATCTCCTGGTCAATTCCATTTCCCTCATGAATGATGATTGGATGATGGTAACAACAAATTCAAACTTTCCTCGTCCTTCCAAAACAAGTGGACCATGAATCTGATGACTTCTATAGCTATCCTCCTTCAGAGCCGAGAGAGACTGGCCATTAACTGAAAATAAGATGCAACAGGTAATGATTGATGCCATGCATTGTCCGCAGAAAAGCAGACTGAGTGATGTAGATTTTGTTGTGTGTGTTGCGCATGAATGAATTGATGTAATTGTGCACTGCCACTAATCAACTTTCTACAGAACACACTAGTAATTACTAATTTTCCTCTTCTGGCAAACAAGAAATGTGTACTTCTCTCCTGCATCTTGGTGATACATTGCTTTTAATTCAATACAGGAAGGGCACTCACTCAATCTGCGCAATGCAAATGACTGTGACTTAACAGCACCGTCCATCATGATGATGGCGAAAGAGACGGCCTGCAGCGTTAACGAGATGAGATGCAACAGGTAATGATTGATGCCATGCATTGGCCGCAGAATAGCAGACTGAATGATGTAGATTTTGTGGTGTGTTTCGCATGAATTGATGTAATTGTGCACTGCCACTAATCAACTTTCTACAGAACACACTAGTAATTACTAATTTTCCTCTTCTGGCAAACAAGAAATGTGTACTTCTCCTGCATCTTGGTGATACATTGCTTTTAATTCAATACAGGAAGGGGACTCACTCAATCTGCTGCGCAATGCAAATGACTGTGACTTAAACAGCACCGTCCGTCATGATGATGGCGAAAGAGACGGCCCGTTAACTTAAGATGAGAAGTAACAGGTAATAAATGATGATAATTAATGGCATGCATTGGACACCTGACTCTGAGCTATTGATCTTTGTGTTTGCGTTGTTTGTTGTGCACAAAGTGAATGATGTCAAAGTGTACTAGTGTTAATCTATCTTTCTGTACACAATAAAGAATGACTCAAGTCAGTAATATTTATATTTCTACTCTTGTTGTGTTCTAAAAATTACACTTGTACTGCAGGCCGATCTTCAGTCAGTAGAAGTATCAGAGCTGATGATGAAGTCAGGAGGATGTTTCATGAGTGGCATAAAACGGAAAAGCCTAAAGGTAAACACGTGAACCACAACCACAGCACACCCAAATGTCTGTGTAGAAGTTGAATAGAGTGTAGCGGTGGGATGACTGCAGTGCATTGATTTTACTAACTTTAACTGTAAAATGCTATGTCTGGAATGGATAATGTGCTTTGCGTTTGTCCAACTCTTTGAGAGAAAAAAAAAAAGGACTCTAAAGTGTTAACGTAGGATGTGCTAATGGTAAGCACTGTGGGCCTGATCTCTCCTGTTACTGTTGAAGGTCTATGCTGGAAACAGACTACAGTAGAGATGATGCATATGCATACATGCCACCTCGGAAAGTGTTCTTGTTGCACTACACCATCACTTGTGCATTTGTTTTCACTTTCTTTCTGAATATCCCCTTTGGTTTTCAATCTAAAATTACAGGCCGGGCCTTGTCCAAAACTTTGTAAAACATTACAATGCATATTAATTACCTTACCAATCAATCACCTTTTTATTCCAGCCGGGCAGTGGCGAGTGGTGAGGCGACACACCCAAGATTGATGGACGAGAGGAGCAAGAGGAATGCCGAGATGCAAAAAACCAGTCCACATTTTTGACCAGGATAACACAGTAACAGTATCCACTTTTCACTTCTTTTAAATAATTTGATTAATATCTTGTATACATTCTTTACAACAGTGTGTTCTTGGAGTTGTTATTATCAATCATCATTACGTTTGCTCTGTGTTTACGATTCTTCACTACCAATATTTAAAATTTCTATTTGCTATCTGTTAAAGTTTTAAGGCCGGAACAGAACAAGAAATAGAAGTGTATGTAATCCGGGTCTCATCATGCATGCATTTCCTTTTTTATACCTTAACATATGGAATGGATATGGTATGGTAGTCTTCAATGATTGTCGTTTGTTTGTCTATGTATGCATACTGTTTTTCTATGTCAAACCTTTCCCAAAATCCCCCTTCCCATCCAATCAACGGACCCTAACCCTCTTCCCCCGGGCTGTGTGACTTATTGTCGAGGTGTAACTAAATTAAATGTACACCAATACTTAATCACACACTTGCTGGGGCGGATGTGGTGAAAGCAACACTACTTCAATTTCAATGCAGAGCGATGATCTTCTTCTGCTTGCCCACCCATGAGTAGGATATTTCACAGGTTATTTTATTTAACAAAGGAACATATACCTCAGCATGAATTGCCGGCATTGATTTGATTTGTTTGTTGTCATTCCTCATATACAGCACTAACTGTTAGACTGTAGGCATAGCCAAGTCGACAAAACTATAGTTTGTAACTCTGTCTAGTAGGCTATCCTCATAATATCCAGCATTCATTTTGTTTGTCAAATATTTGAGCATATAATTGTTGCTCGGTAAATTCTGTGATGTACTTCATTCAACTACTCCTCTAACAGTCTCTCAAAGGCGATTGACTATCTCCTTTTCTTTTTTTGGAAATGCTGCTACCCTGCCAGTGTATACTACTACTATACTACCACCACCACCCCAATCATGGCATGTATGAAAAAGGAAACCATCTTCACCATGCAGCCAGTGCTGTGCCACAGTTGGACATAAACATCAAGCACCGGTAAGAGAGAAGTTTGGGGGAGGCAGAATCAATAATGGACATGTTGTCAATGATGTCAGTTTCAAACACCACTCCAAAGAATGCATAGTAGGACCAGTCAATGAGTGAGGTGTGTCGCATCTATCTGTTTGTGTCTTATACAGTCAGCAAATTATTGAAATCAAACACACGCTATGGGCGGCCATGCACCAGCAAAGAAACAGTGTGATGTAAAACAGTTACCCCACCTACAAAACATTAACAACATTGCATGTAACATAGAAAAATATATTTAATTGACCCTAACAAATAAACTAAACCCACAAAAGCTGACCCACCCCCCTCCCTAACCCCAACGACTGTCCATAGAAATAGAGAACGCCCAAACGAGTGAGGAAACAAACAGGAATTAAAAAAGGGGCAGTGACAGGGACTAACTGGTGGGGCGGGACTGGAGGAGGACACGAATCTGGTCCTCTAAATGGGCGACGCGGCGTCTAAGGCCGCGGCAGTTGCAACCACAGTGGGGGGGGGCACCGGAGATGGCACGGTGGCGGCGGGCAGCCGCCAGACGGTGGCGCCGTACCGCTGGAGGGCGGTGGCTGGGGCCCGGGGCACTGGAGGAGGCTTCAATTGCTGCTGCACTCTCCTCCTCCTCCTCGGCTAGGACCACCAGCCGCCGGTATTCCTGCTGGATTGCCTCCAGCTTCCGGCGCCGTGCCTTGGCGGCCAACTCCTTCCGGTTGATTTTCGGAGTAGCTGTGTATCAAAAAGAAAAAAACAAGACAATTGTAAAATATAGTCTTAATAAAACAGTAGGACAAGGTAATTATTTATACACATAGTGGCATGGTAGAGTAGCACTATAAAATAAAGCACAGTAGTACATAACATTTTAAATGTCGCCCGTCCTTCTTCCTTCCACCTGTCTTACACTTTTTAGTTGAACAGTGCACCAGGTGCTCTTCTCCATAAAACTTTCAAAGCGGAGTTGAAATCAGATAGATGAGGCCATTGGTTACTCAATACTCTGGCTCCTAGTCCTATACCAATTAAAGGGAATTCTAGTCTTCTAGTTCACTCTTCAAACGTCCCCAAGAACTCATACTTACTTACGACATCGGATAGCGGGCGGACTTTGTCCGCCCGCCATCCGACTGCTAAAAAGGGTGGGGGTCCCGTGGGGACAATTAATTAGGATGATGCGCCCGGCACAGTGACGCTGAAAGCAATGCTAAAATGTTGTGCTGCTTTTCCAAGCACAACATGACGGGCCTCGCACGGAGCCTGTCACGTTTTGCTTTGAAAGTCGGGGGGTACCATAGCATCGGTAGGTACCCTCCATGGGGGCCCCCAAGCATACTCTGCAATGTGTGCATGCCTTTCCGTGGCGGACGGTAATGCCGCCACGCAAAGGCATTCCAAAATGCAGATTATATGGCTGCCGGTGTGGTGAGAGAGACACCACCGCCATATTGAACCCTTTTCCGCCTAGACATGTCTGAATATTTTCTACAGGGATGGCGGGAGGTTTGCCCCTGCTGTGACGGCAGTGAATTCCAGCCAGCCCGGCGGGGGCAATACGCCCACCATCCTAATGGGGCCCTAATTCACAACTTTACAGTATACATATACATACAGTACACCTTTGCAGTGAGTGTGCTGTCAAGTTCAACAATAGTTAAAGATTATGAATCTAACTTACCACCGCCTGCCACTGGTGCTGCCACTCCCCCTCCGTTGCTATCTGCAACTGCCGCATCCTCGCCCTCTGCGTCGCCTTCGCTGGCCCCAGCAATGGTGGTCGGTAGTGCGCCTAGAAAACATTACACATTTATTAGGCAACATATACACCTCCCCCCTATTGATCAGTAGCAAGGTTGAAAAATGAGTTAATACTAACATAAATCACTAGTACAAATCAGGTAGTAGTAGAGTAGACACTAAGTTATATGATCATTGTAGCATTTGCTTGATTAGCCCTAGCCATGCACATGTGACGTTACCTTTACCTTGCAGCTTCTTAAGACACCTTTGAGCCCACATGACCTGCCTCACACTGCTACTGTCTAGTCTACGCGCTGCGTACAGGCGGTCAACAAACATTAACAAGCCACTTTTTTAGGAAGAACTGGTGTACTACTGTTACTGTTAGTCCATATTGCTTATCCATAGATGCTACACTTTTTGGCACGGCTGAGAAATGCTTGCAAGTTGCAATATACTAACGCACACCATTTCCTTTTTTCGCATTACAGACGCAAGATTCGCTTCTACGAACCAGAGCTTCTGAACGATGCACCAACTACCAGTACTAGGTTCTTCTGAGGTGAGGGGTCCCTTCACTCACATCTTCATTTATAAATGTATATAAACTAAATTGCTATGGGATGGTGGTGCTGCCTTCCACCACTTCAGTTATCATGATTTAATTCCCAACTGTATTAGTGTAACAATGTATTTTGTTTTAATGTTATTGATTTGCCGGTTGGTGCTGCTAAGATAACAGTGTACAGACCTTCTCAAATTGAAATAAAAATTTTAAACTTACATAGACTTTGTGGTATTTGGTGTGGAGTGGACTAACTTACACGATTGAGCAAATTAAAGTAAGGGTGTGCATGTGAATTGCTTCCACGACAGAGGTTGGGTGTGTTAATGTTCTGGGTTGTCTACTTGTTGGTTGTCTTGGGGGGAGGGTTCCGAGACCTAATAGGTATGACAAGACAGTACTATAGTCAAGCAGTGGAATTGTGGTGGGTGCGGAATTTCTGATTGAGGTGTGCAAGGAAGGTCCAACCTACCATCACCAACATCCTATTTTCTGGTGCAAATGTATGTGCAAGATCCCTACAACAGTTGTATGTCCTATAGGGTATCATATCAAAATATTAAGAAATCTGGTAGGGCTGTTGCTGTGAATTTTCAAAGCCTAAACATCAACAAGAGTAAAAAGTAGTACAAGACAACGACCCAACGGATTGTACGAGCTACTGGTGAATATGAGTTTTATATTACAACCTTTCACAAAGAGGGGCACTGGGCAAGACTAGCTACTACAGTACAGACAGACAGACTGATAGTATGTAGTAGTACTCAGTCATCATAGCGGAGGCAGGGATAAGCTTTTTGAAACCGTACAGATTGAAGGATAATTGGTGGTAAAAAATAGCATTTGGAAACACACTATAGTTCGGGAGAAATGGGGCAGTAAAAGTTATGGAATAAGAAATATTATTAAAAACAAGAAGACTTACTGGGGCCAGCAGAGGAGCCCTCAGCGGTGTCCTCCTCGTGGTGTTCCTGTCCCGCCGACTGCCCAGTCCCTGCCCGTCTGCCCCTGGGTGCTGATGAACAGGAAAGATATAAGAAAGACAAACATTGATGGATGGTGTCAACTTAAGCAAATACAATTTTTTTCAACAACGGTCAAAAAACACTTATGTAAACAATTGCAATAACTACATTGACCGATCTCATCTGGTCAACATGTAATATCGGGGGATTCGCAGTTCGACTACTTAAGTTACTATTTATCAACAGTAATCCATTCTTCCATTCTGATTCCAGAAAACTAAGTTACAAGTAAGCCTAAGTATTAGTACAACCTACCACCCAACCTAGCCCACCTATTCCAGGCATGCCAATTGTACATTAAGTATGCATTTCGACTGTATTCCTCAACAATGTGTATGATCCAATCATGGAGGACACATTAACATGACTACATTTTTTGTATATACACAATTTTGGTTTGATTGATGCTCATCTGCTACTGCTAAGTAACTGCAAAGCCTACCTCCACTCATTGAACAAACTAGAAAGGTTCTAAAGACTGGCGTACTAGCAGCACGTCACGTAACTGAGTGAGGGGGCATCACGCATACCACTAACCAATTAGAAGCTCATACAAAGTACCTAAACCTATGTATCAATCCGCCCCTATCTATTAGTGACAGGACAAAGTAAGGAGTGGACATGAGTCACTGTAGCATTACGTAACTTAATTTCTCTAAAATAAACTCGTAAAGAATCACGCTAAGCAAGCGCAAACGCAAAGCTGCAAACAAGTAAGATTAGTAGTAGCGCAGAAGAGCACCTGTGTCATAATCACAGAAGACTTTTAAACATTATTAACCTGGAATGTATTGCAAGCAGCAACATTCTATCTGGTTGGAAGGAAAAAAAGATATTCGCAATATATAACATAGAGCAGAAGAACAGACACAAAGTTGTAATAATTAAATAGGTACTCACCAAGCCCCGGGACCTCCACTCCTAGCAGGTCCAGCAGGTCCTGCTCACGGTCCAGGATGTCGGACCACCGGTGCGTCAGCTGTGCCTGGGTGCGCCGGACCCCAGAGATGCGAGACACTGCCCGGCGCACCTTCCCCCACCGCTGCCGACGCTCCCGGAGGCCGTACCCGGACCCAGGCCTGCCACCTGCTGCCAGGGTTGAGGGGAGGTGGCGCTGCACAAAGAAAATTAGTGCAGCCAACTCCGCCTCCCCAAATAAGGCCCATGCATGCACCCCTTGTGGGCGCCGCCTTCCGCAAGGAAGGCGGTCGCGGCTCTGGCTACGCCGGCGAACAGCCCTGCCCTTGGACATGGTTCTGGGGACGGGGCGGGAAAGAAAAGGTAAAATAAATAAAGGAGTAAAGGAAATAAATAGCAGGCAATACAAAGAGAAAAAGTAGCTAAAAAACAAAAAAAAAGGTAAACAAAAACCAAAAATATAGAGGCAGGAAAATAGTTAGAGAAATAATAAGTAATAAAGATCCGAAAAAAGTGGCTATAAACAAAGGATTGAAAAGATTTAGGGAGGATTGAAAATCAGGCCCCAGAACCATGCAATAGAGTGGAAAACAAGATGGCCGCGCCCGTTGCGACAACGTGCGCAAGTTCGCGCGATATTTTCTCCCTGAGCAAGCAAAAAGCAACGCGATCAAGTAAAAGCGATCGCGAACAGGAAATATCGACCGCGAACATGCATTGCGCGACCCGGAACAGGAAGTAAACAACGCCAGAGGGCGGGACAAGTGAAAACAAGATGGCCGCGCCCATGAGCGACCGCATGGGTAAGTTGGCGACCCGCGAACACGCAAAAAATACCGCGAACAGGCGGCAAAAAACTTCCGCATCTTTGCGATATTTCCGGCGTGTTTGCGGAGATTTTCTGCAATCTCGCGATAATTTGCGGAGGTTAATTCCGCAAATTCCGCCCACCCCTAGTGATTTCTATGCCCTGGGAGGGATGCCCCATGTAATTGGGTCCATTGATGGTACACATGTGGCTTTGGTACCACCACAGGCACAGGAACAAGCCTATCACAATAGAAAACATTACCACTCGATAAATGCCCTTGTGGTGTGTCTTGCTAACATGCTGATTTCCCATGTCTGTGCACGTTTTCCAGGATCATGACACGATGCCTACATCATGAGGCGTAGCAGGGTGCCAAAAATGATGCTGCGGCTGCACAACGAACGAGCATGTCTTGTTGGTGGGTATACTCTGTTTGTCCTGTGTGTTGCGGTATCTTTGGCTCTTACGGCATCTCCTGACCCACTTATTTACATGATGTTTCTATGTAGGGGACTCTGGCTATCCCAACATGCCATGGCTGCTGACACCTCTCCGCAACCCAAGAACAGCTGCAGATCACCGGTACAACAATGCACACGGGCAGACCAAGCGAATGATTGAGAGGACGTTTGGACTCCTGAAGAACGGATTCCGGTGCCTGGACAAGACAGGCGGGTCCCTCCCTTATGCCCCGGAGAAGGTCTGCCAAATCTTCCTCGTGTGCTTCATGCTGCACAACATGGCAGCTGAGAAGGCAGTGCCGCTCATCCTGGATCTGGATGAGCAGGAACATCCACCCATGGAGGATCAAGGGTTTGCTCACGAGGCTAGTGATGAGGAGGAGGAGGAGGAGGAGGAGGAGGATGATATCCAGAGTCAGCTCATACGCAACTTCTTCTCATAATGGTGAGTCACTGGGTATGAGTGTGCAAGCTTGTAGCATTGAGTGGAATGTGTTGCAATGTGTGTGTCCAGCTGACTGAATGCAAAGTGACTTTGATGTGTGTTCTGATGTGTCACTCGAGTGATGATGACATGGCACACAGTTTTGTGGAGAGACTTTCTTTGAAATTTACATGTGTCCAACAATGTTCATGTTTTGTAAATGTCCATGTGTGCAGCGAGAATTGTTTTAGGTGACTTCTTGTGTTTCTGTCATTCCCAGGTGTTTGTGGCTGTTGTCTGCTAGTGTCACCGTTGTCCTCCTGCTATTCCTCATGAGGATTGCAACGTGTGCTGAATCAGCGTTCCATGCGCGGACATGTGGAAATGTCAGTTTGGGTAAGGATTGCAGCAAGGCTTTTTGGTGGTGGTACTGGTTGGAAATGTGTGGGCCTGCTTCTGTGCATGTTGTGGTAACATGCATACATGTCTTCTCACCATGGAGCATAGAACATGTAGCATCATTCCCATGACATGATAGTCACCCTTCTTGACAGTCATCTGTAGTGGAGTGTGGCGTCTGATGAAGGCATCAATGTGTGTAAACCTTGCCTCTGAAACATTGCGGATGCTACGGGTGGACATAGTGTGGGACATCACAACAACAGGCTCTATGGGGAATTGCAGCCTCTCCGTGTGCAGCAGGATGTGTTTGGCTCATCCCCTTAACTTGTGTGCCAGTTCTTTGGGATTGACATCATCCGTGTTGTGAAGGGGGGGGGTCCAGCGTATGTCCCTCATGTTCTGTTAACTGACCTGTGAGTCTGTTCATATGGATGCATTTCCCTTTGTTTGTGTATGTGGAATAAAGGTGTTCAGCACAATCCAAAGTGCCTCATCTCTGTCACTGCAGCTCTCTTGACAGTTTGCATGCGTCATCTATGGCATAATTGTCAAATATTGAGCATATGTGTGTATGTGTACTTCGGCAACATGCATGCAGTTCTTCATGGCTAATAATATCTATTGTGCATGAAGTACCTGGTTGTGTATGTATTTGTGCAGGTTGCTCCCCACAACGGGACGTGAACGCCTGCTGATGGTGTGTCTCCTGTGCGCAGTTCCACATTTTGTTGCCTGATCCGGTGGCCGTCATTTTTGGTGATTGTTCATACATTTTCTCGGAATGACCCATGAGTAACCTGACACTCCTTCCTTTACATACACCTGTTGCACTGTGCCTTTCTGACCTCCTTGTCTTTGTGTGCTACTTTTTGCCTAATTTCTCACCCCTTCCACCTGCTGCTGCCTCACCTGCGGCACCGCCCCACCGAGTGCCCTGATTCTGCAACCCAAACGCCTCCAAAATGCTCAGCCCTTCCCCCTCCACCCATTCTAAATGCAGCCAGCAGCTTTTCTGTGCTACTGTTGCGCCAACGCCGTGCCAAAGGCAGGACCGTCTGCGCCTGCAACATGCACAGTGCATGACCCTCTGGTCTTTGCATTACCCACGTCACACAACAGGCTCATGCTGCAGCCAACCTCCAAGCACTGTCCTCCAGACAATCATCCACCTGCTATCAGGCAACCCCTAAGCGCACACACGACACCTTTGCATGCTGAGTGTGCAACTCCAACTGCCTACACGGTGCTGCCCAGCCTACCAGACCCTGTCAGAACAACCAGGTCATGTGCCTCCTACTCCACACCCGCTCCGTCCACCAGCACGACATTGGACTCTGTTACCTCCTCAACACAACAGCCCCACACATCACCTTCATGACAGTAACATGGACAAAAGCATCCTCAGCACACGACTTCTTTATTGCCATCTCAGACGGATACAAGATCACCCTCAGGGACGGCACCAACAATCCCAGAGGATGAATTGAAATGTATTCACAAGTACACCCTCAGAGTCACAAATCCGGGTTTGCAGCAACTCCCTGGCAACCCTCAGAGTAACACTCATCTACAGATCTCCAGGCCTACATCCACAATTCCGCTAAGCCATCAACACGTACATCTGCACGCACGCCCTCTCCTCCACAGGCTACATGTGGCTGGGGGACAGTGACTTCTTGCTGGAGGAGAACCACACCACCATCCATCATTGGTCCATCAACATTTGAATCCACGTCTCTGACAAGCAACTCACTGCCCCACACACCGCTACCGATACCCCAAAGATGCTTGATGTAAGTCACCACAGACAAGCTGTGTGGGACACTCGAAACAACACCCCCGCCACACCCTGCAACCTCACGCACTGGATCAGCAACTGATCCAACAATCTTGCCACATTGACGGACTTTCCTGTGAAGCACAACAACAGTTAAGGCACCTGGGACAAGGCAGACCTACTGGACTCCTACACACCTAGACGGACTCTTGTGCAAAACTTGCAACACAAAGAGCCATCATTTACCTTACAGCCCTGGAAAACACCACACACAGACATCACCATATCATCAGCAAGGACAAGTGGAGATCCTTCAGATAGTGCCGAGACTCCAAAACACACAACATCAAGGAGCTCATCAGCATTGTGAGTGAACTGACAGCAGATCTCCATCCAAGACACCCCACCCTTGCAAGGCAGATCACATCCCTTGCAACTTTGTACCACCGCAAGCTCATGCCCATACACAACAGCCTTGGCACACAGAGGCAGACAGCACTATTATCCGCAGGACAAACCCCCCTCAGGATCTGGACTCCCGTCAGCAGCAACTACACAACCTGGCTCATGTGCACCATCCACTCTGGCTCTCCATCAGGCCCCTTCCCACACAACATCTCAACCACATCATTCCCCATCCTTGAAGCCCACGTCCAGCGCGTCATGAAGGTCTCTTTGAGTTTGCCACATTCCATGGGTGCTGGAGGCATGCAGAGACCCAGGCCCTTCTTAAACAATGGACGGCAGTACCGCAGGATCTCCTGGTACATCACCCTGCTTCCCTACCCAGCAAATGTCATCAGGAAGACACTCAACAAGCAACTGACAAATTTCCTGCACGCAACCAGCTCCAGGCAACCGCCACCAGACCATCTTCCACAGTAATCACACCACTGCAACCGTCATCATTGCCAACACCAACAACAACTTTGCCCTGCTCAACAATGGTGAGACCACCCCCCTTGACCTCTAAACAGCATTCTACACCATGTGCTGACACACTGTCAGCTCACACATCTCCAACACTGGTATCCAGAGGAGGGCCCAGGATTAAATCAGAAAGTAGCTCACCAGCAAGCCCCAGGGAGTCTGCCTCCACCCTGCAGCATGTAGTGCACTGGGGTCATCTGGCCCATGCCCCAGGGCTCTTCTCTCAGCGTGACCATCTTCAATGTCTCCATGACCCCCCTCTCCACCATCACATGCGCACATGACCTCATCATCATCTCGTATGCCATTGACACCCAGCTGCTCCTCAAAATCACCAAAGACCCAGCCATTGCCAGGTCCAAACTTCAAGAAGGCATGAGATCCGTGGACGAATGGCTGCACATCAGCCACCTGAGGGGGGCGTGGCCAAGCCGCGGGCTGAGATGGCTGCGCGGTGCTGAAGCTCCGCCGCCGGCCCAGCAAAATCACAGATGTCCCCGGCCCCCTGAACGGAGTAATGGACAGCGGGCGGTGCCGCTTCTCCCCCTAGTCCCCAGGTTGAACCTTTGACTTCGGTTGGCCCGCGGAACCATCAGCGGCGGTCCCGGGGGCGGCTGGCCCGGAGAGCAGGCTGAGACAAAATGGCAGCTTGAATCGGCGCATCGGAGAGGTCGAGGAGACGACGGAGGCCGGCACGGACGCAGGTACCGCGGGGAGGCTGGGGGGGGTGTGGACGTCTGGGAGCGGGCTGGACGGGGTCTGCCTCGACCCCCCCGCTGATGCACGTGCGGGGCTGGTCGAGTGGTCGACGGCTGCCCGGCGCCGCTTGGCGGCTCCGCAAGCCTAGCTTCCCCGAGTCCCTCGCTGAATTAAGCGGGTGAGGCCGGAGGGGGCGGACGGCGGCTGGTTTGCGGTGGTGGGGGGCGTGGAGGCTTTCCGTTCTGTGCCGGGCGCCTGGGTCGCTCCTGCCCCCTTCATTGGGCCGTCTCTGTTGGCGGGGTGTGCTCTGGGTGCTGGGCTGTCCTGCCTGTTTGACCGGACGCCTGGGCCACCCGCCCTTACGGCCTGACTCCTGTGTTCTGCGCTGCTGGGGCCGGCATGAGTTTCTGTTCCCGCGTCATGAGGGAGTCCTGAAGAGCCGCGCTGGAAAAGCTTGGTCCGGACCAGAGTAGCGGTTGCTGGGCGGCCTGGTCTTCGCGTTGCTGTGACGTTTGTCCTAGGGCAGTGCTGCCTGGAGGCCCGTACAGCGTTCTATGGTCTGAACTGCCTGGTTGAGCTGGAGCCGCTCTGCCACGCTGCCCTCACCGGGTTCCTGAGAGGGCTGGTTGGTGTCCAGTCGTACCTGCTGAGGCATGGGTCGCAGGGACCCGAAACAGAAAACACTGCCATTTGAAAAGCTTGCTGAGCATTCGTCGGAGAGGGCCCCTGACATGGCGGCGCAGAACGAAAGCACGATTGGTGGGTCAGCGGTCGGCGCCCCTTCACCCGACTGGCTGCAGGAGATGAGGGCTGGGTTTCGGTCCATAGACAGTCGCTTTGATTCCTTGGATAAAACGCTGGAAGCCATGGGTGCCAAGATACAGGCCCATGATTGTCGCTTGGACGGGGCGGTGCCCAGGATTTCAGCCATCGAGGACGGCGCTGCACAGACAGTCAAGCGATTAGACAGAATGGAGCGCATATTAAAAGACGTGGCCATTAAAAACGAGGACCTAGAATCGCGAAGTCGCCGCAATAATGTACGTATTATTGGGGTTCCGGAGTCCACAGCGACGGGCCGGCTCGATGTCTTTGTGGAGAAACTGTTGGCTGACATCTTTGGGAGAGATTCTTTCACGTCGAGCTTTGTGGTAGAGCGGGCACATCGCTCCCTGGGGCCATGTCCTAATCCGGGACTCCCGCCTCGCCCGCTGATAGCCCGCATCATGAACTTTCGAGACCGGGACACTGCTTTACGCCTCGCTAGAGAGAAGGGAGATATTCATTGGCAAGGCTCAAAACTTGCTTTCTACCCGGACTTCACCGCTGTGGTTCAGGAGGCCCGGTGGAAATACGCAGGGGTGAAGGCTGCGCTCCGCAATCTCGGCCTAAAATACGGCATGCTCTACCCGGCGCGGTTGCGGGTGGAGATCGATGGCCGGGTGCGGCTTTTTGACAATCCTACGGAGGTGCAGGACTTTTGTCGTGCATACAAGCCAAATAAAAGCCCTCCCCGCGGCGGCGGGGGGGCAGTCTCCCCCGCACAGTTGATCGATGGCCAGCAAGGATCTGTTTGCGGGCTCTGGGGTGGGATGATGTGGCGTCTATGTTTGACCTTTGCTTATTCCATTTGTTGCTGGCTGGGGACTCAGGACAATTTATGATCGATTGCTGCGTATTGCTGGGTTGATGCCGGGTCGTTGCCACCCCCCCTTGGTGGAAACCGATGGGAGTTATGTTGGACATGATGCTCCGTTTGTTATTGACTGACTGCACATGGCGCATATGTTTGGAGCTTTTTTTTTGGTTGTTTACTACTTTGGGATTGCCTCCAGTTTTTGTGGTTCGGCTGGGTGGGGGGAGGGGGGTTGGGGTAGGTTGTTTTGATCTCAGAAGCATTCATTGGTGTGAGACGAATTTGATGTTATCTGGTGGTACTGATGGCTCCTGTTCACGATTGCATTGTCAGATGTTTAGATGGCTCGTATAGGTCTGAATGAAAGTCCCATAAATTTGTCATTAATGTCTTGGAACGTCAGGGGCCTTAATAATCAACGTAAATGCAGGCAGGTGATGCATTATCTAAATCGGCATCAGGTGGATGTCGCCTTTATCCAAGAGACACACTTACACTCCACAACCACTCTTGCTTTGCTGCTTCCTGGGGAACACACAGGTACTTTGCCAATTTTAGCAACTATGCCAGAGGCGCTGCTGTGCTGATTCACAAAAGAGTCCCGTGTCATTGCCATCAGGTCATTGGGGATAGAGAGGGACGCTATTGCATAGTGAGGGGGGTGCTGATGGGACACGGGATCATCTTGGTGTGCGTGTATGCCCCCAATACTGACTCCCCAGAATTTTTTCACGCACTAAACACGCAACTTACCACCCTGGAGCCCGCTATGCTCCTGCTCGGCGGTGACTTCAACCTATTATTGGATGTGGGTTTGGACAGTACCCTGTCGGCCGCTGACACTAAGCCCAGGGCGCGGCGCACTCTCAGAGACCTCTGTCACCAATTCTCCCTTATTGACATTTGGCGCAAGCGCAACCCAGACACCACTAGTTACACACATTTTTCTGGCCAACACAATACCTGGACTAGGATTGACTACTGGTTGGTTTCCCCCGGTCTGTACCCCTGGTTTCGGACATTGAAGACTCTCCCCAGCACATATTCTGACCACTCGCCGGTCCTGCTTTACCTGAATGTGCAGCGCCCCAAAGGTTTTGAGCGCCAGTGGCGTTTCCCTGGAAAGGCGCTATTGGACGACCTGTTTCATCATGAGGTCACTGAGGCGATTGAGGAATATTTCGCGATTAACACCGGCTCGGTGGACTCTTGGGCCATGCTATGGGAGGGGTTTAAGGCCTACATTAGGGGGGTTTGTATAGCTAAGCATGCCGGGGTCCTAAAAGCGTTGCGCACAACCCTTACTCAGTTAGAGGCTCAGTTAGACTCGATAGACGCGGAAGTGCGAAGGGCAGCGTCGGACGCCGTGTTTGCCAGGAGGCTACGTCTCCTCTCTGAGTACAGGGAAACCGCAGACAGAGAGATCCTACATCTCGGCAAATACCAAAATGCCCGTAGATATGGCGAGGGCGACCGGCCGAGCCGTACATTGGCGCAGGCTCTACGACCGCCGTACAGTAAGTCGTACATTACTGAAGTTCGGGGTGAGGACGGAATGCTTCGCACGACGCCCTCAGAGATTAGGGATGAGTTTCTGGCCTACTTTTCGGCATTATATACGACCAGACAGAATGATGACGCCTCTGCACGGGAGGATTACTTATCCGAAATCGCGCTAGTGTTTTTGGAAAAGGGTATGCAGGAATTCATGGCGGAGCCTATAACGGTGACTGAGGTTCGAGGAGCGATTAAAGTCCTACGGAGCTCCTCAGCCCCAGGCTTGGATGGCTTGTCGGGGGACTTTTACAAGGCATTTTCGGATCTGTTGGCGCCCAAGCTTATCGAGGTCTACGCCGAGGCCTTGGAACGAGAGACTCTCCCGCCCACTCTAAGCGAAGGAGTCATTGTTCTACTTCCAAAGCCGAATAAAGACCCGCCGTTATGTGGGTCATACAGACCCCTTTCGCTACTGAATATCGACTACAAAATTCTCACCAAAATTGTGGCCAACAGACTTTCACAATTGATGGAGTTTATTATTGCCCCGGCACAATCTGGCTTCATACCCCATCGCTCGACATCACTGAACTTGCGGACTTTATTTACTGCACTGCATAGGATAAACCCTGCCACTCCCGCGGCCGCAATTCTTCTGGACAGTGAAAAAGCCTTCGATTCTTTAGAATGGCCATTTTTCTTATCCATAATTCAGCGAATGGGCATTCGCCACCACGCGGCTCTTATATAGTCGCCCCACGGCGAGGCTTCGCATTAATGGTACGTTATCGCGACCGTTTGCTCTTACCCGCGGCACCCGTCAGGGCTGTCCGCTGTCGCCACTGCTGTTCATTCTCGCCATGGACCCACTAATCCGACATATTCAGGAGCGACATCTTCACAGAGGGCTCCAATTCCGGACGGGTCCCCTATTGGTCTCGCTTTATGCCGACGACACCATACTGTATGTTAGAGAGCCTCAGCTGAACCTGGCTCCTCTGATACGTGAAATACTTCGCTTTGGTCGTCATTCAGGGCTGGGTATCAATTGGCATAAGTCCATAATCTTCCCATTGACCAGCGGCACTTCTCCTTGGCAGTGCGAGTATCTGCTGGAGTGGTGCTCGGACTCTGTAAGATATTTGAGCATACTCATCCATCTGAACACAGAAGAGATTATTCGTCTTAATTATGGCCGCGCGATTGCGAAGATTGAATCGCAGGTGGACAAATGGCTACGGCTTCCGCTATCTATGGCGGCCAGAATCACCATTATAAAAATGATAGTACTCCCTAAATTTTTTTATCTTTTTAATAATATCCCCATCCCCCTCACTCAAAATTTCTTCACGCCGCTTCGGGCCCATTTGATTAGGTTGGTCTGGGGAGGGAAGCACGATAGAGGCAGTCTTGGAATACCAGATTTGTATCTATATTATTTGGTTGCGCAGTGTGCCCACGCCTATGCATGGTACCACCCGGACGCGCGGATTCCATTTCTTCGCTCGGAAGCTGATTTTGTGCTCCCGGGCCGACTGGCCGCGGTGTTGCCCAAGGGCGTACCTAGAAGTCAAGTTGATATTCAAACGTTGTCTACCACGAGCTGGGCTTGGAGTAGGCTATTGCGCTACATGGATCAGCGTAACTTATATTCAACTTCTCTCCCGTTACCTAATGAGGGATGGCTTCCGATCACTGGCGAGAAACTTGTGCAACGCACTTTGACGAAGTTTGACATCACCAAGATTGGTGATTTATACCCGGGCAGCAACGTATTCTCGATGTCGGAGGAGGCGCGATTCAGTGATGCCACTTTCATGGACAGATTTATCATTAATCGGCTTTATTGCACAGTCAGGTCGGGAATTAGGGGATTCCCCCTCGAGCTGGCTTCCTTTGAGCCACTTACTCTCCTCATCGACACGGCCACAGGGGCACATCTTATTTCTAAACTGTACAAGCTATGCATTGCGCAGGTTCCCTGCACGGACGACAAACTACGACTGGCATGGGAGGCTGACCTGGGTAGGCCCATCACGGATGAGCAATGGTCCACTTGCTGTAAGGTCACCAAAAAGATATCCCTCAATAGCCGCCACAAACTTCTACACTACAGGTTTTTCCGCAGAAGCTACATGACACCGGCTAAACTTCACTCCATTGATCCCAAGCGGCCCCACACATGCCGGAGGTGTGCCTCCCCTCATGCTGACTTTGCCCATATGACCTGGACTTGTCCGAAATTGCAACCATACTGGGCGCAGATACACCAAATCATGGGGGACATGCTGGAGCTTACCCTGGTTTCTACCCCGGAAGTGGCGTTGCTGGGATACACGGTTAACTTTCCCAAGTCCGTGCGGAGGCTGGAGTCGCTGGGCTTTCTACTAGCAAAGCGAGAAATTGCTAAGCGCTGGGGTAGTGGGACGGTTCCCGCAACTAATGCATGGCTTACTGATATGGCTTACTGTAGCATAAACAGCGAGATTTACTCCAGTCTTCTTTCTGCCACAGCTCGTCCCAAAGATATCTGGGGTCCCTACAGAACATATATCGCGAATATGCCGGGCGCCTCTCCCACACACTCTGACTCAGGAATTGTGCCCACAGGGGTTGGTTAGATTTGGCTGCGGTGCCTCTGTGTGAATGTGCGGGCCTCGGGGAGGTTGTGGTGCGACAGGTCCCCCTTGCTTTGGGTATGATTTCTGGGTGGCGCATGGGTTTGGCACTGCAGGATTTGAATGGCATGGCTCTTATGCAGGAGAAGGGCATGGGGGGGTCAGTGATACATTACCTTGCCACATGGGATCTGACGGACTAGCTTGCTGTAACAAAGAACAGGAAATTGCCGCTTGGATCCAGGCTTATCTATTGTTAACGGACACAGGAGTATAGCCATTGCACTGTTTGTGTCACGCATATGACAGTTGTAACCATTGCAGAGATCTCTTATTGATTTGTTTGCAAAAGATAAATAAAGTATAAAAAAAAAAAAACATCAGCCACCTGAGGCTGGACTTGGACAGGACTGAGGTCATCATCTGAGGATTGTCCCCTTACGGCTGGGTCAACTCCTTGTGTCCCACTGGTCTGGGCACGGCACCAGCACCCAGTGGCCACGCATGCAAGCTGGTGTTCATCATGGACCCATCGCTCACAATTACCATGCAACTCACCACCATCTGTACCTCATGCTGCAACACCCTCCACATGCTGCAAATGATCCACAGATAGATCCACTCCAAGGCAAGACAGACTGTCCCCCAGGTCCACGACACCAGCCGGCTCAACTACACCACAGGCCTGTATGGAGAACCACAGCAAAACTGCAGCAAACTTGTCCACATCCTGGGTGCATCCGCACACCTCATCTTCAACATCCCCCGCCCCAGCCACATCACCGTCCACCTGAGATAGCTACACTGGCTCACTGTCTGCTGCAGGATCACCTTCAGATTCCTCAATCACACTCAGGAGGCAGTCCACAACCCCAGACCCAAAACCGACCTTGGACGTCTGTCATCCAACACCCCGTTGGCCCAACTCCATGCAGCCCACCTTGCCCTTTCCACCATTCATCACATCCACATAAAAACTGCATGCAGGAGATAGTTCTCCCACCTCGCCAAACAGACCTGGGACTCCCTCCCCGGGCACATCAACATGACCCATGACCTCTACACCTTCATGATACTCTTCCAAATTTGTCTGTCTGAGCAGTATTGCAAGCCACCATTCAGCAGCTTGAGGCTATCACGGGTGTGTATTGGGCTCCATGTCTGTATTTTGTGATACATTGTGACCCATGTGTGCCCTCGACTGGACTCAGATCCAAGTGTATGGCTGGCTGGAGTTAGTTCCACACTCAGGTATACTTTAACATATCCCCACACGTATGTTGTGGACTCATGCTAAATGACTGCAACATAAAATTTCATGTATTAATTTTTTATTTTTAGCTCTGGGGCGTGATTTGTGCACATAAAAAGGTGCAATGCAGGGACCATAGAATACAAAGTTCACAGGGGGAGATGGGATCATTGCCATTTGAAGTCATCAGAGTCCAGACCACAGTGTTTGGCATCATTGGTCAGACTGTGACCAGCAAGTCCATGTGGCAGGTGATGTCAGTCAATGAGGTGATGCTGTCGCACACGAAGGCCAGGTGCCAGGCCAGGTGACCTGGGAGATGTGGATGGGCCGCTGCCTCTCACTGTATTTTCCGTGGACGACCCACCTTCCTCGGGGGACCCTCAGATGCAGGCCTTGACAATGCTTGGGACGCTCCGTTGGACGAATCCTCCTCCTCCTCCCTCCCTGTGGCTGGTGGTGGTCTTCACCTGGTGGCACAGGGAGGGTTGCCCATGTTGTCGGCGATTCGACGAAGTGAATGGCTTATGTCCCTTTCCACTGCCAGGAGCTCAACCAGTCTTGCCTCCATCCGTCCTTGGTTTTCTTGTTGGCTGGCGTGTTGCTCGGCCTGCTGGTTCTTGATCTCTGTGAGGGTCACCACTACCTGGCTGAGCTCCCTGGTGTCACGCCGGTATGCATCCATGATGTTGTGTATATGTGACATACAGGTCCCTTCACCTGGCTGGAAAGGTTCTCGCCTCCGCCTGCCTCCACTCCCACCACCCCTGCCCACACAAGGCTGGCCTGCCGTTGTGGGCACATCGGGTCTAGGGGACCCCTGAGGGATGGCAGTGGCGGTGTTGTCTGCCTCCTCCTGGATGCCCGCTGCACCTTGTCCCTCCAGGTCAGACTGGCTCAGTTGTTCACTGCGGGCAGGGCTCCTCGATGTCTCGTGGGATTTGGCAGGAATGTGGGTGGTGGTTGGCACAGATATTCCTGATCCAGGTTCGGCAGGGGCTTGGACACTAGAGGGTCCAGGTCGGTCGGGGTCATCTGCCGAGTGTTGAGGGGCGTCACTGCCGGTGGGATCAGGTTCCTCCCGAGCCTTGGACAGCGATTCTTCACCCCCATTGTTGGGGGGAGATTCATCACGTTGCCCTGTGTGTGAGAGACAGACAATGTTAATGCTGTTTCATGCAACATGCATGTTTCATACACATTCAAGTTGGCACTGTTCCTCCAGGTAGTTGTATGTGCCTAGCATTCTCCTCAATATTCACTTGTGGATGGGTATATTGCGGGGGACAGATTGATATGTTCTCCTGAGTCTTTGACATGTAGATTTTTGGCTTGGATGCTTCTTCGGCTGTGTATTGGTCTTGTTGTGTTACATGTCCATTGTGACAGTGGGTAAATCCATTGCCTGTCCCAGGGGTGTCTGCTTGTGTAAGGGGTGTGTGTGGCAGGGCCTGCTGGTGTGTGTAGTGTGATTTGGCCCTGGGGCACCCAGGTGATGTAGCTGTCCCCCCATGGAGCATGCTGCCATGACAGTGAGTGTGAGTTCCTGTCCTAGATATCTGATCTTGTTGTCTTGGTGTTTGTGTTTGCACTGGTCACAGGAGGGCCTTGTGTTGCCTACACCCGGGCCGAGTGTGAGCTATCTTGTCAGTACTTTCCCAATCCCTGTTCATTGCGCATGGTGCATGGGTATGTACCTGGGCCTTATGGGATGAGGGCAATTGTGTCTGATTTGGAGTTCAACAATGTGTTTTGTGCCACCCACCCTCCCAGCATACCGGACATCCATTCTTGGGTTGGTGCTTCGTGTAGCATGGGAGATAGCATGGCCTTGCTTTCTCAATGGGGCATACACATGTTAGTGGCATTAGCGTTGTTTTTTACTGTGATTCTGGCCGGTGAGGGCTTGGGGGTAGTTGCATGCATTTGGTGTAGTTGGGGTGTGGATGCCATTACCCCCATGTTACAGAAGTTGTTTGTGTACTCACCAGGCTCTGGAAGTCCTTGAAGTCCATGTACTACCACCGGCGGAAGCAGGGCCATCACCTTCTCCTCCCAGGGATGGAAATGTACTGGTCTGCGGGGCTCACCACCTCCAGTGATGCTGCTCTGGGCGTAGTCATCATTCATTTTTCGCTTTACCGCCCTCCGCAGACCGTACCACCTGGCTTGGCATTCAGTCCTGGTCCTTCTGATGGGTGCAGCAGCATTCACCCTATCGACGATCCTCTGCCACAGGCGTGATTTTTCGGCTATGCTGGTCTGTCTGACCAATGTTCCAAACAGCTGGGGCTCGACTCTGATGACTTCATTGACAAGGATCTTCAACTCCTCCCTTGTGAACTTTGGATTCTTGTCTGTGGGCATGGTGTGGGGTGAGGGTGTGGATGGTTGTGGGTGTGGGGGTCTGAATGTGACGGTGTGGGTCTGAATGTGAAGAGGGGGTATGTGTGAAGGAGGTTGTGTGAAGGTGTATATGTTAAGGTGGATGGGTGCAGTTGTTGTTGTGTGCGCTCTAGCTGCAGTGAGTCTTTTGCAAAGTCTCATGGTTTGTGTGTGTGGGCCCTTCGTATTGGTCCATTTGTGGGTGGGCCTCAGTTTGAATTTTTGGTGGGTGTGTTATAAGGGGTGGTTGTGAGTTTGCCCCTCTGTTTGCATGTTTGGATGTGTCCAGGTCAGTCATTTCCATTTTTTGTGCACTGTAGACGTGTTTTGTGGTGTTGTGCGAGTCGAATAGACCCTCCTTGTGCTGTTTTACAGTGTCCGTGGTTCAGTACGGTTCAGGGGTATGAGTCGTACAGGCACACACACCCTATGCGTTGTGTATGTACAGTGCGTACACGGACATTGCTATGTACGGTGCGAACACCGCCATTGCGTATGTACGGTGTGTACACCAACATTTCTATGTACGGTGCGTACACCGCCATTGCATATGTATGGTGCGTACACCGCCATTGCTATGTACGGTGCGTATACCGACATTGCTATGTATGGTTCCTACACCGCCATTGCTTATGTATGGTGCGTACACCACCATTGCGTATGTACGGTGCGTACACCGCCATTGATATGTACGGTGCGTACACCGACATTTCTTATGTACGGTGCGTACACCGACATTGCTATGTACAGTCCGTACACCGACATTGTGTATGTATGGTGCATACACTGACATTGATATGTACGGTGCGTACACCGACATTGCTTATGTACGGTGCGTACACCGACATTGCTTATGTACGGTGCGTACACCGACATTGCTATGTACGGCGCTACACCGACATTGCTTATGTACGGTGCGTACACCGACAATGCTATGTACGGTGCGTACACCGACATTGCGTATGTACGGTGCGTACGCCGACATTGCGTATGTACGGTGCGTACACCGACATTGCATATGTACAAGTCATTCCCCGTGTATGGGACGTTTCCGTACAAGCCGGTCCAGATCGTACTTGTACGGTCGAACTGTATTGTTAGGCTTCGTACGGAAAAGTGTCCGGGTCCGTCTCGTACAACTTTTCCCGATCTGATTCGTCGGGATAGGGCAGATCCGTATGTATTTTTCACATACGAATCGTACTTCATGGTTCGGACGGGACTTGTACGATTCATATGGAAATATTTACGGATACGAGTCGTACGGGAATAAAAAATACAGGATCGGAATCGACCCCATAGTGTCACGGTAGCACTAGCAAGCACATAACATTTGTGGTATGTACTATCTATCCTCCCACTTTCTTGGACTTTAACATTTGTGGGAGTTTCAGGCATTCAACCAACCATGCATCTGATTCCTATCAGCCACCAGTATGCATGCTGCATATATCCCACAAATCCTTCTCTGCCAGTCATAAATCTTAAATCGCGCCCGTCCTTCTTCCTTCCACTCTTCTTTCCCTTTTCGTTCAACCCATCCATCAAGGTCATCTGATCTGACTTTTAGTCTTCTCCATAAAACTTTCACAGCTGAGTTGAAATCATCAGATAGAAGAGGCCATTGGTTACTCAACACTCCCGCCACTAATGCTTTTACTAATGCTAAGTAAAGGGTGTCTGCAACCGTTCACAAAAACCTCTTGCTTAGTAAGTCAACTGTACAGTATTATACAGTACACCCTTGCAGTGGGTGTAATGTCAATAAGTAAGGATTAGGAATCTAACTTACCACCGCCCGCCACTGCTGCTGGCTCACCCCCTGTAGCTCCTCCTGCAACTGCCGCCTCCTCCTCGTCTCCGTCAGCAGCTGAGTCGCCTTCGCCGCAGGCCCTGGCACTGCTGGTTGGTAGTGCGCCTTGAAAAAATATTACACATTTTTGTTGTCATATCCACCTCCCCCTATTTTTCACTAGCAAGATTGAAAAATGAGTTAATAGTGATACATACATATACAACATACATCACTAGTACAAATCAGGTAGTAGTAGAGTAGACACTACTAGTTATATGGTCCCTAGGGTCATTCTAGTCTTTGCTTAGTTAGCCCGAGCCATGCTACCATTTTACCTTTGTGTCTTTTATTTCAGCACAAGCGTCGTTACCTCACAGCTTGTTGTATAAAGAGTGACGCCTTTGAGCCCACATGAGCTCATACTGCTACTGTCTAAGCACTGCGTACAAGGTCAATCAAAACAAGCCACATTGTTATGGAGTTCTGGTGTTAGTCCATATTGCTTATCCAAAATGCTACACTTTTTGCCACACTTTTTGCCACGACTGAGAAATGCTTGCAATATACTAATGCGCACCATTTTTCTCCTAGCAGACGGAAGATTCCCTTCTACGAGCCAGAGCTTTGCAGAGCTTATGATGTAACCAGTACTAGTTTCTTCTAAGGTGAGGGGTCCACAGAATTCGCTCAGATATCTCCATTTATAATTTTAGGGGATAATGGTGCTTCCACCACTGTTCACTTATTATTAATCATGATTTCGGTTTTTTTCTTCTTCATTCTATGGACTTGGAGTTGTTGTAAGTGTAACTAAGTGCAGCAATGTTTATAGTTTTAAACTTATGCATTTTGCTGTTGGTGCTGCATTATAGAACAACGTACAGAGATTGTCAGTTGCAAATAAAATTTTTGAACTTACATAAACTCGGTGGTATTTGGTGTGGATGGACTTACACGAGTGAGTGAGCGAAAGGAAGGGTGTGCAAACTGTGCATGTGCATTGCTTCCACGACTGAGAGGTCGGGAGTGTTATGTTCTGGGTTGTCTACTCATTGGGTATCTTGGGGGGGGTTCGGAGAGCTAATAGTAATAAAACACTATTATAACTAGTCGGGCAGGGGATTGTGGTGGGTTCTGTTCTGATTGAGGTGTGAGTGTGAGGAAGGTCCAACCTCCCATCACAAACATCCTATTTTCTTGTACAATGTTCTGTATGTGGAAAATCCCTACAACAGTAGTAGTATGTCCTATCCTATCAAAATAGTAAAATCTGGTTGGGCATTTTGTTGGTGGGAATTGTCGAAAAACATCAAGATTAATAAAGCCTCAAAGATTAAGAAGAATAGGAGTACAAGAGGACAACCCAAAGGACTGGACTCATCAATGGCTAGAGCTACTGGTGAATCTGAGTTTTATTTAAAACTTTTTAAATGAAGAGTGGGCAACTGGGCATACTTAGCTACAGACAGACTAATAGTAGTATTACAGAGAGTCATAGCAGAGGCAGTTAGAGGCAGGGATAACAAGAATCTAGAAACAGAGGGCCCGATTCACAGAACAAACTTAAGACAAAATCCTAAACTTAGTACCATTTTGGTATTCACAGAATGCACTTACTACTTCTGGTATTCACAGAATGAACTTACTATTTTTGCGATTCACAGAATAAACTTACTACTTTTGCTATTCACAGAATGGATTTACGACTCCTAACTTTACGTCCGCACTCGGGCCGGAAATTCCGGCCCGGAGGCGGAGCTTCTTGCCCGGAGGCGGGGCTTCCGGCCCAGAGGCGGGGCTTCCGGGCCGGAGGCGGAGCTTCCGGCCCGGAGGTGGGGATTCCGGCCAGTGGCAGATCTCCGTCACTGGCCGGAATCCCCACCTCCGGGCCGGAAGCTCCTCCTCCGGCCCGGAAGCTCCGCCTCCGGGCCGGAAGCCCCGCCTCCGGCCCGGAAGTTCCGCCTCCGGGCCGGAATTTCCAGCCCGAGTGTGGACGTAAAGTTAGGAGTCGTAAATACATTCTGTGAATAGCAAAAGTAGTAAGTTTATTCTGTGAATCGCAAAAGTAGTAAGTTCATTCTGTGAATACCAGAAGTAGTAAGTGCATTCTGTGAATACCAAAATGGTACAAAGTTTAGGATTTTGTCTTAAGTTTGTTCTGTGAATCGGGCCCAGATAGTCTAGATCGAAGGGTAATTGTTGGTAAAAATAGCATTAGGAAACGGAAACAATAGTTCGGGAAAAAAAAATACGGTGCAGTAAAAGTTAGTGAATAAGAATTAATATTAAAAACAGGAAGACTTACTGGGGCCAGCAGAAGAGCCCTTGTTCTGGTCCTCCTGTCCGACTGGAACTGCTCCCTCCGACTCTGCCCCCGTCTTCTTGCCCCTGGGTGCTGATCATGAAAGATATAAGAAAGAAAGAGACAAACATTGATGATTGGTGTGAAACAATTAAAATATGTTTATAAGACTGTCAAAAAAACATTTGTGTAAACAACAATTGCAATAAAATTGACCTATCTAATCTGGTCGACAAGTAGTATCTGGGCATTTGCGGACCGACTAGTTATTATTTATCTACACTAATCCAGTGTTCCATTCTGATTCCAGAATACTAACTAAGCCTAAGTAGTACGTACCACCTGACCGAGCCCACCTATTCCAGGCGTGCCAATTGTACATTAAGGTGGCGATTCCGATCGGGTAAAAAATTTTCCCGTACGACTCGTATCCGTATTTTTTTATGTACGAGTCGTACAAGTCCCGTACAAACGGCGAGGTATGATTCGTACCGTAAAAATACATACGAATTGCCTCAGGAAAAGTCTACGAGACGTCCCCGGACAGATTTACGTACGAGTCGTAAAACTGAAGTCCGAGCGCACAACTCTAATCCGTAACGGCGTCCCGAATACACAAGCGTATGGAAAACGTCCCATACAGAGCGAACTTTGTACGACCACCCCCCGGGTACACTTGGGCCCAGGGTACGAGTCGTACGGACCCCCCACCCCACCCACGCATGTACGCACCGTACCCCAGCACCCACGTATGTACGCGCCGGACCCACCACCTCAGCACCCGCGCCTGTACGTGCCGTACCCCAGCACCCGCGTATGTATGGGTCGTACCCCCCCACCCCAGCACCCGCGCATGTATGTGCAGTACCCCAGCACCTGCGTATGTAAGTGCTGTACCCCCACCACAGCACTCTCATATGTACGCCCGTACCCCCCACCCCAGCCCCATACTTGGACGCACCGTACCCCAACACCGTAACCCAGCATCGCGTATGTACGAATCGTACAACACTATTGCATATGTGATCACTGTACAACAACATAGCTATGGATGCACCTTACACACGCAAAAACGCCTCGTACTGAACCAGGACACTGTAAAACAGCACAAGGAGGGTCAATTCGACTCGCACAACACCACAAAACATGTCTACAGGACAAAAACAACTAAAAGACTGACCTGGCACTTCAAAACAGACAAACAGAGGCCCAAACTCACAACCACCTCTTATAACACACCCACCAAAAGGTCAAACTCAGCCACACCCACAAATGGACCAATAAAAAGGGCCCACAAACACAAACCATGAGCCTTTGCAATAGACCCACTGCTGACAGACATCATACACAAACAACTGCACCCATACACCTTAACTTACACACCTTCACACAACCTCCTTCACCCAGACCCCCTCTACACATACACACACACCTACACATTCACACCCACACACCTACAACCATCCACACCCACACCCCACACCATGCCCACAGACAAGAATCCAAAGTTCACAACGGAGGAGTTGGACATCCTTGTCAACGAAATCATCAGAGTTGAGCCACAGCTCTTTGGAACATTGGTCAGACAGACCAGCATATCCCAAAAAACTAGCCTGTGGCAGAGGATCGTCGATCGGGTGAATGCTGTTGCGCCCATCAGAAGGACCAGGAATGAATGTCAAGCCAGGTGGTACGATCAGCGCAGGGCAGTCAAGCGCAAAATGAACGAGGAATACGCCCAGAGTAACATCACAGGAGGTCGGCTGCCCCGCAGACCGGTACATTACCATCCCTGGGAGGAGAAGGTGATGGCCCTGCTTCCGCCGGTGGGAGTACACGGAGTCGAAGGAGTTTGGGAGCCTGGTGAATACACAAACAACTCACGTAACATGGGGGGAATGGCATCCAGACCCCAACTACAACAAATGCACTCACCTACACCCAAGCCCTCACCTGACACAACCACACTCTAAACAACGCTCAGGCCACTAACATGAGAATGCCCCATTCACAAAGCAAGGCCATGCCATGTCCCAGCCTACACAAACCACAAACCCAAGACAGGATGTCCGGGATGCTGGGAGGGTGGGGATCACTAAACATATTGTACAACTCAGAAACAGACACCATTGCCCTCAGCCCATATGGCCCAGGTACATACCCATGCACCATGCACAATGCACAGGGACTGGCAAAGTACTGACAAGGTAGCTGACACTTGGCCCTGCTGTAGGCAGCACAAGGCCCTCCTGTGACAAGAGCAAAATCTAACACAAACACAACCAGCTCAGATATCTAGGACAGGAACTCACACTCACTGACATGGCAGCATGCTCCATGGGGGGACAGATACATCACCTGGGAGACCAACTGCCAAATTACACTACACCCGCCAGCAGGCACCGTCAATCAATCAACAATCGATCAGGGTACTTGTAAGGCGCGCTACTTACCTGTCAGGGACTCAAGGCGCTGAGGGTGGTGTTCCAATACTGCTGGAAGAGCCAGGTCTTGAGGAGTCATCTGAAGGCAAGTAGGTCTTGGGTCAGTCGTAGGTGGGTTGGGAGGGTGTTCCAGGTCTTGGCAGCAAGGTAGGAGAAGGATCTGCTGCAGGCGGGCGTACGTTGGATGCGGGGGACAGCTGCGAGGGCGAGGATGCCGGAGCGGAGCTTGCGGGTGGGGGTGTAGAAGCTGAGTCTGATGTGCAGGGAGGCTTGTCTGGCAGTGTGGAGTGCCTTGTGTGTGTGGCTGAGGAGCCTACAAGTGATCCTCTTGTCGATGTGGACCCAGTGCAGGTCTCTCAGGAGGGGGGTGATGTGGCTGTGGCAGGGGGCGTTGACGATCACTTGTGCCGAGGTGTTTCAGAAGCGTAGTAGCCACCGTTGGTGTGTGGATGGGAGTCCTGCGTAGAGTGCAGTGGTGTAGTCCAGTCAGCTGCTGACGAGGGCCTGTGTCACTGTTCTACTTGTTTAAGTCGGGATCCACCAGTAGATCCGGTGGAGCGTGTGTAGGGTGTCGTAGCAGGAGGAGGAGACGCCGTTGACCTGCTTGGACATGGAGAGGGACGATGCGAGGATCAATCCTAGGTTGCGTGCGTGTTTGGTGGGTGTCGGTGATGTCCCCAGAGCGATTGGCCACCAGGAGTCATCCCAGGGTGAGGGTGTGGTTCCCAGGATGAGGACCTCCATCTTGTCCGAGTTCAGTTACAGATGGCCACTCCGCATCCAGTCGTCGATGGTCCTCAGACCATCCTGGATGTTTGTCTTGGCGGTGTGAGGGTCCTTGGTGAGGGAGAGGGTGAGCTGGGTGTCGTTGGCGTAGGAGATGTCTTAGAGGTTGTGGTGGCGGGCCACTTGTGTGAGGGGGGCCATGTGGATGTTGAACAGCGTCGGGCTGAGTGATGATCACTCACCCCTCACACAAGCACACACCCCCAGGGCAGCCAAGGGAGTCACACACTCTCACAATGGACATGTGACACAACAAGATCAAGCCACAGCCA
Organism: Triturus cristatus; assembly: GCF_964204655.1. Lineage (NCBI taxonomy): Eukaryota > Metazoa > Chordata > Amphibia > Caudata > Salamandridae > Triturus > Triturus cristatus. The sequence goes on along the minus strand of NC_140588.1, from coordinate 1,026,183,865 downwards.
AAAAAGCATCCAAGGCCAAAAGCAACATGTCAAAGACCCAGGATAACCTTTCAATCAGTCCCCTGCAACATACCCATCCACAAGTGAACATTGATGTGAATGCTAGGCACATACAACTACCTGGAGGAACCGTTGCAACCAGAACATGTATGAAACATGGATGTCGCATGAAACAGCATTAACATTGTCTCTCTCACACACTGGGCAACGTCAAGGATCTCCCCCCAACACTGGGGGGGACACAATCACAGGCCCAGGCTCGGCAGGAAGATGATCCCACTGGCAGCGACAACTCTCAGCACTCTGTGGATGACCCCAACCAACCTGGACCCTCTGGTGCCCCAGCCCCTGCAGCACCTGCGTCAGGTACATCTGTGCCAACCACCACCCCCATTCTTGCCACATCCCAGGAGACACCCAGGAGCCCTGCCCACACAGAACAACTGAACCAGTCTGACCTGGAGGGACAAGGTTCTCCGGCCACCCAGGAGGAGGCAGACAACCCTGCAAATGCCATCCCTCAGGGGTCCGGTAGACCCTATGTGCCCACAACGGCAGGCCAGGCTCGTGTGGGCAGGGGTGGTGGGAGTGGAGGCAGGCGGAGGCGCGAACCTGACCAGCCAGCTGAGGGAACCGGTATGTCACACATACGCCACATCTTGGAGACATACCGGCGTGACACCAGGGGCATCAGCCAGGTAGTGGGGACCCTCAACGAGATCCAGCAGGCCGAGCAACACGCCAGTAAACAACAACACCAAGGACGGATGGAGGCAAGACTGGCTGAGCTCCTGGCGGTGCAAACGGACATAAGCCGTTCACTCCGTCGGATTGCCGACAACATGGGCAACCCTCCCTGTGCCACCAGGTGAAGACCAGCACCAGCCACAGGGAGGGAGGAGGAGGAGGATTCGTCCGACGGAGAGTCCCAAGCATCATCAAGGCCTGCATCTGAGGGTCCCGCAAGGAAGGTGGGTCGTCTACGGAAAAGACCGTGAGAGGCAGAGGACCATCCACATCTCCCAGGTCACCTGGTCTGGCACCTGGCCCTCTGGCGCAATAGCAGCACCTCATCCAATGACATTCTCTGCCACATGGACTTGCTGGTCACAGTCTGACCAATGATGACCAACACTGTGGTCTGGACTCTGATGACTCCAACTGACAAGGATGCCATCTCCCTCTGTGAACTTTGGATTCCATGCACACTGTATAGCACCTATTTGTCCACACTAAACAGGCCCCCCACCGAGAATAAATCTTAATTTCTACAATTACATGTTGCATTCATTTTGCATGAGGACACAACCTACGTGTGGGGAAATGTCAAACTATGCATGAGTGTTGAACAAACTCCAGCCATACATACCCTGGTATCTGAGTCTGGGACAGGACACACAAGGGTCACAATGTATCATACTATACAGACATGGAGCACAATACTCAGCCGTGATGGCCTCAAGCTGCTGAGGGGGGGCATGCATTACTGTGCGGACAGACCAATTGGGAAGAGTATCCTGAAGGCGTAGAGGTCATGGCTCATGTGGATGTTGCCGGGGAGGGAGTAGCAGGTATGTCTTGCCAGGTGGGGGAACTCTGTCCTGCATGCTGGAGTACGGTGGATGTGAAGAATGGTGGCCAGGGCAAGGTTGGATGCACGGAGTTGGCACAACAGGGTCTCGGATGACAGACGGCCAAGGTTGGTGTGCAATCTGGGTTTGTGGCCTGCCTCCTGAGTGTGGGTGAGGAGTCTGAAGGTCATCCTGCAGCACACACTGATACATTGCAGCTATCTCTGGTGGACGGTGATGTGGCTGGGGCGCAGGATGTTGAAGCTGAGGTGTGCATATGCAGCCTGGATGTGGACAGGTGTCCCGGGAGTTAGGATGTACTTGCTCCGTAGAGGGCGGGGCAGTAGTTGACACGGCTGGTGTCCTGGGCCTGGGGCATGGTCTGTCTTTCCCTGGAGTGGATCTATCTGTGGATCATGAGCATCATGCAGAGGGTGTTGCACCCTGAGGTACAGATGCTGGTGATTAGCATGGCAAATGTGAGTGACAAATCCATGATGCACACCATCTTGTGTGCGTGGCCACTGGGTGCATATGCAGGGCTCTTGCGGGTGGGACACAAGCAGTTGACCCACCTGTAAGGGGACAATCCTCAGATGATTACCTCAGTCCTGTACAAGTCCAGCCTCAGGTAGCTGATGTTCAGCCATTCATCAATGGATCTCATGCCTTCTTGAATGTTGGAACTGCCAATGGCTGCGTCTTTGGTGAGGGTGAGAAGCACCTGGCTGTCAATGGCATACAAGCTGATGAAGAGGTGCTGTGTGCATGTGATGCCGGTGAGGGGGACCTGGACACATTGAGGATTGACACGCTGACAGAGGATACCTGGGCCATGTGCCAGATTATGCCACTATACTACATGCTGAAGGCTTGAGTCCCACTCCCATGCCCTTGCTGGTGTACGGAGCCAGTGGGGAGGAGGAGGGACATTACCTGGTTGGTGTGACAGGGCCTGGAAGGCGGGGAAGCGCTGTGTAGGCAGTTGGAGTTGCACAATCATCATGCAAAGGTGTCGTGTGTGCGCCTAGGGTATGTCTGAGAGCAGTCGGTAGCTCCTTGGATGGACAATGCTTGGAGGGTGGCTGCAACATCAGACTGTAGTGTGATGTGGGTCATGTAAGGACATGAGGTTCATGCAATGTGCACGTTGCATGCGCTGACGGTCAAGCCTTTGGCACCGCGTGGGCGCAACAGTGGCACAGACAAGCTGATGCCAGCCAAATGATTGGGTGGAGGGAGGAAGGGAGGAGCATCTTTGAGGTGTGTGTGTTACCGAATCAGTAAACTCTCTGTGCCCTTGCTGCAGGGGCCGCAGCAGCAGGCGCCATGAGCTGGAAACTATGCCACTAGTTGCACACAAAGACAAGGATGTCAGAAAGGACTACTGCAACAGGCGAATGTAAAGGAGGAGTGTCCGGTTTCCCATGGCACACCCAGAGACAATGGATGCACAATCCCCAAAGATGACTGACACCGGATCCTTAAACTGAAGGACGAGCTGCGCACAGGATACACACCCTCAGCAGGTGTTGACGGTCTGTTGAGGCCACCAACATGCCCAAATACATACACAACCATGGACATCATGCATAATGGATATTCAAATCCCTGAAGAACTGCATGCATGTTGCTAAACTACACATAGACTCATATGCACAATCTTTGACAACTATGCCAGAGATGCCGCATGCAAAGTGGCAAGAGACCTGCATTGACAGAGATGAGGCCCCTTGGAGGGTGAGGAACCCCTTTATTACTCAGGCTCACACCTAGGCAAATGCATCAATGTGAACAGACTCACAGGTCAGTTGGCAGAACATGTGGGACCTACACTGGACACCCCCTTCACAACACAGATGCTGTAAATCCATTGAACTGGCACACAAGTGAAGTGTGTGAGCCAAACACCCCATGCTGCACACAGAGGGGCTGTAATTCCCCATTTATCCTCTAATGGGGATGTCCCACACTGTGTCCACCCGTAGCATCCCGTATGTTTCAGAGGGACGTTGTACACACATTGATGCCTTCATCAGAATCCACAGTCCCATCCCAGATGACTGCTACGAAGGGTGACTATCAATACATGGGAGTCATGCAACATGTCATGTGCCCCATGGTGAGTCAACATGTATGTATAGTAACACAACATGCACAGGAGCAGTGCCCACACATTACAAACACCTACCAACAACAAAATGCCGTGCAGCAATCCTTAACCAAATAGACTTTTCCCCATGTCCGTGCATGGGACGCTGATTCAGCACACGTTGCAATACTCATGAGGAATAGCGGGAAGCCAACGATGACACGAGCAGACAGCATGCGAAAATACCTGGGGATGACAGACACACAAGAAGTCATGGAAGAGATTGTCATCCGCATGCATGGTCATTTACTTTACAGGAATAAGTGTGTCACCATGCTATATTAAAATTGAGTGTGTAAGCTAAAATGTGTGGAAGGACATCATCACTCTAGTGACACATCTGAACACACATCTATGGGGCATATCAACAACAACCGGCGATAATTATCTCTAAGCGCACTTAGCGCTAGGATAATTATCACCGGCTAGCGTGAATTTTTATCGCTGAGATAGCGTGCTATTAGCAACGCTTATCTCAATAGCGATAAAAATCCTCACGCTAACAGGCTAACGTGAGATTATCGCTGGAAACCCAGCGATAATCTCACGTTACCTTGTTGATAGGGACAGGCAAACTTAGCCATGATATCCTCCTTCCATAGGATATCATGGCTAAGTCTGAAAAATACCAGACGTAAAAAAGCAGCGTTAACCACGGTTAGCGCTGCTTTTTTTGTCTCTAACAGGGTTAGCGACATTCTTGATAATAGGAGAAATGTCGCTTAGCGACATTTCTACTATTATTTTACTCTGGAACGCCCCCTTTGCATCTCATTAGAGATGCAAGGGGAAGCGTAGAGTAAAAGGGTGCTAACATGCAAATTTGCATGTTAGCACCCTGTTGTTGATAGGGTGCTAGTTTTATCTCTCCTTTTTTGGCTTTTAAAGCCAAATAAGCAGAGATAACGCCCTTGTTGATATGCCCCTAAGTCACTTATACAGTCAGCTGGACACACACATTGCAACACATGCCACACAAGGCCCCAGGCGTGCACACTCAGACCCATGGACTCCCCATTATGAGAAGAAGTTGCTTATGAGCTGACTCCGGATGTCATCGTCCTCCTCCTCCTCATCCTCACTTGCCTCGTGACCAAGCCCTTCATCCTCCACGGGTGGATGTTCCTGCTCATCCGGATCCAGGATGAGTGGCACAGCCTTCTCCACTGCCATGTTGTGCAGCATGCAGCACACGAGGAAGATCTTGCAGGCCTTCACCGGTGCATATGGGAGGGACCCGCCTGTCTTGTGAAGGCACCGGAATCTGCTCTTCAGGAGGCCAAACGTCCTCTCAATCACTCACCTGGTCTGCCCATGTGCGTTGTTGTAACGGTGACCTGCAGCTGTTCTAGGGTTGTGGAGGGGCGTCATCAGCCATGGCATGTTGGGATAACCAGAGTCCCCTACATGGAAACATCATGTAAAGAAGTGGATCAGGAGATGCCGTCAGATACAAAAATAGCGCTAAACAAAGGACAAACAGAGTATACCCACCAACAAGACATGCTCGTTCGTTGTGCAGCCCCAGCATCATCTCTGGCACCCTGCTACAGCTCATCATGTAGGCATCGTGTGCTGACCCTGGAAAACGTGCACAGACATGGGAAATCAGCATGTTAGCAAGACACACCACAAGGGCATTTATAGAGTGGTAATGTTTACGGTTGCGATAGGAGACCTCCTGTGCCTGTGGTGGTACCAAAGCCACACGTGTCCCATCAATAGACCCAATTACATGGGGCATCCCTCCCAGATTATAGAACTCACCCTTGACACCTGTCAACTGCTCACGAGTTGGAAAATGGATAAATTCATCCAGGTGCTCCAACATGGCTTCTAAAAAATCATGCAGGACACGGCTGAACATGGTCTGTGACATGCCACCCACATCAGCTATGGTGAATTGAAACGTACCGGTGGCAAAAAAATGTAGGACTGCCATCACCTTCATCTTGGGGTCAGCGCAGTACGATACATGTGTCGCGGTTGGAGGTGTTGTTCAAGCTTTGCGGTCAAGTTCTCAATCAACTGTTGCGAGAAGCGGTAACGTCTTATGCAGTCACGTTCCCTCATGGCACCTAAGTCTGGCATTGGTCGGGGGAGAGGCGGTGCCCTGCCGAAAATTGGAAGGAATAACGAAGAGTTAGTACATAACAACATCAATGTCAATGAACTGAGCACATGCTCAACTGCTACTACACATCTGCTAAATACAGAGTCAGGTCTGTGCAATACATCCAGGACACGTATGCCAGCCAGGTGATACTCCTACGACAAGCCAGCTACACCCATTGATAGTCAAGTTCTACATGACATGGCCCGAAACTAGCTGTGGGCCAGTGTAAGTGAACAGCCAGAGACATCACAGGAGTGACATACATCCACATATCTGCATTTGAAGGATGTCATCTCATACAGACTGCTGGCGGAAAGCTAGACGCACAGGTCACATGTCATTGAAAATGTACAGATCATACACATAGCGATGAAGGGGCATACGTGAAAAATGAAAACACAGACATGGATACGGCGCAGATATGTCCTCATGTCATGAAATCATGTTTGAAGCATCCAGACACACGTAACATGTGAATCCACATGTGGCATGGTGTGCGTATATGTGTGCCATGCCCATCTACACACAGACACATGTTGGATGCAGCAACAGCAGATGCAGTTGACGGAACACCAACAGCAAGCTCATGGGAACACATGACACGCACAGGACATAGTCACATCGGGGCACACTGGTACTTAGATGTCAGGTGTTAGTGTCCCTGTCCCTGGCATCAGGGGACATTTGCGGGTGTTGGTGACTGTGCCATACCAGTGATGCAGTGCTTGACACGTTTGTTCTACATGCACACATGTGCAAAGTGTGTACATGTACGTGTACTACCAGTGTATACACCTACGTGTACACACTGGTCGTACATGTACGTGTCGTACATTTACGTGTACACACTGGTAGTACACGTACGTCTACACACTGGTCGTACACATACGTGTACTACCAGTGTGTACACGTACGTGTATGACCAGTCTGTACACCTACGTGTACTACCAGTGTGTACACCTACGTGTACACACTGGTCGTACATGTACGTGTACACACTGGTAGTACACGTACGTCTACACACTGGCCGTACGCGTACGTGTACTACCAGTGTGTACACGTACGTGTACGACCAGTGTGTACACGTACGTGTACTCCCAGTGTGTACACATACGTGTTCGACCAGTGAGTACACGTACGTGTACGGCCAGTGTGTACATGTACGTGTACGACATGACCAGTGTGTAAACCTATGTGTACTACCAGTGTGTACACATACGTGTACGACCAGTGTGTAGACGTACGTGTACTACCAGTGTGTACACGTACGTGGACTACGGTCATACTCGTACGGGTCCGACTGTAGTCCACGTACGTGTACACACTGGTAGAACACATACGTCTACACGCTGGTCGGACACGTACGTGTCATACGCACTGTGCAACTGGTGCGGTAGGGGTACATGTGAAACGCACCGGACCTGTGTGTGGATAGCTAAATAACATAGGGACACATGAGGGACAAGTATTAGGGCCTAAATGCATGCTGGTTGTCATGGATACCGAATTTCAAGTTCAAATTTTCAATCATGTGGCCTGGAAAAGGCAGTTGGCAACTAAATAAAATGTTGCAAAGTGGTTGTTGACTTCACATTATGCTCAAATTTTGAACCATGCAAAGGCCCTTACTGGGGTATGTTTAAAGGGATTGGAGGAAACGTAGGATGCAAGTGAGACTGACCAATCACTCTGTACTCCTGTAAATAAAAAAAACAGCCCAGCAAGGCAGATATAAGTCAGCCAGAACCCATGAGAGGGCACTTGCCTGCACTACCTTTCACTCAACACCACTGCTGCTGCTTGTGCTTCCTCTGGCACCATGTCAGGGTCTGTGGAGAGGGCCCAGCCTTTCACCCATGAGGAGAATGAGGCATTGCTTGATGTAATCCTCCCACAGTACCCCAGCCTGTATGGGAGACCAGGGGAGCAGGTGAGTGCTGACTCCACTAGCTTTGACTGTGCACCTTTTTTGTGACTGTCACTTCTGGCATTGTGTCCAGGTGTGACAGACATGCAATGTTGTTTAGAGTGGGTCCCAGGGGGGGGAATGACTTATGTCTCCCATGCAGAGCATGATGTAGTTCCTGTGTGCACTCCTCACTTGCATTGTGCGTACTGTGACATTCACTGCATAGCATGGCACATTCAGCCTGCCCGATCCTTAGGGAAATTTTTGTCCTATAGTCCAGAGGTGATTCCCTGCCCCCCCCCCCCCCCCGGTGTGACAGGTGACTGTACCCACAGATGTGTGTGAGTTGAGTGGAGCTGTGGTGAGAGTGTCCAAATGATGTGTACGCTCCTGGACATTGATGTGTGTTAATGTTCCTTGTCATGTGGGTGAGTGTCTATGTGGAGTGTTGCACCACAGCTGCATGGAGGAGGCAACAGCTCCACCCATCTGATGTGAGAAGTAAGCCGTGCAGATTGTCTGACTTGGTGAGCTAGCACCACACCTGTGACACCCCACAGGCAAGTGGCACATGTGCAGAGTGAGGTTTGTATCCACTGTTGCCAATGGCAGGTGATTGATCTGTGCCTGTGTGTGTCTGTGTACTCTGCTGAGGTTGCGTCAGTGGCCTGGGGCATGTGACTGCTTGGAGGTGCTGTCCATCAGCCTGGTGTTGCATGTGATGCACAGCGTGTGCCATGATCAGGGAATGTGTTGCACCCCTCATGACACTTGTGTACTTACAATGCCATGTAGTGCATTGGGGCTTCCACATAGGCTAATGTCCCTATGACAAAGGTGCTATTTGTTGCCAGCATACTATGCCCTGTTCAACATATCAAAGATGTTCAAATGTGTGTCTCTGTGACATGGAGCAGGTGTAGTGATGTTGTCTCACTTTGTAATCCTCACAGGTAACTGCCTACGCCAAGGGGGAGATATGGAAGCGGGCCGTCAGGGCCGTGAGATCGGTGGAGGGTCGCAGTCGGTGCCTCGTCCAGGTGAGGAAACGCTGGCAGGACATCCGGTGCTGGACCCGGAGGATCGCCCGGTGGCAGCTGAAGGACTTACCTCCACCCAAGCACGGCGGGGGCTGACGACTGACCCACCAAATGAAGCGTGTCCTGGCGGTGGTCTTCCCTGAGTTGGATAGGCGGTTACAGGAGTTGCAGCAGCAGGAAGGGGGTAGGTACATGTGTGTTTGTTGTGTGTCACCAGCTTTTGGAAGTGCTCATTCGCCTGGATACACAGCGAGGGTTAATTTGTGCAGTGCATATCCTGTTCCCCAAAGTCAAACGGTGCTGTTCTTCCTCCCTTCCCCTCCTTGACATGTGTTCCCTGGTCTGTGTGTAATCACTATTGCACATGGTCATCTAGGCTGGCAGTTAATCCAAGTGCACATTGCTTTCTGCATCATGTGGGGGGGGGGAATCTGAGACATGTGTTGTTACCTTGCCTGTGCCCTGTCCTGTTCAGTCATTTGGGGGTCCATATTAGTTGGCACTGATGCTGACTCTCAACATAGGAGTGTGAGTTTTCAAATGAACAGACTTGCAGCATGCATGACCGATGCTGTGGCCTCAGACATGATGTGCATGAGTGGGAGATATGCATAGTGCCGGGACGGTAGCTCATGTTACAGTCAGATAATTCCAGGACCATGGAGCAGTGTTCCCAAAACAGTCCCCTAAGACACCCTTGCCTCGGAATCATGTGTGTCAACCAACACTGTGCCCATTCTCTGTGTGTTCAGCATAGTTAGGCCTCTGTGGCATTGTTCCCTGCCCTCATTTGTATTTATCTAAAGTGTGTTACATGTGCCCATTGTACAGGCTGACCCCATTTTGCTTGTGAATCCTCACACTGGGCAGTGCCTGTGTGTCTATATACAACTATCTGTTGATGGTTGTTGGTCACAAATATGTGTTGTCAGCCTCACAAGGTGATGTGGTGTACATTTAGGAATTCTTGATGCACATTTGAGTAAACCCAGATTAAGAGGTGTAACTTCTGGATCTATCTCAATAACATTGTCTCAGGTATGGGGGGTTTGTGCGGGCAATGCCTACATGTCCAAACCTTATGTCTCCTTGCCGGGTTTGACCTGTGTGTGATAATTGTCTGGACAGACACTCAACATGCAGTGACCCAGTCATGTTGTGCTGGGTTTAATGTTTGTGCTTTGCAGCATGTGTCAAATATGCAAATACATGGCTCATGCTCATCCATTTTTGCCACCAGTGTGTGGTTGAGATGCTACTTAGTTTGGTCTGTGTGTGCTGACATATGTGTGGACATTCTTGCTTGCCATGAGTGTGTCTCCACATTGCAGGCCCATTAGCTAATGCATTGTCCTGTGTTTGGACATGTGTGCCACTCCACATGACAGGCAGTGGGTCAGATGTGTGGCCAACTGTGTCATCATGGTACGGATGTCCATGTGACAGGTGGCATGATTCAAGTTTTCAGTCAAAAAGTATTGTACCTTGGCACTCACTACACTTGTCAACATGTCTCAATTTTTCAAATCCTTAATTTTGCTAGTTGGTTGTGAAGGACAATAATGTGCTTGCATGACAGATGTCTCCCAGGGAAGTGCAAAATAAACTAATGTTACACTTTCCGTGGACACGCTGGCACATTTTACTGGAAGGCACAGTTTGATTACCACTTGTTTTCTGATTAGACATATCCCTGTTCACACGGTGTGATTGCATGTGTGTAAGTCCTTGGTTGTTGCTGATACCAACTTACGAGTGTCAAGTCATCCAGACCACCGTGGTGCCATGTCTATGTACTTACTGATACCCCATTTCTTCTTTACAGTGGCTTATTAGAATTCTGCTGGCAGCTCATACAATGACTGTGTAAATGTATTTTTGTGTGCACATCATTGTGTGACTTCTGTCATACAGGCAGATGTGTCTTCTGTTCACAAAGTGGCACATTCACACATTCTAAATATGTACATTGTGTAAAGTGTTGTGAGTCCCAAGGGATAGCAATGTTTTTGGCTATGGTTTCCAAAGTACTCACAGGTCTCAGAGTGTGGGGACACCTTCAGCATTGAGGTGTGTTATTTGGCCTTGGGTGCACCAATACTGTTTCGTTCACAGTGAACAAGAGGTGCCATGCCTTCATAGTCTTGCTGTGCTCAACTGTCCCCAGACACTAGCTTCTCAGTATAATTCGATATCAAGTTATTTGCTGTTGTGTCATGATCTCCATTGTTTCCAAGTGGCATGGTGGGTCAACCAACTGGGGAGTGCAGGGTTAGATATGTGCGGACTATTCTAGATGTTACTCATGATGCATTTCCTGACATGCACTGTGACATTTTTGTTTGGACTCATGTGTCTGTTGTATACAGGTGACTACGACACCTGGCAGCAGCACTACATCTGTCACCGCCCCCTCCATTCCCATCACCGCCCTCCCAGTTGCTCCGGTCCCTTCTGTCCGTGCTAGGCAACACCGTGTCTCCTTCGTGCCAGGCACCGCACCCCCTGCCCCCCTGCTGCCCTCACTGCAAAGTCTGTGGACATTCTGCACCAGTTGCAGGTTGGCCAGACATCGCTGCTGAATGTCCTCCATGGCCACACCCGAATGATGACACAGATGGTGTCATACATGGAGAGCATGTCATCAGTGATGTCTGACCAACGGATGTTGCTGAGGTCCATGGACACTTCACTGACGGCAGCAGTGAGTCTCCTGCAGCGCTTCGTCCCCCCCACCCCTGCACCAACCACACTTCCCACTCCCATACCTGTCCTAAGCACACACAGACATTCCCAAGCATGCACCCCACCAGACACAGGCAGCACACCACCACATAAGGGCAAGCACACTCCTCCTGGCACGCACACTCAGGGGGATGAGAGCACACCCACTGGGTCTGGGGCACACAGGCATACACGCAGCCAGAGTCCAAGGCCGCATGGCGCGCTACCCAGTCCCTCCAAAGACACTCCCCTCGGCTCCCCTACCACACATCCTGAAAAAGAGGCCTACTTGGCTGTGCTGGGCCTCAGCCCCTCTGGCTCTCCAGCCCGCAAACGGGAACGGCACTCCACGGGTAGGGGAGTTGAGTCCCCCCTCTTCCCCCCTCCCCCAGTAGCGCTGCACCCCATCACTCCGACCCCCCACCCTCCTTTGAGGCTGTGTTTTCTTCAGGTGAAGGGGAGATGCTGGATGACCTGGCAGCAGTGTGCAGCGCCGAGCAGACCTCCACCTTTGGCGCTGCCCCACCCCCTGTTGTGGAGGCATCCGTCCCTGCACCCACCACACCTACCCTTACACCTCCTGTCCCTGCGGTGCCTGGTCCTTCCCCACATGATGCCCCCCCCCCCCAGTCGATGAACCTGAGGGTTCTAATGTGCAGGCAAGCTAGGGGAGACGCGTGGTCATGTGTCCCCCCCCAAGGACTTCTGATCTGGACTGGCCATGTGCCTTTGTAAATGGTGTCCTTAAATACATTTTCATTTAATGCTGAATAAAGCATTTTCTTTTCAGTTTGAACACATTTGCATTTCAGGTATTGTTGTGGGTGCTGATGGTCCCGGAGTTGGGGTGGTGGTAATGTGTTATGTTTCAGGAAAAAGGTGTAGTCTGATGCTAATGGGGAGGACGATGGTATCTGCGTGCCATCACAATGTCTCTGCAAAGTATCTTTGGTCGTGTGTGCTATTTGTGTTTGGAGACATTGTCCCAAGGAGTGTTCCTTCCTCTGTGGCACCTGACATCTACCCTGCAGGGAGTTGCACTTTTTTTGTGCTGACCTGTGTCTACATTTCCTTTGTTGGTGACGGATCGCTTCAACTATGGCCATGCCTGCCCAGCAATGTCTCCGGCTGCATTGTCTGTCCATCCTTGCAAGTCACTGTACTTGTGTATTGAGTATGTTCTCATGCCTTAATGGCGACATTCAGCATTTTCCGCACTGTGCATGTGTGTTATCCCAGCCTAGCACACATTTGGTACTTGGTCTGCAGGGTATTTGAGCACCTGACTGACAATTGTGGGCATTGTATCTGTGGGAAGTGCACCCTAATCCTTCCATGAGAGGCAACATCTTGGTGCCTGTCCCAGCACCTGTACATTCCTATCAGTTCTGGGATGTGCGTGACAGTGTGTGTTCCCTTTGGCTCTCTTAGTGTAGTGGCCATTGACATGAGTATACAGTATTGTGGCATGATCTCTGTGTGTGTATTGTGCTGCATCCGCCAGGGGTGGGTATGCATGTGTCATTTCTCCTTACACCCACATGTGTTGTGTCATGCAGTGGGGTAAGGACATCCATCCTCATGGGAGTGGAACACTGCTGTCAGTGATGTGTTGTTATGGCACTATCAACAGAGTCGAACATTAGGGATGCGTACATACACCCATGGAGTTGTGCTCATCTGATCATGATGTACACACCCCCATGACTCTGTCCACTGCTGGTATTCCTCTGCACCCACCCCTCACATGTCTCTGTCCACTGCTGGTATTCCTCTGCACCCACTCCTCACATGTCTCTGTCCACTGCTGGGAGTGATAGGTACCCACCCCTCACATGTCTCTGTCCACTGCTGGTGTTCCTCTGCACCCACCCCTCACATGTCTGTCCACTGCTGGTCTTCCTCTGCACCCACCCCTCACATGTCTCTGTCCACTGCTGGTGTTCCTCTGCACCCACCCCTCATATGTCTCTGTCCACTGCTGGTATTCCTCTGCACCCACCCCTCACATGTCTCTGTCCACTGCTGGCATTCCTCTGCACCCACACCTCACATGTCTCTGTCCACTGCTGGTGTTCCTCTGAACCCACCCCTCACATGTCTCTGTCCACTGCTGGGAGTGATAGGCACCCACCCCTCACATGTCTCTGTCCACTGCTGGTATTCCTCTGCACCCACCCCTCACATGTCTCTGTCTACTGCTGGGAGTGTTAGCCACCCGCCCCTGACATGTCTCTGTCCACTGCTGGTATTCCTCTGCACCCACACCTCACATGTCTCTGTCCACTGCTGGGAGTGATAGGCTCACACCCCTCACATGTCTCTGTCCACTGCTGGGAGTGATAGGCACCCACCCCTCACATGTCTCTGTCCACTGCTGGGACTCCTTGGCAGATACCCACACACCCACCCGCACCCTTGGTGCTGTACCTTGCTGTCCTGGCCATGAACACACCCCACTATACTGGTTATATGGTGCACCAGGCCCTAAGCCAACATTTGTGGCGTTTGTACGCCTTGTATCACTAATGTACTGGTGCCCTAGAGGTAGGGGTGATGTGGTCCGTACCCCCGCTCTGAGGGCGTGGGTATGGCCCGTACCACCATTGGAGTGGTGATGTAGGGGTACGCGGCATACCCACACCCTCAGAGCATGGGTACGGCCCGTACCACGCGTACCCCTAAATCACCACTCCAATGGTGGTACGGGCCGTACCCACGCCCTCAGAGCGTCTGTACAGACCGTACCACCATTGGAGTGGTGATGTAGGGGTGCGCGTGGTATGGGCTGTACCCACGCTCTGAGGGCGTGGGTTCGGCGCGTACCCCTACATCACCACTCCAATGGTGGTACGGGCCGTACCCACGCCCTCAGAGCGTCTGTACAGACCGTACCACCATTGGAGTGGTGATGTAGGGGTACATGTGGTACGGGCCGTACCCACGTTCTGAGGGCGTGGGTACGGCACGTACCCCTACATCACCACTCCAATGGTGGTATGGCCTGTACACACACCCTTCGAGCGTGGGTACGGCCCGTACCACCATTGGAGTGGTGATGTAGGGGTGCGCGTGGTACGGGCCGTACCCACGCTCTGAGGGCGTGGGTACGGTGCGTACCCCTACATCACCACTCCAATGGTGGTACGGGCCGCACACACGCTCGGAGTCCATGGGTACGGCCCGTACCACCATTGGAGTGGTGATGTAGGGGTGCGCGTGGTACGGGCCATACCCACGCTCTGAGGGCGTGGGTACGGCGTGTACCCCTACATCACCACTCCAATGGTGGTTCCGGCCGTACCCATGCTCGGAGGGCGTGGTTACGGGCCGTATCACCATTGGAGTGGTGATGTAGGGTTACGCGTGGTACGGGCCGTACCCACGCTGTGAGGGCGTGGGTACGGCGCTTACCCCTACATCACCACTCCAATGGTGGTACGGGCCATACCCACGCCCTTCCTAGCGTGGGTACGGCCCGTACCACCATTGGAGTGGTGATGTAGGGGTGCACGTGGTACGGGCCATACCCACGCTCGGAGAGCGTGGTTACGGCCCGTACCACCGGATGTATGTCGTTACAACGCACACTTTTACAATGCATGCACTTACAACGCATTTTTTACAACGCAACATCCACTACAACGCATTCCATTACATCGCATGACACTACAACGCATTTTTAAAAACTACCTTTACAACGCATTCCATTACATCGCATACTACCTTTACAACGCATACCATTACAACGCATAATATTAAATTGCATTTAAGGTAAGTATTGGATAGTATAGGGGTAAAAATTACTATTCTTACTCCAGGGGGTGCAACAGTAGGGTAAGTGTTGGATAGTATAGGGGTAAAAATTACTATTCTTACTCCAGGGGGTACAACAGTAGGGTAAGTGTTGGATAGTATAGGGGTAAAAATTACTATTCTAACTCCAGGGGGTGCAACAGTAGGGTAAGTGTTGGATAGTATAGGGGTAAAAATTACTATTCTAACTCCAGGGGTTGCAACAGTAGGGTAAGTGTTGGATAGTATAGGGGTAAAAATTACTATTCTAACTCCATGGGGTGCAACAGTAGGGTAAGTGTTGGATAGTATAGGGGTAAAAATTACTATTCTAACTCCAGGGGGTGCAACAGTAGGGTAAGTGTTGGATAGTATAGGGGTAAAAATTACTATTCTAACTCCAGGGGGTGCAACAGTAGGGTAAGTGTTGGATAGTATAGGGGTAAAAATTACTATTCTAACTCCAGGGGGTGCAACATTAAGTGTTGGATAGTATAGGGGTAAAAATTACTATTCTAACTCCAGGAGGTGCAACAGTAGGGTAAGTGTTGGATAGTATAGGGGTAAAAATTACTATTCTAACTCCAGGGGGTGCAACAGTAGGGTAAGTGTTGGATAGTGTAGGGGTTTTAATGTAATATTATGCGTTGTAATGGTATGCGTTGTAAAGGTAGTATGCGATGTAATGGAATGCGTTGTAAAGGTAGTTTTTAAAAATGCGTTGTAGTGTCATGAGATGTAATGGAATGCGTTGTAGTGGATGTTGCGTTGTAAAAAATGCGTTGTAAGTGTAGTGCGTTGTAAAAGTTGCGTTGTAAAGGTTGTTCCCCGTACCACCATTGTAGTGGTGACGGGTACGCGTACGCGGGGATTGGACGACACGCCCCTGAAGTGACCAGACCCTGGAGGTAATGTATGGGCAGTATATGGTATTTTTAATAATAGGTAGCGGTTATGTTTCCGGCCCCTCGCCCCCCCTTTGCCCCTGGGTATTGTGCTGACCTTCTGCGGCGTGCATGGCGGTTTCTGTGCACCAGGTCGTAGGCTAGGAGGGCCGGGATGACACGTAGGATGGGGTCCATGGCTGTCCGTCATGTACCGCTGCTCCTTCTTCGCGTCGCCCTCAATTTCCCGGGAGTTTTTGGCTGCCGTAAAAAATTATCCGTGCGGAGTGACGTAGGCACGAATCGTACTTGCTGGTCCGTAGAACGCTGCCTGACTCCGTCCGGACATCACGTACGGGATGTCCCGGATGGGAATTGTCGGTATTTTTTTTTATGAGTAGATGTTTGAGTTTTGTTTTTAAGGTGTGATATGGTACCGGTATAAGTGTGTATGTCTGTATGTGCGCGATAGTGATTGGGACCTTTCTGTTTCTATTATTTGTTTTGTGGCTTACGATATTGTGTTTGTTATAAACTATTGAGGATTTCACTCACCTCTTGAATCTTTCTGTCTAAATTGATTAAAACAAAAAATAAAAATACGAACAAAATCCTTCTTTGATTATGTATTGAAATGTCCTTGCTTTATATGGGTCTTGTTTAAGTGTCAGTACATTTATGATATGATACATTATACATTTAGGAAATAAAATAGGTAGAGTACCTTTCTTTCTTTCTTTGTTGAGTTTCTTTCCCCTGGGTCTCTACCTTCATCCTTCTACAGGGGTTCCCCTTGTTATATTGGTGGTCCTGCTCCCGGTCCAGGATATCGGACCACCGGTGCGACAGCTGGTTCTGGCTGTGCCGGACACCAGAGCAGTGAAACACTGCCCGGCGCACCTTTCCCCACCGCTGCCGACGCTCCCGGAGCCCGTACTCGGACCCAGGCCTGCCGTCTGCTGCCAGGGTTAAGGGGAGGTGGCGCTGCACATGAAACACCAGTGCAGTCAACTCCACCTCCCCAAATAAGGCCTGTGCCTGCCCCCCTTGTGGGCGCCGCCTTCCGCAAGGAAGGCGGACGCGGCTCAGGCTGCGATGCCCCATGTGGCCCTTT
Source organism: Triturus cristatus (assembly GCF_964204655.1). Lineage (NCBI taxonomy): Eukaryota > Metazoa > Chordata > Amphibia > Caudata > Salamandridae > Triturus > Triturus cristatus. The sequence goes on along the minus strand of NC_140588.1, from coordinate 1,026,166,560 downwards.
GCCATGATTCTGGGGTAGGCGGGGGGTGGAAAAGAAAAGGTAAAAAATAAAAAAGTAATTAAAAAAAATGAAAAAAGCAGGTAATAGAAAAAGAGTGAAAAAGTAGTTAAAAAACACACAAAAAGTAGACAAAAACAAAATCTTTGCGATATTTCCACGTGTTTGCGATAATTTTTAGCGTTTTCGTGAAGATTTGCGTAACGCGATTATGCAATTTCCGGCCACCCTTACCTTAAACACACACACTGCCTTTGCGGGCTATGTGATTTGGTGCAGAACAAAGAGAAGAGTCGACATAGCACACATCTCTGTGTGCCATGCCTACAACCCACTGCCCTTCCATAGATCAGTCACCCCTCTAGCTGGGTGCACTATAGGGTACAGGTGCATGAGCCCTGTACCACCACAGTGTCTATGTCCATTCTTAGACATTGTAAGTGCAGTGCTGCCATTAAGAGTTTATGGTGCTGGGAGTTTGTCATTACGAACTCCACAGCACCATAAAGACTACACTGAAAACTGAGAAGTTTGGTATCGAACTTCTCAGCACATTAAACCCACACTGATGCCGGTGTGGGATTTAATGAGAAATGCACACAGAGGGCATCTTAGAGATGCCCCCTGAAAACTAACCTACCACTAGTGTCCAGGCTGAGTGGCTGCTTTCAGCTGCCACCACCAGACATGTTTCTGGACCCCTGGGTCGAGAGCCCGCTGCTCTCTGGGGCCTGAAACAATGCACATCCTGGGACGATGTGCCAAGTCTCCTCCCTCAGGATGGGCATGGTTCATGAAGGGAAAGTTTCAAAGTCTTGATGCTCTCTGCAGCTGGTCCCCACTGGTTCTGACCCCCACTTCGGGCGGGAGAACCGGCGGGAAAAACAAGTGAGGAAAAGAGGTGTGCCCACCTCTGCCAACTCCACACCTCAAGTGGGGGTGGTGAGGTGAAGCACAACTCTCAGTCCACGCCATCTTGAAGATGGGGGACTCAGCCAACCAGGGGCAGGCTCATGCCCCCCTCCCACTGGAGGGTAGAATAATAGGGGTGTACTCACTCTAGGGAAGGGACCCATTGGTCCCTGCCTTTTACCTACCTGTAACGCCCCTAAATCTGGTATTTAGGGGCACCAGTGAACCTTGCTTCCTCGGACAAGAAGAAACTAAAAGAAGACGAAGAAGAAGGACCGAGCAGCCATGCAGCAGCTAACAAGAAGAAGACGCCCACTGACTTAGCTCCAGCCCTACCGGCCTGTCTCCCACGCAAACCTGCCCCTGCAAAATCCCGGTGTGTCCTGCAGCCAGCAACCCCAAATACCCTGGAGTGGTCTCCCGGGAAAACCGCACTTGTTCATCCGCAACCTCTGGCCAGACACCGCAAATCTGTCCCACTCTGCACCCGCAGTCCACGGCCCGAGCTCGAGTGGGCAAACACCACGAGGAGGTCACCCCGGTGATCCTGACCCAAGATCCAGTGACCCCTGACCTGCCTAAAGCCTTCAGCTGATGCCTGCAGTCTAAATCCAGAAGGTCCACCAACAGCGACCAGGAGCTGGCAAGAAGATCCGACCCCAAAAAGCATTCATGCACCTGACGCCCCACGGCCTTGTGTGCCCAAAGCGAGGGTGTCTAACCAACCCCTAACTTTCCAACTTACCTCTCGAAGTGGTGGTCCGACCCAGAAGACCTTCGTCCCTGAGCCTGCAGTGCCTTTGCAAACCGGAGGTTCCCCATTGAAACCAACAAGGCGCCCGACCTCAAAACAGCACCCTGCACCCGGCCGTCCTAATGCCGTTGAGGGCGCACCTTTGGTGTTACTTTGTTTCCCCATTTGTACTGAGCTAAAGTCCAGGAGCTTTGCTCCCACAGCTGTGTGGCCTGCTAGCCAACAGCCACCAACCGGAGGCCCCCTATCCCCCATTGGATAACATTGGGCCTCAGCACTCTGCACCCGGCCGCCCTAGTGCCACTGAGGGTGTAAGGAAAGTGCATCCTTGACCCTGGGGGAACCCTTGTTCTAACCCCAAAAGCGCAACTCCAAAGATCAATTACTTACCTGGTAACCGTTAACTTAATTTCTCTCAAATGGAACCTATTGACTGTTTTTTTCTAAAAAATGTTCTAAGTGTGCAGTTGATTTGTATGGAAACCTGAAAAATAACAATTGTGAAAAACTGATTTCTCTAGGAAATGTCCCAGTTAGGTATCTAGGTAAATCACACTGAGTAGAAAAAGTAATCTAAAATGTAATCTCAAAAGTAATGTAAAAAGTAACTTACCAGTAATTCTCATTGCAAAATCGATACAAAGTATATGTACAGCATTTCACAGTATTGCATTATCAGTAATTCAAGCTGTAACCATTTCAAACAACATTTACAATTGCATTTCAAACTTTATATTTACTGCAAAGTATTTATCAACTTACCTGTGCCAGGCATGCTTGGTTCTAGAAAATAAAATACCTAAAAGAATATTTTTTATACAATACCAATTGGTCTGAAGTTCAGTCTTTGAGTGTGTGAAATCATTTGCTGACTGAGTGGGTAGAACAAATGCTTAACACTGTCCTCTGATACAGCCTTACTGCTCGACCGCACTACCACAAATAGAGAGTGAGGTGCTATCTAACTTTACCTCTGCCTACCTTTCGGGATCCACTGGACTCTGTGCACACTATACCTCACTTTGGTATAGTATATACAGAGCCAGCTTCCTAAACATGTGCCTTGACTGTGTGGCATGTCCTGGTAATGACAAACAGCCTATTTGGTTTCTCAGTGCTGTGAGGCTGCCCTCTCTTAGGAATGCATTGGGGATTCCCTGATATGTGTTTCAGTGGTAATTCATTGCATGAGAGGAGTAGCGTGATCAAGTTTGGTAAATTTGGAATAGAGGTGATAAAGGCTGCGTACTGGTGTGTGCAGATTTATTATCACTATCTTAGAAATGTCACTTTTAGAAGTATGCATTTCTGTGTCCTATGTGTCTTTGTCCCTACCTGTTGTGTATTGACAGTATGGCCTTGGAGTGACAGGGGCTGGGGAGGTGCACTGGCTCCAGAGGGTCTGGGTGAGTCAGCGCTAGGCTGAATGGGCCTGATCTGCATTTGGAGTAGTGGGAGGAGTAGCACCTGAACCTGAATAGGGCTGTGCCTGCCTTTCACAATGCCGGCTCCGCCCCCTGTGGTGTGTCTGGGGCCAGAGCCTGCACTCTCAATGGGGAGTGCTGTGCACTTGATAAGTGCCCCCAAGAACTGGTTTGGACCGGGCACAAAGCCCTGTGTCAGGGGGTATAACAAATACACTTGGTGGTATAAATATTGGGGCTGTGACCCCATGTCTGGGAACTTTTGTGCTTACTTGGAATTGAAGATACTGCCAGGGGGTACTGCCATGGGACCCAGCTGCTACCCTCTGCTGGGAGGCCCTGCGTGCTGGCCTGACCATGCCCAGATCTGCCCTATGGGGCGTTGGGGACTTAGTGCCGGGCTGAGTCCTCTTCCTTGATTGCCCTGGACCTGGGCTTGGGGCACTGCAGGATTCCTATGTTTTGAGTCTTTACTGTGCTACTCAGCACTGTGCCCGCATACTAGAAGTGCATGGTGGGTGATTTAATTGTATTGCTTGAGCCAGAGGAGAGGGCTCCTACTTTGAGTCTGATGGGCACCGTCGGGCTTGGGCAGAGAAACCACAGATCAGGAAGCCAGGCGGCTGTTGTCTGATTGTGGGCGGAGCCTCCAGCCAGAAAGCGGGACATGGAAACTGGCCCAAAGCCAGGCCAAGGCCGAGTCTGGTTGAGGGCATGGCTCTTGCAAGGAGGAGAGACGCTGCAAACATTCAGGCGGGCACCTACACTGCGTTTGTGTGACAAAAGAAGGAGGGGCGAGCTGAGGGAAGGAAGTGCTCTCCCTTTCTCTGCTGGTGGTTGTGGTGGTGAGGAAGCTGACGGAGACTACGCTCCGTGGCAGACAGAGAAACAGGAAGTCAGGCAAAGGACACCTGGTTGTGGGTGGGGCTGATGGAGGCTTAGCTCTGTGCCCTGCTGCCCGTCTGTCACGTTTCCTGGCTAAGCGGCTGCACCGCATGGTTGCAGGAAGCCATGGTTTAAGGAGCCAGGATTGGAGGCCCCTGACCGGCCTTGTTGTGCATTTCGGGCATTTTTCCGCAGCTTCACTGCATGGTCATGGACAGCTGCATTCTCCTCTGCTTGGGGGAGGTAGGGACCGGGTGTAAGTACCCCCACCCCTGTACTTGTTGTACAGAGCTCCGGGGGCATTCTTCGTCAGCAGCGACAGCATCCAACACACTGTGTGTAAAATGTGCCTGGGGGGCACCGTGACTTCTGCATTGGCCTATCTCATTGCAGCAGCGCCGCTTGATCACGAGCAGCTGTACGCTGACCGTGGTTTGGGCAATTGGGCTCCAAGGAATTTTTGGGTAGTATTGGGGAGTTCCTCCTGTGTACACACTGCTAGTGTGCACTAAGGTGCACTGATTACTATGAAACTTGCTTAAGGTGTTATGCTGAGTACTGCTACTGATAGTTTATGCATAATGTGTTCATGCCAAGTGTACCTTTACCAGTAGTTACTGGTTGCCTTCACTAACTGGGAGTTGTGATGTTATGACAGTGGCCCAATTGGCGCTGTGGTGTATATACCCCCTGTAAAGTCATGCCAAGTGCCAGGTGGCACAGTGTGTATATGTGATTATGATCTAATATGTTTTATGGATAATACAAAGCCTATTTTGTACATAACCTTGTGTGGAGTTTCTTTTGTGGTGTGCCTAGTGTGTCACTTCTGAGTGAGTGTGTTGCGCAAACGCTTTACTCATTGCCTCTGGGATAAGCCTGACTGCTCTGCCAAGCTACCAAGGGGGTGAGCAGGGGTTATCTTCAGTGTGTAACTCCCTTACCCTGACTAGAATAGTGGTTTCTGCCTGGCTTAGGTGCATACCCTAGCCAACCAGAAATCCCATTTCCAACACAGAGGATAAAACAACTGTAGCAAGGGTTGAATTAAAAGGTAAGGAAGAAAAAAGCACTGCTGAAAATGCGCATATAAAAAACATCAGTCAGTACGTTAATTCTGCCCAAGAGCTCACACTTGATGAATTCTAGTCATTGTGACGATACACGCAAATCGCATACAGGCTTATTTATGAGAGTCTTGTGTCACTTTTACACCACGCAAAGTGGTACATGCGTGACACAGGGCTCTCAATCAGATTTATGAAGCCACGCAAAGTCTCCCTGTGTGTCTCTGAGTGGCCTCATAAATCTTGAGTAAGGCAACGCAGCGAAAATCTCTGTGTCACCTATACTCTGGACTTGGGAGGCATTCCAGGGGCGTTTATTCCTCTTTAGAGGAAACAGCCTCTTAGGATTGTTTCTGTGCAGTAAAGTGTCCCTTCCTGCACAACAACCATCCAGCATGCAAGGGAGGCAGCCTTGCACCATGGTGCAAGGCAGGGCCGGAGTGGGAAAAGCAACCAGCCCTGGCTTCACCGGCCCCAGGAAGGTGGGTGCTAGCGAGAGGGACCGCTCCCACTTTTGTTACAGGGGGGGGGCAATATTGCAGCCCTTCTGCAAAACTGGCCCCCACGGGTACAAAACCGGCTTCCACCCCTCCGGCCCACCAGAGAAACGACCGGTGCCCGCCGAGGCCAGTCTGACCCTGGTGCAAGGGTGCCCACATTTGGTGCTATGATGCCTAAATGGCACCAGCTCAGTGAGAAAGGACAGGAATGTATCGTATTGCATAAATACTGTGTATTCCTGCCATTTCTCAATAGGGTATGCCAGCGCAAACACCAGGAAAGGTAAACAGGGCGAAAATGTAACTAATGAAATCCAAAAAGGTCAAAAGAGGAGAGTCGAATCTTTCTCGTCCTGTTCAGGTGGTAAAAGTAGGCGAAGTTCAGTGCTTCTGGACGGTAATGATGGTGGAACATAAGGCGTTTAGTTAAACTCACACAACAGCAAGTGGACACCATTTATAAAAAGATAAATGGCGACATTGATTATGATAGGTTCAGTTATTATGGTTCTGACCAGGTCTAGAAGAGCATTTGCTGAGCACACCTTCCACGGAGGTCAATGGCACTGGCGATTATATATTTGAGTCCTCCAACATGTCCAGTGATGTAAATGTAGGTTCTTGCGCTAGTAATAACAGTGTAAATATTCAGTGGCTGATCTACAAGCCCTTGCGCCACTTTTGCGCAAGGGGCTTGTAAATCTGCCCTCAGTGTTTGAACTAAGATGGACTTGCCAGTAGCAGAAGACCACCATCTAAGTTGAATGACTATGTGAGGTATTAACTCATTACTCTCATTACTGCAAATGTGTTCATAGAAACTGTTGAACGGCATTGTTCTTTAGCTTTGGTTTTTTTGGTTTCATTTTGTTTAAAAGGGGGTAGGTGATCTTGTATTGAGTGTTATTCTTGTGTATGTTTGATTCTGTAGAGCGTAAAACCTTCCACATTCTCGAGTGTTGGATTCAGGGGCAATGGTTTTTACGCTGCACCTGACAAGACGATATTGGTCAAGGGCATTTATGCCCTAGAATAAATATTGTTTCTTACCCGTTTTGTCCCAGGGTCCTCCTTCTACAGTCACCAAACTATCTTCTGCACAAAAAAGTGCTTGGTTCTCCTTACTCGAAGCAGAGATGCCTTCTATATCTTTATTCTGCCGAACAGCTGCTGCAAGTGGTTTGAACACAGTTGAGACTGGAGTCAATGGAAGAGCCTCAGACTTCACCCAACAGACACAGTAATCAGAAAAAAAGAGAAGTTTGAAATACATTTTATGTTTTGGGTTGGAACGGGTCACCAAAATATTATCTGCTTTAAAACATGCTTTGTGTCCTCCACCCCAGGTGTATATGCTAATATCTTTAAAGTGCTGAATAGCTGCTGTGGTAAATGAGAGAGGTGACGGGGGCATCCCTGCCTTGTCCCTCCATCACTTTCCAGTCGTGGGCGGTGTAATGTTGGCGGGCCCTAGGCCCACATACTAGAATAAATGACCACACTGACTGAAGTAATGAATGACACCGCAGTGAGTAACTTCTTCTTTATTTCAAGAATAGAACAGCTACATCTCCAGCTTGCCGCTGGTGTACACCTCCTGAGGCTCTCTGATCAGCCACCTCACCAACATTCTAACAGAGCCTTCCTCCGAACATTCCACGGTGATACCACTAGTGGGAACGGGGTGGGGGGAACTGGGACAAACCAAAAGGGAAAGATACAACACATCTCCCTCCCCAAAGGGAACACAAAACGTGGCATAAGATGGAAACCTGTAAAGTAAAGCATGGACAAGTCCTTCAATACATCATATAGTCTTCATGCCATGTGGGAGCATTTCTGTATCTCTGTCCCCTGCTCTCCTGCTCCACTTCCTGTCTACCACCCTGCCCCAAGGTCTTGTCTCCTACTATAGACCTGGTTTCGCTCTGATTGGTGGCCACCCTATCCATACTCCACATTTTCCCATTCTCAAGTATGACTACATTACCCCTTACCTCCCTGATCTTCTCAGGAGGAAAGTATTTTTCACCTTTGCTGCCCCAGCCGAAGGGCTTTCTTATCCACACCCTTTGACCCGGTTCCAGTGACTTGTGTCTTGCCCCCCATTTCTTGTCATACCATTGCTTGTATTTGCACTGTTTGTCCAACACTTTCTCCCTAAACTCACTAGGATCGATTTCCCTTGATTTACTTAGAGGCATCCAATTTGGAGACAACTTTGTGCCCGCCTTTCTCCCCCTCAAAAGCTCAAAAGGAGAATACCCCGTGGCTAAGTTGGGAGAGGTATGGTAGGACCACAACATGTCTCTTACTGCTGATTCTACTGGCTTGTGTGATGTTGCAGCCAGCTGAATGCAACCTTTCAGCAGTCTATTCGCTCTCTCCACCTTCCCGTTGGCCTTAGGACAATACAAAGGTGTGCGAATGTGTGTGATGGACATATCAGCTAGAAATTCCTTCATTTCTTCTGATGCAAATTGTACCCCATTGTCTGTGATGATACTGTTTGGAATACCTTCTTTGGAAAATACCTCAGTCAAAAATTCAATTAGAGACCTCGTGTTGATTTTGCTCACAAATTTATGTGTGATCCAATTCGAATAGTAATCAATCAGGACCAGAACATACGTTTCCTGAGTACCTAACCCATGCAGGGGGCCCGCAATGTCCAGCCCCAGCTTGTTCCATGGTTCCTCAGGTACCTCTACTGGTCTCAGAGGAATCCGCCGGATCACCTTGCTTTTGTCACTTAAACTACATGCCTCGCATTCATTAACTTTCTCCTCCATCAATTGATCCATGCATGGAAACCAAAAGTCAGCTCTTAATCTGGCTTTGCACAGACTCTTGCCCAGGTGTCCTTCATGCGAAAGATCCATAATGTGATTCCTGAGACTCCCCGGTGGCACCAACTTGCTTGACTTTAGGAGAAAATCCCCTTCCACTGACAACTCATCTCTCACATTCCAGTAGGGATGTATCTCTTCCGGAAGTGCCTTGCACTTGGTAGGCCATCCTTTGAGTACATAGCTCTTTACGGCTTTGATAATGTCATCTTGTCCCATATGTAAGTTCCATTGTTCTTTATCCACTGCTTTCACTGAGATTTCCAGAACCTCTTCCTTTTCCCTTTGCCCCCCTACGTCTATGTCCATAGGAGACCTTGATAGGAAATCCGCCACCTTGTTCTGTGGTCCTGGTAAATACACCATCTTGAAGTTGTATCCTTGTAGCCCCAGGACCCATTTTGCAATGCGAGGAGTCATATTCTCCATTTCCTTTCTAGTCAAAATGGCCAGTAGGGGTTTGTGATCTGTGCACAGTTCGAAAGGTGTACCCCACACAAAAAACTTGAAATGTCTTATTGCCCAGTACACGGCTAATGCCTCTTTCTCTACAGTCGAGTAGTTTGCTTCTGCACTTGATAATGACACAGTCGATTATGGCGTAGAACTGGGCCTAGGTATGTGCGCCCGGCCTCCTTTATTGACAGGATCACCTGACTGGTGACGGCTGTGGTGGGTGGGTGGGTGTAAGGTGTGTTACACTTGCGGGCAGAACACTAGAACGTGTCTAGCTAGACACGACATCCCCTCACCTCAAAGAAAAGAAAGGAACAAAAGTCCAACCTGGAAGAAAAATAAACAAACAGCAAATAGCACTGATTGAGCTTCTTCAGGCTGTCAGTCAGGCGTCACTGGATCTTTGGACTGCATGGCCATGATGTTTTAGTTGTCCTTGGTGAAGTGCTTTAGACCGGCCTGGTCTCGCAGTGTTGAAGTCTATGTGCAAAATCCAGCATCAGTGCATTGGGAGCTGTGGTGAGGTCCACTCTGGAGGATCTCTGTGTGTGAGGCCTTCCGGTCTTCGACAGTGAGCGCCCTGCGTCTTGTGTGTGTAGAGGAGCCGCTGCCGAGGTACTTCTCCCGTTCGGACTCCCATTTCACGGGAACTCCACCGAGGCTCCTTGTCCTTGGATTTCCAAGTGACTACCTGGGCTGTGCGGGCCTTTGCATAGGCCACGCTTGGGGTCGCTGCAGAACTTCCCACAGGGCCACGGTCTAGTCTTGTGTGGTCCCAGGGGTGGATCTTCCAAGGCTGGGTACGCTCTACTTCCGTATGCTGCAGGTTGACAGTGACACACACAGACGGTTCCTAGGTGGCTCGCTCATGGAGCTCTGGTTATCTGGAGTGTGTGGATTCGCGTTGGTGGTGTGATGCTCCTTGGTAGTGATGATGAACGGTGGTTGTTTCTCAGTTGGGCAGCAGGCGGCGGTCTGTTTTCTTGGGTGAGTTTTTGGAGCGAGAAAGACTGGAGGGGCTTCACCGCTTGCCTTTATCTTGCTGAGGTTGTCTTTGCCCGTGTCGTCTGCAGTGAGACACAGGGATGTCGTCTGATTTATCCTGTCGGTGTTCGGGACTGACTGGTCACGCTGGGAAGCGTTGGAGAGATGCACGCGTCGTGCTGGTGGCTTACGTTTGGTTCTCCTCTTTGGGCTGTCTCCGGGGACGTTGGTCTGGCTTCAGGACTGGACGGTCTCACTGGGACGCTTTTGGAGAGAAACTCGGTTCGCGCTAGCTGCGACTTCCAGTTGGGTCTTCTCCATGGGCTGTCTCCCGGGGCGTTGGTCCAGCTGGTGGCCGTCTGGTTCTCTGGGTGTGCTTCTCCGGTGGTGGTACGAGTCTTCTGTCCTGTCGCTCTGCTCCTTTCCTCCTGCCCGCCTGTGGTGGTCGTTTGCCCTGTGGCGCTGTGCCACTGTTCCTTCTCTCTCTGTGGAATGGCATTGTGTCACTCTCTTCTCTCTCATCCGACCAGGATCTCACTTGGGGGTGGCGTCCTGCCACATGTCTCGTGTTGGTGTCACATGGACCTTGCTGGGCACCAAGACGGTCTCACCCTTCTTGTGAGTCTGTCTCAGGTTTGTCCTGTCAGTAGGACTTGTACTTCCTCTCGGGAACTTTCATTGGATCGTCTCATCTTTCTTGTGGACCTGTCTCGGATCTGTCCTGTCAGTAGGATTTGTACTTCCTCTTGGAAAACTGTCATCAGATGGTCTCATCTTTCCTGTGGACCCGTCTCAGAACTGTCCTGTCAGTAGGACTTGTACCTCCCCTTTGGAACTTTCATCAGACAGTCTCATCTTTCCTGTGGCCCGTCTTGGATCTGTCCTGTCAGTAGGACTTGTACTTTTTCTTGGGAATTTTCATTGGCACCATGCTTTGTTCGGGGATACTGCAGTGGTTCTCATTGATGCCTTCTGCATGCCTCCTTCTCTTCGAGGAGGTCTTCAAGAGAATGCCCTGGCCTGGACCACATCCTTCCTCTCCGGCAGAACCCAGAGCGTCCGCCTCCCACCCTTCCCCTCCAAAACCACCGAGATCATCTGCGACGTCCCACAGGGATCCTCCCTCAGCCCGACGCTGTTCAATATCTACATGGCTCCCCTCGCCCACGTCTCTCGACAACACAACCTCAACATCATCTCCTACGCCGACGACACCCAGCTGATCATATCCCTCACCGAAGATCCCCACATCGCCAAAGCTAACCTCCACAGAGGAATGAAGGCCGTTGCCGACTGGATGAAGGACAGCAGACTGAAGCTGAACTCAGACAAGACGGAGGTGCTCATTCTCGGATCCACCCCATCAGCCTGGGACGACTCTTGGTGGCCCACATCGCTAGGCACAGCCCCGGAACCCACGGACCACGCACGCAACCTGGGGGTCATCCTCGACTCCACTCTCTCCATGACCAGGCAAGTCAATGCCGTCTCTGCGTCCTGCTTCAACACCCGCCGTATGCTCCACAGGATCTTCAAATGGATTCCCCTCGACACGAGAAAGACCGTCACCCAGGCCCTCATCACCAACAGACTAGACTACGGGAACGCCCTCTACTCAGGAACTACAAACAAGCTCCTGAGACGACTCCAACGCATCCAGAACGCCTCGGCCCGACTCATCCTCGACATCCCCTGCCGCAGCCACATCACACTCCACCTGAGATGCCTGCACTGGCTCCCCGTCAACAAAAGGATCACCTTCAAGCTCCTCATCCACGCACACAAAGCACTGCACAACACCGGACCCACCTACCTCAACAACCGACTCAGCTTCCACACCCCCACCCGAAACCTCCGCTCAGCCAACCTTGCCCTCGCCACAGTCCCCCGCATCCGGAAAACCACTGCCGGCGGGAGATCCTTCTCCTACCTCGCCGCCAAGACCTGGAACACTCTCCCCCCCATCCTACGACAGACCCAGGACCTGCTGGCCTTCAGAAGACTCCTCAAGACCTGGCTCTTCGACCAGTAGCACTCCCCCAGCACCTTGAGACCTCCTCTGGTATGTAGCGCGCTTTACAAATGCAGTGATTGATTGATTGATTGATTGATTGCTCTTCTGCCCTCTTCGGGGTCTTCTTCAATTCTGGTAGTCTAACCAACCACTTCTTCTCTGCAGGATGCGCTTACTGCACATTCTGTTCAGTCTTCCGTTCCTGGAACTGTAGCAGCTGTTCCTGTGCTGCTGCGCACTTGCTTGGTGTTGTATTGTCCTCTTCAACAGCTACATGTGGAGTTGCCTCTCTTTTGTAATCTCTGCGTGTCTTAGCAGCCTTTCCGATGTGTTGGCGATGGTGTTGGAATTTTTTTTGCAGGGCTAACTATGGCAGTCCACGGCCGTTCTTTCTCCCTGGCACCTCGGCGGCACCGTGGTGCTGCCGTTTGTCTTGTCCTCCTGGGCGTCATTGGGGTCATAGGCTTGGAGGTGATTCGTGGCATTTTCTGCCCTCTTTCAAACCTGATGCCCTGGAGCTGCTTCCACCTCAGTGAATGCTGCTGGGGATGCATTCACATCTTTAGAGCCAGGATCAGCTTTAGCAGAGTGCGGGCCCTGCTGCTTTCTCCCTGGTGCTTCCGGCTTTGTGGGGTTAAAGATTACCAGTTTCACAGGGTGCCGGTCTACGCAGGACTTCCTACTTTGCTGTGGTGAGTCTCAATCTAGTGGGGTCACATGGTCGAGCCAGGTGCTTTCTCCCCGGTGCTTCCGGCTTTGTGGGGTTAAAGATCACCAGTTTCACAGGGTGCCGGTCTACGCAGGGCTTCCTACTTTGCTGTGGTGAGTCTCATTCCAGTGGGATCACAAGGTCGAGCCAGGTGCACCCTCAAACTTTTGCGGAGGGACACTTCTTCCTCTCAGTCTGTCCTTGCAGTTTATTTCATGGCGGCGCTGGCCGCACCCAGTCTCTTTCAGCACTCCGCCCCTGGCAGCAGCCTCAGTCAGCCCTTGAGGAATATATGTCGTTACTACGCATTCCGTTGCAATGCATGCCTTTACCACGCATGCGTTACAACGGAATGTTTTTTCTACGCATTGCCTTTACCTCGATTTTTCCTTTACCCCGCTTTTTCTTTTTTGGTGGGGGAGACCCCCCCAAGCCCCCTTTCTTCTTTTTTTTGCCTTTTTCTTAGGTCTTCACCGACACTAAAAAAGGACTGCCGCATTTTTTTCTGATGAGCAAGACGTTGTTCCGTGATGACGTTGCTTGCGTAGTAAAGGCGGTCGTTGAAGCAATACGCGTTGTGAAGACGTTTACGAGGTAAGTGTACCATTGTAAACGTAACACGTAGAAAATGCTTCGTGGTAAAGGCTGTTTCCCGCACTTGAGCTGCGTGGGGGAACTCTCCTTCCCACGGGTTGTACGGGGATCGCACACGCCTCTGGAGACCCTTCTAACCAAACGGCCACGTCGCTGCCCCTCTCTCGGTACGCGACTCTATTTGTCAATTGATGCTGGGAGAGGTGAGACACACCGGCTGCCTCCAGTGTCTTTTCTGCTGCGGTGTGTGCCGGTATCCATGCTAGCGCTCACCTTATGCCAGCCCGGTTTTCAGGCAGTTCGCATTCGGGGTTGGCTCCTGCTCTGCTTCTCCCCCGCAGTGCCTCTTATCCTACGGGCTGCGCTCGGAGGGTTGTAACTGCCTGCCGGCAGGGTCTCACCACTATCAGAAGCTGCCCCTTGCCGCTCTCCTAGGTGTGGTTATCTCAGATGCGGGGTGCTCCAGGCCACTACTCCTCGTTCTTGAGATGGGGGGGCGAAACAACTCCTCGGTGGACTCTTACCACCCCGCGGGCTCCTTTATATGCCGCACGGGCTCCGTTCATGCCCCGCGGGCTATCAGGCATGTCTTCTGCCTCCTCGCAGGGGGGTGTCCTCGACAAGCACAGTACTCTTTCCCCTTTTGAGCACACTGCTGGGCTGCTGCACGCACGGGCACATCCCATCCTCGTCGCCAGTGTAATGTTGGCGGGCCCTAGGCCCACATACAAGAATAAATGACCACACTGACACAGTCGAATAGAACTGGGCCTAGGCATGTGCGTCCGGCCTCCTTTATTGACAGGGTCACCTGACTGGTGACGCCTGTGGTGGGTGGGTGTAAGGTGTGTTACACTTGCGGGCAGAACACTCGAACGTGTCTAGCTAGACACAACAGGCAGGGTTATGTACTATATTATAATTCTTTTCTATTGTTTGTTATACTTTAATAGGTACTATTCAATCCTTTGTGTTTAATCATTCTAATAAAGTTTTATTAAACTAAAAAGCTGTTACACGATGCTACCTCTGTGGGGTTAGAGTACAGCCATGTGACATTAGAAAGAAAGCTGTCTCCGATCCCCACTAGCTTCAGTACCCTAAATAAATGTTCCCACTCTACCCTATAAAATACATTCACCAAAATGTCATGAACAGATTGAAGCTTTTCTAGGGAAACACAAGTATAACCTATATTTTTATATACATATTTTTGCAGTTTATATTTTCTTCTGGAACCTTCTTCTGATAACACCATGGAAACAGGAATTTTTTTTCTATTATAAGATTTAATGGAATTTCACATTATGCTGGCAAGTGAAGTGCCTTAAGAAACATTACAAATTACCAATGCTTGCAAAAAACTGTGGGGCAGATTCATGAGGCTCGTTACGTCATCGGAACGTCACTTTTTGTGACGTTCCATGGCGCAGAAGCCTGCGTGATATTTATCAGGCAGCACTGAGCCCCTTTTTTTGGCTTAATGCTGCCTCATAAATATCAGTCCCTTTAACGCAGTTTTCTGCGTTAAAGGGGCGTGCAATGGGTGTTGCTGGGGGCGTTCCCAGCAACATCCATGGCCTTTTGACACTGCCCCAGATTTACGAGAAATCGTAAATCTGAGGCAGCGCCAAAAGCTTCCGCCTCCCCAGGGGAGGCGTAAGGGGGGCGCAACGGGGAGAAATATCTTTATTTCTCCTCGTTTTTCCTTTTTCTATGTGTGCTGAATTCTGCAGCACCCATACAAAGAGGGAAAACCTCTTGTGATTATTTTTGTACAGAAAGGTTTCCCTTCCTGTACAAAAATATTCATCTCCGCAACGCAGGCACCCTTGCACCATGGTGCAGAGGTGCCTGCGTTGGCGGAGGCAGCCCACTGTGCTCCGGCGCAGGGGAAAAGGACAGGAATGCATCGCATTTTATAGATACGGCGCATCCCTGCCCTTTTCTTTTGCCGTAGGGAAGCGCAGCAGGAAGGCCTGCTGTGCTTCCCTACGGCAAAACCTCCTAAATCTGCCCCATACTAGGCAAAGGGAAATCTACATCAGAATGTCGTTCCTAACATGCCAGGGTCACAGACTCCAATGACGTAGAGAAAAACTACGAGTTCTAATTCATAAGCCAGCCCAGACCTTCGGTTAGCCATTTCCGGTTTCAAAGTTAGGAGTTCTAAACAGCAAGTTCCATAACACGCCTTTGAAAAGAACTGCGATTCTTTTTTTTTCTTCACAGACAAAGAAATATTTAAATATGCGTGGGAAGACAGCAAGATATTGTGCAGAGGATCAATAATCCCCATGCATTTCGATTGTCTTCTTATCTTTCACAACAATCTATTGTCTGTGAGGTTCATGAACGTCGTTCACTGCAGTAATCACGTGAAAGCATCTTTTAGGGGCTGAGAAATAAAGGCAGATGTAGGAAAATGCATCTTTACACAATGGGGGATTGATTGTTATGTAGCATGGAAGCTCAAGAAAGCCAGCCGAGCCATGGAGACGCCTTGTGCGTCATTCAGCATTCAAACAAAAGTCAGTGGAAACAAATAACCATACATGTATTCATCCTATAATTCAAAAATTGATTATCGCTAATCAAGCGCACAACAGACACCTTGAAGGTCTAATTAAAAGAGACCTCTTGGAGTCATGCCACTTCCAGCCAGGCAAGTACTTTTTCTTCAATTTGCATCAGACTGAATGAGAGATTGACAGTGAGTGGCATTGGTCTCTTCGGATACGCTATACATTAAACGTCATATTTTGAGCACTTTTTTAGCAAAGCCATAACATCGACTGCTTGTTGTCCATTGTCGCTCACTGTACTTCCTGCAGCGCCTCGTAGGTGACACAGGTACGTATGTAATGGCTGCCGGAACACAAGCTCCATTCACAGAATGTTTTCTGTATCTTGAAGGAGGATGCTTTACCAGGCACCGGCACATGTATCTGGCCCAGTGGTTAATTTGTAAAACAATAAGTACCGGGGGCCCTCGTCAGGGGGACTCAGCAGCTGGCACCACACATTGCCCCTGCCACCCTGCCACCCTGCCAATGACTGTACAAACACAAGTTCTAACCATCGCACTCCTACAAGTGTGACAATTCATGGCATTCAAGGCACCCAAAGCTTTAAGAATGGCGTGGGTGGTACGTATTACTGATTGTTAATGTATATTAAATCAATACACAGCTGTTGTGCTCATACCCAAATTTTGTAGACAATGCCACCATGTGGCAGACTGTCACAGGCGCTGGTGCTAAGAATTTAGTGCCGGAACCGATCACTGTCCATTTGACGATCTTTGGCCGATGGATATTGTTGTCAGAAAGAATCTTGTATTCCTCCATGTGGTAGACATATAATCCTGCTACACTAGGAGTGAAAGTGCTGCCCATACTTGTCCCGTGTTGTAGTTCTCTGTAAGGGCCCATTAGCAGCATTCTAAAACCATATGTCGAGGTTTGTGGTAGGGCCATGTTGCTCCATACAGAATATCTTCCAGGATATCTATGGTCGCCTTATGTGGTAGGCTTTCTTTATTTCTCTTTATTTTCCTTATTAATTCCTTTTTACTTTACCCTGTCAATGCTATGCCCCTTCCTCTCTTTGACCACCCAGTACCGCAGGGTTCGAGACCCGCCTTTCTTATTTTTATTTACCATTTTCTTAAAACATCCATTTATCTTCCTTTTTAAAGTCCTAAAGTCCATGTGCACAATATTAATATTTTCGAGCACTCTATGCCCGTTTTCTAGACCAACCCGGTCGACAAGGACACCCAAGAAGGCCCCCACCATTATACCTGAGTACGCGGCATAGTCGTCCACAGCGCGTCCGTGACCAGGCAGTTTTTCAGTCTTTCGATTTACTATTTAGACCACTCGAACCCCAGAAACGCTAAGATGCGGTCTGCCGATAGGAACGAGTAGGTCATTTCGACGGAGGCAAGCCGAGTCAAGTAAGCTTTTTTTCCCCTCATTTAGGACCCCTCTCGACCAGGAACCCCACTGTATTTTCACGAATTTTGACTTCCCTGTTTTCGGGGTCTATTTAACGCCAAACCGACTCAAGATCTTTAACCTTTGATTTGCCCTAGGGTTTATTCAGGCTCCTCCACCCAGGCAGGTCATGAGGCTTATTTTTGCCAGCTATTAATTAGGTCCATAAGGCAATGCGCTATTGTTTATGTTTCATGTGATGTTTGTTATGTCTGATGTCCTACAACAAGTGTGTTTGTTTTTCCTTTTAACATGAATTTTCTTACTTTAGAGATATTCGATTACCAGACTGCACTGGATTTATACACATGTTTTAAGTTACAGTCAAGAGCACAATCATATGCGGATTGATTTCATCCAAGAAGAACTGCCTTTCTACCTGCCCACGAGAAAGATGGGCAGGCAGTATATTAACATGTCTGTTTTTTGTATTCCTCCTTTAGATACTACGTGTTCAGTTTAACCGTATGTAAATTATATCAACGCTGACACATAGGTGCGCGTTTATTTTTTCCTATCTCTCACTTTATTACAGGTTTTGCACGGAGTGGTACACATGGGGCTAGTCCCCATGCGGTTCTGAAGAAGAGGTTTAGGGGACAACCTCGAAACATGTTGACTTTAAATATTAGGGACTATTATTACATAAATATTTAATTCTTCCCTTTTATTAACCCCCTTTTTATCCTTTGCCAACTAGGAGCAAGAATAAATTCATTTACCCTCACTAGCTAGGTAATTTTTAAACAACCACATACACCACTCCCCCTTTACTGCACTACACATAGTCATTATAAATCAGTGCTCCTACGTAACTGTCACAAGTTGCAAGCATGCCCCAAGCAGTAGATGCTTGAGATGGCCCGAATGATGAAGCATGTCACCTAGGGGAAACCTTTGGTGAGTGAGGGGACTCAAGGAAAGAATTCTCTTTTCTCTATTTGAGGTGCGTCTTACTCATATAGTAGACCCCTCCTTTTCCCTACTAGCTAGGTTCCCTGATCTATGATTCTCTGATCTTTTTTTGTCTTACATTCACAATGATGGTCAGTGCAGGTTGTTGAAGCTGTAGCGCAAAGTGCAGATGTCGTGTTACCAGTCGCCGCTTGCAGTCAATGTAGTGCAAAGAGTCAGCTCCGCCAGAGCTTGGCTTTGGCAGTCGTCACCGGAGGGAAGATCTTCACACAAATGGGTCAGTTCTTGGTTGCACAGAACTCACCATTTCTGAATTTCTTGTTTTCTTCAAATGATGCCACACCATGGGTCCAGGGGCTGAGTGGCACCTCTTGGGCATTGGGAACTTAATCCAGCAGAGTTCTAGCAGGTTCAAGTGCAGGCCTGGGCAGGTTCCGTCAAGGCAGGTCAGCTGTACAGTTGTAGAGAGGCCTCTGGAGCTTGTTTTGTCCCTCCAGTGCAGAAAAGGAGGTCAGTCAGCTGACCCTTGAAATCACCTCAGCCTGGGTTGGTGGGTGCAGGTCCAGTCTTCCTCCTCAGACAGCAGTGCAGGTCTTAAACAGCAGGGTAGGCCTCTTGCAGCATGGTAGTCCTTTTTCTGTAGCATCCACAGGTCCAGGAATGTACTGAAGAATAGGTGTGAGGGTTCTATTTTTATACTTTTTCCCCCCTATGAAGAGGCTTCTGGAGTTTCCCCTACAGAGCCGTCTGGAATTCTCTGCCTCCCTGGCCTGGTTGCAGTCTGTCTGGGGGCACAATAGGCTAGTGTGAAGTAATTTGTGTGTAATCTAAGCCAGCGCATTTGCAGTGTAATAGTGGTAGGTGACATATCCGCCCCCCAATTATGCCAGGATTGCCCATCCTGCAAGCAACCAGACCCTTCATTATGATACTGTCAGGGAGGAATACACAAAGGACAACTGCCAGCCACACCTAGTCATGTGACCCAGAACAAGGTTGCAGAATGGTTAGGACAAGAAAATGCCAACTTCCTAAAAGTGGAATTTTCAGAATTGTGACTTAAAATCCAATTTTACCATTAAAGAGGGTTTTAAATTACAATTCGTCATACACTAACCATGATATTCTCAACTGCTCCCACACAAATGTATCCCTTACTAAATGTAATAAGGTAACCCAACCTTATCCTAAGGAAGAGGCAGGCCTTGCAGTAGTGAAAAAGGAACTCAGAAGTTATTCACTAACAGGAAGTGTAAAACATACCATATGCCATGTGGGCTGTTTAGGACCTACCCTAGGGCTGATTTATATGTACTAAAAGGAAGGTTTAGGACTGCCAAAGGGATCTTTTTACAAGGCAAAAGATGGCAGGTTAAAACTGTATACACAGGCTGCAATGACAAGCCTGATACATGTTTGGAGAGGCTCGTTAAATGGGTGGCACAATTAGTGCTGCAGGCCCACTAATAGCATTTAATTTACAGGCCCTAGGTACATGTAATACCACTTTACTAGGGGCTTACAAGTAAATTAAATGTGCCAATTGGGTGTAAACCAATTTCACCATATTTAAAGGAGAGAGCACAAGCACGTTAGCATGGGTTAGCAGTGGTAAAGTGGTAAAGTGTGCAGAGTACCAAGGCCAACAAAACAAATTCACCAAAACAGATGGGGTGAAGGCAAAAAGGTTGGGTGTGACCCTGCAGATAGGGCCAAGTCCAACACATACATACTGCAGATCCATGGATAACATCTGCTTAAAGGAGTCACAGCGTTGTTTGAAGCAAAATAGGTGGAGTGAAGACAAAAATGTTAGGGGATGACCACCTTAAGGCTGGCAGGTCTAACAGTTCTAATCCGTTCTTTTCATCAATCAATCAGCATCCTTACTTCTGATTCATCCTATTTCTTATCATTCATCCATCATCTTTATTTCTTATCACAACTTGTCATCCATCATCCCTACGTCTCATTCCTCAACCCTGCTTCTCATCCCTGTTTCTCATCCATTATCCCTAAATCTCATTCATCATTTCGACTTCTCGTCTGTACATCTCATGCATCTTCCATATATCTCATCCCTACTTTGCATTCATCAACCCTACTTCTCGTCCAACAGCCCTACTTCTCATCCCTGTCTCTGATCCAGTTTTCTTTCTTTTTATCCATCATTCATCATCCCAACTTCTAATCCATCATTCCTCCCTCTCATCCATCATCCCTACTTTCCATACATCATTTATTATTCCTACTTTTCATTAGGCCTGGGAGATCAAATTGCACCACTCTTACTTATATCATTTTAAGAATTTCGTAGTATGCTTGTTCCTTGAAGTTCTCTAAATTACTCCTGTTTGCATAATTACCTCCTATTCGTGGTAAAATTATAGTCAGGGATGAAAGCAAACAAGCAGACCATGAGCAGGTGTTTGTTAATGTCAATTCTGCTTTCAACACCTTTTTTATCATGAAATGTGTTAAAACTTGATGCAAGGATGCATTTTAGGCAGAAATATAGCACTAATGGATGGATGTGCACTTCACAAGATTATGTGTAATTTCTTGTAATTTTCCCAAAATGATAGGAAAGCCAATTACACTAAGGTAGACCAATCCTACTTCGTATCCCTAATTCTTATTCATCATCCCTACTTCTCATCCCTATTTCTCATCTATAATCCATACTTTCCATCCCTAATTCCATCATTCCTAGTTCTGATCCAGCATTCCTACTCTCATCTCTTTTTCTCATTTACATTAGTACTTTTCAGTCCTATTCCGCAAACACATTCCCAAATTCACATCCCTATTTCTCATCCCTCTCCATTATCTAGCCTCCTTACTTTTCATCCCGCTGTCTCATCCCTCATCTCTCCATCATATTTCTCAATCCTCACCCCTAAATCATGCACACATACTTTGTGTTCTGAAACACCCATTCACACTGATTGGTTGACAACAATCAATCAGCGCTTTCTATTGGTTTTTGAACTTGAAGGTAGCTTTCTCATCTGCACCAGCTGGAAGGAGACAGAGAAAATGTGAATGCTGTGCGCATGTAGAGAATCCACTGCTGAGTAACATTTAATTGTTTTTAAATAAATGCTTTTCTAGTCATACAGGTATTCTGTGAATGTTCTAATGAATGGGAAAGACAAGGAACCTAAGGAGCTTGGATTACATATCAACACATTCGTAGATGGCTATATGAATATAGGAAAATTCCTCTTTTTCCATGATCATTCACATTTTTGGGGCTGATGCTGCTAATTGTTGGACTCAGTGCTCTATGACTTGGCTTACCAGGCCCCTTTACATGTGTTCTGGCTCTTAAAACATGACAAATGTTGCTACACTCCTAATTAACCTATTTAACTTACTTACCTATATGACCCTAGTATATGGTGCAAAGTGTACCCACAACCTGTAAGTTGAATGACACCGGTGGACTGCAGCACCCAGTGACAGCTCAAACCATGACAGCAGGCCTATCATTATAGCTTGGCTGTGCAATTTTAAAAATGCAAGTATGACATGTCAAAATAATCAATTTTTGAAGGGCTAAACCTTCTTTTTAAATATTAATAATTCACCACTAATTAGGTCTTACTGCCCATAAGGCAAGATGAATTGTATTGAAAACTGGCACCTTTAAAAATGTAATGTTCACCATGTCCTTACTGTGAAAATGCCCCAAAAGCTATTTTCACAGCAGCAGGGTTAGCTGTTCCATTTGAAAGAATTGAAATACAATACTAAGTGCCTGATTTAATTCTTGGAGACTGAGTATCTTTACCACCAATAATGTGCTCTGCCCACCAAATGTATATGCGGGCAGACCTTAGGAGTAAAGGCTGTCACAGGCTGACCTTTTATCCTGCCCACCTGATTTAGATGGGTGGAATTACAGATCAATTTTCACAGCCCGTCACTGCAAGAAAAATCATGGTGGTAGGGATCAGTGAAAACTGCTAAACGTTCCCCTCGCCATGGGAGAAGATCCCCTGGCATATGGGAGCATTGGATTTTTTTTTTATATAAATAACCCTGTTTGATACAGAGTTCCATCCCACTGATGGAGCCCTGCAACAAAGAAGAAAATGCCTTGACAGAAGCCACCGCCAGGGCTGTTCATACAAATGCTTTATATTTGACCACCAACTTGGTGATCATTTATAAATCTGGCGGTGGTCTCTCCAACAGGACAACGGAGTCATTTGCTCTGGCACCCTGGTAGAACAACAGGCCATCCACCAGAACTTAAATGTAATAATGTTATCTACGGCTGGGAAACAGCTACAAGTTCCATTCTTGGACTTTTAAAAAATGTTGTTACACAGGTCACCCTACTCATCCAAGATGTACTGGTCCTGTAATTTCTGAAAGCGAGCTGCATGTCAGGTAGAATTTTTACCTGATCGGACTCCATACACCGGGACCCAATGTGAATTTGAGGGGTAGGTGGGCTCACAGCCCCATCTGCGGCCCGATTTTGGCTATAGGGATCTAATCTACCCGGGACCGGAGGCATTTGTAGGGGAGAGGTGCATACGGCCTCCCTACTGGGCCCATTTTAGCCCTGGGTACATATCCCCCAGGTCCTGGCAAAATTTTACAGGGGGAGGGGAGGCACACAGCCCCCATCCTTGGGCCAATTTCAGCCCCAGGTACCCCAATCCCTGGGACCTGCCCAAATTATGTAGGAGGGGGGCATGTGGCTACCCTCCCTGGCTTGAGATGGCCACTTGGCAATGTATATATATTAGTCTGTAATTAACTTTTTGTAATGGAGTATGTAGTGATATACACATTTTTTAGATTTTACTGCAGGGTATTTTTCAGCCTTTGACACAGGCATCTAACTTGGTGCAATTTTGTTTCGATAGTAAGTCACTTGGCAGGTCTATGTTTGAAATTTGCAAATATCGCTGTATATATTTACTTTTATTCCTTTGGAAGTTAAGGGCTGTTACCCATATTTTGATTTTTTACCACATGATTAGGGACGTACCATGCAATTGGGAAAATGCCCCTGGCCCCGCCTCTCAGAGGAATTTTGACTTGGCTGCTATACCATCGAATGCAATTTTTTCCAGCTACTGATTATTTCACATAGCATTGCATATTGTGAATGTTACGGGTATTAATTGCTTTACCTGAAATATGCTATATTGTATTTCTCAAATCTGTGCAATATGTAAGAAGTTTGCCTTTTATGTTGACGTTGTGTTTAAAGGGAACACAAACGCTAATCTTGTTCATGGCTTTTGACAAAGACCGTGCTTGTCGAAACGCGTTAGTCTTTTGATTAAACCTTTCTTAGCAACGATCCTTGGGAGTGTGAGCTTGTTTCCTGTGTTGTACAATGCACACAGGCTCACTGGCTTCATATATAACTTATTTAACTTTGTTTGGAACCGTTAAGGATTTGCGCCTGCCCCGCCTGTTGAGATCGACACCGCACTGTGGATACGCAATGGAAGCTGAGGATTTTGAGCACAGCCGCGACTTAAGGGGAGACGCTGCCGACGTCCCGAAGTGTGGAGACTCGAATCAGAGGATGCGAGACACCCGCTGCTAACCGCTGGTGAGTGCCCCATTCCTTTTGCTTGCCGTTAATCTCATCAGAGACAGTCTCGATGACTTGAACGATTAGAAAGACAGACAGGGGCAACTCGCGGAGTGTGGAGAAATATGTTCAGTAATAGTGAACAGGAGAAGGCTTCTGCGAATATCTTCCATAAAGGGGAAAAGAGGGACAAGGATGGTACACAGGGAAAAGGCCTCAATGAAGACCCGGCCCAGTAATTTAACAATTTTATAACAGACATTAGAGCGCACGTATGAGAAAGAGATAAGAAAATGGTGGGAATTAACTTCCCTACAGAAGTACTTGGATGTCGATGTACCTAACTATGAAAATCCTGACCCGCACTTGCTGAAAGAATGGTCAGACTATACTACCAATCCTACCAAAGGAATGGTGGGAATCTTAGTGAAGTACGCATGGAGTGACCATGCCAAATTACAGGATGAAATCAAAAGATTAGAAGACATGATATGTAAAGACAAAGACACCAAGTGAAGTGATGAACTGAAAGCTGCAATCAAAAAGAGACTGGTCGAATATGGAGGTGTAATTAAATGACAAAACTCAAATTCAGCACCCCTAGAAGACAACTCAATCAGAGAAGAAATATGAAAACAAGCAGAGAAACCACAAAATTGGAGAAAGAAACATCAGAGAGAGAGCAATCTGCACAATCGATGGGGAGTAGCAAAAATATCAATGAGCCTACTTTTTTCTAAGAGTACCAACTGATCCGAGAGAGCCAACAAAGAACCTTTCCCCCCCACCCCCCGAGTCCATCCAACAGATCGACAAAGCAAAAAGCCAGAAGGGGAAAAAAAGGACGGCGGAGAATCCATTACACCCAGAGTGACACAGAGCAAGAGGAGCAGATGGTAACTATGGAATCGACCAAGGAAGAAAGAACATTTTTTATCAATCTGTCCGACAGAGTGTTAAATATGGATGAAATAAAAGTACTAAATCTGGGATTGACATTATGCCCCACCTCGGATTTTAATTACACACAAAGAAGGAAAGACTGCTACAAATATGTGAGAAAATTGGAATTGCTCAAAATACATCTTCTATATCCCAAACCACCCCAGGAGAATATCGCGACTGATGAAATGGATCAGCTCACAGGAAATGATCTTGACACACTGCTGGCTCTGCAATCTTTGGAGGGCTCTGCTGATATAAATCCCATCAAGTATGAAGATGTTACAGCTTGCCTCACCAGAGCCTCACCAGAGCAGGCATTTCTCAAACAGGTGGCAAAAGTGATCTGAGAGTCAAATCAAAATGTATCCTCCAGACTCGCCACTGACGTCTTTCATGAGGCTATGATCAAGGACCTGAAGAAATTAAATACTGAAAGTAATCACTGAAGGAGATATAATATCCCTGCAAAGCAATAGAAGGTGATTAGAAATCTAAAGAGCGATGATTCTCTAGTTATAAAATGCCACTGACAAAGGGGGGAAGATTGTATTTCTTGATAAGGAACAATATTTCAATGAAGCAACCAGACAACTGAGTGACAAGCGGTGTTACCAACCTATACACAGAAGGGAATATGACAGCTGTGTTTTGAAATTCTATGAACATTTGGTCACTTGGTGGGACTGTGGACTATTAGATCCAGAAGAATATTGCTTTTTGTTTTGTGAACATCCGGTTCTTCCTACTTTTTACCTCTTGCCTAAGGTGCACAAAGATTTAAGCAATCCACCCGGGAGACCCATTTTGGCCTCACAGAAAAGTTTACTAGAAAATGTTTCTATCTATATAGATTCCTTTCTGTCCCCACTGGTTAAGGACTTGAGTTCCTATGTGAAAGGCACGCATGACTTTTTGAGACTCATTATTGGGATTATTTGGGAGGATGAGATGCTGCAAATAACTCTCAACATTACCAGCTTGTAAACACATTGAACATGAGAAGGGCCTAAATGCTATCAGATGGTTTCTCAGCAATAGGGCAATGAAATACCAGGAAAATAACACTATGTTGCTAGACATGTCTAGGTTCTGCCTCGAGAATAACATTTTCATGTTCGCAGGGCAATTACACCGGTAGAAGTGGGGTAAAGCAATGGACACGTACTTCACCCCACACTCACACTCAGGCACCCATACAAATAGTCAGGCAACCAATCAATAACCCATATATTCACTCGTGTAGCTACTCATCCACCAATGCAGCAGTTTACACAGCAATAGACAAACTGATACAGACATTCACACAGTTTAGTCACTAACCCATGAATTCAGTAAGACATATTTAATCACTCACTTATACAGTCAGTCACGCACCTACTAAATCCTCCACCCACACACTTATATACCCACTTATTCTTCAATATACCTTGGCCAATATATTTATAAAACATATTTAAACTTTACAGAAACACACAGTCACTGGATGATGTCATCAGTGATGTCATCAGTGATGTCATTTGAGATGTCATCAGTGATGTCACTGACCATGTCATGAATGATGTAATATGTGATGTCATCAGCAGTGCATTGCGGGGGCGTGAGTTATAGTTAGCTCAACTAACTATAACAGCCGAATTTCCTTGGTTTTGCACGAGTGAACTGTGCAACTAACTATAACTTCTCTGAAACCTATGGTTTTTTCAGTGAATTTCAAAGGTTTTTTAACCCCTTGCGTGCTCATGACGAGCTGGACTCGTCATGGCACACAGTGCTCGTGTGCTCATGACGAGTCCAGCTCGTCATGAAACATCGCATTGGGAATCCCTCTGGTGCAGGCACCAGAGGGATTCCCTTTTTGCTAAAAGAGCCTCGGGAGCTGGGGAAGAGCTTCCCCAGCTCCCGAGCCCCCACCCCCCCCTGGTTTCCCTGAAATGACGATAGGCACGCACGTCGCGCTGACGTCATTTCAGTGAAACCGAAACTGAAATGAGCAAAGAGACTCATTTCAGTTTCCCTTTCTACGTGCTCAGGGGGCTATCTCAGCTCCCTGAGCACGTAGAAAGACGGGAGAGGTATCGTTGGAAAGGGGAGAATCTCCCCTTTCCAATGGTACCCCTCCCCAGTGGATCCCTGTTTGGGGATCGCCACAGGAGGGCGATCCCCAAGCAGGGATCCACACACTAGGCACCAGGGAGGGGGGAGCGGTCCTTTGGGCAAGGGCCTTTGCTCCCCCCTTAAATATTTTGGCATGATTAGTCTTTCTGCCCCCCCTGGGGGGTAGATGGGGCAGTAGCCCCCAATCTGTACCCCCGGGGGGGGTAGAAAGCCCGTTAGACACCAGGGTTTTTATATTGGAGTATTTTTCAGTGGTGGGGGCTGTCCAAAACGGCCATGCCGATGCCCCCAGCCCCCCGGGCACAAAGGTACAGTCTTTCTGCCCCCCCTGGGGGGCATATGGGGCAGTAGTCCCCAATCTGCCCCCCGGGGGGGTAAAAAGACCACTAGACACCAGGGTTATTCTCAGGGAGAATTTTTCTGGGGTGGGGGCTGCACAAAACGGGCATGCCGATGCCCCCACCCCCCTGGGCACCAAGGTACAGTCTTTCTGCCCCCCTGGGGGGCAGATGGGGTTGTTTCCCCCAATATGCCCCCCCGGGGGGGTAGAAAGACCACTAGACACCAGGGTTATTCTCATGGAGAATTTTTCTGGGGTGGGGGCTGCACAAAACGGGCATGCCGATGCCCTCACCCCCCTGGGCACCAAGGTACAGTCTTTCTGCCCCCCTGGGAGGCTGATGGGGCTGTAGCCCCCAATATGCCCCCCCGGGGGGGTAGAAAGCCCACTAGACACCAGGGTTTTTCTATTGGAGTATTTTTCAGGGGTGGGGGCTGTCCAAAACGGGCATGCTGATGCCCACACCCCCCTGGGCACCAAGGTACAGTCTTTCTGCCCCCCTGGGAGGCAGATGGGGCTGTAGCCCCCAATATGCCCCCCGGGGGTAGAAAGCCCACTAGACACCAGGGTTTTTCTATTGGAGTATTTTTCAGGGGTGGGGGCTGTCCAAAACAGGCATGCTGATGCCCCCACCCCCCTTGGGCACCAAGGTACAGTCTTTCTGCCCCCCTGGGGGCCAGATGGGGCAGTAGCCCCCAATCTGCCCCCCCGGGGGGGGTAGAAATCCCACTTGACACCAGGGTTTTTCCATTGGAGTATTTTTCAGGGGTGGGGGCTGTCCAAAACGGGCATGCCAATGCCCCCCTGGGCACCAAGGTACAGTCTTTCTGCCCCCCCTGGGGGGCAGATGGGGCAGTAGCCCCCAATCTGCCCCTCCGGGGGGGTAGAAAGCCCACTAGACACCAGGGCTTTTCTATTGGAATAATTTTCAGGGGTGGGGGCTGCCCAAAACGGCCATGCCAATGCCCCCACCCCCCGGCACAAAGGTACAGTCTTTCTGCCCCCCCTGGGGGGCAGATGGGGCAGTAGCCCTCAATCTGCCCCCCTGGGGGCAGAAAGCCCACTAAATGCGAGGGATTTTGTTTTTGCACCATTTATTTTAGGGTGGGGGCTGCCCGAAACAGGCATGCCAATGCCCCCACCCCCCACCACCATTACAGCCTTTCTGCCCCCCCTGGGGAGCAGATGGCGGCAGTAGCCCCCAATCTGCACTCCCGGAGGGGCAGAAAGCCCACTTGATACCTGAGATTTTTTTTCCGCGTATTTATTTTTTAGGGTGGGGCTGCCCGACACGGGCACGCCAATGCCCCCACCCCCCACCACCATTACTGCCTTTCTGCCCCCCCTGGGGGGCAGATTGTGGCAGTAGCCCCCAATCTGCCCCCCCCCGGGTGGAGTAAAAAGCCCACTAGACGCCAGGGTTAGTTTGGGGCAAATTTAAATTAGGGTGGGGGCTGCTCAAAATGGGCATGCCCATTCCCCCACCACCTCCCCCGCAAAAACTACAGCCTTACTGCCCCCCTGGGGGGCATATGGGGCAATAGCCACCAATCTGCCCCCTGGGGGGGCAAAAAGCCCAATAGATGCCAGGGATTTTTTGGGACAAATTTTTATTAGGGTGGGGGCATTGGCATGCCCATTTTATGCAACCCACACCATAATTAAAATTTGCTCTAAAAAATCCCTGGTGTCTAGTAGGCTTTCTGCCTCCCCTGGGGGGCAGATGGGGGCATTAGCCCCCAATCTGCCCTGCCGGGGGTGCAAAAAGCCCTCTAGTCGCCAGGGTTTTTTTTGGGGCAAATTTGAATTAGGGTGGGGGCACCCCAAAACAGGCTTGGTGTCTACTTTTCAAAAATGTATAGGTTTGCTAGGTTTCCCAAGGTGCCTGCAGAGCTAGGGTTCAAAACTACAGCTAGGCACTTTGCAAGAAAAGGGTCATTTTTCACTGTGAAATTGAGGTGTGACCACGTTGCGTTTTGCGCCGTTTCCTGTCGCGTGCACTAGGCTGACCCGCACAAGTGAGGTACCGTTTTTCTCGTAAGACTTTGGGGAACGCGGGGTGGGTGGAAATGTGTGGATCCACGCAGATTCCGGAACTTTCCACCACAGAATTGTGGAGAAAATATGGTTTTTTTGACAATTTTTTAGGTTTGCAAGGGATGCTGGATAATAGACCCTGGTGGGAGTCCCCCCATCCTGGATTCCCCTGGATGTCTAGTTTTCAAAAATGTATAGGTTTGCAACATTTCACTAGGTGCTGGCAGAGCCAGTGTTTAAAAACTACAGCTAGACACTTCGCAAAAAAAGGGTACATCTTCATTGTGAAAATGTGGTGTGTTCACGTTGGGTTTTGAGCCATTTCCTGTCGTGGGCACTATGCCTACCCACACAAGTGAGGTACCATTTTTATTGGGAGATGTGGGGTAATTCATATTTGTAAAGCAACTGTTATTACCTATTGTTTTTTGATGCATTTCTGCCTTCCAAATGAAAGACTTTGTGTAAAAAGGAAGTCATTTTGAAAAATGACCGATAACTCTCATGCTAGTATGAATATTCCAATTTCGAAAATATGCAAATATGTACTGTTTCTAAACTCTATAATTTGTTCCCATTTCAGAAATACATAGGTGTCTTTCATGCCGATTTTTCCATGTATACATTTTTCAACAATAATTGCTATATACCCGGAACATAATAAAAAACCATTGCAAAATGCTGCTCAGTTTTTGACTCTGGGTTCGTCGGGTTCTTGGTGAACCTACAAGTCCTGTATATCCCCACAACCAGGAAGGTCCAGCGGATGTAACGGTATATTGCTTTCAAAGAGCTGTCATAATTAGAAGAAGTTACAGGTAAAAACGTTGACACAAAAGGCAGTTTTTTTCAACTAATTTTCATTTTTTCCTATATTTAACTGTTAATTTCTATAAAGAAACCTTGATGGATCTACACAAATGACCCATTGCTGAATTCAGAATTTTGTCTACCTTTCATAAATGTATAGCTTTCCAGGCTCCATTATTGCTTTCAGACCCATTTATACCATTAACTGGAAAGAGGTTGAATGCACATAAAATAGCAAAAATAGGCTATGTCCCTGAAAATGCCAAAACTGTGTAAAAAATGTTGGTTTTCTGACAAAAGTCTGTCATTCCCTAAAAGCTGTGAAAACCCTTTTTTGATAACATTTGCAGAAAAAAACCCAGATGCTTTCATTTGCAGCCCGTTTTTCCAATTTCCCCCCCCCCCCCACACATTTGTTTTGCTGTATTTTGGCTAATTTCTGGGACCCTTCCAGGGCAATCCACAATCCCTGGGTACCTTTAGAATCCCCATGATGTTGGAAGAAAAGGACGCAAATTTGGCGTGGATACCTTATGTAGTCAAAAAGTTACAGGGGCCTAAGCACGCACTACCCCAAATAGCCCAAAAAAGGCTTAGCACAGGGGGGGGAAAGGCCTAGCAGCGAAGGGGTTAAATGCTAATTTCGAATTATAATGTTCATTAAACCTATGGTTTTTTCAGTGATTTTAAATTACAATTCCATTCTCAACCTGGTGAAAACAGCTGATATCGCCAGTTTTCCAGCAATAGCTTGCGCAAAAAAAAATCGCCACAAATGAGAGCAACAACTAACGCTGATAATAATAATAAAATGGGTGATAATCTGCGTTAGCAGTAGGAATGTAACATCTGCCTTTTACTGGTGTAAAGTAGGACGACTACCTACAGTGTGAAACGGAGCCCAGCCCAGAATCACATCTGAAGACCAACTCATGTCATAGAGCTACTGATCATGCACCTCCCACACCCAAGAAGGCCACAAAACCCACTGCCACCACCCCCAGGACCTCTCACCCGGACCACCCCCCCTACTACCACCGAGGCAGGGCACAAGAGGACAGCAGACCTTCCAAAAACAGCATGGCCCCTCAGCCACACAATAGCTGAATGTTGCGAGATGTGGCAACCAAACATGTGTGAAGGACGCAAGTCACCACCAATAATAATGCACACAATACCAAGTGTAGCGGTGATATGCTGGACAGACCTCACTATGCAGAGCACAAACCTGTCCATGTGTACATATACTGCTGGTGCTTGTAGTGTTGTGGACAGTGGACGCAACCATGTTACCTCAGGCAGTGGGGAAGATTTCGGTCATGTACCTGTGTCGTCATCCCCTGTAAGCGGAAGCGCAGTGGGCTGGTCCAACGTACGCCACTCCAGCGTAGAAGTGTGAATAAATAGGCCAGGGCTTTGGGCATGGTTCACTTGTGTGAAGGCCAACACATCTGCCAAGGCAGCAGCCCTCACCCTGCCATGAGGCCTCCGCCATGACCGCCGGCCTCCTTGACATAGGCCCTCTGCGAATCCAGCAGCACAGCACCACAGACTTATGTCTGTACAGACTACTGACTTCAATCTACACTGCAGACAGCAGGGCTCACAATTCAGATCGAGTCATGATTGCACATGACGCAGTCCAGTACCCAAGACACATTGCTCCCAGTGCGGCCCCCCAGGACCACCCAGAGTGCGCACATGCTGAGCGCTAAAGGTACCACTAACTCAGTGCACCAGAAGTCAACACCACGTGGCCTTATTATGGCAGGAATCATTAGATAAAAGACATTGCTACCAGTGCGGCCCGCCTGGACCACGCATCATCGCAGGGTGCGCACACGCTGAGTGCTTCAGGTGCCACTAACTCACTGCACCATATGTCATCGCCACGCAGTATTAATAAAGCAGAATTCATTAAACAAAAGACATTGCTACCAGTGCAGCCCTCCCGGACCATGCATCATCGCAGGGTGCGCACACTCTGAGTACTTCAGGTGCCACTAACCCACTGCACCATAAGTCATCGGCACGTGGACTTATTAAGACAGAATTCACTAGGCAAAAGACATTGCTCCCAGTGCAGCCCGCCCGGACCATGCATCATCATGGGGTGCGCACACGGTGAGTGCTTCAGGTGCCACTAACTCACTGCACCATAAGTCATCGCCACATGCACTTATTAAGGCAGAATTCAGTAGGCAAATAGCATTGCCCCGAGTGCAGCCCACCCGGACCACGCATTATCGCAGGGTGCGCACACGCTGGTTGCTTCAGGTGCCACTAACTCAGTGCACCACTTATCATCGCTGGTTGCACACACAGTAAATTGCCAATAACTGTGCAGTTCAACTCAACGCCACGTGGCTGTGGGACCTTGCTGACCGCTGCCTCTGGCCTACACTGCGGTCAGCACGGATCAAAAGTAAAATTGAGTCTTGATTCATTAATATGAGAGTCCAGTAGGCAACTAACTACAACGTCCCTGAAACTTACACAATATCCTTGCTTCGAGAACTTTTTTTATATCAATTACAGCTTTAATACAATGACCAAATTCTTCTTTCAAGTCCAAAGGAACACTGAATGGCAGTCTACACTGTGGCCAGCAGAGCTCACAGTTCGAATTCAGACATGATTTATTAATTGCAGACAAAGTGTTACTCTATGTCCTCGGATTTTGTCAAGAGAAAGTGACAAAAAGCATTCCTCGATATCTTTGCTGACTACTGCTTTCCATCTACATTGCGGACTGCAGGGCTCACAATTCACATTGAGTCGCAATTGCAGATGACGCAGTCCAGTAGGCAAGAGACAATGCTCCCAGTGCAGCCCACCCGGACCACGCATCATCGCTGGCTGCGCACATGCTGAATGCTTCCAATGCCCCTATCTCAGTGCAGCACAACTCATGGACCCTTTATGATACAATATTTTGTGTATAATTTCACATCTGGTGCCCCTACCTCATTGTACCACAAGTCATGGACCCTTTACAATAGAATCTTTTGTGTATTATTTCACATTTGGTGCCCCTACATTAGTGCAGCACAAATCATTGACCGTTT
Source organism: Triturus cristatus (assembly GCF_964204655.1). Classification (NCBI taxonomy): domain Eukaryota; kingdom Metazoa; phylum Chordata; class Amphibia; order Caudata; family Salamandridae; genus Triturus; species Triturus cristatus. The sequence continues at coordinate 1,026,133,615 of NC_140588.1, read as the reverse complement.
ATGATTGAATCTCTGTGTCTGATCCATTAATTACTGTTGTACTTGTTGCCAGCACCAACCATTCCCAGAGGGCTGGCTTACACTCACCCCACACGCATCCAGCACAGACGTCACTGGACATGTGACCCTGGTAATAAAAAGGAGTCGAGCACACGTGCCCGTATCCAGTTCCACTATCTATCTGTGTCCGTGTGTTCATTATGTATGCAACATGCTGCTCCTGGGCCCTACCACATTACATTGTGCTCTGGACAGCGTATGCAACACACTTTGTCTGGGTCATGGGACAAGTACGTACGTAGAGACTGGATGATTAGAGTACTGCAAGGAGAGTGTATAGTGAATTTATAAGTGCGTGGGGATTGGCGGAGTGATTGTATAAGTACATATGTTGGCGCAGCCTAACTCCGACAACGAGGTTGTCTCTAATTATCTGCCCTGGCCTCCATGTCCCAAAAACTGAAATTTGAACTTTGCATGGCCCTGTATTGCCACAGCTGCAATACTTCACTGAATGTGCAATAAACATTCACATCCACACATATGTGTCATGTCCACCATCTTTCTTGTGTGGAACTATGGATCAATGTAGGGTCAGTGATTCCCCGTACCCTCCATGTTGCCCATTTTGTGGGACTTGGCTCACAGAGTGACACATTGACGCTTGCGACCCGGGTGACAGCAGCACTACAACAAGAACACCCGCATGCCAGTGTTGCCAGATTTTTTAAGCATTCTCTAGCCCAAAGCCAACCAAAAAGTAGCCCAAAGTAGCCCAATATTGCTACTTTAAGGAAGGAGGGGGAGGGGCAGGGACATCGTCAAGCAGGCGGTGAATGCATTGGAATTGATGTTGCAGCAGAATGCCAAGTAAATATTTGTCTAATAAAGCACTTTAACATACTAGTTTGCTGGAGCGCTGTATATATATTTATAATCTGGCAACTAGCACAAACCAAAATCTTACCGCACAACCGGGAAAAATATAGCCCAATTGTGAGTGATCTAGCCCAATCTTGCAACAGTGCCGCATCAGTTTATTCCTCATACAGCTCACGATGGAGCCACGCCCATAGCTCCGGAGTCATTCTTCACAACCTCATGCAGGACTAGTATATGCCAGGCCAGCCCACTCTGTTTACGCTTACAGGGAAGGACAACAACGCTACATGACCCAGATTTTCATTGTAGTGATCTGCTGGTCACAGGTCTAGTTGTCAGTATACCACAGCCACTCCTTCACGGCTGGTATACACCCACAAAACACCCATCCAGCACAGGCGTCACAGGACACGTGACCTTACCAATAAACAAAAACGGGCGCACGTGCTGTATGCCATTTTAGAGTTGCGCCCAACGTATCCACTTTGATGTCCTGTCCCGGTGGTCCGGACACCTCATGTAGGCCTGAGCCATCAAACAGGGGGGGCCTACCACCACGTGTGTGGCCTCACTGGTCACTGAGTTAGTGGCACTGCAAGGACTGAGCGGGTGTGCAACCTGCAATGATGATAAGTGCACTAGTATGTCCTCTGCCATGGAAAAATCAAGACGCAGCACCAAATGTAAGACTTGTAGGCTTGCGGAGCGCGGCTGCATGATGTGGAGGGTGCCTTGTCCACGAAAAGGTGAGCAGTGAAGCCTGGGTGCGCAGCAGTGGGCAAATATGTCTGGGCGGGAGTGGATGTGGTGCAGCAGCCTGGATGCACAAAAGCGGCACAGCAATTTAGGCGTACGCAGTCATATATACTCTGCCATTTCTAATTCTGTACTATGTTTCAGATGTGGGAGCTTGAGGACTCCACTAGGTCCCAGCACGTGGTTGGAGGCACAGCGGTGGTGTAAAGGTGAGCTGTGAGGGTTTTGTTCACAGTATGGGCACCCACTGTCCCTCTTCATCTCTTCCTTTCTCTCCTTCACACTCTCTCTCTCTCTCTTCCTCTCTCACTGCTTCTCTCTCTCTCTCTTTCTCTCTTTCTTCCTCTCACTCTTTCTTTCTTTTTCTCTCCCTCTTCCTCTCACTCTCACGGTTTCTCTCTTTCTCTCTGTATTCCTCTCACTCTTTCTTTCTTTTTCTCTCTGTCTTTCTCTCACTCTTTCTTTCTCTCTCTATCTCTCTTTCTCTCTCCTTTGATGGGCGCATGATGCACAACCTTATCTTGCTTTTTGTCTAGCAGGCCTGCGAAGATGCATGGCCATCCTGCAATCAACACTCAACCTGAATTGTGAGCTCGGCTTTGCCGCGTGTACACAATGGGTGAGGAGGTTTCTTCGGCACGTGGTAGACCCTCTTCGACACACACCGGTGGCAGAAGGTGAGCAGAGATGCTTGTTTGAGCAGCTGCAGGCAGTCACCTCCGGGCAGTGGGAGTGCATGGGTTGCAGCAGCCTGGGTGCGCAGCGGCTGTCATACACCTCTGGGCAGTGGGAGTGGATGGGGTGCAGCAGCCTGGGTGCGCAGCGGCGGGCAAACACTTATGGACAGTGGGAGTGGATGGGGTGCAGCAGCCTGGGGTACAGCAGTGGGTAGACACCTCTGGGCAGTGGAAGTGGATGGGGTACACTAGCCTGGATACACAAAGGCAGGACAGTGATTTAGGCGTGCACAGTTGTATGTACTCATCCATTACTGATTCCATTCTATGTTTCAGATGACTAAGTTTGAGGGCTGCCCTATATCCCGGCACATGGTTGGAGACACACCAGTGTCAGAAAGGTTAGCTGTGAGGATTTTCTCCACAGTGTCAACACTCACTTTCCTTCTCCATCTCTTCCTTTGTCACTCACACTCTTTCTCTCTCTCACACTCTCTATCTCTTCCTTTTTCTCTCTCACACTCTTTCTCTCTTTCACTGTCTCTTCCTCTCTCTCTCATTTGTTCTTTCTCTCTCTCACTCTTTCTCTCTCGCCCTCTTCCTCAATCACACTGTTTCTCTCTCTCTTCCTCTATTACACTGTTTCTCTCTTTCTCTCTTCCTTTTATCTCACTCTCGGTCTTCCTCTCTCTCACTCTTTCTCTTTCTATTCCTCACTCTCACTCTTTCTCTCTCTCTCTCTCACTCTCACTCTTTCTCTCTCTCTCTTCCTCCCTCTCACTCTTTCTCTCTCTCACACTGTTTCTCTCTGTCTTTGTCTCTCTTTGGCTCTCTCACTCTTTCTCTCTGTCTTCCTCTCACTCTTTCTTTTTCTCTCTCTCTTCCTCTCCCTACCACTGTTTCTCTCTTTCTATCTCCTTTGATTGACGCATGACGCACAATCTTATCTTGCTTTTTATCTAACAGGCTGTGATTCACGAATCGACGCCCCCCCAACACCACCACAGCTGAATATGTGTAGAACCTGCGATGATGTGTGGCCATCCTGACAACGGCTGTGAAAGTTGCTTCGGCCCGAGGTGCACCCTCTTACACACACGCCAGTGGCAGAAGTTGAGCAGAGAGGCTTCTTTCTGCAGCAGCGGGCAGTCACCCCTGGGTGGTGGGAGTGGATAGTGTGCAGCAGCCTGGGCGCACAAGAGCGCACAGACTCCGCCGAGCAGTGGGAGTTTATGGGCTGCAGCAGCCTAGGTGCGCATTGCCCAAACAGAGAATTAGGTGTGTGCAGTTGTATGTACTCTGCAATGACTAATTCTATACTATCTTTCAGATGACTAAACTTGAGGGTGTACTATGTTCTGGCACGTGGTTGGAGGCACACCGGTGGCACTAAGGTGAGCTGTGAAGATTTTCTCCAGTGTCACCACTCCTGCTCCCTCTCCATCTCTTCCTGTCTCTCTCTCACACTTTCTCTCTTCCTCTCTCTCATTCTTTCTTTCTCTCTCTACCTCTCTCACTCTTTCTCTCTCTCTCTCTTCTCTCTCACACTGTTTCTCTCTCTCTCTTTTCCTTGTATCTTACTCTTTCTCTCTTTCTGCCTTCCTCTCTCTCTCTCTCTTTCTCTGTCTTCCTCTCTCTCACTCTTTCTCTCCTCTCTCTCACTCTTTCTGTCTCTCTTCCTCTCTCTTTCTCCCTCTCTTCCTCTCTCTCACACTCTTTCTTTGTTTCTCTCTCTCTCCCTCACTCTTTCTCTCTTTCTCTTTCTCCTTTACTGACGCATGACGCACCATCTTATCTTTCTTTTTGTCTTGCAGGCTGTGATTCACAAATGGTCCAGCAATGACACGACATGGCTGTACATAGTTTTATTTGTTGTTGTTTTGTTTTATTGAAATGTTTTATATGTAAATGCATTCATGACAAAGATTCTTATTTGTTCAACCTCACAAGCATCTTCTTATTACGTTCCAGATTCCCTAACGTGACTGTCACATTTGTTTGTGGGGAGTGGGGGTGAGGGAGGATGGCGGACAGGGAGCTCCAGCTGAGGATGTTAGAGCAGTGTTGGGTGTCCGACCTGCATGATCGTTGCCTCCATTGCATCTGTTCTCAGAGACGCATGAGCCGGCTTGCTGGTTCGTACATGAAGAATTGCAAGCTGACTGGCAGGCTCAAAGAGGGAGAACCGCGGCCCGTCAGTTTGCAGAGGGAGAGCTGCGGTCCAGCTTGCAGTGGAACACCTGCGGGCTGACTAGTATAGGGAAATGGTGCGTGCCATCAGTTTCCAAAGGGATAGCTGCGGAACAGTGATGTGGGGAAAGGGAGCCTGAAGAGCGTATCTCGCAGAGAGAGACCTGCGGTATATTTCCAGTCTTGGCTTCACAGATACAACTGCGGGCCCGAGAACTCGCACCCGAAGAGCTGTGAGCCGACAAGTGGTTCGCAGAGGGAAAGTTGTGGGCCCAAGAATATTGTTGGAGGTATGCTGTTGATGGGGGAAAAGAGTGCGTTACCTGCTGATGTAGGGAGACGCCGCATGAAAGGGGTATCTCACACAGACAAAGCTCCGGTATATTAAATTGCCCCCGGGACCTTTTTTTATATTTTCACTCGATGCACGGCACAAGATGGCTGCTAACACTTCCTGGTTTGAAGTGTTAGCAGCCAATCAGAGGCAAGCTCGTGATCGGGAGTTAGGCATCGTCCAGATATATATATCTATTTTCACTTTAATATCTCCAAAACTACTGTACGGATTTACACCATTTCAACAAAAGCACACTTTCTGGACCAAGACCTTTCTCCCTGCCACATTTGAATTTGAATTTGAATTTGAATTTAAAATTTCTTATAAAGCGCACGTATACCTGTGGTTTCTTGGCGCTGATACTAACCGGATCCTAAATTAAAAAGCTGGGGGGACAGGCAAGTTTATTTGGCGTAGTTCCGTTCAGCAGTTTGACCTGTAGCCTTGTCTAAAGTTTCATATGGAGAATGCATTGAGAAAACACTTTTTTGGACCCCCCTTGATCAATCACCCTGTAATTTGTCTTTGCAGCTGGATGGCTCCGGTCGTGGGTTCAAATATCTTGCAATAAACTTGCTTTCAATCAACAACCAACCTTGTACGTCCTCAATACACCCCTAAACTTTCAAGATACAAGCTGATCAAAAAAATGAAACTTTCTGGAAAATTTAGTAAAGATTCGTCAAATGACGCCAAAGTTATAAGCACATGGAGGGCTCCAGGAGGGGGGCCATGCAACCCCTCTCCCAACATGAGTGAAGCCCCGGGCCTGCGGGACACCAGCGGGCCCCCGCATCCCTAGTGAGCCCACGCTATTATTTTTGAAGAAATGCCGCCAGGATCTGACCCACCCCGGTGTCTCATTAAAATAAAACGCGGAAACCCGTGACCACAGCGCGAATTGCGCCGATATATACATATTTTAAAAAAAGGCTTTCTTTGGCCCTGAGGGTCCTTCTGGGACCCCCTGAACAGGCCTAGGGGGTCAGGGTGTTTCTACCCTGCCCCCTTCTCTTGTTTTATACCTTTGTTTCTCTGTTTTCTGGTGACTCGCTTCTACTGAGTCACAAGATGGCTGCCAACACTTACTGGTTTGGAGTGTTGACAGCCAATCACAGTGAAGCTTGTGCAAGGGACTTAGGCTCCGCCCAGATATCAAAACTTTAATTTTTCTAATTTCTCAGCAACTACTAAACAAATTTCCACCATTTATAAAAAGGTCGCTTTCTGATCCGAGCACTACCCTTTTGCCAAATTTGGGGTAATTCCATTCAGTAGTTTCGGCTCTAGCTTTGCACAAAGTTTCCTATGGGAAATTGATTTTTCGACTCTTATTCTTTGAATTTCTCAAAAACTACAGAATGGATTTACACCATTTAAAATAAAAGTTGCTTTCTGAACTAGGCTCTACCTTTCTGCCAAATTTGGGGTTATTCCGTTCAGCAGTTCGGGCTGTAGCTCGTCGGAAAATTTCCCATGGAAATTAACATATTTTGTTCCTTGACAAATTGACCACAATAGTAGTTAGCCACACTATTCTTGCACTAGGTTTTCTAGACTTCCATCTTCAATCGTTTGGATGGTATGTGTGTGACATTACCTGAATTAGAAATCAGAGTTGTATATTGTATATACTCTAGATTGAGATGTGGTTTGATTACGCACAATTAATTTCTTTTTCTCAAAACAGATGAACCTTTGTTACCTATTTTTTATTTGATACAAAAGGTACATAAAAATCTGAGCAAACCCATAGGCTGGCCGATTATTTTAGCCGTGGCAGCCTATTTGAGAAGACCTCTAAATAGCTTGATTCTTTTCTTCAGGACTCAGTTAAAAACTTGTCATTGTATATAAAAGACACTGGGGACTTTTTGAGAATGATTTATGACATCAATTGGGAGGATGACTACATCTTAATGACATTAGATGTAGCATCATTATATACGAGCATCTCTCATAAGGATGGCATAAGAGCAGATAAGTATTTGAGGTGCTCAAGGCCTCTCACTCTTTATACACATACAGAAATGATAATTGAAATGATCAATTGATGCCTTAATAACAAAATAAAATTATTTAGATCAGATCTATTTCCCCAATTGAGAGGGAGAGCAATGGGCTCCTGCTTCGCCCCAGTTATGCGAATTTGCATTTGGGCTGGTGCTGGCTCTGACTTGTACGAAAGAATTGTTAGAAAATGTTATGTGGTCATGTGTTATAGGTAACTTGTTTATTATTTGGTGGGGATTATTAATTTCAGCCAAAAAGTTTGTGAGGAAAATCAACAAAAATGCACTTAACCTACATTTTACTTCACATAGTGAGAAATCAGTGCAGTTCTTAGATTTATTGAGCAACAGAAGCTACATATGACTACTTTTAGGAAGAGCACAGCTAGCTACACAATTTACATGCCCAGAGTTTTCATCCTAACAATTTAAAATATAGTATTCCATATGCTGAGAATCTTCATATGCGGCGAAATTGCAGTGATGCAACCCAATTAGAACATACTCAGCATGAGTTGAAATCAAGATTCTCAGCACGTGTCTATAATGGTAAGATTTTACAAGAAGCTAAATTTAAGGCAAATCTGAAAGTAAGAGATAATTTACTCTTGACAGAATGTTTGCTGGGTGAGAATAAACAGGAAATACGCTTTTATACAGGCTATAACACCCAACATGTTGAATTGAGACAGATATTTCAAAAACACTGGGATATGCTGTGCAGTGATCCGATTATTGGCTCAAAAATACATAGGAAACCCCTGATGACTTTTTGGAGGGCGAGGTCAATGAGGGATGAACTTGTAGAGAGTAGCCTGGAGATGAGACAGGGAGGCACATGGCTTACGGGCAGAGGAGGCTTTAACAAATGTCACAGATGTAAGGCCTCTAGATATGGGGTAAACATTACGCAATTATCTATACCATTAACAGATCAAATATGGAAAATCAAACAACCTTTACTTTGTAAAAGTGATCCTGTGGTATACGTATTGAGATGTAGCTATCAGAAAATGTACATAGGAAGTACAATTTTAAGTGTACACCTGAGAATACTACAACAAATATGAGGAATTGTAAACAAAGATCTAACGTACCCAGTGGCTAGGCACTTTGAGGAAGTTCATGGTAGCAAATTGGAGAATTTGCAATATTTTGCAATGGATTAGGTGCCTAATCGAGTTAGAGTCAAAACATATACTGAGGTTTAAAACTAAGATTCCGGCAGGTCTGAATATTGAAGAGGATCATTTTGTTCACATGTAAACAATTTTTAAATGGTTTAAAGATAAAAATTGAGGTCAGTCTGGAATATGAAATGGATTGAGGAGATTATGTTTTGGGCACTTTATGATTAAGAATTGGCGAACTCAGGGAGCAGTCAAAGTCAATTGTATGACTGTATATTGCACTTGCCACACAATTGTAAGTCTTGTGAATCAATGCACATTACACTTTTGAGGATTGGGCACTTGTCCTTGATGAATTTAGCAAGCCCGTATTTATTCTTAAACATTCGTTGATGATGTATCTTGGAATGGCATTTTGCACTTTATTTTTGTGTGGAGTAATATGCATTTGCTCTTTATATTTGCGAACATCTCCACATTCTAAGAGATCATGGCTGGCTGCAGCACCAGCCTCAATGGTAAAAATGCATGTTGTGCATTTCCCTGCACCTGGTGCAGGGAATGTAAGGGGGCACCATTTGTGCCCCCCAAGTGCAAATTCTACATGCCCCTGCCCAAAGGGGGCCCACAACGGGCCCCAAAGTACATCCCCGCCAGCCTTTCAATGGTGGTTGAACTGCCAAAGACAGGCTTGCGGGGATGCAGCATCCAAATCTGGCAGGCGGTGCCTGCTAGGCACCGCCACCATTTTGTGCATGCGGGTTGGGTCCAACAGGCAATCGTAACGATTGCCTCTGTCGGACCGGTGGCAGACGGGCTTTCCGCCCGCCAGGCACTCTACCCACCATCTGGATCTGGCGGGTGCAAAAAGGCCTTACGATGGTGGTGAACCTGCTACCGGCAGCCTGCCAGTAGCAGGTTCACCGCCATTGTAATCAGGCCCTTAGTTACATGACATGATATATACAAATGCCATCCTACCCTCAATTTTACTAAAATAACAGATACACAAAAATCAGACATTCCTCATTCTCTCTCATATACAACACAGCATACAAAACATCAGACAAGAGGTTTGCCAAGGTCGGTCGGTCGTACTCACTTGACAATATAATAGTTCTGATGAGTTTTCATAGACAGCTTCACAAAAAGTAGTAAGAATAATATGCTGCAACACTGTAGTAAACATAATGATACATGCTTCTTTCCGGGTCCATTTGCTTTACTGAAATAGCGCTTTTTTTTTGTTTGTGTAATTTTTCCTGGTTTTCACTTACTCTTAACATTTTACAGGGGTCCTCTGTTTGCAATTTTACTGAAATCCGCTAACTACAAAAATAAAACAGCTCTCACAGCTAAATGCAGCATTTGACCAAAACCCTTTCTTTGTTACATACAAAACTGAAATCAGATAAAGTTTAGGGTCAACTTAGTTAGCCTTCACTTCAGGTATTGATTCTGAAGCCATGATCTGCTGGGTGTTCACCAGAGGCCTATGTATATGAAAATGCGCTTACTTAAATATAATTAAATGTTTTACAGCTATGGATTCCCTGAGTCCATACGCAGTTGCATTTCTTCTCTTCTTTCTCAACCAGCAGGCGAAGATAAAATGCTGCCCTTCAGTTTATTGACCAATAGAGTATAACCCAATGTCTTTGAGGTAGGTTCGACAAAGATGTGATCTGGCCCCATTCTTATTCAATCTCTGCATAAGCTACCTTGGTACCTTTAAGCTAGGAATAGAGACCAATGCACCTAGGGCAGGAACCAGGAGTCTCCAAGTTCTGATGTACTCTGACAACTGTGTTCTCATACCAAGAACTGGGGTGGGTCTTTGAAGGTTGTTGGACAGATTTGTGGTGTTTATGGATGATCTTTGACTGTCCACCAACAAAATTCAATCTTTCTCTATGGTTTGTGGTCATCCGCTAGGTAAGCCCAGTCTCCTTTTTGTCAGAGGCACTACATTACAGTGCGTTTCTACTTTTACCTACTTATGGATCCCATTTGACAAATATGAGATCTTGGAAACATCTGCTGAGTGCAAGATTTTTACAGCTAAAGCAGACCACTGCATCACTGTTTTACTTTGCCCCCAAACGTTGCCTCACCTTTGGAGGCAATAATTAAAATCTAAAAGGCCAGATGTATATCGGTCTTCTCCAGCGGGGCAGGTATTTGGGACTTTGTGATTCTGCACAGCTGCAGATTGGTAAAAATACTTTTTTGCATAGTCTGCTTTCACTACCTAGGAGCATACAGGTCTCATTAGGTCATGAAGAAATAGGCCTTTAATTTCTAGGAGATTCCATTGAGACGGCTCCAACCCTGTTATGGCTTGCGGTCTGGTCCAGGCTGGAACCTTACTTAGACAAATGGTGATAATGGACTGTTTGAACCTAGACAAAGCTTGTAACATCAAATGGCTTTCCTATGTGAAAGCCCAATTGTATTCAACTGGAAGGCCAGATCTCTTTGGTAATCCACAGAATCTTAATGTATCTACTAGAACTTCAATTAAGGCTGAACTATTGGATCTCCTGAAAAGGGAAAGACCAGCAGCCAAGCTCGGTAAGGGGATGGTGGAAGCATACATCCCACAAATCATGACCAATTGCATGGAACCATATTTGTATAATGTACCAAGATATCAGAGATACTATTTAGTGATATTTCGATTCAATATGGCCCCTTTACTGGTATCTCACCCTTCTGAGGCATCCCATGATAGTGATCCTAATCCATGCCTTTGTAATTCAAGATCACTTCAATGGCAATTGCACTTTTTCTTTTTTTGTGATTTATACATGGCCCAGAGGAAGCATATTTTACTGCCCCTATTGAGAAATCCCAATATCATAGCGTTTAAAGTTGCCCTATATGTAGCTCCAACTGCTACAATCCAATGTGATGGCCACGATTTTTGCAGCCGCAGTAAGGTTGCTCAAATTGTTGGCCAAGTAATTGAAGTTGTATACCAATACCAGCTGTATGTATTAGTGAGTCTTGTTTTTGGAATCTTACATGGTTTAATACATATGGGTCACTGCTGATTTGTATGCAATGGGAGGAACAGGTGTGTGCTCGCTTTGCTTATATAATATAAGCTACATTTTGAAATGAGTGTGTTATGCTGATAGTGGCAGTTGCTTTTTTTGTGTGCACATTTTACACGCTTTACTCATAAGTTGCCACTGTCTTGACTATTGGATGCTGCTAATTGCAGTTGCCCTTTACACATTTGCACATGGTACTATGGTGAGCTGTTTACAACAGTACTGTTGACTATGATGATATGTCATGGAGATCTAAAAGTATGGCGATTTTGTCTTGACATTTTAATGAATCTGTTTTACAATTAATTCATATATATCCTTTTCTGGGTTTTTTAATCGAATAAACATCTTCTTGACTTGACTGTCTGATAGATGTGGGGTACATTTTATAGAAAATATCTTACTATTGTACTTATTGCCTCTATCTCTTTGATAGCTTTGTCATTTTCCTTGCAATATGATCCAACAACTTTGGGCCATGATCACACCATAAAAATCTGCTTAAATAAATCAAAATGTGTGCTAGATATTAATTTGCTGTGATGTCTGAATAGCCCCTGAAAAACCCTCTGACTATTCTCAGTGGCTCCTTCAAGAGTGAATTGCCACTTCTAAAATATTTATTTTTCCTTCAAAGGGCTATACTTTATAAAAAATGTATATTTTGTAATTCATTTATTTGGTCCTTGAGACAATAGTTCTCTATTACATTTGCGTTTCTCACCTAACCCTGGCCCCTTCCCTGTGGCAAAGAATCTTTAAACATTAAATTTGCACCAACGCGATCCAGAAATCAGTTCTCTCTGACACTATCATTATCTCTGGTTTCCTATTTTTGTTTCAAATTGTTATTGAATAAAGCACATTTCTGTTAAATGTGTGTCCCCTAATGCAACCCCAAGGGAATCTTGGGAAAAACACATTATTTTATGGCTAAACTGATGTTCCAGAAAATCAAGATTTCTCATAACTTTGCTGCCTAGAGACCTGGCTTGATTCGTAAATGCTTGATGTTCGAGGGGGAGGCTTAGAGAGCTCACTGAAAGATGCTGGCTTTCAGAATATGCACCGGGGGTTGGAGATTTTATCCAACAGAACTATCCTTTGAGTTGCGCCATCTGCCGCCGGCTTAGCCTATATGGGCCGGTGAGCACAGTAGCAGCCAACTGCCAGGGGAAGTACAAGCTGCTTCTTGGCCTGCTCGATCCCTAAAGGGGAAGCTGACGACTATGCAGAATCAAGTATGGGCAGAGCGAGACTGCCAGTCTGCCCGGTTGCCGGTGGAGCAGTCGGCCATCACACTTTAATGAGGAGAGCCCAGGATTGGGCTACATCGCCGATCTGAGAGTGCTGCCGACTGAGGGCTGCGGAATAGATGCAGCCCTGCTCTTCCTGGCACTAACTGCATAGAAGTGAAAACAGCCTGCTGTTGCCAATTCACTACCATTGCTCTAGGTGCGGTGGGCTGCAGCGCTTGGATGGGGAATCCACAGAGAGGGAAGTGAACCCCGCGGGCGAGCTCAAGCTAGCAGCGGGATACTGGACCACAGCTGAGAGGCCCACCGTTTAAGCCTCAAACGCAAAAGATACGCTCTCCTGCTGGGAGTTGTAGATGGGACTATTGAGTGTAGGGTGCATGCATTGCACTGCCTGCCTGATGAGCACCTTTAGGTGTGGAAATGTTGGCCTACAATCCCATGAGGTGGAGACTACCAAGTTAGGGGCATATTATCAAGCACGGAGTTAAAATTATGGCCGCTTTAGCAGCAGAAAACTGCCGCTAAAGCGGAGATAATGGGCTTGATAATATGCCGCAGAGAATTCCAATAGAAGCCCATGTTGACACCAGAACATGGGCTTCTATTGGAATTCACTAGGGCATATTATCAAGCCCATTATCGCCGCTTTCGCTGCAGTTTTCTGCCGCTAAAGTGGCAATAATTTTAACGCAGTTTCTTGATAATATGCCCCTCAGTTAGTACCTCTGGAATCAGAGTCTTGTTTCCTGGAAGACTGTAGTGGGCTGGCCCCACGTGTGCAGGAAGTACAAGTAGACGCTGTAGACGTGGCCAGGTAGGAGTAGATGAAGTTTATTGAGATCTTAGGTGTAGAAGTAGTAAACCCAGATCAGGCTCCACAATAGGCCCCAGAATAGACCCCAGCATAAGCCCCACCAGGAGCAGCATCCTAGCTGCTCAGCCCATCTTCCCAACTGTCTCAGTCCCACACAGTATCCAAGCATTCCACCCACACTAACATTCTACGCGGAACACTGACACTGGCTGAGCAGCTAGGTACAGAATGAAGGGAACATAATAACATGACCTGAGGATACTACACATCCTCTTCCTTTACACTGAAAATTAATAAAACCTAAAATAAACCCAAACTACTAATAAGCAAACAAATAAATACAGAAATGTACACAAGATATGAATAGTCCATAAACCCAGGAATGCATGTAGAAATACATCACGAGAGGGAAAACAGACACACTAAGGAGAAAGGAAAGATGCAAGCATAGATCAACACACTAACACCATCCCCTTCCCTTAATACTGAACAAAGAAAAATGTTAGAAGTGAAATAAGAGCTCACATACGACAAATGAATATGATACCCAGAGTAGAATCCTACGGGTATAAATGTCTATGGGTAGAACAACACACAAGGAAGTACTTCTCACGTGAGAAAACTGTGACGACAACTCAAAACGCTACCCCTCATGTAAGGGACACTATGGGACTAAAACCCACGTGTTTGGGACTAACACCCAAATGTAAATAATACGTCACATGGGACTGAAACCCACTGACATGTGAAGCATGTAAAACCGACACGCAGCACAGTGTGGCATCAAAAGATGGCTACACACACAGAAGACAGCGAAAACTTAAATGAAAGGACTGATACCCAACATACACGTAAAGGTGGGACTAAAACCCCCTTTAAACTTAGTAAATAGGACTGGTACCCATTACTAATGACATAGGTGGGACTCTAACCCCCTATAAATAGGTGGGACTCTAACCCCCTATAACAGAGTAAATGGGACTGACACCCAAACTCAAAATAACAAAGGTGGGACTAAAACCCCCTTTAAAAAAAATGGGGCTAAAACCCATTCCCATATAAATTACTGTGACCGTGGGGTGATGGGACTAAAAACCCACTCCCATCCCTAAGCAGGGATAAAACAATCTAAAGAGGAAATGGGACTAGAACCCACTCCTATCCCTTAGGCAGGCAGGGATAAAACTTTTGAAGCAAGGGTCATGGGACTAAAAACCCACCCCTATCCCTTAAGCAGGGATGCGTAAATAAGAGACATGGGACTAGTACCCACTCCCATGCCAACAAAACAAGAATTTTACATAGCGTTAAAACAACGTTGGCATACAGCAATCACAAGACATTGTAGAAAAAAATTAATATTTTTGCGATAAATAAATTCTCTTGTGAAACATTTTTGCGTTAAATTCTTCCACTTGTGAAAAAAAAACATTTTTACATGAAATCTTTAAAACATGTCCTACAACTCGTATTTCAAAAGTCAATGGTGTGTCTGTCACCGCGACAGGCATTCCTAAGAACAATTTTAGCACTAATAAATGTAAATATTATCTGTGTCCTGAACCAGAGAGAACTTTTAAACCATACTTGTTTACTCTCTCTTCCATGCGAACATGCTCGACAGATGAATATTTCTCTTTGCGGCATTCATGTCATTTTTTTATAGAAGTCGCTGAACGTGGTTGGCAAATTGTAAAATGCCGGACGCATGAAACTGCACACTTCACCAATTGACTTACTCCCCAAACAACGAGACTGCAGAGGACTGTGGGACAGCACGACCCAACAGGAGAGAATGAAAAATGAACCACAAGCGAAAAAGGTCCGCACGTCACAAAACTGCTGTGGACTTTCATTTAGAGGAAAAACTTTTTTCAGCTTACTAAACGTGGTTGGCAACTTGTGCATCGCTGTGAATGACAGAAGATCGGTAGAAGTGTATCCGCCAACTCCAAAATGGCTGCACGCAGTGGAGACGCATGCCGAGTGGCTCACGGCGCGCTCCTGCTGCAAAAACGTCATGGGCAACAATGCAGAACCTGGCACGTCACGAAGACTTCTCGATCGGCTCCACGCGACACCAAAAACACGGTAAGGTGCGGGAGCCTCGTTTGAATGTTTAAAAATAAGCGCAACTGTAATATCACCAACCAAGCAGAGAGAATATGTGACAACTTTTCACTATTTAAAAAAAAAATGTCATTTCCTCAGACAGATGGCTTAGCGGCAATTTGACAAAAAAGAAGCAATATGAGATCACATTTTCTTCCCGTACATCGCCCGCTTCCATAAATCTTTGCAGATATTATTTTCACATCCATTTCGATGACATAGTTCCAGTCAATAAACAAAACTGCATTAACAGCAGATTTAGGCACGTAGTAGCACACGAAGATTACTCAACAAGTCCAAAAACATTAAACTGTAGAACACACTTTCAGAGCCCATGGAAAATTACAGTCTAAAGCTCCTGCACAGCCACAAATTTTAAACTGGTTTCCTTTCGCCAAAAAGAACATTTTAACCCCAAAATGGTTGGCAAAGTCACATACAGCCACAGATTACCTTGTAACTTGTTGCTCAAAGTTCCTTGGTTGTGGCACAATAGACGTTTTTGTAGACTGTAAATGTAGACTGGCTTGTAACTTTTTTTTTTGATGTAGTAGATGATGAGATGAAGACACAGCATGCCTGGGCAGGGCTGTCCGGTGTAGTGGACACTGGTGGGGCAGACAGGCATGCTTGACATATTTCTTTGACTTCAGCTGCGTCGCTAAACAGTTTTCTTTCCTTTTCTTTAAATTTCTTGAGGCTTGTTTCTTTTTTATTCTCATTTTCCTTGACATAGGTTCTTTTCTCCACGTAATCTTGCTCCACTCCTCCTTCTTAGTTGTCATCAGGCTACCTTTTGCGTGAGATGAACTCCAGATCGTCGCCATAAATGTAGTGGGCTGGCCCCACGTGTGCAGGATGTACAAGTAGACGCTGTAGACGTGGCCAGGTAGGAGTAGATGAAGTTTATTGAGATCTTAGGTGTAGAAGTAGTAAACCCAGAACAGGCCCCACAATAGGCCCCAGCATAGGCCCCAGCATTAGCCCCACCAGGAGCATCCTCCTAGCTGCTCAGCCCATCTTCCCAACTGTCTCAGTCCCACACAGTATCCAAGCATTCCACCCACACTAACATTCTACGCGGAACACTGACACTGGCTGAGCAGCTAGGTACAGAATGAAGGGAACATAATAACATGACCTGAGGATACTACAAAGACTCCCTGCATATCGCCACTATTGTAGATTCCATAGGTCCCTGTGAGCTGGAAACAATGCCCTGAACCCAGATGAATGGGGGACTTTCCTACGAGAGACAGTTAGGATCATCATGTTGTTGCCTCACATATGCATCATTATGCAACACACCTTGCCATGAGAAAGACAGATAAGTAATCTTGCTTGTACTTTGAGACCTGCAGGAGCCAGAACTTACCTCCCAAAATATGGCAGTAGGAATCAGTGGGAGGCGGTTCAACCTCCTCTCATGAGGTTGTCTTGCTACTCAGATTAATGAGAACCAGTTTGTCTACAATAGATTACATACTAGACTCTCTCACCTGCCGCTTAGGTATTATGAAAGAATGACTGGACCGCCACCATGTACATATTGGTGGCGGTCCATAATGCAATGCTGAAGGAATTGGCATAGAAAATGAAAAAAAATAAAAATAAAAAATCTAGAATGCACGCAGAAGTAATATTCAAATACTTGATGTGGTTTGACAGTGAACAAACAATGGGGACATTGTGTCACCCAGAAGATATTATGTAAAAAAACTGAATATTATTCTGAGTTAGGATTGCCCACTTCAAGGATTTATGACAATAACTTGTAAGGGTGAACCCCAAAGTCACTATATTAAACTGAGCTCAACCACATGATAGCTATGGCAGAGCAAGCAGAATCAATGTAGGGCAATCTGTAAAATATGTATACAAAGTCAAAACAGTAAGTCAAAATGCCAAACAATGAAAATCACAAACTGAATGAAAAAAATCAAGTATGATTTACTAAAGAAAATGACACCAAAATCACACAGAGGCTAATAAGGGGAAACAGAAAATAATTTATTAAAGTTTTGAATAAAAAAATTTGCAAAAAGCACAAGGCACCAATGATTATCTATGCAAGCAGTATTACATCATTTAGGAGCAAAATGAAGCTGACTGTGATGAAGCATGGGTTGAAAGCACCAATGCCGGTTTGTACCGGTCAAAGATTAAACCTTCAGACAATCCGATTTCGATTCTGGCTGTCTTTGACTGCCAGACTCGCAGTGGCAGTCCAGCATCTGCCATATTCCAAGGTGGCTTTTTGGACAGTCCACTGCTGCGCAGGCTGCACCAGGGAACCGCCGCTCCTTGCTGGTGGCACAGCTGAGAAGACTATTCAACAAGCATATTTCGAGTTTCCCCATCGCAAGACTTTTCATGGTGTGAGTCCATCATGAAAAGGCAGCGAAGGGGAAACAAAGGGGCTCTACAGGGCCCCCATGCCCCCACCGCCATGGGGATGCTTTCAGGTGAGCACAACATGTGCCCCCCTGTGTGCTTGAACCCCAAGTTCCAGCATGGCATGGACTACATAGTCCATTTTCAGTGCACCACCGTGGGGATGGCAAAAGAAAAGCCTCCCAGACACAAGTTGAACTTGTGATCTGGGAGGGCGGTCCCTATACGGCTTTGGCAGTGGTGTGCTGGCGCAGAGCCGGTGCAGCACTGGCATAGTCATAATTAATCTCTTAGTCTTTATTATGGAACTCAAAAGCACCAGTGGGGCAGGTCTGAAGTTTTTGCCCAGGAAGATGCACTGAAATCGGATACCTTTATAAAGAGATCTTCATAACAGCTCCTGAGATACTGGAAGTACAAATATTTCCTAAGGCCCAAATTATCAGGGTACTTGGAATAGATCATCTAGGTCACTTCTAAGACTCAGAGGGCCTCAGGGGCAACACTTGGGACTAGGACTCACTCTACCGAGGTTACCAGCAAGGCCCCAGGTCAAGTTGGCACTGGTCAGGTTGTAACTTCAGGAATGCAGCCTGTAGCCACACAGAAGAAGTTAGCTGAACACAGGAGTCCACTTTTTTGTCCCGGGTACAATAGGGATCAGGTCAATCCTTCTGGTCAAAGACACAGGTCCAGTACTCTTCTGACCTTACGCAAGTCCAAAAGTTGTTCTGAGTAGGGTGCCTTAGCGTGCCACATTTATGATTGATGTCAGTTAGTATTCCCAACCAACTGCACCGTAGCCAAAAGTCCAGCTAGGCAACACTACCCACTTTTGCAGCAGTTCCTGATTGTTCTCCTGCAAAGAATCCCACACCTAAAATAAAAGATGGAGAAACTCTTCCTCCCTTGTCCAGAGCATGTGCACCTACCCAGAGGTGTGGCCAGCAAAGTGTGCAGCCCAACCTCTGTTATTTCTCCATAGTAGGTTTGGGGGTAGCTCCCTCCCATTGGGTTAGGAGCAAACCTAGCAAATGTAGACCTTCAAGACAAAAACGTTCCTTCTTATGGTCTTTCCCTACACTAAACTATGAATGTTACCAGAAGTAAACCATTCTCTGGGAGCAGTTTTCACACCTCATTAAGGGCAAGCACTTGCAGCTGCTGACAGGCTAATGAACATTATCCGCCAGAGCTTCAGGCAGGGAAATGGTAGATTTGTAAAAGTTATTTTTCTGAAATATGTATTTAAAATCTAACTTCGCTGATGAGCTAAGCTTTTAATAAATATTGAAAAATAGACTTTGAATGACTGTTTAAGCCATTTCTTACCCAAAGTTATAGTTTAAAGTTTATAATCAGTATTTTGACATTTTCGATGATCCAGCTACAGCCTTGCCAGTTTTTGGTATCTAGCTCATGGAGGAACATGCCAAGTTTAATTTCACACATCTTTCACTTTCAAATATCGTGCACCCTTCCTCGTGGTGACAAGTTGTACAAAGGGGTGAATTATTAATATTTAAAAGCAGGGTGTCTCATCTGTCAAAAAATAGGTATTTTGAGAAGCTTGATAGGGGTTTGTTAGGCTGATGCAACAGGCTGCATATGGTAGGACTGAAGCCATATTTTACTGGCCTACCCTGTGGAGAGCACTATAGGTGTTACAGCCCACAGACAGCATTTAACTTCTAGGTCCAGGCTAGATTTCCTACACCATATATTATGGACATATAGGCAAGTTAATACGTAAAGCAGGTTTAAGCCAATTCAACTATGTTTAAAAGGGGAGCAGGCGTATATTGCATTGAGGTTAAAGGAAAACACAGCAAAAACAGGGTACAAGAAAAGGTAAGCAATCCTGGAGTTACCATGCAGAAAAGGCATATTTGCTTAATGTTACATTTGTATTTATCATACAGATGTGAAGCCCAGCGCTTTTACTTTCAATTGCAGAAGGTTAAAAACTACTATGTGGAAATCTGCTGTTGACTCCACCTTACTGTGAAAGTATTCAAAAGATGCATGTAATTCAAAAACCTTTAGGCAAATTAAGAACGATTTAGAACAGAATCACAACAAGTTGCTCTGGTGCCAAATCATCAGACTTGTTTTGCAATAGAAATGACTGAAGGATACCAAGTGCTAAAATTATAAACATAAAATATCAACAAATTAGAAAAGAATAATATTTCATCTCATGAGAACATAGTTCACTTTATACATAGACCTTGAGGTTGCTTTACTGTATGAAACGGTGTCAGCTCATCAGTGAACATGTTAACAAAATACTGATTTACCTGGAATTCATAGAATTTTTTAATCACTTTCTTCAATGCATGTTCTCATGAGTGCCTTTGTTCATTATCTGGAGCCAAATATACAACCTCTTTTATCCTCCCTTAAAGCTTGACTAGATCGCGACCATCCACCTCCAGTTCTACAATCCATGTAGTGATGTCCCGGAGAGTTACATTACAAGCAGGGTTTTCTGCGGGTTGAGGACCAAAATCTATTTTAGTATCAATGGCCTGTTGCTGATTGCTCTTTTTTAAAATATTTTTTTTTAAATGTGCCACTTCTTTGTTCACATTATGAAACAAATAATAACGTAGACAATTTAATCAAGTTCTTTATGCAAAAAACATTCACAAATTATGTTATTGTCAAATATCCGATAACGTTTTTTATTTTTAAATCATGGTATAGAGTCCTTAGAGGATGCTTAATATTGTTCTAAATAGAGACTAAAAGAAGGAAGGAAATCAAGAAAATAGGCAGCACCAAAATAAAAACATTCAAACTTATTTTTTCTTACTTAATTTGCTTCATATATGCCTTGAAATAGAGCTCAGACTATATGAAATCTAAGTGCATTGTTATCAGATTTAAAATTGAGGTGTTGCAGCCAGTGAAGATAGGTCTTGCACCCATGAACGTCATCAATCTGTTTTCCATTTTTCCAATGTGTTTGACTTGTTCTTTTTCCTATCACTATAGTTCTAATGGTCCATATCCTTTTGCATTTAATATGAGTTTTTAAATGCCTTCAAGCTAAAACCTGAAAACAAAGTTGCTGCTGTTTGGACGATGACAGTGCTGATGCTCTGACTTTGTTTTGCACTATTGATCACTCCATGCTCTTGGCAGCTTGAAGTAGTTATATGGACTCAAGGGTTGCAGATGTGTCTGGAAAACCTTCATCCTGTCTGCATGATCACACGCCAGCTCTGCACTGTCTGTATTGATTACCTGTGGTGCAGTACCACAGTTCACCTCCTCCCCTCACTCCATCCAACTTCAAATTTGGATTATTGACTGACATCCGAAAAACTTTTTAAAGTTGTGAAATGTAAGCATAAAGAAATGAAAAATGAAGAACCAATAACATCTAAAAACAAACACCAAACCAACTAGGGGACATATTATCAAGCACGGCGTTAAAATTATCGCTGCTTTAGCGACAGAAAACTGCCGCTAAAGTGGCAATAAGGGGCTTGATAATATGCCACAGAGAATTCCAATAGAAGCCCATGTTGCTTCTATGGGAATTCATGTTCAATATCTACATAGCACCACTCGCCCACGTTGCCCAACAGCACAGCCTCAACATCATCTCCTACACCGATGACACCCAGCTGATCATCTCCCTCACCAAAGACCCTCTCACCGCCAAAGCCAACCTCCACAGGGGAATGAAGGCCGTCACCGAATGGATGAAGGACAGCAGGCTGAAGCTAAACTCTGACAAGACGGAGGTCCTCATCCTCGGCTCCACCCCCCTCAGCCTGGGACGACTACTGGTGGCCTACCTCCCTGGGAACAGCTCCAGCACCCACCGACCACGCACGCAACCTGGGGGTCATCCTCGACTCCACCCTCTCCATGACCAAGCAGGTCAACGCCGTCTCTGCATCCTGCTGCAACACCCTCCGAATGCTCCGCAGGATCTTCAAGTGGACCCCCTCCAAAACGAGAAAAACCATCACCCAGGCCCTCGTCACCAGCAGGCTGGACTACGGAAATGCCCTCTACGCAGGAACAACAACCAAGCTCCTGAGACGGCTGCAACGCATCAATCAATCAATCAATCAAGGAATTTATAACGCGCACTACTCACCCGGAAGGGTCTCAAGGCGCTGGGGGAGGGGGTCTGCTACTGCTCGAACAGCCAGGTCTTAAGCTGTTTCCTGAAGGCGAGGTGGTCCTGGGTCAGCCGCAGGTGGACGGGCAGGGAGTTCCATGTCTTAGCCGCCAGGTAGGAGAAGGATCTTCCTCCGGCGGTGGCTCTCTGGATGCGAGGGACGACGGCGAGGGCGAGGTACGCGGATCGTAGCTGTCGGGTGGGCGTGTAGAAGGTCAGGCGGTCGTTGAGGTACCTTGGGCCCAGGTCGTGGAGGGATTTGTGTGCGTGGGTGAGGAGTCTGAACGTGATCCTCTTGTTGACAGGGAGCCAGTGCAGGTCTCTTAGGTGGTTCGAGATGTGGCTGCGTCGGGGGGCGTCCAGGATGAGACGGGCGGAGGCGTTCTGGATACGCTGAAGTCTTTTCTGAAGCTTGGCTGTTGTACCGGCGTAGAGGGTGTTTCCGTAGTCTAGTCTGCTGGTGACGAGGGCCTGGGTGACAGTCTTCCTGGTCTCAGTCGGGATCCATCTGAAGATCTTGCGGAGCATGCGGAGGTTGTGGAAGCAAGATGAGGAGACGGCGTTGACTTGTCTGGTCATCGACAGGGAGGAGTCCAGGATGACGCCCAAGTTGCGTGCGTGGTCCGTTGGCTTGGGTGCGGTGCCCAGGGCCGGGGGCCACCAGGAGTCGTCCCATGCAGAGGGCGATGGTCCCAGGATGAGGACTTCTGTCTTGTCCGTGTTCAACTTCAGGCGGCTGATGTTCATCCATTCGGCGACATCTTTCATCCCTTCGTGTAGGTCGGCTTTGGCGGTGTCGGGGTCTCTGGTCAGGGAGAGAATCAGCTGGGTGTCATCGGCGTAGGAGATGATGTTGAGGTTGTGTTGGCGTGCGATGGCAGCGAGGGGTTTCATGTAGATGTTGAAGAGAGTGGGGCTGAGCGATGATCCTTGCGGGACGCCGCAGATGACTTCGGTGGCCTCAGAGCGGAACGGAGGGAGGCGTACTCTCTGTGTTCTGCCGGAGAGGTATGAGATGATCCATTCCAGAGCAATCCCCTGGATGCCGGTGTCGTTGAGGCGTTGGACTAGGGTGCGGTGGCAGACAGTGTCAAATGCTGCGGAGAGGTCAAGGAGGATGAGTGCCGCTGTTTCACCTTTGTCGAGCAGGGCTCGGATGTCGTCGGTGGCTGCGATGAGGGCGGTCTCTGTGCTGTGGTTGGCTCTGAATCCGGATTGCGATGGGTCGAGGGATCCGTTCGTCTCGAGGAAGGCGGCCAGCTGCTTGTTGACGACCTTCTCGATGACTTTGGCAGGGAAAGGAAGGAGCGAGATAGGGCGGAAGTTCTTGAGGTCGGTCGGGTCCGCAGTTGGTTTCTTCAGTAGTGCGCTGAGCTCGGCGTGCTTCCAGCTCTCTGGGAAGGTGGCTGTGTCGAAGGAGGCGTTGATGATGTCTCGGAGGTGGGGTGCGATGGTAGAGGCGGCCTTGTTGAAGACATGGTGGGGGCATGGGTCGGTCGGAGATCCGGAGTGGATGGTGTTCATCATGCGTGTCGTGTCTTCGAGGGTCACTTTGGTCCATGTCTGGAGGATAGCGGCGGGGTGCGTAGGTTCGGTCGATGGGTGCGGGGGTGGAGCGCCAAAACTGTTGTGGATGTCGGCGATCTTGCGGTGGAAGTACGAGGCGAGGGAGTCGCAGAGGTCCTGCGAGGGAGTGATGTCGTTGTTGCTGGTGCTGGGGTTGGAGAACTCCTTGACGATGTTGAAGAGCTCCTTGCTGTCATGGGCGTTCTTGTCCAGTCGTTCCTTCAAAGATTTCTTCTTGGTGGTGCGGATGAGCTGGTGATGTCTGCGGGTGGCGAGTTTGAGGGCGGTCATGTTGTCGGTGGTCTTGTCGAGGAGCCAGGCCTTCTCGAGGGTGCGGCAGGCCTTCTTGGAGTCCCTGAGTTCATCGGTGAACCAGGGGGCCTTCTTGCTTCTGGGCCTGGTGAGTGGGTTCTTCAGTGGGGCGAGGTCGTTGGCACAGGAGGTCAGCCATTGCGTGAGGTCGAGGGCTGCTGTGTTAGGGTCCGTTGTCCGGACCGGTGGGTTCTGGCTGAGGGAGGTGGTGAGCTGGTCGACGGTGATCTTGCTCCAGTTTCTGTGGGGAACCTGCTTCGGGTGGTGGTGGACCGTGTTCTTCTTGAAGCTGAAGTGGACGCAGCTGTGGTCAGTCCAGTGGAGTCCGGTGCAGTGGCTGAAGGTGATGTGCTTGCTGGATGAGAAGAGGGGGTCGAGCGTGTGGCCGGCGTAGTGGGTGGGGGTGTTGACCAGAACGCCTCGGCCCGACTGATCCTCGACATCCCCCGATGCTGCCACAACACCCCCCACCTGAGAGACCTACACTGGCTCCCCGTCAACAGGAGGATAACCTTCAAACTCCTCACCCACGCACACAAAGCCCTACACAACACCGGACCAGCATACCTCAACAGACGAGTCAGCTTCTACACCCCCACCCGCAGCCTCCGCTCAGCCAGCCTCGCCCTCGCCACAGTCCCCCGCATCCGTAAAACGACCACTGGCGGCAGATCCTCGTCCCACCTCGCCGCCAAGACCTGGAACACCCTCCCCACCAACCTACGACAGACCCAGTACCTACTGGCCTTCAGAAGACTTCTAAAGACCTGGCTCTTCGATCAGTAGCAGCTCCCCCCCAGCGCCTTGAGACCCTCACGGGTATGTAGTGCGCTTTAGAAATTCCTTGATTGATTGATTGATTGATTGGGAATTCTCAAGGGCATATTATCAAGTCCATTATCGCCGCTTTAGCGTCAGTTTTGTACCGCTAAAGCGGGGACAATTTTAACGCCGTTTCTTGATAATATGCCCCCAGGGATCTTATTGGGCATGGATGTGTGGGGATATATAGGTGTAGGGGTTCCTGCTTGTTTTCTTTCTATGATTGGCAAGAATGGCCCTTCCCCCTACTTCTTTAACGCCGTCTTTCATGTTGGACATCTTTAAGAGCAGTGTGCAGTTTCAAATGTTCTTCCATTACCTTTTTAGACATAATTGGCTGGATTGATCACATTAGTATGATTTGTGGGTCAGATTTAATATGAAAGAGGGAGGTGAGTGAAAGAGGCCAGAGTGTAAGATAGACAAATCTAAGGTATAGGGGAGATGAGGAACACTTGAAACAGTTATAAACATTGTGTGTAAATGTTTAGTATCAATGAGCTTTAGAAGGGTCACATTTCCTGTATTTAATTCATTTTTTTAAATATATTTATTATTTTTTTTTACATTACCAATGACAATAGTTATGACACAACATCCATCAGAATCATTAATTGACAAACCAATACTAGAAGAAAGACAGAAACTATAAAAAAAACAGGCATTTCGTATTAACTAAACAAAATCAAAATACATTGTGGCAGATATGACGAAAAGAACACATTGTTCACCCTATCCAGCTAGTTACTGGCACCCATAATTTCTACTGCTAACTCCATACTATATATAGCAAGTAACCGGGCCCTCCAGTTTATAAACGTGGGGGGATCGGGACTAATCCATTGAGATGTAATATTTGCTCTTAGGATGGCCATTGCAATAAAAACTAGGCCTATTTCTGATCTGGTCCAACCTGCCATGTTCTGAGTCCGATCTATCCCCAGGATCACTAGGCCAGAGGTTATTGAGACCACCTTGCCAAGGGTCTGGCCCAAAAATAATTCAATAACTTGTAGGTATTTAACAAGCTTAGGGCATGCAAAGAACATGTGGATCGTGTCAGCAGCCAGTGCCCCACACCTGCTGCATGAGTTGCCACGTGATCCAGACCACTTAGATATTTTCCCCGGAGTATAATATAAGTCGAAGACAGACATATAGTGTTGAGCTCTCAAACTACCAGTTATTAAAATCTGATTTGCCAATTCCAGAGATGCTTCCAGATTAGTACCCTCCTATCCAAATTTCCTATCCCATCTATCATTCTGAAGAGCAGATAACAGCATTTGATAAATGTTCCCAATCCGGGACCTAGTCGCTATAATGCCCACCAGGGGTATCTTCCCAACATTGACCCTCCCCTGTGACAAAGTTTTAACCAAAAAGAAAAGTGTCTCGTGGGGAGCCCACATTTTTCTTGTAATTTAAGAAACTAGGTAAATTGACCATCACAAAAGAAATCCCCCAAAACATTAATTCCAAGAGCCCCCCACATAGTAGTTATCTGGTCCTGAACAATTGGCGGTAAAAGCCCATATGAGAACAGAGGGGTATAAGCATTTATGTTTGAGATTCCAAGTTGATGCCGCATATTTTTTCAAATGGAAAATATAGATTGAATGCTTTTAAATTTTGTTTTCTTGTAATAACTAGGTTCAATAACTTTGGTTAAGCAATATCGAGCATCCTCCCCAAGTAAGATTTCATATATAGTAGGTCTGACCAGTTCAGGGACTACTGCCTTACCCCCGACCAACAATATCCCCATTTGTTGTAGTAGCGCTGCCCAGTGATATAGCCTTAAAGAAGGTAGTCCCCAGCCCCCCCTAAGTCTAAGAAGAGATAACCATTAAGCGGCTCTTCTAGCTTTATGATATCCCCATAGAAATCTAGTACAAACTCTTTCTGCTTTAGAAATACAAGAAGCCGGGAATTCTAGGGGTATTGTCCGAAACAAATATATACATTTGGGGAAAATAAGCATTTTAATAACGTTTACCGTCCGTGCAATGAAAGATGCAAGTGATCTAATCTTGCGAGTGTCTGATCAATATTTTTTATGATCGGCTGTAAGTTCATCTCCGGAATCTGCTCAACCGCGGCTGTGATCTTTACACCCAAATATGTTGCTGCCGATACAGTTGAAATATCCTGCGGTATTGAGGTATTCGAGTGTATGACCTGGGTTTTGTCGGCATTTAATTTGTAGCCAAAGACAGAGCCAAACTGTTTCGCGAGGTCATACACTACAAGAAGAGCAGATCTTATGTTGGTCGTAAAAATGGCGACGTCGTCCGCATAAGCTAATGTTTTATACGAAACCCCATTTACCAGAGCTGCTTTAATCCGTGGATTGGTGTCTAATTTACTAAGAAAAGGGTCAATATATATTGAAAATAATAATAGGGAGCACGGACACCCTTGACGGGTTCCTCTGCTAATAGAAAATGAATTGGATTCTTGTCCAGAGATCCGAACACGGGCCTCAGGTGAGACGTACAAGGCCTGTATAGCTGTGATAAATTCCTGTGGGAGCCCTTTGGTCTTCAGCATCAGCCAAAGAAACCCCCAGGAGACCCTGTCGAATGCCTTCTCTGAATCCAACAGGATCATCCCCAGGGGTGACTTTGAGGCCTGGGCCCAGTCAAACAAGGCTATTGCCCGCCTAACGTGGTCTGATGTAGCATGACCAGGAATAAACCGTGTTGGAAGATGGACACAAGGGAAGCAATAACCTTTCCGAGCCTTAACGCAATTATTTTGGAATAAATCTTACTATCAGCACATATTAAAGAAATAGGTCGATAGGATGAGGGACTAAGTGCTGGCTTATCCTTTTTTTTAAAGACTACAATAGTTGTTTCGTGCCATGATTCTGGAGTCTGACCCTTCTGAGGTCGTAAAAATAGAGATTCAAGCTCACCATAGAGAGTTTGTCTAAATGTGCAAAAGAATTTCAGAGGTAATGCGTCAGGGCCTGCAGTCTTACCAGCCGCCAGCGAGGTTATGGCAGATTCATTTTCCTCCACCGAAATCGGGGCAGAGAACATATCTCTCTGTTCTAAGGTAACCTGAGAGGTTTCATAGTTGCGGAGAAAGTCTTCACCGGACATTGCTGGAACATCCTTCTCAGTGGAATAGAGCCCCAGGTAAAATTCCTGAAAAACCTCCAGGACCCTAGCCGGCGGATCCTGAATCTGTCCCTTTTGATCTTTTATTCGGCAAATTCTACTAGAGACCGCTCTTTGCTGTATACGTTTGGCTAACACTCTGCCAGTATTCTCATCAAATTCGTATACATCGTCCCGATGCTGCGTGATTTTAATAGATAATTCCTCCCCATAAGGTTGGTGTATCTTAGTTCTTACAGCTGCAATCTGCCATTGACATTCCTCTCTTTTCAGCAGATCTCCAATTACCCGGATGAGCTCTTCCTCAGCCTCCCGAAGCTGACATACCCAGTCATTGATCTTCTCTTTTACATCCTCTGTCGATGTAAAGAGAAACTAAGGGTTTCCCCCCTCAGCGCAGCCTCAAAAGCATCCCAGACTATTAACTAGGATGCAGTACCCTTATTGATGCCGAAAAAACTCAACCATCCACTTAGCCATACAAATGCAATATTCCTGATCGAGTAATAACTTTC
Organism: Triturus cristatus; assembly: GCF_964204655.1. Classification (NCBI taxonomy): domain Eukaryota; kingdom Metazoa; phylum Chordata; class Amphibia; order Caudata; family Salamandridae; genus Triturus; species Triturus cristatus. Next base: position 1,026,105,503 of record NC_140588.1, on the reverse strand, counting down.
TGTCAAATGTCCAGGTTGCCACAGGTTGTATCGAGTTACCAGTTGGAAGTTGAATTACTAGCGGATTGTGATCCGATAGCAATCTAGGGAAGATCTCACAATTAATCCTTTCGGCTATTAAATTAGAAACAAAAAAAAATCTAATCGTGCAAACTTTTTTTGAGGGGCAGAGAAGAATAATACACTAACTCAGCCTGTCGCTGTTTTTGCCAAATATCAACCAGCCCGTGTTCCTGACATAGCCCCTGTAAAGCCTTAAAAGTCTTAATCTTCCTACCTATATAAGGAGAATTACTATTACTATGAAGATTGAAATTGCTATTTAGGTGGATATTAAAATGCCCGCAAAGAACTATCGGAGTTCAATATACAAAAATCATAGGCTAGTAGGATCATCTAAGTTTGAACCGTAGAAAGAACATATAGTATATGATGTACCCCTGATAATTGCTTCTAGAATCTACCTAGGTTGTCTTCCTTAACACGCTTGCTCATTAGAATAAAGTGCCTTGCCATTATAGCTACTCCACGGGTGTTAGTAGCTTGCCGAGTACATGAGAGGAGATCGAGACCCAGATCTTTTAACCAGCCTCGATTATTCCAGGAAATGTGAGTTTCCCGAAGGCATAATACATCAATCCGCAAATATCTAATAAGCTTCGCTAATATACCCCTCTTTTTCCCATCGTTGAGGCCACAGCAATTTAGAGAGCAGACTCAAATACATTTATTCCTATCCGTCATACCTAAAAACTACTGCTAACCGGGCATTTTGCCACCAATTTTCTTAAGGGAATTACAAAAAAAGAGAACTTATCTAGATGTTGATTATTGCCAAAGTTGCCATGTTTGTCATAATTGTACATATAAAAAAATGCTTGTGTGGCCCCCACCCTCGCCCCCTCACCCCTCATAGAGCCCCCCCTATTGGGGCCCTCCCCCTGCATCCCCGTCCCCCCACCCTCCTACCCCCCACCACAAGAGGCATGGGGACCAACAGTCCCTAGTGATGCTGAGCTTCCACACCCACCCCTCCATACTGCTAGACCTTTGACCATATGCTGCATGTACTACATAAATGAAAAAGCAATTAAGAACATCCGACAATAGAAAAAAAGGGACCCAGTGAGAGAATACTAGCAAAGAGAAGAAACCCTTGAGGTCCTTAAAGTTAAAGACTCGAAGAGAGCAGCTTTCAGCTGAACAGAACAAGAAACAGAAAAGGAATGATATTCTACCATGGGAATTTTAAGAAGTATTCAGTGACGATAAAAACTCTTTAGCCTATATTTCTGATTGAAAATACTGCATACGGCCCTGAGAAACCACCTTCAATTTCGCAGGATTAATGAGAAAGACCTGAGGCCCCGTTGCCTGAAATTCCTGAATTAGTTGATGGAGAAGCCAGCGCTTTTCAACTGTCTTTTGGCAAAAATCAGGATGCACAAAGAAATCACATCCCTTCCCCGCCCTTTTCCGATCTGGTCTGGCAAAATCATATATGGATTCACTGGCCAAAAAGTTGTTGAGAGAAATCAAAATAGCGGTGGACGAGTACCAGATTGCCCCCCTGCTCTATGCTGATTGAAAGGGAAACGATGGGCCCTTTGGATCCCATTGCTGCAAATCTGGGAAGGCCTCTTCGAAGAGCTCGATCACGAACTGGCGTGTATCAGACCCTTCTTTCCCCTCAGGAATGCCCAAAATTCTCAAATTGCTTCGTCTGCCCCGATTTTCAAGATCAGCCAGTTTCAGCAAGGTATCATCTCTTATAGATTGCATTGATTCAGTCTTCTTCTTCTGCGTAGCCAGCTCGTCTTCCAGCTGGGAAATCCTGACTTCTGCCTCTCCAATTCTTGTTGCAAAGTCCGAGCATGTCTTAGCAATCCTACGAATTGAATTTTCCAATTTTCTGCAGGCACCTTTTGTCCGCGAGCTATCAGCCCTTGTTTCCTCCGGATGGGCCATGATCACTTGGTATATTGTAGAGAGTGTGATTTCTTCGGTTGAATTGGGTATAATCCCAGGTTCTGCAGATATCTCTCCATTTCCCTCATTTTCTTCCCCCCCAGATTTGGCGAGTAGGAGTAATCCCAAGTCATAATGCCGGTGATCCCCTCAGCCCCCTCAGCTGGCGTAGGAAAGGCGGGAAGTTTCTTTACAGTACCAGGATCATGCAGAGATATATCAATCTCTTCTTCCCAATGTAAGCTGCTTGTGTCTCTCTCCTCACATGTCCAATCTTTATCTCGGCTAGCGTCTTCAGAAGAATTAGAATGATGTGATAGAGAAAAAAAATTATCGACAACTTCCTCCTCCCTGCAAGTAGATTCATTCCCTTCTCTCTGGGTGGCCATATTAGTGTGTTGTGCTAAACCCACAACCCCTGTATCCAGACCATCACATGAGGGGACTCCATTTTCCATAATACATTGGGATTGCTGTGTGAGGGTTGAACAGTCTATTATTGCCAAGGGGAGAGACTTTGTAATGCCACCAGACTCAGCAGTTGTTTCAGGGAGTCTGACTGCCTCCAGCTCACCCCCCCGGATCAAGTTCCATCCATCAGCATTGGCATCCTGGATCAGGACTGCCTGCGCAACGGTTTCCCCTTGCGCTGAGAAAGCTAAGACATTTGTAATTCCTAAGGGAGCTGAACCGGCACCACCAGCCGCATTACCAACCGCTTTACTTCTGCCAGACTGTGCTTTAAACAACATCGGTACAGTTTGCACGGTTTGCTTACCGCAAGTAGCAGTTCCGTTCTTGGCCAACTTTTGCTGCTCACCGGAGCCCGACCTCTCAGCCACGGATCGACGATTAGCGGCTTCAGAGCTTCCTCCATCAGCGGCACCGACATTACAGACAGGGGCTGATTTTCCAGCGTTATCCGTGCCGGCCGGCATGCTGTGCCCTCTGAGGCCCCTGCTGCTTGATTTCGGCGGCATTGCTACAATGTCCTCTGTAAATGTAGCCGAGGAAGGTAATATAATTGCCGGGCTAAAGAAAGTCCATGACGCCAGACGACAAGGGAGCGGGACTCCCCACAGCCAGAGCCACGATCTCCAGATCATCCACATGGACACAGGGCTGGTGAAAGAAGTCAACAGTAAGCTGTGTTTATTTCTTCATGTCAGGTTGCCTCCTCACAAATCGGTGTTCAAAATCGCGGTAGGAAAAGGCCTTAGCAGGAGAGAGTAAGTGGTCAGCTCACTCGACCGTCCAGATGGCCGCCCTCTTGCCACCCCTAGATGTCCAGTATTTAATTCAAGTGCATTCAGAAAAGTGGGAATCACTGATGCACTGTCTATCAGACAAGTGTAATAGTCAGGTAGAGAGCAGAGAGACAATTCAGAGGCTTCTCTTAAAGTCAAGAGATTCTTGGTCCTTGTTGACTTCTGTGTAATCCTGGGCAAATTTCACAGCTGATCTGTTATGCTTTACTATCCATACATTCTCAGAGTATTCAGAAAGATAGCTTTTCTGTATGAGGCCTACGCCTGTGAGAAAGCATTAGTCTGTGCCTGTAAGGTTCACATCACCTGAGAGACAGTTTTGAAATCTAATTCCTAAAATGCATGTAGCCTTATAAATAGCTCTTTTCTCTATTGCTAATGCCTCTAAAGTTTGTGTCACTGGGGAAACCAATAAACTGAATAAGATCTCATCCTACAAATGTGCAAATCATGATAAAATATCTCAGCTGTCTAAAAGTTAACAACTTTATTATCATTCGAACTTAAGGTATAGTGCTACTGTGTAAGACCTAGGCTTTGATTAGTTGGTCATTCGTTGTGTGATGTGTGAGGCAGTGCAGTCTGTGTCTCTTGAAATATATATAGATCTGTTTGCTGCCTCTGCCTGAAGGTATATGTAGACAGGATTTTATATTAAGCAAGAATAACTCTTCAGGCTCAGACAGTCTGTCAGTTTGGCCATCAGGGAATTTGCTCTGCTGTGTAATTCCCCAGCCTGAATGCTTTGCGATTCCTTAGAGACAATTCTGCTGTGTAAAGAGAGAGCCTGTGAGTTTGTTCTGGTGAACGAACACTGAAGACCTGATTCACAAAGATAAGTAAAACTTTTGAAACTTTGTAATAAGTTTACTACTTTCGGTATTTCCATGGAACAACCCATAGAGGGATTGTTATTGGAAGGGGGGGAGTCAAAATAACATATCGTAACTTTACAGTACTATAAAAATCCAATTTGCATTACAGAAGGTAATAAAATGATTTACAGATTAGATTATCAAGAAAAAACAGCTAGAATACAGTCAAATCAAATCAATCTTTATCAAATCAGTCAATATAATCATGACGAGAGACAAATAAATCTCTTTTTTGAGGTTGACCAACAGCCAACATGTGTTTCACGAAGTTATATGACTTCCTCTTCCTCGGTAATGTGAGAAAAAATTTAAATGATCCTAATTTGAAGTTCAAAAGAACTGATAAAAAATAAAAAGATAAAAATATAAAAATCGGAAATGTACCAAATACTTTCAGTATTGGTACGATTTCCATAATTGAAAATAACATGTCACAACCTATGTCTAACATATTTCCATTAAAATAGTATTTCATCACGTATACACTAAGGAAAACAGACCATTGATTGATTCTGACGTCATCATGCTCTGCATTTATAATGTTTTTCACCAGGTATATGCTGTATTTTGAAAGTCTCATCCTACGATGACGAATACAGATTTCATTACATTGTTAAGTCACAATTAACTTTATCAAATTTGTAACATACAACTTACCCCTATCTTATTCTTCTCCATAAATAAATTGTATTTGCTATATCAATTAATTGCACACCTTAAATAAGATACCAAAGTAGAACTTTTGAAAATCTTTAAACATACAGTCTGGATAAATAATTTTAAACTAAATGATGTTACCTGAATATAAGGAAAAAATAATTCTTGCCAAAGCTTTTACTTGCAACTGAAGTGGGTTCAGGAATTTTACCGCGTGAATAAAGCACTCATTTTAGGGTTTCCTTCTTGAAGTTCACCGTCCATAATTTAATGACGATCAATATCTTATTTAACAAATACATATTTTTGAATGTCTCTATCAACAGAGAACAAGTAGCAAGATTTATTTTTTAGATCACAATTTCACAATGACTTTGCTAAGTCTTAGCTAAGTATTTTATTTGTCTTGTGGCAAATTATATTAAGAAATCCATATGGGATTCTTTAACTCAATATGCTATTTTCCCCGACTCACTACTCTACTACTAACACAAATCTTTAAAGTAGCACCTAAGTACCGCAGCTAACATCCTAACCAATTAATATACTATTCCTCCAAAGTCTAAAATCTCACCAGCGTCATAAGCGGTTGCAAGAATTTTTTTGGGTTCTAAACTAGAACTGATGGTTTTCGTATTTTGTTTTATTATTACGATCATTTTCCCTTTTACCTGAAGGAAGACGTTTCATACAACTCCATCTTTACATTCAGATCGTCAGATTAGCCATGCAGTACATTTTCCTGGGTCCTGTGCTGCCATGGATTGAAGAGCTATACAATTACTAAACTCTTTTATTTTTTGGGGAAAGTTAGGAACCATTTAATGTGTGTGGGGTAGAAGGGACGGGTAGAGACGGCCTGCAAAACAATAAAGCCTGCATGAAAATAATTGCACTAGGCTCGACCTAAAAATATACACTTCATTACTGGCATGTGCCAGAGAAGTGATGTGTGGTATGCTTTGAGACCATGTATCTTAAAGAAGAAGTAGGCCCATGGCATTCTCAACAAAATAAGAATCGGTGGAGAGAGATAGCCAAAACAAAACGTTTGAGGTTCTGAATTCGAAAGAAGTTGAAAGACCCCGTTCCCACATCTGAGGATGCAGTGCGGAAAATGAGCACAGAGGCATGTCACCTAATGACATACTGCAGTAGCATGGAGGAGAGAGCCTGGACTCATCCATGGCCGGATCCGCTAGACAGAAAATAGAGTGGGCGGGAGGTTTAACTGACCAAAGAGGGCAGCACGGAGAGATACAGTGCAGAGGCCGACATGCTCATTTTAAACCTAAACCTAGTGTAAATCTATTTTTGTCTTAGGACGTGCATGAATTCTTCTTAGCAGTACCAGCTACAGCGCCTAGACATGTTTGTGTAAGAGTAGCTAAACAAATGTAATTAATGAGAGTGTTGTATTTGTTTATGCACAAGAGAAAGAGTAGAAGGGAAACAGAAGGAAAAAAAGGAAAAATGGACCAACAAAAGAAGAAATGGGTATGAAGAGAAAATGCAAAACAAGAAAAAGACGGGAGAAGAATGAAGACAAAACTAAAACAAGGTTGAAACAAAGGGTAAGAAAATAAGAGACGAACATGATGAAGTGAAGAGCTAGAGGGTACGGGGAAAGTATAGAACGAACGTAGGAATAATTAACCGGCTCGGTAGTCAGCACCAACAGGGAGTAGTTTACCTACAAACTGGAGACACGATGGTGAAAATTGTGCTCCGGAAACAGAACGGCCATAGCCGTGGGCGACAGTGCAGAAACGCACTTAAAGCTTGACGACAGAGATGCACAGACACACTTTGCACCAGTGAAACTAGACAAAAGATCATAGTGAGAGGCTAGGCCAGGCGGTGCTACTCTGCAGATCATGGAAAACAACAGTATCATGGCGGGGGAGGAAGAGGCAGGCGGCAGGAAGAGGGCAGTAAAGGAGGCAGCTCTTTGTAAAAGATGAAGACAGAACGAAGAGACCGTGAGAAGAAAAGGCGGGCAGAGACAGGCAAATGATGTGAGCACGGGGACTGACGATAGATATCAGGGCGAAGGAGGGAGCGGGCATGAGGGAAGGGACAGGGGTCACGAGAGCTTTCTGTGCTGGGAGGAAGAAGAGATAAAGGAGGAGATAAGACAGAGAGCAGCAGGGGGATGGGATGGAGAGATGTGGGAGGAAAGACAAAGAATGAAGGACAGTGGAGGGAGGGGTAGAGAGGGAAGCAAAGAAATGTGGCTGGTGAAAGGGGGATGGGGGAGAGATAAGAAGGAGCTAAAGTGTGTGCTCCTGCAGAGGGGAGGGAAAGGGAGTCCAGAAAGAGGAGGAGCACGGCTTAAGGAAGAGTGCAGGGAGAGCGAGAGAGAGATTGATTAATCACATCCTTCGTGCGCGCTACCTCCTACTGGACTTCCAGTTGCAGAGAGAGCGAGAAATATCTGGGGCAGTGTAAATATCTACAATCCGATCATCTATCTAAATATACAATGTGAGACCAGCCGCCCCGCTCCCCGCACATTGTGCTGCAACTCAAACATATACAGTTTATAATAAAATGGCAAAACTATACACATATTATACAATGTGTTTGTAAAGGTGGCATCACGCGGTGTGATCAGGTATTCAAGTATTTGGGTGTTTGTTCATTAGTTTAGATGGTAATGGGTGCCTTATTGTATTGAACAAGCATATAAAACAAGGAGGCACTGCAGCTGTGAGAAACGCACGCAAACGTACCTTTGCATCGCTGCACTCGAGACGGGAGTCGGAAAAGGGAGGGGGTAGGGGAAAGCATTCATGCGTGCGATCAAAGAAGCCAAATGCCAGCTGTGCACGTCACGCGGGCTCTTGTGCGTGTTCTAGCAAGCTGGTGGCTGGCAAAGTAGCACTTTTCAAAACAGCAACTAAAGGTCTCGCCAGTGCAGCACATGTGCTGGCTCAGGCGAGACCTAAAAATTATTCCGAACCTATTGACACATAGATGACAAAAAGATAGGGCTCAGTGTCACTTTATTCAGGGCCAATCACTATTTACAGGATATGCTGCTACTTCTTACCCATTTAAAAAGGGGGCAATATCTCACCTTCATCAGTAAAACCGACGTATCTTCACGTGGACCCACTTTCAGGCCAAACATACAGGTCGAGTTAACGTTTTGTGCTGCTGGCATTCAACCAACACGTCACATCCGGAAACAAATTCCAGCCTATTAGCAAGAAGACGGGTCACAGTGTGCGTGGCAAACCCTTCTCAGGTAAAAAAAAGACCAGTTTTCTCACCTCCAGTGGTTAAACACAATAAGTGCATTTCCGGTTCCGTTTTTTAGATCTCGCTGAGTCAGCGCATGCGCTGCTCGGAGAGACATTTAGTAGGGGCTTTATAAAATGTGCTACCACAAGCTGCTTTGGCTAGTCTAGCGCTTGCGTGCATGTGTGCGTGGTGCAGATCAGAGCTTCCGAATCCCCTTTACTTCCACGGACGGAATGATTTCACACAGTCACACACGCATACACACATTATACGCTGGTGGGGCCCATTACACCAACATTCACCCTAAATCACTCTATCCGTGCCCTGTAAAGGAGAAAAAACACCTTCCACATGTGCTCTATCTGATCTGCCTGTACTTTGAGGTCAATGCGACCAGCTAGTTGCTGAACATCTAGAGGAATACATTTAAAAAAATACACAATAAATCAAATAAAAATGACCAGAAATAATCACCCGAGACAGGAATTCAAACAGATTGTTCATTTATCTAATATTTCAAGAAAAGCCAATTAAATGCAATTTCATTCCTCTCATATTTACCTATTCTGTCTAAATGTCAGATCCTAAGTCAGAACCGGTCCTCTGGAGAAAAATTAGAGTCTTCTGTTGTCATGTAGAGTCATCGTCCTCTCCGTCAGCATAGGGACCTCGCATCATCAGCTCGGGAAGAAGTGGCACTAGACCTCTCTAGTCTATTTACTTTTATACTAAAATTCTACATTCAAAAGTTACAAAAAGAATATTAAAACATCCGTTGAACAGGAAAAGCTGTTGTCTTGTAACATTCAGGAATTTTCCCATTATTGATAATTCTAAGTTTCTGAATAAAAAGTCAGATGTCCATAATTTTGTTACTTCTACGGAAGTTCTTTTCGGATTAAAATGTATCATTTTATGAGACCACCGAAAGTCCATGTAGTCAGATTATTCAGTTGCTACAAATTTTCACATCCAGGGGGTTTTGGCTGCCAGCCTGGATTTGTCGTCATGTTCATGGCTTTTCAGTTCAACCAGAAGTCAGGGTCGCAGTCCGTGCAAAGCCTCTTTCATTATTGCATCTACTCGACTGCAGGCTGCAGATGGTGGCCATCTTTCAGTAGGCCACAATTGTCAACTTAAGAACAAAGAAACACAAAACATAATTACTGCAGAGAAATGATGATACAGTGTTATTCCCCAGCTAATACCCTTATGTGTGTGTATTTATCTAGCCATTTGCGACATCAGAAGCCATTAATGCCTATTAATTAGAAGCGCAAAACACCATAACATCACATAAGCAACATCGTTTTCTGTCAGTTTGCTCACCAACTTAGTTCACTTGTTATTTAGCCATGCATTAGCATTCCCACGTGTAATTCTCTTGTTAATAAGGTTGATTTAGTCAATATTCGACAAACTTTTAGTCATTAATAATTAATCGGTAGTACTTTTAGTTATAACATGCGAAAATGAAACAGAGTAAAAACCCTGCTCCATCACGCGTGAACGCGCACAGCCGCCATCTGCCTTTCTTATCTACGAGCCGTCATGGCTCATTTAGGGGCATATGTATCAAGCTAATTTTTACTCGCAAACGCTGCGAATCGCAAAATACAGCGTTTGCGATTAAAAATTCGCAAAACGGGATGTATTAGGCAAAATCCCATCGCAAAATTAAGGAATTGCTAATTTAGCGATTTCTTAATTTTGCGTAAGCATTTAAGAAATCGCAAATTGCGATTTCTTAAATGATATGTAAAAAGTACCCAAGTTGTGCGAATTATCCTTAAGAAATCGCAAATTACCACCAACTTCCAGTTGGTGGTAATTTGCGATTTCCTTTCAAAATGCACTATTTTTAATTTTGCAAAGTGCCACGTGACGCTCATACATGCCCTTAGGGCATGTATGTGCCATATGCACACACATGCTCATTTCAGGGGTGCATCAGGGTGTCATCATGACACCCTTGCACCTTTGAAATTATTCTCAAATAGCGATTAGCAAATTGCGAATTCGCTATTTGAGAATTACTTCCCATTCATTCCTATGGGTCTCCTGGCCCATAGAAATGAATGGCCAGGTATTCCTTAATTGCGATTTCGCAATTTGCTAATCGCAATTAAGGAATTTTAAGAAATCGCAAAAAGTTTGCGATTTTCTAAATACATCCCGTTTTGCAATTCTCAAATAGCGATTCTTTAAAAATCGCTATTTGAGAATCGCAAATGGTGATGTTGATACATATGCCCCTAAGTGCTTTGGCGTGCCAATGCTTGTTTTAAGAATGCAGCAATACTTCTAAAATACAGCGCCATTGATCTTTCTTTTTCTACAAACTAAAGAATTAAACAAGGTGCCAGGCTTATAACATATATTTTGTCTGTACTTTATCCGAGAATGTGACTTATTTGAGGAATTTACATAGTTAACATCACCAAAGAAATGCCTGATTGACAAAACGGATATCTCTAAAAGAGCCAACTGTGAACGAGCAGCAATTCATGTACCTTTTTATTTCTACAAATTACTAACATCAGCCAGTTCATATTTGGTAAGGTGCACTTTTAAAATGCTCGAGATCTTTCTCATGGTATCGAACATGAAAATTGATCTGGGGCACGGATCTGGGCCATAGGAAGCTGGTGACGAATAATTAGCGAATCAAGCAGAGTAAATATGCGAATATGGAAATGAAGCCATATACGGGTTGCATGCCTAGCTTGTTTTGTACCAAGAGCTATGTTTGTCTATGCTGTTATCATTTCTGTAACAGCAAGCCTATCGCATACAATATTCAAAAACTCTGGTACGTGTAAATCACCCAATCTGCTGTGTCCCATGGACCACTTCCGTGTCCTTTTGTACAACATGCCTGAACAAAATTTTACTTGCCGGGCCTACGCCTGTGATCTGGTTTCTTGTGCAATCCTACTGAAACCGTAAATCAGGGCGGCTGTCTCTTTAAGAAGATGACCTTATTTCACATTTCACAGGTCCCCTTCCTTCACTGCACCCCCTCGAAAGAAAAGCTTTCTGTAGTCCTTTTCCACCGTGCAGCCCACCTAAAACAACTCCAACAAGCATTGGCATAGCCAATAGATCTCGCCTTCTGTTGGTTAGCCTGTCCGCACCCGCCCACTTCCACCCTGCTCGTACTTCCTGATAAACATGTAAAGCATTCTCGTCCAGGAATACAAAATGCTGCGTGTGCATTTCCCTGCCATAAGCGCGTACGCGGTGCATTTGGATTCCCCTTAGTGCCAGCCCCTGCTCGTTTCATTAAAAACCAACGCTGGACGTCTTGCAGCTTGCTCTTTTCTTTTGTTTCCTTGGTTCACATTCCTATGGCGGCAGAGATGCCTCTGTTTGTTGCTGCTGCTACGGGTGCAGGGAAAGCAGAGTTTGAATCAAAACAAATACACTGAAAACCCCTGCAGGCTCTGTAGTACAAAATGCATGAGTTACTGGAATTTTACCTTTTGCCCAGGCCTGGACTGGCCGTAGCGGGCACCGGGCAATCCCCCGGTGCGCCGCACGGGTGGGGGCCGGTTTTGGGCCCCTGGGGGCCGTTTTTGTTGCACGGCCGTTTTTGCAGCATAGCTGCAAAATCGGCCCTGTAACAAAATCGGCCGAAAACCGGCCCAGGCAAAGTGCTCGGCCAGCCCCGTGGGGGCCGGCCGAGCACTTTGTCAGGGCCGGTTTTGGTTCCCAGTCCGGCCCTGCTTTGGCCTCGGACTCTAGCATCTGCTTTCAGAGTAGGATTGGCTACAGTGGTCAGTGAGTGTCCACACGGCCACAGCGTGCACTTTGATGAGCAGGGCACAGTCATGGTGACTAGTTGTCACTTAGAAGGAATGTGCCCCTATTCCCATTTGTCAGAAATGCGTTATGAGGCATTGTGTAATAAATAGGTTACTGCATATGCATTTGCATAGGGCAGGCGACAGGGCAGCTTTTAGTGGAAACGCTGCAGTTTGAAGAAGAGTGTGGCTCGGAATGGATGGAGGTGAGTTGATGGAAGGACGCTTGGCTGGATAGGAGGGGCAGTGGCATGCATGGGGGATGTGTGGTTTGTGGTAGTATATTCATCATGGTTTGTATATGCTCCATTAATCGTCTCAGGAGTAGTAAAGGGACCGCTCCCTCATACCCCTTCACATTACTAGACATCAGTATTAATGCTGATAACAATTCTGAGTGTGATTTTTTTTTTTAATATATTCTATTGAAGTAATTTTGGATGAAGTGTACAGATATGATGATTGATTTGATAGATTTGCTTTGAGGGTTAGATAATATTGTGCAAAATGAGGGATTATGAAATGTTCCTGATTTGTCTTAGTGTCACTGTACGCCCGGTGTTAAACCAATGCTGCCCCGTTGTGCCCATCTCTGACTTGTAAAGCCTCACTCTCATGTCTGGCATCAACAGAGCTTGCTCAGCTCCGACCATTTACTATTGTATCATTTCAAAGGTAGAATGTGTACTATTCCATCTAGAGTTTCTGCCACAGCTAAGCCTCTCTGTTTCAGTTTCGAAGCAGAGCTCGGTGCATGACATATTCTTGTGTCCTTTGTACACCTTTGCTGGGTGCTGAGGGATCCTTTTGTCTCCCATTTCAGTGATTAACAGATTTATTTTCTTTTCTTTGACACGCCTCCTCTGTTTTTGCTTCTCCATGTTTATTTGTGTCTTCTTATTCCTTTACAACTTCTTTCGCTCTTACCCTCCCCGCCCCTCCCTTCCTTCACATCCACTCCCCTCTCTTCCTCCACATCATAACCACCTACACGGCCGTCATCCTTCTCGACATGTTTGCAGAGTTCTGTACATTACAGATCTGTCAGAAGGATTCTGTCATAACCTCTCTCAAGCTCAGGGTGACTGTTCACATCTCTTGTACAAGCAGCTCCAGTCACTGGAACATTTGAAAGCAAACATGAACCAACAGCAATGGGGAGTGTATTTTTAAATGAGATGTGTTTTGAGCAAAAGATCACAAGCACAGAATACTTCAAAACAGTGTACATTATGTGTCTGCGGTTAAGTGAGATAGCTCAGAGTAGCAATGCACCCGTTGCAAACATCTAAATCCATTCTGAAGGATTCAGGTATAAATCCGTGGGGTTTGACACCGCCTTTGTATTTAAGGCGATGATAAAGCAAGCACTGCAAAGCCAATAGGTCTGGCCTTGGCAAGCTTGTGATGTTTTTATGTTTATTAAACTCATGCAAACGGCATTAAAAGATCGAAAGCAATAAAATGTAACAGTGCTAAGGTCTAAAAGTGGTGTGCATATGACGGCAAAAAATTAGTAAACAAGCATTGGCATAGCCAATAGGTCTCGCCTTTGGGACCTTATACGTATTTAGTTATGCAGCACAATATCCTTACTCCAACAACATTAACTGTTGCATGGTTAAACACTTATAAGGTCCCAAAGGTGAGACCTATTGGCTATGCCAATGCTTGTCTAATCTAGTCAGTGGCGTAACAAAACTTAAGGGGGGCCCCCTGCAAAGCACATGGAGGGGGCCCCCCCTCCCCCGGCGGCGCGGCCCACCCTCTACCACTTTGCCCTACCACCCAGAAATCTAGCATATTTTGATTTGAAACCTCCAACTTTTAAATGAAATGCCTCTATATTGTCTTTCTTCTAAGTTCTAATGAGAAAGTGGGAAACGCTCGTAACAGACAAGCTATGCCATTTGTAACAATACTGTCAAAAGCAGATTATTTAACTGAGGCAGCAATTGGAACAATGCCATGGAGCGATCCTATTGTCTCAGGAACTCCTCTGGCTGAAGAACAAAGAACAACTATGAATGGTCTGAAATAGAAATGACAATACATTGAAACTTTGAAAGACCAACCCAAACCTGCAATTCCATAAACACTCGACTGACAATATACATGAGAAGTACACAAGCTATAACTCAGTATCCTGCGAAAGTCAAGAGAAATAGACTGGTGAATTATCTGCATGCCACACACTAGCGACTGTCAAGGGTTGTGCATGATATTAACGTGAACTGAGGAAGCAATTTCAATCATAATGTCTTTATTAGTAAGCACTACAAAACAGGCAGGCAAACAAGGTTGAGGAAGAAAACTGTTTGGATGCTTCAGAACATTGATGCAGATGTTTGTCTGTTTTAATTGATCATTTGTGTAGTGTAAACAATGCTACACCATAAATAACACTGCATTTAGAATAAAAACAAACCATATCAGCAAGTACCTAATGACAATCTATACAAACTGTAGTTGGAAAAGCAAAAGAAAGAGTACAAATTCTTTCAAAGTGCAAAATAAAGCAATCACCAGTCCAGCAGTATACAAAAATCAAGCATGTTTTGTAAAACAATCCAATTCTTCTTGCATCAATGTGAAAATACTGTCAAAGTGCTTGGTAAAAACAAGTCCAGCAGCTTCCCTCACAAGGACTGACCTGAACCACCAGACTGGGCCTTACTTCATAACAAACACAGGCCTCAGACCTCAGTGTGTCAACACTGGCGGTATTTACAATTTACTAAGAGTATAGACACGCCTGCTAAATCCAGGCCTGGATTTTAAGCCAACAGCGCCTTGCATTCTGGGAGTTGAGCTGTGACCATCTAAGTAAGGGGTTAAGCATTCAAGCATGCAAAGTGTTGTTGGATAAAAGCTACGAATGGACACGACATGGTGCCAATGACACTTGGAAGCTATGTTTTATACAAGCACAAGGGGATGTTTAATTTCCTCAACACAAGCTGCAGAAGTCTGGTGTCAAATAGCAAACACGTTGTGCGGAGAACCCAGAAACGTGCTGTGTTTAGCCCCCTTGTATGGACCTGAGGTGTCATTCTCTAAGAGACCCAGTGGTAAAAGCCCACAGTTGTCTCTAATGAATGTTAGTGCCAGGCAGTGGTCGAAGTGGGGGAAAAAAGTAGGGGAACTGTGGGAGGAGAATCAGAGGGCGGGAATAACCAATGGATTGGGTCAGTGGGCGAAGTGAGAGGTGTGGCAGAAAGAGCAAAATATCCCAATTTTTAGTATTTGTTTCCCATTTCACTAACCGGTTACAGCTTATTACATTATTTAATTTAACCAATAGATACACATGTTTATTTAAGGTTAAATATGTGTTATTGACATTAAAATACATTCACAAAGTGGGATACGTTTCCAATCACAGAATGACCCAAATATCCTTAGAAGTGGAATCGCAAGCCATTTGTCTCCCAGCCATGGAGTTTCTGTCATCAGCACTTCTCCTCCCTTTTTCCACAAGAGCAGTTCAAACAGGAATAGCAAAATATCCTAGTTTGCAAATGTTTTCCACATAACTATGGCTTTGCCATATTTGCCACATAATACATCACCTGCTGCATAATCTGACGATTTTAACTAAGAAATTGTTTAAAGCTCAAACACATCAAAAGTTACTAAAAAATGTGACTTGTGCTGCTGTGAAGTGGAGGGCCCTTTGCAAAGGTTGACTGGTCACCTTTCTCACTGCTGCGGTTGTATGTTCCACTGGTACTAATAAGGAAAAATCTTTGCAGAGACTGTTAGCATGTGTAAAAATTTCAAAATAATAAATTATCAGAAAATGTACAGCACCACTAATACCAGTGTAGGGTGTCAGACTATTTTACATCACACATATTACACAAAGACAATCATTCATATGTGTGTAAATCACTGTGTAGGAAATGTTACATAAGACAAAGGACTGCAAGGTGTAGGAGTCACATGACAACCATACTAGTAGGCAGTATACTTTAATGGTGATTGGTCTGGAGAAGCATAAACTCAGAATTAAAAACATAATACCATGGTTGGGGGTTCTCTTTAATAATCAGAATTGATTTCTACCCAAATGAACCCTTTTTGCCACATTAGGATAATCGAAGACTGGGGAAAAAAACATAACACTCTAATTTATACCTTGGAGTTTGCATGCAGCTCTTACATGACAGTTAATAGCTCACTGTTCTATGTTAGGATTTTAACTTATTAACTGCAAGTAACAATAGGGTCTCTCTAACAAAAGCAGTAACCCACTGACCTATCACATTATGTGCACTTTGTGATCTGCATGGCACATGTTCGTAGCAGCATGCACGTTACACCTCTGCCATTCCTTTTCATGAGTCAAACCTTCCACTAGACAATACACCATCTCTCTCTACTAAGAACATTAATCACTGGAGTTATCAAGACATTTCCATTGTTGCCCAAAAATGTTGGAGGCCAGGAAGGAGGCAGCAAGTGCTTTTAAAACCATATTATACTTGCAAACACGATGCCCCCACCTTAAGTCAGCGCCCGGTGCGGTTGCACTGCCCTAGAGCCACCCTGCTCAAAGGTCCTGTGACCTAAGTGACAGAGTCACTGCCACTCTATGGTGTGCTGCTTCATAGGTCTGTCCCCAAGACTGGAGGTGAACTTCATTGATAGTGGTGGACAGGCCTTCAAGGTTAATCCAGACTTGCCACCGCTAGGGTCCACCTGCTGGTGCTAAGACACCAGGGTTTTTAAAATCTTGCGGCGCCTTCTAAGGTGTAGCACGGGAATGTGCTCTCTCAGGAGAGTGGTCTGGGAGCCTGGTCATTAAGGCTGAACCTGGTTCACCAGTTCCACTTCAGCAGCTCTGACCATAGCACCGCATCTTATCCCCCACTGAATGCCATACTGACCCACTTAGAGAAACTTGCACTGCACTGAACTGCTATAAACACCTGGATGTGACTCAATTCTAATTACGCACTAGACAAGAGCAATATGCTGCCTAAAAAAAATGAACATCCTAGAAAAAGCAAACACTCATAGGGAATGCAAGATTAAGTAAAGCATGTGAAATGTAAGCAGGAACAACATGGTTACCTTTTTCCTTTTACACTCATTATTCTGAAATAAGTGAGTGCTTTTGCATGAAAAGGTAAGGCCATGACTACAGGGCCCGGAAGGGTCCTGTTTCAGTGCCCATTGCTTATATCCTTTCAATACATAGGCAGTATGGTTTAAAAAGACCACATTCGTAAACACACAGTCGCTGTACACATTTTGTTTTCCAATTCACCCATCAAGCAGGTATTTCAGTACCTCCAGGCAAGGTGCACTTTCCCACACAGGGAAAACAATGTTGTTTAAAGAGAGAGGAGAAAACAAAAGTATCACTTCACTGGCAAAGTGGCGCTAATGTGTTCAGGTGTAAATAAATCAATCTGGACACCTTGCAACCACTCTGTCTTGCTTTAATTAGTTATTTATTTTTCACATTTGGAATGTTTTATTTCTCTCCACCCTGAGGCTGCACTTGTGTCAGAAAAAGACAACGTTTCCAGCTAAAATTTTATTCTTTTTTGGATCAATTTCACAGGGGAGCAAATAAACGAAAGGAGGAAAGAGAGGGTAATACCGTTTCTTGAAGTCTCAGTTTTCACTAACTGAGGAGGGAGACAGAATGAGAGGGAAGACTCGGAGGCTTAGAGGCCGTCACCATGGCGTGCGCGCACAGTTTAATTTACGGCGACTTGGGGAGGCCGTGCGCGCAGGAGCACCATTTTATTTGCGAAGACTAAAGAGGCTTGCTTGCAGGCGCATCCGTCTCCCTCCGCTGAGTGTGAGGGGGCCCCTGGAGCGTGGGGGCCCCCGCACCGCGGGGGCTGCGGGGGCCTGTGTTACGCCCCTGAATCTAGTAACTTTGCATGTGAGCGTTTTAATGCTGCACACCTGCACACTCAATGATTTAAGGCCCAGTATCAATCAATATATGTTAATGACCAAATGAGAATTAGGCGGCTGCAGTTAATTAGTCCTTCTTCAAATTCAAACAGACCGATTATAAATTGGGTTTTATTCTTCAAAATGCTATTTGAGGTGATTTGCGGATAATTATCTACGGTAAGGTCTCAGCAATGTCTTCTAAATTAGAAATTAATGATCCTGCAACGACGGCAATTAACTAGTTTAGTGTTCCAGGGGGAGGAATAGCTCAAAATATAATATAGTGTATCTCTTTTTAGTCGACGTGTTATTGAACTGGGAAAACACTCGAGAGCCTCTTATAAAACGTAAATAATACGTGTGGTTAAGGATGGAAGGTAACAAAATGCAGATGCCAGACTGAACAGCAATTGCTCTCCCTGTCTTTGAAAAGGCTAAACGACCCTGTATCCCGCCCAGAGTCAACCTTGTTTCTTGAAGTGGTTCGGCCAGGGCTTTAAGTAGGACGAAAAAACGGGGGGCGGGGTCTCTCGAAGGGGCGTGGTCAATGTAATTAGGGGTGTGGCTTAAAATGCGTAAACTAAAAATCTATGCTCAGCATAGTGTGCCGCCGGACTTTGCTGTTTCTGTCATTGCATCCAGATATATGATACAAGTAACATCATACCTTCAACAAGTCAGGACTATTGGCTTTGTCAATGGTTGTTAGTTGCATAAGATAAATAAGCAACAACTACGGCTTATTGTATATAATATTGAAAAAGATTCCTCTTAAAGCCCTGGTGACACCACGACGATGTTGCTGCTCCTGAGTTTCAGAAAGAGAAGGGAAATCCCGAGAGAAAATGACTCTCTTTAAAGGATTTCCCTTCCCTCCCAACGCTCACCTGGCATGACGTCATGCAGTAACTTCTCCTCTAGTGAGAAGTGAGCAGTGTGAGCACGCGCACATCATGTGCCTGCTGTCACTGCAGTCTGGAAAAAAACGGACCGCCTGTGCCAGGGCACAAAACAGAGCCCGATAGAGATCCGTTTAGAAGCCCCCTTTAAAAAACTGAAGGTGCTCAAGACCGGTGAGACCCGGCCCACTTAAAGCCCTGGGTTCAGCTTGGTTTCATGGACGTCATTTAGGGGCCGCTCTGTGACCACTGCCTGTGCGACCCCTAGGTCAGCAGTGGCAAAATCAGTGGCAGAAAGAGAAGCAGCTCGTCCTGATGGACGTCGGTGGAGGCTTCACTCACCTCATTCTTGTCAATCTTCTTATTACACTAATGGTGATATTACATCATTCGCTATTAGTTTAATAAAAAATGGAGTATAAATAGCTGGAATATGACTTTTCTTGGCAGCTGAGATAATAAAAAATGCTTTTAAGTATATGTATGTTGTGTGTATGCTTGCATTTTAGGGTGTTTATCTAAGAGAGTGTGTGAATGTGTGTGTATGTATCAGCATATATATGTGTGAGTGAGAAGGATGTTCAAAGGTGCATGTGAAGTCACTTCCGCTAGCCCTGGCATTTTGGTGAATTAATGACCGTGCTTGGTTTCCCTCCCCTATGGAGAAATCTTTACCTGAAGCTAAGGTCACTTTGCTGCTCTTGTCATTGCTCCCTCCTGACTGAGGAGGATTCTATGGTCTGGACACTCATGTAGTCCTACAAATGGATATACCATTTTATCCTGGTAAAGTCTGTACTGATATAATGAGGGGCTGTTGGTGCAAGTCTAGGCTAGAAACTCTGCACAATAATTTCAATGTAACCAAAAGTGCACATTTTAATTGAAACCTCTGCCAAACTGTCCGATTACACGGTGTATGAAGTGATAACAAGATTTCCATAACTGGTGTTTTCTCTCCCTATATTTACGGGAAACGGCCACTACAATGCGGCCGTTTCCACGCATAACATTAACCACGCATGCATTACAACGCATGCGTGGTTACCACGAATAGCCTTTACCACGCATACCTTTACTACGAGATACGTAGTAAAGGCATGTGTGGTAAAGGTAAGGGGGCTTGGGGGGGTCTTCCCCACCTAAATAATAGTAATAAACGGGCGAAAAAGAGGAAGGTTGGGGGGGTCTCCCCCCCAAAAAAAACTCACCAGTTGAAGTCGCGATGTGGAGGCAATCAACATCGTTAGAGGAACCGGAAATACACTTCCGGTTCCTCTTTACGACGTGCGACATGACATCGGAAGAGCTTGGAGAGGAGAGCTTGGAGAGGTAAGGGGAATATTAGTATTTTTTTTTTAAAAAGGGATGAGGGGATTGTGTAGAGAAGGAGTAAAATATTAGGGTTAAAGGGAGGGGTATTTAATAAAAGGGTTTGTGGGTGGGAATCTGAGCAGTATATGGAAACGGGGAAGGGTTCGGAGATAACCTTTAGCAAGAACATGCCATTAACATGCATGGCTTAACAACGAAAAACGTTGTAAAAGCATGTGTGGTAAAGGCATTTTCGTGGTAAAGGTTATGTGTACTAATGGCATTCTCGTTGTAACGCATGCGTGGTAAAGGCATGCGTTGCAATGGAATGCGTTGTAACATCATACAACCATATTTACAAGTCTTTTACCCGCACGTGACATTTCCTGTCTATAGGTCCCAATACAAGTTCTTAAAAACTCATATAAGTATCTCTTAATATCTTCATGATGGTCGATATGATTTACCTTTAACTTATAATGCTGCATATATTTGCTTCAGATGATGATATTAATTAAGTTCATGCAGCTCAAATACGCAAACCCTTGTATAGGTCTTGCATAGGTCTTACCTGAATAGCTCTATTATCAAAAGACACAATTGAATTCCACACCAGACCACGCCCAGTGTGAACACCTACCCAGTTATTTACCCGAGTGCTGAAATATTTGTCCTCACTTGGACCCGGGCTGCTGTGCTGGCTCTGGGATGAGCAAGTGAACCCACTTTCTCTGACTTGTCTAATTTGTGGCATTGATTTTAAAGCAGATATATGGGCTCAGATTAAAGGGATGCAAACCTCTTGTCTCCAAAGTGAATAACACTGCCATTTTGAAAACTAAAGACATGACACAAGTCTGACTGTCTCAAAACAAGCTCCATCATGCTCACGCTATAGGAAAAATGGTTGCATGTTAGCTTATGGTAAGGGTATTAATGATAACTCTAAGGCTTATGACTAGCACCAATAAGTTTGGCGTTTTTCCTATGCAATGACACGGTGTAACCAACCATTCCCTTGGAGAAAGTCGGCTTTTCTGCTGAGAAAAGAAAGACCAGCATTGGAAATTCTAAACGGTCTGACTTATCTCAGATGTATGGATTCTTTGTTGTGTTTTAATTATACTATGTAGTTTTGGGATTTGCTTGGACACTTTATTAAACAACACACCTGTAGGCATCCATATAGACAATACCCGATGTGAGCAGGTGGCCACACACAGTCAGACAACACACAGACAGACACAAATAGATGTTGTTTTGAAACATGGCTTGATTTGTGGATGGTTGAATGGATGGCTGAATAGATAGACAGAACTGTGTAGGTTCATTAGTGGATCGTTGGTGTGTGGTTGGATGGATGAATTTTCAGTAACAATGGGTTGCTATCTATGTATGTGGGTGATGGTGGCTGAGGGACGTATGAAGTTGGGTGAATGAATGTTGGTAGGAGTAATTAGAAGTAGAAGAACAGGCATAGGTAGACATTTTAGTAAGAGTAGGCATGCAAAATAACATACAAAAGCATGCACAGAGATAAATGTAGAAATATGTAAGTCTAAGAGGAGGCATACTTAGAAGTAAATTTAGAAGAAGGGGAGGAGGAATTGGGATTAAAAGTAGTCCTTAATAGATGTAGGTAGAAGTAACTGGGAATAAAAGGAGGAGAAAGAGTTAGCATTATGAATGGAATTGTAAAAACATATTTAAGAGTAAGAATAGGCTGAAATTCAATACACGTAAAAGAATCTACAAGTAGGAATTCCAGTAGGAGTATGTAAGAGTGAGTCAGAGTAATTATTTGCAAAGTTAGTCATTAGTAGGAGCAACAGTATGTGTAGGTTGTAAGTGTAGGAGTAAAGGTAAGTGTAGCAGGCAACATAAGTATAGAATAGTAACTAGGAGTAAGTGAGAGAGTAGAAGTAAGTAGAAATAAGAATAGGAGTAACAGTAAATAAATGTACGAATAAGTTGAAGTAGAAGAAAGTGTAGACATATGTAGTTGACATGATAGAACTATAATTAACTATAGGAATAAGCACAGGATTAAGAAAAAGTACGAATTTGAAAGAATTTGTAAGGGCAGGAGTAAAAAAACTGTAGAAGTAAGTAGGAGCAGACTTTCCTGCTAACTTTCTGGTATTTTGTTGCAAACGGCATTCGGGTCGCCCCCCGGTGCTGGATCGGCGCATGGGGAGAGAGGAGGTAGAATGTGTCTGCCTGACAAGGGAGACCTAAGAGGACTTTGTTACCTGTTTTCCGCACTGCAGCGGCTGTGGAACGCCGACCAGCCAGAGTTGGAAGCATCACTTGGTGTTCAGTGGGTCCCTTCACTGCATAGGTCCCTGCGGTGAACTACGATGTCCACCATGCAGTAGGGGAGCAGGCACAGCACAAGGAGCTTTGCACCTGTGAGGCAGAAGAGGGGCATGATCACGTGAATGGGAGTGGTCACAGCTGTTAAAACACCACAGCAAAGGACCCCGTACAAGGATACAACTGAAACGGGCACTGAGGAAAACATTTGAAGGAAAAAACGTTTCTGCCGAGCATTTCAGGGACCCTTTTTTATGCTTGTGCACTGACAACAAATAGAGCCGATTTTAAGTCCCCCGGAGCATGGTCACACTCTTTTCCAGGAGGTGGGAGAGAGACTGGTAGCTATATATACATATCTATTTATATATATATATATATATATATATATATATATATACACTGCTCCTACATCTTAAATTGAGTGCTTGTTGGAATCTCTGATGTCCTCAGGATAGAAAAAACACAAGTAGCACACATACAGACTAGCTCAATTCTCAAAGGCTGAAGACTTTCTTCCGTAAAATATCCTGAAAAAAACCCACAGGTTTCAGGGACGTTACAGTCAGGGATTAGCATTTAAAAAAACCTTAGAAATTCACTAAAAAAAACACAGGTTTCAGGGACGTTATAGTTAGTTGGACATTTCACTCGTATAAAACCAGAGAAAGTTGGCTGTTATAGTTAGTAGAGCTAACTATAACTCGCTCCCCCGCAATGCACTGCTGATGACGTCACATATTACATCACTCATGACATGGTCAGTTACATCACTGATGACATCTTCCAGTGACTGAGTGTTTCTAAAAAGTTCAAGAAGGTTATATATATAACTATATATATATATATATATATATATTCACTGAAAAAACCATAGGTTTCACACACGTTATAGTTAGGAATTAGCATTTAAAAAACCTTGCAAATTCACTGAAAAAACCATAGGTTTCACACAAGTTATAGTTAGCGGACATTTTACTGATAAAAAACCATTGAAATTCCCCCGATATAGTTAGTGCAGGCAACTATAACTCACGCAACCGCAATCCTCTGCTGATGCTAATACTGTATTTAGACACTTATTTGCCCATGTCTTCTTCCATTAAATTTTAGCTATACATATATTACAAATATTTTTTTTTCATAAAGACACATATGTCATCAGCAGAGGATTGCGGTCGCGTGAGTTATAGTTGCCTGCACTAACTATAACGGGGGAATTTCAATGGTTTTTTATCAGTAAAATGTCCGCTAACTATAACTTGTGTGAAACCTATGGTTTTTTCAGTGAATTTGCAAGGTTTTTTAAATGCTAATTCCTAACTATAACGTGTGTGAAACCTATGGTTTTTTCAGTGAATTTGTACGTTTTTTTAAATGCTAAGTTACTTTACGCCGTTCGTGGCGTGCGGGCCCGCTTTACGCAGTTCGTTCCGTGCGAGCACGGTGCGCTTCGCGCACCGCGCGCCCACTTTACGCAGTTAGTGCCGTGCACGCACGGTGGGCACGCGGTGCGCTACGCGCACCGCGTGCCCACGTTACGCTAGATGGGCCATGTACGCACGATGCGCTTCGCGCATTGTGCGCACACGGAGGCCGTATTAGGCGCATCGTTGTTAAATGTTAGTTGTTGCTTATTATGTACACTCAGGTAATATGCCATGCACAAACGGTAGACTTTGGCCACCTTTTGCGCACGGGGTGTGGAAAACGTAGACATTGTTTTTTTTATTTTTTATTTTTTACCGTACGCGTACCGTAAGCGTAATCGGCGATTTTTCGAAAATTCTAAAAATTAATTTTTTGGCATTGTGGGTTTTTTGGGAACACTATAATAATGACTGGGTGGTTGGGAGCAGTTTAGCAAGCCTCTTTTATTGTTTTCCATCTTTGAATTTCCTCAACTCCCCTCAGAGTGCGAGAGAGAAAATGGCGGCCGACACTTCCTGGTTTCGACCGATTCGAATGTTTACTAAGATCTAACAGCCAATCAGAATCGCGCTCGCGCACGTCACCGTACGCGTACGGTAAGCTTACCGTAAGCGCACGGTAAGCGCACCGTAAGCTGCCACAGATATATATATTGATTTAAAGGCTATTTTCTCAGGAACTACTGAACAGATTTACACCAGACCTACAAAAGGCACTTCCTTGACCTGTAGACTTCCTCTCTGCCAAATTTCAATTAACTCTGTTCAGCCGTTCGGGCTGTAGCTGTGTCTAAAGGTCCTATGGAAAAATGCATGGGGAAAACGCGTTTTGGGACCCCCCTTTTTTCTCAGCCCCCGCTTAACGAATCCCCCCGAGACTTTCAGGGTAGGAGCGGAGCGTAGCGCCCCATTAGTTTTGAAAATTTCGCGAGGATTCATCGACCGGCGCCAAAGTTATTCAAAATAGAATGTTGCGGTTTTCCTATGGAAACAGGGTCCTAACTATAACTACCTACTTGCGACCGCCAGTAGGTAATATATATATATATATATATATATATATATATATATATATATATATATATTCAAGCTCCAAAGTTGCCCGCAGGCAAGGCCGCACTCCCCAGCAGCTTGTTACGAGCATATTTCTCGAAGCAATTTTCAGAGTAAAATCAACACTCCGTCCTTCTGTGATTACAGTTCTCGTGTCAACGATAGTAGAGCCTGACGCGTTTCTGGGCTTCCGCCCTCTTCAGAGGCTCGACATGAGATTGTTGTAGTAGACACACCCACACCTGTTATAATTAACCGCCCTCAGATGAGCTTTGCTTAGGTGAATCCTTGCAATGTCTTATGGGAAAGGTGGTACATGTCAGACACATTGATTCTACTGTTGTGATGCCCTGGATGGGCCCGAAGGAACGGGTAAGACATAATCCCCTGCTGCTGGTCCATCATGGCCCCCTTAGATATGGGGTGGTGCGATCCTTTACGGCCGGGCCGCCGCATAAATATTCAAGCTCCAA
Source organism: Triturus cristatus (assembly GCF_964204655.1). Lineage (NCBI taxonomy): Eukaryota > Metazoa > Chordata > Amphibia > Caudata > Salamandridae > Triturus > Triturus cristatus. The sequence goes on along the minus strand of NC_140588.1, from coordinate 1,026,080,273 downwards.
AGTTGCCCGCAGGCAAGGCCGCACTCCCCAGCAGCTTGTTACGAGCATATTTCTCAAAGCAATTTACAGAGTAAAGTCAACACTCCGTCCTTCTGTGATTACAGTTCTCGTGTCAACGATAGTAGAGCCTGACGCGTTTCTGGGCTTCCGCCCTCTTCAGAGGCTCGACATGAGATTGTTGCAGTAGACACGCCCACACCTGTTATAATTAACCGCCCTCAGATGAGCTTTGCTTAGGTGAATCCTTGCAATGTCTTATGGGAAAGGTGGTACGTGTCAGCCACATTGATTCTACTGTTGTGATGCCCTGGATGGGCCCGAAGCAACGGGTAAGACATAATCCCCTGCTGCTGGTCCATCATGGCCCCCTTAGATATGGGGTGGTGCGATCCTTTACGGCCGGGCCGCCGCATAAATATTCAAGCTCCAAAGTTGCCCGCAGGCAAGGCCGCACTCCCCAGCAGCTTGTTATGAGCATATTTCTCTAAGCAATTTTCAGGGTAAAGTCAACACTCCGTCCTTCTGTGATTACAGTTCTCGTGTCAACGATAGTAGAGCCTGACGCGTTTCTGGGCTTCCGCCCTCTTCAGAGGCTCGACATGAGATTGTTGCAGTAGACACGCCCACACCTGTTATAATTAACCGCCCTCAGATGAGCTTTGCTTAGGTGAATCCTTGCAATGTCTTATGGGAAAGGTGGTACGTGTCAGCCACATTGATTCTACTGTTGTGATGCCCTGGATGGGCCCGAAGGAACGGGTAAGACATAATCCCCTGCTGCTGGTCCATCATGGCCCCCTTAGATATGGGGTGGTGCGATTCTTTACGGCCGGGCCGCCGCATAAATATTCAAGCTCCAAAGTTGCCCGCAGGCAAGGCCGCACTCCCCAGCAGCTTGTTACGAGCATATTTCTCGAAGCAATTTTCAGAGTAAAGTCAACACTCCGTCCTTCTGTGATTACAGTTCTCGTGTCAACGATAGTAGAGCCTGACGCGTTTCTGGGCTTCCGCCCTCTTCAGAGGCTCGACATGAGATTGTTGCAGTAGACACGCCCACACCTGTTATGATTAACCGCCCTCAGATGAGCATTGCTTAGGTGAATCCTTGCAATGTCTTATGGGAAAGGTGGTACGTGTCAGCCACATTAATTCTACTGTTGTGATGCCCTGGATGGGCCCGAAGGAACGGGTAAGACATAATCCCCTTCTGCTGGTCCATCATGGCCCCCTTAGATATGGGGTGGTGCGATTCTTTACGGCCGGGCCGCCGCATAAATATTCAAGCTCCAAAGTTGCCCGCAGGCAAGGCCGCACTCCCCAGCAGCTTGTTACGAGCATATTTCTCGAAGCAATTTTCAGAGTAAAGTCAACACTCCGTCCTTCTGTGATTACAGTTCTCGTGTCAACGATAGTAGAGCCTGACGCGTTTCTGGGCTTCCGCCCTCTTCAGAGGCTCGACATGAGATTGTTGCAGTAGACACGCCCAACCCTGTTATAATTAACCACCCTCAGATGAGCTTTGCTTAGGTGAATCCTTGCAATGTCTTATGGGAAAGGTGGTACGTGTCAGTCACATTGATTCTACTGTTGTGATGCCCTGGATGGGCCCGAAGGAACGGGTAAGACATAATCCCCTTCTGCTAGTCCATCATGGCCCCCTTAGATATGGGGTGGTGCGATCCTTTACGGCCGGGCCGCCGCATAAATATTCAAGCTCCAAAGTTGCCCGCAGGCAAGGCCGCACTCCCCAGCAGCTTGTTACGAGCATATTTCTCGAAGCAATTTTCAGAGTAAAGTCAACACTCCGTCCTTCTGTGATTACAGTTCTCGTGTCAACGATAGTAGAGCCTGACGCGTTTCAGAGGCTCGACATGAGATTGTTGCAGTAGACACGCCCACACCTGTTATAATTAACCACCCTCAGATGAGCTTTGCTTAGGTGAATCCTTGCAATGTCTTATGGGAAAGGTGGTACGTGTCAGCCACATTGATTCTACTGTTGTGATGCCCTGGATGGGCCCGAAGGAACGGGTAAGACATAATCCCCTGCTGCTGGTCCATCATGGCCCCCTTAGATATGGGGTGGTGCGATCCTTTACGGCCGGGCCGCCGCATAAATATTCAAGCTCCAAAGTTGCCCGCAGGCAAGGCCGCACTCCCCAGCAGCTTGTTACGAGCATATTTCTCGAAGCAATTTTCAGAGTAAAGTCAACACTCCGTCCTTCTGTGATTACAGTTCTCGTGTCAACGATAGTAGAGCCTGACGCGTTTCTGGGCTTCCGCCCTCTTCAGAGGCTCGACATGAGATTGTTGCAGTAGACACGCCCACACCTGTTATAATTAACCGCCCTCAGATGAGCTTTGCTTAGGTGAATCCTTGCAATGTCTTATGGGAAAGGTGGTACGTGTCAGCCACATTGATTCTACTGTTGTGATGCCCTGGATGGGCCCGAAGGAACGGGTAAGACATAATCCCCTGCTGATGGTCCATCATGGCCCCCTTAGATATGGGGTGGTGCGATCCTTTACGGCCGGGCCGCCGCATAAATATTCAAGCTCCAAAGTTGCCCGCAGGCAAGGCCGCACTCCCCAGCAGCTTGTTACGAGCATATTTCTCAAAGCAATTTACAGAGTAAAGTCAACACTCCGTCCTTCTGTGATTACAGTTCTCGTGTCAACGATAGTAGAGCCTGACGCGTTTCTGGGCTTCCGCCCTCTTCAGAGGCTCGACATGAGATTGTTGCAGTAGACACGCCCACACCTGTTATAATTAACCGCCCTCAGATGAGCTTTGCTTAGGTGAATCCTTGCAATGTCTTATGGGAAAGGTGGTACGTGTCAGCCACATTGATTCTACTGTTGTGATGCCCTGGATGGGCCCGAAGCAACGGGTAAGACATAATCCCCTGCTGCTGGTCCATCATGGCCCCCTTAGATATGGGGTGGTGCGATCCTTTACGGCCGGGCCGCCGCATAAATATTCAAGCTCCAAAGTTGCCCGCAGGCAAGGCCGCACTCCCCAGCAGCTTGTTATGAGCATATTTCTCTAAGCAATTTTCAGGGTAAAGTCAACACTCCGTCCTTCTGTGATTACAGTTCTCGTGTCAACGATAGTAGAGCCTGACGCGTTTCTGGGCTTCCGCCCTCTTCAGAGGCTCGACATGAGATTGTTGCAGTAGACACGCCCACACCTGTTATAATTAACCGCCCTCAGATGAGCTTTGCTTAGGTGAATCCTTGCAATGTCTTATGGGAAAGGTGGTACGTGTCAGCCACATTGATTCTACTGTTGTGATGCCCTGGATGGGCCCGAAGCAACGGGTAAGACATAATCCCCTGCTGCTGGTCCATCATGGCCCCCTTAGATATGGGGTGGTGCGATCCTTTACGGCCGGGCCGCCGCATAAATATTCAAGCTCCAAAGTTGCCCGCAGGCAAGGCCGCACTCCCCAGCAGCTTGTTATGAGCATATTTCTCTAAGCAATTTTCAGGGTAAAGTCAACACTCCGTCCTTCTGTGATTACAGTTCTCGTGTCAACGATAGTAGAGCCTGACGCGTTTCTGGGCTTCCGCCCTCTTCAGAGGCTCGACATGAGATTGTTGCAGTAGACACGCCCACACCTGTTATAATTAACCGCCCTCAGATGAGCTTTGCTTAGGTGAATCCTTGCAATGTCTTATGGGAAAGGTGGTACGTGTCAGCCACATTGATTCTACTGTTGTGATGCCCTGGATGGGCCCGAAGGAACGGGTAAGACATAATCCCCTGTTGCTGGTCCATCATGGCCCCCTTAGATATGGGGTGGTGCGATTCTTTACGGCCGGGCCGCCGCATAAATATTCAAGCTCCAAAGTTGCCCGCAGGCAAGGCCGCACTCCCCAGCAGCTTGTTACGAGCATATTTCTCGAAGCAATTTTCAGAGTAAAGTCAACACTCCGTCCTTCTGTGATTACAGTTCTCGTGTCAACGATAGTAGAGCCTGACGCGTTTCTGGGCTTCCGCCCTCTTCAGAGGCTCGACATGAGATTGTTGCAGTAGACACGCCCACACCTGTTATGATTAACCGCCCTCAGATGAGCATTGCTTAGGTGAATCCTTGCAATGTCTTATGGGAAAGGTGGTACGTGTCAGCCACATTAATTCTACTGTTGTGATGCCCTGGATGGGCCCGAAGGAACGGGTAAGACATAATCCCCTTCTGCTGGTCCATCATGGCCCCCTTAGATATGGGGTGGTGCGATTCTTTACGGCCGGGCCGCCGCATAAATATTCAAGCTCCAAAGTTGCCCGCAGGCAAGGCCGCACTCCCCAGCAGCTTGTTACGAGCATATTTCTCGAAGCAATTTTCAGAGTAAAGTCAACACTCCGTCCTTCTGTGATTACAGTTCTCGTGTCAACGATAGTAGAGCCTGACGCGTTTCTGGGCTTCCGCCCTCTTCAGAGGCTCGACATGAGATTGTTGCAGTAGACACGCCCAACCCTGTTATAATTAACCACCCTCAGATGAGCTTTGCTTAGGTGAATCCTTGCAATGTCTTATGGGAAAGGTGGTACGTGTCAGTCACATTGATTCTACTGTTGTGATGCCCTGGATGGGCCCGAAGGAACGGGTAAGACATAATCCCCTTCTGCTAGTCCATCATGGCCCCCTTAGATATGGGGTGGTGCGATCCTTTACGGCCGGGCCGCCGCATAAATATTCAAGCTCCAAAGTTGCCCGCAGGCAAGGCCGCACTCCCCAGCAGCTTGTTACGAGCATATTTCTCGAAGCAATTTTCAGAGTAAAGTCAACACTCCGTCCTTCTGTGATTACAGTTCTCGTGTCAACGATAGTAGAGCCTGACGCGTTTCAGAGGCTCGACATGAGATTGTTGCAGTAGACACGCCCACACCTGTTATAATTAACCACCCTCAGATGAGCTTTGCTTAGGTGAATCCTTGCAATGTCTTATGGGAAAGGTGGTACGTGTCAGCCACATTGATTCTACTGTTGTGATGCCCTGGATGGGCCCGAAGGAACGGGTAAGACATAATCCCCTGCTGCTGGTCCATCATGGCCCCCTTAGATATGGGGTGGTGCGATCCTTTACGGCCGGGCCGCCGCATAAATATTCAAGCTCCAAAGTTGCCCGCAGGCAAGGCCGCACTCCCCAGCAGCTTGTTACGAGCATATTTCTCGAAGCAATTTTCAGAGTAAAGTCAACACTCCGTCCTTCTGTGATTACAGTTCTCGTGTCAACGATAGTAGAGCCTGACGCGTTTCTGGGCTTCCGCCCTCTTCAGAGGCTCGACATGAGATTGTTGCAGTAGACACGCCCACACCTGTTATAATTAACCGCCCTCAGATGAGCTTTGCTTAGGTGAATCCTTGCAATGTCTTATGGGAAAGGTGGTACGTGTCAGCCACATTGATTCTACTGTTGTGATGCCCTGGATGGGCCCGAAGGAACGGGTAAGACATAATCCCCTGCTGATGGTCCATCATGGCCCCCTTAGATATGGGGTGGTGCGATCCTTTACGGCCGGGCCGCCGCATAAATATTCAAGCTCCAAAGTTGCCCGCAGGCAAGGCCGCACTCCCCAGCAGCTTGTTACGAGCATATTTCTCGAAGCAATTTTCAGAGTAAAGTCAACACTCCGTCCTTCTGTGATTACAGTTCTCGTGTCAACGATAGTAGAGCCTGACGCGTTTCTGGGCTTCCGCCCTCTTCAGAGGCTCGACATGAGATTGTTGCAGTAGACACGCCCACACCTGTTATAATTAACCGCCCTCAGATGAGCTTTGCTTAGGTGAATCCTTGCAATGTCTTCTGGGATAGGTGGTACGTGTCAGCCACATTGATTCTACTGTTGTGATGCCCTGGATGGGCCCGAAGGAACGGGTAAGACATAATCCCCTGCTGCTGGTCCATCATGGCCCCCTTAGATATGGGGTGGTGCGATCCTTTACGGCCGAACCGCCGCATAAATATTCAAGCTCCAAAGTTGCCCGCAGGCAAGGCCGCACTCCCCAGCAGCTTGTTACGAGCATATTTCTCGAAGCAATTTTCAGAGTAAAGTCAACACTCCGTCCTGCTGTGATTACAGTTCTCGTGTCAACGATAGTAGAGCCTGACGCGTTTCTGGGCTTCCGCCCTCTTCAGAGGCTCGACATGAGATTGTTGCAGTAGACACGCCCACACCTGTTATAATTAACCGCCCTCAGATGAGCTTTGCTTAGGTGAATCCTTGCAATGTCTTATGGGAAAGGTGGTACGTGTCAGCCACATTGATTCTACTGTTGTGATGCCCTGGATGGGCCCGAAGGAACGGGTAAGACATAATCCCCTGCTGCTGGTCCATCATGGCCCCCTTAGATATGGGGTGGTGCGATCCTTTACGGCCGGGCCGCCGCATAAATATTCAAGCTCCAAAGTTGCCCGCAGGCAAGGCCGCACTCCCCAGCAGCTTGTTACGAGCATATTTCTCAAAGCAATTTTCAGAGTAAAGTCAACACTCCGTCCTTCTGTGATTACAGTTCTCGTGTCAACGATAGTAGAGCCTGACGCGTTTCTGGGCTTCCGCCCTCTTCAGAGGCTCGACATGAGATTGTTGCAGTAGACACGCCCACACCTGTTATAATTAACCGCCCTCAGATGAGCTTTGCTTAGGTGAATCCTTGCAATGTCTTATGGGAAAGGTGGTACGTGTCAGCCACATTGATTCTACTGTTGTGATGCCCTGGATGGGCCCGAAGGAACGGGTAAGACATAATCCCCTGCTGCTGGTCCATCATGGCCCCCTTAGATATGGGGTGGTGCGATCCTTTACGGCCGAACCGCCGCATAAATATTCAAGCTCCAAAGTTGCCCGCAGGCAAGGCCGCACTCCCCAGCAGCTTGTTACGAGCATATTTCTCGAAGCAATTTTCAGAGTAAAGTCAACACTCCGTCCTTCTGTGATTACAGTTCTCGTGTCAACGATAGTAGAGCCTGACGCGTTTCTGGGCTTCCGCCCTCTTCAGAGGCTCGACATGAGATTGTTGCAGTAGACACGCCCACACCTGTTATAATTAACCGCCCTCAGATGAGCTTTGCTTAGGTGAATCCTTGCAATGTCTTATGGGAAAGGTGGTACGTGTCAGCCACATTGATTCTACTGTTGTGATGCCCTGGATGGGCCCGAAGGAACGGGTAAGACATAATCCCCTGCTGCTGGTCCATCATGGCCCCCTTAGATATGGGGTGGTGCGATCCTTTACGGCCGGGCCGCCGCATAAATATTCAAGCTCCAAAGTTGCCCGCAGGCAAGGCCGCACTCCCCAGCAGCTTGTTACGAGCATATTTCTCAAAGCAATTTTCAGAGTAAAGTCAACACTCCGTCCTTCTGTGATTACAGTTCTCGTGTCAACGATAGTAGAGCCTGACGCGTTTCTGGGCTTCCGCCCTCTTCAGAGGCTCGACATGAGATTGTTGCAGTAGACACGCCCACACCTGTTATAATTAACCGCCCTCAGATGAGCTTTGCTTAGGTGAATCCTTGCAATGTCTTATGGGAAAGGTGGTACGTGTCAGCCACATTGATTCTACTGTTGTGATGCCCTGGATGGGCCCGAAGGAACGGGTAAGACATAATCCCCTGCTGCTGGTCCATCATGGCCCCCTTAGATATGGGGTGGTGCGATCCTTTACGGCCGGGCCGCCGCATAAATATTCAAGCTCCAAAGTTGCCCGCAGGCAAGGCCGCACTCCCCTGCAGCTTGTTACGAGTATATTTCTCGAAGCAATTTTCAGAGTAAAGTCAAAACTCCGTCCTTCTGTGATTATAGTTCTCGTGTCAACGATAGTAGAGCCTGGCGTGTTTCTGGGCTTCCGCCCTCTTCAGAAGCTCGACATGAGATTGTTGCAGTAGACACGCCCACACCTGTTATAATTAACCGCCCTCAGATGAGCTTTGCTTAGGTGAATCCTTGCAATGTCTTATGGGAAAGGTGGTACGTGTCAGCCACATTGATTCTACTGTTGTGATGCCCTGGATGGGCCCGAAGGAACGGGTAAGACATAATTCCCTGCTGCTGGTCCATCATGGCCCCCTTAGATATGGGGTGGTGCGATCCTTTACGGCCGGGCCGCCGCATAAATATTCGAGCTCCAAAGTTGCCCGCAGGCAAGGCCGCACTCCCCAGCAGCTTGTTACGAGCATATTTCTCGAAGCAATTTTCAGAGTAAAGTCAACACTCCGTCCTTCTGTGATTACAGTTCTCGTGTCAACGATAGTAGAGCCTGACGCGTTTCTGGGCTTCCGCCCTCTTCAGAGGCTCGACATGAGATTGTTGCAGTAGACACGCCCACACCTGTTATAATTAACCGCCCTCAGATGAGCTTTGCTTAGGTGAATCCTTGCAATGTCTTATGGGAAAGGTGGTACGTGTCAGCCACATTGATTCTACTGTTGTGATGCCCTGGATGGGCCCAAAGGAACGGGTAAGACATAATCCCCTTCTGCTGGTCCATCGTGGCCCCCTTAGATATGGGGTGGTGCGATCCTTTGCGGCCGGGCCGCCGCATAAATATTCAAGCTCCAAAGTTGCCCGCTGGCAAGGCCGCACTCCCCAGCAGCTTGTTACGAGCATATTTCTCGAAGCAATTTTCAGAGTAAAGTCAACACTCCGTCCTTCTGTGATTACAGTTCTCGTGTCAACGATAGTAGAGCCTGACGCGTTTCTGGGCTTCCGCCCTCTTCAGAGGCTCGACATGAGATTGTTGCAGTAGACACGCCCACACCTGTTATAATTAACCGCCCTCAGATGAGCTTTGCTTAGGTGAATCCTTGCAATGTCTTATGGGAAAGGTGGTACGTGTCAGCCACATTGATTCTACTGTTGTGATGCCCTGGATGGGCCCGAAGGAACGGGTAAGACATAATCCCCTGCTGCTGGTCCATCATGGCCCCCTTAGATATGGGGTGGTGCGATCCTTTACGGCCAGGCCGCCGCATAAATATTCAAGCTCCAAAGTTGCCCGCAGGCAAGGCCGCACTCCCCAGCAGCTTGTTACGAGCATATTTCTCGAACCAATTTTCAGAGTAAAGTCAACACTCCCTCCTTCTGTGATTACAGTTCTCGTGTCAACGATAGTAGAGCCTGACGCGTTTCTGGGCTTCCGCCCTCTTCAGAGGCTCGACATGAGATTGTTGCAGTAGACACGCCCACACCTGTTATAATTAACCGCCCTCAGATGAGCTTTGCTTAGGTGAATCCTTGCAATGTCTTATGGAAAAGGTGGTACGTGTCAGCCACATTGATTCTACTGTTGTGATGCCCTGGATGGGCCCGAAGGAACGGGTAAGACATAATCCCCTGCTGCTGGTCCATCATGGCCCCCTTAGATATGGGGTGGTGCGATCCTTTACGGCCGAACCGCCGCATAAATATTCAAGCTCCAAAGTTGCCCGCAGGCAAGGCCGCACTCCCCAGCAGCTTGTTACGAGCATATTTCTCGAAGCAATTTTCAGAGTAAAGTCAACACTCCGTCCTTCTGTGATTACAGTTCTCGTGTCAACGATAGTAGAGCCTGACGCGTTTCTGGGCTTCCGCCCTCTTCAGAGGCTCGACATGAGATTGTTGCAGTAGACAAGCCCACACCTGTTATAATTAACCGCCCTCAGATGAGCTTTGCTTAGGTGAATCCTTGCAATGTCTTATGGGAAAGGTGGTACGTGTCAGCCACATTGATTCTACTGTTGTGATGCCCTGGATGGGCCCGAAGGAACGGGTAAGACATAATCCCCTTCTGCTGGTCCATCATGGCCCCCTTAGATATGGGGTGGTGCGATCCTTTACGGCCGGGCCGCCGCATAAATATTCAAGCTCCAAAGTTGCCCGCAGGCAAGGCCGCACTCCCCAGCAGCTTGTTACAAGCATATTTCTCGAAGCAATTTTCAGAGTAAAGTCAACACTCCGTCCTTCTGTGATTACAGTTCTCGTGTCAACGATAGTAGAGCCTGACGCGTTTCTGTGCTTCCGCCCTCTTCAGAGGCTCGACATGAGATTGTTGCAGTAGACACGCCCACACCTGTTATAATTAACCGCCCTCAGATGAGCTTTGCTTAGGTGAATCCTTGCAATGTCTTATGGGAAAGATGGTACGTGTCAGCCACATTGATTCTACTGTTGTGATGCCCTGGATGGGCCCGAAGGAACGGGTAAGACATAATCCCCTGCTGCTGGTCCATCATGGCCCCCTTAGATATGGGGTGGTGCGATCCTTTACGGCCGGGCCACCGCATAAATATTCAAGCTCCAAAGTTGCCCGCAGGCAAGGCCGCACTCCCCAGCAGCTTGTTACGAGCATATTTCTCGAAGCAATTTTCAGAGTAAAGTCAACACTCCGTCCTTCTGTGATTACAGTTCTCGTGTCAACGATAGTAGAGCCTGACGCGTTTCTGGGCTTCCGCCCTCTTCAGAGGCTCGACATGAGATTGTTGCAGTAGACACGCCCACACCTGTTATAATTAACCGCCCTCAGATGAGCTTTGCTTAGGTGAATCCTTGCAATGTCTTATGGGAAAGGTGGTACGTGTCAGCCACATTGATTCTACTGTTGTGATGCCCTGGATGGGCCCGAAGGAACGGGTAAGACATAATCCCCTTCTGCTGGTCCATCATGGCCCCCTTAGATATGGGGTGGTGCGATCCTTTACGGCCGGGCCGCCGCATAAATATTCAAGCTCCAAAGTTGCCCGCAGGCAAGGCCGCACTCCCCAGCAGCTTGTTACGAGCATATTTCTCGAAGCAATTTTCAGAGTAAAGTCAACACTCCGTCCTTCTGTGATTACAGTTCTCGTGTCAACGATAGTAGAGCCTGACGCGTTTCTGGGCTTCCGCCCTCTTCAGAGGCTCGACATGAGATTGTTGCAGTAGACACGCCCACACCTGTTATAATTAACCGCCCTCAGATGAGCTTTGCTTAGGTGAATCCTTGCAATGTCTTATGGGAAAGATGGTACGTGTCAGCCACATTGATTCTACTGTTGTGATGCCCTGGATGGGCCCGAAGGAACGGGTAAGACATAATCCCCTGCCGCTGGTCCATCATGGCCCCCTTAGATATGGGGTGGTGCGATCCCTTACGGCCGGGCCGCCGCATAAATATTCAAGCTCCAAAGTTGCCCGCGTACAAGGCCGCACTCCCCAGCAGCTTGTTACGAGCATATTTCTCGAAGCAATTTTCAGAGTAAAGTCAACACTCCGTCCTTCTGTGATTACAGTTCTCGTGTCAACGATAGTAGAGCCTGACGCGTTTCTGGGCTTCCGCCCTCTTCAGAGGCTCGACATGAGATTGTTGCAGTAGACCCGCCCACACCTGTTATAATTAACCGCCCTCAGATGAGCTTTGCTTAGGTGAATCCTTGCAATCTCTTATGGGAAAGGTGGTACGTGTCAGCCACATTGATTCTACTGTTGTGATGCCCTGGATGGGCCCGAAGGAACGGGTAAGACATAATCCCCTGCTGCTGGTCCATCATGGCCCCCTTAGATATGGGGTGGTGCGATCCTTTACGGCCGGGCCGCCGCATAAATATTCAAGCTCCAAAGTTGCCCGCAGGCAAGGCCGCACTCCCCAGCAGCTTGTTACGAGCATATTTCTCGAAGCAATTTTCAGAGTAAAGTCAACACTCCGTCCTTCTGTGATTACAGTTCTCGTGTCAACGATAGTAGAGCCTGACGCGTTTCTGGGCTTCCGCCCTCTTCAGAGGCTCGACATGAGATTGTTGCAGTAGACACGCCCACACCTGTTATAATTAACCGCCCTCAGATGAGCTTTGCTTAGGTGAATCCTTGCAATGTCTTATGGGAAAGGTGGTACCTGTCAGCCACATTGATTCTACTGTTGTGATGCCCTGGATGGGCCCGAAGGAACGGGTAAGACATAATCCCCTGCTGCTGGTCCATCATGGCCCCCTTAATTATGGGGTGGTGCGATCCTTTACGGCCGGGCCGCCGCATAAATATTCAAGCTCCAAAGTTGCCCGCAGGCAAGGCCGCACTCCCCAGCAGCTTGTTACGAGCATATTTCTTGAAGCAATTTTCAGAGTAAAGTCAACACTCCGTCCTTCTGTGATTACAGTTCTCGTGTCAACGATAGTAGAGCCTGATGCGTTTCTGGGCTTCCGCCCTCTTCAGAGGCTCGACATGAGATTGTTGCAGTAGACACGCCCACACCTGTTATAATCAACCGCCCTCAGATGAGCTTTGCTTAGGTGAATCCTTGCAATGTCTTATGGGAAAGGTGGTACGTGTCAGCCACATTGATTCTACTGTTGTGATGCCCTGGATGGGCCCGAAGGAACGGGTAAGACATAATCCCCTGCTGCTGGTCCATCATGGCCCCCTTAGATATGGGGTGGTGCGATCCTTTACGGCCGGGCCGCCGCATAAATATTCAAGCTCCAAAGTTGCCCGCAGGCAAGACCGCACTCCCCAGCAGCTTGTTACGAGCATATTTCTCGAAGCAATTTTCAGAGTAAAGTCAACACTCCGTCCTTCTGTGATTACAGTTCTCGTGTCAACGATAGTAGAGCCTGACGCGTTTCTGGGCTTCCGCCCTCTTCAGAGGCTCGACATGAGATTGTTGCAGTAGACACGCCCACACCTGTTATAATTAACCGCCCTCAGATGAGCTTTGCTTAGGTGAATCCTTGCAATGTCTTATGGGAAAGGTGGTACGTGTCAGCCACATTGATTCTACTGTTGTGATGCCCTGGATGGGCCCGAAGGAACGGGTAAGACATAATCCCCTGCTGCTGGTCCATCATGGCCCCCTTAGATATGGGGTGGTGCGATCCTTTACGGCCGGGCCGCCGCATAAATATTCAAGCTCCAAAGTTGCCCGCAGGCAAGGCCGCACTCCCCAGCAGCTTGTTACGAGCACCACCCCACAATTGCATGGGGGCCAGTGGGCTCTATATACAATGGAGCTCAGAGTGGGAACTTCCTAGTAGGGATGACGAGCAGGACAAGTGTGCCACAGCCCATTGGAGGGCTCGAAAACTACATGCCCCAGAATTCCATCTGGCTCATCTGAGCCGCCCATTGGTGGATTGACATTCAAATGGAGGGACATGTGGAGGATATTCGTTACGCCTCTGAGGAAGTGCGGAAGCACTGAAACGCGTCATGCGTTAAGAACTTAAGCAGAGAAAAAGATCGCTGCTACAAGCGGCATGCAGACCCTGCCTCTGCCCGTGGAATCAATGGTCGTTGGAGTGCATTTTCAAGCTGGAGGGCAACTTGGAGCGTTTATATATATATATATATATATATATATATATATATATATATATATATATATATATATATATATATATATATACGCCAAGGTGTATTGAAGAATGAGTGGGTGTATGAGTGTCTGAATAGATGATTTAGTGGGTGCGTGACTGACTGTATAAGTGAGTGATTAAAGGTGTCTTAGTGAATGCATGGGTGAATGATTAACCTGTGTGAATGTCTGTATCACTCTGTCAGTTGGTGCGGAAGTGGCTGCATGGGTTGGTGAGTAGCTACATCAGTGTCTTTATGGGTTAATGATTGGTTGTCTGAGTACCTGTCTGGGTGCCTGAGAGTCTCTGTCTGTGTGACTCCCTGATGTGTGAGTGGGTGATTCACTGGGTCTAGGGGTTTATGAATGTTTGTGTTAGGGACTGTATGGGTGAGTGAGTGTATGTATAGCTGTGTTGGTGAGTGAATAGATGTCTTAGTGGTATATGTGTAAGTAACAACATATGTGAAAGGCAGTATATGTGAGTGTTGGAGTATATAATTGAGTATGTGTGACAGTGAGTGATTGTGACAGTGGCTGCATGGATAAGTGTGTGCTTATGTCAGTAATTGTTGAAGAGAGTAAGTATATGGTACTATCTGTATGAATAAGTGAGGTGGTGTGTGTGTATAACTGTATAAGTAAGTAAATGGCAGTGTAATTCATTCTTTGGGTGACTGACAAGGTGTTTGAGTAACTCTTTGGGTGAGTGGCAGTGTGGGACTGTCTATAGGGGTATATGATTGGATATATCAGTGGCTGTATTGATGAATGACTGTGTCTAAGAGTGACTGTATGGGTTAGAAAGTGGATGTGTGTGTAGACGTATGAATCACTGAGCAGGTATGTACTAACTGCTATTGGTCTGTCTATGTTTTCGTTATCGGTAGTCTGTATTTTAGAGTGGGTGTATCAAAGGTTTTATTAGGATGTGAGGATGTGCATCAAATGATCATGTGGATGATGTCAGTAGTGATGTCATTTGAGATATCATCAGTGATGTCATCAGTGATGTCATTAACCATGTCCTGAGTGAGGTAAAATGTGACGTCATCAGCAGTGCATTGTAGGGCCCGAGTTATAGTTAGCTCTACTAACTATAACAGCTGAATTTCTCTGGTTTTACATGAGTGAAATGTCCAATTAACTATACCGTCCCTGAAACCTGCAGTCTTTTCAGTGAATTTCTAAGGTTTTTTAAATTCTAATCCCTAAGTATAACGTCCCTTAAACCTGCTGTCTTTTTCAGTGAATTTCTAAGGTTTTTTAAATGATAATCCCCAAGTACAACATCCCTAAAACCTCTGTTTTGTCAGTGAATTTCTAAGTTTTTTAAAATTCTAATTTTTAACTATGCCTGCATAGGTAGGACATGTGCAGAAAGAGGAAGAAAGGCGCAGAAAGATGCAAGAGAAGTGCAGAGAGAGGCAAGAGAGGTACAGAAAGAGGAAGAAAGGTACAGAAAGAAGCAAGAGAAATACAGAAAGAGGCAACAGAAGTCCAGAAAGAAAAAGAAAAGTGCAGAAAGAAGCAACAGAGTTGCAGAAAGAGGCCTACTTTGACTATACCTCACAACATACTCATATAAAGTACCCTAATCACTAATCCTTCTCCGAAGATGTCTTAAACCTCACTTTTCTCTTCAAGGTTCACTATTAATCTCCTGCTCAGAATGTTAGGCCTACCAAATATTAAACAGCAATCCTAAGCATATAACAGTTGTAAGTCTGACCAAGTGTGTGAAGGTATGCATGCGTGTCTATGCTTTTACCTAGTGACATGTTAAATGAAAATAAACATCCAAACACTTGAATACCTGTGTTTCAAACAGCATACTTTATAAATTTGTGTAAAAAAAGGCGTATGCATTTCTTTCTGCTCATAATACAGGGAGCATGGATATTCAATAGTTTCTTTGAGGGGCTCTATAACACATATATACATAAGACATGTCTTTCTGTGCAACCGAATGATAGAGCAGAACTGAGAAAATTTGACCACCTATAGGAGAAGTTACTCTCTTCTTAAGCTATCATCATCTGATGCATAACACATGTAAGAATACATATACAAGTAGACATATACCTCAGTCACAAGAGCTTGCAGACCTTCAAAGTTAACAGCTTGCACTTCCCATTTGAGTACAGAAAGAGGCGAGAGAAGTTCAGAAAGAAACAAGAGAGTTGCAGAAACAGGCAAAAGAGGTGCAGAAAGAGAGAACAAGGGTGCAGAAAGAGGTAAGAGAGGTGCAGAAAGAGGGAGGAAGGGTACAGGAAGAGGCAAGAAGGATGCAGAAAGAAGTAACAGAATTGCAGATAGAAGCAAGAGAAGTAGAGAAAGAAGCGACAAAGGTGCAGAAAGAGGCAAGACGGTGCAAAAAGAGGCAAGAGAAGTGCTGAAATAGGCAACATAGGAGCAGAAAGATGCAACGGAGGTAAATTGATACTTGTATAGCGCACTACTCACCCGCAAGGGTCTCAAGGCGCTTGTACGAATACCGCTGTGGAACCCATCCTGGCTTTCCCTGTGAGGCATCCACTCCTGGGCACCCCCAAGGTGGAGGCCAGGCATCCTTACCGTTGTGGGGGCCGTTGTGGAGATTAAGCAAGCTATTGCCCAGAGTTGCAGAGTGGGACTCCATGATTGGAATAGGCACCGAGGCGAGAATTATCAGGTCTGTGGAATTTTTGAGTCCAAGACCCGCCGAGGCGGGGAATTGAACCCTGGTCCCGGGCTAGACCTCTGTATCAGGGTCTGCCAAACTAATCATTGAGCCACACTTCTCCAGAAAGAGGGAAGAGGGATGCAGAAAGAGGCAAGAGGGGTGCAGAAAGAAGAAAGAGGTGCGGAAAGAAACAAAAGAAGTACAGAAGAGGCAACGGAGGTGCAGAAAGAGGCAAGAAGGGTGCAGCAAGAGGCAAGAGAAGTACAGACAGAGGCACCAGAGTTGCAGAAGGAGGCAAGAGAAGTGCAGAAACAGGCAAAAGATGTACAGAAAGAAGCAAAAGCAGTGCAGAAAGAACCAACAGAGGTGCAGAAGGAAGCAAGTGGGGTACAGAAATAGGCAAGAGGGGTGCAGAAATTTACAAGAGAGGTACAGAAAGAAGCAACAAAGGTGCAGAAGAAGACAAGAGAACTTCACAAAGAGGCAAGAGAGTTATAGAAACAGACAAAAGACATATGGAAAGAGGGAACAGGGGTGCAAGCAGAGGTAAGAGAGGTGCAGAAAGAGGTAGGAGGGTGCAGAAAGAGGCAAAAGGGGTCAGAAATTTGCAAGAGAGGTGCAGAAAGAAGCTAGAGAAGTGCAGGCAGAAGCACCAGAGGCAGAAACAGAGGGAAGAGGGATGCAGACATTTGCAAAAGAGGTGCAGAAAGAACCAAGGGCAGTGCACAAAGACCAAGAGAGGTGCAATAAGAGGCAAGAAGGGTGCAGAAAGAAGCAACATAATTGTAGACAGAAGCAAGAGAAGTGCAGAAAGAAGCAACCGAGGTACAAAAAGAGGCAAGAGCAGTGCAGTAAGGGGTAGGAGAGGTGCACAAAGAGCCAAGAGGGGTACCGAAAGAGGCAAGAGTGGTGCAGAAAGAGTGAAGAGAGGTGAAGAAAGAGGCAAGGGAGTTGCACAAGGAGGCAAGTGGGGTACAGAAAGAGGCAAGAGAGGTGCAGAAAGAGGCAAGAGAGGTGCAGAAACAGGCAAGAGAAGCGCAGAAAGTGGCAAGAGAATTGCTGAAAGAAGCAACAGAGGTACAAAAAGAGGCAAGAGCAGTGTAGAAAGGGGTAGGAGAGGTGCACAAAGAGTCAAGAGGGGTACAGAAAGAGGCAAGAGTGGTGCAGAAAGAGTGAAGAGAGGTGAAGAAAGAGGCAAGGGAGTTGCACAAAGAGGCAAGTGGGGTGCAGAAAGAGGCAAGAGAGGTGAAGAAAGAGGCAAGAGAGGTGCAGAAAGAGGGAAGACAAGTGCAGAAAGAGAGAACAGGTTTTCAGAAAGAAGCAAGACAGGTGCAGAAAGAAGAGTGGGAAGTGCAGAATGAAGCAAAAGGGTGTAGGAGAGTAGGATCTGCTTCACATGTTTACCCCCACTTTTTGCTGGTGTTTCACTGTTTTTCAACTTTAGTCTGGCTGGGGCCCTGCTATTCAGGGTCCCAGCCTAGCTGCTTCCTCTCTAAATTGATTGCATGTACTTTAGGTACACCACAGATTGGATCCTGAGGTACCCTTGTGAGTCCCTAGTAAATGGTACAATATGTACCCAGGGTATAGGTACCCCAGAGGCCTACCAGGGGCTGAAGCATGTATTATGCTACCCCTGGCAAGCCACCCAAAATGACACCGCAGGTCTGCTTCTGCAGCCCGGGTAAGGTGGTGCATTCACCCCTTACATATAATCACACATATAAACCTATAAGTCACTCCTATGACAGGCCTTATCAGCCCTGAAGGCAGACTGCTTGGTTCTTATGTGAGAGGGTGCCTCTGCATGAGCAGAGCCCCTCTGCAGCATTCGGAGTTCCTTCTCTGATGCTGTTTGTAGTGCAGCTTGACCATATACTCTTAAGTGCATTATAACCTCGCGGTAAATGGTAACTCTGGGATGGGTGCACAGAAACATGTCGTGTTTGGTATCAAACATTTTGGAATCCTACCCCCTGGCCAGTTCTGGCGGCGGGGATTGAATTCCACCCTTCTAAAGGAAGAGACATGTACCCACTGGTATACCCGGTAGAAACTTAATAGATCCCTGGCATTACAAAATGGATGCTGCAGCCACAGACACTGGTCTGGCCTCCTTCTACTGACCGAAACTCCGGCAGGAGAGGCCTGCACAATAGGTTTCCTGTCACAGGGAGGTGTAACCACCTCCCAGACAGGCTTATGTGTATTGGGGCTGGGAGGAAGCACTCTCAGAGTGCTTTGAAGTCATGCACGGGGGGCACATTTGGTGTCCCTGTGCATAGTCCAACTCAAACCGGTTCAGGGGTTTCCAGTCCCTGCTCTGGCATGAAACTGGACAAAGGAAATGGGTGTAGCCACCCCTCTTTCCAAACCCTCCCATAGGTGGGTCCCCAGAGCTAGTCCAACCCCTTCCTTATGTATAATTAAGGAAAATCTGCAACCAGAACTCTAGATATCCCTAGACGAAACTCTGAAGCTGACTCCTGGAACTTTGATGCTCTACTGAAGACTAGAGAACTGAAGAAATCCCCTTGGGGTCAAGGAGTGACTCCCCTGCTTGGCAGGCACCAACAAAGCAATTTGCCGGTCTGCATCTTCGAAGCTCCTGCCGGACTCCAAAGTATTTGCAGCCTAGAAAGAGGATTTCCAGACATCCCAGAGGCTGATCTGAGTTCCCAGCAAAGCTGAGACCCACAGCCCTCATGAGTAGCGTGGAACCGGAACTCCTGGTCACTGTGCACTTTTGCAAGTGCATTGTCTTCTCAACATCTCCTGAAGTTGTGCTTGTGCTGACTTATAGCCCCTAACTCGAGCACAGAATCCACTGAAGATTATCATGCTAGTCACCCCGAGTGACCCGTGGGCCACCATTTTGTGTTTTGTCTTGAGGTCCCTTCGCAATCCCTGGTCCGTCGACTGGGTTACCCCCTGAGGGGGTAACTTTGAATTTCCTTGAGCTTCCCTGGTTGCTTCAGACATGCCCTGACTCCCTATCAAGTGGTGAGTCCCTCAGACCTTGCTGGTCTGCACCAAAGCATCTCTCTCGTTTCTGCATGGGCTGCTGGTACCAAGGCTTGTTGTGTCCAATCTGGGCACCGATGCTGCAGCACTCGACATCCTTTGTGGGACAGCTCGAATCCAGCTCCTGGTTGTCCTTGATGCCTCATGGTCCTCGTGGCTGAAGAGTCAAGCATCACCTTCTTCACCTGAAATCACCCGACATCGGTGGGCATCTGCCTATCGTCTTCCTGGTCACTGGCCATTGACCCAGACTCTGTCCCCTCTGCTTTCAGGCTCTTCTCATCTTCGATCCAGGCTTGGATCTCTTTGGACACTTCGCATCTTCCCGGCAGCAGCACTTCTTCGCCAGATTCAATTGAAATCGACGACGCGACCCGACACCATTTGACACCTATGCACCCGGCTTCCCTAGATGAGGTAACACGAGTACTCTAGTGCTCCCATGGGTGTTGACCCTAGAACTTCCTAAGTCCCAAAGGGATTGGTCCTGGCTCACTTCTAAGTGTCCCTAATCTTTAAATATCTAACCGCGAATTTCCCCATAGAAGCTAATGGGAGCTCGCGGCTGTGTTCTCACACTGCACACGGCCCCCTTGGGTCCCGGGTGTCACTACCTTGGGTGGTTCTTTGGGGTCCCAGTGATTATACAGGCTCTAGGCCTTGTGTCTAGTTAAGTCATGGTTCTTATACCACTATTTTAGTATATGGTTTGGCTCGCCCCTAGGGCCTGACGTGTATTTGTGCTTATTACTGTGATATTTGAAGTGTAACTTATATGTATTGACCTCTAGCATCATAAAGAGTCTAGGAGGGTGTGTCTAGAAATAAATACATATATTTTATATATATACCTGGTGTGATTGTCTTTCATTTAGGCTCTCAAGAGAATAGAGACTCGTAAAAGAAGCTGCTTTACATTCCTTCAAGACTCAGCCTGAAGGCTGCTCTCCATAGCTACCATGAGGATAGCTTTCAATAAAGGTTGTCTTTAACCTATAACCAATAAAGGGTTGTTCGGACTGGTACAGGGTGCCCACTATAACTAGTGGACAGCATGTACCAGGCCAACTTCTCACATTGGTGTGCAGCGTGTGGGATTCCAGCTTGCTATTGTTTTACCAGATAATCTCAATTGAGTGACTAACTGAAAACCACTAACGGTACCCTAGGTACATATAATACAAGCTTTAGAATATCAGTAAGTTCTACTGAACTTAGAGTTGTGTGTTAAGGGCATAGCACACCCTTTCTATAACTCAAGAGAGTTTAGTAGGCCACACTAGAGTAGGTAGTGCAATACACCACACCTCACTAGTAATGGCTCCAAGGCCAGGAAACAGTGGGTCCCTGCCAGAAGCCAATGGGCTTCTAGTTTCCAAATATGATAACCTCCCATTCATGGAGCTGAGAGCATTATGCACAGCTAAGAAACTGAAGATAGGCAAAAGTCCAAACACCCAGCATCTCATAGAGGTACTCAGGCTGGATGATCTCACAAGATCTATAGGGTCTGAAGGAGTAGGCAGAGTGGGTGGGACAGCACCAGAGGAAGGGCCTAGGGGAGCAACTCCCCATGACCTAACCTCTGAGGCTGGCCAGGCAGATGACAATGATCTGGACATGGAAAATCCAATTCCCCTAGAAGGTGTTGGAGAGGACCACAATGGAACCCTCTTTGTCCCTCCTGGGAGAGTTGGTGGTGGGCCTAGAAGGTCAAGATCTCGCACAGTGGAGTCTAACCCTTGTTACTCATCCATTGGGACCTCTATTTCCTCTCATAGGAGGGAAACCTCTCAGGAGAGGAGGGGGAGACTGCTTAAGTATGAGGAAGCTCAGCTGGAAATCAGAAAGAGGCAGGTAGCCCTAGGTAAGGATGCCCCAGAGCTCTACAGAGTTAGAAAAAAGTTGGGACTAGAGTCCCATGATGGCAGCAACATCCCTAGAGATAGGGAGAGGTCTTATGACCATAGAAACCTGAATAAGATTGTCCCTCCCTACCAGAGTGGGGATGACATCCACAAATTGATAACTGCACTGGAAAGGGCCTGTAAAGTTCAAAGGGTCCCCCAGGAGCAGTGGGCTGCAATCTTATGGCTCTCCTTTGCAGACAAAGGTATAGATACGCTCTTCACTGTTAGAGAGGAGGAGGCAGGTGATTATAACAGTCTGAAGAGTGCCTAATTGATGGGTTTGGCCTAACCACTGAGCAATACAGGTTAAAGTTCAGGGATACCCAAAAGGCACAGAATCAAGACTGGGTAGACTTTTTAGATTGTGCTACTAAGGCTCTGGAAGGTTGGTTACTTGGCAGCAAAGTGCATGTCTTTCAAGGATTGTACAATTTGATTATGAGGGAGCAGATCCTTAATAATTGTCAGAACCAGCTGTTGCACCAGTACCTGGTAGACTCAGATCTGACCTCTCCCCAAGAATTGGGAAAGAAGGCAGACAAGTAGATCAGAACCAGGGTGAGGCAGAAGGTACAGAACCAAGGTGGTAAACCCAAGAAGCAAGATCCTAAAAACTCTGACAAGGTTGGGGAGAAGGGTAAAGACCAGAAGTCTTCACAAGGCCCCCCAAAAAATCTTCTTCAGGTGGGGATTCACAGTCTAACAAGTGAAAAGGCCAAAAGAAACCATGGTGCAAAATATGTAAGCAGAAAACTCACTGGACCAGTGACTGCACCAAGTCCAAAGAATCTACTCATCTACCCCAGCCACCATTGCCCCTAAGGCAACTGTTGCCCCTAGTACAGCTACAATTGGTGGTGGTAATGTTCAGAATAAGAGTGTAGTAGGGTTGACCCTGGGTTCTGAGATGGACTCTGGCCTAGTCAGAGTTCCAACTCAGGCTGTTCTAGTCTCTGATGGAGGCAGGGATATGTCCTCCTCTGGGAGTCCCAGTAATCTGGGCAAATACAGACAACAGCCTTTAATAAATGGAAAAGAGGCTTTGGCATTCAGGGACACAGGAGCAAGTGTTGCAATGATGACAAAAGATCTTTTGGATCCTTGGCAGATTATACGTGGTGAAATGTACCAAGTGACCAATGCTAGCAACGTCAGAACAGACCATTCTCTGGCAGTTGTTAACTTCTCCTGGGGAGGGGTAACTGGCCTTAAGAAGGTTGTGGTAAGTGCAGACCTACCAGTATAGGGCTTTCTTGGAAATGATCTAGAAACTTCAGCTTGGGCTGAAGTGGAGCTCAGGACACATGCAGAAACGTTAGGGATCCCTGCTCATGTCTTTGCTGTGACTAGGTCACAGGCCAAAATGTCTAACAAGGGACAGGCCATGGATTCTGGAATAATGGACCGTGTGCCTCCCAAGAGGAGGAGCAGTAGGGTAAAGGCAGTGCCTTCCCAACTGACTCAGAATACAGATCAGTCTTTTCAGGGAGATGATCTTGAGCCTGAAGAAGGGACTGTCCCAGAGGAGCTTGAACCTGACCAGGTTGAGTTCTTGGGGACAGGGGGCCCTTCCAGGTCTGATCTGAGCCAGGAACAGAAAACCTGCCCCTCTCTTGAACCCCGCAGAAAGCAAGCTGCTGATGAGGCTGCAGGGAATGCAAGTGGCACCCATAAGATGTATTTAGATGATGAACTCTTTTACTCAGAGAGTAGAGACCCCAAGCCTGGTGCATCCAGGAGGTTGGTTATACCTCTGAAATTTAGGGGCTTCCTATTGCCACTAGCCCATGATATTCCCCTAGCAGGACACCTGGGCCAGAACAAGACTTGGGACAGAATTGTCCCTCACTTTCACTGGCTTCTCATATCTGAAGACACTAAGGAGTTTTGTCGCTCCTGTGTGACCTGCCAAGCCAGTGGCATGGCAGGTGGAACCACAAAGGCCCCCCTAATACAGCTCCCTGTGGTTGGGGTTCCCTTTGAGAGGGTTGGTATTGACATTGTTGGTCCCATGGATCCTCAGACAGCATCTGGGCACAGGTTTATACTGGTGGTGGTGGACCATGCCACCAGGTATCCATCAGCAATTCCCCTAAGGACCACTACAACACCTGTGGTTGCAAGACCTCTCTTGAGTGTATTCTCAAGAGTAGGCTTTCCTAAGGAGGTAGTATCCGACAGGGACACAAACTTCATGTCTAGGTACTTCACTGATAGGTAGAAGGTGATAGGTAGAAGGAGTGTGGAGTGAACTATAAGTTCACCACACCCTATCACCCACAATGCAATGGTTTAGTTGAAAGATTCAACAAGACCTTAAAGGGCATGATCAAAGGTCTCCCAGAGAAGCTTAGGGGCAGATGGGACATCCTTTTGCCCTGCCTTTTGTTTGCCTACAGGGAGGTGCCACAAAATGGGTTTGGTTACAGCCCTTTTGAACTTTCGTTTGGCCATCCTGTTAGGGGTACTTTATGTCTGGTGTAGGAGGGATGGGAGTTACCTCTCAAACCCCCTAAACAGGACATAGTGGACTATGTACTTGGTCTCTGCTCCAGGATGGCTGAGTATATGAAAAAGGCAACCAAAACCCTTGAGGCTAGCCAGGAATTACAAAAAACCTGGCATGACCAAAAGACTGTACAGACTGTTTTACCAGCCAGGACAGAAAGTGTGGGTGTTGGAGCCTGTGGCCCCAGCAGCCCCCCCAGGACAAATGGAGTGGCCCCCATACAATTGTTGAACAGAAAGGGGAAGTCACCTACTTGGTAGACCTTGGAACCCCTAGGAGTCCCCACAGGGTACTTCATGTCAACTAACTTAACCCATATATTGACAGGGCAGACATGGGCTTGATCATGGCTACTGATGAAGGACAGGAGGAAGAGAGTGACCCACTCCCTGACCTGCTTTCTCAGAACCCTGATGATGGATCAGTTGATCGTGTAGCCTTGGCAGGCAGCCTCACTGTCCAGCAGCAAACTGACTGCAGAAAACTTCTCAGCCAGATCAGACATATGTTTTCCCTGACTCCAAGTCAGACCACCTGGTGCACTCATGAAGTGGACACTGGGGACAGTCTGCCTGTGACGAATAAGATCTACAGGCAACCTGACCATGTCTTGAACTGTATAAGGACAGAAGTCCAAAAGATGTTGGATTTGGGAGTCATTGAACCCTCAGATAGCCCTTGGGCTAGTCCAGTAGTCCTGGCACCTAAACCTCATACCAAAGATGGCAAGAGAGAGATGAGCTTTTGTGTGGACTACAGGGGTCTCAATGTAGTCACTAGGACTGATGCCCATCCCATCCCAAGGGCAGATGAGCTAATAGATACTTTGGCCTTGGCCAAGTTTCTAAGCACATTTGACTTGACAGCTGGCTACTGGCAGATCAGACTAGCTGATGATGCAAAGCCAAAGACAGCATTTTCTACCCCTAGTGGGCACTATCAATTTGTGGTAATGTCCTTTGGTTTGAAGAATGCACCTGCCACTTTCCAAAGGTTGGTGAATCAAGTCCTCAGGTCTGGAAGAATATAGTGCAGCATATCTAGATGATATTGATGTCTTTAGCTCCACCTGGGAGGAACACCTGGTCCACCTGAGAAATGTTTTGAAGGCCCTGCAAAAAGCAGGCCTAACTATCAAGGCTACTAAGTGCCAGATAGGGCAGAGTCAGGTTGTGTCCCTGGGCCACCTTGTAGGTGGAAGCCAGGTTCAACCATTGCAGAGCAAAATCCAGACCATAATGGACTGGGTTGCTCCCACTACCTAGACTCAGGTGAGAGCCTTCTCAGGCCTGACTGGGTACTATAGAAGATTTGTCAAGGGGTATGGATCAATAGTGACACCCCTGAATGACTTAACCTCTAAGAAAATGCCCAAAAAAGGTTAACTGGACAGTTAGCTGACAAAAGGCATTTGATGACCTGAAGCAGGCCATGTGCACTGCTCCTATTCTGCAAAGTCCTGACTACTCCAAAACGTTCATTGTCCAAACAGATGCATCTGAGTTGGGGGTAGGGGCTGTACTGTCACAGTTGAATGATGAAGGTCAGGATCAACCAGTAGCTTTCATAAGCAGAAGGTTGACCCCCAGAGAGAAACGTTGGTCAGCCTTTGAGAGGGAGGACTTTGCTGTGGTTTGGGCGCTGAAGAAGTTGAGGCCATACTTGTTTGGTACTCACTTCATTGTTCAGACAGACCATAAGCCCCTCCTATGGCTAAAACAGATGAAGGGTGAAAACCCCAAACTTCTCAGGTGGTCCATTTCCCTACAGGGGATGGACTATACAGTGGAAAATAGACCTGGGAGTAACCATGCCAATGCAGATGGACTCTTCAGATATTTCCACTTAGAACATGAAGACTCACCTGGTCAAGGTTAGTTTAGTGTTCCTGGGTTTGGGGGCAGGTTGTGTAGGAGAGTAGGATCTGCTTCACATGTTTACACCCACTTTTTGCTGGTGTTTCACTTTTTTCAACTTTAGTCTGGCTGGGACCCTGCTATTCAGGGCCCCAGCTTAGCTGCTTCCTCTCTAAATTGATTGCATGTACTTTAGGTACACCACAGATTGGATCCTGAGGTACCCTTGTGAGTCCCTAGTAAATGGTACACTATGTACCCAGGGCATAGGTACCCCGGAGGCCTACCAGGGGCTGAAGCATGTATTATGCCACCCCTGGAAAGTAACCCCAAAATGACACCACAGGTCTGCTCCTGCAGCCTGGGTAAAGTGGTGCATGCACCCCTTACTGTGATATAGGTTACCTGTATCATTACATATATACACACACATAAACCTATAAGTCACTCCTATGGCAGGCCTTATCAGTCCTGAAGGCAGAGTGCTTGGTTCTTATGTGAGAAGGTGCCCCTGCATGAGCAGAGCCCCTCTGCAGCATTCAGAGTCCCTTCTCTGATGCTGTTTGTAGTACAGCCTGACCATATACTCTTAAGTGCATTATAACCTCGTGGTAAATGCTACCTTTGGGATGGCTGCACAGAAACATTTTGTGTTTGGTGTCAAACACTTTGGAATCCTATCCCCCTGCCAGTTCTAGCGGTGGGGGTAGAATTAAACCCTTCTAAAGGGAGAGTCATGTGCCCACTGGTATACCCAGTAGAAACTTAATAGAGCCCTGGCATCACAAAATGGATGCTGCAGCCACAAACACGGGTCTGGTCTCCTGCTGCTGACCAAAACTCCAGCAGGGGAGGCCTGGACAATAGGTTTCCTGTCACAGGGATTTGTAACAACCTCCCAGACAGGCTTCTGTGTATTGGGGCTGGGTGAGAGCACTCTCAGAGTGCTTTGAAGTGCTGCACTAGGGGCACATTTGGTGTCCCTGTGCATAGTCCAGCTCAAACCGGTTCAGGGGCTTTCAGCCCCTGGAGTGGCGCGAAACTGGACAAAGGAAATGGGTGTAGCCACACCTTTTTCTAAACCCTCCCATAGGTGGGTCCCCAGAGCTAGTCCAACCCCTTCCTTAGGTATAAGTAGGGAACCTCTGTAACCAGAACTTTAGATATCCCTGGACGAAACTCTGAAGCTGAATCCTGGAACTTCGACACTCTACTCAAGACTACAGGACTGAAGAAATTTCCCTTGAGGTCAAGGAGTGACTCCCCTGCTTGACAGGCACCAACGAAGCAATTTGCCAGTCTGCATCTCCCAAGCTCCAGCCAGACTCCGAAGTATTTGCAGCCCGGGAAGAGGATTTCCAGACATCTCAGAGGCTGACCCCAGTTACAGAAAGAGGAAACAGGTGGGCAGACTGAGGCAAGAGATGTACAGAAAGAGGGAAGAGAATTGCAGAAAGAGGCAAGTGGGGTGCAGAAAGAAGCAACAGAGGTGCTGAAGGATGCAAGAGAACTACAGAAATAGGCAAGAGAGTTGCAGAAACAGGCATAAGATGTACAGAAATGGGGAAAGGGGGGCAGATAGAGGCAAGAGAGGTACAGAAAGAGGTAAGAGGTATGCAGAAAGAGGCAAGAGGGGTGCAAACATTTGCAAGAGAGGTACAGAAAGATACAAGAGCAGTGCAAAAGAACCAACAGAGGTGCAGAAACAGGCATGTGAGGTGCTGAAGGAGGCAAGAGAACTACAGAAAGAGGCAAGGGATTTGTAGAAACAGGCAAAAGGGGTGCAGAAACAAGTGGGAAGACTGAGGCAAGAGAGGTGCAGAAAGAGGGAAGAGGGGTGCTGAAAGAGAAAAGAGGCATACAGAAATTTGGAAAAGAGGTGCAGAAAGAAGCAAGAGCAGTGCAGAAAAAACCAACAGAAGTGCATATAGAGGCAAGAGGGGTACAGACAGAGGGAAGAGAGGTGTAGAAGGAGGCAAGAGAGTTGCACAATGAGGCAAGATGGGTACAGAAAGAGGCAGGAGGGGTGCCGAAAGAAGCAAGTGATGTGTAGTAAGAGGCAAGAGAGGTGCAGAAAGAAGCAAGAGAGGTGTGGAAACAGGCAAGAGAAGTGTTGAAAGAGGCAAGAGAGATTAACAAGGAGGCAAGAGAACTGCAGAAAGAGGCAAGAGAGTTGCAGAAAGAGGCAAGTGAGGTTGCAGAAGAGGGAACAGGTGGGCAGACTGAGGCAAGAGGTGTGCAGAAAGATGGAAGAGAACTTCAGAAAGAGGCAAAAGGGGTGCAGAAAGAAGCAACAGAGGTACAGAAAGAAGCAAGAGACGTGCAGAACAAAGCAACAGAGATGCAGAAAGAGGCAAGTGGAGTGCAGAAAGAGGAAAGAGAAGTGTAGAAAGAGGCATGAGAGGTGCAGAAGCAGACAGGAGAGGTGCAGAAAGTGGCAACAGAAGTGCAGAAAGACGCAAGAGAAGTGTAGAAAGAAGCAACAGAGGTCCAGAAAGAAGCTTGAGGTGTGCAGCAAGAGGCAAGAGAAGTGCAGACAGAAGCAACAAAGGTATAGAAGGAGGCAAGACGATTGCAGAAAAAGGCAAAAGAGGTACATAAAGAAGAAGAGCAGTGCAGAATTAACTAACAAAGATGCAGAAGGAGGCAAGTGAGGTGCAGAAACAGGCAAGGGAAGTGTTGAAAGAGGCAAGAGAGGTGCAGAAGGAGGCAAGAGAGTTGCAGAAACAGGCAAAAAGGGGTGCAGAAAGATAGAACAAATGGGCAGACTGAGGCAAGAGAGGTGCAGAAAGAGGGAAAAGGGGTGCAGAAAAAGGCAAAAGGGATCTAGAAATTTGGAACACAGGTGCACAAAGAAGCAAGAGTGGTATATAAAGAGCCAACAGAGGTGCAGAGAGAAGCAAGAGGGGTCTAGAAAGAGGCAAGGGAAGTGCAGAAAGAAGTAACAGAGGTGAAGGAAGAGGCAAGAGAGGTGCAAAAAGAGGGAAGAGGGTGGAGAAAGAGGCAAGAGGGGTGCAGAAAGAAGCAACAGAGGTGCAGAAAGAAGCACAAGAATTGCAGAAAGAGGCAAGTGAGGTACATAAAGAGGCAAGGGAGATGCAGAGAGAGGGAAGACGAGTGCAGACAGCGACAACAGGGGTACAGAAAGAAGCAAGACAGGTGCAGAAAGAAACATGGGAAGTGCAGAAAGAAGCAACAGGGGTGCAGAAAGAGGCAAATGAACTGCAGAAAGAAGCAACAGAGGTGCTGAAGGAGGCGAGAGAACTACAGAAATAGGCAAGAGAGTTGCAGAAACAGGCACAAGATGTACAGAAAGAGGGAACAGGGTTCAGAAAGAGGCAAGAGGGGTACAGAAATTTGCAAGAGAGGTGCAGAAAGATATAAGAGCAGTGCAAAAGAACCAACAGAGGTGCAGAAACAGGCATGTGAGTTGCAGAAGGAGGCAAGAGAACTACAGAAACAAGTGTATAGACTGAGGCAAGAGAGGTGCAGAAAGAGGGAAGATGGGTGCCGAAAGAGGAAAGAGGGATACAGAACTTTGGAACAGAGGTGCAGAAAAAAGCAAGAGCAGTGCAGAAAGAACCAACAGAAGTGCATAAAGAGGCAAGAGGGGTACAGAAAGCGGCAGGAGGGGTGCATAAAGAAGCAATAGAGGTGCTGAAAGAGGCAAGAGTGGTGCAGAAAGAGGGAAGAGAGGTGTAGAAAGAGGCAAGAGAGTTGCACAAAGAGGCAAGAGGGGTACAGAAAGAGGCAAGAGGGGTGCAGAAAGAAGCACGTGATGTGTGGAAAGAGGCAAGAGAGGTGTAGAAAGAGGCAATAGAGGTGCAGAAAGAGGCAAGAGAAGTGTTGAAAGATGCAAGAGAGATAAACAAGGAGGCAAGTGCACTGCAGAAAGAGGCAAGAGAGTTTCAGAAAGAGGCAAGTGAGGTACGGAAGGAGGCAAGAGAACTGCAGAAAGAGGCAAGAGAGTTGCAGAAACAGGAAAAAGGGGTGCGGAAAGAGGGAATAGGTGGGCAGACTGAGGCAAGAGATGTGCAGAAAGAGGCAAGTGGAGTGCAGAAAGAGGCAAGAGAAGTGTAGAAAGAAGCATGAGAGGTGCAGAAGCAGGCAGGAGAGGTACAGAAAGAGGGAACAGGGGTGCAGAAAGAGGCAAGAGAGGTGCAGAAAGAGGGAAGAAGGGTGCAGAAAGAGGCAATAGGGGTTCAGGAAGAAGCAAGTGAGGTGGAGAAAGAGGCAAGAGAGGTGCAGAAAAAGGCAAGAGAGGTGTAGAAAGTGGAAGAGATGAGCATAAAGAGGCAAAAGAAGTACAGAAAAAAGAAAGGTACAGAAAGAAGCATCAGAAATGCAGAAAGAGGCAACAGAGGCACAGAAAGAAGCAAGAGTGGTTTGTGCACCATTAGTACCAATTTAATACCCACATTTAGCAATAAGTAACAGGTGACCATTTTAGGTTTGCAAAGGACCTTCCACCACGCTATAACACTTGTTGCTGCATTTTTGGTAGCATTTGAGCAGTTTGAGCTAGAGACAAGGTTTTTTTTGTTCAAATCTGCAGATTATGCAGCAGATGATGGATTATGTGGCAACTGCGGAAAATGTATAACTGTGCGAAAGTCGGTGCAGCCAAACAGTCGCATAATTCCAGTGGCCCTGCTCATACCTCTGACTAGGTCCAGAAGTGCTCCTCCGTGGTTCCTTCTTTTTTGTCCTATTGAGTTTATAGTTTAGCGTCTATGAAAACACGGAAGTATAAACCTGAGGTTACAACTCCACAAAACAGACTACCATACCACATTATTACTCTCCATAAACCATAATCCCACACTATATAGTTCCTATACACTAAATACCACACACCTGCTATCCACATCAAAGTCAAAGTCTATCCACATAATTTCACTTCACATCATACCACATAATTCCACTACACACATCCTACATCCACTCCACTCCAAGAAACATTAGTAAAAAACCTTTATATTTACAATGCCTATAGCTCTAACTCTCGCAAATGTGAAACCTATTACATTGCAAATGCTTCTTTAACTAGTAGTCGCGTTTGCAGAGAGGTAGAGAAAGGGGGCTGGGCCTCTGACCAGCACTACCTCAGTAAGCCCCATATAGTGGAATTGCTGAGAGTTGGACATAGGCCACGCGCACTTATTGCACCACTCTGCAAACCTGCCTCGTGGCACACTCTTTGTTGGGGGATGAAGTCCCCTTGCCTCCTGAGGGTCCTGGGGCCAACTAGCTCTCCTGTTATCTGTAGTAAGCCCCACACAGCTGGATTGCTGAGAGTGGTCCAAGACCATGCCCCCGTTTTACACCACTCTGCAAATGCCGCTTCTGGCACACTCCTGCTTGGGGGATGAACTCCACTTTAGTCCTGAGAACCTCATCGCCCCACCATCAGTTCGCCAAAATGCGCGTTTGCAGAGTGGTGTAAAAAGGGGCATGTCCTCGGACCACCTCTCAGCAATCCCACTGTGTGTGGCTTACTGGAGGTACCTGGTGGGCTAGTTGGCCCCTAATAACCCTTAAGATTCTAGGGGACTTAATCCCCCAACCCAGAATGCAGCAGGAGAC
The DNA here is from genome assembly GCF_964204655.1 of Triturus cristatus. Classification (NCBI taxonomy): domain Eukaryota; kingdom Metazoa; phylum Chordata; class Amphibia; order Caudata; family Salamandridae; genus Triturus; species Triturus cristatus. The sequence continues at coordinate 1,026,049,421 of NC_140588.1, read as the reverse complement.
GTGTTTGCAGAGTGGTGCAGGAAGGGGACATGGCCTCCGGTGAGATTGCAGTTTTTGGGGGGGTTTGTTAGACGGGGGCTGTGTGGCCCCAGTTCCCTTTATATTTAAGGGCCCTTAGGACCCCATCCCCCAAAGCCTGACCCATTTTTAAAATTAAAAAATCAAAAAACAGTAAGGGGGCTGTGCGGCCCCCCTCCCGTGGCTGATTTTGGCCAGGGAAATCCATCCCCTGGGGCAGGGCCACATATTTTTATTTATGTTTTCTCTCTTTTTAATAGAGGGGGGTTGTGTTGCCCCCTCCTGTATCCTTTATTAGCCTTGAGGACCCCATCCCCTGGAGCGTTGCCTCGTTTTTGTTTTTTTTAATTAAATATTCAGGAGGAGGGCCACGTGGCCGCCCTTCCCTGGGCCACTATTGGCCCCAGCACCACATCCTCCCGGGACCGGCCCTCACGTTGGTGACCGCGGGGGAGCCACATTGCCCCCGTGGTCCCTGCGGGCTCCCCGCTTCCTGCGGGAGCCTGTATTGCTTTTGGGCGAGGGGCGCTGCTGACATGCTGCTTCTTTTGTCCAAAAGCAATTCTGTTTCGCTTGTGGAAGTTGTGCTCCCACCCTGTCATCACAAACTGCAATGTCCCGGGGGTGGACACCAGGGACAGTAAAAGAGCTGGGCCAAGGATGGCTCAAGGAGGGGGGCCATGAGACTTGATTTAAGCCCAGAGGAGGTGGTGGTCCCCGGGGCAGTGTGGGGAAGGGCAGGAGCCCCCAATACTTTCTTTTACTTTATTTAAGCCCGGGGAGGTGGCGATCCCGAGAGGCCCCCTCTCATTATTACTGAATGCCCCGGGGAGGTGGCGGTCCCCGGGACAGCGTGGGGAGCAGGAGCCCCCATGCACAATTTACACAAGCCCCGGGGATGTGGCAGTCCCAGGGACTGTGGGGACCCCCACGGGTCCCTGCATATACTTATATAAGTATATAAGTACATATAATTTTCTTATTGACCCCGGGGCCTGGTCCACCTGGGGGCTTAATGAAGTGCGGAAGACCGTGTTTTGCTTTTTTATTATCTCAGCGGGATTCACTCACCCAGCGTGAATCCCGCCGTTAAAAAAAGAAATTGCTTTGTGAGGCCATAGGGGTCCCTGTGGGACCCCCTGACCAGGCATAGGGGGTCAGGGTGTTTCTACCCTGCCCACTTTTATTTTTTTAATCATTTTCATCCCGTCTTTCTTGTGATGCGGTTTTTCCGAGTCACAAGATAGCTACCAACACTTCTTGGTTTGGAGTGTTGACAGACAATCAAAATGAAGCTAGTGCTCGGGAGGGTTCGCAAATCCTCCCCGGCCACCAGATATTGATGTTTTTTATTTTTAATTTTCTCAGGAACTACTGAAAGGATTTACACCATTTAAAAAAGGTGGTTTTCTGAACCAAGAGCTACCTTTTTGCCAAATTTGGTAGTTTTGTCTAAAGTTTCCAATGGGAATTAACATGGAAAAATGCGTTTTGGGACCCCCCATTTTTCTCCACCCCCACTCAACGAATCACCTCAAAACTTTCAAGACCGGAGCTGACCTGAGCAAACCATTAGTTTTGAAAATTTCATGAAGATTCGTCTATAGGCGCCATATTGGCAAAATAAAAAGCGCTTTTTGAATAGAAATGAGGTCCTAACTATAGCTACCTACTGGCGACCGCCAGTAGGTAATATATATATATATATATATATAATATATATATATATATATATATATATATATATATATATATATATATATCTATATATCTATATATCTATATCTATATTCAATGAAAAAACCAAAGGTTTCACACATGTTATAGTTAGCTGGACATTTCACTCGTAAAAAAACAATGAAATTCCCCCGTTATAGTTAGTTCAGCTAACTATAACTCGCGCGCCCGCAATGCACTGCTGATGACGTCACATATTACATCACTCATGACATGGTCAGTGACATCACTCATGACATCACTGATGACATCTCAAATGACATCACTGATGACATCACTGATGACATCATCCTTGCGATAGAGTGGCAGACCTCCTCTCTCCTTAATATAACCTTTGATACACACATTCAAAAATAGAGACTAAAATTTTCAAAACAATGGACATACCAATACCAGTTACAACAACCTCTTCAGTAATTCTAAGATCCACATACACATCCACTCATTCACCAACAGTCCTATACAGTCACTCATACATGTACTCACTCATCATATGTACTCATACACCTATACATCCTGTTACACAATGCCACTCATCCATAGAGTTACTCACACACATAGTCACTCATGCTAATCAAGAATCAAACATACATTTACTTGCATATACAGTTATACACACACCACCACACTTACTTCTACGGAAACTTACACGTACTTAGTCTTTTAAACAATCACTTATAGAAACACATACTAATTCATACAGGAACTCTTTCAATCTCTCACTCTCACATATACTCACTTATATACACCAATAGTCACATATACTAGTTTAAAACATATGTAGTTACTCATAAAGACACTATTGAGACAGTCATTCACTCACTAACACACCCATACACTCACTCATCCACCCATACAGTCCTGCACACATGCTGTCTTCAACACATACAAAGAGTGAGTCACTCATTCATGCACCTATGCACTACATAATTCCCCCACCGAACCATGCAGACACTCAGACTGATACTCATAAAACCAACTAATAACCTATATAGACACCCATGTAGCTACTCACCAACCCATGCAGCCACTTATACACAAAGTGAGAGACTGATACAGATATTTACATATTAAAACATTACTCACTAAGCTATGTATTCACTATGATACACTAAATAAGTCAATTACACAATCAATTTTTGAAAAACAAATCATCCATTTAGACACTTATATACCCATTTATTCTTCCATCGACCTTGAGATATACATATATAAAACATATTTAGTTTTCAGAAAAACACACATTCACTGGATGATGTCATCAGTGATGTCATCAGTGATGTCATTTGAGATGTCATCAGTGATGTCATGAGTGATGTCACTGACCATGTCATGAGTGATGTAATATGTGACGTCATCAGCAGTGCATTGCGGGCGCGCGAGTTATAGTTAGCTGAACTAACTATAACGGGGGAATTTCATTGGTTTTTTACGAGTGAAATGTCCAGCTAACTATAACATGTGTGAAACCTTTGGTTTTTTCATTGAATTTCTAAGGTTTTTTAAATGCTAATTCCTAACTATAACGTGTGTGAAACCCATGGTTTTTTCAGTGAATTTGCAAGGTTTTTTAAATGCTAATTCTTATATTTTCCTTTTTTTTTTTTTTTTTTTTGCAATGTTTTTTACATATTTTTATTTTAAATGTATATCCTCTTTAAAGACTATGGTTAAATTTTAAAAATTCTACAATATATTTTTTATTTTTACCTTTTTTTTAAACTAAACAGGTAAGATTTAGTAGTATAACATAGTGAATCTTTTTTTCCCTTTTCTTTTTTTTTTTTAGTATTTTTTTATCGTGCGCTTACCGTACGCGCACGTCTTGCTTTTAGTACGTTAGATTTCTACGCTGTTTGCGTACAGTTACGCAATTTGCGTAGACGTGCGTCACGCGCACGTGGCGCGTAACGTGTACGCTGCACGCGCATGTTACGCGGAAGTGAAGGGGCGTGCCTGTTTTGCGCATGCGCGCGTGCGCGTGTCTTTTTTACGCGCATGCGTACTTTTACCGTAAGCGCTCCGTAAGCGCACCGTAAGCGTAACGTACGCGCACGTTGGGTCATGTGATCAAGAAACATTACTTTTGATTGGTTTTTACTACTTTCAGTTCTAGAACTCTCCTACACCACACCCATTCCCCTCATTTCTGCTTGTGATCCCTTAGGAGAAGGAGCTGAGTTGTCTTTGTGATACGATGGCAGAACAGCAGACCTCTTCGGGGAGTGAGGCTAGCAGCACTACCTTGAGGCAGAGAAGGAGGAAACAAAAGAGCTCTTTCATATGGGAGTATTTTTCTTTTCCAGAGGGCAAGAAAAAGGTAAATGCACCTTTAGTGACTTGTAAGCTGTGTGACCGTGTACTTTCAAGAGGGAATCCTAACAAGAAGTATTTCTTCAGGAATCACACTATGTTGAGACACCTTCATGATGTACACGGTAGGACATATGCTCGACATACTGGAGGAAACCCTTCAGTAAGTCAACCAAGCACATCCACAGCAGCTCAGCCTGGTCCATCATCTGCAGGGCCGAGTCCATCTTCGGCAGGTCAGCTGAGCCCTTCATCTGTGGGGGGAGCATCTCCTTTTTCTGGTCCTCAGGAAACTAACCATCGGTTTGCGAGGGTTACTATGCGGTGCGCCACTTGTTATGGTCTAATTGTTCATAGGGAGACCAGTGTTGCCCTAGTTAACAATAAAATAGACCAGCACATTTGTCCTACCGACTAATATTCCCATTCTTTCTTTCCTCTGTCCCTGTACGAACACAACGGCTCTTTTAAGAGCCAACCTTACCTTTCAACTTTTTTTAATATATTTTTTAAAACATTTTTTTGATTTTTTTTTTACCGTACTCGTACGGTATGCGTATTTTTTTTTTTTTTTTTTAAAAAAACAATTATCACATTACAAGGTCCTTGAGAGATTACAATGAAAAACTGAAAATGTGATTGTGGAGAAGTGGAAAAAAGGGACCAAGTTTTCGAAAATTTTCTTTCTCAATCTGAAAAAAACGAAAAAAGTATTAATATTTAATAAAACATTTTATAATACAGTACACATATTTACATATTTTCCAAAAACATTTTTTTGCCTTTTATTTGCTGTTTTCAGAATATATTGCATTTCACTATAAATCGTGAAAGCAATTGCATTCATCACTTAACAGCGGGCAAAAAAAAAATGACAATCTCAAAGATTGTTTAAAAAAAGCCCAGAATCTCTTCTCAGTTAAACATAACATTATCGAAATGCAAAATATTATTCATTAAAAATATCATCTAATAACAAAAACTATTTCTAAAAAATACCGTCTGACAATTTTCTTACAGAAGCATAATCTCAAAAATAATATATCTCAAATAAATCCACAATACATCTAGTTTCTTTTCTTTTAGGCCAAATGTTAATTTTTGAAATTATTTTTTGATTAAATTTCCAACGATAATCCAATAAAATTTCAAAATTTAAATTGTACAGATGTTACCAATTCTCTCAAAAATTTTGGTTTCCGAAAGATTAATTAGGATTTAATTAAGTCCACAATACAATTGGATACCTTTCCTTTAGGCCAAATGGTAATTTTAAAAATCTTTTTTGATTAAATTTCCAACGGTAATCCAATAAAATACAAAAATTTAAATTGTACAGATGTTACCGATTCTCTGTAAAATGTTGTTTTCTGAAACATTAATTAAGAATTATATAAGTCCACAATACAATTGGTTACCTTTCCTTTAGGACAAATGATAATTTTAAAAATCTTTAATTTTGAAAATTCCAATGGTAATCCAAAAAAATGGTAAAATTGTTTTGTACAGATCTTGCCAAGTCTCTCTAAAATTTAGGTTTCAGAAAGATTAGAAAGGAATTTGCTAAATCAAAAGGCAAACGTTGCTTGAAAATCAATTTTGAATCATTACACAGTGTCCAGCCTTTTTCACATTTAAGATAAACTGTATAATGTCCAGAAGTAACAGTAGGTCCTTCATGGAAAATTATTGCAACTGTTACAAAAGTTTTTCCTGAAATTGATAATTGCTGTCCTGTAAACTTCTTTATTAAAGTATCCAATTTTGAACCATCAGCTCTACATCGTTGCATCATTAAAATTACATACTGTCCGTATTCCTTTAAAATTAACGTTGAAAACATGTCAGATTTACACTCACCGCATTGCATGCTATGATTAGCATCTTTAACTAATTTAGCAAAAGTGACTGTTTTACTCTCTGGCAATGTTAAATAAATAAACCTTTCAGAATCAACATTAGAGCCACATGTATTGAAACAGTTTTCACAACTATGTTCCCATTTATAAGACAGACCAAACAAATTTTCAATGTGTACACCTTCTTCTTCCAGTACCTGAAGAAAATACAACAAGAATTCCTGTGCGTCTTGCTGTACATTTTGAGAAAACTGTGTACATCCTGAACATACATCTAAAAGTTTTCTAATTTCAGTAGCACTTTCTATTTGAGTTTTATCATTACTCAGCTTTTGAAAAAGGAGACTCAACTCAGAACAGAATCTTTTTCTCTGATTTACTATTATCTGCTCTTGCAAACTTTCCAGATAAAATGCAACATTCAGCACTACATTAGCGTAGCAGTTGACACCAGAGCTATTTTCAAAATGACATCCTATAACCTCTTCTTCATTTTCCTTTTTCTTTTTGCTTGCAATTACATCACTCCTCTTTTTTTCCTCCTCTCTACATCCTCATTACATATATTCTCATTTCTCCTTTTACGAGAAACTACACGTTTCTCTAACACAGGATACTGACCTAAATGAGGAGCATAGGTTCTTCTTAATCTATTGTACTCCTTTACACAATTTGCATCAGCACTAACTTTTGAATCATCAAAGTCTATCATGAATAAACCAGATAATGTTTTCACTCGTGACAAAGCTACATAAGCCATACCTTCTTTGAACACAGTTGAACCAATGTTTACAAATGCACAATCTACAGTCAATCCTTGAGACTTGTGAATAGTTACAGCATATGCTAGAGAAAACGGAAACTGTTTCCTTTGTACATATATGTCTTTCACAAGCATAAAACGAACTGTACAACGACAAATATCTATAACTTCTTCTATCTGATCAAATTTTATTTTTAAACATTCAATTCCATCTTTTTTCTGATAATTAATAAAACCCACAACTCTTCCCATAGCTCCATTAACTAAACCTTTTTCAACATCCAAATTTCTCCTTAAAAATACTCTACAGTTCATGCAAACATATAGATTTTTTTCTAATCCAGCAGTTTTGGAAATGTTCTTCTCTAGTGAATCCAATTTATTTTTCAGTTTGCCTGTTAATGTGATAGTAATTCTTCCATCCTGAATTTTATCCACTGCTTCCAATTTCCTGATATCTTCCTTTTCCAATTTCAAAAGCTCCTCATTGAATATTGAGCATTCACGTAGAGTTGGCATTAAGCAGATGACACTTTTCTTTTCTGCAATGTTCTTGTATATCTTCTCTGCAACTATTTCTTCCTTTGGAAATAAATTATGTAGCAACCGACTCTGTAATGCTTTTGTGCCAGCTTCAGTGAGTAGTCCAATTCTGATATCTTTCAGAATACTTCCATATTCTTCATCGTTTGCTTGTCTCATATTAGTAGTAAGTTCCTTGTACTCAAAGAAGGACCAAATATTTGCATTACCGATGCTTCCCAATGACTTCTTTGTGTCTTCATGTGTCACAGTATTAAACACTGGTTGTCCTTTAACTGGAGTAAGCTGTAGAAGATCCCCAAAAACTATGACATGTTTTCCACCAAATAACACGTCATAGTCTGTCCTTAGAGTTTGCTGCATTTTTAAATGCACAAAGGCAAGCATTATGTTTGATACCATGCTCACCTCATCAATAATGAGAACTTGCATCTTCTTCAATACTCTTGAAACTTCCAAGCATGCTTCTCCAGTTAGCTTGTGGTATTGTATTTTGTTCTCATGCTCCACTGGTAACATTAGCAAATGATGTAAGGTGATTCCTTTTATGTTATATGCTGCTAACCCAGTTGGAGCAGTAACCACACAAGACAAAGTTGAATCCGTTTTTTGCTGTAGGTAGCTTCTGATGACTTTTATTAGGAAACTTTTTCCAGTTCCAGCTTGTCCGCTTACATACATCCTGATTGGTTGAAATGATGTGCATGAGCACTCTTTTTTTCATGTAGTAATCCGTGATCAATTTTGTTTCTGATTTCTTCATAAATTTGTTGCTGCTCTTCATTCAGTTGTCTTTCCAAATTTGATAAGTCTATATATTCTTCTTGAGCTTGTTTCACAGCCGTTTCCACTTCATTCATGGCTATTGCAGCTTCATTTTCAACGATTGGTTGTCCCAGGGGATCTTGACTGAGTGTTCCTGAACTTTGGCTGTCTTGAGAACTGTCTCTAGCTACTTCAGCTGCAATTGTAGTTTCCTGTTCAATTTCTTCATTTAACATTTGCACATAAGTTGTGAATGTACTGCATTGTATGCTGTCTTTGCAAGCATTAAATGAATCTTCATAGCTTTGAAATTCTCCTAGTAGTTCATCCTCTGTACGCCATGGTTTAAATAGCTGTAAAAGAGCCAAGTAGTAAAATTCCTTTTTGTCAGTAGTGTCGCAACTCAGCTTCCTGTGATTTATCAAACTTCCTTTTGTTTGCTTCACCAAACATCCTTCCTCACCAATGACTTTATATTTTCCATTGTTGATGTCTTCTGCAGCTTTCCGTGAATAAATGTAGTTCTGCAGCACTTCATAGAGACACATGTTCTCCAGATGATGACTTCTCTTGGGATAATATGTGTCCAACATGTTTGATTTCAAAATATCTGTACTTTCTGGGTCATTCTCGGCCAAATATTCAATTTCTCCAACAGATTCCAGTACCCGATTTCTCATTGCTGCAAGGCCTAAACTTGCCCAAATTATTCTTCTTGATTTCGAGTAGAGACTTGCAGAAGATAACCTATCTGAACATTCGTAGGATCCAATTTCTCGATGCGATAACATCTTTAAACTGAAACTGTACAGCTTCTTACTAACAGTCTTCTCGTGACAAATCTCTTCCCACATTTCTTTCAATTCAGTTTTTTCTGATTTAGTAATGTAAGACGTTACATATCGAGCAACAGCAATGGAATTGTCAGCTACATACTGTATATCCATGTTAGCATTCCACATGGATAAAATGACTGGGTTGTAGTCATTTATATTTTTTGATTCTTCTTTTCTTTTAAGGTTGTAGGTATTCTTAGGTGATTTTCTTGTGATAGTATGTCTCACAGATGACATAAAACTGTTTACTCTTCCATTTGAAAGAACAGGTCTAGGAAATCCAAATCGACATTTAGTGTAGTATTTATCTTTGCTCTTGTATTTCCGTCGACAGTATTTTCCACACCGATGACTTTGGAAACGTAAAACTTGCTCCTTTAGCTTTTTCTCTTCTGTGCTTTTTGGTATAGCACATGTTGCATATTCTTCAATGAAAGATAATACTGCTTCAATAGTATCTGTTCCAAACTTTGGGGCATCCTTGATCCACAACAGCATATGAATATGAGGAGCACCTCTTGCCTGGTACTCTTTTCTCCAAAAGAAATCCTCTACTTCTCCAAGAGGTGGATTTTTTTTATTGCAGATGAAGGACATCATAGCCTCAAATCTATGATTGAAATGTCTGCAAACATTAACCGGATCCAATGAGCACAGTTCTCCAGCTGTCTTGTATTCGATGTTTTTAATGTTTGAATTTGCCTCTCGTAGAAAATCCAGTAAATCATCCCAAGCGTACTCAGCACAGCTTAGGGTAAGGAACCATGTTGGTGTTCCTAAATTTCGTAACATGCATTTTAATTCACCATGGGGTCGGTACCAATATTCATTTGTCCCACGCTGACAAGCCATCAGATTTATCAGTTGTGTTTCCAAATGATCATCTCGGTGCTGCACTTTCTCCATAAAATCCTTAGCAGACACATTTTGTAAATGTACTCCACTTTTTAAAATGCGATTTACTGCATATGATAATGCAGACAAGTCGCTTTCAAATAAAAGATGGAATAAATAAGGAATACTTTGTCGAAATCTTGGATCTTCTGCATATAGTCTTGTAGTCCGATACTCAGAAGCTGGAATCTGTTCTGGACGTTCATCGTATCGTCCTCCTTTTCCTGTAGGAAACAGCTGGGGAAAACATCGAGCTTCCAAGCTCTCCTCCCATACACTCACGGGAGTTCCTTTTGCTTTCCTCATCTGAAACAGATCAATATTGTCTCCCATAACTTCTTTTGAATGAAGAGGATGTATGCTAAAATGTTCATAAATTTCTTCTTCCTTTGACTTGTCCACTTTTTCAATTTGTCCAGTTGGTGTTTCTGTGTCTTCTTGTAAATCTTCTTCTTCTTCTTCTATATAAATTGATTCATACCATTTGTTATTCCTTTTCAAATACAAATTTGCTCTTTGTACTTTCCGTACATCTACCAGCTCCTGCCAAATCTTCTTATTCTTTGTAGGTACACCATTAACCAGAATAACTAATGGTTCAGTTTCCAAAGTATCTGCATCAATAGTTTCCATATTTTTTTTCAAATCCAAGGGCAAATACACCACTCTACCTTTTAAACCTCTCAGTAAATCTGAAGGAGGTAATTTACCAGTTTTGGGATCCATACGTACTATGGTCTGGAATGGATGAACACATTGAATAAGTATAGACTCATATGTATTTAATTCAGAAAGTTCGGCAGGAATAACATCCAATTCTAAATTATTATGTACAGCTCTGGTCGGCATTCTATTTTCCTCTAACTTGTTGTAACAGTATTTACAAATACGCTGATCTTCACCCAATTCAAAACAATTTTCAAGAAATATATATGTGGCAAAATCCTTCCACTTATAATTATCTTCATTTTCACTTTTTCTGTAGAGATCAATATTCCTAGTTTGTTTTCTATAATGAGTTCTGCGGCAACAAATACAAGTAATATTTGGTCTTTCATTAGAGATTATTGCAAATTTTGTTATGTGATCATTAAATGTCTTACTTACAGAGGGTTCTACATTCTCTTCCACTTCTTCCTCATTTACTGTGTCCTTTTCTGCACTGTCTTGTTCAGGACCAAAGTAACAAAACTGAATTTCATCAATAACCATCTCTACATCTGATACCGTTCCACGGAACAGAGCCCTATTCAATTCATCTAACTTTATTGCTGGACTTTTAGCAAAATACAACCGTCTCACAAACTTTCTCATTTCAGTATGATGAACAGCCAGCATCCTAAAATGATGAAAAACACTTTTACACACTTTTCTAGATAGACAAGCCAGAGAATGTCCCTGCAAACCAGTATTCTCTCTCACTCTGCATGGATCTAGACTTTGAAGCACCTTAATCTTCTGTTTTACACTTTTTTTTACTATATTCTCTTAGAAACTCACGAAATTTATCAATAGATTCCTGACGCACAGTGCAAATACTACTACAATTCCAAGTGTACACTGGGGCTTTAGGACGTCTCCCCATAGCCTCATCCGCCATCACTTGTACCTCATCTCTTGGAACCATTTTCTCCTTCTCCATTATGCAACCATTTTTCACTTCGTAAGCACGACCTCTGGTGTCAACTGCATGCAGCAAACTATTACTTTGAAAATAACTCTCTTCATTAAAAAAAGGTTCACTACTTGAACTATGCATCCATTCTCCTAAAAACACTTTACAAAAGTTTGTTCTTTTCACTACTCTTTTCCTTTTGCTTTGTGATTTCAGTACATTGACCATTTTATCTAATGTACGCATCCTATTCAAAATTAAAATGAATAGTTTCCTTTTTAATTCTAATGCCTTAGCTGCAATGGCTTCAATTTCTTTTTTTCTCTTATAAAATTTAGCCTTTTGCTTATATTTCTTCACATCCTTTATCAAATTGGACATAACTCTTCTCTGAAACATTTTTCTACGTATCTCTTTAAACGCTGTTTTTCTGTTTAAGTTAATCTTTATTGTTTCTGAAGGTATATTTGCATTAACTAAATGCTCAATTTTTTCCTGTTCTTTTCTATTTAAAACATTCTTTCCAGTACAGACATTTTGACATTTTTCCTTTTTTTGAAGATGTTCTTTAAAAAATCTTTTGTCTGCTTACCAGAAGACTTTCTCTTTTTCCCAACATGAGCATGAACTAACTTAGGTCCTCCAGTTGTCTTCAAATATAGTTTTTTTTTGTGGTTTTTCCTTAGTCTTGATTTTGTAGGCATCTTAAATTTTGTTCACTGCTCTTCAGCAATACCTGAAAAAAACTAAAAAAAAATGTCTTTATTTTATTTAAATATATTACTACATTTTTTATGATCTTTTCAAATCTTAAAATACTAAGTACCCCTTTCCTACAAGTGAAAATCACAATAACACCTTCACAAATTAAATATCTAAAAACAATTCCTGTGTGCACACAGAGTCATGCTTTGAAATTAGACAGAAAACGAAATTTCTTTGCCAATTGGAAACCACACTTCCTACTGCTTTTTTGGCAAGTGATAAGTACTTTTACAATCTGACACATTTCTAATCCACTTTTCAGATTCTCAAAAAAGCACATGTCCAAACAGCTTTTTCAGACCAGAAACATCTATAACCTGGGTGACTGACTACACTCCAGCAAGGGCAACCAGCCTTAGTGATGCTGAATGTATTTGCATTACTAACTGCAACCTCAAACCCCACTCAGTTGTGAATACTGTGCATGATTCCACAGGATAAGCAGCTGGCTGTGTGCTAAGAGTCTGCTTCTGCATAAAAAAAATAGTTCCCCCTTTCCTACTAATGCAACTGTAAAATTACCAGAGCAAAACGCAATAAATCTCTGTCTTTAATTCCTCTTTGCACACAGAGTCATGTTTTCATATTAGTCAGAAAACGAAATTTCTTTGCCAATTTGAAAGCACACTTACTACTCTTTTTTTTGTCAAGTGATAAGTACTTTTACAATCTGACACATTTTGAATCCACTTTTCAGATTCTTAAAAAAGCACATGTCCAAACAGCTTTTTGAGACCACCAACATCTGTAACCTGGGTGACTGACTACACTCCAGCAAGGGCAACCAGCCTTAGTGATGCTGAATGTATTTGCATTACTGACTGCAACCTCAAACCCCACTCGGTTGTGAATACTGTGCATGATTCCACAGGGTAAGCAGCTGGCTGTGTGCTAAGAGTCTGCTTCTGCACAAAAAAAATAGTTCCCCCTTTCCTACTAATGCAACTGTAAAATTACCAGAGCAATACACAATAAATCTCTGCCTGTAATTCCTCTTTGCACACAGAGTCATGTTTTCATATTAGTCAGAAAACGAAATTTATTTGCCAATTTGAAAGCACACTTACTACTCTTTTTTTTTGCAAGTGATAAGTACTTTTAAAGTCTGACACATTTTGAATCCACTTTTCAGATTCTTAAAGAAGCACATGTCCAAACAGCTTTTTGAGACCACCAACATGTGTAACCTGGGTGACTGACTACACTCCAGCAAGGGCAACCAGCCTTAGTGATGCTGAATGTATTTGCATTACTGACTGCAACCTCAAACCCCACTCGATTGTGAATACTGTGCATGATTCCACAGGATAACCAGCTGGCTGTGTGCTAAGACTCTGCTTCTGCACAAAAAAATAGCTCCCCCTTTCCTACTAATGCAACTGTAAAATTACCAAAGCAATACACAATAAATCTCTGCCTGTAATTCCTCTTTGCACACAGAGTCAGGTTTTCATATTAGTCAGAAAACGAAATTTCTTTGCCAATTTGAAAGCACACTTACTACTCTTTTTTTTGCCAATTGATAAGTACTTTTACAGTCTGACACAATTTGAATCCACTTTTCAGATTCTTAAAAAAGCACATGTCCAAACAGCTTTTTGAGACCAGCAACATCTGTAACCTGGGTGACTGACTACACTCCAGCAAGGGCAACCAGCCTTAGTGATGCTGAATGTATTTGCATTACTGACTGCAACCTCAAACCCCACTCGGTTGTGAATACTGTGCATGATTCCACAGGATAAGCAGCTGGCTGTGTGCTAAGAGTCTGCTTCTGCATATAAAAATAGCTCCCCCTTTCCATCTAATGCAAATGTAAAATCACCAGAGCAATACCAAACAGCTTTTTGAGACCACCAACATGTGTAACCTGGGTGACTGACTACACTCCAGCAAGGGCAACCAGCCTTAGTGATGCTGAATGTATTTGCATTACTGACTGCAACCTCAAACCCCACTCGGTTGTGAATACTGTGCATGATTCCACAGGATAAGCAGCTGGCTGTGTGCTAAGACTCTGCTTCTGCACAAAAAAATAGCTCCCCCTTTCCTACTAATGCAACTGTAAAATTACCAAAGCAATACACAATAAATCTCTGCCTGTAATTCCTCTTTGCACACAGAGTCATGTTTTCATATTAGTCAGAAAACGAAATTTCTTTGCCAATTTGAAAGCACACTCACTACTCTTTTTTTTGCCAATTGATAAGTACTTTTACAGTCTGACACATTTTGAATCCACTTTTCAGATTCTTAAAAAAGCACATGTCCAAACAGCATTTTGAGACCAGCAACATCTGTAACCTGGGTGACTGACTACACTCCAGCAAGGGCAACCAGCCATAGTGATGCTGAATGTATTTGCATTACTGACTGCAACTTCAAACCCCACTCGGTTGTGAATACTGTGCATGATTCCACAGGATAAGCAGCTGGCTGTGTGCTAAGAGTCTGCTTCTGCATAAAAAAATAGCTCCCCCTTTCCATCTAATGCAAATGTAAAATCACCAGAGCAATACCAAACAGCTTTCTGAGACCAGCAACATGTGTAACCTGGGTGACTGACTACACTCCAGCAAGGGCAACCAGCCTTAGTGATGCTGAATGTATTTGCATTACTGACTGGAACCTCAAACCCTAAAAGTATTCCTTATTTATACCAGTACACCTTAATTTATGGTGAAAACATAGTCCATATTATTTTACATGTTCGTCACATTTAAATTTCTCCCAAAACACAAAATGATAAACACAACTTCAACAAAAGTAATTCCAAAGCTATTATTCATTTCTTAATTTACCATATACATCCCCTCTCAAACTCTTAACTCACCTTTAAAATTAGTTAGTTGTGAAAGAAATGTGGCACTCAAACAGCAGATTATCAGAGCCAGGATCTCTGTTCTGTACACCTCTCTCCTCTCAGCAGAACCAGATAATGGCAAAGTTTCCCTCTCTTTTTCCACACATATACATGTTAGGTTCAAATCTCAGTGCTTCCCCCTTTTTTTCAAATGTAATCACACATTTCTATTGGATGAAAACCAACACTTTTCCAACTGTACCCTTCCCCCAACTTGACTTCAGCCTAGTACCCGTCCCCCAACTTGACTTCTGCCTGCTACCATAGCAACAGCTCATAGAACACTGCTGTCTACAGTCAGGTCAGAAGTTCACCACACAATGTTTCATTTTCAATGAGCAAGCGTGCTTGACTTTTCTAACCTAACAGCAAATCCATACTAATGTTCTTTGGTAACACATTTTTCTGTACCAATACAAAACATGCTTCTATAAATTGACACACACAGCCTAGTTTTTAGTGTAGAATGGTATGAAACAGCCAATGAGTTCATTTTATTTTAAAAAAATATGTATGCCTCCATTTCCAAACTGTCTTTCATTTCATTTTCCCATTCTACTGAAATACACCTCCTGAGTGCATCCAGATCTCCTTTGAAGATGTTCACAGTGTGGATTGCAGGGCACAGCTATGTTTTCTGGAGTGAAAAGTTTGCAGAGAAAACAGGTATGGTGAGAAACCTTGCTTTGCCA
Source organism: Triturus cristatus (assembly GCF_964204655.1). Lineage (NCBI taxonomy): Eukaryota > Metazoa > Chordata > Amphibia > Caudata > Salamandridae > Triturus > Triturus cristatus. The sequence continues at coordinate 1,026,033,758 of NC_140588.1, read as the reverse complement.
AATGTAGACATTAAATGGATTGGTCAGAGAGGGTTAAAGTGGCACCAATTAATGCCATTGGTGAAATCCTTCATGCAAATCCAACACCCTGACCTCATAATAGTGCACTGTGGTGGCAATGACCTAGGCACTTTGACTGGGGTAGGTCTGGAAATGCTTATGAAGGAGACCTTTGCACAACTGTTTTCATTTTTCCCTAAAACTGCCTTTGTGTTTTCTAACATATGCCAAAGGCAAAAATGGAACTGGTCCAATCATTTTTGTCCACAGATTGACAAAGCAAGAAAGCACGTCAACAAATCTGTTTCTGCTTTCCTCCGTGACTATGGTATGGGTTCCATTTACCACAACAACTTGCGTTACGACATGCAAGACATTTATAGAGGAGATGGTGTACACTTCACTGATGAAGGGAACAGAGTCTTCCTCTTGAACCTTAGACTCTGCATCGGTACTTACTTGTAGGTACCGAAAAACACTTCATAAACACAACGGCTCTTTTTAGAGCCCCCTAATATCTAAACACTTAAATCTGAATTTTATTTCTTTTTTCTTTTTTTCTACCGTACGCGTACGGTAAGCTTACCGTACGCGTACCCCGCGATTTTTTTTAAAATTAATAAATGTTTTTTTTGTACTTTTCTGTCCTTCTTTGACCCCCTTTCAAATGTTAGGGGGTCTGTAACTCTCTTCCTTGCCCCCTTTTCAAGTTATCTCCCTTTTTTTTCTGAGTGAAACACACGAAATGGCGGCCGCCGCTTCCTGGTTTCGACCGATTCGAATGTTTACTAAGATCTTACAGCCAATCAGAAGCGCGCTCGCGCACGTCACCGTACGCGTACGGTAAGCGCACCGTAAGCGCACCCTAAGCTGGCTCAGATATATATATTGATTTAAAGGCTATTTTCTCTGAAACTACTGAACAGATTTACACCAGACCTACAAAAGGCACTTCCTTGACCTGAGGACTACCTCTCTGCCAAATTTCAAGTAACTCTGTTCAGCCGTTCGGGCTGTAGCTGTGTCTAAAGGTCCTATGGAAAAATGCATGGGAAAAACGCGTTTTGGGACCCTCCTTTTATCTCAGCCCCCGCTTAACGAATCCCCCCGAGACTTTCAGGGTAGGAGCGGAGCGTAGCGCCCCACCTATTTTGAAAATTTCGCGAGGATTCGTCGACCGGCGCCAAAGTTATTCCAAATAGAATGTTGCGGATTTCCTATGGAAACGTGGTCCTAACTATAAATATATATAAATAGATATAGATATATAGATATTACCTACTGGCGGTCGCCAGTAGGTAGTTATAGTTAGGACCACGTTTCCATAGGAAAACCTCAACATTCTATTTTGAATAACTTTGGCGCCGGTCGACGAATCCTCGCGAATTTCTCAAAATAGGTGGGGCGCTACGCTCCGCTCCTACCCTGAAAGTCTCGGGGGGATTCGTCAAGCGGGGGCTGAGATAAAAGGGGGGTCCCAAAACGCGTTTTTCCCATGCATTTTTCCATAGGACCTTTAGAACGAGCTACAGCCCGAACGGCTGAACAGAATTACTAGAAATTTGGCAGAGAGGTAGTCCCTAGGTCAAGGAAGTGCCTTTTGTAGGTTTGGTGTAAATCTGTTCAGTAGATTCTGAGAAAATAGCCTTTAAATCAATATATATATCTGAGCCCGCTTACGGTACGCTTACCGTACGCTTACCGTAAGCGTACGGTGGCGTGCGCGAGCGCGATTCTGATTGGCTCTTAGATCTTAGTAAACATTCGAATCGGCCGAAACCAGGAAGCGGCGTCCGCCATTTTGTCTCTCGCACTGAGTGTTGTTTATCAAACCTGATGGCCAAAAACATGTTACGGGGCTGTTTTGACAACTCCCTCCCACATAGTCATGTTGAGGGAGCCCCCAAACATCCCCCAAGAGCAAAAAAGGTTTTATTTTTTTTTCGGCAATTTCGCCGATTACGCTTACCGTACGCTTACCGTACGCGTACGGTCAAAAATTTAAAAAATAAAAAAATCCACACTTTCTCCACCCCGTGTGCAAATGGTGGCCGCAGGCCACCATTTGTGCATGGCTTAATAGAGCACAGAACTTCCCCAAAAAAATTCAACAGATTACCGATCACAAGGAAGCGCATAATATGTCCTCCATGTGCGCACGGTGCGCGAAGCGCATCGTGCGTACATGGCCCATCCAGCGTAACGTGGGCACGGCACTAACTGCGTAAAGTGGGTGCGCGGTGCGCGAAGCGCACCGCGTGCTCACTGTGCGCGCACGGTGCGCGAAGCGTACCGTGCGCGCACGGAACGAACTGCGTTAAGTGGGCGCGCACGCCACGAATGGCGTAAAGTAACTTAGCATTTAAAAAACCGTACAAATTCACTGAAAAAACCATAGGTTTCACACACGTTATAGTTAGGAATTAGCATTTAAAAAACCTTGCAAATTCACTGAAAAAACCATAGGTTTCACACATGTTATAGTTAGCGGAAATTTTACTGATAAAAAACCAATGAAATTGCCCCGTTATAGTTAGTGCTGGCAACTATAACTCACGCGACCGCAATCTTCTGCTGATGACATATGTGTCTTTATGAAAAAAAAATATTTGTAATATATGTATAGCTAAAAATGTATGGAAGAAGACATGGGCAAATAAGTGTCTAAATACAGTATTAGCATCAGCAGAGGATTGCGGTCGCGTGAGTTATAGTTGCCAGCACTAACTATAACGGGGCAATTTCATTGGTTTTTTATCAGTAAAATTTCCGCTAACTATAACATGTGTGAAACCTATGGTTTTTTCAGTGAATATATATATAAATATCACAGCTGGATTGCTGAGAGTGGTCCATTTGCGTGTATCAAATCAATTCAATTCGGTATTTGTAAAGTGCAAACAACTCACTCCTACGGGTCTGATGAAGCTGGGGGCGTAAGCTGAGCTTCTGACGGACTCAGGGTAAAGCCGGTGAACTACTGACCCCTACTGGTCTAAAAGTGCTGGGTATGGAAATTAAGTGAGCTATTGCCTAGAGTGTCATGCTGCTAAATTGAGCTGCTGCTTGACTCGGGCATGAAACCGTGAGCCTGTGTTTGCTATGCTGTGAAGTCATGTGCTCTGGGCGCTGTTTCGCACTTGTCCAACTTGTCCATGGTGCTTAGGTGGTGTTGTACAGGGAGTGTGAAGGTAAATCAATACGGTATTTGTAAAACACAAACTACTCACCCCTATGGGGGAGTAGAGGTGGTGATCAAAGCGAGAGCTCTGTGCTGCAAAGTCAGATTGTCTGGTCGCTGCGTCACAGCTGTGTGGAGAATACATTTTGGCGAGGGTCTGGGAATTGCTGTTACCTGGCTCTAAATTAGCGGGCCTAAGTTGTAAGTTATAGGGTGGCTCTAAAAAGAGCCCTTGTGTTGATTAGTTGGAGCTACATATAAGTGCGGATGCACAGCTTCAAGTTATTCAGGAAGACTCGATTTCCGTGATCTGTGAAGTGTACTCCATCACTTTTGTAGATATCAGCCATATCAAAACATATGTTGTTGTTTTAGATGGACCCCATTTTGTGGTCTCTGAGGTATGCAGACACAGCTTTGTTGAGTTTCTTCCTAGATTTTTCAATCTGAGGACAAAATTGTTTTGACCATTTCTACTTCTGTCTTTGGCATATATTGGAATATACAAAGACAGTTTGAGGGAAAAGTAACATCAATTGTCCAAAGGTGTCCTTCATAAGCATTTGCAAACCTACCCCAGTCAATGCGCCTAGGTGGTTTTTACCACAGTGCACAATCATGAGGTCAGGGTGTTGGAGATGCAAACAGGTTTTAACCAAAGGCAACAATTGGTGCCACCTCAATCCTTTCTGTGCAAACCATTTAATGTCCACATTTTGTAAACCTAGGTCTAAGTCAAAACGTCTCTGTTCTGCATACCTCTTGCACCAGAAAATATAGCTATGTCCTACGATCCACACTATAATTTTGAAGGTATGGCTGGAAGGTATGGAAAGAGGTCTGTAGCTCATGCAGTTCCTTGGTAGACTAAGAGATATGATTAAACATGGGAACTACTTTTTATTGCCATACAAAACGATACGTGATTGGGAGACAAAAAGCATTCTTTTTTAAAGTATGGTGCACATTTGTTTTGTGGATAAGCATCTTTGTGATTGGTTAAGAAAAAGCAGTTTCAACGTGGAATACATATCATAGGATTAAAGTTGTCAACTCAACCACACCTGCTACTTGCATTTGAAAGGCACTGTTCGAACTTAAAACAATCGTGAACTTTTAACCTGCACGTGCCGTTAAATGTTTGAGAAAATGTTGCAAAAAATTATGGTTAAGTTTAAAAAGATTGATGAACTTTTAACCGGCATGTATTGTAGAATGTTCTAGAAAGTGTGTTGATAGAATATGTTGCACTTCTGACTTCTATGTGTTGATGAATGTTTAAAAAAACTGTTTATGTGGAAAATTAAAAAGAAACCAAGAGAGAGAAGTTTTGAAACCTAAAAGAATCAAGGAACTATTCTAATTTGTTCTTTACATGTATTTATGTGTGGAGCAACAAAATTATAGACAGAACAGCACCAGGAAGAGGAAGACGCAGGGAGTTGGGGAATGGGGGGAGATGGGCAGAATGGCAGACATGCACAATTAAGTATCGCACAAGTATAGACAAACAATGGCCAAAATGAAACACACCAACAAGGAGCAAAAGTCACACAACTCGCCAACATCACACCAGTGAACGAGCATAAAAGTGAAAATCATGCTGCATTCATAGAGGATGTGTACAAGGGCGGGTCGTTGGTGTTGTGAGATGTCTGCGACCATGGTCATCATGGATGAGATGCCCAGCACGTGGCACATGGGCGAGTTCACTGTCCGGTATGTTGCAAACAGCTGCTCCTCCCTCCCACGAGCTCCCATACTTTTGAATGGTGTGCTGTTGTATCTCGTGCACTCATACGGCACACCATTGTAATGCCTATTTGCGCATGTGCTGCTGGATTCCAACTACACCATCACAGTGCCGTTTGGAGGTGGTGCATGCCACTTTATAACATCGACTGTTGCGGCCCTTGTGGCAGGCCACACCAGAACACAGAGACACACTTACCACACTTTCTGTACACGGATATGTCCGAGACACCCCGTTCCCGTTGTCGGATAGGCACACCCCTGCGCTGACCTGTGTACTCCGTACCAGCACACGCAGGTTGTGTATGCAGGAGGATGTGTGTGTAGCTACATGTCCAGGCTCACTGCCAACGCTGAGGTGATAGCACACTGTGATGTTGCATGGCAGGTGCCTATCATGCTAACACAATGACCAGAGGGACACATTTGCTCAGATGCGGATTTGGGGGGGTGTTGTCAATCCCAGAGTTGTTCCGAAGAGTTTTGTGGTCCTCATGGGTATCCCTGTATCATGCTCATTTATTCTATGGTACCTGTGGGTGTTCTGCTGTGGCTGCTGGCTGTGTTCTCTTTCATGGTGCAGGTAGTCGTCCTGCTTAACACCATCAGAAAGCAGGTGTAAAATCCCTGGTGTTAACGTGGCTTATCGCTGGAATTTGTTTCGCATTGCAGATGGTGTGAAAGTTGTGATGTGATTTTTTTGCATGTGCAGGACAATATACACACTGGGCAGTGTATCTTGTTAAGATCCAGCACCTGACGCCCGATTTCCAATCAATATAAATACAATGAGTTTTCGTAAATGATTTTGTGTGTACACTGTGAGTGCAGCCACTACGTCAGTGCAATTCAATACAGGATTTTAGTATTTAGAATAAATCGCAAAGGTGGACCTTCTGTCTTTTTGCACGGGAACGGCTTGTCTGCATTTCATTATCAGCACTTTAATGGAAGTAAAGTTGAGATAAATTTTACACACTATTCAGAAGTTGGTGGAAACTGCAGACATCACCAGTATTCCCGCGAAAAGTCCTCCAAAATTTAAGACCATGGTGGACTTCATCAATTAACAGTAATAAGAACAAGAAAGAGTTACACAGCAGTTAAGAAAAAATGTTATTAATTTTTTTTCCATACTTAATTTTTTATTAACATATAACGATAAAGTCATAAACAAAATTTATTTAAAAAAATACAAAATAACAAGGTGGAACACTGCTGTGAGGACCATGGATGTGGACGACACAGCCTGGAAAATAAAGCACAAAATAAGGACGTGTGTAATGCGCATATCAAAGGAAAGAGACATAGAGTAAAAGAGAAGGAAAAAAAAGCCAGAGAGAAAAAGTGAGGGAAGGAAAGAAAGGGATTACGAACGGGAGAAGGAAGAGAGAGAGTTAGAGAGATAGAAGGAAAAGAAGGAAGAGAGAGAGAGAGAGAGAGAGAGAGAGAGAGAGAGGGAGAGAGAGGGAAAGAGAGAGAGAGGGGAAGAGAGAGAGAGGGGGAGAGAGAGAGAGAGAGAGAGAGAGAGAGAGAGAGATAGAGACATTGCCGCCCCTGCGCATCCACAAGCAAATAATTACCTAGTGCCACCAGAGTGTGCAGCAGTGGGCACTCCATGTGCCCGTCAAAACTCATCCCAGATATGTCGCTGAGTCCTGAGTCATCAATGGCGGAGACCACGTCAGCTTTTGGGGCTGCTACACCTGTGAAGGTTAAGTTTGTGCCACGTGGTGGTAGGCCCCTAATGGCCATATGAGCATCAGGTGGCACTAACTCTGTGCATCTGAAGTCCGCGCCAAGGGGGTGGCAGGCCCCTGAGGGCTATACAGATTAGGGTGCGAGTAATCTTCTGCGCAAGTTTTGAAAGACTCTTTATGGTTGAGACACGTGGAGAGTCCAGCATCTATTCAGCACCGGCAATAAAGGATGTGACGTTGTCGATCTATTACATTTGCGTGGTCACATGGCCTGTGACGCATGTGCCGGACGGTTGTGGTGTGTGGGTAAAGCTGCCCTCAGGGAATGGGCGGGAGATGTGGAGAACTAGACCACTGACCTGCACAGGAACAGCGAGTATGCCTGCGACAGGTAGGTATGAGGGGCCATCGTCGGAATGTAATCTGAGTGGCGTGGCGTACGACAGAACAGGGCAGGGATAGCTACAATGGCACAGACAACTCATAGTACTGCATCTGTGAGTGGAGTGGACAGGCCGCAGCTGTCCCTCTGTGAGCCTGGGTGCAAACGGTTCATAACTCACACTACATAAGTATTGAAAAATCATTTTGTGATTCAGTCCGTCAGCTGGCATTTGTCCGAGGTATTTGTGAAAACATATTGGAGTTCTTTCTGTGATAGATACCCCTTTGACGCTGCCTCTCCCCACATCAGCAGGTAATGCACCCTCTTCCCGCATTACCATCATACCCCCAACAACCTTCTTGGGCCCGGAAGTGTCCCTGTGCGGTTGGACAAAGAGGAGTCTTAGACAGGTATAGATTTACGTATAAAAAAATATTTAAAGAAAAGAACAACAAATAAGACTGAAGGGAGTCTGGTGCTGTGGGTGCTGCCACAAAGTTGGGGTGACTGCCATTCAGGATTCAGAATACAGTTACACATGTGGGATCGGTTTGTGTTAAAGAGGGTTAGTGGGACTACGTGTCGCCAGCCTTGCATATCGAAATATACCTCACAAATCGAAGGGAGTATGTTGTGTGGTTGCTGCCTCATACTTGGGATCACTGCCATTCAGGACTCAGGACACAGTTACACATGTGGGATCGGCTTCTGTTAAAGAGGGTTAGTGGCACCAAAAGTATGGAGAGTGTATGAGCCCTTGATGATGTTTGGTGTGGACGGGCCTCACTGGGAACAATGTGTCTTGGCTATAGGACTTTGTCATGTGGAATCACAACTCTATCTGAATTGTGAGGCCTGGTGATTGTAATGTAGGCCAGAGGTAGCTGTGAGCAAGGGCCCACAGCCACGTGCATATGTTGGTGGCCTCACCGGCCTGCGTAGTGCAGGTTCAGTGGCAGCCTTCAATATGAAAATACTCCTCACTAATCGAAGGGAGTGTGGTGGTGTGGTCGGTGCCATTAAGTTTTGGGTCACTGCATATGGAAATATGTCTAACTGATCAAAGAGAGTTTGCTGCTGTGGTGGCTGCCATGGACTTGGGGTCACTGCCATTCAGGAGTCAGGACACAGTTACACATGTGGGATTGGCTTGTGTTGGACAGTGTTAGTTGGCACCACGTGTCCAAAATTCAAATTGCGAGGTCTGCTGCCCGCAGTGTAGACTGCTGAGTGTTCGTTTGTACTTGTAAATGAATTTGGTGATTGTACTAAAGGTATAACTGATATAAAAAAAATTCAAAAAGAAAGGATACTAAAAGGATATTATGTAGATTTGAGGCATGTAATAGTTACTTGCCTAGTGGACTCTGTAGTTAATGAATGAAGAAAAAATTTCCATTGGGAGCCCTAGTGAGTGCAGTGTAGGCGTATGATGAAAAGATGAAATAAGTATAGAATACAATGACGAAGTGTTGTATTTTCTGAGTACAATCTTGTTGTTAGAAATTAGCATTTGAAAATGGAATTGCGAGCTGTACTGCCTGAAGTGTAGACTGCTATTCCATTTTAGTTTTCATTTGAAGATTCAATCAATCAATCAATCGCATTTATAAAGCGCGCTACTCACCCATCAAGGGTCTCAAGGCGCTGGGAGGGGGGGGGGGTCAGTGCTCGAAGAGCCAGGTCTTGAGCTGCCTTCTGAAGGAGAGGTGGTCAGGTATGGCGCGAAGGTGGCTGGGCAGAGATTTCCAGGTCTTCGCTGCTAGAAAAGAGAAGGATCTTCCTCCGGCGGTGGCTTTGCGGATGTGGGGTACGGCTGCCAGGGCCTGTCCGGTGGAGCGCAGAGTGCGCGGGGGAGTGTAGAAGGAGACGCGGTTGTTGATGAGTTTGGGTCCGAGGTTGTGAAGGGCTTTGTGTGCGTGGGTGAGAAGTCGGAAGGAGATCCGCTTGTTGACGGGTAGCCAATGGAGTTTTTTCAGGTGTCCGGAGATGTGGTGGTGGCGAGGGATGTCCAGGATGAGTCTTGCGGCAGCGTTCTGGATCCGTTGGAATTTCCTCTGCAGCTTGGTGGTGATGCCGGCGTACAGGGTGTTCCCGTAGTCCAAGTGGCTGGTGACGAGGGCGTGGGTGACGGTCTTCCTGGTGTCGGTGGGGATCCAGCGGAAGATCTTGCGGAGCATGCGGAGGGTGTTGAAACATGCCGAGGTCACCGAGTTCACCTGTCTGGTCATGGTGAGGGAAGAGTCCAGGATGAAGCCGAGGTTGCGCGCGTGGTCGGTGGGTTGGGGAGTGCTGCCTATGGCGGGGGGCCACCAGGAGTCATCCCATGCGGTGGGAGTGGGGCCGAGGATGAGGACCTCCGTTTTGTCTGTGTTCAGTTTCAGACGGCTGTCTGTCATCCAGTTCGCCACTTCCTTCATTCCTTCATGTAGTCTGGTCCTAGCTGATGTGGGGATTGTTAGTGAGGGATAAGATGAGCTGGGTGTCGTCGGCATATGATATAAGGTCGAGTCCGTGTTTGCGTACGATGTTCGCTAGGGGGGTCATGTAGACGTTGAAGAGAGTGGGGCTGAGGGAGGATCCTTGATGTACGCCGCAGATGATCACCATGGCTGTGGATCTGAAGGGGGGAAGGCGGACTCTCTGAGTCCTTCCGGAGAGGAAGGAGACGATCCATTCCAGGGCCTTGCTTCTGATGCCGGCGTTGCTGAGGCGGCGTATCAGGGTGCGGTGGCAGACCGTGTCGAAGGCTGCAGAGAGGTCCAGGAGTATGAGGGCCACGGTCTCTCCCTTGTCGGTCAGGGCTCTGATGTCGTCCGTTGCTGCGATCAGGGCGGTTTCGGTGCTGTGGTTGGCCCTGAAACCGAACTGTGTGGGGTCGAGGGAGTCGTTGGTTTCCAGGGCGTTGGTGAGTTGAGCGTTGACGATTTTCTCAATCACTTTGGCGGGGAACGGCAGGAGAGAGATGGGCCGGAAGTTTTTGAGTTCGGTGGGGTCTGCTGTAGGTTTCTTTAAGAGGGCGTTGAGCTCTGCGTGTTTCCAGCTCTCCGGGAAGGTGGCGGCGGTGAGGGAGGCGTTGATGACGTCTCGGAGGTGCGGTGCGATGATGTCGTCGGCCTTGTTGTAGATGTGGTGCGGGCAGGGGTCCGATGGGGATCCGGAGTGGATCGAGTTCATTATGTGGGTGGTCTCCTCGGTGGTGGTAGGGTTCCAGGTGAGGATGGTGGTGGTGTCGGTGGCGGGTTCCGGAGGGGGGCTCGTGTCGGCGGTCGGGAAGCTGTTGTATATGTCGGTGATCTTGTGGTGGAAGAAGGTTGCGAGGGAGTCGCAGAGGTCCTGTGAGGGAGGGATGGAGTTGTTTTCTGCTTCCGGGTTGGAGAGCTCTTTGACGATGCCAAATAGTTCCTTGCTGTTGTGGGCATTGTTGTCAAGTCTGTTCCGGTAGGCTGTTTTTCGTGCGGCGCGGAGTTGTTGGTGGTGTTGGCGGGTGGCGTCCTTGAGAGCTGACATGTTCTCTTCGGTCTGGTTAAGGCGCCACGTCTTCTCGCGGGCGCGGCATTCTTTCTTGGAGTTCTTGAGGTCGGGGGTGAACCAGGAGTTTTTCTTGTGGTTGTTGGTGCTGGCTTGAGTCTTCAGGGGGGACAGGAGGTTGGCGCAGTTGGAGATCCAGTTTGTGAGGTTGTTGGCGGCTACGTTGGGGTCGGTGGTGCTGGTGGGTTGGTTCTGGGAGAGGGTTGATGCGAGCTGTTCCGTGGTGATACGATTCCAGTGTCTTCTTGGTGGTTGCTGGGTGTGGTGGGGCACGGTGGTCTTCTTGAAGATGAAGTGGACGCAGCTGTGGTCCGACCAGGTGAGTTCGGTGGTGTGGCTGAAGGTGATGTGTTTGCTGGAGGAGAAGATGGGGTCGAGCGTGTGTCCGGCGTCGTGGGTGGGGGTGTTGACTAGCTGATTCAGTCCCAGGTTGGCGAGGTTGTCCAGTAAGGCGGTGGTGTTGTTGTCGGTGAGGTTCTCCAGGTGAAAGTTGAGGTCTCCTAGGAGGATGTAGTCGGTGGATGAGAGTGCGCGAGGGTTGACGAAGTCTGCAATGTCTTCGCTGAACTTGGTGCGAGGACCTGGTGGTCTGTACATGAGGGTGCCTCTGAGGGTGGTTTTGGGGTCGCTGTGGATCATGAAGTGGAGGTGTTCGGCGTCGGGGAGTGAGTTGTCGGTGTCGGTCGAGATGCGGATGGAGTTTTTGTGTGCGATGGCGATGCCTCCTCCGATGCGGTTGGTGCGGTCCTTCCGGATGATTTTGTAGCCGTCGGGGATGGCTATGGCGATGTCGGGTGCCGAGGAGGGGTTCATCCAGGTCTCGGTGAGGAAGGCGATGTCCGGGTTCGTAGAGTTGATGAGGTTCCACAGTTCGATGGCGTGCCTGTGGATGGATCGGGTGTTGACCAGGATGCAGTGGAGGTTGTTTCCGGGGGAGTAGTTCTTGGCGGGAGCGGAGTGGGTTCGGAGGCAGGTGAAGCGGCAGTTGCTGCAGGTGAAGGGTCCGTGGGTATGTTTCGGGGTGGCGCAGTAGCAGCCCGGCGTGCGGCCGGGGTTGAGGTTGGCGAGGAAGGCGGAGTCGTAGGTCAGGCGGGGGGCGCGGGGGCCAGAGGTACGGGTGCTGGGCGCGGTCCAGGCGCGGACGGGCGCAGACGGGCTTGCCTTAGGCGCGCCTTAGGCGCACCAGCGGCGCGCCCGCTGCGCGTGTCCGCTGCGCGGCCTCGCAGCGGCCGCCATGTAAGGGGTAGCCGGGGAGGCGGGGACAGCTGGGAGGTGGGAGGAGGGCGGGTAGGGGGGAAAAAGAGCGGGAAAAGCGGCGAAGGGCCTCGGGGAGGCGAGGAGGCCCGAAAAAGCAGAAAAGTACCTAGAAGGGGTACAAAAGCCGGAAAAGCGAGAAAAAAATGACAAAAAGCGGCGGAAGGACGGAGGGGGACGGCGGGGGCACGAGGGGCAGCAGGCACTCAGGGATACAAAAAGCAAGGGGAGCGCGATCACAACGGGGAAAGCCGGCACTCAGGGATACAGAAGGCAAGGGGAGCGCGATCACACGGGGAAAGCAGGCACTCTGGGATACAAAAGAGCAAAAGGGGATGCGATCATACACAGGGGAAAAAGGCAGACACTCTGGGGGACAGTCGGCACAACAACAGAGCAGAAGGCAGGCACAGAGGATCTGGTGGCGCCGCGAGGGCAGGGGAGCGACCTACCCTGGGGTCAAAGGTCGCTACCACTGCCTCGCAGCGGCCGCCATATAAGGGGTAGCCGCGGAGGCGGGGACAGCTGGGAGGCGGGAGGAGGGCGGGTAGGGGGGAAAAAGAGCGGGAAAAGCGGCGAAGGGCCTCGGGGAGGCGAGGAGGCCCGAAAAAGCGGAAAAGTACCTAGAAGGGGTACAAAAGCCGGAAAAGCGAGAAAAAAACGACAAAAAGCGGCGGAAGGACAGAGGGGGACGGCGGGGGCACGAGGGGCAGCAGGCACTCAGGGATACAAAAAGCAATGGGAGCGCGATCACACCGGGGAAAGCAGGCACTCAGGGATACAGAAGGCAAGGGGAGCGCGATCACACGGGGAAAGCAGGCACTCTGGGATACAAAAGAGCAAAAGGGGATGCGATCATACACAGGGGAAAAAGGCAGACACTCTGGGGGACAGTCGGCACAACAACAGAGCAGAAGGCAGGCACAGAGGATCTGGTGGCGCCGCGAGGGCAGGGGAGCGACCTACCCTGGGGTCAAAGGTTGCTACCACTGCCTCGCAGCAGCCGCCATATAAGGGGTAGCCGGGGAGGCGGGGACAGCTGGGAGGCGGGAGGAGGGCGGGTAGGGGGGAAAAAGAGCGGGAAAAGCGGCGAAGGGCCTCGGGGAGGCGAGGAGGCCCGAAAAAGCGGAAAAGTACCTAGAAGGGGTACAAAAGCCGGAAAAGCGAGAAAAAAACGACAAAAAGCGGCGGAGGGACGGAGGGGGACGGCGGGGGCACGAGGGGCAGCAGGCACTCAGGGATATAAAAAGCAAGGGGAGCGCGATCACAACGGGGAAAGCAGGCACTCAGGGATACAGAAGGCAAGGGGAGCGCGATCACACGGGGAAAGCAGGCACTCTGGGATACAAAAGAGCAAAAGGGGATGCGATCATACACAGGGGAAAAAGGCAGACACTCTGGGGGACAGTCGGCACAACAACAGAGCAGAAGGCAGGCACAGAGGATCTGGTGGCGCCGCGAGGGCAGGGGAGCGACCTACCCTGGGGTCAAAGGTCGCTCCCCGATTAATTTGGTCATTGTAGTAAAGCTATAACTGATATAAAAAAAACTTCTTGAAGCAAGGATACTAAAAGTATAATATGCAGGGTGTAGGACTGTGATACTTACTTGTCTTCTGGAGTCTGTAGTAGCATATGGAAATACCCCTCACTGATCAAAGAGAGTGTGGTGGTACGGAGTTGGGGTCACTGCCATTCAGGACTCAGGACACAGTTACACATGTGGGATCGGCTTGTGTTAAAGAGGGTTAGTGGGACTACGTGTCGCTGGCCTTGCATATCGAAATATGCCTCAGTGATCGGAAGGAGTTTGGTGCTGTGGTCGCTGTCACGGACTTGGGGTGACTGCCATTCAGGACTCAGGACACAGTTACACATGTGAGATCGACTTGTGTGGAACAGGGTTAGTGGTGGTACATCTAAATTCCTAGTTTGAATTTTATAATGAGTACGTCGGCAATAAATATAAACATAGTTGGGATTTTCACCAGAAACTACTTTAAACTTTGTTATTTATTTTACAAACTTCACAACAGTATTATCTTCCATTTGTTGATCAACACCTAGACATATCCAACTGTTATTTTCTGTACAGTTCTCTTCACTAGCAAAGAAACGTAAGTCTATATCATCACAAATTTGTTTCATAACATTTATATTAAAACTCGATTTCGTGCCGTAGGAAAACCTAGACTTATCCAGATGGTTCCTGTTGACTTTGAATATAAACTTGCAGATGTCTATCGATCCGTACATTGGTAGGATGCAATTTCTCGATGTGAAAGTATCTTCAAACTGAGGCTGTACATTTCTTTCCTAAGTGTCTTCTCCTGTGAAATTTCTTCCCACATTTCTTTCAATTCTGTCTTCTCAGAGGTGGTAATATATGACGTGACATAGTGAGAAACAGCAATTGAGTTATGTGCATCATATTGTATGTTCATATTTGCATTTCACATCTTCAAAATCTCCGTATTGTAATCATTATTGTACTTAGATGCTTCTGTTCTATTTAAATTATAAGTATTTTTGGGTGATTTTCGAGTGATGGTATGTCTCATTGCTGACATAAAACTGTTCACTCTTCCTTTGGAAATGACTGGACGTGGAAAGGGAAATCAACAGTTTGTGTAAAATGCATCTGTTGAGTTATCTTTTCGTCTGCAATACTTTCCACATTGATGACTTCGATATGCAAATACGCCACACTAATCAAAGGGAGTCTGGTGCTGTGGTCGCTGGCAAGAAGTTGGGGTCACTGCCATTCAGGACTCAGGACACAGTTCCACATGTGGGATAGGCTTGTGTTGAAGACGGTTAGTGGTACCATTTGTCGCCGGTCGCCCACAGTGTGGGGCAGAGGTAGCGGTGAGCAAGGGTCCACAGCCATGTGCATACGTTGGTGACCCAAACAAACCTTGCATAGTACAGGTTCAGTGGCACCACGTGTCGCCTGTCTTCCATGTGGAAATACCCCTCAGTGATCGAAGGGAGTCTGGTGCTGTGGTCGCTGCCGTTGAGGTCTCAGGAGACAGTTGCACATGTGGGATCGGCTTGTGTTGAACAGGGTTAGTTGGCACCACGTGTCGCCGGTCTTCCACAGTGTAGGCCGGAGGCAGCGATCAGCAAAGGTCCACAGGTAGGGGACGTTGACTTGAGCTGCACAGATTGGGAGCATTTGGTCTTCTTAACCCATTATAGTTTCTTACACAATTTGCGTCGCAACTAATGTTGAATTGTGAACCATGTAACTCCAGTGTAGGGCGGAGGCAGCAGTCAGGATGGGCACACAGCTACGTGGTGTTGAGTTGAGCTGCACAGTTAGTGGCACCTGGAGTACTCAGCGTGTGCGCACCCTGCGATGAGACGTGGTCCCGGCGGGCCGCACTGGGAGCAAAGTGTTTTGTCTAATGAATTCTACGTTGATAAGGCCATGTGGCAATGACTTAAGGTGCAGTGAGTTAGTAGCACCTGAAGCACACAGAGTGTGCGCACCCTGAGATGATGCGTGGTCTAGGTGGGCCGCACTGGGAGAAACGTGTCTGGTGAAGTGGACTGCGTCATCTGCAATCGCCACTGCATCTGAATTGTGAGCGCTGCTGTCCGCAGTGTAGATCGAAGGCAGTAGTTGGTACAGACATAAGTCTGCGGTGCTATGCTGCTGGATTCGCAGGGACCCTGTGTCGAGGAGGCCCGCGGTTATGGCGGCTGCCACGTGCCAGGGTGAGGGCTGCCGTTCTGACAGACTTGTTGGTCTTCCCACAAGTAAACCACGCCTAGGGCCTGGTCTATTTATTCATACTCCTATGCTGGAGTGGCATACGTTGGAGCAGCCCACTCCGCTTCTGCGTCCAGGGGGGGACAACACAGCTACATGACCGAGATCTTCCCAATGTCTGAGGTAACATGGTTGCGTCCACTGTGCACTACACTACAAGTATCAATAGTATATCTCCACATGGAGAGGTTTGCGCTTTGTATACTGAGGTCTGTGCAGCTCATGAGCGTTACACTTGGCATTGTGTGCTTTATCAGTGATGGGTGACTCGCATCCTTCATATATAGTTGGTTGCTCATCTCCCGACATTCAGCTATTGTGTGGCTGAGGGGCAGGGCATTTTGGGAAGGTCCTTTGTTCTATTTTGTGCTACCTCGGTGGTAGTAGGGGGGGTGGTCCGTGGGGGGAGGTTCTGGTGGTGGTGAGGCTGGGTGTTGTGGCGTTGTTGGGTGTCGGAGCTGCATGATCAGTAGCTGTTTCACGTGTTGGTCTTTAGATGTGGCTCCTTACACCAGTTAAAGGTTGATGTTAATTTGTTACTGCTAACTCAGCTTATCGCCTGCTTTTTGGATTGCATTGCAGATTTGGCATAGGGTCTGATCAGGTGCATCTGATTTTCACATGGATGATGTCATCAGTGATGTCATTAGTGATGTCATTTGAGATGTCATCAGTGATGTCCCTGACCATGTCATGAGTGATGTAATATGTGACGTCATCAGTAGTGCATTGCGGGGGCATGAGTTATAGTTAGCTCACCTAACTATAACAGGTGAATTTCTCTAGTTTTTTGTTTCGCTTATAACTTTGGCGTCGTTTGATGAACCTTCACGAAATTTTCCAAACTACTTCTTTGTTCATATCAGCTCCTATGGGAGAAGTTTGGGGGTGATTCGTCAAGGGGGGCCGAGAAAAAAAGGGGGTCCCAAAACGTGTTATCTCCATGTTAATTTCCATAGGAAACTTTAGACAAGGCTACAGGTCAAACGGGTGAACGGAATTGCCCCAAATTTGGCAGGGAGAAGGGTCTTGGTCTAGAAAGCACACTTTTGTTTATTTGGTGTAAATCTGTTCAGTAGTTTTGGAGAAGTATTGAAATTTATAGATATCCATATTTGGGAATTCTGCCATCTGATTGGCTGAGGCGTTACGAGCACGAGCTTGCCGCTTATTGGCTGTGAGCGGTGCGAGAAGTTGCAACTAGGAAGTGTTGGCCGCCATTTTGGGATTCTGTTGAAATGAGTAAGGGGGAAAAAGGGCGAAAAAAGTAGGAAAGGGGAGGGTAGGAGCACTGTAACGTCTGTGGGGTGTTTAGGGTGTACTATACAGGGAGTGTGTAGCGAAGTATTTAGTAAGGGTGGGCTTAGTGTGCGTAACAGACCTACGTGGAGAGGCATGGGGATGAACTCAATCTCCGCACTCTCTGCACTCTCCGCATACTTCCCTTACGCACATCCCACCTCCGCCTGCCTCCCGCCCACCTCCCACACGCAGTCTTAAATACATTAGAAAAACAATTGTTAAGTAATCTTACTTTATCGGCGGCGTCCCCGGGCTTCGATCCTTCTCCAGCGCGTCTTCTTCTGGGAACTGCGCATGCGCGGGAGCCCATGCATGCACATTCCTGCTGAGGAATGCTCATGCGCAGGCTCCCACGCATGCGCAGTCCCAGAAGAAGATGCGCTGGAGAAGGATCGAAGCCCAGGGATGCCGCTAATAAGGTAAGGTTACTTAACAATTGTTTTTCTAATATATTTCAGACGGGCGGGCGGATAACTTACGTTATGCCCCGAGTGTGCGCAGATTTGCCCTGTTTCTCCACCTATTATCGCGGAAGGCAGAAGGACAAATCTCCGCACATTCCGTGGGCGGAACAGAGTTGTCCGCCCACCCTTAGTATTTAATCCTACCGGTGTGAAGGTGCTGTTTTGCTGAGAGTGAGAGGGTGCTGAGGTGAGGTGCCGGTACACTCAGGGATGAAAGCGTGCGCCTAAACCGTGAGCTGAGTGCTGTAAACTGATGTGCTGAAGTATTTATCCCTACCGGTGTGAAAGTGCTGTTTTGCGCAGAGTGAGAGGGTGCTGAGGGGAGGTGCCGGTAAACTCGGGGATGGGGGTCACAAAACGTGCTTTCTTCATGTTAATTTCCATAGGAAACTTTAGACAAGGCTACAGGACGAACGGGTGAACGGAATTGCCAAAAATTTGGCAGGGAGAAGGGTCTCGGTGTAGAAAGCACGCTTTCGTTTATTTGGTGTAAATCCATTCAGTAGTTTTAGAGAAATATCGAAATTTACAGATATATTGATATTTGGGAATTCTGCCATCTGTTTGGCTGAGGCGTTACGAGCACAAGCTTGCTGCTTATTGGCTGTGAGCGGTGCGAGAGGTTTCAACTAGGAAGTGTTGGCTGCCATTTTGTGATTCCTTTGAAATGAGTAAGGGGCAAAAAGGGCAAATAAAGTAGGAAAGGGAAGGGTAGGAGCACTGTAACGTCTGTAGGGTGTTTAGGGTGTTCTCTACAGGGAGTGTGAAGCAAAGTATTTAGTCCTACCGGTGTGAAAGTGCTGTTTTGCCGAGAGTGAGAGGGTGCTGAGGTGAGGTGCTGGTACACTCGGGGATGAAAGCGTGCACCTAAACCGGGAGCTGAGTGCTGTAAACTGATGTGCTGAAGTATTTATCCCTACCGGTGTGAAAGTGCTGTTTTGAGCAGAGTGAGATGGTGGTGAGGTGAGGTGCCGGTACACTCGGGGATGAAAGCGTGCGCCTAAACCATGAGCTGAGTGGTGTAAACTGATGTGGTCTGGGCGCTGAAGCATACTGGCCACTTTAGGATAGCTGTGCAGGTGGTGTTGGTATGCGTTTAGAGTATAGCGGGAGTGGGAAGCAAACTACTCACTGGTACTGGTCTGAAGACTCGGGGATGAAACCGTGAGCGTAAGCCGTGAGCTGATTACTGTAATGTGATATGTGTGGGTGTTGTAGGATACTGGCCGCTTTAGCATATCTGTGTAAGTAGTGTTAGTATGCGTTTATACGATACAGGGAGTGGGAAGCAAACTACTCACCTCTACTTTCTGAAGACTCAAATGGGGTGTTTTAGGAAGCAGGAATAAAGAAATAATCGTGAAGAATATAATGCAGAATGTTGCAATGCCACAGAAGAGAAATGGTGAAATCAGGTGTGTCTAAGAAAGTGACTGTCTGTAATAAAGGGATGGAGTATGAAAGTTATACAAAGAGTGTCTTTATTTAAGTGCCATAAATGGATCCACTGGTGCAAGAGGTAAGGCATTCAGTTGAGGCAAAATCCAACCGCTTCTGCTGTATTCAAAGGTAAGCTCCTGCATCAGTGAATTCCACATTACATGTTACAGTTCCATGTGACATAAACAATACCTATTACACTTGAATGACTCGAAATTCTATAATAAAAATAAAGGTAGGATACGATTAGCATGTATCCTTTAAGAAAAGAAATTTAAAAAAAACAACTTGCAAAGTGTAATCATCAAACGTCTTCGGTACCCTGGTACTCCTTTGCTGTAAAATTATCAACAGTAGAACAGTCTGCAATCTCTTGTACGGTAGACTCAATCTGGTCAGAATTGGTAATAGTTCTAGTCACATCGGAACTTTGAGGACAAACACAAAATTGTGCTTCTGTGAAGCACATTAGGTACCCTTCTCATCAAACCATACATTATTGTCTGCAGCTCTTTCAAAAAAAAAATCTTGTGCATAGAGCTAAGGCACCGAGCTGAGGCAAACTCCAAACGATTCTGTTATATTCAAATCTGAAGCTGCTACATTAGTGAATTCCACATTCCATGTAAAAGTTCCATGTGACATAAACAATAGCTATTAGACATGAATGACTTAATTCTATAATAAAAATAAAGGTAGGATACGATTAGCACACTGTGCGAACCAGTTCCTAAACAATGTTGTGTTTTTTTATGTTGATCGCCGGCTAGTAAGTAGATGCTGAGGATGAGTAAATTTGTCTGAAAGGGCTTCGTGGATAACAGGCACGCAGAGAGACGTGTGCACAAAGAATAGAGATGGTTTCAAAATGGGTATCCGGTTTAGGCTAATTTAGGAAGTAAATAGCGTATTTGGATAGGCCATACATCATTCATCCCTTGTTAGACTGGAGACGTAAGGGGCAATAATGAAAACAGAGTTCAAATGCCTGAGCATACTTAGAAAGTTATTATATGAAAATAGTTCAATTGAAGTGTATTAAAAGAATTGAAAGGAAAAACTCAAAAAAGTTGGTAAAAATCAATCCAAGAAGAATGTGAATTTCTTACAAGTCTTGGAGATTGCAGTGAGGAAGTTCTTCAGCGGATTGAGATGTGTAATGTTCCAAGAGGTCATTGTTGCCATCATGTGGGGAAAGGGAAGCGATCCAATTCATATCTTCGAAAGGACAGTAATGTTCCTTGAATGTTGGAGCGGAAATTTGAATTGGGAGGCAATCTGCGATGTTGTCAAAGGGCGTATGTTTCAGTAGATCTTTTGCGGCTGCGCAGAAATCCCATTCCGCCATGATACCTTTTTGCGTTGCATCTGCCATTGCTCTACTGCCTGAACAATCAAGTTCATGGATTTCAAGATACTCCATTACCTGGGGGCTGTAAGCTTAGAAGTGTCGTGCAGTTGGACATTTTTGCATAGTAATGCATGACTGCCATTGTGGTCACAGTTTGCACCTGTGAGAAAAACTTCTGTATGCTCTTTAAGACAGCGATATGTAAATGGAAGAAACCACTGCTAATGAATAAACGCGCTACTTTATATAATCGCATACAGCATGACAAACAACATGTACACCTATCACACACAACAACACTACGTACTGTGGGAACCGTGGCAAGCCATGTACACAAAGCAAACATGGCATAGCACCTCTGTTACACAATGCAGAATGCGGGGTGAGATGGGAGCAAAGTATGTGCGAAGGTGGCAAGTGATTCTTGATTATAAAAGTATACAATGCAAAGTGTTGAGGGGATGTGCCGGACAGATTTGAGTATACAGAGCACACACATGTACATGTGAACATACACTGATGGTCTATTAAGTGAAGTAGATAGTGGACGGAACCATAATAGTACAGTCAGTAGGGAAGATTTCAAAAACATAGCGCATACGTGCTCCCCCCCCAAATCTTTAGAGTAGTGGGCTGGCTTGGCGTACGCAAGTCTAGCATAGGAATATGAATAAAAGGCACATTTCTCTGGGTGTGATTCTCTTCCGGAATGGCGAACGTGTCTGCCAGGACTGCGCAGCTTACACTACCACGAGGTTGACCTCGTAAGTGAAGGTGGCTGCGTGAATGATGCTCTCATGCTGCTGGTACTCAGAAACCGTCGTGGCACCTGCAATGCACATATGCCCCACAGTTCACCTTTCGCTACTACATTATGTGAAAGGGAGCCCACCACGTGCCAGCGGAAGCTCCTGGGGCGAGGTCTGCGAGGTTGGAAGGTTCCTCATATCAACGCTGGCTACCGCGACACAGTCACACAGCGTTCAGTTTGAGGCCCAGCAGCAGGGAGTGCTCTGCATACTACTAACACAGTAATCGAACAGGTACCAACAGTGAAACGGTGTCTTGATCCCACAATGGACAATGTTAGAACTGCATCTGAGAGTGGAGATGAAGGTACTCTCTTGGTGCAGGTGCAACCAACTCTAGGTCACATTAGTGGAACGGTGTATTGATTCCAGAATGGACGATGTCCATATTACTTGCTAGTGGGTTTTCACAGAACTCCTTCTGCTCATGTGCTTCCGTAGGTAATTGCTGCACATGATTATTGGGCTTGTCTGACTGCAGGGGTTGGAGTACACCGCGCTATAGCAGGTCCGAACAGTATAACGGGGTCTTGATGCCACAATGGACGATGTTAGAACTGCATCTAAGAGTGGAGATGAAGGTACTCCCTTCGAGCAGGTACTACCAACTCGAGGTCCCAACAGTGGAACGGTGTCTTGATCCCACAATGGACGATGTCCGATATTACCTGCTGCTGAGTTTTCAGAGAACTCCCTCCGTTGAGGTGCATCAGACTCTGTGCCTCCATAGCTAATTGCTGCACATGATTATTTGTCTTGGCTGACTGTAGTGGCTGGAGTACACCGCGGAACAGCAGGTCCGAACAGTGAAACGGGGTCTTGATCCCACAATGGACGATGTAAGAACTGCATCTCAGAGTGGAGATGAAGGTACTCCCTTCCCCCAGGTGCAACCAACTCTAGGTCCCAACAGTGGAACGGTGTCTTGATCCCACAATGGACAATGTTAGAACTGCATCTGAGAGTGGAGATGAAGGTACTCTCTTCGAACAGGTGCTATCAACTCTAGGTCCTAACAGTGGAACGGTGTCTTGATTCCCCAATGGACGGTGTCCGATATTAACTGCTGCTTGATTTTCACAGAACTGTTTCCATTGAGGTGCATCAGTCAGTGTCTGTGCTTCCGTAGTTAACTGCTGCACATGATTATTGGGCTTGGTTGACTGTATATCGATTTATTTTGAAGATATAAAACATTACATAATTTTTAAAGTTAAAAAAGGTTTATAAAGTTCGAAAATTTTATTTAAAAAAATTAGAAAAAATTAGAAAAAATATAGGTTTTATAAATATTAAAATATGAAATTAACATTTAAAAAACCTTCGAAATTCACTGAAAAAAACATAGGTTTTACAGACGTTATAGTTAGGAATTAGCATTTAAAAAACCTTCGAAATTCACTGAAAAAACCATAGGCTTCAGGGACGTTATAGTAAATTGGACATTTCACTCATAGAAAACCATAGAAATTCCCCTGTTATAGTTAGTTGAGCTAACTACAACATGCGCCCCCGCAATGCACTGCTGATGACGTCACATATTACATCATTCATGACATGGTCAGTGACATCACTGATGACATCACTGATGACATCTCAAATGACATCACTGATGACATCACAAACAACAGGAAAGAATGGATGGTACAACTCAAATCTCCAGCAGTATCTCACCCCTAACATCCATGGACCTAAGCGAAGGGGAGCCGGAAATAAGCAGAGAAAAAACAAAACAAAGTTTTTTAGGGGACATGAGACTTGTACTGCAACAAAGACAGTGGGAACAGAATCAAAATATCCCACAAAGTCAAGGGGGAAAAGAAAGAGGATGCCAATGGGAAACAAGAAAGCAACGAGAAGAGGAAAGAGGTGCAAGTGGTACAACAGAAAAGATCGGAACCATGACACGGAGTAAGCGCCAGAAAAAGAACTTCTATGTCAAATGAATGAACTAACAGTGGTAAACCCCTCTGATCGAAATATATCGGAACCCGAGATATCTTTATTAAAACATGGAATAAACTTACGCCCGATACAACAAATAGACATGGCCCAGACAAGAATAGACATTTATAAATACGTGAGAAAAATAAAACTAGCCAAAATTTTCGAAGAAAATAAGGAAATGAATACCTACGCAAAAAGGAAAAGGACAAAAACACCTGTCTCAAGTCTAACTACTATGGATGCAGTCCCCATACTGACCCTCATAAATCTGGATGCAGATGAAGAATGTGATGAAGTGACACTGGACATTGCATACCCTCAAATGGAAGCAGGCCTTAGTGGAAAAAAACTATTGTCACGCTTCTATCCTCAATTGGCACCAGGAAATAAGATTGGTATATTTCAGGAAGGCGTAATCCAAGATCTTTATAAACTCAAGAGAACTAAATATCAAGACAATCTAACCAATCAAGAAAGAGCAGCCCTAGCGGATTTAATACAAGATCAAGAAATCGTTATAAAAATGGCTGACTAACAGATCGAGAATACTATCGCAAGCTGGAAAGCAATCCCACAATGACATATAAGAACTCATTTGATAGGAAACTGATGGAAGGATCAGCACACTGATTAATTGATGAAGAAGCGCGGAGATACCTGAAAACGGAGTATCCCGTAACAGCTACCATCTATTTTCTCCCAAAGCTGCATAAGGATCCCCGCAAACCACCTGGCCACCTGATTGTATCAGCAAAAGGATCATTACTTCAACCTGGAGCAATCTACATAGACTTCTTTTTAATGCGATTTGTATCAAGTCTCAGTTCCTATATAAAAGACACAAGCAATCTGCTACAGCAGCTACAAGGCATACCCTGGCAGAAATCCTACACACTGATAACCATGGAAGTAGTATCATTGTATACAAACATTGACAATGATATAGGAATGCAGGTGTCGCTTGGTCGCTGGAGAGGAGATGGGGACGGAAAGAACCCTTAGTGACTATGCCTTTCCACCATCTCTGCAGGACGCCCGTGGCCCCTTTAGCACGGCCTGGCTTGCTTCGGAGGCTGACACGCCCCTCCTGACGTCGCCCCAGGCGCACCAATCCGGTCTGAGCAGTGTACGTAAGGAGGAAGTTTTCGAAGGGACCGGCGCGCAAGCCCACGGAGGAGAGGAAGCCGGAAAGCGAGTGGAGACGGAGAGCGAGAAAGCTGACGGAGGGAGAGTCGAGGAGAGCGAGGAAGCAGACGGAGGGAGAGTCGAGGAGAGCGAGGAAACGCACGGAGGAAGAATCGGGAGGACCGGGAGCGGAGGAGACGGCTACCCCAGCAACGAGAGGGACGGAGTGCCTGGAGGCCAACGACACGGCGTCTCGCCCTGCCACACACCCACGGGAGGAGCGTGGCTGGGAAAGGTACGGGGTCGAATCCTGGGTTTTATTTCACCAAGGGGAGGGAAGTAGCCAGGGTATCATTAGCAGTGAGGTCATGGGGATGGTTCTTTGGGGCTGGTTGACAGCGCATTACACACGTATTGCCTCCCTACGGCCAACGGTAGCATTATTGGTGGCGGACCCCCGGTGACTCATCACTCCTTTTCCTCCCCCCTTTCACTATTAACCCGGTGAACAGTGAATCTAAGAGTGGTCTTTCTCTTCTTTGCATGACCGCCGGAGCCATCCCATCGGACCTAGATCCCCCGGAGAAGGAGGAACCGAAGCCAAGAACGGGAGAGAGAAACAGTTATTCACTCTTGTAGAGACCGTGATCATTAAAAAAGTCTATAGCTCTTGATACGGACTAGTGGTCTTCATTGTTCCACGCACGGGGCCACTCCCCACCATCACAAGTGGCGAGCCAGATAGGAGTCTTTAGTGCGAACCCCACCGATACAGGATGGACACGCTCATTCATCAGATGAAGGAGAGCCAGGCCAAAATGGAATGGGCCATAGAACGCACCACCTCCCAGGCGGAAGCCGATCGGGCCGTGTTCAGCTCGGCTATTCAGAACCAAGCCGATAAGCTAGTGAAATTGGCCGAAGGACAGGGACTCATCATGGCCTCGCTAGGACAAACTAGAGCGGCCGCACCTCCGGGAGCAGTGGTCCCCCTTCAGAAGTTTACGCCAGGAGAAGACCCGTTGGCGTTCTTTTTGAATTTCGAAAGAGCAGCCCGGGCTAGTGCCTGGGCGGGAGAGAGATGGCCTTTCTACCTGGCACCTTTATTGGTGGGTGAAGCTCAAGCGGCCTACCAAACTGTGAATAAGGACGGAACAGCCACCTATGCTCTCGTAAAGCAGTATATACTGGATATGTTGGGAGTGGATGACGAGACACACAGGCTACGTTTTCGACAAGAACGCGGGGCTCCTGGGGACATACCCAAAACTCTCTTTTTCAAACTTAAAGAGGCGGCTGACTTATGGCTGAAACCCCAGGAGTCCAGTATGGAGGACGTAATGAAAAAAATCTACCTCAAACAGTTCCTTGAATCTCTCCCCTATGCCAGCCAGCGCTGGCTGAAGCAACACGCCGGTTTGACTCTGGAACAGGCTGTGGAAATGACCACATCGTACGCCAGAGCTCAAGGCCGACCCACCCCGAGAGAGCCCGAACGCCACGTTCGACCTGTTGTCCCCGGAAAAGGAGAAAGAAAACCCACTAAGCCTGTCTTTGAGTCCGTACGACCGCGAGGAGTCCGGCCAGATCCCACCCCTTTTTCAGGCCCCCAGTGTTATGAATGTGGGGAGTGGGGACATATAGCCAGGTTTTGCAGGAAGAAGAGGGAGAAAGAGGAGGAACCTATGGACGTGAGCTACTTGCCCCACTCCCTTCTTTTCGCTCAGGAAACAGGACCGGTGTTCTATGTGAGTGTAACCATACAGGGTGTGGAAATGTGGATTTTCCTGATCAGTTATGTCCCCTATCTTGGACCCCAACGGTTCTATATGCATGTTACAAGTACATGTATGTTCCCTCCAGTTCCAGTTTCGAAGACGCAAACATATGTGTGTCTACCGTCGACATGTTCTCTGTCAGATCCGCCATCAATGGGCTGGATATTCGATTCCTAAGCATGAAAGGCCACCGACTTTATATGGCTAAGTTACTCCATTTTTACAGTTCAGGCAAGTAGGCCCGATTCTGTCCTCAAAGCCTTTCCCTGCTCTCTGTCTCTGACAGCTTCAGCTTGAGCTCGCATCTGTATCCATGAACTTTGTCCTACTCCCTGTGCAGCTAACGGTGCCTGCCTCGGCCAGTTTTCGCCTGCCTGCCAAGAAGCTGTATTTCACCTTCGAATTATCTATTTTGCTCTTCAGCCGATGCATTCCTGTCTAGTGATTTAGGTAAACATTTCCTTTAGCTCACAAGCAAAGGACTCAGCCTTTCCGTCCTCCTGCAAGTGATTCATAGCCCTGCTGCCATGGAAAGTTTTCTGCCTCTCGCTTCTCATATAGACACTTAGGCGTTTGTGCACGCACACAGTCAGTATAGACTAGATTCTGTCCGAGAGTCCTTCCTTGTGGATAACATAGTTCTTTAAACATAGGATGTTAGATATGATTTGGGATTAGGTTGACTTGACCCCTCAGACTTCTCGTCTCCACATGTAGAGCTAAATGTCAAGTCCCTTCACCCCCTAGTTGCACGTCAATTACACGTCATGCTGCTGCGCGCGCATCTATGCCAAGTATTATCTTATAGATCCACCTATGTCTGATAATCCTAACCAATCATGTTTCTTTTATTCCTTATTACGCCTAGTTTCGATTACGTACCTGTCATGTCACTTTTCTTATCAAATGTTACGCCTTCTACATTCGTTTCATTGTAATGTACTTATTATAAAAATGCATGTCTGTCAATAAAGTATTGTACTTCACTTCCTGAACCCTCGTGGTGACGGAACCTGAAGGCCGCGACTCGAGTCGGCCATTTTGAATGGAATAAAGCCCATTTAGAAACTCTTATACCACGGATTCTGCCTCTTGTTATTTTGAGCTATTTTACTTTATTTTAAGATCCCGTATGAAGTTCAGTCCGGTAAAGAAGATTTTATTTACCACAAAATGGCGCCCGAACAGGGACACTTTCTCATCTCACGCGCCGGCGGTGCGTTGCAGGCCCGGTCTCCTGCCACAGCTGGACGGACCATAAACGCGTACCAGCAGGATTTCCTGTAAGCTCCCTCCGGTCAAGCGGGGGCGACTGAGGCTGCGATCAACCCAGACGAGGCGGTGAGAAGTGCGAAGTGTCCCGACCAGAGCCTAGCTGAGAGAGCAAGATCCGAGGTATACAGAGGCCCACCAGGTTTCTCGAAATCCCGATGTCCAGAGGGTCCGCTGTCCGCAGTCATCGAGTCCTGTCCATTCTCTGAGGCCTTTCGTTTCAAGGAGCTACTCGGTGAGTACCATCGCCGGGGAGGCGTGTTGACGCGCACATAGGTTGTGCCGGTCAAGACGGATTTGGGTACACAAATCCGGTCTGCACTGTTTAGCAGTGTATATGTACTGTTTAGCAGTATATCAAGTATTCCGAAGTATTCAGTTATTGTCAAGAATTCAGCGTGGTGATTAGTTAGGCAGACTGTCATCATTGTCGGTCGTTGTTAAAATGTTTAATGTTTAATGTTTAAAATGTTCAAATATTGTGGTATGAATGAGTGTTCATTGTTCACTGTTCATTATTGTGTTTTTCGTATTAAGTGAGTTCAAGAGTAAGTATCAGATCAGTTGTCAATATGCCGCTCTTCTCGAAGTTAAGACAGATTACTACCAGAAAAGGGGTGCTTGAAGAAGCAGTTCCTATTCCTCCTAGGGACACTCCAGGGCATTTTATGTACCATAAGCATGGCTTAGATGCCATATTGTTTCTTGATCTATGGGTAGATTATACCAAGGGATTGCCGGAAAGTCAAAGGTGGCCCGTAGCGGGAACCTGGGATGCAGAATGCATCATGAAAGTGGAGGAAGAGTTATGGAAAAGAAAGGTCAGACAATCACAGAAAGACGCTGTTGAGTTATGGCGTAAGGAATCTCATAGACGAACAGAAAAAGCACGTAGGCAAGAAGAGAGGAGTAAAGAAAGTTCAAATAAAGTTCAAGAAAATCTATTAATTAAGGAAGGTATCCGAGTGAAATCAGAACAAGTAAATAGACAAAGAAATGCTCTTATGAATGGTATGTATCCCCTTCTAGCCGAAGGACTACCTAAGGCTGCTCCAGAGATGCCAAAAGACTTGCCACCCCCATTATTTCCAATTAAGGTACATCCAAAAGGGCATCCCAGAACCGCAGAAGATGTTTTTCTTTCCTCATATCTAGACGACGCAGCTCCCGAGTATGCTAACGCCACACCACATAGACCGTCTGGCGGAGGGGTTCAACGTCAGGATCAGGTATCTGTCCCCGTGCAACAGCAAGTCCCGATACAAGCTTCGGCAAGCACATCTGTTTCCGCATCTGTCTCCGCAGTCGATCCTACAGGGATATCGACACCCATAGTTGCTGTGTCACGTTCAACGAATCCATTCACACCCGACGCCCCAGATGGGGCCACGGGAGGTGCTAGCAGTACCTTTACACCACCCAGAATAAATAAACTTGTTTTTCAAGAGTCAGCGCATTCACGTACACCTAAATTCGTAAGTGAACGTACGCTTAAGGAACTCCTTGTAAATTGTAGATATGACCCAGTGGTTGGTAAAGAGGACGAAATGGTCCTGGCATCATTACGTATCAGGCGAGCCGCAGAGTATTTAGCAAGGTTACCAGGAATGACTACGCATCTAGATAACATATATCATTTTGTTCAAACAGGACGAGATCCAGGATGTATTAACAGAGCTATGGAATTCCAGAAAGTAGAGATACAGGGGGAACTGTTACGTTTCCTCATAAACTGTGTGATCAGAAATCAAGACCGCCCGGGGGTAGACCCGAATGCAATGCTTATTCTTACAAGATGGAGTCAGAATATATCAGAAGGGAGACACGATAAGCAAAATTGTATAATAGCCATGTGCCGAAAAATCCGTAAAGAAATAGAGCGTATTCATGAAGAAAGATTGGGAACAGACGAGTTTGAGCAAGATGAAGTGTCCGAATCAGGGAATTCCGCAAGACAGTCAGAGACCATAGCCTATGTAGGCAGAGGAGGATCCTGTGATAATGCTAGATGTTTTTCTGATCCCATACACTCAGTATGCCCAAATAATAG
This sequence comes from Triturus cristatus, assembly GCF_964204655.1. Classification (NCBI taxonomy): domain Eukaryota; kingdom Metazoa; phylum Chordata; class Amphibia; order Caudata; family Salamandridae; genus Triturus; species Triturus cristatus. The sequence goes on along the minus strand of NC_140588.1, from coordinate 1,026,004,640 downwards.
CAGAACGTATCCGACGCCTGTAATGAATCTGAAGTCTCCTGAACATTTGTTTCAAGCCGCAGATAAAATACTACGAGAACGAAGAGGTTACCACCTCCTCGATTCCATGGATGAGCAAGAATTAGCCAGATCAGCCGTTCACTGGATTGACAGTCCTGAAAAATACGGTGATGAGACCGTAGCACACACGTTTTTTAATCTCAGTACAGATGAACAACGTTTAGCTGGAATATATATGATTCAGCAACTCCTCATATTATATAAGAGCCAACATGCTGACCCTGGTCCTTTACCTGATATATTAACGGAACTACTCACGAACAGATGGAGAGGTTCTAGTAACAAGCTAATTAAAGAGATATTAGTGTCACGTAAGCAGTATGTCCTTTTTGTAAGTCCGGATCCTCTCTCGCTGCCCCGCAGAGAAAGAGCGCCGTACTATATGGATAGACAAAATCCCCTACGAGAAGTGCACCCAATAAAAGGCGAAGACAATGAGTTTCACCGTGTATTTGTTTACACACCCATATCAAAAATGGAATTATTAGAAATGAAAAAAGTAGTACCTAGTCATGACAAAGACCCAGCGGGTTTCCACCGAGAAATTAAAGACATGTTACTGATGGGAGAGTACACCTTTCCTGATATTATGACGATATTAAAGGTGCTTTTGCCTGCTGGCATTTATGAAAAACTGAAAGAAAAAGAGTGGGAAGTGGGTGACCAAAAGATAGACTGGACAGCATTAGCAGAGGAAGAAAGGGGCCGAACTGCAGGTTCAGGGCTCGGGGATAAAGTTAAACTGTTACCAGGTTTACTAGTACAGGTACTGCCACGTTTATTAACTACAAAAAAGGAAGATTGGGGTGCAATCACAGCCTGCAAACAAAAGCAAGATGAAGACACAAGCGATTATTATGCTCGATTTGAAAAATGTTTTGGTATAAATAGTGGTATAAAAGCAAGTAGTGACTCATATCCACATTTATTTGTGACAAAATTAGTGGAAAATGCATTGCCTCCAGTAAAGAATAGAATATTGAAATTCGAGAGTACCTGGCAAAGTAACACTCCGTCGCAAATGCTACAAATGTTACAGTATCATCACAATAGAATTAGGGATGAACAAGAACACGAGCATAGACGCATGAAGGATACAAAAATGAAAATGCTAGTTTCTCAGACAGTACCAGCAGATGGTCACAAAAAGGGTGTGACACATTCTGGTGATTCTGCAGTTCCTGTAAAAGGAACCTGCAATTACTGTAAACAACTGGGCCATTATGTACACGATTGTCCAGTCCTGAAACGTAATATAGCTACAGGTATTGCAAAGGAGAGACCACGATTAGTTAGACAAGATCAGAATGAACAAGGAACTATGCAGCATGGACAGTCCATGCCAGTTCAGCAACAGTCCATGCCAGCCTCACAGCAACCCATACAGTTTGTGCCAGCTGCACCACCGTTGCCTGCTACTGCCACACAAACCACGACACGACAAATGTATCAGACTGCACAGTATGAATACCCTGAGTATCAGCGTTACGCATGAACCAGCCTAGAGAGGGAAGTTGACTTACCGCTTATCGAGATTCCTGTAGATCAAGAAGGACCTTATGTACATAGTGAATTATTAGGTCAGGATAGAAAATTCTTACTCGATACAGGGGCAAGTCGAACAACTATAAAACGTAGTGAAGTTCCAGGGGCACCCCTCTCAGGCTCTCAAAATGTTTCCCTTGGTTTTTCAGGAAAAACTATTGTTAATGAAGTATCACAGCCTCTACCACTTACGATAGGACCTTTGACACGAACTACAGATTTATTGCTTACTAAATCATGCCCAGAAAATCTGTTAGGAATTAAAACTCTGAAAGCACTAGGAGCCATAATATGTTGTTCTCCGGAAGGAGTAAGGTTGTTTTTACGTGATTTTAAAGGTCACTATGTGTCTAGAGACATGGATCCCCGACTACAGACTTTACCAGTACATCTATGGGCACAAGGCCCTGCGGATGTTGGCTGCATGAACATTACACCCTATCGAGTCACACTGAAAGCAGGAGTGGTACTACCACGAATGCGACAATACAAGTTACCGCATGATGCTGTAGTGGCTTTGCTGAAAATCATTGATGAGCTGATTGCCCAGGGAGTAGTTGTAGAAACAGACTCCAATGTATGTAATTCACCGATAATTCCGATTCTTAAACGAACTGATCCTACTGCCCCACCAGTGTACCGATTGGTTATTGATTTGCGTGAACTAAACAAGTGCATTGTACCACAATTCCCTGTGGTCCCTGATATATCATCATTGTTGACAGCAATTGATTCCGAAGCAACATTCTTTACTGTAATTGATCTCAAGAATGCCTTTTTCAGCGTCCCAATAGATCCGGAAAGCCAATATTTGTTCGGATTCAGTTTAAATGGGCGCAGCTTTAAATTCTCACGCGCTCCCCAAGGATTCACAGAAAGCCCCAGCATCTACAGCCAAGCACTGAAACGAGAACTTGACAGTATCCACATGCCAGTCAATACAGCACTGCTTCAATATGTCGATGATCTGCTGATCACCGCGAGAAGCGAGCCAGAATGTGAAAAAGCTTCTCTGACAGTTTTACATTTTCTAGCCGACAAGGGGCACAAGGTGTCTCCTTCTAAGCTGCAATTCTGTGTCCAGCGAGTTATTTATCTTGGTCACTCGCTGTCCAAGGAGGGAAGGCAGCTTACACCAGATCGCATCCAGTTAATTGCTAACATGTCAATACCCCAGACACAAAAGGAGGTGCGGGCTTTCATAGGCCTCACTTCATATTGTAGGCAGTGGATCCCTCAGTACGCATTTCTAGCAAAACCACTCATTCAGTTAACCACACAGGAGGCAGCCACATCGACTGTTCTCCCTTGGACTCAGGAACATACACAAGCTTTTGAAAACCTAAAGGAAGCTTTATGTCAAGCACCTGTTTTAGCAACACCATGTTATAGCAAACATTTTACACTCTTTGTTACAGAACGCGAAGGTACTGCCTTGTCAGTACTCACTCAGGATCAAGCAGGATCACGCAAGCCATGTGCTTATTTTTCCAGTACATTAGATCCCGTAGCTCAGGCTTTGCCTGCATGCCTGAAATCAGTGGCAGCGACAGCTTTAGCAATCAGACAAAGCGATGCCATAGTATTAGGACACCCATTGACAGTACAAGTACCACATGCAGTAGAGGTTCTTGTGAACCGAACACAAACACAACACTTGACCATAGCAAGACTTACCGGTTATGAACTGACATTGTTTCAACCACACATAGAGATCCGACGGTGTAATACATTGAATCCTGCTACACTATTACCTGTAATTGGAACAGACCCACTAGCTCATGATTGTGTTGAAATCATTGAAATAAAGACGAAACCTAGACAAGACTTGACAGACGTTCCATTGTTAGATCCAGACCTGACGTTGTATGTAGACGGATCGTGCATGAGAACAAGTACAGGAGATTTAGTGGCCGCGTATGCAGTCACAACAGACACTGAAGTTATTGAGACAAATTGTATAGATACTTTGTCAGCCCAAGCAGCAGAACTTATTGCTCTAACACAAGCCTGTATTCAAGCCACAAATAAGAAAGTTAATATATACACTGACTCACGTTATGCATTCGGAGTTGTACACGACTTCGGCGTGCTGTGGCGAGAGAGAGGTTATTTAACTTCCCATGGTGCCCACATTCAGCACGGACCCCTCATTCATGCTTTGTTAGATGCAATACATCTACCCACTGCTATATCGATTATGAAATGTAAAGCACACACGAAGGTTACTGATACCATTTCTCAAGGCAATGATTTAGCTGACAGAACAGCTAAACAGACTGCTCAGAATCGCACATTAGACATGACAAAGCCAATAGTTCAGACACCAACACAGTGTATGACAATTAAGGATCCCGCACTTGACGTAATTGACATACAGACACATGCCACAGCAGAAGAAATAAAGAAGTGGACTGAACTAGGAGGGATCCAGACAGATCAAGGATGGATGACGAAGGAGAAATCTGTATGGTTTCTCCCTGATTCCATGGTTCAAGCCATTATAGCTACAGTTCACAGTCCAGCACATTTAGGAGAGAAGGCTATGCTAGACAGCATTCAGCACATTTGGTTCAACAAACATTTACGAGCAGCAGCTAAACAAAAAGTTCGTACCTGTATGATATGTTGTCAGTTTAATCCAGGAAAGAGTGTTCCCGTAGAGCAGGGTGGATTTCAGCCTCCTGACCATCCTTTTGAAGTCCTCCAGATGGATTATATTCAGATGGAACGTTGTCGAGGATTCAAATATGTTCTCGTAGTTGTCTGCGCTCTCTCCCGTTGGACAGAGGCGTATCCCGTATCAGATTACACTGCCCCGACTACTGCCAAGCAGCTAGTTCGAGAATTCTTCCCACGGTACGGTTTACCACGTGTTGTATATTCAGATAACGGCCAGCCTTTCTCATCCGAATTAATGAAACATGTCTCACTTTTGTTGGGATATCAGTGGAAATTCCACTGTGTCCGACACCCCGAGGCAGCAGGTCTCGTGGAACGACATAATCAACTTTTAAAAATCAGACTGTCTAAAATATGTCAGGAAAAAGGTGTGGACTGGATAGTAGCCTTACCAGTTGCGCTATTTTACATGAGGATGGTAGCACACTCTCGAACAGGGCTATCCCCTTATGAGGTGATCTTTGGTAGACCACCGAATATGTGGGGGACGCCTATACCCCGTAAAATAACTGATGTTGACTGTAATATGCTGACAGATTACCTGGCTTCCTTGATGTCTGCACTACAATCTTGTCGTTCACAGGTAGTCGCAGCTTTTCCCGACAACACCGAGGTGAAACCTCATGACGTAATTCCCGGCGATTATGTTCTCGTCAGGAATTTCGATCGGAAAACCCAACTGGAGCCAAGGTGGAGGCTTCCTAAGTTGGTCCTGCTGACGACCAGAACAGCTGTGAAGATCGAAGGGAGAAAGGGCTGGGTGCATTCCAGCCATATAAAGAAATTTCATGGACTTCCTCCAGACACAAACAGTACTCCCCGTGTGTCTTCCCCCATTGACTCAAAGCTACCTTTGGCTGAAGCCAGTAGCACCGAACTCTATAAGCAGAAACTCAGGTCCAGATCCAAACTGTCGGACGATTTGATTGTTTAAGTCCTCTCCAAGGTGAAGCGGTTGAATCTGTCCCGACATGTATCCCTTAGGTCTGAATGATGTAGAGTCCAGAATCATAATGAAACGACATGCTTATTGTAAATTACTGCGTAGCCACTGTATTGTGACTTTATTAATTTTGTTTTTCTTGAGTTTTTTAATAGTTACTGCAAGTATATTGTTGCATATGTATTATCCTGTTTCTAAACGTGCTTTCAATATAACTGATGAACATTCTTTTAGTGAATTACCCCCACATGAGTTGTCCTATAGACTTGCGCTGCGCAACAACACCTTCATTAGTATGTTACATCATTCCCATCAGACTAGTAATGCCACCAATTGTTGGGTGTGTGGCCGACTCCCTCCCTATCAGAATAACAAAGGAGTTCTGCCTTTCTTTCCACATCCGTTCACACACAATGGCTCCTGTGGAGCATGGTTTAGTTTATTAAATTCCATAGACCCAGACACAGCAGTTTATCAACAACATTGGATATGGGGAAATCTGAATCTAGTTTTATTCAAAGTCTGTCACCCTAATAAGGAGGGTCACCCCAGTAGAACAGGAACTGATTTAGAAAATGAAGTGTATAAATTAGGTAATTTTACGCCTAATCTTATGATTTTGAATGTCAAATCCGAAGTTGAACTAATTCTGCCCACTATGTCAGTATTTCCAGTTAAGGGTGAATTATGTGTAAGAAAAGTTGGTTCCATACACATGGGCCATAGCCAATGCGTTACTACAGTAGAATATAGTGATCAAGGTAAATCTTCATTTAGAGCTTCTCGCCATTCTTACTTTATATGTGGTCAGACTGCATATATGCGTCTGCCTCTAGATTGGGATGGTACCTGTTACATAGCATTCCTTTTGCCACCTGTTTTCCTAGCTCCCCCTGATTATTATCGAAATGTTCATTTAGTACACAATAGAGAGCGAAGAGATCTCCCAGTTGTCGATTATACTGAGACGGCATGGGACAAGTATGTAGATTTCAATAAAGGTATCTTTCCCTATATAGGTACAATATCAAATAGTAAGCTGATACGCAGACTCACCAAGACTCTTGAAGCTGTAGTAAACGAGACTATAGCCGCCCTAGGCAATCTGACAGAGGAACAATCAGTGATGAGAATTGTTGTTCTCCAGAATCGTCTTGTCCTTGACGTCATCCTGGCCGATAGGGGCGGAGCTTGCAGGGTCATCGGATCCAGCTGCTGCATATTCATACCAGAAAATTCGCCATCTGTATATAAAGCTATAACACGCCTTCATAAGATTGTAAGCCAGATACACGAGAATCCAGGCACTTGGACGTGGTCCGGGTGGTTTTGGAGTGTGATATCGGCCTGGGGATGGAGAGTTCTATCCTTCCTAGGTATTGGCCTTCTTATGCTCTTCAGTTGTTGTTTATGCCTGCAATGTGGACCAGCGATTTGTGGTCTGTATGCCACATCATGCATTCCATATCACAGTTCTCGTTCAAAACACCGGAAGAAGAAGGAAGAAGAAATGATGCTCCATGAGCAAATCGATGGAATGATGAAGATTGATATCTCTTAAAGGGCAAGTAGGGGACAAGGAGGGAATGTGGAAATGTGGATTTTCCTGATCAGTTATGTCCCCTATCTTGGACCCCAACGGTTCTATATGCATGTTACAAGTACATGTATGTTCCCTCCAGTTCCAGTTTCGAAGACGCAAACATATGTGTGTCTACCGTCGACATGTTCTCTGTCAGATCCGCCATCAATGGGCTGGATATTCGATTCCTAAGCATGAAAGGCCACCGACTTTATATGGCTAAGTTACTCCATTTTTACAGTTCAGGCAAGTAGGCCCGATTCTGTCCTCAAAGCCTTTCCCTGCTCTCTGTCTCTGACAGCTTCAGCTTGAGCTCGCATCTGTATCCATGAACTTTGTCCTACTCCCTGTGCAGCTAACGGTGCCTGCCTCGGCCAGTTTTCGCCTGCCTGCCAAGAAGCTGTATTTCACCTTCGAATTATCTATTTTGCTCTTCAGCCGATGCATTCCTGTCTAGTGATTTAGGTAAACATTTCCTTTAGCTCACAAGCAAAGGACTCAGCCTTTCCGTCCTCCTGCAAGTGATTCATAGCCCTGCTGCCATGGAAAGTTTTCTGCCTCTCGCTTCTCATATAGACACTTAGGCGTTTGTGCACGCACACAGTCAGTATAGACTAGATTCTGTCCGAGAGTCCTTCCTTGTGGATAACATAGTTCTTTAAACATAGGATGTTAGATATGATTTGGGATTAGGTTGACTTGACCCCTCAGACTTCTCGTCTCCACATGTAGAGCTAAATGTCAAGTCCCTTCACCCCCTAGTTGCACGTCAATTACACGTCATGCTGCTGCGCGCGCATCTATGCCAAGTATTATCTTATAGATCCACCTATGTCTGATAATCCTAACCAATCATGTTTCTTTTATTCCTTATTACGCCTAGTTTCGATTACGTACCTGTCATGTCACTTTTCTTATCAAATGTTACGCCTTCTACATTCGTTTCATTGTAATGTACTTATTATAAAAATGCATGTCTGTCAATAAAGTATTGTACTTCACTTCCTGAACCCTCGTGGTGACGGAACCTGAAGGCCGCGACTCGAGTCGGCCATTTTGAATGGAATAAAGCCCATTTAGAAACTCTTATACCACGGATTCTGCCTCTTGTTATTTTGAGCTATTTTACTTTATTTTAAGATCCCGTATGAAATTCAGTCCGGTAAAGAAGATTTTATTTACCACAGGGAAAAGGGGTACGGGCCCTGCTAGACTCGGGTTGCAAACACTCCGTAGTCAGGCAGGATCGTATTCAACCCTCGTGGATCCTACCGGGTAGGAGGGTGGGCATTCATTGTGTTCACGGGGACGTAAGGGAATATCCTCTGGCTGCGATCCGCCTACAAACCCACACCGGGGTCACCATGGACACCATAGTGGGGGTCCTCACAAACCTTCCTGAACCACTCATTATAGGGACTGATAATCCATGCTTTACTACCATGATGAGCGAAGCCCTCATGTCCCCCAAACCCTGTTGTGTCTCCATGTTGACATCTGAACCCTGGGCCAGGGATACACACTTTCGAACAGCCCAATTAAACGACGCCAGTCTTATCAATGCCTGGAACAAAGCCCGAGCCGACCAAGACCCCTCAACCAGAGTGTATCCCACGTTTGTTGAACAAAACGGTCTCCTATACCGTTTGGCGAAAGCAGACGTGATCCCTCAACTTCTTGTTCCCTCAGACTTTAGGGATCAGATACTTTTCTTTGCACATGCCCATCTTTTGGCTGGTCACGTTGGGGCAGAAAAAACAGGGCAGACCATTCTTCAGCACTTCTTCTGGCCGGGTGTATACGCCCAAATACAGAAGTACTGTCAGGAATGCCATATATGCCAACGACGAAACCCTTATGTTCCACCTGCGGTCCCCCTGCAACCCCTGCCCATCATAGGCAATCCTTTTGACAGAATAGGCATGGACCTCATAGGACCCCTACCCAAGTCCAGTAGAGGACATCAATATGCCCTTGTCCTGGTTGATTACGCCACGCGTTATCCCGAGGCCTTTCCCCTTAGAGCTGCCACTTCTGCCGCCATAGCGCAGCTTCTGGTTGAGGTGTTTTTACGGATGGGTTTCCCCAGAGAAATAGTCACAGACCAAGGGACCCCATTCGTGTCCAACTTAATGAAACAGGTGTGCCAACAGTTACGCATCAACCATATAAAGACCTCGGTGTACCACCCCCAGACAGATGGCTTAGTTGAGCGATACAACGGCAGTCTTAAACTGACCCTGAAGAAACTTCTGTCTGGGGATGGAAAGAACTGGGACCAGCTCTTGCCGTTGGCTTTGTTTGTTTTAAGGAGCCAGACCCAATCCAGCCTAGGTGCCTCCCCCTTTGAGCTCCTCTTTGGTAGGAAACCTAGAACCCTACTGAAAATAACCAAAGACAGCTGGGAAAAAGAAGGGAAACAGGAAGCCGAGGCCTTGTTAGACTATACCCGCCAGTTGCAGTCCCGACTACACAAGTTAAGGACCCTAGCCCACGACCATCTGGCCATCGCCCAAACAAAACAGAAACACTTCTACGATAAGGGGAAGAAGTGGAGAGAGCTCGATGTAGGTGACTGGGTCCTGGTGTTATTGCCTACCTCCACGCAAAAGATAAAGAAGGAGTGGCAGGGTCCCTTCCGGATAATTAAAAAGATAGGGAGAACCACGTATGTCCTACAGATGACAAAAACCAAAACTCAAATGTATCATATCAATATATTGAAGAAATGGTTAGGAAAACCTCCACAACCGTCACAAACGGTTTCTGTCACCTTACCCCTGGTACATACCGTCAAAGACGTCCCTATCAATCCCGAGCTCTCTACAACCCAGCGGGACAAAACACTTTCCCTTCTTCTCAGGTTCTCGGAGGTGTTCTCCGATCAACCAGGGAGAACCCACTTAGCGGAACACACTATCCCTACCCCACCCGGGGTTATTGTAAAACAAAAACCGTACAGGATACCTGAAGCCCGACGAGTGGCCTTTCAAGCCGTAATACAACAAATGCTCCAAACAGGAGTGATCACGCCTTCCCATAGCAACTGGTGCTCCCCAGTGGTTTTGGTGCCAAAACCGGATGGAAGTATCCGGTTTTGCATTGACTTTAGGGCCGTTAATAGAGTTTCCAAGCAGGATGCCTACCCGCTTCCCCGCGTTGACGAACTGGTGGAACGCCTTGGTGAGGCCAAATACATAACAACCATCGACCTCACCAAGGGCTATTGGCAGATTCCCCTAGCCCAGGCTGACCAGGAGAAAACCGCCTTCTCCACTCCGTCTGGTCATTACCAATTCACCGTTCTGCCTTTTGGGCTACACGGGGCTACGGCCACTTTTCAACGGGCTATGGCTACCCTCCTTTCCACACACCTCCCCTATGCATCCGCCTACCTGGATGACATTGTGGTCTTCAGTAAAACCTGGACCGAGCACCTTCAACATCTGGCCAATATTCTTGAGAGTATAGGCAAGGCGGGGCTTCACATAAATGCAAAGAAATCCAGAGTGGCTTTTAAACAGGTGAAATATCTAGGATACCTCCTCGGGGATGGAAACATAGAACCCCAAAAAGAAAAAGTGGCAGCCGTGCAGGCCTTACCATACCCAAAAACCAAAAGAGAGCTCCGGGCATTTCTGGGACTGGTTGGGTACTATAGAAGGTTTATCTCACAATTCGCAACCCTGGCTGGGCCCCTTACAGATCTTCTCCGTAAGTCTCATACCTCTCCCCGGTTACGGGCTCCCACCGACCAAGAAGCTGCTGCTTTTCAGTCCCTCAAACATGCCCTCACCTCCTCCCCTGTATTGGTGACCCCTGACTTCCAGAAACCCTTTGTCCTCCAGACTGATGCCTCCGGGGTTGGGATTGGGGCAGTACTCTCCCAGGAGGACGCTGAGGGATGTGAACGCCCCATCCTATACATCAGCCGAAAGTTGTTTCCCCGTGAGCAGGCTTATTCCACTGTGGAGAAGGAGTGTTTGGCTGTTCGGTGGGGGGTGGACAAGTTGCGGTACTATCTAGAGGGTAGGCCCTTCACTCTCTTTACGGACCATACCCCTCTCACTTGGCTCCAGAGGAATAAGGGTCACAATGAGCGCATCCTCCGGTGGTTTTTGGCCTTACAGCCCTATTGCTTTGAAGTGCGTCATCGGAAAGGGATGGACCAGGGAAATGCCGACTTTCTCTCCCGATTCCCGATTTCCCCCGATCGGGAAAATCCAGGGGGAGGGATGTGTCGCATGGTCGCTGGAGAGGAGATGGGGACGGAAAGAACCCTTAGTGACTATGCCTTTCCACCATCTCTGCAGGGCGCCCGTGGCCCCTTTAACACGGCCTGGCTTGCTTCGGAGGCTGACACGCCCCTCCTGACGTCGCCCCAGGCGCACCAATCCGGCCTGAGCAGTGTACGTAAGGAGGAAGTTTTCGAAGGGACCGGCGCGCAAGCCCACGGAGGAGAGGAAGCCGGAAAGCGAGTGGAGACGGAGAGCGAGGAAGCTGACGGAGGGAGAGTCGAGGAGAGCGAGGAAGCAGACGGAGGGAGAGTCGAGGAGAGCGAGGAAACGCACGGAGGAAGAATCGGGAGGACCGGGAGCGGAGGAGACGGCTACCCCAGCAACGAGAGGGACGGAGTGCCTGGAGGCCAACGACACGGCGTCTCGCCCTGCCACGCACCCACGGGAGGAGCGTGGCTGGGAAAGGTACGGGGTCAAATCCTGGGTTTTATTTCACCAAGGGGAGGGAAGTAGCCAGGGTATCATTAGCAGGGAAGTCACGGGGATGGTTCTTTGGGGCTGGTTGACAGCGCATCACACACGTATTGCCTCCCTACGGCCAACGGTAGCATTATTGGTGGCGGACCCCCGGTGACTCATCACTCCTTTCCCCCCCCCCCTTTCACTATTAACCCGGTGAACAGTGAATCTAAGAGTGGTCTTTCTCTTCTTTGCATTACCGCCGGAGCCATCCCATCGGACCTAGATCCCCCGGAGAAGGAGGAACCGAAGCCAAGAACGGGAGAGAGAAACAGTTATTCACTCTTGTAGAGACCGTGATCATTAAAGAAGTCTATAGCTCTTGATACGGACTAGTGGTCTTCATTGTTCCACGCACGGGGCCACTCCCCACCATCACAGCAGGCTTGCGGTTTCTTCTTAAAAGAAAGAAATATCCAATACAATCAACATAACCAAATGCTCTTGGATATGATCAACATATGCCTAACTCAGAATGTTTTCCTGTTCAGGGATGAAATATACAAACAGGTGAAAGGATGTGCATGGGTTTTTATTCAGCCCTAGCTATGCTTGCATTGTGATGGGATGGTGGGAACAACAAATAGCGTGGCACCCGAACAATGATGTTTATGTAAACAAGACTGTATTGTGGCCACGATTTATAGATGACCTATTAGTCATCTGGGATGGGTCTGAGAGGGAGTTCCAAGAATATTTTGAAATCCTTAATCCTACAAAAACAAATCATCAAATACAGACAACTTTGCATCGCAAGGAAACATCAACAAACGCCACATTACATGCAAAAAGCTTTCATCATATCAGCTTTATTTCGGCCACTAGGGCCATAAAAGAAGAACAAAATAAGCATACAAAAGAATACATAACACTTAAAGAAACAAAGTAAAATATGAAAAATAACAAATAAGCCATAACTATAAAAGGCAATGTTCAGTTACAATATTTGATTTTATACATCGATTGCGCCTGAACCACATTGCTGTTAAAAATTACGCAACTGCGAATACTGTAGGTGCTGATAAATCTGATTTTAAAATTCTATAGGCTGGGAGGTGCTGCTTGAAGCCCATGTTTTTTAGTAGGGGGACCAGCCAGTATTTCCTAGGTCTTTGATAGGCTTGACAAAAGAATATAATATGCTGATCAGACTCGGATTGATGACCGCATGCTGGGCAATGTGCTACAGGTTGCGAATGTGTCCAAGTGGCCATGAATGCCCTAAGGGGGAGAGTGCCATAACGCCATTGGAGATAAAGTTTCCTGGTTAGTGTTGGTTCTATGTCAACTAGGACGGGCTCTCGATGATATGTGTCTTTAAGCCTCAAGAAATGGTCCGATAGAGACCCTGCCCGAACCTTCATAAATAAGACACGTAAATTATACTCATAATAAACCAATGAGAGTGTTTTACGTGAGGTCGAGCAGCAAGCATTAGCTGGGTCTGACCACAGATCGGATCTTCCTAGTGACTCACAAGTTTGTTTCACGTACATTAACCAAGGCACTTGAGCTACTTTTACAAGGCGCAAAATCTCTTGGAGCTCCATTCTATAATTCTGGAGCTCTGGTATACACCAAATTTTACGCCAAAAAATTAAGGGTTTAAGACCAATCTCCTCTGTGATGGGTCTTAAACCCAGGTCTAGTCTTAATGGTAATAGTGGTGTGCTAGACGGTAGAGCTGTCAATTGCCTTAAGAAATTATTCTCAATAACCTGCAATTTCTGGTTAGTTGTATGGCCCCAGATTTCACCCCCATATAGCCCAGCCGCCCTCGCCTGGGTTTTGTAGATATGAAGGCGTGGGCCTAATGGTTTGTAACTCAGACCTTTCGTCATCCTAGATATGGCACCCGTCATCTGAGTCAGCTTCAGTTTTACCTTAAGTTGATGTGAGTCCCACTTCATAAATTGGTTGAATATATGACCCCCAGATATTCAAACGTGTATACCCTCTCAAGTCTAGCGTCCCCTATCCGAGGGCTCGGCCGTGTTGAAGAGGGCGGGTTGAAGATCATATATTTTGTTTTTGTGGCATTGATCTCCAGCCCATGTATCTTACAGAAGTCCACAAATCCGTCCAGGACCCTTTGTATGCCCATCGGGGATTTGGAGAGCAGCAGGGTGTCGTCAGCAAACATAATTGCTGGCACCCTGCTGCCGACCAGCCTAGGGGCATCGGTGTTGCTTAACTCATTTAGGTGGCTAAAAACCCCGTTGACAAAGAGGCAGAAAAGGGTCGGTGCAAGCACACAGCCCTGTCTAACCCCCCTGTCAACCGGAAAACTATCCGAGAGGTTTCCTCCTCTGCCGCACCTTACCCTTGCAAAGTTGCCCTGGTGTAATTTCTTCAAAATTATCAGAAGATAATCGGGGACCCCTAAAACCGTCAAGACGGCCCATAATTTGTCCCTAGGGACTAAGTCAAAGGCCGCTCGTAGGTCAACAAATATCGTGTACAGGCTGCCCCCCTCGATTAGTACAGACTTCCAATATATAAGATTAAAACGAAAGATTTGGTCCACCGTTGAGACACCACTCCTAAACCCTGCTTGAAAAGGGCTCAGAATATCACAATCATCAATCCAGACCTGGAGGCGATTCAGTATCAGTCTGCCGAAGATTTTTTGTGAAACATCGATAAGGCTGATTGGTCTATAGTTGGCTGGAAGCAGAGGCGATCCCTTTTTAAAGATGGGGACGATCTCTGCGCCCAGCCAAGTATCAGGAACCTCCATACCCCCCCGGATGGAGTTGAAAAGTAAAGCTAAATAGGGTGCCCAAACATCCGGCTCTTGTTTGAAAAGATCGCCCGCGAGACCATCCCGGCCAGGAGTCTTGCCTGATGCCAACCCAGCGATAGCTACTCTAACCTCCTTTGTTGTAAAGCACACCACTTCCGCAACATCATCCACCAACGGTGAAGAGGAAACTACCAATTCTCCATCGGGTGAATGGTATAGCGATTGAAAGTGGTCTGACCATGCCCTAGCAGAAATATTCGGCTCCACTGCTGGTGCCAAATCCGCGGAGCCAGTGTTCACTGTGCGCCAAAATTTGCGTGAATCGCCCTTGCCGAGTGAGATGGTGAGTGTTTCCCATTTGTGATGTTCCCATTCAGTTTTTGCGTTACTAATTAGGGTTTTATAGGCAGATCTCTTGGCCCTAATTTCCTCACTTCCCATGCCTGCCTTAATAGAGGTCAATAAACTTGTTTTGGCATTACGGCAAGTCTTGTTATACCAAGCTGGTCCTGCAACATGACCAGTGACCCTTTTTGTTAGGCATGTAAGGATTGGGGAAACTGATTTAGAGAGATCTTTATGGAACTGCCCTATATATTTTTGTGCACTCTGAGTTGTATCATGGGCCATGAGTGCCTGTATCTTTTCAAATATGGGAATTACCCTCGCGTAAAGCATGGGTATCTTCTCTGGATTGGAGACTAATCTCTCCCATTTCACTCTGCGTCTATTATGTGTGAGGCCGAGCCCCACCTCTGATGTTACCCTCTGGCTTACCCTGGGGTCGAGACCGGGATGATCGTATTCCAGTTCCAACGCATTGTGGTCGCTGTCTTCCCTAGGTATCACCTGGAAGTCAATAATACGCGGCCACAGAGCTAAAGGAACAAGGATGTAGTCCAGTCTCAACTCCCTCCCCGCTCTATTATAGGTATACCTGGCTGGAATATCCGAGTTTATCCTGCCATTACAGGCCCAAAGACCATATTTCAGGGTTAGAGAGGTGATTTGTTTGGCTAAGGGCGTCCAGGCTCTTGGTGGCGGAGCATATAGGGGGGGTATCGACCACTCCAAGTCCTCCTCCTGTGCCAGATCCACCAGTAAGCCCGGGAGGGACTCGAAGTGGCAGTTAAAATCTCCCCCGATTAAGATGGGGGTACCCTGTGAAATTTCATCTAAAGCCAGTGCCAACTCCTCTATCGCACGCGAGTCCTGCAAGATGTTAGTTGGCCTTGAATAGACATTAATCAGCAGGAGAC
Organism: Triturus cristatus; assembly: GCF_964204655.1. Classification (NCBI taxonomy): domain Eukaryota; kingdom Metazoa; phylum Chordata; class Amphibia; order Caudata; family Salamandridae; genus Triturus; species Triturus cristatus. The sequence continues at coordinate 1,025,989,066 of NC_140588.1, read as the reverse complement.
TGTTTGTGTTCGGCCACTCGAGCCGAACTATGAGAATATCCTCTGAGTTTTGTGGGTAAGTAGTAGCCCTACATCCCAGATCATTTGCCACCCATATAGCCAAACCTCCCGAGGGGCGTCCTATACCGCCCCATTTTGCTTGCACAGCAAAAGTTGCAAACCCTGGGTGGGGAAGGTGTTCTCTCATCCAGGTTTCTTGAAAGAAACAGAGGTCTTGGTCCTGAATATAGGCGCACCAGTCTGGGCAAATTAATTTATTGCCCAGACCGGCCACGTTCCAGGATAGAATCTTAAGGGAGGAGCAATTTATTCTCTCCGTTGCTAAGTTAAGAGACTCTCCTGTGTCGTGCCTTAGTGGTAAGATGTCAACTGGGCAGGCTACTTGGGGTAAGATTTCCGCTTTTAAGCTGGACGTAGATAGAGAAGTGCCGGCACCTTTCTCCTGATCTAAATGTTCCCGGTTGCGTTTAGCCTTTACTAGCTGAACTGTTTCCCGAGCTTGGGTTTTATTAGTCCTTTTGGGCATTATGGCCTCCTCCCCCACTGTCTTTTGTGGTCAGTCCACCATGTCAAGACTACTAAATCTGTTATAGGTGGAAAAATGGTCAAATCGTGGTAGTCTGAGATGGGAATTTACACTTCTGTCCCTAGTCACCCGATTTCTACCCCTTCTGGGGACTAGTTCCCATTGCTCCTCTGCCTGTTCACGATTGACAGATGGATAGAAGAAAGATAGGGGAAGTGGATGTATTGAGGTCCCTTGTGTCTGGTGTGGCCAACTACATATGTGAGTGACGGTGACGGGATCTCTAAAATTAATCAGAACACAGTCACCTTGAATTGACTTACTGGTGTTTCCTATCCAAGGGACACGCCTCACCATCAACACTTCACTGTATATTCCTTCCGGAAGAGGCCTGTTGGCGGTGAGCCAATGTATAACTTTATTCTTCGCATGCTGGCTCAAGCCGTGGATATTCAATGGGAGTTTAGGATTTGGAAACTCCGAAGTCTCGGGCATTGGCTGTTGCGGTTGTATAGCCTTAGGTGACAAACAGCCGACCTCAGTTAAGGTCACAGATGGAGGGATCGTTACAGTACCGGGCAGTCTGTTACTTGGAATCTGATTGGATGAGTTAGTTCCCTCTATTAGTCGGGTTATTCCCTTTTGAAGGTGCACAAGGGATGTTTCTATCTTTGCCAAACGATTTTCAAGGGGATTAAGTAGGTCCCTTAGCAAAGCACCAACATTTGACATGGTAAGGCCCTCCTCCCTCGGTACGGCATTTGGACTGGGGTTTTTTTGGGGCATAATATTAGAAGTTAATGCGGTATGTTGTTGAGGTTTATCCGGACCCTTTTTAGCTGAACTATCTGAGATCTTCTCACAGATGAGATTGTATTTAGGATTCTTGGGCTTGCGCCCTCCTGTTATTTGGGCCCTTCTTTTTCTTTTCGAGATAGTTCCTTCCCGTACGTGTTGGAGTGTTAGGTCGGACTGGGAGGCCTTGGTAATGGTTTGCTCTTTGTTTGTTCTACTAGATTTGGTATTAATGACAGGTGTTAATGTAGTGGGTGGTGGGAGGGGTAATAAACTGAAATCAGTATGAGCGGAAATATCGCAATCGGTTATTGTGGCACTGGAAATACTAAGTGCAAACTGCTCAGTTATTACATTGGATGATACAATAGGTCCCCCCCCTTCTGCCAATATACGACTGGGTGAAGAATCTGGTGTTATAGCATGTTGAAGAGGACCTAAGGATGACCTTCTAACCCATTCTATCTCTTGGGAAATACGTCTTTCTAATGTGGTGATTTCGTCTATGAGAAGGGACCCCGCCTTGGCAAAGTACGTGTCCAGAGTACCTTTAGGGGCCCCCGTGGCCAACGATATTTTACTCCTCATTTCTCTTGCTGCCATCTTTCCCAGTTTAGTGTCAAGCTTCGTAGCAAGGGCGAGAGCCTAGTATCTTAGCCTTTGCCCTTCCTCGCCCGTACTCGAACGGCCTCAAACGGCCCGCTCTTTGCCCGGTCTTCGCCCGGAGCTGAGTCCCGTGCGCGTCCCTCTAGCGCGTAAGGGCTGGGCTATAGTAATGGAAGAGAGGGTAAGAGGAGGAGTCAGGAAGAGGAGCCAGGTGCGTCAGGTGAGTTGTGCGCTAGGCACCCTGGTCCTCGCAGTCCCGGCTGCAAGAAGTTCCGATTAAAATCAGCATTCCCCCTAAAAGCGACGTGGCATCCTCTGCTGCCGTGGAACAAGACCTAGATGGAAGCGCAGTTGGTTGAAGCCAAAGTCAAATCCTTCGAGCGGCTCCCGCGAAGTGGGGGCCGCGAGGCGTTGGGTAGCTGATTGGGGAGGAGTCGGGAAGAGGAGCCAGGTGCGTCAGGTGAGTTGTGCGCTAGGCACCCTGGTCCTCGCAGTCCCGGCTGCAAGAAGTTCCGATTAACATCAGCATTCCCCCTGAGAGCGACGTGGCGTCCTCTGCTGCCATGGAACAAGACCTAGATGGAAGCGCAGTTGGTTGAAGCCAAAGTCAAATCCTTCGAGCGGCTCCCGCGAAGCGGGGGCCGCGAGGCATTGGGTAGCTGATGGGGGAGGAGTCGGGAAGAGGAGCCAGGTGCGTCAGGTGAGTTGTGCGCTAGGCACCCTGGTCCTCGCAGTCCCGGCTGCAAGAAGTTCCGATTAAAATCAGCGTTCCCCCTGAGAGCGTCCTGGCGTCCTCTGCTGCCGTGGAACAAGACCTAGATGGAAGCGCAGTCGGTTGAAGCCAAAGTCAAATCCTTCGAGCGGCTCCCGCGAAGCGGGGGCCGCGAGGCGTTGGGTAGCTAATGGGGGAGGAGTCGGGAAGAGGAGCCAGGTGCGTCAGGTGAGTTGTGCGCTAGGCTCCCTGGTCCTCGCAGTCCCGGCTGCAAGAAGTTCTGATTAAAATCAGCGTTCCCCCTGAGAACGACGTGGCGTCCTCTGCTGCCATGGAACAAGACCTAGATGGAAGCGCAGTCGGTTGAAGCCAAAGTCAAATCCTTCGAGCGGCTCCCGCGAAGCGGGGGCCGCGAGGCGTTGGGTAGCTGATGGGGGAGGAGTCGGGAAGAGGAGCCAGGTGCGTCAGGTGAGTTGTGCGCTAGGCATTCTGGTCCTCGCAGTCCCGGCTGCAAGAAGTTCCGATTAAAATCAGCGTTCCCCCTGAGAGCGACGTGGCGTCCTCTGCTGCCGTGGAACAAGACCTAGATGGAAGCGCAGTCGGTTGAAGCCAAAGTCAAATCCTTCGAGCGGCACCCTCCTTTCACAAACAATCTGTGATCCAAATCATACCTTATGGAGAATTCCTGCGAATTTGACGCATTTGTTCGGAAAAACATAGGACAATGACGTCAGCAAGATTCCAACAAAGAGGATAAAAAGATGGCAATGTAAGGAGATGTTGGCAAAGAGCTAAACAAAAAACAAGAGAAGAAACGCTGCAAATGGAACCTGCTATGGAACCAAAAGAAGAACCCATAAGATTGATCCTTGATTATTCCAGTGAAGCAAAGAAAATCACTGAAATCCTAAAAAAGAACTGGAAGTTACTCCAACTAGACCCCACAGTAGGAAAAATAATAGGAACACACCCTATGGTAACGTATCGAAGGGCAAAAAATCTAAAGGATAAACTAATTCACAGCCACTTCCAAAGAAAGAACACCAAGGGAAACCAGTGGTTAAAAACAAAGGGATTTGTGAAATGCCATCGCTGCAAGGTATGCCAGATAGCAAAAGCCACGACAGAAGTAAGGATGGCAAACAACAACTTGTGGAAAATCAAGGCTCTAATAACATGCAGATGTCAATACGTGATCTACGTCATAGAGTGTCCCTGTTGTTTGAAATACATAGGGAGCACTATATGTGAGTCAAAAGCGAGTCCGTGCCACAGAAAACAGAGACCGAGGAAATGCGGTGGCCAAGCACATGGAGACTAACCACGATGGAAACTGGAAATTGTTAAAGTTCTATGCACTTGAAACAATAGCATTGAATAATCGCAGTGGAAATAGAGAGAAAAAACTACGCAAAAGGGAATCACATCATAGCCTGAATTTTCGCACATATACTCCGTTTGGACTTAATCAAAGCAAAGAGTTATATGTGCACCTTTAACTTGTTTTATAATGTAGTCAAATCAAAATAGTTTTTTGCGTCTCTTTGAATGCTTATGCACATCATTTTTAGATTTTTTCACTCACAATTTTATTTTAATTTTTCAGCACTTTTTAAGAGGATTTGCAATAATGGGATAAAATAGTAGGAAATGCATAATGTGATACAAAGGGTCCATGCAACAGGTTAAACATTGAGATTATGGGAAATAAGCCCACGAGAGGGAGAGAATGAGGGTAAAAGAATCCCCGTTTTCAGTTGAAGATATAACAAGTCAAGATGCCATAATTGTTTGCAGATGTATTGTGCAAATGACCAGTTGAAATATACTAACTACTCACTCACGGTTAAAAAGGAAATATGAATGAAGGAAAACTAAATTAGAAATTCTCTCTTCATGCAATCACTGTCATGATGAACAATGCTCTGTTATCATTGTCTCAACCTTTTTTAATCATATGAAATGATTTCCAAATCCTCACATTATACTCACGTTATTATCATTATTATAATTTTTTCACAAAATTTAAAACTTTATAAAATGAACGTTTTCACTACAATTCCCATAATGCAAGACTGCAGAAAACATACAAAAAATGTATCATGTTCCTAGGGGAGGAAGAAACTTGTTGGTGTGGCTTTTGAAATACGTGATAAATGAAAATAAAAGAACATAAACACCTTATCCGGAAGTGCGACCCTGTTTCCTTCATTTGGAAAGGATTTGGAGAATATATTTCTGGCGTGGCTCAACCATAGGGATATGCACCGGTGGAGAAGCACCAAACGGTTCAACAGCCGTGAGCCGGTGGTGGAATATATATATATATATATATATATATTATTACTATCATATCACAGTACATAGTATTCAACTACGTTTCATTCTTACTAAGGGATGCAACGCTATTGGCAACATTTCACAACCACCGTAGTCTGCAATTAATACCAAGGTGCACTATGGGACTGGTAGTATCGTACCAGGTCACGCGACTGTAATGTTTTCAAAAGTGAAAACAGATTTAATGTGATGCACCTCACCTGTGAACAAGTACCAGCCAGTTTGACCCTGTGACTCCATATAGACTTCCTTCTACATTTAATCCCATCATGCCACGAGATTCGCGACATTTTCCACGAGAATGTGACAGCTCAAATCAAAAAACTGCATATTGAGACTCAGAAAAAACAACGCCAATATAACAAACAAACCCAACAATATAAGACTCTCATGCGCAAACTTAAACAAGAAAGAAATGTCGTTGTACGTCAAAGTGACAAAGGTGGCAATATCGTTCTTTTAACCAGAGATGACTATGATAGGGAAGCTTACTCGCAACTAAATGATAGCGAGTGCTATATTCGAACTACCTCTGCGGCTATAAATATATCTAATAAGGAATTTTATACCAAATTGGCAAATTGGAAAAGAAAAAATCTCATTACGGAAGCTGAATATAAATTTTTGAAAAATGACAATCCTGTGATTCCCACAATATACTTTATCCCTAAAATTCACAAAAACCCTGAAAAACCTCCTGGTAGATTTATTATTGCAGCCAAAAATGGGATGTTTGTAAAAACTTCAATTTATATTGATTATTTTCTACAAGACTTTGCTAAATCTTTGAATTATTATGTTCAAGATACAGGGGATTTTTTGCGCAAAATTATGGAGGTGACATAGAAAAAAGAATATTGGATGTTGGCCTTGGATGTTACATCTCTATATACCAGCATTAGACATGAAGATGGCATCCAAGCAATTTGGTATTATCTATCACAAAAATCTCATCAATCCAGGGATCACAATGACATGTTGGTAGAGATGTTGGAGTATTGTCTCAGGAATAACAATTTCATGTTCAACAACCTCCTTTGCCAACAACAGAGGGGTGTAGCTATGGGGGCGAGTTTCTCCCCCAGCTACGCCTGTTTGCACATGGGACGTTGGGAGGAACTGGTCCTCAAGAACCAATATGCCAGAATCTTTGAGGAGAGTGTAATTGTATGGTTACGCTACATTGATGACCTTTTTGTGTTATGGAATGGTACCAGTGAACAAACTGTAATATTTATTGCTGAGATCAATGTAAAGGACCTTAACCTTCATTTCACGGCCACTATGAGCCAATCAAGTATAACATCTCTTGACACTGAGGTCTACATCCATAATGACACTATCAAAACTAGGTTGTCCTGCAAGGCCACTGCAGGAAATTCCACACTTCATGAAAACAACGCACATCCACCACATCTTATCAGTAGTATCCCCTATGGTGAGATGCTACGGCTCAGAAGGATCTGTAGCAATGACACTGATCTCAAAATAGCACAGCATTTGAGCAAACAGAGATTCTGAGAAAGGGGATATTCTGAACATACTATTGACAGTGCCATCACAAAATCTATGAGACTTAGGGCCATATGTAGGAAGCCCAATACCGGTCGGTAACGGGCGATTTTCGGTAAAAATCCCGTTACCGACCGGTATTCAGGCTTTTGGTATGTAGGGGGCACATTTCAGGATTCGGTAATTTACCGAATCGGTAAAATTACCGAATCGGTAATTTTACCGATTCGGTAAATACCGAATCCTGAAATGATATGTAGGGGGAGTGTGTGGGTGTTGTGGGGATTCGTCATTTACCACCAACTAAAAGTTGGTGGTAAATGACGAATGGCTGTGAAAAAGCATTTTTTTGCACTTAGAAGTGTGCAATGTGGCAGACATACATGCCCTTAGGGCATGTATGTGTGCCACATGTGCACACATGCAGGAATCAGGGGTGCAACAGGGTGTCACTGTGACACCCTGCCACCCTTGATTGTGCTCTCCCCATTACCGAATCGGTATTTACCGATTCGGTAATGGTAACTGGCTTCCCATTGATTCCTATGGGCCTCCTGGCCCATAGGAATCAATTGGAAGCCAGTTACCATTACCGAATCGGTAAATACCGATTCTAAATTACCGACCCATTCCGAATCGGTAAATATTACCGATGGATTACCTACATAGCATTTACCACTTCATAAATACCGAATCGGTAAAATTCGGTATTTATGAAGTGGTAAATGTTAGCCACCTACATATGGCCCTTAGTAGGGATGAGTTATTGGGTAGCAACAGAACAGTGGTACAAGTACCAGTGCAGCAGAATGTTATGACTGTAAGCAAAAAGGATAATACATCCAATCCCTTCAGAATTATCATGGGATATAGCAGACAACATTCTAGCCTTCGTAGGATTATTAATCTGAATTGGCCCACAGTACTCAGTGACCCTGTTATAGGCCCTATGCTTCCTTTGAGTGTGTCTATTACGCACAGTAGGGCTCCGTCAATGAGGGACTGCTTAGTCAACACCAATCCTAAAGTGATTGATAAGACCTCTTGGCTACAAACCAACTGTGGGTTCTACAAATGTAAGACATGTAAGGCCTGTCTTTATGGGATGAACACTAAGTCATTCATATACCCCTTCAGTTGCCGAGAACACAAGATCAATAAGCGTTTAACCTGCAGGACTGAATTTGCAGTTTATGTCCTCACTTGTCCCTGAGGGCTCAGATATGTCGGAAGTACAAAACTGGCCGTACATAAACGTATTTTGCAGCGTCTCCGGGCAATCTCAAATCAAGACAATACCTACCCGGTGGCCAGACACTTCAAAGAAGCACACAATAGTAACAACAGTGGCCTCAAGTACTATGTCATTGACACCATTGCATGCAGTAGGAGAGGCGGGGAAAGAGAATCTAGATTACGTAGATTGGAGACACGCTTCATCCTCAAATTAGATTCCAAGCCCCCGGCAGGCCTTAATATCACTGAGGATCTCCATACATGTCTTGGTTAATTACTACTATTTTATACGGGCAACATGTACTATTTTGGCACAAGCTTTTTAGCATTGATTTTATCCATTTCCCCTGTTCTTGGCTATCTATTTATTAGGTATTAGGGTCCCACTGTGTTCTTTATGGAATTGGTCTTACATATTTAAGGTATTATATTATATATAGATGAATGTTAAAAACATTGGGGCTTTTATATATTTATAAATTCCCCTAGGTTATTGGAATCATGCAATATTTTATTGTCTTGTATTTAACCTATTTATTCTTCTATTTATATATATTTATATATATATATATTTTTTTTATCATGCCAGTACTGTTTGCATTGTTTTGCCGATAAGGACATGGTTTCCGTCATATTCTATTTATGTCTATACAAAGCCAATACACGTCAGGGTAATTTGGGTATGATTTCAGCCTCCATATTTCCTCTTTGCTTACCCTAGCTGTTTCTTTTCCAGTATGAACATAAAATGTATATTTTGATTATGTAACTGTTTACACTTGAGTGGAGAACATTTTTAAGTCACTTTTAATACAGTATCACTTTAGCACTTTATATCTGTTTACAACTGAGAGATGTCATACAAATCAATACATTGTTTTTATTAAGTTTGATATCCTACCCATCATTATGCTGCTATTAGGCTAAATATTTATGGTATTTAACTTTTGACTTTTTTCTTGTAGCCTTGTTATTATCAATACCAGCTTTCAACATTCTTATTAAGTTTGGCCATGCATTCATGCATTGATTGAGGCTCTGGCAATTACATGTACTACATTGTCGACATCAGTGGCTGGTTTATACATGTTTACATTTTTATCATGTACAATATATTAGGACCTAAGCAGTTTTATGGAGATATCAATTTTAATTGCAATAAGCATTTTTGATTTGTTACATGCATCATTTTAACACTGTGTAAATCTATGATATGCCATTGTTTTTACTACGATGCTTAGTATTCCTTCAGTTACACTAATTACGTCTCCCACGTGATTTTGAGTAATTTGCACTGTCACTTTAAATTTGGCATTCTCTGAAAAGTATATTGTCATGTGAGCAAGGCTCGGAAGAGCCGAAACGTTATGGCTGGTTACTTTAAATTAAAATAAATTAAATTTGCACCTACTTGAGGTCCGTGTCCGATGTTCGCGAGCGTAAGAAGGATTCCTGCAGTCTCGACGCGGTAATAGGATATTCAAAGGTGGGGGTGGAGCTATTCTTTGCATAGGGCGGCATCTGAGGAAGGGCGTAAGGCTGAAATGCATTATGCACATGCTGTATTTAATAAAGATCTTCCGACGTCTCCCCTGAGTGGCCTCTAGCTCTTCTTTCTGGAGTGGGCAGTTGTGGATGTGTTCGCGCTTGCCAGAGGCACGTTTGGAGGCCCCGTTCCGTCAAGAGGCCGGAGTATCACTGGCTCCCCGCTGTTTGCAGCTTCTTCAAGTATCAAGGTATTGATATGACTCTGGCCCGCTTCTGAGTGCATGCCTAGTTTGGGACCGCTGCGAGGTGCAGATCGTCATTGACGAGGAGGCAGATACATTGCTATTCTGTATCACGACCCTGCAGGCACTCGTACAAGGAGGCTGGAGCGTCAAAGGGGACCCAAGGCAGACCGTTATTTTTAGTAAAGACTCTTCATTTGAACACTTCGCACCTTTCCAGGAATTTGTCTCTCCCATGCAACACTTACCTGGATACACAGCATTCTGGGAGCTGTAGTTGTGGCAGAACTGCAGCTAAGTTGATATCACATGGCCATGTGTTGTAAATTAAGGCAGAATGTGATTAAGCATTTACTGAAAACATTAATGCTTCCCTTTTATCGTGTTTTCCTCATTATGTTGGCCGAAGTCCGGACTCCATTTGTATTGACATGCTGCCATGTGTTCACCACGAGGAGAGTCCGACCTCTGTGTTAGTTGCTCTTGTAATCTGCCTAGCAACAGTTTATAAATAGCTCTCTCTTGTCCGTCTGGCGCATGCCCAGACTTGACCACATCTGTTATAATTAGCTTTGCTTGACCATGTGTTTTCGCGGGCCCAAAAAGCGTGTTGGCTCCGCCCATGTATTGATTCGGTATCGAGAATGACCCTAAATGGTAATGTTCTTCAACTTTGTGGTATCCACCCACCATGAGCCCCTTTGCTGTGTATAAAAGGGGACTGTGTATGCAAGTTCTTTGTGCTACTCCTTGCAATACTGAAGAGTGTTGTGTGGATTTGTAGGACCACCCTTAAGGGTTAATAAACGTTGTTTTTGTACTTTGCAGTTTCCGTGCCAACTTCCTTATAGATTTCGTTACAGAAGAGCGAACCCTTGTCTCTTGCGGGCCTAGCTGGGGCTTGTATTCATCAATTGGCGCCCAACGTGGGGCTCATCGGCGACTCGGATGCTCGAAGGATTGGTCGCGACGAAGGTGAGGAGTTTGGCCGGGGACGTGATCACTGCCAGCGGCGTCTTAGCCCTGGCATCCCGAGGTTTTTCTTCCTTCCCTTCCGAGCTGACCATCTGGGTGGCGCCGGTCATCGACTGAGACCTCTTCTGTCGGTCCTGCCGTGAGAGCCGTTTGGGCGATTGTGGAGCTTGGCAGTTGGAACCTGGACTCTTGATTGGTAAGAACCGTTGTACGGTACTTGCTCCGAGTTTTGAAGCCTGGTCTGGCTATTTGAGTTTGATTGATGGTGACTAGTCATATTTTGAATTTGTCTTTGTGAAAATATATGCGTTGCAACACATATAGGCAGGTAATGTGGAGAAATTTCTCCGGAGCTGTGTAAACTTTGAACGGCGCAACGATTAAGTGCCATTTTTTTCTTGATAATACTGCATATTTTGCATTATTCCTAGCATGCCTGCTTTTAGCGCACTTCGTAAGTGGTGCTGCTGTCTTGGAAACCGGTTGAACCTCGAGGAATCTGCTCCAGCTCCCCCAGAGGGGACTCCTAATAGGGATATGTACGTGAAGCATGGTCTTTCTTCCATAATGTACAGCACGTTATGGAGGAAATATACGAGGAAGGATCCTGAGTTGCGATGGCCTTTGTATGGATCGTTTGATATACGTAAGATTGAGTATGTGGAACAGTGTATGTGTAAGCGACGTGCTCGTCAGGATATGTTTGAGTGTGTGCGATTATGGGTGAAGGAAGTGCGTGAGCGAGAGAAACGTGAGAAAGCGCTGTTTGATAAGGAGCAACGAAAGAATGATCATGTGCGAGCGCAGGAAGCGAAGCGTCGGGAGGACAAAGAGCAAACGGACAGACAAGAGAAAGAGCGTAGGCTACAAGTGTCGGGTCAATATGTTGTTCGTCAGCCACTTTATCCTGTCCTTAATAATCCTGATGACGTTTTTTATTTACTAGATCGCTCTCCGCCCCCTTATGTTGGCGCATCTGCTCCGCGGCCGCAAGATTCTGGCCCGGCTTCGGGTAAGGTCGACACGCGGTCCATGTTATCGACCGAGCACATGGCTGATCTTCGGAAACTTTCCCTCCGTGCACTTAAGGGCAAGATGTCTAAGGATGAGTTGTTCCATACTTGGGGGTCGTGGCAAGATAGAGAGAGGGTGTATTTTCTGTCTCATTTCGCGGATGAAGTAATTGCTGCTTTCCGAAAATATTCTAGTGTCCTTGAGCCTGACGAAGTGTCTTCGGATGCCGGAGCATTACGTAATGGTGTTTTTTCTCCCCCTAAGGCTTCTGAGGCGGCTCGGCGGCTGTTCGCTTTGCGGGACGAGGTGCTGGCCCTTAGAGAGAAAGCACGTCAACAAACGGAGGAGGAGAAGCAGTCGGATTCGTCTGCAGCAGGGGGCCACTCATCCGCCTCCCAGTCAGATAAGGATGACATAGTGCATGTTAAACCAATGCGAGAGGCGGCGCCTTTGTATGTTCCTCCCAAGGGAGCAGGGACTAGCTCGGATATTAATTCTGTCGATGCTAGGGGATATTTTGTGTATAATTGGGTTTATACTCCATGGCATAGGGCCGATGTTATGGCATTAAAGAATGCGCTGCCTGACCCCCGCAAGAATCCAGCGGCCTTCTATGAAGAAGTCGAGGGGGCCTTGAATTCTTGCATTATGACCTTAGCGGATATAGACTTGTTCTTTGGCCTTATCCTACCGCCGGATACGTGGCGCTCTGTCCGAAAGGTAGATGATGCGGTTGCCTTTAAGGCCCGGTGGTCTGACCTTGAGGATGAGGATAGGGAACGGAAGCCCGCACAGAAACCACCCCAGAATATTTTAGATCTCCCTGCGGCTATTGTGGCTAAGTTGAAGACGATTATCCCCCCTAAAAAGATTGACTGGAATATGTTAGCTGCATGTAAACAGAAAGTTGACGAGTCAGTCGCGGACTTCTTTACGCGCTTTGAGGAGACGTTTCATGATTTTAGTGGCCAGTCGCTTACTGACGACACGGGCCGCCACCTTTTCGCGGACAAATATGTGGCTAATCTGCTGCCGGCAGTTGCGGCCCGGTTAAAAGCGAGTGAGAGTTCTTGGTCCTCCGCGACACCGACGGCCCTTCTGACCATCGCCCAGTATTATGAGCGTCAGGAGCACGAGGCGAAGGGCCAGGAGGAGAAGAAATCGAAAGATCTTAAAACCAAAGTGATGTTAGCACAAGTATATGGCCCGCCCCGCCGGGGTAATAATAATAGAGGAAGGGGCGGATCTTATGGTCCCCCTTCGGGCCGATCTGATTTGAATAGGAACCAGTGTGCGTATTGCAAGCAGTTGGGCCATTGGGCCAGGGATTGCCCAGCGTTGCGTGCTTCGCGTCAGGGGCACGCTCCGGGTGGCCTGAGAGGTAGAGGGGGCTTCTCGAACTTTAGAGGGAATTCCAACGATAATGCCCGTTTCGATACTGCCGGACAGCACCGAGATAGCTCAAACGTTTTCGATCGCCAGCACCAGTATCATGTATCGGACATCGATCGATCGGGATATCATGATTCTCAGCATGCATAGGAATGCATAGGATGGGGGTCCGAATCAGTTGAGGTGCCGGTCGATCAGACGGGTCCTTATGTATCGGCTGAGGTTTTAGGTTCTACTGATCAGTTCCTAGTGGATACAGGAGCGACACGTAGTGCATTGTCTAGGTACTTGGTTCCGGGGGCTCCCCCATCCGGCTCAATAGTTACATCGGTAGGGTTTGACGGTACACTCTCCCGAAGCCCTCTTTCACAGCCCCTTGCATTTAAAGTTGATTGCTTTTCTGCACCCTGTCCGTTTCTGCTTGCTCCGTACACACCGGATAACATTATGGGCCTTGATATGTTAAAGTACTTTAGGGCTACAATCCGCTGTTCCCCTGAGGGTGTGAGGGTGATTTTAAATGACAACTATCCCCGGTCTGGGCGGATGTGTACGATATCAGAGGATGCGTTGTTGGCTACCCTCCCCCGAGCTTTATGGGCGACTTCGGACACAGATGTGGGACAAATGGTGATTCCTCCGGTCCACATTAGTGTCCAGGAGGGGGCGGTACTACCACGCCTCCCACAGTATCGTATTTCCCAGGAGGGCGAGGAGGCTCTCATACAGATTGTGCAAGACCTGATCGCAGTAGGAGTAGTGGAAGAAGTTCCCTATAATATCTGTAACAGTCCGATTCTCCCTATTCTGAAAAAGGACACGGATGCAAAGGTCTATCGGTTCATAATTGATTTGAGGGAGGTAAACAAGATCGTGATACCTCAGTACCCGGTGGTTTCCGATATCACGACGTTGCTTACCTTGGTCCCGCCTACGGCGACCATGTTCTCAGTGATTGATTTGAAAAATGCCTTCTTTTCTATTCCCATTCACCCTGATAGCCGATTTCTTTTTGGGTTCACATTAAACAATAGATCTTATCGTTTTTGTAGAATTCCCCAAGGCTATACAGAAAGCCCTAGTATTTATAGTCAGGCCTTGAAGCGACAGTTGGATTCCTTTGTTTTACTCGAGGGGGTCGCCCTCATTCAATATGTCGATGACATCCTGTTGGCGGCTGACACCCTGGAGTTGTGCGAGAAAAGTACGATAGCCTTACTTTCCTTTTTAGCATCCCACAATCACAAGGTCTCTAGGAAGAAATTGCAATTCTGTAGACCAAAGGTGACTTATTTGGGTCACCTTTTGTCTAAGGAGGGGCGTGCACTCACACCAGATCGTATCCAAGTAATTTTGGACACACCAAGGCCATCCACGCAGAAGGATGTGCGTGCATTTTTGGGTCTTGTTTCTTTTTGTAGGCAGTGGATATTGGGGTTTTCACACATAGCTAAGCCATTACTAGCTCTTTTGACAAAAGACACGCCTATCCCAATCCCTTGGTCAGATGAGTGTGATGCTGCTTTTCAGCAACTGCGACAGGCCCTTTGTTCAGCACCAGTGTTAGGGACCCCTGATTATGCAAAACCCTTTTCGTTGTATGTGCATGAGAAAGATGGATGTGCATTGTCAGTTTTAGTGCAGATGCACGGCGACAAGCAGCGCCCTTGTGCATACTTTTCGGCTGTGCTTGATCCTGTCGCCCGAGCATTACCAGGGTGTTTTCGCTCGGTAGCGGCGACAGCTGTGTCAATACGCCAAAGTGAAGGAATTGTGTTGTCCCATAAATTGTTGGTGTTAGTTCCCCATGCTGTGGATGCCCTGCTTAATCAAACAAAGACGCAGCATTTGACCAGTGCCCGTTTAACGGGATATGAGCTGACGCTTTTGGCTCCTCATATTACGTTAAAGAGGTGCGTGACATTAAACCCGGCCACATTGTTGCCATACCCCGAGACCCAGCCTGAGGCGCAGAAAGCGCATGATTGTATTCTTGTGACTGAGGAACAAACAAAGGGTCGTATTGATCTCCAGGATACGCCCTTTTCAGAGGTAGATGGAGAGTTGTGGCTAGACGGGTCATGCCTGAAGCTACCAGATGGTACGACTTCAGCAGCGTATGCAATTACCACGTTACAGACGATAGTGGAGACAGCACGCATACCACAGAAATCAGCTCAAGCAGCGGAACTGATAGCGTTAACACGAGCGTGTGAGCTCAGTACAGGATTGTGTGTGAATGTCTACACAGACAGCCGCTATGCCTTCGGAGTAGCGCACGATTTCGGCCTACTCTGGAAGGAGAGAGGGTTTCTAACGTCACATGGGGTGCAGATAATGCATGGGGAGTTAGTCCACAACCTTTTAACTGCATTGACATACCCAAAGAAAATCGCCATTGTTAAGTGTAGCGCCCATAGGAAAGTGGTTGATAAGGTTGGAGAAGGGAATGCGTTAGCGGATCGAGTAGCACGGGAGACTGCGATGCAGCCCGGTACTACTGCCATGTATGTAGTGAAGTCACAGGTGGAGAGATGGCATGATGCGAAGGAGGAAGTGCGAGAAATACAAAAGACCGCTTCTGACAAAGAGCGGGAACAATGGGCTAGCGAAGGAGAACTGGATGACGAGGGTTGCTGGAGAAATAAGCAGATGGATAGATGGAAATTACCCACGGCTTTTGTACAACCTATGGTCCAGATGGCACATGGGCTAGCACATGTTGGAGCTTCCGCAATTGTGAAATTGCTTACCCAAGTCTGGGAGCATCCAGAGATTGCTAGCACAGCAAAGAGGGTGGTGCAGACCTGTATGATCTGTCTGAAGTATAACCCAGGGAAAGGCACGCGAACTCCAGCAGGAGGATTTGCGACGCCCACTGCACCCTTTGAGGTTCTGCAGATGGATTACATCCAGCTTGAGCGCTGTAATAATTTGAAGTATGTTCTAGTAGTGGTTTGCGCCTTCAGTAAATGGGTTGAGGCGTACCCTGCGAAAGACAATACTGCAATGACTACAGCGAAGCTATTGCTGAAAGAGTTTTTCCCCCGATACGGCGTCTGTAGACTTCTGTGGAGTGATAATGACCCTCACTTTGTAGCGGATGTTATAAAGTATGTCTTGAAGGGCCTAGGCATCACCCAGAAGTTCCACGCCGTGTTCCACCCCCAGTCTGCAGGACTAGTCGAGAAGTATAATGGTACACTGAAGCTTAAGATCGCCAAAATTCAAGCTTCAACATCTTTGACTTGGCCAGACGCCTTGCCACTGGCGTTATTGTCAATTAGGTCGGTGCCACACTCTCGAACCGGCCTTACACCCTATGAGATAGTATTTGGACGCCCAATGAATATTTGGGGTCCACCAAGGCCTAAGGCTGTGTATGATGTACCTTGTGTGATGATGAGTGATTATCTGGCACAGTTAACGGATAACTTGGTTTCTATTCATCAACAGGTCCGAGAGGCGCTCCCTGATCGGTCTACTGGCGAAGGACATGGTCTCCGGCCTGGAGATCATGTGATGATAAAGGTTTTCGACAGATCGAACAGTTTGGAGCCGAGATGGGTCGGACCTGAGCAAGTCCTTCTTGCAACGAGGACGGCTGTGCGAGTCTCGAACAGGAAGAATTGGATCCATTCCTTGCACTGTCGAAAGGTACCGCCCGGATTGGTGGAGTCTGCCGTGCTGACTGATCAACGAGACATCCTAGCAGCAGAGACAGGCCGTGCTGCAGAGCCAAACGACACTGAGGAGCTCTTTTCGGACCACACGACTTCTGGAGGAAGGCGATATCATCTGCGACCAAGGAAGTGAGATTTCCAGTACCGGGACATACTGTCAGAACGGCCCTTGGGTTAGTGAAACGGAGAGCCGATGAGGCAAGGGGGGGGGATCAGCCCTGCATTAGTGTAGCGACACCCGTCTTGGCCCGCTGGTGAAGAAATCAACCGCTGCCCAAGGGGAAGAGTTCTGACAGACCTTTTTAGTTTCAGGAAGATATCAGGGTATTGTTTCCTTTGACATGGAGAAGAAGAAAATTCTTTGTGCATTGGGGTTCATGCTAACAGTAGCCATCGTTGGTATAACCGCATGGTTTGTGGAGGAGGCAACTCCTGCTCGAAAGACACTTGTGTTGACGACTCCAGTGCCTGCGGAGCACTACTTTTATACATTGCCATATCAAGAGTTGAAGCATCGACAATCCTATTTGAATAACACTTTCATTCAGATGCTGCATCACACCCACGTTGCTACGAACGCTACGAACTGTTGGATATGTGGGATGATGCCAGCCCATCAGAAGAAAGGAGGTACGCCATTTATACCACTTCCTTTCTCTCACAATGGCTCTTGTAGAGCATGGTACACTTTGTTGTTTGCCACTCGGAAACCGACAGTGGGACGATTGCTTTTCAGACTTAATAAAGAATGCCACCAGGACAAGAATGGATATCCACAAGCGAATGGGACAATTTGGGAATGGGAAGAGTACCGACCGGACAATGAATCCATCCCCTATATCTTCACAAACACCAGAGACACTGTGGGGAAGGACAAGTTCGTAATCCAAGTAGCACAAGCCCAAGCGGACCTGTGTGTCCAGAGTGTGGGTTTTATTCCTGTGGGTGTCAGTGATTGTATAACCGTACTAAACATCGATGGGTTAAACAACAGCACCTTCTTAGCGTCCCATAATACCTACTTTGTATGTGGAAATAAAGGTTATTACCGTTTGCCGGCTGGGTGGTCTGGGGTATGCTATGTATCATTCCTATTACCTCCTGTATTCTTAGCACCTGCGTCATATCATAAGGATTTAAAACTGTTGAATAATGTGACTGTAAATAGATATAAACGTACTCTATCAATTGATGAGGTGGATCAAACAGATACCAGCTTGCAACAGTATATTGATTTTAACTTAGGATTGTTCTTTTTTGTTGGAGCTGCTTTGAATAGTAGGAAGATCCGAAGATTAACAAGAGTGGTAGAAGCTGTGACTAATCAGACTGCTGCTGCTCTTGGGAATCTTACGGAAGAATTACAGATTACCAGAATTGTTGCATTGCAGAACCGTATGGTATTGGATGTAATGCTAGCTGATCGAGGAGGAGCCTGTAAAATTATTGGAAGTAGCTGCTGTGTGTTCATTCCTGATCATACGCCATCCGTTTATAACGCCATTAATAAGCTGCATAAAATAGCAGCTGAAAACCACACAGAAAACGGCACTTGGTCCTTTTCTGGATGGTTTTGGGCGTTGGTTACTGCCTGGGGATGGAAGGTCTTAACTGGTCTCTGCATTATTATAGCAATTCTGTTCTTTTTCTGTATGTGTATTCAATGTGGACCATTGTGCTGTTCCGTATGCATTTCACTCTGTATTCCAGATAAGAAAACTATTGCCGATGTTGCCCGCCAGAAGGGTCTAGCTAAAGAGGTTAAAGGAATGATGATAATTGACATATATGATGATTATTCTTGGAAACCGGATGTCTTCAGTAAATGCTGAAAGGGTCGTCTGTTGTAAATTAAGGCAGAATGTGATTAAGCATTTACTGAAAACATTAATGCTTCCCTTTTATCGTGTTTTCCTCATTATGTTGGCCGAAGTCCGGACTCCATTTGTATTGACATGCTGCCATGTGTTCACCACGAGGAGAGTCCGACCTCTGTGTTAGTTGCTCTTGTAATCTGCCTAGCAACAGTTTATAAATAGCTCTCTCTTGTCCGTCTGGCGCATGCCCAGACTTGACCACATCTGTTATAATTAGCTTTGCTTGACCATGTGTTTTCGCGGGCCCAAAAAGCGTGTTGGCTCCGCCCATGTATTGATTCGGTATCGAGAATGACCCTAAATGGTAATGTTCTTCAACTTTGTGGTATCCACCCACCATGAGCCCCTTTGCTGTGTATAAAAGGGGACTGTGTATGCAAGTTCTTTGTGCTACTCCTTGCAATACTGAAGAGTGTTGTGTGGATTTGTAGGACCACCCTTAAGGGTTAATAAACGTTGTTTTTGTACTTTGCAGTTTCCGTGCCAACTTCCTTATAGATTTCGTTACAGAAGAGCGAACCCTTGTCTCTTGCGGGCCTAGCTGGGGCTTGTATTCATCACATGGGTCAGCGGATTTCCGCCAATGAGAGAGACACTGGACATTCAAAGGTGGGGGTGGAGCTATTCTTTGCATATGGCGGCATCTGAGGAAGGCCGTAAGGCTGAAATGCATTATGCACACGCTGTATTTAATAAAGATCTTTCGACGTCTCCCCTGAGTGGCCTCTACCTCTTCTTTCCGGAGTGGGCAGTTGTGGATGTGTTCGTGCTTGCCAGAGGCACGTTTAGAGGCCCCGTTTCGTCAAGAGGCCGGAGTATCACTGGCTCCCCGCTGCTTGCAACTTCTTCAAGTATCAAGGTATTGATATGACTCCGGCCCGCCTCTGAGTGCATGCCTAGTTTGGGACCGCTGCAAGGTGCAGATCGTCATTGACGAGGAGGCAGATACATTGCTATTCTGTATCACAACCCTGCAGGCACTCGTACAAGGAGGCTGGAGCGTCAAAGGGGACCCAAGGGAGACCGTTATTTTTAGTTAAGACTCTGCATTTGAACACTTCGCACCTTTCCAGGAATTTGTCTCTCCCATGCAACACTTACCTGGATACATAGCATTCTGGGAGCTTTAGTTGTGGCAGAACTGCAGCTAAGTTGATATCACATGGCCATGGGTCAGCCAATGAGAGAGACACTGGACATTCAAAGGTGGGGGTGGAGCTATTCTTTGCATATGGTGGCATCTGAGGAAAGCAGTAAGGCTGAAATGCATTATGCACACACTGTATTTAATAAAGATCTTCCGACGTCTCCCCTGAGTGGCCTCTACCTCTTCTTTCCGGAGTGGGCAGTTGTGTATATATATATATATATATTTATTTCCCATTCCAGGCTGATAAAGCGGAGCTTCAGACCCCGCCCACTTGGGTATGTACTTACAAGTGTGTGTCTGCAGCGCGAACTCGGAGCACCGAGTTCGGGAAAAACAATGCTTCTTCGGCTGGACAGAGTACCTCCACCAATCCTCTGTGAGGCGCTCTATATATTAAGTGGACAGCGAGAGGAACAACGGTAAAGGCATTTGAAAAAGGCGATCTACGCTGAAACGCGTCATGCCGCTCACCTCTGCTTAATAAAGACGGCATAATTCCAGTGATCCTGAGTGGGCTTGTTTCTTTTCTTGGTGAGAAGGATCTGGTTGTGGATATTTGGTGCGGCCACTAGCACCTAGAGCCCCCGTCCTCAAGAGTTCGGCGCAACAGTGGCAACACTTTTTTGGACTTACTCTCAACGTTTGGGAAACGCCGAACCGCCACATGTCACAGCAAGGATGCTTAGCCAGTTATTTTCTGGGGTGTGACTTCACATTAATGCCAACACTTACTCATGCTCTTGGCATATTCGCATGCTGTGGCAGGAAGCGGCTGGACGAAGGACCGTGAATTGTGCCTTTTCTTCCCATTCCAGGCTGATAAAGCGGAGCTTCAGACCCCGCCCACTTGGGTATGTACTTACAAGTGTGTGTCTGCAGCGCGAACTCGGAGCACCGAGTTCGGGAAAAACAATGCTTCTTCGGCTGGACAGAGTACCTCCACCAATCCTCTGTGAGGCGCTCTATATATTAAGTGGACAGCGAGAGGAACAACGGTAAAGGCATTTGAAAAAGGCGATCTACGCTGAAACGCGTCATGCCGCTCACCTCTGCTTAATAAAGACGGCATAATTCCAGTGATCCTGAGTGGGCTTGTTTCTTTTCTTGGTGAGAAGGATCTGGTTGTGGATATATTTATATATATATTCAATGAAAAAACCAAAGGTTTCACACATGTTATAGTTAGCTGGACATTTCACTCGTAAAAAACCAATGAAATTCCCCCGTTATAGTTAGTTCAGCTAACTATAACTCGCGCGCCCGCAATGCACTGCTGATGACGTCACATATTACATTACTCATGACATGGTCAGTCACATCACTCATGACATCACTGATGACATCTCAAATGACATCACTGATGACATCACTGATGACATCATCCTTGCGATAGAGTGGCAGACCTCCTCTCTCCCTAATATAACCTTTGATACACACATTCAAAAATAGA
Organism: Triturus cristatus; assembly: GCF_964204655.1. Classification (NCBI taxonomy): domain Eukaryota; kingdom Metazoa; phylum Chordata; class Amphibia; order Caudata; family Salamandridae; genus Triturus; species Triturus cristatus. Next base: position 1,025,968,068 of record NC_140588.1, on the reverse strand, counting down.
GACTAAAATTTTCAAAACAATGGACATACCAATACCAGTTACAACAACCTCTTCAGTAATTCTAAGATCCACATACACATCCACTCATTCACCAACAGTCCTATACAGTCACTCATACATGTACTCACTCATCATATGTACTCATACACCTATACATCCTGTTGCACAATGCCAGTCATCCACAGAGTTACTCACACACATAGTCACTCATGCTAATAAAGAATCATACATACATTTACTTGCATATACAGTTATACACACACCACCACACTTACTTCTACGGAAACTTACACATACTTAGTCTTTTAAACAATCACTTATAGAAACACATACTTATTCATACAGGAACTCTTTCAATCTCTCACTCTCACATATACTCGCTTATATACACCAATAGTCACATATACTAAAACATATGTAGTTACTCATAAAGACACTATTGAGACAGTCATTCACTCACTAACACACCCATACACTCACTCATCCACCCATAGAGTCCTGCACACATGCTGTCTTCAACACATACAAAGAGTGAGTCACTCATTCATGCACCTATGCACTACGTAATACCCCCACCGAACCATGCAGACACTCAGACTGATACTCATAAAACCAACTAATAACCTATATAGACACCCATGTAGCTACTCACCAACCCATGCAGCCACTTATACACAAAGTGAGAGACTGATACAGATATTTACATATTAAAACATTACTCACTAAGCTATGTATTCACTATGATACACTAAATCAGTCAGTTACACAATCAATTTTTCAAAAACAAATCATCCATTTAGACACTTATATACCCATTTATTCTTCCATCGACCTTGAGATATACATATATAAAACATATTTAATTTTCAGAAAAACACACATTCACTGGATGATGTCATCAGTGATGTCATCAGTGATGTCATTTGAGATGTCATCAGTGATGTCATCAGTGATGTCACTGACCATGTCATGAGTGATGTAATATGTGACGTCATCAGCAGTGCATTGCGGGCGCGCGAGTTATAGTTAGCTGAACTAACTATAACGGGGGAATTTCATTGGTTTTTTACGAGTGAAATGTCCAGCTAACTATAACATGTGTGAAACCTTTGGTTTTTTCATTGAATTTCTAAGGTTTTTTAAATGCTAATTCCTAACTATAACGTGTGTGAAACCCATGGTTTTTTCAGTGAATTTGCAAGGTTTTTTAAATGCTAATTCTTATATTTTCCTTTTTTTTTTTTTTTTTTTTGCAATGTTTTTTACATATTTTTATTTTAAATTTATATCCTCTTTAAAGACTATGGTTAAATTTTAAAAATTCTACAATATATTTTTTATTTTTACCTTTTTTTTAAACTAAACAGGTAAGATTTAGTAGTATAACATAGTGAATCTTTTTTTCCCTTTTCTTTTTTTTTTTTAGTATTTTTTTAACGTGCGCTTACCGTACGCGCACGTCTTGCTTTTAGTACGTTAGATTTCTACGCTGTTTGCGTACAGTTACGCAATTTGCGTAGACGTGCGTCACACGCACGCGGCGCGTAACGCGTACGCTGCACGCGCATGTTACGCGGAAGTGAAAGGGCGTGCCTGTTTTGCGCATGCGTGCGTGCGCGTGTCTTTTTTACGCGCATGCGTACTTTTACCGTAAGCGCTCCGTAGGCGCACCGTAAGCGTAACGTACGCGCACGTTGGGTCATGTGATCAAGAAACAACACTTTTGATTGGTTTTTACTACTTTCAGTTCTAGAACTCTCCTACACCACACCCATTCCCCTCATTTCTGCTTGTGATCCCTTAGGAGAAGGAGCTGAGTTGTCTTTGTGATACGATGGCAGAACAGCAGACCTCTTCAGAGAGTGAGGCTAGCAGTACTACCTTGAGGCAGAGAAGGAGGAAACAAAAGAGCTCTTTCATATGGGAGTATTTTTCTTTTCCAGAGGGCAAGAAAAAGGTAAATGCACCTTTAGTGACTTGTAAGCTTTGTGACCGTGTACTTTCAAGAGGGAATCCTAACAAGAAGTATTCCTTCGGGAATCACACTATGTTGAGACACCTTCATGATGTACACGGTAGGACATATGCTCGACATACTGGAGGAAACCCTTCAGTAAGTCAACCAAGCACATCCACAGCAGCTCAGCCTGGTCCATCATCTGCAGGGCCGAGTCCATCTTCGGCAGGTCAGCTGAGCCCTTCATCTGTGGGGGGAGCATCTCCTTTTTCTGGTCCTCAGGAAACTAACCATCGGTTTGCGAGGGTTACAATGCGGTGCGCCACTTGTTATGGTCTAATTGTTCATAGGGAGACCAGTGTTGCCCTAGTTAACAATAAAATAGACCAGCACATTTGTCCTACCGACTAATATTCCCATTCTTTCTTTCCTTTGTCCCTGTACGAACACAACGGCTCTTTTAAGAGCCAACCTTACCTTTCAACTTTTTTAAAAATATTTTTTTTAAAAAAATTTTGATTTTTTTTTTACCGTACGCGTAGGGTACGCGTAATTTTTTTATTTTTTTTTTTAAAAACCACTAAAAATCAATTATCACATTACAAGGTCCTTGAGAGATTACAATGAAAAACTGAAAATGTGATTGTGGAGAAGTGGAAAAAAGGGACCATGAAATTTCTGACTTACCATACCCACTCAAAAAATTATTTATTAATTAAAATTGAATTTTAATTGCTATAAAATGGTTCAAGTTTTCGAAAATTTTCTTTCTCAATCTGAAAAAAACGAAAAAAGTATTAATATTTAATAAAACATTTTATAATACAGTACACATATTTACATATTTTCCAAAAACAATTTTTTGCCTTTTTTTTGCTGTTTTCAGAATATATTGCATTTCACTATAAATCGTGAAAGCAATTGCATTCATCACTTAACAGCGGGCAAAAAAAAATGACAATCTCAAAGATTGTTTAAAAAAAGCCCAGAATCTCTTCTCAGTTAAACATCACATTATCGAAATGCAAAATATTATTCATTAAAAATATCATCTAATAACAAAAACTATTTCTAAAAAATACCGTCTGACAATTTTCTTACAGAAGCATAATCTCAAAAATAATATATCTCAAATAAATCCACAATACATCTAGTTTCCTTTCTTTTAGGCCAAATGTTAATTTTTGAAATTATTTTTTGATTAAATTTCCAACGATAATCCAATAAAATTTCTAAATTTAAATTGTACAGATGTTACCAATTCTCTCAAAAATTTTGGTTTCCGAAAGATTAATTAGGATTTAATTAAGTCCACAATACAATTGGATACCTTTCCTTTAGGCCAAATGGTAATTTTAAAAATCTTTTTTGATTAAATTTCCAACGGTAATCCAATAAAATACAAAAATTTAAATTGTACAGATGTTACCAATTCTCTGTAAAATGTTGTTTTCTGAAACATTAATTAAGAATTATATAAGTCCACAATACAATTGGTTACCTTTCCTTTAGGCCAATGATAATTTTAAAAATCTTTAAATTTGAAAATTCCAATGGTAATCCAAAAAAATGGTAAAATTGTTTTGTACAGATCTTGCCAAGTCTCTCTAAAATTTAGGTTTCAGAAAGATTAGATAGGAATTTGCTAAATCAAAAGGCAAACGTTGCTTGAAAATCAATTTTGAATCATTACACAGTGTCCAGCCTTTTTCACATTTAAGATAAACTGTGTAATGTCCAGAAGTAACAGTAGGTCCTTCATGGAAAATTATTGCAACTGTTACAAAAGTTTTTCCTGAAATTGATAATTGCTGTCCTGTAAACTTCTTTATTAAAGTATCCAATTTTGAACCATCAGCTCTACATCGTTGCATCATTAAAATTACATACTGTCCGTATTCCTTTAAAATTAACGTTGAAAACATGTCAGATTTACACTCACCGCATTGCATGCTATGATTAGCATCTTTAACTAATTTAGCAAAAGTAACTGTTTTACTCTCTGGCAATGTTAAATAAATAAACCTTTCAGAATCAACATTAGAGCCACATGTATTGAAACATTTTTCACAACTTTGTTCCCATTTATAAGACAGACCAAACAAATTTTCAATGTGTACACCTTCTTCTTCCAGTACCTGAAGAAAATACAACAAGAATTCCTGTGCGTCTTGCTGTACATTTTGAGAAAACTGTGTACATCCTGAACATACATCTAAAAGTTTTCTAATTTCAGTAGCACTTTCTATTTGAGTTTTTGAAAAAGGAGACTCAACTCAGAACAGAATCTTTTTCTCTGATTTACTATTATCTGCTCTTGCAAACTTTCCAGATAAAATGCAACATTCAGCACTACATTAGCGTAGCAGTTGACACCAGAGCTATTTTCAAAATGACATCCTACAACCTCTTCTTCATTTTCCTTTTTCTTTTTGCTTGCAATTACATCACTCCTCTTTTTTTTTCTCCTCTCTACATCCTCAATACAGATATTCTCAATTCTCCTTTTACGAGAAACTACACGTTTCTCTAACACAGGATACTGACCTAAATGAGGAGCATAGGTTCTTCTTAATCTATTGTACTCCGTTACACAGTTTGTATCAGCACTAACTTTTGAATCATCAAAGTCTATCATGAATAAACCAGATAATGTTTTCACTCGTGACAAAGCTACATAAGCCATACCTTCTTTGAACACAGTTGAACCAATGTTTACAAATGCACAATCTACAGTCAATCCTTGAGACTTGTGAATAGTTACAGCATATGCTAGAGAAAACGGAAACTGTTTCCTTTGTACATATAAGTCTTTCACAAGCATAAAACGAACTGTACAATGACAAATGTCTATAACTTCTTCTATCTGATCAAATTTTATTTTTAAACATTCAATTCCATCTTTTTTCTGATAATTAATAAAACCCACAACTCTTCCCATAGCTCCATTAACTAAACCTTTTTCAACATCCAAATTTCTCCTTAAAAATACTCTACAGTTCATGCAAACATATAGATTTTTTTCTAATCCAGCAGTTTTGGAAATGTTCTTCTCTAGTGAATCCAATTTATTTTTCAGTTTGCCTGTTAATGTGATAGTAATTCTTCCATCCTGAATTTTGTCCACTGCTTCCAATTTCCTGATATCTTCCTTTTCCAATTTCAAAAGCTCCTCATTGAATATTGAGCATTCACGTAGAGTTGGCATTAAGCAGATGACACTTTTCTTTTCTGCAATGTTCTTGTATATCTTCTCTGCAACTATTTCTTCCTTTGGAAATAAATTATGTAGCAACCGACTCTGTAATGCTTTTGTGCCAGCTTCAGTGAGTAGTCCAATTCTGATATCTTTCAGAATACTTCCATATTCTTCATCGTTTGCTTGTCTCATATTAGTAGTAAGTTCCTTGTACTCAAAGAAGGACCAAATATTTGCATTACCGATGCTTCCCAATGACTTCTTTGTATCTTCATGTGTCACAGTATTAAACACTGGTTGTCATTTAACTGGAGTAAGCTGTAGAAGATCCCCAAAAAATATGACATGTTTTCCACCAAATAACACGTCATAGTCTGTCCTTAGAGTTTGCTGCATTCTTAAATGCACAAAGGCAAGCATTAAGTTTGATACCATGCTCACCTCATCAATAATGAGAACTTGCATCTTCTTCATTACTCTTGAAACTTCCAAGCATGCTTCTCCAGTTAGCTTGTGGTATTGTATTTTGTTCTCATGCTCCACTGGTAACATTAGCAAATGATGTAAGGTGATTCCTTTTATGTTATATGCTGCTAACCCAGTTGGAGCAGTAACCACACAAGACAAAGTAGAATCCGTTTTTTGCTGTAGGTAGCTTCTGATGACTTTTATTAGGAAACTTTTTCCAGTTCCAGCTTGTCCGCTTACATACATCCTGATTGGATGAAATGATGTGCATGAGCACTCTTTTTTTTCATGTAGTAATCCGTGATCAATTTTGTTTCTGATTTCTTCATAAATTTGTTGCTGCTCTTCATTCAGTTGTCTTTCCAAATTTGATAAGTCTATATATTCTTCTTGAGCTTGATTCATAGCCGTTTCCACTTCATTCATGGCTATTGCAGCTTCATTTTCAACGATTGGTTGTCCTAGGGCATCTTGACTGAGTGTTCCTGAACTTTGGCTGTCTTGAGAACTGTCTCTAGCTACTTCAGCTGCAATTGTAGTTTCCTGTTCAATTTCTTCATTTAACATTTGCACATAAGTTGTGAATGTACTGCTTTGTATGCTGTCTTTGCAAGCATTAAATGAATCTTCATAGCTTTGAAATTCTCCCAGTAGTTCATCCTCTGTACGCCATGGTTTAAATAGCTGTAAAAGAGCCAAGTAGTAAAATTCCTTTTTGTCAGTAGTGTCGCAACTCAGCTTCCTGTGATTTATCAAACTTCCTTTTGTTTGCTTCACCAAACATCCTTCCTCACCAATGACTTTATATTTTCCATTGTTGATGTCTTCTGCAGCTTTCCGTGAATAAATGTAGTTCTGCAGCACTTCATAGAGACACATGTTCTCCAGATGATGACTTCTCTTGGGATAGTATGTGTCCAACATGTTTGATTTCAAAATATCTGTACTTTCTGGGTCATTCTCGGCCAAATATTCAATTTCTCCAACAGATTTCAGTACCCGATTTCTCATTGCTGCAAGGCCTAAACTTGCCCAAATTATTCTTCTTGATTTCGAGTAGAGACTTGCAGAAGATAACCTATCTGAACATTCGTAGGATCCAATTTCTCGATGCGATAACATCTTTAAACTGAAACTGTACAGCTTCTTACTGACAGTCTTCTCGTGACAAATCTCTTCCCACATTTCTTTCAATTCAGTTTTTTCTGATTTAGTAATGTAAGACGTTACATATCGAGCAACAGCAATGGAATTGTCAGCTACATACTGTATATCCATGTTAGCATTCCACATGGATAAAATGACTGGGTTGTAGTCATTTATATTTTTTGATTCTTCTTTTCTTTTAAGGTTGTAGGTATTCTTAGGGGATTTTCTTGTGATAGTATGTCTCACAGATGACATAAAACTGTTTACTCTTCCATTTGAAAGAACAGGTCTAGGAAATCCAAATCGACATTTAGTGTAGTATTTATCTTTGCTCTTGTATTTCCGTCGACAGTATTTTCCACACCGATGACTTTGGAAACGTAAAACTTGCTCCTTTAGCTTTTTCTCTTCTGTGCTTTTTGGTATAGCACATGTTGCATATTCTTCAATGAAAGATAACACTGCTTCATCAGTATCTGTTCCAAACTTTGGGGCATCCTTGATCCACAACAGCATATGAATATGAGGAGCACCTCTTGCCTGGTACTCTTTTCTCCAAAAGAAATCCTCTACTTCTCCAAGAGGTGGATTTTTTTTATTGCAGATGAAGGACATCATAGCCTCAAATCTATGATTGAAATATCTGCAAACATTAACCGGATCCAATGAGCACAGTTCTCCAGCTGTCTTGTATTCGATGTTTTTAATGTTTGAATTTGCCTCTCGTAGAAAATCCAGTAAATCATCCCAAGCGTACTCAGCACAGCTTAGGGTAAGGAACCATGTTGGTGTTCCTAAATTTCGTAACATGCATTTTAATTCACCATGGCGTCGGTACCAATATTCATTTGTCCCTCGCTGACAAGCCATCAGATTGATGAGTTGTGTTTCCAAATGATCATCTCGGTGCTGCACTTTCTCCATAAAATCCTTAGCAGACACATTTTGTAAATGTACTCCACTTTTTAAAATGTGATTTACTGCATATGATAATGCAGACAAGTCGCTTTCAAATAAAAGATGGAATAAATAAGGAATACTTTGTCGAAATCTTGCATCTTCTGCATATAGTCTTGTAGTCCGATACTCAGAAGCTGGAATCTGTTCTGGACGTTCATCGTATCGTCCTCCTTTTCCTGTAGGAAACAGCTGGGGAAAACATCGAGCTTCCAAGCTCTCCTCCCATACACTCACGGGAGTTCCTTTTGCTTTCCTCATCTGAAACAGATCAATATTGTCTCCCATAACTTCTTTTGAATGAAGAGGATGTATGCTAAAATGTTCATAAATTTCTTCTTCCTTTGACTTGTCCACTTTTTCAATTTGTCCAGTTGGTGTTTCTGTGTCTTCTTGTAAATCTTCTTCTTCTTCTTCTATATAAATTGATTCATACCATTTGTTATTCCTTTTCAAATACAAATTTGCTCTTTGTACTTTCCGTACATCTACCAGCTCCTGCCAAATCTTCTTATTCTTTGTAGGTACACCATTAACCAGAATAACTAATGGTTCAGTTTCCAAAGTATCTGCATCAATAGTTTCCATATTTTTTTTCAAATCCTAGGGCAAATACACCACTCTACCTTTTAAACCTCTCAGTAAATCTGAAGGAGGTAATTTACCAGTTTTGGGCTCCATACGTACTATGGTGTGGAACGGATGAACACATTGAATAAGTATAGACTCATATGTATTTAATTCAGAAAGTTCGGCAGGAATAACATCCAATTCTAAATTATTATGTACAGCTCTGGTCGGCATTCTATTTTCCTCTAACTTGTTGTAACAGTATTTACAAATACGCTGATCTTCACCCAATTCAAAACAATTTTCAAGAAATATATATGTGGCAAAATCCTTCCACTTATAATTATCTTCATTTTCACTTTTTCTGTAGAGATCAACATTCCTAGTTTGTTTTCTATAATGAGTTCTGCGGCAACAAATACAAGTAATATTTGGTCTTTCATTAGAGATTATTGCAAATTTTGTTATGTGATCATTAAATGTCTTACTTACAGAGGGTTCTACATTCTCTTCCACTTCTTCCTCATTTACTGTGTCCTTTTCTGCACTGTCTTGTTCAGGACCAAAGTAACAAAACTGAATTTCATCAATAACCTTCTCTACATCTGATACCGTTCCACGGAACAGAGCCCTATTCAATTCATCTAACTTTATTGCTGGACTTTTAGCAAAATGCAACCGTCTCACAAACTTTCTCATTTCAGTATGATGAACAGCCAGCATCCTAAAATGATGAAAAACACTTTTACACACTTTTCTAGATAGACAAGCCAGAGAATGTCCCTGCAAACCAGTATTCTCTCTCACTCTGCATGGATCTAGACTTTGAAGCACCTTAATCTTCTGTTTTACACTTTTTTTACTATATTCTCTTAGAAACTCACGAAATTTATCAATAGATTCCTGACGCACAGTGCAAATACTGCTACAATTCCAAGTGTATACTGGGGCTTTAGGACGTCTCCCCATAGCCTCATCCGCCATCACTTGTACCTCATTTCTTGGAACCATTTTCTCCTTCTCCATTATGCAACCATTTTTCACTTCGTAAGCACGACCTCTGGTGTCAACTGCATGCAGCAAACTATTACTTTGAAAATAACTCTCTTCATTAAAAAAAGGTTCACTACTTGAACTATGCATCCATTCTCCTAAAACACTTTACAAAAGTTTGTTCTTTTCACTACTCTTTTCCTTTTGCTTTGTGATTTCAGTACATTGACCATTTTATCTAATGTACGCATCCTATTCAAAATTAAAATGAATAGTTTCCTTTTTAATTCTAATGCCTTAGCTGCAATGGCTTCAATTTCTTTTTTTCTCTTATAAAATTTAGCCTTTTGCTTATATTTCTTCACATTCTTTATCAAATTGGGCATAACTCTTCTCTGAAACATTTTTCTACGTATCTCTTTAAACGCTGTTTTTCTGTTTAAGTTAATCTTTATTGTTTCTGAAGGTATATTTGCATGAACTAAATGCTCAATTTTTTCCTGTTCTTTTCTATTTAAAACATTCTTTCCAGTACAGACATTTTGTACATTTTTCCTTTTTTTGAAGATGTTCTTTAAAAAATCTTTTGTCTGCTTACCAGAAGACTTTCTCTTTTTCCCAACATGAGCATCTCCAACTAACTTAGGTCCTCCAGTTGTCTTCAAATATAGTTTTTTTTTGTGGTTTTTCCTTAGTCTGGATTTTGTAGGCATCTTAAATTGTGTTCACTGCTCTTCAGCAATACCTGAAAAAAACTAAAAAAAAATTCTTTATTTTATTTAAATATATTACTACATTTTTTATGATCTTTTCAAATCTTAAAATACTAAGTACCCCTTTCCTACAAGTGAAAATCACAATAACACCATCACAAATTAAATATCTAAAAACAATTCCTGTGTGCACACAGAGTCATGCTTTGAAATTAGGCAGAAAACGAAATTTCTTTGCCAATTGGAAACCACACTTCCTACTGCTTTTTTGGCAAGTGATAAGTACTTTTACAATCTGACACATTTCTAATCCACTTTTCAGATTCTCAAAAAAGCACATGTCCAAACAGCTTTTTCAGACCAGAAACATCTATAACCTGGGTGACTGACTACACTCCAGCAAGGGCAACCAGCCTTAGTGATGCTGAATGTATTTGCATTACTAACTGCAACCTCAAACCCCACTCAGTTGTGAATACCGTGCATGATTCCACAGGATAAGCAGCTGGCTCTGTGCTAAGAGTCTGCTTCTGCATAAAAAAAATAGTTCCCCCTTTCCTACTAATGCAACTGTAAAATTACTAGAGCAATACGCAATAAATCTCTGTCTTTAATTCCTCTTTGCACACAGAGTCATGTTTTCATATTAGTCAGAAAACGAAATTTCTTTGCCAATTTGAAAGCACACTTACTACTCTTTTTTTTGGCAAGTGATAAGTACTTTAACAATCTGACACATTTCTAATCCACTTTTCAGATTCTCAAAAAAGCACATGTCCAAACTGCTTTTTGAGACCAGCAACATGTGTAACCTGGGTGACTGACTACACTCCAGCAAGGGCAACCAGCCTTAGTGATGCTGAATGTATTTGCATTACTGACTGCAACCTCAAACCCCACTCGGTTGTGAATACTGTGCATGATTCCACAGGGTAAGCAGCTGGGTGTGTGCTAAGAGTCTGCTTCTGCATATAAAAAATAGTTCCCCCTTTCCTACTAATGCAACTGTAAAATTACCAGAGCAATAAGCAATAAATCTCTGCCTGTAATTCCTCTTTGCACACAGAGTCATGTTTTCATATTAGTCAGAAAACGAAATTTCTTTGCCAATTTGAAAGCACACTTACTACTCTTTTTTTTGGCAAGTGATAAGTACTTTTACAGTCTGACACATTTTGAATCCACTTTTCAGATTCTTAAAAAAGCACATGTCCAAACAGCTTTTTGAGACCACCAACATGTGTAACCTGGGTGACTGACTACACTCCAGCAAGGGCAACCAGCCTTAGTGATGCTGAATGTATTTGCATTACTGACTGCAACCTCAAACCCCACTCGGTTGTGAATACTGTGCATGATTCCACCGGGTAAGCAGCTGGCTGTGTGGTAAGAGTCTGCTTCTGCTCAAAAAAAATAGTTCCCCCTTTCCTACTAATGCAACTGTAAAATTACCAGAGCAATACGCAATAAATCTCTGCCTGTAATTCCTCTTTGCACACAGAGTCATGTTTTCACATTAGTCAGAAAACGAAATTTCTTTGCCAATTTGAAAGCACACTTACTACTCTTTTTTTTGCCAATTGATAAGTACTTTTACAGTCTGACACATTTTGAATCCACTTTTCAGATTCTTAAAAAAGCACATGTCCAAACAGCTTTTTGAGACCAGCAACATCTGTAACCTTGGTGACTGACTACACTCCAGCAAGGGCAACCTGCCTTAATGATGCTGAATGTATTTGCATTACTGTCTGCAACCTCAAACCCCACTCGGTTGTGAATACTGTGCATGATTCCACAGGATAAGCAGCTGGCTGTGTGCTAAGAGTCTGCTTCTGCATAAAAAAATAGCTCCCCCTTTCCATCTAATGCAAATGTAAAATCACCAGAGCAATACCAAACAGCTTTCTGAGACCAGCAACATGTGTAACCTGGGTGACTGACTACACTCCAGCAAGGGCAACCAGCCTTAGTGATGCTGAATGTATTTGCATTACTGACTGGAACCTCAAACCCTAAAAGTATTCCTTATTTATACCAGTACACCTTAATTTATGGTGAAAACACAGTCCATATTATTTTACATGTTCGTCACATTTAAATTTCTCCCAAAACACAAAATGATAAACACAACTTCAACAAAAGGAATTCCAATGCTATTATTCATTTCTTAATTTACCATATACATCCCCTCTCAAACTCTTAACTCACCTTTAAAATTAGTTAGTTGTGAAAGAAATGTGGCACTCAAACAGCAGATTATCAGAGCCAGGATCTCTGTTCTGTACACCTCTCTCCTCTCAGCAGAACCCGATAATGGCAACGTTTCCCTCTCTTTTTCCACACATATACATGTTAGGTTCAAATCTCAGTGCTTCCCCCTTTTTTTCAAATGTAATCACACATTTCTATTGGATGAAAACCAACACTTTTCCAACTGTACCCTTCCCCCAACTTGACTTCAGCCTAGTACCCTTCCCCCAACTTGACTTCTGCCTGCTACCATAGCAACAGCTCATAGAACACTGCTGTCTACAGTCAGGTCAGAAGTTCACCACACAATGTTTCATTTTCAATGAGCAAGAGTGCTTGACTTTTCTAACCTAACAGCAAATCCATACTAATGTTCTTTGGTAACACTGTACCAATACAAAACATGCTTCTATAAATTGACACACACAGCCTAGTTTTTAGTGTAGAATGGTATGAAACAGCCAATGAGTTCATTTTATTTAAAAAAAATATGTATGCCTCCATTTCCAAACTGTCTTTCATTTCATTTTCCCATTCTACTGAAATACACCTCCTGAGTGCATCCAGATCTCCTTTGAAGATGTTCACAGTGTGGATTGTAGGGCACAGCTATGTTTTCTGGAGTGAAAAGTTTGCAGAGAAAACAGGTATGGTGAGAGACCTTGCTTTGCCAAATGTAGACATTAAATGGATTGGTCAGAGAGGGTTAAAGTGGCACCAATTAATGCCATTGGTGAAATCCTTCATGCAAATCCAACACCCTGACCTCATAATAGGCACTGTGGTGGCAATGACCCAGGCACTTTGACTGGGGTAGGTCTGGAAATGCTTATGAAGGAGACCTTTGCACAACTGTTTTCACTTTTCCCTAAAACTGCCTTTGTGTTTTCTAACATATGCCAAAGGCAAAAATGGAACTGGTCCAATCATTTTTGTCCACAGATTGACAAAGCAAGAAAGCACGTCAACAAATCTGTTTCTGCTTTCCTCCGTGACTATGGTATGGGTTCCATTTACCACAACAACTTGCGTTACGACATGCAAGACATTTATAGAGGAGATGGTGTACACTTCACTGATGAAGGGAACAGAGTCTTCCTCTTGAACCTTAGACTCTGCATCGGTACTTACTTGTAGGTACCACTAAAAAATCACTTGATAAACACAACGGCTCTTTTTAGAGCCCCCTAATATCTAAACACTTAAATCTGCATTTCATTTCATTTTATTTTTTTTTTCTACCGTACGCGTACGGTAAGCTTACCGTACGCGTACCCCGCGATTTTTTTTAAAATTAATAAATGTTTTTTTTGTACTTTTCTGTCCTTCTTTGACCCCCTTTCAAATGTTAGGGGTTCTGTAACAATCTTCCTTGCCCCCTTTTCAAGTTATCTCCCTTTTTTTTCTGAGTGAAACACACGAAATGGCGGCCGCCGCTTCCTGGTTTTGACCGATTCGAATGTTTACTAAGATCTAACAGCCAATCAGAATCGCGCTCGCGCACGTCACCGTACGCGTACGGTAAGCGCACCGTAAGCGCACCGTAAGCTGGCTCAGATATATATATTGATTTAAAGGCTATTTTCTCAGAAACTACTGAACAGATTTACACCAGACCTACAAAAGGCACTTCCTTGACCTGAGGACTACCTCTCTGCCAAATTTCAAGTAACTCTGTTCAGCCGTTCGGGCTGTAGCTGTGTCTATAGGTCCTATGGAAAAATGCATGGAAAAAACGCGTTTTGGGACCCCCCTTTTATCTCAGCCCCCGCTTGACGAATCCCCCCGAGACTTTCAGGGTAGGAGCGGAGCGGAGCGCCCCACCTATTGTGAAAATTTCGCGAGGATTCGTCGACCGGCGCCAAAGTTATTCCAAATAGAATGTTGCGGATTTCCTATGGAAATGTGGTCCTAACTATAACTACCTACTGGCGACCGCCAGTAGGTAATATATATATATATATATATATATATATATATATATATATATATATATATATATATTCACTGAAAAAACCATAGGTTTCACACACGTTATAGTTAGGAATTAGCATTTAAAAAACCTTGCAAATTCACTGAAAAAACCAGAGGTTTCACACACGTTATAGTTAGGAATTAGTATTTAAAAAACCTTGCAAATTCACTGAAAAAACCAGAGGTTTCACACACGTTATAGTTAGCTGGACATTTTACTCGTAAAAAACCAATGAAATTCCCCCGTTATAGTTAGTTTAGCTAACTATAACTCGCGCGCCCGCAATCCACTGCTGATGACGTCACATATTACATCACTCATGACATGGTCAGTGACATCACTGATGACATCACTGATGACATCTCAAATGACATCACTGATGACATCACTGATGACATCATCTAGTGAGTATGTGTTTTTGAAAAATTTCAATATGTTTAATATATATAGGGAAAGGCCTGTTTAAGAATGAGTGGGTGTACAAGTGTGTAAATGGATGATTATCTGTGGTGCATAACATGATTCTTTAAGTTAGTCATTAAATGTATCTTACTGCAGACTAGTGAGTAAACTGTGTAAATGTATGTATGTGTCTGTATGTTGGTGTATAAGTGGCTGCATGGTTTTGAGAACAGCTATATGAGTGTCTATATGAGTTATTGATTGCTTGTGTGAGTATCTGTATGGGTTCAGGAGTGTTTGTGTGGGTAGGGTGTGTGTTACTCTGTGCATAGATGTGTGAGTGGGTGATTCTATGGGTGCATGGTTTTAAGAGTGCATCTGTGAGGGACTGTATGGTTGGATGAGTGTATGTATGGGTGTGTTAGGGATTGAATGTATATCTCAGTGGTACATGTGTGACTAACTACATATGTGAAAGGCAGTATATATGCGTGTAAGAGTATATAAGTGGGTAGATGTGAGAGTGTGTGATTGTGAGAGTGACTGTATGGATGAGTGTGTGCTTGTATCAATGATTCTCTAAGAGCGTAAGAATGTGATACTATTTTTATGAGTAAGTGAACTTGAGTGTGTTTCACTGCCTAGGTGAGTAAATGGGAGTGAGATTATTTGCATGATTGAGTAAGTGTGAGAGCACCTCTATGGATGATTAGTAGTGTGTGAGTGTCTATATATGTGTGTGTATAAATTCATATGATACTTTTGTATGAAGTGACTGTAAGTATGAGTGACTGTACAGGTGAGTGTGTGGAGGTGTATGTAGACCTAAGAGTTAATAATTGGGTATGTAGTTATTGGTATTGCAGTATGTATGGTTTTGAGAATGGAACTCTTAAATTTTTAGTCGGTGTATCAAAGGTTATATTAGAGTGTGAGAAGATGTGCTACTCTATCACAAGGATGATGTCATCAGTGATGTCATTTGAGATGTCATCAGTGATGTCACTGACCATGTCATGAGTGATGTAATATGTGACGTCATCAGCAGTAGATTGCGGGCGCGCGAGTTATAGTTAGCTAAACTAACTATAACGGGGGAATTTCATTGGTTTTTCTACGAGTAAAATGTCCAGCTAACTATAACGTGTGTGAAACCTCTGGTTTTTTCAGTGAATTTGCAAGGTTTTTTAAATGCTAATTCCTAACTATAACGTGTGTGAAACCTCTGGTTTTTTCAGTGAATTTGCAAGGTTTTTTAAATGCTAATTCCTAACTATAACGTGTGTGAAACCTATGGTTTTTTCAGTGAATTTCAAAGGTTTTTTAAATGCTAATTTTTGTATTTTTTAATTATATTTTTTAAATATTTCTTTTTTAAAAACTTCCCTATGTATACATTTATATATTATCTATATCCTTTAATTTGCTGTGGCTCATTTTTTAAAAAGTTTTAACCCCTTCAGCGCGGCGCGGATTTCCGCACCACGCTGAAGGTTCTGAGCGCGGGCGGGGCCATGACGGAACGGTTCCGTCATAAGCACAGCCCAACCGACGTGCATGACGGAACCGTTCCGTCATGCGCGTCGAAGGGGTTAATTAAGATAAAGTTGAACAGCATAGTTAATATCTTCTATTAAGTTATGTCCATTTTTTTTTTTTTTAATATAAATTCTTGGGGTGCGCCCTCAGAGCGGGCACCTAGTACGTTTCCGTACATTTTTCATGAATTCCGGCGTACGTTATTTACGTACGCATACATACGTTTTACTGCGCGCTCGGAGCGCGCACCTAGTACGCATGCGTACGTACGCATGCTTACGTGCGTCGTACGTACTGCACGCGGTACACTTCCGTATACGCGTAGAATGCGCGCGCTGACGTTTACGCATACGCGCGTGCTGCGTATGCGCGTTACGTACGCGCATAGTACGTAAGCGCATGCGCGCATACGCGTTCGCGCATGCGTAATTGTACCGTGCACGCAGGGAGCTTGCTCGGTGCGCGCACCTCGGGGTATGTGATGAATAAAACAACACTTCTAATTGGTTTTCATTACTTTCAGTTTCATATTGTTTCAATACCACACCCAATCCCCTCATGGCAAGTCATGTGATGAAGAAACATCACTTTTCATTGGTTCAAAGTACTTTTAGTTCTAGATTCTTCCAAAATCACACCCACCCCCCTCATTGTTAGTTCTGATTCCATAGGAGAAGGAGCTAATCTGTGTGTTGAGATACAATGGCAGAGCAGCAGCCATCTTCTGAGAGTGAACAGGACACTCTTGAGAGACAGAGGCAGAGGAAGCAGAAAGACTCCTTCATATGGCAGTTTTTCACTTTTCCAGAGGGACAAAAGAAGGTGAATGCACCAAAGGTCACCTGCAAACTGTGTCAGCGCGTCTTGTCACGTGGGAATCCTAACAAGAAGTATTCTTTTAGTATTCATACTATGACGAGGCACGTTGAGGCAATGCATCCAGTGACTTTTCGTCGAGCTTCTGGAGCAAACCCTCCACCTGCTCAGCCGACGACATCTGCAGCAGCTCAGCCGAGCACATTTTCGGCAGCTCAGGCGAGCACTTCTTCTGCAGTGGTGCCTTCACCTTCTTCCACACCTTTGGATATTCGTCCTTGTTTTGGGAGAATTAGTACACGGTGCATGGATTGTGGTTTTCTTATTTCTATGGGTGAGACCAGTATTGATCTCATTCAGAGGAAATTTGAGGAGCACCCTTGCACTAGGCCATAGTTTTTTTTTCGTTTTTCTCATCCTCTGTCCCTACATTATCTCAAGGGCTCTTTTTAGAGCCACCTAAAATCAAAACACAAAAACTTGTTTTTTAGAATCTATTTCTTTTTTTTTTTTAGAGTGCGCGCACCCAGCGCGCACACAATGGTTTTTTTTTTTTTTTAAAAACACATTTTTTTCACCTTTAGTAAACCTTCAGGGACTCCCTGAGAAAGAGAGGGGAACGGCAAAGTAATTAAAAAAGAGATGGTGTACATTTCACAGATGAAGGGAAGAGAGTCTTCCTATTAAACTTTAAACTCTGCATCAGTATTTATGTATAGGTACCCAAAAAAGATAATAGCTCATTTTAGTGCTGCATTTGAATTGGCTGTATTTACAAGGAGAGGAAAAGCCACACAGAGAGGCTTATCCTCTCCTTGTAAATATAGAAAAGCACCCTGCGCAACTAGTTCGTCAAGAAAATTGACGTAGTGGTGGCACAGGTGACTTGTAAATGTGCCCCAGAGATTTTAAGGAAATTAAGGGTAAAACAGACAAACCAAGAGTGACAGATACAGACACAGAGAGCAAACAACTGACTCGGAGTAAGACAGTTAAAAAGACTAAGACATATGGATACAGAAAAAGAAACATGGATGAAAAATTAGTGATGGAGGTAGTAAAGGTAGGGAAGTAGTATAGAAGGAGTGAGGAAGTTACAAAAGAGTAGTAAAGCAGGAAGAGAGAGTGAGAAGAGAAATGAGAAAAGTAGAGTAAGGAGAGGTGAAGAAAAGGAAGCATGAAACGAAACCAGTGACACATACAGATATGTTAAACTTACCTGACCATCAAAATAAATATTTTAGAATTGAATGTTTTTATTTAATTGCAAAGATAACTGAATAACATCTTCTAAATTTTCTTTCTAGTTCTGAAAAAAAGAAAAAAAGTATTAATATTCAACAATACACTTTATTAAACAGTACATGTTTTTTGATATTTAGCAAAGCAATTTTTTGCCCTTTTTTTGCTGTTTTCAGAATGTTTTGATTTTCACTGAAAATAGTGAAATCAATTGTATTCATCATTTACCAGCGGGCAAAAAAAAAACAATCTGAAAGATTGTTTAAAAAAGCCCCAAATGTATCCTCACTAAAACATACTTTAATAGAAATGTTAAAAATACCTTTTAAGAAGAATAACAATTTCCAAAAAATAACGTCTGTAAACCTTGTTGTAAAAGAACATTTTCCAAAATAATATCTGTCAAAGAAGTCCACAATTGTTTGTTTTACCTTTCCTTACGGCCAAATGATAAGTTTAAAATCTCTTTTGAGCAAAATATCCAATTTAAATCCTTTTACATTTTAATAATGCTTTCTTCCAATGATGATGTTAGTATTTAAAATTTGGGTTTCAGAAAAATTAGGTAACAATTGGGTAAATCATAAGGCAAACGTTGCTTGAAAATCAATTGAGAATCATTATACAGTGTCCATCCTTTTTCACATTTAAGATAAACTGTGTAATGACCAGAAGTTATAGAAGGTGAAAAATTATTGCAACTGCAACAAAAGTTTTTCCAGATATTGATAATTGTTGTCCTGTAAACTTCTTTATTAAAGTGTCCAATTTTGAACCATCAGCTCTACAATGTTGCATCATTAAAATTACATACTGTCCATATTTCTTTAAAAATAACGTTGACAACATGTCTGATTTACATTGAGAACATTCCATGTTGTGATTAGCATCTTTAACTAATTTACTAAAGGTCATTGTTTTACTCTCTGGTAATGGTAAATATATGAACCTTTCAGAATCAACATTACTACTGCTTGTGTTCATACAGTTATCACAACAATGTTCCCATTTATAAGAGACACCAAATACATTTTCTACTTCTACCCCTTCATCTTCCAGTACCATCAGGATATACATCAAGAATTCCTGTGCATCTTGCTGGACATTTTGTGTAAACTGTGTACGTCCAGAACATACATCTAAAAGATTTCTAACATCAGAAGCACTTTCTATTTTAGTTTTATCATTACTCAGCTTCTCAAAGAGGAGACTCAGCAAAGAACAGAATCTTTTTTCATGATTTAGTGTTATCTGCTCTTGCAAAAATTCAAGATAAAATACAACATTCAGCACTACATTTGCGTAGCAGTTGACACCAGAGCTATTTTCAAAATGACAACCAACAACCTCTTCCACACTGTCCTTTTTCTTTTTGCTTGCAGTCACATCACTATCTTTTTGTTTTCTCTTCTGTACATCCTCATTACAGATATCCTCAAATCTCCTTTTCCGACAAACAACACATTTTTCAAACACAGGATACTGATCTAAATGAGGAGCATAGCTTCTTCTTAATCTATTATACTCCTTTACACAGTTTGCATCAGCACTTACTTTTGAGACATCAAAGTCTATCATGAATAAACCAGATAATTTTTTCACGCGTGACAAAGCAACATATGCCATACCTTCTTTAAACACACTAGATCCAATGTTAACAAAAGCACTATCTACAGTTAATCCTTGAGACTTGTGAATAGTTACAGCATATGCTAGAGAAAATGGAAACTGCTTCCTACGCACATATAAGTCTTTCACAAGCAAGAAACTAACTGAACAACGACAAATGTCTTTAACCTCTTGTATCTGATCAAATTTTATTTTTAAACATTCAATTCCAACTTTTTTCTGGTAATTAATAAAACCCACAACTCTTCCCATAGCTCCATTCACTAAACCTTTCTCTACATCCAAATTCCGTCTTAAAATTACTCTACAGTTCATACACACATAAAGATTCTTTTCCAAACCTGCTGTTTTTTAAATGTTTTTCTCCAGAGACTCCAATTTAGTACCCAATTTGCCTGTCAATATAACAGTTATTCGTTCATGTTCAATTTTAACCACCGCTTCCAGTTTTATAATCTCTTCATTTTCCAATTTCAAAAGTTCTTGATTGAATACAGAACATTCATGTAGTGTTGGCATTAAGCAGATTACAGTATTTTTTTCTGCAATTTCCTTGTATATTTTCTCTGGAACTATTTGTTGTGTTGGAAACAAATCACTCATCAATCGACTCTGTAATGCTTTTCTGCCATGTTCTGTGAGTAGTCCAATTCTTATATCTTTCAGAATACTTGCATAGTCCTCATCATTGGCTTGCCTCATATTGGTAATGAGTTCCTTATACTCAAAATATGTCCAAATATTTACATTGCCTATACTTCCTAATGACTTTTTTGTGTCTTCATGTGTAAGTGTATGGAATACCGGTTGTCCTTTAACTGGAGTAAGTTGCAAAAGATCTCCAAAAACTATGACGTGTTTTCCTCCAAATAGGACGTCAAAGTCTGTCTTCAGAATTTGCTGCATTCTTAAATGCACAAAGGCAAGCATTAAGTTTGATACCATGCTTACCTCATCAATAATCAGTACTTTCATTTTCTTCAATACTCTTGAAACTTCCAAGCACGCTTCTCCTGCTAGTTTGTGGTACTGTATTTTGTTCTCATGCTCTACTGGTAACATTAGCAAACGATGTAAGGTAACTCCTTTTATGTTATACGCTGCTAACCCAGTTGGAGCAGTAACAACACAAGACAAAATGGAATCCATTTTCTTCTGTAGGTAGCTTCTAATTACATTAATTAAGAAACTTTTTCCAGTTCCTGCTTGTCCACTTACATACATTCTCATTGGTTCAAAAGATGTGCATGAGCACTCTTTATTTTCATGTAGTAATCCGTGATCAATTTTTTGTCTGACTTCTTCATAAATTTGTTTTTGTTCTTCATTCAGTTGCTCCTCCAAATATGTTAAGTCTACTAAATCTTCCTGAGCTTGATTCATAGCTGTTTCCACTTCGTTCATAGCTATTGCTGCTTCATTTTCGATGATCGGTAGTCCTAGAGGATCTTGACTGAATGTCCCAGAACTTTGACTGTCTTGAGAACTGTCTCTAGCTACTTCAGCTGCAATTGTTGCTTCTTGTTCAATTTCTTCATTTAACATTTGAACATAAGTTGTGAAAGTACTGCATTCTATGGTATCTTTGCTAGCATTGAAGGAATCTTCATAGCTCTGAATTTCTCCAAGTAGTTCCTCCTCTGAACGCCATGGTTTAAACAGCTGCAAAAGTTCCAAGTAGTAAAATTCCTTTTTATCAGGAGTGTCGCAACTCAGCTTCCGGTGATTTATCAAACTTCCTTTTGTTTGCTTCACCAAACGTCCTTCCTCACCAATTACTTTATATTTTCCATTGTTGATATCTTCTGTGACATTCCGTTTAAAAATAAAGTTCTGCAGCACTTCATAGAGACACATGTTCTCAAGGTGATGACTTCTTTGTGGATAATATGTGTCCAACATGTTTGTTCTTAAAATGTCTGTACTTTCTGGTTCGAACTCTGCTAAATATTCAATTTCTCGAATAGATTTCAGTACCCGATTTCGCATTCCTGCAAGGCCTAAACTTGCCCAAATTATTCTTCTGGATTTTGAGTACAGACTTGCAGATGATAACCTATCTGAGCATTCGTAGGATCCAATTTAGGTAAGACGAATGCACAGTAATGTAGCCCCCCCTACCCCTATCCCACATCCCCCATTGTGAAATGAGTATCCCACTCCAGTCCATGTGTTAGTGCAGACTGGCAACGCATTATGGGAGATGTAGTCTGGGAAACCCCAACCATGAACTGAATAGCACAGAACAACAAGGCATGGTACACACATTAGGGAAAAGCAGGCAGAGGACTATGTGAGAGTGTTACAGAAATTTATTGTGATGCTTGCAATGCAGGCCTTCAGGTACACTGAGCTGATGTTGCATTTCTGTCCACAGATGTAACATCGCGCAGGACTGCACATGCAACAGGAGAGAGGGCACACCGGCAAGACAGTTCAGGGCTGGCCAGCACAAGTTCTGCCCAGAGATCATTGCCACAGCCAGCATCACCACTACCACAGCCAGCATCACCACCAGAGCACGAATCAGCACCACAGCCAGCATCACCACTCATGCTTGAGTCACCGGCCACATCACCGCCTGCATTTGTGAGGTCGAGGAGGCGTGCTACTGCCAGGTTGCGAGTGTTAGAGACCTCATCTGACGACAGCAGGGGCCCGGAGCCAAACACTATGCCCCAGGATGGGAGCCGTGCCACTGTGCCCTCCACCTCAGAGGGAGCACACACAGGTGCCAGACGGCGCCGCAGGTCTCGGATGCAGAGTCCACCAGCACACGTTGACAGCCATGGGGTGTTCTCGGGGCTCGAGGGCAACATGTTGAAAATACAGCGCCTACAAACAAAGGCAGTGATGTCAGTTCAGCGGCAAATGCGGGGACTGAAAGCTACTTTTGACAACATGGACAGGGGCATCAGCGCTATGGCGGTGGGGATGAGTGAGATGGCTGCGGGCATGCAGGACAGGTCCCAGTCCATCAAGCTGTTGTGCAGCAAGTATGATGCAGACAGAGCTGCACGTCGCAGGGAACGGCAGAGGAGAGACAGTCATACCAGGGCACTCAACTGGCTGGCAACTGCCACTTCACTGCTCTGCAGGCGCTCTGTGGCTATGCAGGAGGGCCTGACACACTGCAGCAGCGACATTTCTAGGGGGATGGTGCAGGTCACCAGTGCACTGGAAGTGCTATTGACAAGCCAGGCGGCCACAACTGGTGCTGGGGATGCTGCGGAAAGCATCGAAACCAGCAGCAGGAGCAGCATAACCCCCCCGGTCCCAGATACACGCAGGAGCAGCAGGTGGCAATGGGGCTGCCACTAGTGAGGAGGCACAATCCGTGGCATCCCACACTGTAGCGCGTGGCCGCAAACAGTAATGCTGAAAGGCATAGCCTAAGACAATTGGGTGACGTAACCCTGGACTTGCTAGTAGTCATTACGCAATGTTGCCAGAATGGCATTTTCTTGGTGTTGTGGCGTAGTGCCGCATTATTAAACTACGTCATGACATCCAACAACTGGCTGTGTCCCCTTACTTACTCAGAAATAGTTGCATGTGATGTCTGCCCGTCTCTCTCTCCCATCTGTTGCTGTTGACACTCCAGCTGCGTTGGCCTCTGGCTGACCTGACTCATCCTCATTGTCCTCAAAATCTGTTAGTTCCACCTCTGTACCTCTCTTCGTGGCAAGGTTGTGCAGCATTGCACAAGTGGCAATGATCTTGCAACAGATGATGGGTGTGTACTGGCGTGCGCCTCCGCTCTTGTGGAGGCAGCGGAACCTGCTTTTCAATAGTCCAAACGTGCGCTCCACCACGTTGCGTGTAGATTTGTGTGCCACGTTATATCGTCTCTCACTCTGGGTTGATGGGTGTAGGTAGGGAGTGAGGATGAATGACCGCACGGCATATGCACTGCCGCCTAGGTGAGTATGAGAGAACCATCAGTCACATGCCTCAATACACGATGATTTGCACTTAGTAGAATGGAGCGTCACTGTTACTTACCTAGCAGGTATCCTTCTCCAAATTCTCCAGCAAGCAGTCGTGTGTAGATCCCACTGTTCTGGAAGATGAAGGAGTCGTGGGTGCTCCCAGGAAACTTAGCTACGATATCAGTGATGATGTTCCCTGCATCGCAGATCACCTGCACATTTATGGAGTGGGTGGACTTTCTGTTCCTGTAGATGTGCTCAGTGGCAGCTGGTGGGCAGATTGGAATGTGTGTGCCATCAATACATCCTATGACATGGGGGAACTGTGCCATGTGATAAAAGTCTGTTTTGGTTTTCTGCAGTTCAGCCTGTGTGTTTGGGAAGCTGATGTAGTGGTGCATTCTCTGCATCATGGCATCCAGGAACTTCCTGAAGAAACGGGACAGGCAACTCTGGGATACACCACCCACCGCAGCTATCACCCCCTGGTAACTGCCAGATGCGAGTAGATGTAGGCTGCAGAGCACCTGCACATGTGGTGGTATGGCATGCGCCCGTCTTGTTGGCTGGTCCAGGAGTGGGTGCAGGTCCCTTATCAGGTCCATGATGGTTTGTGGGTGTAGCCTGTACCTTTCATGTATCTCAGCCTCAGTCTGTTGAAAGAGTGTGATGCGCTGTCTGTAAATACGTTCCTCCCGTCTCCAAATCCTCAGACCTGCTGCCTGTAGACGTAGGCGCCTTGCAATGACATACAGAGCGGCCATGTTGTCCATGCTGTTGCATTTTGGGATTGCTTATATGCACTGTTGATGCTTACCACCTGCTTTCAATCTGTGTTAATTACCGACTCTTAATTACCGAATTTCATGGATTTCTTAATTACCGAATTTACCTACATATCTTTTCCCGTTTTACCACTTCATATTTACCACTTCATATTTACCGAATCGGACAATATGTATTCGGTAAATATGAATCGGTATTTTAGAATTCGGTAAATATGAATCGGTATTTACCGACTCATATTTACCGAATACTGGTTTTTGGCCTCCTACATCTCACTTGACTAAATACCGGTCAGTAACGGGATGTTTACCGAATTTCGGCCGTTACCGACCAGTATTTAGCTACCTACATATGGCCCTTTGACTCTTCTTTTCTTCTTAGGTTGTAGGTATTCTTAGGCGATTTTCTTGTAATAGTATGTCGCACAGCTGACATAAAACTGTTTACTCTTCCTTTTGAAAGAACAGGTCGTGGAAATCCAAATCGACATTTTGTGTAGAATTTATCTTTACTCTTATACTTTTGTCGACAGTATTTTCCACACCGATGACTTTGGAAACGTAAAACTTGCTCTTTTAAATTTTTCTCTTCTGTGCTTTTAGGTATAGCACATGTTGCATATCCTTCGATGAAACTTAAAACTGCATCATCAGAATCTGTTCCAAATTTTGGAGCATCCTTGATCCACAACAGCATATGAATATGAGGAGCACCTCTGGCTTGGAACTCTTTTCTCCAAAAGAAATCCACAACTTCTCCAAGAGGTGGATTTTTTTTATTGCAGATGAAGGACATCATAGCCTCAAATCTATGATTGAAATATCTACAAACATTAACTGGATCAAATGAGCACAATTCTCCTGCTGTCTTGTATTGGATGTTTTCAATATTTGAATTTGCCTCTCGAAGAAAATCCAGAAGATCATCCCAAGCGTACACAGCACAGCTTAGGGTAAGGAACCATGTAGGAGTTCCTAAATTCCGTAACATACATTTCAATTCTCCATGGCGTCGGTACCAATATTCATTCGTCCCACGCTGACAAGCCATCAAATTGATCAATTGAGATTCCAAATGATCATCTCGCTGTTGCACTTTGTTCATAAAATCCTTTGCAGTCACATTACGTAGATGTACTCCAGTTTTCAAAATGTGATTTACTGCATAAGATAGTGCTGACAAGTCACTTTCAAATAAAAGATGGAACAAATAAGGAATACTTTGACGAAATCTCGGATCTTCTGCATAGAGTCTTATAGTCCGATACTCAGAAGCAGGAATCTGTACTGGACGTTCATCATATCGTCCTCCTTCTCCTGTAGGAAACAGCTGGGGAAAACAACGAGCTTCCAAGCTCTCCTCCCATACACTCACGGGAGTTCCTTGTGCTTTCTTCATCTGAAACAGATCAATAGCGTTTCCCATAACTTCTTTAGAATGTAGAGGATGTATGCTGAAATGTTCATAAATTTCTTCTTCTTTTGACTTATCCACTTTTTCAAGTTGCCCAGTTGGTATTCCTGTGTCTTCTAGTATTTCTTTTTCATCTTCATCCATATAAATGGCTTCATACCATTTATTATTTTTTTTCAAATACAAATTTGCTCTTTTTACTTTTCGTACATCCACCAGCTCGTGCCAAATTTTCTTATTCTTTGTAGGTACACCATTAACCAGAATAACTAATGGTTCAGTTTCCAAAGTATCTGCATCAATTGTTTCCATATTTTTTTTCAAATCTAATGGCAAATAGACAACTCTTCCTTTTAAACCTCTTTGTAAATCCGAAGGAGGTAATTTACCAGTTTTTGGCTCCATACGCACTATGGTCTGAAACGGATGGACACATTGAATGAGTATAGACTCATACGTATTTAAATCAGAAAGTTCTGGAGGAATATCAACCAATTCTAAATTATTATGTACAGCTCTAGCTGGCATTCTATTTTCTTCTAACTTGTTATAACAGTATTTACAAATACGCTGATCTTCACCCAAATCAAAACAATTTTCCAGAAATATATATGTTGCAAAATCGTTCCACTTATAATTATCTTCATTTTCACTTTTTTTATACAGATCAACATTCCTTGTTTGATTTTTGTAATGGCTTCTCTGGCAACATATACAAGTAATACTTGGTCTTTCATTAGAGATGATAGCAAATTTTGTCATTTCATCATCAAAATTTTTACTAACAGTGAGTTCTACATTCTCTTCCACATTTTCATCAATACCTGTGTCATTTTCTGCACTTTCTTGTTCTGGACCAAAGTAACAAAACTGAATTTCATCAGTAACCTTCACTACATCTGAGACAGATCCACGGAACAGAGCATTATTCAACTCATTTAACTTTAGTGCTGGACTTTTAGCAAAATACAATGTTCTCACAAACTTGCTCAATTCAGAATGATGAACAGCCAGCATCCTAAAATGGTGAAAAACACTTTGACACACTTTCCTAGATAGACAAGCCAGAGAATGTCCTTGCAAACCAGTATTCTCTCTCACTCTGCATGGATCTAGTCTTTGAAGCACCTTAATTTTCTGTTTAACACTCTTTTTACTATATTCCCTTAGAAAGTCACGTAATTTATCAATAGATTCCTGACGCACAGTACAAATACTACTACAATTCCAAGTGTACACTGGGGCTTTAGGACGTCTTCCCATAACCTCATCAGCCATCACTTGTTCCTCATTTCTTGGAACCATTTTCTCCTTTTCCATTACACAACCATCCTTAACTTCATAAGCTCTACCATTGGTGTCAACTGCATGCAACAAACTATTACTTTGAAGATAACTCTCTTCATTAAAAAATGATTCAGTACTTGAACTATGTTTCCATTCTCCTAAGAACATTTTACAAAAGTTTTTTTTTTTACTTCTCTTTTCCTTTTGCTTTGTGACTTCATTGCATTCACTAATTTATCTAATCTACGCATCCTGTTCAAAATTAAAATGAATAGTTTTTTATTTATTTCTAAAGCCTTCGTAACAATACTTTCAATAAATTTCTTTGTCTTATAAAATGTTGTTTTTTTCTTATATTTTTTCACATCCTTCAGCAAATTTAACATCACTCTTCTCTGAAACATTTTTCGACGAATGTTTTTAAAATCTATTTTCCGTGTTAAGTCACTCTTCCTAACTTCTGAGTCTATATTAGCATTTTCTTTTTGCTGTCGACTCTGTTGTTGTTTTGTACTTGAAACACTGTTTGAATGTATCTTTCGATCATTTTTTTTTTTTGAAGATATTTTTTAAAAATTCTTTAGTTTGCTTACCAGAAGACTTTTTCTGTTTTCCAACACGTGCTTCGCCTCCTATTTTTTTTTTATCAGTCGTCTTCAAATATAGTTGTTGTTTCTTTTCTTTTCTTTTTCTTGACTTTATAGGCATCTTTATATTTTTTCACTGTTGCTCACCAATACCTGCAAAAAACTAAAAAAAATACCTTTATGTAATTTAAATTCATTACATTTTTTTTAAAAAAACTTTTCAAATCCTATCACATGAGCTGATCCTTTCCTACGAGTCAAACTCTTACAAAATAGAAGAAACATTAATTAAATCTCTGACAACAATTCCTGTGTGCACACAGACTCATGGTCTGATTCTAGGCAGAAAGCAATATTTCCTTTGGCAATTTGAAAGCACATTTACTACTGGGGTACAGCAAGTGATCATTACTGTAACAGCCTGACACATGTTCCTTCTAGTTTAGACAGGCAGAAAAGAGCACATGTCCTAACAGCTCCTTGAGACTATGACCATGTGTTAGAGGGTGACTGATTAGACTAGACCAAAGGAAATGAGCCTTGGTGATTTTGAATCTGTGTGCGTTACACACTGCTATCTGAAACACCACACTGAGCTGACTATTACACATGGGAGTGTAGCAGAAGCTGCTGTGTGTGTGCAAAGAGTGTGTTTCTGGAGACTGTGTATTGTCAGCTGCAAGAGAGATCTGCATGGAGACTCCCACAACTGCATGAAGAGTACAGACATGTGTGTAAGAGCACATGTGTGGTAAGGGTTAATTGGAGTTTTCAACATGTAGGAACCACCTCAGCCATTGCAAGAATTGATGAAAAATCTACCATGCTATTTTCAAATGTGTTTGCATTTGCCTCACATTTTTGAGATACTGATTTCTGCTGAGTGCTAACCAACACATTGGAAGAAAACAAGCTGGGCCTTTCCTGAATGTGCAAGTTTTACAGAACAACAGCAACACAAATTAAAACGCTGACAACAATTCCTGTATGCACACAGACTCATGGTCTGATTCTAGGCAGAAAGCGATATTTCCTTTGGCAATTTGAAAGCACATTTACTACTGGGGTAGAGCAAGTGATAATTACTGTAACAGCCTGACACATGCTCCTTCTAGTTTAGACAGGCAGAAAGGAGCACATGTCCTAACAGCTCCTTGAGACCATGACCATGTGTTAGAGGGTGAGTGATTAGACTAGAGCAAAGGAAATGAGCCTTGGTGACGTTGAATCTGTTTGCATTACACACTGCTATCTGAAACACCACACAGAGCTGACTATTACGCATGGGAGTGTAGCAGAAGCTGCTGCGTGTGTGCAAAGAGTGTGTTTCTGGAGACTGTGTATTGTCAGCTGCAAGAGAGATCTGCATGGTGACTCCCACAACTGCATGAAGAGTACAGACATGTGTGTAAGAGTACATGTGTGGTAAGGGTTAATTGGAGTTTTCAACATGTAGGAACCACCTCAGCCATTGCAAGAATTGATGAAAAATCTACCATGCTATTTTCAAATGTGTTTGCATTTGCCTCACATTTTTGAGATACTGATTTCTGCTGAGTGCTAGCCAACACATTGGAAGAAAACAAGCTGGGCCTTTCCTGAATGTGCAAGTTTTACAGAACAACAGCAACACAAATTAAAATGCTGACAACAATTCCTGTATGCACACAGACTCATGGTCTGATTCTAGGCAGAAAGCAATATTTCCTTTGGCAATTTGAAAGCACATTTACTACTGGGGTAGAGCAAGTGATAATTACTGTAACAGCCTGACACATGTTCCTTCTAGTTTAGACAGGCAGAAAGGAGCACATGTCCTAACAGCTCCTTGAGACCATGACCATGTGTTAGAGGGTGAGTGATTAGACTAGAGCAAAGGAAATGAGCCTTGGTGACGTTAAATCTGTTTGCATTACACACTGCTATCTGAAACACCACACAGAGCTGACTATTACGCATGGGAGTATAGCAGAAGCTGCTGCGTGTGTGCAAAGAGTGTGTTTCTGGAGACTGTGTATTGTCAGCTGCAAGAGAGATCTGCATGGAGACTCCCACAACTGCATGAAGAGTACAGACATGTGTGTAAGAGTACATGTGTGGTAAGGGTTAATTGGAGTTTTCAACATGTAGGAACCACCTCAGCCATTGCAAGAATTGATGGAAAATCTACCATGCTATTTTCAAATGTGTTTGCATTTGCCTCACATTTTTGAGATACTGATTTCTTTTGAGTGCTAACCAACACATTGGAAGAAAACAAGCTGGGCCTTTCCTGAATGTGCAAGTTTTACAGAACAACAGCAACACAAATTAAAACGCTGACAACAATTCCTGTATGCACACAGACTCATGGTCTCATTCTAGGCAGAAAGCGATATTTCCTTTGGTAATTTGAAAGCACATTTACTACTGGGGTAGAGCAAGTGATAATTACTGTAACAGCCTGACACATGTTCCTTCTAGTTTAGACAAGCACAAAGGAGCACATGTCCTAACAGCTCCTTGAGACCATGACCATATGTTAGAGGGTGACTGATTAGACTAGAGTGTTACAAAAAACAAGCTGCCCCTTTCCTGCGAGTGCAAGGGTAATAGAGCAAGACCAACCGGAATGAAATCTCTGTTTACATTTCCTGTGTGCTCACTGTCTCATGGTATGATTATAGGTAGAAAACAGTATTCCTGGGTGATACCAGTACACATTAACTTATAATGAAGACATACTCCATAATATATAACATGTTCAAGCCACTTGAATATCTTCCTTAACATAAAATGTAAAACACAACTTTTTAAAGTGGTAGGAAAATGTACCATACTATTTTCAAATGTGTTTGCATTTTCCTCTCATTGGTCAGTAAATGATTTCTGCTGAATGCTAACCATCACACTTTAAGATAACAAACTACCCCTTTTCTGCGAGTGCAAGGCTAACAGAACAAAAGCAACACAAATTAAATCTCTGTCAACAAATCCTGTGTGCAGACAGACTCATGATGTAATTCTAGTCACAAAACAATATTCCTCACTGATACCACTACACCTTAACTTACAGTGAAGACATACTCCATAATATCTTACAAGTTCAAGATAGTTAAATATCTTCTAAACCACAAAATGTAAAACACAACTTTAAAACAAGAATGACAATTCTATTATTTATTATCTATCAAAATACACCAC
Organism: Triturus cristatus; assembly: GCF_964204655.1. Classification (NCBI taxonomy): domain Eukaryota; kingdom Metazoa; phylum Chordata; class Amphibia; order Caudata; family Salamandridae; genus Triturus; species Triturus cristatus. Next base: position 1,025,937,018 of record NC_140588.1, on the reverse strand, counting down.
ATACTTCCCCTCTCAAACTCATAACTCACCTTTAAAATTAATTAGTTGAGAAAGAAATGTGGCACTCAAACAGCAGATTATCAGATCCAGAATCAGAGCTGTACACCTCTCTCCTCTCTCCACAACCAGTAAATGGCAATTTTTCCCTCTCTTTTTTCCCACATATACATGTTAATGTAAAATCACAGTCCTTCCCACATTTTTTCAAATGGAATCACACATTTCTATTGGTTGCTACTTTCAACCCCTTTGCAAATCATCCCTTCCCCCAACATGACTTCTGCCTGCTACCATAGCAACAGCTCATGGAACACAGGTGTGAGCAGAGAGGTCAGAAGTTCAGCAGACAATGTTTCAAATCCAAAGAGCAAGACTGCTTGACTTTTCAAACCTAACAGCAAATCCAAAGTAATGTTCAGTGGGAACACATTTTTCTGAACTAATCCAAAAGATGCTTTTAAACATACAGCCTAGTTTTTAGTGTAGAATGGTTTGAAACAGCCAATGAGTTCTTTTTATTAAAAAAAAGTATGTATGCCTCCATTTTTCAATTGCCATTCTACTGAAAGACACCTCCTGAATGCATCCTGTTCTCCTTGAAAGATGTTCACAGTGTGGATTGTAGGTCACAGCTATGTCTTCTGGAGTGAAAGATTTGCAGAAAAAAGAGGTATGGTGAGAGACCTTGCTTTGCCAAATGTAGACATTAAATGGAGTGGTCAGAGAGGGTTAAAGTGGCACCAATTAATGCCTTTGGTGAAAACCTTTCTACATCTCCCACAGCCTAACCTTATTATTGTGCACTGTGGTGGAAATGACCTAGGCACTTTAACTGGGGTAGGTAGGTAAAGCTTTATTCGATATAAAATATCATAAAAGCACAACATACAATGATAAAAAAAGGATAAAGATAGACATAAAAACAACAACAATGGTCGTGAACATCTTAAAAAGTTAAAAAAACGGTTAAGAACAGCATATAGGAAACAGAGACAAAGTGCTTAGTGACTAACAGGCACATGCATCATCATAGGGTTTTGCGATTCCTTAATAGCGATTATTAAGGAATCGCAATTAAGGAATAGCAAAACCCTATGCATGTAGGAATCGCTAAAGAAATAGCGAGACCCACAAATTCCTTAATTGCGACTAGCAAATTGCGAGTCGCAATTAAGGAATATCTTCCCATTCATTCCTATGGACCTCCAGGCCCATAGGAATGAATTAGAGATTGCGGGAGCAATTTGCGAGTACCAGTAGGTACTCGCAAATTGCTCCCGCAATTTCGATGGTGCAAGGGTGTCAAAATGACACCCTATTGCACCCATGTATGTTCACTCTGCACAAATGTTGCATACACACATGCTCTAAGGGCATGTGTGTGGGCAACATGAAACTTAGAAATATGCAAATAAGTACATTTTTCTAAGTTTTCGCAAATTACCATGAGGTCCAGCCTCATGGTAATTTGCTCACGCTAATAGCGAAATCGCTATTTTTTAAACTGTAATGCATTGCATTTAAGGAATCTCAATTAGGGATTCCTTAAATGCAATCGCTATTTAAGGAATCCCAATTTTGAGATTCCTTAAATAGCGATTTTTGCATTTGGGATGATGCATCCTAAATGCAAAAATACCGGGAGCAAAGGGTCAGATTCTGAGAATCTGCCCGTTTGCGACCGGTATTTTGCTTGATGCATGTGCATGTTAGGGTTCGTTAAAGTGCAAATAATGGTCGATCACAAAAGTGGATCAATGCAGTTGCGATGAAATTTTTTTCTTACGCAATAGCCAAGCACAGCCCAAGTACTTGGCAGTGCCGCAGACAATAGTAAGGGACGAGGTATCAGTCTGCAGAATGCGTAGCACAGTACGATAGTCACGGCATCCCAACATTCTACAAATCGGACGCAACCATTTGGCTCTTGGCCTTCGATAATGGTAGCAAGCAAATAAGAAGTGAGGAGTAGACTCACTAGGTGCTGTGCAGCTTGGACAACCAGCAGATGAAGGTAAGGATCCCTTCCAGCCAGCAGTCACACAATTAAGGGGGAGGGACCCTAATCTGAAACGTACATACAGGGATCTGTCCAGTGGGGACTGGATAAAGTCAAGGTATGCCTCCAGTTTAAAAATGGGCTTATGTTCGAAGAAAGCCTCACTCAGCTTCCCCAATTTGGGATTATTCAGATCTCTTGTATTTACCCAACTCCAATAAGCTTCCTTAAGATCCTGTTTCGGAGGGGGTACCTGAGATACCCAGGAGTCTTCATAGCCAATAGATTTCAGTGTTTGCTTTATGTGAGTGATCCATTTTAACCTCCGCCCAGTGTCTGCTAATAGGAGATCATTTAAACCTGCTGCATATTTAGCAAGTTCAGGGGTCCTCCGCAGTCTTGCCCAGAATAGTAAGGGTCGGAGACGTGCAATGTCCTGAATAGAGTGTCTCCCCAGGTCATGCAGCAAAGGTTTTAGGGGGGATGATGTTGGGACAGAGATGAGGTTCCTCATAAATTTGTTCTCCGAGACAACCAAATCATGAATGTTTTCATGACCCCAGATTTCAGCCCCATACATAGAGCTAGACAGTGCCTGAGCCTCATATACCACAAGAGCCGGTGCCACAGGTCGACTAGTAGAGAGATGTTGTTCTCTTATAATGGCACCGGAAACCCTCTTGTGGCACAGAAGCATCTTGGTCAGATGTGCACTCCACTTCATCCCTTTTGCAATACGTATCCCTAGATAATCAAAAGAATCTACAATGTCTAGGGGAGTGCCATCGAGAGTAAAAGTATAGCTAAAACGTCTCGGAGGGTTTATAACCATTAATTTAGTTTTTTCGGTATTAATAATGAGCCCATAGGATTTGCAAAAGGAGGCAAATCTGTCTAGGTTTCTTTGTAGGCCAGCCGGGGATTCTGAAATCAGGAGAGTGTCGTCGGCGAACAGGAGGGTGGGGATCTTTTCGCCAGCCAGGACTGACGCGTCGGCAGGGACCTCTCTGAGGAAGTCCACCACCCCATTAATGTATAGAGAAAACAGGGTGGGAGCCAGCACACAGCCCTGGCGTACCCCCCTATTCACCGCGACACTCCCTGTAAGCTGGCCCTGGTCCCCCCATCTAATATTGGCATGATTATTTTCATGTAAAAGCTTTAAAAAGGCAAGAATCTCATGGGGAACACCTAGTTGAAATAAAACCTGCCACAAGCGTTGGCGGGGAATTAAGTCGAAAGCCGACTTTAAATCAATAAAAGCTAAATATAGGGTTCCCTTGCCTAGAACTACCGTTTTCCAATATATCATAAAAAATCTAAAAACTTGATCCATAGTGCCTACCTTTTGTCTAAAACCTGCTTGGAAGTGTGATAAAACATCCCCATTCTCAATCCAGCATCTCAGTCTCATTAGGAGAACCCTGCCAACCACTTTCTGTATTACGTCAATTAGACTGATGGGTCTATAGTTAGCAGGGTCCTCCTTGTTGCCTTTTTTAAAAATTGGTACCACCACCGCGGCTTTCCAGGACTCAGGTACTATGGAACCCTTAGCTATGGCATTCATGACAACAGCAATAAATGAGGCCCAGGGAATTGGATCATGTAGGAGAAGATCACCTGGTATGCCATCAGGCCCAGCCGCCTTACCGGGGGCAATACTTTTAATGGCCAAAATAGTTTCGTGGGTCCCAAAGTTAGTCTCCACTGGGAACTCAACAATGGGTGGCAAATCGTCCTCCACCTGTGTGTCAGAGACAGTCTCACCCTCATATATAGCAGAGAAATGGTCGAACCATTGCAGCTCCGCTATATGATTTGGGATACTTATTGTTTTGGCCCTTTTGGCTCTGTTCAAAATGTCCCAGAAGGCTGTAGAATTCCGATTTAGAGCCGCCTCCTTGAGTTCCTGCCAATGATTTTCTTCCCAATCCCGTTTGGCGTCTTTCAGGGATCTTGAATAGTCTTGTCTTGCCTTACTGATTAAATTTCTATCCTGTTTCCTTAGGGCTTGGGACAGGGTAACTCTGGCCCTTTTGCAACCTTTAGAGTACCAAGGGTTTCCGCTCCTCGAGGAGTCCACCTTGGGACGGGCTTTCTCCCCCAAAATAAAGAAGTCCCCTATTTTACTGATGGTGTCAAGATAGACAGAAGCTATGAGGTGGGGATCATCCATTTTGGTGCTGGCATCGCAGAGTTCGGTGTGTTTTCTAGCTAAAAGCTCTTTGATCAAAGCGAGCTTCTCCTCATGTTGGGAGATCCCATGCCATTTAAGGCGTCGACAGCACCCTGCCAGTGATACCTCCTTGGTTGCCATTAGGGGGGGTTCGTTGGCCACATTGGGTATTGTCATCCAAATGTCTTTGGTTTGTAAACATAGTGGGTTGTGGTCACTATCTATTGTGTTTTTGACAACCATATCTATGATGAGCACCCAGGAATAGATATCGACAAGGATATAATCGATGCGTGATGGCGAGATTAACCTGTTAAAGGTAAAGGCACCACCCTTGTCAGATATAGATCTGCCATTTACTGCACGTAGATTAAATTCTTGAGTAAGTGCATTCAATTGAATGGCCCTTTGTGACCATTTCTTAATCGGAGCAAGCTCCAAGGGCGGAATTCCCCAAGTAAGATCTGAATCACTAAGCCCGAGTAGATCTTCTGAGGCTAGGGGTTCAAAAGTGCAGTTGAAATCTCCACAGATGATAATAGTGGAGTTCCGGTCGATATGGGTCAGTTCATGTTCCAAAGCAGCCACTGTCTGAGAGATCTGTCCACCCGTAGAACCTCTGGCGTAAATGTTAAAGAGATCTAGGGTGGGGCCGCCGTGTGGACCTTTTATTGTCAAATGAAGCAGATCGGGGGAAACATTATTATGGCACTGAACCTGCCAGTTGTGCTTAATATTTAGCCACACATGTAGTCCCCCCGAAGGGCGACCTTTCCCTGAGCTTATGGCCGGTAGAAAATATGTGGAATACACTGATTTATATAGCGGGGTTGTACTCCATGTCTCTTGAAATGCACATACATCGAATGCGCCGATAAAATCATGCCATTCCGGGATCAAAAGCTTTTTGGTGAGCCCCGCAACATTCCATGACACAAGATTAAGAAGGGGCGTAGGCTTGGCAGGTGTAATGATGGACTGAGTGACAGGGGGCATCTCACAGATCAGGGAGGGCAACAAGAGGGGGGACAAACTTTCAGGGGCTGTGATAATGTGATTAGGAACAACAGTAACCGGCTCCATAAAACAAACCTTGGGAGAAGGATTTTGGGCCAGTCAATCAACCCTATTCAAGTTGGAGTCATTACTAAGAATCCTCTGTCTACCCACTGGTAGAGCATTACTTTGGACCCAAAGCGGAGTACGCCTTATCTGGATACCGGAATGGTCCGGGGCTGAGGTACGATACTCGAGGAGTACCAAGTTCTCGGCCAGGGTGCTGTTGGAGAGAGTAAGCTCAATACAGTCAAATTGGCTAGTGTAATGAGACAGTCTTCTGGCCTTGGTAATGTCTTCCCGAATAATGGACCTACAGCCCCTGACATGCCTGACCCAGTGTATAACTTTGTTTGTAAGGGAATCCGCATTTTCGTAAAATTGATTGTTAGTAAGTCTTGGTACCCCAGCCATATAAACTATGGTTGGGTTAGGCAACGAACCAGCGAGAGTAGGATTAAGTGCGGTGTTGTCTCCGGGACATGGCACAGACCTCTGACTACTGGGTCTCAAGGATCCCGTTCCTGCAGCTAAGTGTGCAGTAGGGGTGGTAACTTTATCAATTCTCTGAGTATTAACAATATCCCTATTTGGTGGTATACTCCGGCTAGTGGGGTGCAGAGTTGGCTTTCTAGTGGAATTGGTTGTGACATAAGGTAGATCTTTAGCCCTGTGAATGATTGGCAAGGGGCCGGTTTGGACGGGGATTAGAGGTGCAAGTGATGTTGGCACCGCAGGGCTACTATGCTTTGTAGACTGCATAGGAATTAATAAAACCCTCTTGCTCAGTTCCATGACTGTGTTCTTCAGGGATACTATCTCGGACAATAGCTGGTCAATTTTTTGTTCCAACGAGACCCCATGCGAGCTAGGAGTCTGAGCTACTTTAGAGGGTGAGGAACCAACCACTTGGCATGCAGATGTATCCTCCTCTAGGTCTTCCAGGATAGCAAACCTATTAGAGCAAGTGAGGTCGAGCTGGATAATGGAAGAGGGAGATTCGATGACTGGTATGGGGTCCTGTGTAGCCTGTTTATCTTTCTGATAGGACTCATGATCATGAACTATAGGTGTAAGGGAAGTCGGTGCATTGGAAGGGGCTTCCCTAGCTTTAGTAAACATACTAGGGATCTTGCGAGTACAGATACTAGGTGACAAATCTTTTGTCAAGTCCCCAGTAATAGAAGAAACAGAGCTAGAATCCTCTAGTATGACTTGGCAATTGTCAACAATAGCTTCAATCCTATCTAGAATGCAGTTACCTGCAGCGTGGTTAACTTTTTGTGCTTTCTTTCCCTTTTTTGAGACATTACCCCCACCTCCTTCCATGGATTTCCTTTTGGCCATGTTATAAACACAAGGGGGATGAAGGATGTCAACAATACCACAAACCTAGGGACAATGTAGAATCAAGGGGCAGTATACTACGACAATGCTTAGTTCAGGCTCTCACAGAGGGTGGTGCTGCATAATATATTATAGGCACAGTTTTTCTCTGGGGGTGGGAGAGTCTCAGCAGTACAGTACCTTGGTGTGCCAACTAGCACGTCCGAGGGGTGGCCCAGCCCAGCCTCTTCCGGCCACAGACGGTCCCGCCCTTGTCCCGGGCTTCTCCCGGCGCCGACCCGCGCGCAATCCCGCGGGGGGCGGGCTCAGTTAAGTAGCGCCTCCGGGCGCGCAACGTGCGTGGTTTCTACTTCCGGGTCGCTGAGGGGCCTGGGTAATGTAGTCCCCGTGGAGAGCTCCCCCCACACGGCGGTCGCGATGTCAGGCGACGGCGGGGGGGAGTCGTGAGGCCAGATGGAAGAGAACGAGTGGTCCCAAGAAACACACGAGGCCACACAGGTGAGCCAAGGCTGTGTATGTCTGCTGCCTGGCTCCCGGAAGCGCAGCTCTGGTCAAAGTCTTGAAATTGCATTGAAATATAGACTTACTGCCTGGAACTGCTTCGACAGAGGGACTCTGAGGCGCGCTGTCTATCCGTCCCTCCCGCTGCAGTATAATATGAGATTCACCGCTCCACCGGATTGTCCAGAGCGAGCCTTAGACCTGTAGAGACACTTGAAGCTCACTCCGCCGGGCACAGGGAAAGGGGTCCTCAAAAATGCTTTTACGTTTTCTTTCAAACCAGTTTTAACGCACAGACTTAACTTTAATCGCTGCTCCGCTCTTCCGCCTGGGTCTTTACTTTGACAAAGAGCCGCCTGCACAAAGCCCCCACGGTGCCTCAGCAGCTACTCGCATATCCAGCTCTCGTGCCGATACAGTCCCGGATTATCTTGAGTGCTTCTGTAGGGGGGAAACTCCGATTTTCGGCTGCGCTTGAAAACGCCTTCCTCCTTAGTCCTCCTTAGTCGGCAAGAAGGAAGCAGGAGCAACAGACGAGCTCTAATGATGCAAACACAGGAACGCGGCCGCCATCACCGCCATCACCGACGCCGAACAAACGACTGCCTCCACAACAGGGGGAGGGGCTCAGGTCACCTGTGTATACGACCAGGAAACCTGGGGTAGGTCTGGAAATGCTTATTAAGGACACCTTTCTGCAATTGATGTCACTTTTTCCACAAACTGCCTTTGTATATTCTAAAATATGCCAAAGGCAAAAGTGGAACTGGTCCAACCAATTTTGTCCGCAGATTGACAAAGCAAGAAAGCACGTCAATAAGTCTGTTTCTGCTTTCCTCAGAGACTATGGTATGGGTTCTATATACCACAACAACTTGCGTTACAACATGCAAGACATTTATAGAGGAGACGGTGTACATTTCAATGATGAAGGGAACAGAGCCTTCCTCTTCAACTTTAGACTCTGCATCGGTACTTACTTGTAGGTACCAAAAAACACTCAATGAACACAAGGGCTCTTTTTAGAGCCAACTAATATCTAAACACTTAAAAGTGATTTTTTTTTCTTTTTTTTTTCGGGTGCGCACTGGGTGCGCGCACCTCGTGATGTTTTTAAGGTCTTGTCGGGTACGCGTAGAGTGCGCGCACCTCGCGATGTTTTTAAAAAAATTAAAATCTTTTTTTTTGCCCTTCGTGGTCCTACTGTGCCCCCCTGACAATGACTAGGGGGTCTAGAACTCCCTACCCTGCCCCCTGTTCACGGTCTCCACCTTTCCTTTTTAGTGCAACAGACAAAATGGCAGCCGACACTTCCTGATTTCGACCGATTCGAATGTTTACTGACATCTAACAACCAATCAGAATTACGCTCGCGCACGGCAAGGTGCACGCACAGGGCTTGCTCAGTGCGCGCACGGTACGCGCGTATAGATATTGATATGCTTTAAATGCTATTTTCTCAGGAAATACTGAACAGATTTACACCAGACCTGCAAAAGGCACTTCCTTGACCTTATGGCTACCTCTCTGCCAAATTTCAAGTAATTCTGTTCAGCCGTTCGGGCTGTAGCTGTGTCTAAACGTCCTATGGAAAAATGCATGGGGAAAACGCGTTTTGGGACCCCCCTTTTTTCTCAGCCCCTGCTTGACGAGTCACCCCGAGACTTTCAGGGTAGGAGCTGAACGGAGCGCCCCATTAGTTTTGAAAATTTCACGAGGATTCGTCAACCGGCGCCAAAGTTATTCAAAATAGAATTTTGAGATTTCCTATGGAAACACGGTCCTAACTATAACTATCTACTGGCGACCGCCAGTAGATAATATATATATATATATATATATATATATATATATATATATATATATATAATCTACTGGCGGTCGCCAGTAGATAGTTATAGTTAGGACCGAGTTCCCATAGGAAATCTGAAAATTCTATTTTGAATAACTTTGGTGCTGGTTGACTTATCTTCGTGAAATTTTCAAAACTAATGAGGCGCTCCGCTCAGCTCCTACCCTGAAAGTCTCGGGGTGATTTGTCAAGCGGGGGCTGAGAAAAAAGGGGGGTCCCAAAACGCGTTTTCCCCATGCATTTTCCCATAGGACCTTTAGTCGAAGGTACAGCCTGAACGGCTGAACAGAATTACTTGAAATTTGGTAAAGAGGTAGTCCTCAGGTCAGGCATATGCCTTTTGCATATATGGTGTCAATCTGTTTAGTAGTTCCTGAGAAAATTGCAGTTAAAAGTACATAAATATCTATATGCGCGCACCGTGCGCGCACGGTGCCCGCACCGTGCGTGCACCAAATGTGCGCAAGCGTAATTCTGATTGGTGGTTAGATGTCAGTCAATATTCAAATCGGTCGAAATCAGGAAGTGTCGGACTCCATTTTGTGTGTGACAGTGAAAAAGAAAGATGGAGAACGTAAAAAGGGGGCAGGGTAGAGAGTTCCTGACCCCCTAGCCTTTGTCAGGGGGTCCCTGAAGGACCCCGAAGGGTGAAAAAACATTTAATTTTGTTTAAAAAAATCGCGGGGTGCGCGCACGGTGCGCGCACGGTGCGCGCACGGTGAAAAACCCTTAAAAAAAAATATCATTTTTGACTGTTTATAAATTTATAGCAGATATTAACTATGCTGTTCAACTTTATCCAAATTCAAAATAAAAGAGCTGAGCCATTCCATATTACAGGATACAGTCAATCTATAACTATATACATAGGTAGTTTATTGTAAAATAAATATATAAAAAATATAATAATACATACATAAATTAGCATTTAAAAAACCTTACTAATTCACTAAAAAAACCATAGGTTTCACACACGTTATAGTTAGAAATTAGCATTTAAAAAACCTTGCAAATTCACTTAAAAAACCATAGGTTTCACACACGTTATAGTTAGGAATTAGCATTTAAAAAACCTTGCAAATTCACTTAAAAAACCATAGGTTTCACACATGTTATAGTTAGCTGGACATTTCACTCGTAAAAAACCATTGAAATTCCCCCGTTATAGTTAGTTCAGGTAACTATAACTCGCGCAACCTCAATCCACTGCTGATGATGTCACATATTACATCACTGAAGACATCATCCAGTGAATATGTGTCTTTCTGTAAAATAAATATTTTTTATATATGTATATCTAAAAGTTAATGGAAGAATAAACGGGTAAATAAGTGTCTAAATGGATGTTTTTTTTTGTAAAATTAATTGTATAACTGATTTATTAACAGTATCTTAGTGAATACAGTGATGTAATATGTGATGTCATCAGCAGTGGATTGCGGTTGCGCGAGTTATAGTTACCTGAACTAACTATAACGGGGGAATTTCAATGGTTTTTAACGAGTGAAATGTCAAGCTATCTATAACATGAGTGAAACCTATGGTTTTTAAGTGAATATATATATATATATATATATATATATATATATTCACTGAAAAAACCATAGGTTTCACACATGTTATAGTTAGCGGAAATTTTACTGATAAAAAACCAATGAAATTGCCCCGTTATAGTTAGTGCTGGCAACTATAACTCACGCGACCGCAATCCTCTGCTGATGCTAATACTGTATTTAGACACTTATTTGCCCATGTCTTCTTCCATACATTTTTAGCTATACATATATTACAAATATTTTTTTTTATAAAGACACATATGTCATCAGCAGAAGATTGCGGTCGCGTGAGTTATAGTTGCCAGCACTAACTATAACGGGGCAATTTCATTGGTTTTTTATCAGTAAAATTTCCGCTAACTATAACATGTGTGAAACCTATGGTTTTTTCAGTGAATTTGCAAGGTTTTTTAAATGCTAATTCCTAACTATAACGTGTGTGAAACCTATGGTTTTTTCAGTGAATTTGTACGGTTTTTTAAATGCTAAGTTACTTTACGCCATTCGAGGCGTGCGCGCCCACTTAACGCAGTTCGTTCCGTGCACGGTTTTTATCAACTTTAATAAGCCCTGTACATTTGGTGGCCTTCGGCCACCAAAAGCACAGGGGGTGGGGTCAATGTGGATAGTGTTTTTTTTATTTCGATTTTATAATTTCATGTTGCCAAAATTTAGGTTTTTTTTAGATGTAATAAGCCCTGTACATTTGGTGGCCTGCGGCCACCAAAAGCACAGGGGGTGGGGTAAGTGTGGATAGTGTTTTTTTTTTTTCTATTTTTTTACCGTACGCGTACGGTAAGCGTACGGTAAGCGTACTCGGCGAAATTGCCGGAAAAAAAATAAAACCGTTTTTGCTCTTGGGGGATGTTTGGGGACTCCCTCAACATGACTATGTGGGAGGGAGTTGTCAAAACAGCCCCGTAACATGTTTTTGGGCATCATGTTTGATAAATAACACTCAGTGCGAGAGACAAAATGGCGGACGCCGCTTCCTGGTTTCGGCCGATTCGAATGTTTACTAAGATCTAAGAGCCAATCAGAATCGCGCTCGCGCACGCCACCGTACGCGTACGGTAAGCGTACGGTAAGCGTACCGTAAGCGGGCTCAGATATATATATTGATTTAAAGGCTATTTTCTCAGAATCTACTGAACAGATTTACACCAAACCTACAAAAGGCACTTCCTTGACCTAGGGACTACCTCTCTGCCAAATTTCTAGTAATTCTGTTCAGCCGTTCGGGCTGTAGCTCTGTCTAAAGGTCCTATGGAAAAATGCATGGGAAAAACGCGTTTTGGGACCCCCCTTTTATCTCAGCCCCCGCTTGACGAATCCCCCCGAGACTTTCAGGGTAGGAGCGGAGCGTAGCGCCCCACCTATTTTGAGAAATTCGCGAGGATTCATCGACCGGCGCCAAAGTTATTCAAAATAGAATGTTGCGGATTTCCTATGGAAAAGGGGTCCTAACTATAACTACCTACTGGCGACCGCCAGTAGGTAATATATATATATATTCACTGAAAAAAACAGAGGTTTCACACACGTTATAGTTAGCTGGACATTTTACTCGTAAAAAACCAATGAAATTCCCCCGTTATAGTTAGTTCACCTAACTGTAACTCGCGCGCCCGCAATCCACTGCTGATGACGTCACATATTACATCACTCATGACATGGTCAGTGACATCACTGATGACATCACTGATGACATCTCAAATGACATCACTGATGACATCACTGATGACATCATCCAGTGAGTATGTGTTTTTGAAAAATTTCACTATGTTTAATATATATAGGGAAAGGCCTGTTTAAGAATAAGTGGGTGTACAAGTGTGTAAATGGATGATTTTCTGTGGTGCATAACATGATTCTTTAAGTTAGTCATTAAATGTATCTTACTGCAGACTAGTGAGTAAACTGTGTAAATGTGTGTATGTGTCTGTATGTTGGTGTATAAGTGGCTGCATGGTTTTGAGAACAGCTATATGAGTCTCTATATGGATAATTGATTGGTTGTCTAAGTATCTGTATGGGTTCATGAGTGTTTGTGTGGGTAGGGTGTGTGTCACTCTATGCATAGATGTGTGAGTGGGTGATTCTATTGGTGCATGGTTTTAAGACTGCATCTGTGATGGACTGTATGGTTGAGTGAGTGAATGTATGGGTGTTTTATGGATTGAATGTATATGTCAGTGGTACATTTGTGACTAACTATATATGTGAAAGGCAGTATATATGTGTGTAAGAGTATATAAGTGGGTAGATGTGAGAGTGTGTGATTGTGAGAGTGACTGTATGGATGAGTGTGTGCTTGTATCAATGATTCTATAAGAGCATAAGAATGTGATACTATTTTTATGAGTAAGTGAACTTGAGTGTGTTTCACTGCCTAGGTGAGTAAATTGGAGTGTGATTATTTGCGTGACTGACTAGGTGTGAGAGTACCTCTATGGATGATTAGTGGTGTGTGAGTGTCTATATAGGTGTATAAATGCATATGATAGTTTTGTATGGAGTGACTGTAAGTATGAGTGACTGTACAGGTGAATGAGTGGAGGTGTATGTAGACCTAAGAGTTAATAATTGGGTATGTAGTTATTGGTATTGGAGTATGTATGGTTTTGAGAATGGAACTCTGAAATTTTTAATCGGTGTATCAAAGGTTATTTTAGGGTGTGAGAAGATGTGCTACTCTATCACAAGGATGATGTCATCAGTGATGTCATCAGTGATGTCATTTGAGATGTCATCAGTGATGTCATCAGTGATGTCACTGACCATGTCATAAGTGATGTAATATGTGACGTCATCAGCAGTGGATTGCGGGCGCGCGAGTTATAGTTAGGTGAACTAACTATAACGGGGGAATTTCATTGGTTTTTTACGAGTAAAATGTCCAGCTAACTATAACGTGTGTGAAACCTCTGTTTTTTTCAGTGAATTTGCAAGGTTTTTTAAATGCTAATTCCTAACTATAACGTGTGTGAAACCTATGGTTTTTTCAGTGAATTTGCAAGGTTTTTTAAATGCTAATTTTTGTATTTTTTAATTATATTTATTAAATATTTCTTTTTCAAAAATTTCCCTACGTATACATTTATATATTATCTGTATCCTTTAATTTGGTGTGGCTCATTTTTTTTAAAGTTTTAATGATGATAAAGTTGAACAGCATAATTAATATCTTCTATTAAGTTATGTCCACTTTTTTTTTTAATGTAAATTCTTAGGGTGCGCGTTTAGTGCGCGAACCTAGTACGTTTGCATACATTTTTTATGAATTCCGGCGTACGTTATTTACGTACGCATACATACGTTTTACTGCGCGCTCGGAGTGCGCACCTAGTACGCAGGCGTACGTACGCATGCTTACGTGCGTCGTACGTACTCCACGCGGTACACTTCCGCATACGCGTAGAGTGCGCGCGCTGACGTTTACGCATACGCGCGTGCTGCGTATGCGCGTTTCGTATGCGCATAGTACGTAAGCGCATGCGCGCATATGCGTTTGTGCATGCGTAATTGCACCGTGCGCGCTGGGAACTTGCTCGGTGCGCGCACCTCGGGGTATGTGATGAATAAAACCACACTTTTAATTGGTTTTCATTACTTTCAGTTTCAGATTGTTTCAACACCACACCCAATCCCCTCATGGCAAGTCATGTGATCAAGAAACATCACTTTTCATTGGTTCAAAGTACTTTCAGTTCCAGATTCTTCCAAAACCACACCCACCCCCCTCATTGTGAGTTCTGATTCCCTAGGAGAAGGAGCTAATCTGTGTGTTGAGATACAATGGCAGAGAAGCAGCCATCTTCTGAGAGTGAACAGGACACTCTTGAGAGACAGAGGCAGAGGAAGCAGAAAGACTCCTTCATATGGCAGTTTTTCACTTTTCCAGAGGGACAAAAGAAGGTGAATGCACCAAAGGTCACCAGCAAACTGTGTCAGCGCGTCTTGTCACGTGGGAATCCTAACAAGAAGTATTCTTTTAGTATTCATACCATGACGAGGCACGTTGAGGCAATGCATCCAGTGACTTTTCGTTGAGCTTCTGGAGCAAACCCTCCACCTGCTCAGCCAACGACATCTGCAGCAGCTCAGCCGAGCACATCTTCGGCAGCTCAGGCGAGCACTTCTTCTGCAGTGGTGCCTTCACCTTCTTCCACACCTTTGGATATTCGTCCTTGTTTTGGGAGGATGAGTACACACTGCATGGATTGTGGTCTTCTTATTTCTTTGGGTGAGAGCAGTATTGATCTCATTCAAAGAAAATTTGAGGAGCATCCTTGCGAAAGGCCATAATTTTCTTTTCTTTTTTTTTTCTTTTTTCTCTTCCTCTGTCCCTACATTAACTCAAGGGCTCTTTTTAGAGCCACCTAAAATCAAAACACAAAAACTTGTTTTTTAGAATCTATTTCTTTTTTTTTTTTTAGAGTGCGCGCACCCAGCGCGCACCCAATAGGTTTTTTAAAAAAAAAAAAATATCTTTTTTTTCACCTTTAGTAAACCTTCAGGGACTCCCTGAGAAAGAAAGGGGAGTGGCAAAGTAATTGAAAAAGAGATGGTGTACATTTCACAGATGAAGGGAAGAGAATCTTCCTATTAAACTTTAAACTCTGCATCAGTATTTATGTATAGGTACCCAAAAAAGATAATAGCTCATTTTAGTGCTGCATTAGATTTGCCTGTATTTACAAGGAGAGGAAAAGACACACAAAGAGGCTTATCCTCTCCTTGTAAATATGGAAAAGCACCCTGCGCAACTAGTTCGTCAAGAAAATTAACGTAGTGGTGGCGCAGGTGGCTTGTAAATGAGCCCCAGAGATGTTACGGAAATTAAGGGTAAAACAGACAAACCAAGAGTGACAGATACAGACACAGAGAGCAAACAACTGAGAAGAAGTAAGGCAGTTAAAAAGACTAAGACATATGGATACAGAAAAAGAAACATGGATGAAAAATTAGTGATGGAGGTAGTAAAGGTAGGGGAGTAGTTTAGAAGGAGTGAGGAAGTTACAAAAGAGTAGTAAAGCAGGAAGAGAGAGTGAGAAGAGAAATGAGAAAAGGAGAGTAAGGAGAGGTGAAGAAAAGGAAGCATGAAACGAAACCAGTGACACATACAGATATGTTAAACTTACCTGACCATCAAAATAAATAATTTAGAATTAAATTTTTTTATTTAATTGCAAAGATAACTGAATAACATCTTCTAAATTTTCTTTCTAGTTCTGAAAAAAAAAAAAAGTATTAATATTCAACAATACACTTTATTAAACAGTACATGTTTTTTCATATTTAGCAAAGCAATTTTTTGCCCTTTTTTTGCTGTTTTCAGAATGTTTTGATTTTCACTGAAAATAGTGAAATCAATTGTATTCATCATTTAACAGCGGGCAAAAAACAAAAACAATCTGAAAGATTGTTTAAAAAAGCCCCAAATGTATCCTCACTAAAACATACCTTAATAGAAATGTCAAAAATACCTTTTAAGAACAATAACAATTTCCAAAAAATAACGTCTGTAAACCTTGTTACAAAAGAACATTTTCCAAAATAATATCTGTCAAAGAAGTCCACAATTGTTTGTTTTACCTTTCCTTACGGCCAAATGGTAAGTTTAAAATCTCTTTTGAGCGAAATATCCAATTTAAATCCTTTTAAATTTTAATAATGCTTTCTTCCAATGATGATGTTAGTATTTAAAATTTTGGTTTCAGAAAAATTAGGTAACAATTGGGTAAATCATAAGGCAAACGTTGCTTGAAAATCAATTGAGAATCATTACACAGTGTCCATCCTTTTTCACATTTAAGATAAACTGTGTAATGACCAGAAGTTATAGAAGGTCCATCATGAAAAATTATTGCAACTGCAACAAAAGTTTTTCCAGATATTGATAATTGTTGTCCTGTAAACTTCTTTATTAAAGTGTCCAATCTTGAACCATCAGCTCTACAACGTTGCATCATTAAAATTACATACTGTCCATATTTCTTTAAAAATAACGTTGACAATATATCTGATTTACATTGAGAACATTCCATGTTGTGATTAGCATCTTTAACTAATTTACTAAAAGTCACTGTTTTACTCTCTGGTAATGGTAAAAATATGAACCTTTCAGAATCAACATTACTACTGCTTGTGTTCAAACAGTTATCACAACAATGTTCCCATTTATAAGAGACACCAAATACATTTTCTACTTCTACCCCTTCATCTTCCAGTACCATCAGGATATACATCAAGAATTCCTGTGCATCTTGCTGGACATTTTGTGTAAACTATGTACGTCCAGAAAATACATCTAAAAGATTTCTAACATCAGAAGCACTTTCTATTTTAGTTTTATCATTACTCAGCTTCTCATAGAGGAGACTCAGCAAAGAACAAAATCTTTTTTCTTGATTTAGTGTTATCTGCTCTTGCAAAAAATCAAGATAAAATACAACATTCAGCACTACATTTGCGTAGCAGTTGACACCAGAGCTATTTTCAAAATGACAACCAACAACCTCTTCCACACTGTCCTTTTTCTTTTTGCTTGCAGTCACATCACTATCTTTTTGTTTTCTCTTCTGTACACCCTCATTACAGATATTCTCAAATCTCCTTTTCCGAAAAACAACACGTTTTTCAAACACAGGATACTGACCTAAATGAGGAGCATAGCTTCTTCTTAATCTATTATACTCCTTTACACAGTTTGCATCAGCACTTACTTTTGAATCATCAAAGTCTATCATGAATAAACCAGATAATTTTTTCACGCGTGACAAAGCAACATATGCCATACCTTCTTTAAACACAGTAGATCCAATGTTTACAAAAGCACTATCAACAGTTAATCCTTGAGATTTGTGAATAGTTACAGCATATGCTAGAGAAAACGGAAACTGCTTCCTACGCACATATAAGTCTTTCACAAGCAAGAAACTAACTGAACAACGACAAATGTCTTTAACCTCTTGTATATGATCAAATTTTATTTTTAAACATTGAATTCCAACTTTTTTCTGTTAATTAATAAAACCCACAACTCTTCCCATAGCTCCATTCACTAAACCTTTCTCTACATCCAAATTCCGTCTTAAAATTACTCTACAGTTCATACACACATAAAGATTCTTTTCCAAACCTGCTGTGTTTGAAATGTTTTTCTCCAGAGAATCCAATTTAGTACCCAATTTGCTTGTCAATATAACAGTTATTCGTTCATGTTCTATTTTATCCACAGCTTCCAGTTTTATGATCTCTTCATTTTCCAATTTCAAAAGTTCTTGATTGAATACAGAGCATTCATGTAGTGTTGGCATTAAGCAGATTATAGTATTTTTTTCTGCAATTTCCTTGTATATTTTCTCTGGAACTATTTCTTCTGTTGGAAACAAATTACTCAGCAATCGACTCTGTAATGCTTTTCTGCCATGTTCTGTGAGTAGTCCAATTCTTATATCTTTCAGAATACTTGCATAGTCATCATCATTGGCTTGTCTCATATTGGTAATGAGTTCCTTATACTCAAAATATGTCCAAATATTTACATTGCCTATACTTCCTAATTACTTTTTTGTGTCTTCATGTGTAAGTGTATGGAATACCGGTTGTCCTTTAACTGGAGTAAGTTGCAAAAGA
Organism: Triturus cristatus; assembly: GCF_964204655.1. Classification (NCBI taxonomy): domain Eukaryota; kingdom Metazoa; phylum Chordata; class Amphibia; order Caudata; family Salamandridae; genus Triturus; species Triturus cristatus. The sequence goes on along the minus strand of NC_140588.1, from coordinate 1,025,918,887 downwards.
TCCCCAAAAACTATGACGTGTTTTCCTCCAAATAGGACGTCAAAGTCTGTCTTCAGAATTTGCTGCATTCTTAAATGCACAAAGGCAAGCATTAAGTTTGATACCATGCTAACCTCATCAATAATGAGTACTTTCATTTTCTTCAATACTCTTGAAACTTCCAAGCATGCTTCTCCTTCCTGCTAGTTTGTGGTACTGTATTTTGTTCTCATGCTCTACTGGTAACATTAGCAAACGATGTAAGGTAACTCCTTTGATGTTATACGCTGCTAACCCAGTTGGAGCAGTAACAACACAAGACAAAATGGAATCCATTTTCTTCTGTAGGTAGCTTCTAATTACATTAATTAAGAAACTTTTTCCAGTTCCTGCTTGTCCACTTACATACATTCTCATTGGTTCAAAAGATGTGCATGAGCACTCTTTATTTTCATGTAGTAATCCGTGATCAATTTTTTCTCTGACTTCTTCATAAATTTGTTTTTGTTCTTCATTCAGTTGCTCCTCCAAATATGTTAAGTCTACTAAATCTTCCTGAGCTTGATTCATAGCTGTTTCCACTTCGTTCATAGCTATTGCTGTTTCATTTTCGATGATCGGTTGTCCTAGAGGATCTTGACTGAATGTCCTAGAACTTTGACTGTCTTGAGAACTGTCTCTAGCTACTTCAGCTGCAATTGTTGCTTCTTGTTCAATTTCTTCATTTAACACTTGAACATAAGTTGTCAAAGTACTGCATTCTATGCTGTCTTTGCTAGCATTGAAGGAATCTTCATAGCTCTGAAATTCTCCAAGTAGTTCGTCCTCTGAACGCCATGGTTTAAACAGCTGCAAAAGTGCCAAGTAGTAAGATTCCTTTTTATCAGGAGTGTCGCAACTCAGCTTCCGGTGATTTATCAAACTTCCTTTTGTTTGCTTCACCAAACATCCTTCCTCACCAATGACTTTATATTTTCCATTGTTGATATCTTCTGTGACATTCCGTTTAAAAATAAAGTTCTGCAGCACTTCATAGAGACACGTGTTCTCAAGGTGATGACTTCTTTGTGTGTAATATGTGTCCAACATGTTTGTTCTTAAAAATGTCTGTACTTTCTGGTTCGAACTCTGCTAAATACTAAATTTCTCGAATAGATTTCAGTACCCGATTTCGCATTCCTGCAAGACCTAATCTTGCCCAAATTATTCTTCTGGATTTGGAGTACAGACTTACAGATGATAACATATCTGAGCATTCGTAGGATCCAATTTCTCGATGCGATAACATCTTTAAACTGAAACTGTATAGCTTCTTACTGACAGTCTTCTCGTGAGAAATCTCTTCCCACATTTCTTTCAATTCCATTTTCTCAGATTTAGTGATGTAAGATGTCACATAGCGAGCAACAGCAATAGAATTGTCAGCCACATACTGTATATCCATGTTAGCATTCCACATGGATAAAATGACTGGGTTGTAGTCATTTATATATTTTGACTCTTCTTTTCTTCTTAGATTGTAGGTATTTTTAGGCGATTTTCTTGTAATAGTATGTCGCACAGCTGACATAAAACTGTTTACTCTTCCTTTTGAAAGAACAGGTCGTGGAAATCCAAATCGACATTTTGTGTAGAATTTATCTTTACTCTTGTACTTTCGTCAACAGTATTTTTCACACCGATGACTTTGGAAACGTAAAACTTGCTCTTTTAAATTTTTCTCTTCTGTGCTTTTAGGTATAGCACATGTTGCATATCCTTCGATGAAACTTAAAACTGCATCATCAGAATCTGTTCCAAATTTTGGAGCATCCTTGATCCACAACAGCATATGAATATGAGGAGCACCTCTTGCTTGGTACTCTTTTCTCCAAAAGAAATCCACAACTTCTCCAAGAGGTGGATTTTTTTTATTGCAGATGAAGGACATCATAGCCTCAAATCTATGATTGAAATATCTGCAAACATTAACCGGATCCAATGAGCACAATTCTCCTGCTGTCTTGTATTGGATGTTTTCAATATTTAAATTTGCCTCTCGAAGAAAATCCAGAAGATCATCCCAAGCGTACTCAGCACAGCTTAGGGTAAGGAACCATGTAGGAGTTCCTAAATTCCGTAACATACATTTCAATTCTCCATGGCGTCGGTACCAATATTCATTCGTCCCACGCTGACAAGCCATCAAATTGATCAATTGAGATTCCAAATGATCATCTCGCTGTTGCACTTTGTTCATAAAATCCTTTGCAGTCACATTACGTAGATGTACTCCAGTTTTCAAAATGTGATTTACTGCATAAGATAGTGCAGACAAGTCACTTTCAAATAAAAGATGGAACAAATAAGGAATACTTTGACGAAATCTCGGATCTTCTGCATATAGTCTTGTAGTCCGATACTCAAAAGCAGGAATCTGTACTGGACGTTCATCATATCGTCCTCCTTCTCCTGTAGGAAACAGCTGGGGAAAACAACGAGCTTCCAAGCTCTCCTCCCATACACTCACGGGAGTTCCTTGTGCTTTCCTCATCTGAAACAGATCAATAGCGTTTCCCATAACTTCTTTAGAATGTAGAGGATGTATGCTGAAATGTTCATAAATTTCTTCTTCTTTTGACTTATCCACTTTTTCAAGTTGCCCAGTTGGTATTCCTGTGTCTTTTAGTATTTCTTCTTCATCTTCATCCATATAAATGGCTTCATACCATTTATTATTTTTTTTCAAATACAAATTTGCTCTTTGTACTTTTCGTACATCCACCAGCTCCTGCCAAATTTTCTTATTCTTTGTAGGTACACCATTAACCAGAATAACTAATGGTTCAGTTTCCAAAGTATCTGCATCAATTGTTTCCATATTTTTTTTCAAATCCAATGGCAAATAGACAACTCTTCCTTTTAAACCTCTTTGTAAATCCGTTATAGTTAGCTGGACATTTTACTCGTAAAAAACCAATGAAATTCCCCCGTTATAGTTAGTTCACCTAACTATAACTCGCGCGCCCGCAATCCACTGCTGATGACGTCACATATTACATCACTCATGACATGGTCAGTGACATCACTGATGACATCACTGGTGACATCTCAAATGACATCACTGATGACATCACTGATGACATCATCCAGTGAGTATGTGTTTTTGAAAAATTTCACTATGTTTAATATATATAGGGAAAGGCCTGTTTAAGAATAAGTGGGTGTACAAGTGTGTAAATGGATGATTTTCTGTGGTGCATAACATGATTCTTTAAGTTAGTCATTAAATGTATCTTACTGCAGACTAGTGAGTAAACTGTGTAAATGTGTGTATGTGTCTGTATGTTGGTGTATAAGTGGCTGCATGGTTTTGAGAACAGCTATATGAGTCTCTATATGGATAATTGATTGGTTGTCTAAATATCTGTATGGGTTCATGAGTGTTTGTGTGGGTAGGGTGTGTGTCACTCTATGCATAGATGTGTGAGTGGGTGATTCTATTGGTGCATGGTTTTAAGACTGCATCTGTGATGGACTGTATGGTTGAGTGAGTGAATGTATGGGTGTTTTATGGATTGAATGTATATGTCAGTGGTACATTTGTGACTAACTACATATGTGAAAGGCAGTATATATGTGTGTAAGAGTATATAAGTGGGTAGATGTGAGAGTGTTTGATTGTGAGAGTGACTGTATGGATGAGTGTGTGCTTGTATCAATGATTCTATAAGAGCGTAAGAATGTGATACTATTTTTATGAGTAAGTGAACTTGAGTGTGTTTCACTGCCTAGGTGAGTAAATTGGAGTGTGATTATTTGTGTGACTGACTAGGTGTGAGAGTACCTCTATGGATGATTGGTGGTGTGTGAGTGTCTATATAGGTGTATAAATGCATATGATAGCTTTGTATGGAGTGACTGTAAGTATGAGTGACTGTACAGGTGAATGAGTGGAGGTGTATGTAGACCTAAGAGTTAATAATTGGGTATGTAGTTATTGGTATTGGAGTATGTATGGTTTTGAGAATGGAACTCTGAAATTTTTAATCGGTGTATCAAAGGTTATTTTAGGGTGTGAGAAGATGTGCTACTCTATCACAAGGATGATGTCATCAGTGATGTCATCAGTGATGTCATTTGAGATGTCATCAGTGATGTCATCAGTGATGTCACTGACCATGTCATGAGTGATGTAATATGTGACGTCATCAGCAGTGGATTGCGGGCGCGCGAGTTATAGTTAGGTGAACTAACTATAACGGGGGAATTTCATTGGTTTTTTACGAGTAAAATGTCCAGCTAACTATAACGTGTGTGAAACCTCTGGTTTTTTCAGTGAATTTGCAAGGTTTTTTAAATGCTAATTCCTAACTATAACGTGTGTGAAACCTATGGTTTTTTCAGTGAATTTGCAAGGTTTTTTAAATGCTAATTTTTGTATTTTTTAATTATATTTATTAAATATTTCTATTTCAAAAATGTCCCTACGTATACATTTATATATTATCTGTATCCTTTAATTTGGTGTGGCTCATTTTTTTAAAGTTTTAATTATGATAAAGTTGAACAGCATAATTAATATCTTCTATTAAGTTATGTCCACTTTTTTTTTTAATGTAAATTCTTAGGGTGCGCGTTTAGTGCGCGAACCTAGTACGTTTGCGTACATTTTTTATGAATTCCGGCGTACGTTATTTACGTACGCATACATACGTTTTACTGCGCGCTCGGAGTGCGCACCTAGTACGCATGCGTACGTACGCATGCTTACGTGCGTCGTACGTACTCCACGCGGTACACTTCCGCATACACGTAGAGTGCGCGCGCTGACGTTTACGCATACGCGCGTGCTGCGTATGCGCGGTTCGTACGCGCATAGTACGTAAGCGCATGCGCGCATATGCGTTTGTGCATGCGTAATTGCACCGTGCGCGCTGGGAACTTGCTCGGTGCGCGCACCTCGGGGTATGTGATGAATAAAACAACACTTTTAATTGGTTTTCATTACTTTCAGTTTCAGATTGTTTCAACACCACACCCAATCCCCTCATGGCAAGTCATGTGATCAAGAAACATCACTTTTCATTGGTTCAAAGTACTTTCAGTTCCAGATTCTTCCAAAACCACACCCACCCCCCTCATTGTTAGTTCTGATTCCCTAGGAGAAGGAGCTAATCTGTGTGTTGAGATACAATGGCAGAGCAGCAGCTATCTTCCGAGAGTGAACAGGACACTTTTGAGAGACAGAGGCAGAGGAAGCAGAAAGACTCTTTCATATGGCAGTTTTTCACTTTTCCAGAGGGACAAAAGAAGGTGAATGCACCAAAGGTCACCGGCAAACTGTGTCAGCGCGTCTTGTCACGTGGGAATCCTAACAAGAAGTATTCTTTTAGTATTCATACTATGACGAGGCACGTTGAGGCAATGCATCCAGTGACTTTTCGTCGAGCTTCTGGAGCAAACCCTCCACCTGCTCAGCCAACGACATCTGCAGCAGCTCAGCCGAGCACATCTTCGGCAGCTCAGGCGAGCACTTCTTCTGCAGTGGTGCCTTCACCTTCTTCCACACCTTTGGATATTCGTCCTTGCTTTGGGAGGATGAGTACACACTGCATGGATTGTGGTCTTCTTATTTCTTTGGGTGAGAGCAGTATTGATCTCATTCAAAGAAAATTTGAGGAGCATCCTTGCGAAAGGCCATAATTTTCTTTTCTTTTTTTTTTCTTTTTTCTCTTCCTCTGTCCCTACATTAACTCAAGGGCTCTTTTTAGAGCCACCTAAAATCAAAACACAAAAACTTGTTTTTTAGAATCTATTTCTTTTTTTTTTTAGAGTGCGCGCACCCAGCGCGCACCCAATAGGTTTTTTAAAAAAAAAAAAATATCTTTTTTTTCACCTTTAGTAAACCTTCAGGGACTCCCTGAGAAAGAAAGGGGAGTGGCAAAGTAATTAAAAAAGAGATGGTGTACATTTCACAGATGAAGGGAAGAGAATCTTCCTATTAAACTTTAAACTCAGTCTGCATCAGTATTTATGTATAGGTACCCAAAAAAGATAATAGCTCATTTTAGTGCTGCATTAGATTTGCCTGTATTTACAAGGAGAGGAAAAGACACACAAAGAGGCTTATCCTCTCCTTGTAAATATGGAAAAGCACCCTGCGCAACTAGTTCGTCAAGAAAATTAACGTAGTGGTGGCGCAGGTGGCTTGTAAATGTGCCCCAGAGATGTTACGGAAATTAAGGGTAAAACAGACAAACCAAGAGTGACAGATACAGACACAGAGAGCAAACAACTGAGAAGAAGTAAGGCAGTTAAAAAGACTAAGACATATGGATACAGAAAAAGAAACATGGATGAAAAATTAGTGATGGAGGTAGTAAAGGTAGGGGAGTAGTTTAGAAGGAGTGAGGAAGTTACAAAAGAGTAGTAAAGCAGGAAGAGAGAGTGAGAAGAGAAATGAGAAAAGGAGAGTAAGGAGAGGTGAAGAAAAGGAAGCATGAAACGAAACCAGTGACACATAAAGATATGTTAAACTTACCTGACCATCAAAATAAATAATTTAGAATTAAATGTTTTTATTTAATTGCAAAGATAACTGAATAACATCTTCTAAATTTTCTTTCTAGTTCTGAAAAAAAGAAAAAAGTAATAATATTCAACAATACACTTTATTAAACAGTACATGTTTTTTCATATTTAGCAAAGCAATTTTTTGCCCTTTTTTTGCTGTTTTCAGAATGTTTTGATTTTCACTGAAAATAGTGAAATCAATTGTATTCATCATTTAACAGCGGGCAAAAAACAAAAACAATCTGAAAGATTGTTTAAAAAAGCCTCAAATGTATCCTCACTATAACATACCTTAATAGAAATGTCAAAAATACCTTTTAAGAACAATAACAATTTCCAAAAAATAACGTCTGTAAACCTTGTTACAAAAGAATATTTTCCAAAATAATATCTGTCAAAGAAGTCCACAATTGTTTGTTTTACCTTTCCTTACGGCCAAATGGTAAGTTTAAAATCTCTTTTGAGCGAAATATCCAATTTAAATCCTTTTAAATTTTAATAATGCTTTCTTCCAATGATGATGTTAGTATTTAAAATTTTGGTTTCAGAAAAATTAGGTAACAATTGGGTAAATCATAAGGCAAACGTTGCTTGAAAATCAACTGAGAATCATTACACAGTGTCCATCCTTTTTCACATTTAAGATAAACTGTGTAATGACCAGAAGTTATAGAAGGTCCATCATGAAAAATTATTGCAACTGCAACAAAAGTTTTTCCAGATATTGATAATTGTTGTCCTGTAAACTTCTTTATTAAAGTGTCCAATTTTGAACCATCAGCTCTACAACGTTGCATCATTAAAATTACATACTGTCCATATTTCTTTAAAAATAACGTTGACAATATATCTGATTTACATTGAGAACATTCCATGTTGTGATTAGCATCTTTAACTAATTTACCAAAAGTCACTGTTTTACTCTCTGGTAATGGTAAAAATATGAACCTTTCAGAATCAACATTACTACTGCTTGTGTTCATACAGTTATCACAACAATGTTCCCATTTATAAGAGACACCAAATACATTTTCTACTTCTACCCCTTCATCTTCCAGTACCATCAGGATATACATCAAGAATTCCTGTGCATCTTGCTGGACATTTTGTGTAAACTATGTACGTCCAGAAAATACATCTAAAAGATTTCTAACATCAGAAGCACTTTCTATTTTAGTTTTATCATTACTCAGCTTCTCATAGAGGAGACTCAGCAAAGAACAGAATCTTTTTTCGTGATTTAGTGTTATCTGCTCTTGCAAAAAATCAAGATAAAATACAACATTCAGCACTACATTTGCGTAGCAGTTGACACCAGAGCTATTTTCAAAATGACAACCAACAACCTCTTCCACACTGTCCTTTTTCTTTTTGCTTGCAGTCACATCACTATCTTTTTGTTTTCTCTTCTGTACACCCTCATTACAGATATTCTCAAATCTCCTTTTCCGACAAACAACACGTTTTTCAAACACAGGATACTGACCTAAATGAGGAGCATAGCTTCTTCTTAATCTATTATACTCCTTTACACAGTTTGCATCAGCACTTACTTTTGAATCATCAAAGTCTATCATGAATAAACCAGATAATTTTTTCACGCGTGACAAAGCAACATATGCCATACCTTCTTTAAACACAGTAGATCCAATGTTTACAAAAGCACTATGAACAGTTAATCCTTGAGATTTGTGAATAGTTACAGCATATGCTAGAGAAAACGGAAACTGCTTCCTACGCACATATAAGTCTTTCACAAGCAAGAAACTAACTGAACAACGACAAATGTCTTTAACCTCTTGTATCTAATCAAATTTTATTTTTAAACATTCAATTCCAACTTTTTTCTGGTAATTAATAAAACCCACAACTCTTCCCATAGCTCCATTCACTAAACCTTTCTCTACATCCAAATTCCGTCTAAAAATTACTCTACAGTTCATACACACATAAGGATTCTTTTCCAAACCTGCTGTTTTTGAAATGTTTTTCTCCAGAGAATCCAATTTAGTACCCAATTTGCCTGTCAATATAACAGTTATTCGTTCATGTTCTATTTTATCCACAGCTTCCAGTTTTATGATCTCTTCATTTTCCAATTTCAAAAGTTCTTGATTGAATACAGAGCATTCATGTAGTGTTGGCATTTAGCAGATTACAGTATTTTTTTCTGCAATTTCCTTGTATATTTTCTCTGGAACTATTTCTTCTGTTGGAAACAAATTACTCAGCAATCGACTCTGTAATGCTTTTCTGCCATGTTCTGTGAGTAGTCCAATTCTTATATCTTTCAGAATACTTGCATAGTCCTCATCATTGGCTTGTCCCATATTGGTAATGAGTTCCTTATACTCAAAATATGTCCAAATATTTACATTGCCTATACTTCCTAATGACTTTTTTGTGTCTTCATGTGTAAGTGTATGGAATACCGGTTGTCCTTTAACTGGAGTAAGTTGCAAAAGATCCCCAAAAACGATGACGTGTTTTCCTCCAAATAGGACGTCAAAGTCTGTCTTCAGAATTTGCTGCATTCTTAAATGCACAAAGGCAGGCATTAAGTTTGATACCATGCTAACCTCATCAATAATGAGTACTTTCATTTTCTTCAATACTCTTGAAACTTCCAAGCATGCTTCTCCTGCTAGTTTGTGGTACTGTATTTTGTTCTCATGCTCTACTGGTAACATTAGCAAACGATGTAAGGTAACTCCTTTGATGTTATACGCTGCTAACCCAGTTGGAGCAGTAACAACACAAGACAAAATGGAATCCATTTTCTTCTGTAGGTAGCTTCTAATTACATTAATTAAGAAACTTTTTCCAGTTCCTGCTTGTCCACTTACATACATTCTCATTGGTTCAAAAGATGTGCATGAGCACTCTTTATTTTCATGTAGTAATCCGTGATCAATTTTTTCTCTGACTTCTTCATAAATTTGTTTTTGTTCTTCATTCAGTTGCTCCTCCAAATATGTTAAGTCTACTAAATCTTCCTGAGCTTGATTCATAGCTGTTTCCACTTCGTTCATAGCTATTGCTGCTTCATTTTCGATGATCGGTTGTCCTAGAGGATCTTGACTGAATGTCCCAGAACTTTGACTGTCTTGAGAACTGTCTCTAGCTACTTCAGCTGCAATTGTTGTTTCTTGTTCAATTTCTTCATTTAACACTTGAACATAAGTTGTCAAAGTACTGCATTCTATGCTGTCTTTGCTAGCATTGAAGGAATCTTCATAGCTCTGAAATTCTCCAAGTAGTTCGTCCTCTGAACGCCATGGTTTAAACAGCTGCAAAAGTGCCAAGCAGTAAAATTCCTTTTTATCAGGAGTGTCGCAACTCAGCTTCCGGTGATTTATCAAACTTCCTTTTGTTTGCTTCACCAAACATCCTTCCTCACCAATGACTTTATATTTTCCATTTTTGATATCTTCTGTGACATTCCGTTTAAAAATAAAGTTCTGCAGCACTTCATAGAGACACGTGTTCTCAAGGTGATGACTTCTTTGTGGGTAATATGTGTCCAACATGTTTGTTCTTAAAAATGTCTGTACTTTCTGGTTCGAACTCTGCTAAATACTAAATTTCTCGAATAGATTTCAGTACCTGATTTCGCATTCCTGCAAGACCTAATCTTGCCCAAATTATTCTTCTGGATTTGGAGTACAGACTTACAGATGATAACCTATCTGAGCATTCGTAGGATCCAATTTCTCGATGCGATAACATCTTTAAACTGAAACTGTATAGCTTCTTACTGACAGTCTTCTCGTGAGAAATCTCTTCCCACATTTCTTTCAATTCCATTTTCTCAGATTTAGTGATGTAAGATGTCACATAGTGAGCAACAGCAATAAAATTGTCAGCCACATACTGTATATCCATGTTAGCATTCCACATGGATAAAATGACTGGGTTGTAGTCATTTATATATTTTGACTCTTCTTTTCTTCTTAGATTGTAGGTATTTTTAGGCGATTTTCTTGTAATAGTATGTCGCACAGCTGACATAAAACTGTTTACTCTTCCTTTTGAAAGAACAGGTCGTGGAAATCCAAATCGACATTTTGTGTAGAATTTATCTTTACTCTTGTACTTTCGTCAACAGTATTTTCCACACCGATGACTTTGGAAACGTAAAACTTGCTCTTTTAAATTTTTCTCTTCTGTGCTTTTAGGTATAGCACATGTTGCATATCCTTCGATGAAACTTAAAACTGCATCATCAGAATCTGTTCCAAATTTTGGAGCATCCTTGATCAACAACAGCATATGAATATGAGGAGCACCTCTTGCTTGGTACTCTTTTCTCCAAAAGAAATCCACAACTTCTCCAAGAGGTGGATTTTTTTTATTACAGATGAAGGACATCATAGCATCAAATCTATGATTGAAATATCTGCAAACATTAACCGGATCCAATGAGCACAATTCTCCTGCTGTCTTGTATTGGATGTTTTCAATATTTGAATGTGCCTCTCGAAGAAAATCCAGAAGATCATCCCAAGCGTACACAGCACAGCTTAGGGTAAGGAACCATGTAGGAGTTCCTAAATTCCGTAACATACATTTCAATTCTCCATGGCGTCGGTACCAATATTCATTCGTCCCACGCTGACAAGCCATCAAATTGATCAATTGAGATTCCAAATGATCATCTCGCTGTTGCACTTTGTTCATAAAATCCTTTGCAGTCACATTACGTAGATGTACTCCAGTTTTCAAAATGTGATTTACTGCATAAGATAGTGCAGACAAGTCACTTTCAAATAAAAGATGGAACAAATAAGGAATACTTTGACGAAATCTCGGATCTTCTGCATATAGTCTTGTAGTCCGATACTCAGAAGCAGGAATCTGTACTGGACGTTCATCATATCGTCCTCCTTCTCCTGTAGGAAACAGCTGGGCAAAACAACGAGCTTCCAAGCTCTCCTCCCATACACTCACGGGAGTTCCTTGTGCTTTCCTCATCTGAAACAGATCAATAGCGTTTCCCATAACTTCTTTAGAATGTAGAGGATGTATGCTGAAATGTTCATAAATTTCTTCTTCTTTTGACTTATCCACTTTTTCAAGTTGCCCAGTTGGTATTCCTGTGTCTTCTAGTATTTCTTCTTCATCTTCATCCATATAAATGGCTTCATACCATTTATTATTTTTTTTCAAATACAAATTTGCTCTTTGTACTTTTCGTACATCCACCAGCTCCTGCCAAATTTTCTTATTCTTTGTAGGTACACCATTAACCAGAATAACTAATGGTTCAGTTTCCAAAGTATCTGCATCAATTGTTTCCATATTTTTTTTCAAATCCAATGGCAAATAGACAACTCTTCCTTTTAAACCTCTTTGTAAATCCGAAGGAGGTGATTTACCAGTTTTTGGCTCCATACGCACTATGGTCTGAAACGGATGGACACATTGAAAGAGTATAGACTCATACGTATATAAATCGGAAAGTTCTGGAGGAATATCAATCAATTCCAAATTATTATGTACAGCTCTAGCTGGCATTCTATTTTCTTCTAACTTGTTATAACAGTATTTACAAATATGCTGATCTTCACCCAAATCAAAACAATTTTCCAGAAATATATATGTTGCAAAATCTTTCCACTTATAATTATCTTCATTTTCACTTTTTTTATACAGATCAACATTCCTTGTTTGATTTTTGTAATGGCTTCTCCGGCAACAAATACAAGTAATATTTGGTCTTTCATTATAGATGATAGTAAATTTTGTCATTTCATCCTCAAATTTTTTACTAACAGTGAGTTCTACATTCTCTTCCACATTTTCATCAATCACTGTGTCATTTTCTACACTTTCTTGCTCTGGACCAAAGTAACAAAACTGAATCTCATCAGTAACCTTCACTACAGCTGATACAGATCCACGGAACAGAGCATTATTCAACTCATTTAACTTTAGTGCTGGACTTTTAGCAAAATACAATGTTCTCACAAACTTTCTCATTTCAGTATGATGAACAGCCAGCATCCTAAAATGGTGAAAAACACTTTGACACACTTTCCTAGATAGACAAGCCAGAGAATGTCCTTGCAAACCAGTATTCTCTCTCACTCTGCATGGATCTAGTCTTTGAAGCACCTTAATTTTCTGTTTAACTCTCTTTTTACTATATTCTCTTAGAAAGTCACGTAATTTATCAATAGATTCCTGACGCACAGTACAAATACTACTACAATTCCAAGTGTACACTGGGGCTTTAGGACGTCTTCCCATAACCTCATCAGCCATCACTTGTTCCTCATTTCATAAGCTCTACCATTGGTGTCAACTGCATGCAACAAACTATTACTTTGAATATAACTCTCTTCATTAAAAAATGGTTCAGTACTTGAACTATGCTTCCATTCTCCTAAGAACACTTCACAAAAGTTATTTTTTTTTACTTCTCTTTTCCTTTTGCTTTGTGACTTCATTGCATTCACTAATTTATCTAATCTACGCATCCTGTTCAAAATTAAAATGAATAGTTTTTTTTTATTTCTAATGCCTCGGTAACAATATTTTCAATTAATTTCTTTTTCTTATAAAATTTGGTTTTTTCCTTATATTTTTTCATATCCTTCAGCAAATTTAACATCACTCTTCTCTGAAACATTTTTCGACGAATGTTTTTAAAATCTAATTTCCGTGTTAAGTCACTCTTCCTAACTTCTGAGTCTATATTAGCATTTTGTTTTTGCTGTCGACTCTGTTGCTGTTTTGTACTTGAAAAACTGTTTGAATGTATCTTTCGATCATTTTTTTTTTTTTGGAAGATATTTTTTTTAAATTCTTTAGTTTGCTTACCAGAAGACTTTTTCTGTTTTCCAACACATGCTTCGCCAACTATTTTTTTTTTATCAGTCGTCTTCAAATATAGTTGTTGTTTCTTTTCTTTTCTTTTTCTTGACTTTATAGGCATCTTTATATTTTTTCACTGTTGCTCAGCAATACCTGCAAAAAACAAAAAAAAAAACCTTTATGTAATTTAAATTCATTACAATTTTTTTTTTTAACTTTTCAAATCCTATCACATGAGCTGATCCTTTCCTACGAGTCAAACTCTTACAAAATAGAAGAAACATGAATTAAATCTCTGATAACAATTCCTGTGTGCACACAGACTCATGGTGTGATTCTAGACAGAAAAAGATATTTATTTGGCAATTTGAATGCACATTTACTTCTGTTGAGGAGCAAGTGATAATTACTGTAACAGCCTGACACATGTTCCTACTACTTTAGACAGGCAGAAAGGAGCACATGTCCTAACAGCTCCTTGAGACCATGACCATGTGTAAGAGGGTGAGTAATTATAGTAGAGCAAAGGAAATGAGCCTTGGTGACGTTGAATCTGTTTGTGTAACACACTGCTATCTGAAACACCACACAGAGCTGACTATTATGCAAGGGAGTGTAGAAGAAGCTGCTGCGTGTGTGCAAAGAATGTTTTTCTGGAGAGTGTGTATTGTCAGCTGCAAGAGAGATCTGCATGGAGACTCCCACAACTGCATGAAGAGTACAGACATGTGTGTAAGAGTACATGTGTGGTAAGGGTTAATTGGAGTTTTCAACATGTAGAAACCACCTCAGCCATTGCAAGAATTGATGAAAAATCTACCATGCTATTTTCAAATGTGTTTGCATTTGCCTCACATTTTTGTGATACTGATTTCTGCTGAGTGCTAACCAACACATTTTAAGAAAATTTGCAGGGTCTTTCCTGAATGTGCAAGTTTTACAGAACAACAGCAACACAAATTAAAACGCTGACAACAATTCCTGTGTGCACACAGACTCATGGTCTGATTCTAGGCAGAAAGCGATATTTCCTTTGGCAATTTGAAAGCACATTTACTACTGGGGTAGAGCAAGTGATCATTACTGTAACAGCCTGACACATGTTCCTTCTAGTTTAGACAGGCAGAAAGGAGCACACTTCCTAACAGCTCCTTGAGACCATCACCATGTGTTAGAGGGTGTGTGATTAGACTAGAGCAAAGGAAATGAGCCTTGGTAACGTTGAATCTGTTTGCGTTACACACTGCTATCTGAAACACCACACAGAGCTGACTATTACGCATGGGAGTGTAGGAGAAGCTGCTGCGTGTGGGCAAAGAGTGTGTTTCTGGAGACTGTGTATTGTCAGCTGCAAGAGAGATCTGCATGGAGACTCCCACAACTGCATGAAGAGTACAGACATGTGTGTAAGAGTACATGTGTGGTAAGGGTTAATTGGAGTTTTCAACATGTAGGAACCACCTCAGCCATGACAAGAATTGATGAAAAATCTACCATGCTATTTTCAAATGTGTTTGCATTTGCCTCACATTTTTGAGCTACTGATTTCTGCTGAGCGCTCACCAACACATTGGAAGAAAACAAGCTGGGCCTTTCCTGAATGTGCAAATTTTACAGAACAACAGCAACACAAATTAAAATGCTGACAACAATTCCTGTGTGCACACAGACTCATGGTCTGATTCTAGGCAGAAAGCGATATTTCCTTTGGCAATTTAAAGCACATTTACTACTGGGGTAGAACAAGTGATCATTACTGTAACAGCCTGACACATGTTCCTTCTAGTTTAGACAGGCAGAAAGGAGCACATGTCCTAACAGCTCCTTAAGACCATCACCATGTGTTAGAGGGTGTGTGATTAGACTAGAGCAAAGGAAATGAGCCTTGGTAACGTTGAATCTGTTTGCGTTACACACTGCTTTCTGAAACACCACACAGAGCTGACTATTACGCATGGGAGTGTAGGAGAAGCTGCTGCGTGTGTGCAAAGAGTGTGTTTCTGGAGACTGTGTATTGTCAGCTGCAAGAGAGATCTGCATGGAAACTCCCACAACTGCATGAAGAGTACAGACATGTGTGTAAGAGTACATGTGTGGTAAGGGTTAATTGGAGTTTTCAACATGTAGAAACCACCTCAGCCATGGCAAGAATTGATGAAAAATCTACCATACTATTTTCAAATGTGTTTGCATTTGCCTCACATTTTTATGATACTGATTTCTGCTGAGTGCTAACCAACACATTTTTAGAAAATTTGCAGGGCCTTTCCTGAATGTGCAAGTTTTACAGAACAACAGCAACACAAATTAAAACGCTGACAACAATTCCTGTGTGCACACAGACTCATGGTCTGATTCTAGGCAGAAAGCGATATTTCCTTTGGCAATTTGAAAGCACATTTACTACTGGGGTAGAGCAAGTGATAATTTCTGTAACAGCCTGACACATGTTCCTTCTACTTTAGACAGGCAGAAAGGAGCACATGTCCTAACAGCTCCTTGAGACCATGACCATGTGTAAGAGGGTGAGTAATTAGAGTAGAGCAAAGGAAATGAGCCTTGGTGACGTTGAATCTGTTTGCGTTACACACTGCTTTCTGAAACACCACACAGAGCTGACTATTACGCATGGGAGTGTAGGAGAAGCTGCTGCGTGTGTGCAAAGAGTGTGTTTCTGGAGACTGTGTATTGTCAGCTGCAAGAGAGATCTGCATGGAAACTCCCACAACTGCATGAAGAGTACAGACATGTGTGTAAGAGTACATGTGTGGTAAGGGTTAATTGGAGTTTTCAACATGTAGAAACCACCTCAGCCATGGCAAGAATTGATGAAAAATCTACCATACTATTTTCAAATGTGTTTGCATTTGCCTCACATTTTTATGATACTGATTTCTGCTGAGTGCTAACCAACACATTTTTAGAAAATTTGCAGGGCCTTTCCTGAATGTGCAAGTTTTACAGAACAACAGCAACACAAATTAAAACGCTGACAACAATTCCTGTGTGCACACAGACTCATGGTCTGATTCTAGGCAGAAAGCGATATTTCCTTTGGCAATTTGAAAGCACATTTACTACTGGGGTAGAGCAAGTGATAATTTCTGTAACAGCCTGACACATGTTCCTTCTACTTTAGACAGGCAGAAAGGAGCACATGTCCTAACAGCTCCTTGAGACCATCACCATGTGTTAGAGGGTGAGTGATTAGACTAGAGCAAAGGAAATGAGCCTTGGTGACGTTGAATCTGTTTGCGTTACACACTGCTTTCTGAAACACCACACAGAGCTGACTATTACGCATGGGAGTGTAGGAGAAGCTGCTGCGTGTGTGCAAAGAGTGTGTTTCTGGAGACTGTGTATTGTCAGCTGCAAGAGAGATCTGCATGGAGACTCCCACAACTGCATGAAGAGTACAGACATGTGTGTAAGAGTACATGTGTGGTAAGGGTTAACTGGAGTTTTCAACATGTAGAAACCACCTCAGCCATGGCAAGAATTGATGAAAAATCTACCATACTATTTTCAAATGTGTTTGCATTTGCCTCACATTTTTATGATACTGATTTCTGCTGAGTGCTAACCAACACATTGGAAGAAAACAAGCTGGGCCTTTCCTGAATGTGCAAGTTTTACAGAACAACAGCAACACAAATTAAAATGCTGACAACAATTCCTGTGTGCACACAGACTCATGGTCTGATTCTAGGCAGAAAGCTATATTTCCTTTGGCAATTTGAAAGCACATTTACTACTGGGGTAGAGCAAGTGATCATTACTGTAACAGCCTGACACATGTTCCTTCTAGTTTAGACAGGCAGAAAGGAGCACATGTCCTAACAGCTCCTTGAGACCATCACCATGTGTTACAAAAAACAAGCTGCCCCTTTCCTGCGAGTGCAAGAGTAATAGTGCAAGACCAACCCGAATCAAATCTCTGTTTACATTTCCTGTGTGCTCACTGTCTCATGGTATGATTCTAGGTAGAAAACAGTATTCCTGGGTGATACCAGTATACATTAACTTATTATGAAGACATACTCCATAATATATAACATGTTCAAGCCACTTAAATATCTTCCTTAACATAAAATGTAAAACACAACTTTTAAAGTGGTAGGAAAATGTAACATACTATTTTCAAATGTGTTTGCATTTGCCTCTCATTGGTCAGTAAATGATTTCTGCTGAATACTAACCATCACACTTTAAGATAACAAACTACCCCTTTTCTGCGAGTGCAAGGCTAACAGAACAAAAGCAACACAAATTAAATCTCTGTCAACAAATCCTGTGTGCAGACAGACTCATGATGGGATTCTAGGCACAAAACAATATTCCTCACTGATACCACTACACCTTAACTTACAGTGAAGACATACTCCATAATATCTTACAAGTTCAAGATAGTTAAATATCTTCTAAACCACAAAATGTAAAACACAACTTTAAAACAAGAATGACAATTCTATTATTTATATCAAAATACACCACATACTTCCCCTCTCAAACTCATAACTCACCTTTAAAATTAATTAGTTGAGAAAGAAATGTGTACACCTCTCTCATCTCTCCACAACCAGTAAATGGCAATTTTTCCCTCTTTTTTCCCACATATACATGTTAATGTAAAATCACAGTCCTTCCCACATTTTTTCAAATGGAATCACACATTTCTATTGGTTGCAACTTTCAACCCCTTTGCAAATCATCCCTTCCCCCAACATGACTTCTGCCTGCTACCATAGCAACAGCTCATGGAACACAGGTGTGAGCAGAGAGGTCAGAAGTTCAGCAGACAATGTTTCAAATCCAAAGAGCAAGACTGCTTGACTTTTCAAACCTAACAGCAAATCCAAAGTACTGTTCAGTGGGAACACATTTTTCTGAACCAATCCAAAACATGCTTTTAAAAATGTAAACATACAGCCTAGCTTTTAGTGTAGAATGGTTTGAAACAGCCAATGAGTTCTTTTTATTAAAAAAAATTATGTATGCCTCCATTTTTCAACTGTCTTTCTTTTCATATTGCCATTCTACTGACAGACACCTCCTGAGTGCATCCTGTTCTCCTTGGAAGATATTCACAGTGTGGATTGTAGGTCATAGCTATGTCTTCTGGAGTGAAAAATTTGCAGAAAAAAGAGGTATGGTGAGAGACCTTGCTTTGCCAAATGTAGACATTAAATGGATTGGTCAGAGAGGGTTAAAGTGGCACCAATTAATGCCTTTGGTGAAAAACTTTCTACATCTCCCACAGCCTAACCTTATTATTGTGCACTGTGGTGGAAATGACCTAGGCACTTTAACTGGGGTAGGTCTGGAAATGCTTATTAAGGACACCTTTGTGCAATTGATGTCGCTTTTTCCTCAATCTGCCTTTGTATATTCTAACATATGCCAAAGGCAAAAGTGGAACTGGTCCAACCAATTTTGTCCGCAGATTGACAAAGCAAGAAAGCACGTCAATAAGTCTGTTTCTGCTTTCCTCAGAGACTATGGTATGGGTTCTATATACCACAACAACTTGCGTTACAACATGCAAGACATTTATAGAGGAGACGGTGTACATTTCAATGATGAAGGGAACAGAGTCTTCCTCTTGAACTTTAGACTCTGCATCGGTACTTACTTGTAGGTACTAAAAAACACTCAATGAGCACAAGGGCTCTTTTTAGAGCCACCTAATATCTAAACACTTAAAAGTGATTTTTATTTCTATTTTTTATTAAGGCTTTTTTTTGGGTGCGCGCTCAGTGCGCGCACCTCGTGAGGTTTTAAAGGTTTTTTCGGGTAAGCGTAGAGTGCGCACACTTCGCGATGTTTTTTCAAAAAATGTAAATCTTTTTTTTTGCCCTTCGTGGTCCTACTGTGCCCCCCTGACAATGGCTAGGGGGTCTAGAACTCCCTACCCTGCCCCCTTTTCACGGTCTCCACCTTTCCTTTTTAGTGCGACTGACAAAATGGCGGCCGACACTTCCTGATTTCGACCGATTCGAATGTTTACTAACATGTAACAACCAATCACAATTACGCTCACGCACGGCAGGGTGCGCGCACAGGGCTTGCTCAGTGCGCGCACGCTGCGCGCGTATAGATATTGATATGCTTTTAAATGCTATTTTCTCAGGAAATACTGAACAGATTTACACCAGACCTGCAAAAGGCACTTCCTTGACCTTATGGCTACCTCTCTGCCAAATTTCAAGTAATTCTGTTCAGCCGTTCGGGCTGTAGCTGTGTCTAAAGGTCCTATGGAAAAATGCATGGGGAAAACATGTTTTGGGACCCCCCTTTTTTCTCGGCCCCGCTTGACGAATCACCCCAAGACTTTCAGGGTAGGAGCTGAACGGAGCGCCCCATTAGTTTTGAAAATTGCGCGAGGATTCGTCAACCGGCGCCAAAGTTATTCAAAATAGAATTTTGAGATTTCCTATGGAAACACGGTCCTAACTATAACTATCTACTGGCGACCGCCAGTAGATTTTATATATATATATATATTCACTGAAAAAACCATAGGTTTCACACATGTTATAGTTAGCTGGACATTTTACTGAGAAAAAACCAATGAAATTCCCCCGTTATAGTTAGTGCAGGCAACTATAACTCACGCGACCGCAATCCTCTGCTGATGACATATGTGTCTTTATGAAAAAAAATTGTAATATATGTATAGCTAAAATTTAATGGAAGAAGACATGGGCAAATAAGTGTCTAAATACAGTATTAGCATCAGCAGAGGATTGCGGTCGCGTGAGTTATAGTTGCCTGCACTAACTATAACGGGGGAATTTCATTGGTTTTTTCTCAGTAAAATGTCCAGCTAACTATAACATGTGTGAAACCTATGGTTTTTTCAGTGAATTTGCAAGGTTTTTTAAATGCTAATTCCTAACTATAACGTGTGTGAAACCTATGGTTTTTTCAGTGAATTTGTACGTTTTTTTAAATGCTAAGTTACTTTACGCCATTCGTGGCGTGCGCGCCCACTTAACGCAGTTCGTTCCGTGCGCGCACGGTGCGCTTTGCGCACCGTGCGCGCACAGTGAGCACGCGGTGCGCTTCGCGCACCGCGCGCCCACTTTACGCAGTTAGTGCCGTGCACGCACGGTGGGCACGCGGTGCGCTACGCGCACCGCGTGCCCACGTTACGCTCGATGGGCCATGTACGCACGATGCGCTTCGCGCACCGTGCGCACATGGAGGACATATTATGCGCTTCATTCTGAAAGGTAATGTTTGATTATTTATGTGGGATGATAACCCATGCACAAATGTTGCCCTTCGGGCACCATTTGAACACGGGGTGTTGAGAGTGTGGATATTTTTTTATTTTTTTATTTTTTTTAACGTACGCGTACGGTAAGCTTAATCGGCGATTTTTCAAAAAAAATTCAAATTGACGAATCCCCCCGAGACTTTCAGGGTAGGAGCGGAGCATAGCGCCCCACCTATTTTGAAAATTTCGCTAGGATTCTTCGACCGGCGCCAAAGTTATTCCAAATAGAATGTTGCGGATTTCCTATGGAAACGTGGTCCTAACTATAACTATCTACTGGCGACCGCCAGTAGATAATATATATATATATATATATATATATATATATATATTCCAGTAATCCTTCCCGACAAATGATGACGTACTTCTGTGTGGTAGCTTAAAGATTTATTGATGTCAGGCCACCATCGAATGCGGCTCGGCTGCCAACAGCCTTGTTCACGGATATCGAGGCGCCATCACAACTGCTCTTTTGTCAGTTTCAATTGTAACATGAAAACATTAAGAATTTAAGCAGACTGGTAGTTCTGATTTAGTGTCTACGATCTTCCAATCTTTCTTCTCTTAACAGTGTTTGCAAAGACTTTTTTTATATTAAGAAAACGTATTAACCAATTTTGAAAAATATATTGCAGTCACAAACACAGCATTAATGCAAGGTCAGAAAAAATATTTTTTGCCAAATACACACAGTGAAACTCTCCTTAGAAATACACTACACAGTATTTAAAAGAAAGTACTAAGAACAGTGTAAATTCAATGCAAAACTTGCCCAAACGGCAACTATTCAATTAAAATAACCAAGGCCTACAGATGCTAATGATCATACTACCTGCAGCCTTCATATTGTGGTGAAAACTTTACAGATAAACAACCCTCGAAGCAAATAATTGCACATTTACATAGCTGAATACAGTCTTTTATGTTATGTAGAAAGTGTCATGCTGAGACAATTCTATCTCATAACTGAATTCTACTTATAATACTTAGTCTGTTATATGTAAATCTTTGCCTTGTTGCTAACTTTTTCTACAAAGCCTAAAAACATATATGGAACATGCTGAACACAAATTGTCAACTGTCATCTGCACACAGGGTTACTCTTCAACGCAAACATTATAATGTGTTCAATACCTGTACATAGCTATGACGTATTAGGTGCACATACATTTTGTAAAGACGTACAGCCATTAGGTGGACACAGGCTGTGCAAAATTAGATAAAGAAGTACCATTGTAGTTACACACTACTATGTAAGCTAAAAATCAAACTAACACTCTCCCCTTTTTGAATACACCCCAAGGTCAGCCTATAAATAACTAATGTGGCCTGGCCGACATATGTTTTCTCATTTAGAGTCCTGCAGGATGTTAACAATTTTTGTTGTTTTTGTTTCCTGAGGGGATCCCTCTGGATCCCCTCGGTGATACCTAGGGGCTCAGGGTATCCCTACCTTGGCCCCCTATATGACTTTTCATTTTTTACTTCAAGGCAGGGAACTAAGCCCTTGAGTCCTGCAGTGGCAGCCAACAACATTTTTTGATGTTGCTTGCAGAATATCAGAACACTCGCTGCAAGGGGATTATGACTTCCGCAGGAGATAGATGGTCTAAGGGAAATAAAGTTCACTGGGCCAATTATAGTGCTCTGTTTTTAAATTGGCGCATCCACGAGAGTCTCTCGAGCCTCATGCGGAGTCATCCATCCAGGTATTCAATTATTTTTCAACCTTAATTTCTCAAGAACTACAGAACAGATTTACACTAAATCAGAGAATCACAATCTGCAGACCAGGATCTGTCAAATTTGGTGTAACTCCGTTTTCAGCTGTTTTTGCTGTAGCCTTTCTTAAAGAAGTCTATGGAAAGTGCATGGGACTTTTTACGTTTGTGGATGTTTCTTTTTTACTGCCCTTGCTTGATTGGTCTCCCCATGCATAAACTAGTCAAAAAGTAGCATCTTTTTAGGAAGGTTTCATCAAAATATATCAAATGGGGACAACGTTGTTAGCAACATAAAATTACTTTTCTATAGAAAAGCTGACAACTGTAACTACCTATCGCCAACTGTCAAATGTGTATATATCTGGCATCCTTGGTGTGGTTTTCTCCCTTACTGTTTGCCTTCAGACATCCTGTTTTTCTGACTTTGTTTTTGCTTGCCTTAGGACTCTGCACAATTTACCACTGCTAACAAGTGCTAAAGTGCTTGTCCTCTCTCTTTAAAACATGGTATAACTGGCTTATACCCAATACGCATATTTAATTTACTTGTAAAGCCCTAGTAAAGTGGCACTACTTGTGTCCATGGCCTGTAAATGAAATACTACTAGAGAGCATGCAGCACTGATTGTGCCACCAACATAAGTAGCACTTAAAGACCTGCCATTGCATGCTGTGTGTGCAGTTTTAATCTGCAATTTTGACCTAGCAAATAAACCTTTTGATGGCCCAAACATTCAACTTTAATACGCATAAGTCACCCCTAGGTTAGACCCTGGAGAGCCCCGAGGGGAGGGTGCAATATATTTAAAAAGTAGGATATGTACTTTTAAGCTTTACATGCTCTAGTGCTGAAAAACTGTGAAATTAGTTTTTCACTATTGCAAGACCTACCGCTACCATAGGATACCATTTGAGTTACCTTATTACATTTTATAATCTGTCATTTCCAAGAGGAAACAGGTAACCAGTTCATGTTTGGTGTCTTTGGAATTGTAATTTAAAATCTTAACTTATGGTGAAATCGTTTTTAATTCACAATTTTGAAAATGTCACTTTTAGAAAGTTGGCATTTTCCTGCCTTAGCTAATTGATGCATTCAGCCTGTCTCTGGATCAAATCCCTGGGGGTAGTTGACAGGCAGGCTTTGTGTTTTCTCCCTAGACAGCCACACAAAATAAAGAGCTTGGATGTGCCTGGATGGGCCATCACTGGCAGGAAGATAGGGAGGAGCTGAGCTCAGCCCCTCTTACACTTAAATGGGATGAATCCTGGCTTCACACAAAGGGTTGCAAACCCCCTATAGTTAGTGTAGAGCCAGGGCTAGGAGTTCAGGGCATCTGTGCCTTTCAAAGGCCTGCCTCTAGATGATTCTCCCCACTTCCAAGGCACAATTGGGTATAAATAGTAGAACTCAGCCACCAACTGTACAGTATACTTCTAGACCTGTGGATACTCTGCCAGGACTGCTGCTCTGAAGGTCTGCTTCCCTGCTGTGCTGGTCTGCTGCCCTCCCGCCTTAGTGAGAAGGAATGGACATGCATCTGTTGAACCCAGAACCTCAGAGTGACTCCAATGACTGTTATCGTGAGAGTGGAGAGTGCCTTGAAGATTCACCAGGAGCTTGTTATTGCTCACCGTTGTCCTCTCCAAAACCCCTAGTTTTTTTTCTCATTTTCTTTCTTCTGCAGCACATTTTATGTACCCCATCGGGTGCATTTTTGTTTTGTTTTACTTCAACTGGAGTAAGTTGAAGTAGATCTCCAAAGACAAGGACATGTTCACCCCCAAATAGATTATCATGTGAAGTCTTCAATATTTCTCACATTCATTAATGAACAGAAGCCAGCATCAAGTTGGATATCATACTAACCTTGTCTATAATCAGAACTCTACGAAGTTCCTCAGAAGTATCACTATTTAATTTCAAGTATTACATTTTATTATTGTGCCCAACTGGTAGTAATAGTTTTCAGTGTAATGTTATTCCTTTAAAAGTATGCGCAGCTTGTAAGAGGGTCGACGGGTTCTCCGGCATCTACCCCTTACTTTGCGGTCCTACGAACGCTGTGCAACATGACAGGAGTCTGATGTGGCCGGAACAGCAAGGGTTAATATTGCCTGCTACCTCTTGTGCACAGGGACGTATTGCCCAGCTGGGAGGTCCTGACCAATGGGAACAAAGAGAGGCGGGCCTCAAACCCAAAAGGAGGTTCCCGAGGATCCAGAGGCGGCGTTGAACCCAGAAGGAGAGCAGAATGAAGACATCGCGCTATGGAAGGCTGTTGTAGAGCGGAACACCTCGACGGGCGAGAAGGAGATCACAGGAAGCCTCGACCCACCAGATGAGGATGGAGGACCCGAGACCTGGACGGAGGAGTGGTGGACAACCCCGGAGGACGCTGGTGAGCCGCCGCAACTCAGTAGAGTTGCGGCTGGCGCGATATGTGACTCGGCAGGGGGGAGGGAGTGAAGGGAGGGAAGCGGAGAAAGTTTTTTTTTTTCCTTCCATGCCTGTAAAGCACTATTCTCAGTTTCTCCATCACTGTCCTGCACAATCCCTACTCCTCACTCCTTATACCAAACCCCACCTCGGCACTAAGCACCCTTTCCTCAACATTTAAACCTGCATCTGGCAGCTCTGCTGACAAGTGGCTCTGGGGCTTTCGGATATCCGGTAGAAAGGTTTAAGGACCTTATATGCTACACCAATATTGTCCTGTTGGGAACGGTGAAGGGTTCTGACAAATGCCAAAAAGCCCAGAAAACTTACCGTCTCTTTCTGTTTTTCCACTTTCATTCTCATGAGCCTCCCAGGTATCCACTGAAGTAGAACCAACCGGAGCAGTAGAGGGCATCCACCCCACCACGAGAAGGGAGTAGAGGACCTTTTGTTCCCCTTATACAGACTCTGTGTCACTAAGATTAATAAAATCCTATCATCATTGAGCCCCTGCTTTGGCCTCCTCGTTTCTTCTTCCGCCCATCCCTCTCACACAGCTATTCCAGTTGGAGCAGTAACTACACAAGATAAGGAATAATTGGAAATTTTTTGAAGGTAAGTTACTATAAATGTTAAAAGGAAACTTTTCCCGGTACCAGATTGACCTGATATACATTTTAGTATAGACTCATATTCAGAGCCTAATCCCTGTTCATGTTGTAGACCATGATCAACAATTGTTTTCATTTCCTCACCTATTGAACATTGATCACAATTTAATTGTGATAGCATATACTTTAAGTTTTCATGGTTCTTATAGGTTTCTCTCATACCAAGTTCTACCTTGGAGGAGTGTGGCTCAATGGTTAGAGCGGCAGACCCTGAAGCAGAGTTCTGGCCAGGGACCAGGGTTCGATTTCTGCCTTGGCAGGGCTCGGGCTCAATTTCCTCGGACCTGTCTATTCTTGCCTCGGTGCCTATTCTTATCATGGGCCCCACGCTGCAACTCTGGGCAATAGCTTGCTTAGCCTCCACACCTGCCCCAACAGCGCTAAGGATGCCTGGCTTCACACTGGGGGTGCCCAGGAGTGGACACTTCACAGGGAAAGCCAGGAAGGGTTCCACAGCGGTATGAGTATCAGCGCCAGGAAACCGCAAAGGCGACACCTCAAGGTGGCCGTCTGGTGACAGTGCGCTCTATAAGTACCTTGACATTTACATTTACATTACCTCACCGATAGCAATTTTTCCTTCATGTACAATCTTTGGTACTGCAAGTGGGTCTGCAGGGCATGTGTTACTAAATGTATTTCTACTTGTAGTGTCACATATATTTTGGATTGTTTTTTCTTTCTATCTAAAATTTCGTGGTCCAACATATCAACATAAATGTTGAACTCTGGTATTTAATATTGAGTTTGTAGTTTTAAAACGCTTCCTCTTAAGATGTAAATATACCAATCAAATCTTGCCCTTTTCGCCATGGTTTAAAAAGCTGTAACAGTACAAAAAATAAAAAAAAATGTTTGCAGCATTATCGTATGTAAGTTTGCAGTGATTAATTAGTGCAGTCTGGAATTACGTATTAAGCAACCGTCTGTTCCCAGCACATGAAATTTCCCACTATGAGCATCTTCAACAACATTATTTCCGTAAGTATAAAAATGAGGTACTTTTATATAATAACAATTCTTCCAATAAAAGGCTTCTGTTAGGATATTATGTATCTATAAAATTAGTTTTCACAATGTCCTTGTTTTCAGGGACAAAGTGAGCAAGATGTTTAATGTCTGGCAAACATTTTAAAACTCTTCTTCAGGAGGATGCTAATCCTAAACTAAGCCATGTAAAAGCGCAAGATTTAGTTTATAAACTGGAAGACCTCAAACGGTCACACACCTCATAACTGCTAACCTCTCTGTGAGATAACATTTGAAGGATAAATCGATACAGCCTTTTTGTTAAAGACTGCTCAGCTTAGTAATACACATCATCTTAAGGCTCGCCACCAAAGTATTTTGATTCTATATAGTTTGCAATTGATAGAACCTTTTCAGGATTAGAGTGCAGTAAAGCATCATTAATTACCTCCAATTGTAGTGCAGGCGCTTTAACAAAGCATAACATTTTTACAAGCTTACGTATTGTGGAATGATGAATTGAAAGCATTTTAATGTAATTGGAAGAAGAATTACACATGCCGTGTTTATTTATGCCTAAACTATGACCGTACAGTTATGTAATATTGCAAAATAGACAGTTGTCTAATGTTTGCAAAAGTTCAACATTACATTGTGAATGTTTTATATTAAGAATACTAAGACCTTTAGAAGTATATATGTGTGTAAAATGTGCATATTGCGATGCAATTCCATTGGTAAACAGAATTTGTACTTCTTTTTTCCTGAAAATCCTCCTGTGAGTGCTTCATGACTTTTGTAACTTTTTTTTCTAAGCCAACAACAGATCCACGCATAACTTTATAGCAACATTGTTTACATATAGGACCCAAGTAGTATATATATTCATTTTCGAAACGCGTCAGGCTGACGGAGAAGCTGCTTTCAAAGATTCGACATGCGGACACTACCCATACCAATAAAAGGCTTGCAGCTACAACAGTGGTCTGAGTGCTTCTTGTGAATGGGCAACCATGGAGCTTGGACTTAAACGCGGCAGCCCAGCCGCGAGGAATGCACCACCCCGCGATGGTGGGCCACACCAGTTGAGCCGGTATTGTGGGACCAGTGTTACAGATTGAGGACAGGTCCATGTGCTGAGGCTCAAACAGAGCTTTTTATTAGCAGGAAATTAGTGTGCAACCATCTAGGATGTCAATTAGTAACTACTAATCCCAGCATGCACGGCACAGGTTTCATTTGGACTGCCCAACTAGGGGCATGCCATCACGCATGATGAAATACTGTGATATGCCGCACCTGCACACTTTTAATCCGCCACGCCTCTGAAGAAAGAAAGTAATTTTCAAAATGTGTCAGGCAGATGGAGAAGCTGCTTTTAAAGACTCGACATGTGGACACTGCCCATACCAATAAAAGGCTTGCAGCTACAACAGCGGTCCGAGTGCTTCCTGTGAATGGGCAACTTTGGAGCTGATGACATCACTGATGACATCTCAAATGACATCACTGATGACATCATCCAGTGACTATGTGTTTCTATAAAATGTAAATATGTTTTATATATATATGCCAAGGGCTATTGAAGAATGAATGGGTGTATAAGAGTCAGGATGAATGATTATGTAGGTGTGTAACTGACTGTATAAGTGAGTGATTAATTGTGTCTTACTTAATGCATGTGTTAGTGACTGATACAGACATTCACACAGTTTAGGTTGTCGATTGGTGTGTAAGTGATTGCATGCGTTGGTTAGCAGTTAAATGAGGATATATATGGGTATTGATGATTGGTTGTCTGAGTGTCTGTGTGGATGGGTGGGGGTGTGACTCTGTGCATAGATGTGTGAGTGGATAATTCACTGAGTATATGTGTTCAAGTCTATATCTGTGAAGGGCTGTATGGCTCGGTGAGTGTGTGCATGAGTGTATTGGTGAGTGAATGGATGCCTCAGTGGTACATGTGCGAGTAACTGCATATGTGAAAGGCAGTAAGTATTAGTGTTGGAGTGTATAAATGACTATATGCGAGACTGAGTGATTGTGAGAGTGCCTGTATGGATCAGTTTGTGCTTATATTAGTTATTGTATTAGAGTAGAAGTATGTGTTAGTATATGTTTAAATAAGTGAGGTGGTATATGCGTAACTGTACAGGTGAGTAAATAAAACTGTGATTGATTAGTTCCATTACTGACTACATGTGTGAATAACTCTATCAAAGAGAGGCGGTGTGTGAGTGTCTGCATAGATATGTGACTGGATATGATAATGCTGTATTGATGGCTGACTGTATATATGAGTGACTGTATGGGTGAATGAATGGATGTGTGTGTAGACCTAGGAATTAGTGAGTGGATATGTACTAACTGGTATTGGTGTGTTCATGGTTTTGAAAATTATAGTCTCTATTTTAGAATGGGTGTATCAACTATTATATTAGGTTCTGATGAGGGGCATCAGATTTTCACATGGATGATGTCATCAGTGATGTCATCAGTGATGCCATTTGAGATGTCATCAGTGATGTCACTGACTATGTCAAGAATGATGTAATATGTGACGTCATCAGCAGTGCATTGCGGGGCCGCGGGTTATAGTTAGTTCAACTAACTATAACTTCTATGGTTTTCTATGAGTGAAATGTCCAACTAACCATAACGTCCCTGAAACCTATGTTTTTCAGTGAATTTCAAAGGTTTTTTTAAATGCTAATTACTAACTATAATGTCTGTAAAACCTATAGTTTTTTTAGAGAATTTCGAAGGTTTTTTAAATGTTAATTTCATATTTTAATATTTATAAAACGTATATTTTTTCAAATTTTTTAAATAATATTTTGGAACTCTATAAACCTTTTTTTAACTTTAAAAATTATGTAATGTTTTATATCTTCAAAAAAATATTCTATATAATTATTTTTTTTCTGAGAAAACTAGAGTCCCGTACCAGTAGTCTACCAATCTCCATCAGCACGCGAATCATATCCGCCATATTGAAATGATGCACATTTCGTATCCGAAGAGTTTGTGGCACCACGTCCCACATAAGAACATATACGTATGAGGTCGTGCCAGCTGCTACTTTGGTATGTGACGGGTACGCAATACCAAGCCGCGCGTTACGTCATGTATGTATGTGGTTGCTCCTGCTGCGCGTTGCGTATGCGACGACTGCACACTGCCAGGCCCTGTGTTACGTCATAGACGTATGGTGCTGCGCCAGGAACGACATCCCCTCATTTTTTTTGTATATCTCAAAACTATATCTACATAACGGTAAAGTGTTTATGAGAGCAAGCGATAATCTAAAATATTTTAAACATTTGTATATTTCTAACTGTAATAAACTTATATTATGGTAATATTTTCTCAAAATCGCGTCAGGTGCGGCCTCCTTGCACGCTCGCTGCGCGATTCCCATGTGACCTTAAAGAAAAGCATTTGATTGGTTCATAACGTTTCCCATTGTAACAGTTGGAGGACCCCACCCATTTTCACCATTCTCTCTACAGCGTTCGATGAGAGATTCCTCTTCTGCTTACAGAGCTTTTTTGAAAACTTTTTGCTATGTACACATATCTGACAGTACACACAACATGCAACCATCATCTTCATCAATAATCATGCTCTGTAAAGCCGCCTTCCACCTGTGATAGCCATGCATCTAAAAGCTACATAACAGAACTTTTCCCCACTGCCAGAGGTAACATGGTTGCATACGCTGTCCACAGCACAATGTAATGTGGTACGGCCCAGGGGCAGTATCATGCATAGATAATGAACACACGGACACAGATAAATAGTGGAAGTGGGTACGGGCACGTGCACTCGACTCCTTTTTATTACCAGAGTCACATATCCAGTGATGTCTGTGCTGGATGCGTGTGAGGTGAGTGTAAGCCAGCCCTCAGGGAATGGTTGCTGCTAGCATCAACTACAACAGTAATCATTGATCACACACAGAGATTCAATAATAGTTTGTGCTGCAGTAAGGTAGGGATAGTAGATGTAAAATAATACAGAAAAGATTCTATCGTAAAAGAACCACAACTTGTGGTGAAATAATACACAAAAAGATTGTATCATAAAGGGTCCAGCAGTTCTAGTGCACTCAGATAGCCACATCAAAAGCATTCAGCATGTGCACAGCCAGCGATGAAGCGTGCTGCGAGCGGGCTGTACTAGCAGCAATGTCTGTTGCCATCAACACTGCATCATCTGCAATAGTGATTCGATCTCAATTGTGAACACTGCTGTCTGCAGTATAGGCCAGAGAGAGCGGTCAGCAAAGACCCACAGCTACGTAAGGTGGACTTGAGCTACACAGTTTGTCGTACCTGAAGCAAGAAAAACCGTGTGCGGAGCCTGCGATGACGCGTATGCATGGTGCGGACAGAGCGCAGTGCAGCAATGTCATTCCTACAGGACTGCGTCATCTACAATACCAACTCGATCTGAATTGTGAACACTGCTGTCTGCAGTGTAAATTCAAGGCATTAGTCAAACAGACATCCATTAATAATTTTTCTCACTTCCTCTTCTCAAAATACAACAACATAAATTACAGAAAACTCTGCAATAAATAAATCAAAATAATTTGAATTGTGATTTCTACTGTCCATAGTGTAGACTATTCAGTGTTCCTTTGAACTTGCAAGATGAATTTTATCATTGTACTAAATATATAACTCATCTAAAAAAGAATTTCAAGAAAAAATACTAAAAGAATATTCTGTATATTTCAAAACGTTGAAGTTAGTTGCCTACTGAGTTCTGTAATCAAACAATCACAACTCAATCTGAATTGTGAGCCCTGCTGACCACAGTTTAAGCCAGAGGCAGTAGTCATAAACACCTCACAGCCACATGCCGTTGGATTTGGATGCACGGAGTTGGTTGCACCTGGTCGGAGGGGATACACAGAAATCATCACAGACTTTAACTCCTGACATTCTTAATCATATAATCAAGACCCTGTTTCACTGTTTGGACCTTCTGTACCACGGTGTAGTCCTCCGACTACAGTCAACCAAGCCCAATAATCATGTGCAGCAGTTAACTACGGAAGCACAGACACTGACTGATGCAGCTCAACGGAAACAGTTCTGTGAACAGCAAGCAGCAGTTAATATCGGACATCGTCCATTGTGGCATCAAGACACCGTTCCACTGTTAGGACATATAGTTGATTGCACCTGTTCAAAGAGAGTAACTTCATCTCCACTCTCAGATGCAGTTCTAACATAGTCCATTGTGGGATCAAGACACCATTCCACTGTTGGGACCTAGAGTTGGTAGCGCTTGGTCGAAGGGAGTACCTTTATCTCAACTCTCAGATGCAGTTCGAGATTTATTTAATAATTCCAGATTTATTTAATAATTCCAGATTTATTTAATAATTCCATCACTTCGGCCACAATTCCGACTGCTTGGAAAGAGGCGGTCGTCTGTCCCATACTGAAGAAATCATCGGCTGACCCCTTGATCTTGGCTAACTACCGCCCCATTTCCCTTCTACCTCTCCTAGGGAAAATCTTGGAAAGTCACATTAACAGCCAACTAAGCCTGTACTTAGAGGAAAACCATCTTTTAGATCCATCCCAGTCCGGTTTTCGTCCCGGATTCAGTACAGAGACGGCTGTGCTGGCCGTTACCAACTCTCTGAGGCTAACTGTTGATAAAGGAGGATCAGTTATTCTGATTCTCCTTGATCTCTCCGCAGCCTTCGATACGATCTCCCATTCGAAGCTGTTGGAGAGACTCCAGGATTGTGGCATTAAAGGACAAGCCTGGAAATGGCTTGAACAGTACCTATTGGGTCGCACCCAAACTGTTATGCTTGGACCGTTCGTCTAAAAAAAAATGCTGCTGGACAGGGGAGTCCCTCAGGGCTCTTGCTTGAGCCCTACTCTCTTCAATTTATATATGGCTCCTCTGGCGAAAGTAGTCGAGCATCTGGGTTTCGAAATTGTGTCATATGCTGATGACACCCAGCTAATGTTCACAATTGGTACGGACCCAGAACTCGACAAATCCCGCATCGCCGCCGGTATGCTGGCCATCTTTGACTGGATGTCGAGAAACTGCCTCCAGCTTAACCCCGGTAAAACGGAGGTTATGCTTTTAGGTAAAGCGAATAACAGCTGGTCGGATGAGTGGTGGCCCAATCAACTTGGTCCCCCCCCCACCCCCCAGAAGTTGGTCAAGACCCTTGGGATCTATTTGGACCAGACCCTATCTGTGAAAGATCAGGTAGCGGCAACAACCAGCTCTTGCTATTATGGGCTAAGGTTGCTTAGGAACATCTTCCCATTTCTCCCTATTTCTCAGCGCAGAACCTTAGTCCAGGCAATGGTTATCAGTCGCTTAGATTATGGAAATGCGATGCTGGCTGAAGTGAGCCAAATCCACCTGGCTAAACTTCAGGTTATCCAAAATACGGCAGCACGGCTTGTCTTGAATCGCCCTCCAGGCTCAGCCTCTACACCTTTGCTGAAAGAACTGCATTGGCTGAATGTTAGAAATCGATCTATCTTTAAGATCTGCAGTCTGACTTACAAGGCTCTAAGGGGAAGTGGGCCTCACTATCTTCGAAAGAAAGTGGTCAAATATTCCTCTCAGAGAAATCTTAGATCCAATTCTCTGGACCTCCTTCAAGTTCCCAGAATCCGCCTCACGGGGATGGGAGGCAGATCCTTCTCATTCTTAGCCCCTAACTATTGGAACAAACTTCCGTTAGCAGTCCGCAATACTCAGTCACTGACTGCTTTCAGGAAGAAATTAAAAATTTTCCTGTTCTAATCGGTTCCCGGTCATTGTGGTTACTTTTTTCTCCCGCATTCTCCCAGTTAAGCGCCTAGATGCCCCAGGGTGAGTTGTGCGCTCTATAAAAAACCCCTACCAATACCAATACCAGTTCTTACATCATCCATTGTAGGATCAAGACCCCGTTTCACTGTTCGGACCTGCTGTTCTGCGGTCTACTCCAGCCACTACAGTCAGCCAAGCCAAATAATCATGTGCAGAAATTAGCTATGGAAGCACAGAGTCTGATGCACCTCAATGATGGGAGTTCTCTGAAAACCCAGCAGCAGGTAATATCGGACATCGTCCATTCTGGGATCAAGACACCGTTCCACTGTTGGGACCTAGAGTTGGTTACACCTGGTCAAAGGGAGGACCTTCATCTGCACTCTGAGATGCAGTTCTAACATAGTCCATTGTGGGATCAAGACACCGTTCCACTGTTGGGACCAAGAGTTGGTAGCACCTGCTCGAAGGGAGTACCTTTATCTCCACTCTCAGATGCAGTTCTAACATCATCCATTGTGGGATCAAGACACTGTTTCACTGTTCGGACCTGCTATAGCGCGGTGTACTCCAGCCACTGCAGTCAGACAAGCCCAATAATCATGTGCAGCAATTACCTACAGAAGCACAGAGTCTGATGCATGTGAACAGAAGGAGTTCTGTGAAGACCCACTAGCAAGTAATATCGGACATCGTCCATTCTGGAATCAATACACCGTTCCACTATTGTGACCTAGAGTTGGTTGCACCTGCTCCAAGAGAGTACCTTCATCTCCACTCTCAGATGCAGTTCTAACATCGTCCATTGTGGGATCAAGACACCGTTCCACTGTTGGTACCTGTTTGACTACTGTGTTAGTAGTATACAGAGCACTCCACGCTGCTGGGCCTCAAGCTGAACGCTGTGTGCCTGTGTCGCAGTAGCCAGCATTGATCTGAGGAACCTTCCGACCTCGCAGACCTTACCCCAGGAGCTTCCGCCGGCACGTGGTTGGCCCTCTTTCACATAATGCGGGAGCGAAAGGTGAACTGTGGGGCATATGTGCGTCGCAGGGTCCACAGTGGTTTCTGAGTACCAGCAGGCTGAGAGCATCATTCACGCATCCACCTTCGCTCACGAGGTCAACCTTGTGGCGGTTAAGCTGCACAGACCTGGCAGACACGTTCACCATTCCGGAAGAGAACCACACCGAGAGAAACCTGCCTTTTATTCATACCCCTACGCTAGCCTTGCGTACGCCGAGCCAGCAGACTACACTAAAGATTTGGGAGGGGGAAAGGGCACGTACGAGCTATGTTTTCGAAATCTTCCCTACTGACTGTACTATTATGGTACCATCTACTATCTACTTCACTCAATAGACCATCAGTGTATTTTCACATGTATATGTGTGTGCTCTGTATACTCAAGTCTGTCCGGCACATTCCCTCAACACTTTGCATTGTATACTTGTATAATCGAGAATCATTTGCCACCTTCGCACATACTTTGCTCCCATCTCTCCCTGCATTCTGTATTGTGTAACAGAGGTGCTATGCCATGTTTGCTTTGTGTACATGGCTAGCCACGGTTCCCACAGTACGTAGTGTCGTTGTGTCTGATAGGTGTACATGTTGTTTGTCATGTTGTATGCGATTATATAAGGTAGCGCGTTTATTCACGAGCAGTGGTTTCTCCCATTTACATATCGCTGTCTTAAAGAGCATACAGAATTTTTTCTCACCGGTGCAAACTGTGACCACAATGGCAGTCATTCATTTCTTTGCAAGAATTTCCAACTGCACAACACTTCTAAGCTTACAGCCCCCAGTCTTGCCTGCTTTCTTGAAAGCAAGCCAACTCCCACAATCACACCAACATACACACAGCTTTCTAACGGCAGTTATTTGCTTCTCAATAACATGCACTCCTAAGGAATGTGAGGTGGCATACCGTATGTCCTTACTGTTTCAAACCGAGTAACTTCCTGTAGCAATGTCTTTACCCACCCACACAAACTAACTCCCAAACTTCAACTTGGCCTTGAATCCCTACTTTTCAAACAGATTTCATTAAACTAACCAAACTAAAGCGCTTTTCTTCAGAACAGAAGTGTCCCTCGCTTCTGCAAAAGAAATTTATCATCTGAAGATAGCACGAACTTCCAGTAAAATACAGTTCCTTTTAAATTCGAACCTCCCATTACACTTTGTTACTCAATTTTCAACACATCTCACACTCAAGGTCTGGCACACTTTTTTAATATGGTCTCCTCTGTCCTTCTCACAGCCTTTCAAACTGTTTTTGGTATAATACCACACTTCATTCATTCGATCATCTCTGGAATAACAGGAAGAGTGCCCAAAATTCTCGCTCTCTTTGCGGCCATCCTACTACTATTTTTGCTTGTAAAAAATGATTGTGCTCCCTGTGGTAACAAGCATCTCCGACAGAATACGCCTCTACGCGAAGCTACAACAATACCGTGAAAACTTTTCGGCTGCCTGCCTCTATCTATTATCGGAGCCAGCTACAACATGACATTTATTTACACTTATACAATCTGCATGCAACCATCTTTCTATTGCAAAACTCGCCCATTCGACTGGCGAATGGATGTATGAATTGCCAACATCCCAACAATCGCTCCCGATATCCAGCAGGTAATGGAGTATCTTGAAATCCATGAACTCGATTGTTCAGGCAGTAGAGCAATGGCGGATGCAACGCAAAAAGGTATCGTGGCGGAATGGGATTTCTGCGCAGCGGCGAAAGATCTACTGCAAGGTACGACCTTTGACAACATCGCAGATTGCCTGCCAATTCAAATTGCCACTCCAACATTCGAGGAACAGTACTGTCTCTTCGAAGATATGTATTGGATTGCTTCCCTTTTCTCACACGATGGCAACAATGACCTCTTGGAAGATTATGCATCTCAAGTCGCTGAAGAACTTCCAGAATGCAATCTCCAAGACTTTTAAGAAATTCACGTTCTTCTTGGATTGATTTTTACCAACTTTTTAAAGTTTTTCCTTTCAATTTTTTTAATACACTTCAATTGAACTATTTTCATATAATAACTTTCTAAGTATGCTCAGGCATTTGATCTCTGTTTTCAGTATTGCCCCTTACGTATCCAGTCTAAGCAGGGATGGATGATGTATGGCCTATACAAATACGCTTTTTACTTCCTAAATTAGCCTAATCCCGACATCCATTTTGAAACCATCTCTATTCTTTGTGCACACGTCTCTCTGCCTGCCTGTTATCCACGAAGCCCTTTCACACAAATTTACTCATCCTCAGCCTCTACTCACGAGCTGGCAATCAACATCAAAAAACATTGTTTAGGAACTGGTTGGCACAGTGTGCTAATCATATCCTACCTTTAATTTTATTATAGAATTGAGTCATTCATGTATAATAGCTATTGTTTATGCCACATGGAACTGTTACATGTAATGTGGAATTCACTAATACAGCAGCTTCAGATTTGAATATAACAGAATCGGTTGGAGTTTGCCTCAGCTCGGTGCCTTAGCTCTTTGCACAAGAATTTATTTTTGAAAGAGCTGAAGACACTAATGTATAGTTTGACGAGAAGGGTACCTAATGTGCTTCGAAGAAGCACAATTTTGTGTTCCTCCTCAAAGTTCCGATGTGACTAGAACTATTATCAATTCTGACACGCACCAGATTGAATCTACCGTACAAGAGATTGCTGACTCTTCTACTGTTGATAATTTTCTGTTACAACAAAGGAGTACCAGGGTACCGAAGAAGTTTTATAATTACACTTTGCAATATTTTTGTTTTGTTTCTTTTCTTAAAGGATACATGTGCTAATCGTTTCCTACCTTTATTTTCAATAAAGAATTTTGAGTCATTCAAGTGTAATAGGTATTGTTTATGTCACATGGAACTGTAACATGTAATGTGGAATTCACTGATGCAGGAGCTTACGCTTGAATACAGCAGAAGCGGTTGGAATTTGCCTCAACTGAATGCCTTACCTCTTGCACCAGTGGATCCATTTATGGCACTTAAATAAAGACACTCTTTATATAACTTTCAGACTCCATCGCTTTATTACACACAGCCACTTTCTTAGACACCCCTAATTTCACCTTTTCTCTTCTGTGGCATTGCGACATTCTGCATTATATTCTTCACAATTATTTCTTTATTCCTCCTTCCTATTAAACACACC
Source organism: Triturus cristatus (assembly GCF_964204655.1). NCBI lineage: Eukaryota > Metazoa > Chordata > Amphibia > Caudata > Salamandridae > Triturus > Triturus cristatus. The sequence goes on along the minus strand of NC_140588.1, from coordinate 1,025,881,445 downwards.
CACTTTCTTATACACACCTGATTTCACCATTGGTCTTCTGTGGCATTGCAACATTCTGCATTATATTCTTCACGATTATTTCTTTATTCCTGCTTCCTAAAACACTGTATTCTAGTCTTCAGAAAGTAGAGGTGAGTAGTTTGCTTCCCACTCCCTGTATCGTATAAACGCATACTAACACTACTTACACAGATATACTAAAGCGGCCAGTATCCTACAATGCCCACACACATCACTTTACAGCAATCAGCTCACGGCTTACGCTCACGGTTTCATCCCCGAGTCTTCAGACCAGTACCAGTGAGTAGTTTGCTTCCCACTCCCGCTATTCTCTAAACACATACCAACACCACCTGCACAGCTATCCTACAGCAGCCAGTATGCTACAGCGCCCAGACCACATCAGTTTACACCACTCAGCTCACAGTTTAGGTGCTCGCTTTCATCCCCGAGTGTACCAGCACCTCACCTCACCACCATCTCACTGTGCTCAAAACAGCACTTTCACACCGGTAGGGATAAATACTTCAGCACATCAGTTTACAGCACTCAGCTCACGGTTTAGGTGCACGCTTTCATCCCTGAGTGTACCAGCACCTCACCTCAGCACCCTCTCACTCTCGGCAAAACAGCACTTTCACACCGGTAGGACTAAATACTTAGCTTCACACTCCCTGTATAGAACACCCTAAACACCCCACAGACGTTACAGTGCTCCTACCCTTCCCTTTCCTACTTTATTTGCCCCTTTTGCCCCTTACTCATTTCAACGGAATCACAAAATGGCAGCCAACACTTCCTAGTTGAAACCTCTCGCACCGCTCACAGCCAATAAGCAGCAAGCTTGTGCTGGTAACGCCTCAGCCAAACAGATGGCAGAATTCCCAAATATCAATATATCTGTAAATTTCGATATTTCTCTAAAACTACTGAATGGATTTACACCAAATAAATGAAAGCGTGCTTTCTACACCAAGACCCTTCTCCCTGCCAAATGTGTGGCAATTCCGTTCACCCGTTCGACCTGTAGCCTTGTCTAAAATTTCCTATGGAAATTAACATGAAGAAATCACGTTTTGCGACCCCCCTTCTTTCTCAGCCCTCCCCTTGACGAATCACCCCAAACTTCCCACATAGGAGCTGATATGAAAAAGGAATTAGTTTGGAAAATTTCATGAAGATTCATCAAACGACGCCAAAGTTATAAGCAAAACAAAACATGCTATTCCTTTGGAAACGTGGTCCTAACTATAACTAGGTAATATATATATATATATATCAAAGCTCCAAATTACCAGTTCCCACACGTTGAGTCAGCACTCGACCACAAACACAAGGTGGTAAGCCTTTAATCAGGGTATGGGAAGACATCTGTTCTCTGCTCACATAGGACAGCCAATTCCTCCGCCTGACGCGTTAGGAAATTATACACTTTCTTCCTCAGAGGCTTTTCGGAATTGAATGCATGCATCCGGTTTCAGTCCCTTAAATGCTATAATTACGCCCACTGATTGGCCGGTCAAATGACTGCTGCATTATGGGAACTGAAGTCCTGATATTTACATCCCTCGATGGTGGCACTAATTTCTGTCATCCTTTCAAGCCCGTAGATGGGCCACAGCGAACAGCGTCTTCCCTCAATCCCGTGTGTGTGGTCACAGATCGGCGTCAAGTATTCCAGGCCGCATGTCCCTCTTTCATCTTGAGGCGGTGCGCGACTCGGCGGCTGGGCAGCCGCCTACCATCAAAGCTCCAAATTACCAGTTCCCACACGTTGAGTCAGCACTCGACCACAAACACAAGGTGGTAAGCCTTTAATCAGTCATTTGACCAGCCAATCAGTGGGCGTAATTATAGCATTTAAGGGACTGAAACCGGATGCATGCATTCAATTCCGAAAAGCCTCTGAGGAAGAAAGTGTATAATTTCGAAACGCGTCAGGCGGAGGAATTGGCTGTCCTATGTGAGCAGAGAACAGATGTCTTCCCATACCCTGATTAAAGGCTTACCACCTTGTGTTTGTGGTCGAGTGCTGACTCAACGTGTGGGAACTGGTAATTTGGAGCTTTGATATATATATATATATATATATAGTCTGAGGGTAAATGCTCTCAAAGCATAGTTATAAAAATGGCATTTACTGAAAACAAATAGAAGAAAGCATTCATTTGGAAAAGCAGACAAATTATGGTTGTTAGACCTGGCACCTTGGCGTGAGTTTCCCTTCCACTTTTTTGCTGGTGTGCCTCAAATGTTTTGCTGGTGTTGTCTGCTCAGGGCACTGCGCCACGGCTAATCCGTGCCGCAGTGCAAGTGCTCTCTAGGTAAAGTGTACCTGTAATTGATATTCATGATTGGTTTATTGGATTTACTTTCAGTCCCCAGTAAAGTGCACCAGGAGTGCCAGGGCTTGTGAATGCCAATGCTGCTAGTGGGCCTGCAGCGCTGGTTGCGCCACCCGCAGAAGCGGCCTTGTAAAATGTGTCTAGGGTCTGCCACTGCAGAACCTGCGTGCAGTCTGGTACTGTCATGCTGGCTGGGCAAGTGCACACACTTGCCAGCCTCCAGACCTTCCCTTTGCCTCATGTTAGTCACCCCTATGGTAGGCCCACGGGCAGGGTGCATTGTAGGTGTAAGGTAGGACAAGCCCTGAGTGTGTGGCATGTCCTAATAGTGAATTACAGCCATTTTCGTTTTTCACTATTGAAGGCTACCTGCTCTCCATAGGCCAGAATGGGCTGCTGGAGTCACTACACGCTGTTACCCCAGTGGACTCATAGAGCATGGTAGAATGTCAAGTTTAGTATGCCTGAACTCAGAATAATAAAATACTTCTTGTAGTCAAGTTTATTTTAATATCCTGGGTTTGTAAATACTACTTTTAGAAAGTTAGTATTTACTTGCCTAATCATTTCAGCCCGCCTCTGCTGTGTGTGTATCTGACTGTCTGGGCGATGTGAGTGACAGGGCTGAGGGATGACAGGTGGTGAATGGCAGGAGGACACCTTGGTGGGAGGTGGGAGTGCCCCTTGGACTCTGAATAGGGCAGTGCTCCACCACCACAATGCTGGCTCCGCCCCCTGGGGAGCGACTGACGACTCAGCCTGCTCCTGGCCCAGGAAGGGCGAAGCACTGTCAACAAAGTGCTCCTGGTTGTACTTGTCCCCTGAATGCTGGCTCCACCTCCTGTGGAACGGCTGATGTGCCTGCCCCTCACACTGAAAGCAGAAGTCAGAGTACCCCCAGCAAAGTGCTCAGGACTGAGAGCCGTTATGCAAATGCCCCCCTGGCCTGGAAGAACAAAAGAAATGTGCTATAAAAGTAGGAGCCTGGCTCCTAAGAAATCAGAATCCTGTTTTACCACAAAGAACCTCTGCCCGACTAGAAGGAGAAGAAGACGCTGGAAGGACTGGCCTGCTGCTTGCCTTGCTGAGAAAGGAGAGGAAAAGACTTGCTGAAAAGACTTTGCTGCTTTGTGCTTTAAACATTCTCCAAGGGCTTGATCTGAGCTTGCCCCCTGAACTGAACCCCAGGACCAGTGGGTTCTTTGTGCCTTTGCTCGTCCTGAAACTCGAGCCGTGTGTGCATCCAGCTGGAGAAAGACTGCACCCCTCATCGCCCCCTCCTAGGGCCGTGACACTCAGGAGCTTGCCTGCCTTTGTCCCCGTGAGAGCCTCGCTCCGACCGGAGTCGCTCTCTGTCCCCGGGCTACCTGCTCCTCTGTCACCGTCCGCTACTGGAGCGCGCTGAAGCGCTATCGCCCCTCCCGCCGGAATTCCTCTCCGACGATTGTGATCCCCGCCGGGTCATCAGCTGCACGGACCGTGCCCTGTGACCCCGCTTCGCTATCCCGGACTGAGACCAGGCCGCGCCGCCCCCGCTGTGGAGACCCCCGCACCGCCGTGCTGAGGGTTGTGGGCCGCGCCTGCCTGAGTGCGTGCACCCTCTGACGTAGGATCCAAAGGTGCCTCCATCATCGCTGAGTCGCACCATCCCGTGCCGACTCCCAAAAGCAACTACACGTTCCTTAAGAGTTCCAGTATCGTGCTCGGGGCCCGCAACGCCTTATTTCCCCATCCTCAGGAGCAGATCGTGCCAGAGGGCCGTGCTGTCTTCAAGAGTCTTCCTGGGTGAGTGAGAGCAAGTGTCTATCTCCGTCTTCATCCCTGGGATCTCGGGCCCTCTGACAGACGCCCCGTAGCCCCCACCGCACCGCCAACCCGTCTCGCCTCCCGGCCTGCCTCCGAGCTGCTGGGAAGAGCCGTACGCGGCGCAGGTGCGCTCACTCCCGATGCGTGAGCCGTGGTAGGGTCCGGGCCGATTTTCTGTAAGTACTGGAACCACAAGTAACATTTCCAAGAGACTACAAAGTATCCATTTGAAACTGCAAACAAAGAACATTTGCCTGCTTTACAATCTGGTGGCATAAAGAAAAACGTTATTGATCTTGTGATAAGTCTGCTGAGATATATATACCTATTTTTACATAAAGAAGCATATTTTTCTACATATCCAAGTCTGGTGTCCATTTCTGGGGGAATTGATGTATTTACTGTGTGTATGATTACAACTGCTTAACTGACTAACGCCTGGAGAATAGCCTTGGCTGCTCACGCCACGCACCTAGAGGGTGAGCAAGGGTCATTCCAAAGGGGTTATCCTGCGCCCTGACGTAGAGGAGAGGGTCCCTGCTTGACACAAGGGCATCCTTGCGCCAACCAGAGATCCCCGAGTCTAACAATGGTGCTTCAGAGTAATCCTTTGTGCTACTCGCCAGTTCGAAGGCCAAGGACTCGATTGAGGAGTCAAACTTTGCATACGATGATTAGTCAACGGCCCAAGTCACGAGTTCCAAAGAACAAACATGATCGCCGGTCTCAACCGAAGCTGAGAGAGTTACCAGGCAACCTGCATCCATGTTAGTAAAGCCTATATCCTGTGGCCCATTTTCTGATGCACATGTTTCATCCTAGCCCAATGACTCAACCCTCACATTGTAAAGAAGTCACAAACCCAAAGGACAGTTCTGAAAATGAGTTGCTAAGGGACTCATCAACAGCCCAAAATCACAGGTAGCGGGAATGTACAAAGCCAGGCAAATGTCTAGTGCCCATTCAAAAGGGCACCAGGGACCGTGGAAAATGGGCTGCACACAGGTAAACCAGGCAGGTTGAAATGTTAGGGATCAATCAAGATCCAGCTCCTCCAGTAGAAACATTCCAAAGATCTGAAGCATATGCTCATGGTATTGTTGAAGCAGTGCCAATTCAAGAGCACCAGCAAAAGGAGCATCCATTGCAGAGAAGCAGGACCAGGATGAAAATGCCACACATGAGGAATAACAGCAATGGAAATCCTCTTAATACACTAGAAAAAATAAAGTGGAAAAATGCCAGAATTATTCCAAAGACAGTCTGAAAAAAAGTGATAATGCTGGAAGTATTAGAGGCGTTAAAGATTTGATGCACTAACTCTCTGAAATGCAGGGGAACATTTGTATTTAACAATGAGTGTATTTTACTAGAAGTTCTGGCTACCTGCAATTCAAAGGTCTTGCCAGCAGATGTAACTCATTGTTGGAACAATAATGCTTTGAGTCTGCTTAGCTTGTTGAAAACTGCCTTCAAAGATGGAATCAAAGACCACAATAAGCTATCTGGAATCCCATGCAGAGGGGGATAAAAGACGTTGTTGCAACAAATGACTAACTGGGTAATGGACAAAATGTAAAAGGTTCCAGTATTCCACAACAGTCTTGATCGCTCAGCATGAGATAACTACCATTCGAGAGTACTGTTATGAAAGGTAAAATTGCAGGAACTGGGATTCCTTTTAAATAACAAGTTGAATTAGGCTCTGAAGTAATACAAAGCCCATGGATCTTAACTTCTTTACAAACAAGTGGGTGGCTGACGGTACAGTCACATTCTTCTCCAGTTATAAAAAACGCCCTTATTGATGTGTACACAACAATAAGTAAAGAAAAGTGACCATATTTCATGAATGAAGCTCAGGGGCGGCTCCGCAGCTAAGGCGGAGGAGCGTTGCATCACTACTCTGCGAGCAGTAGTTAAAGGAAAAGTAATTTTAGTTGTCCCTTTCCTGGTGTGGGTGAGGCTGGACAGCCAGGTCAGGGGACAGGAGAAGGAGTGGTTGCCCACTCTAAAGTGCGCATAACTGTTTGGCGGGCCCTCTCAGGCCGACCATAACAATCATGCGCACTTTGCATATTCTGCACCCAGGCTGTATTACAGCCTGGGTGCAGACAATGCCCAGGCCCCCATTTCCCGTCTGAGCCCTGAACCACTGTCAGGAGCCTGGATGCTTCGTGGTCCCTGCATTCCAGGAGCAAAAGGCGGCGGCGAGTGAACCGAGATGTGGCAGCAGGCCTGAAGGTGAGTGCTTTATTTATCATTATATTAATTTACACCCCTCCACCCCTGTCACTCCTGGTAAATAGTGGCTGCCACTGATGAAGCTGCTCCCAAGGGGTTCATATCTACCTGTAGGGAAATGTTTCATGCAGACTGAGAATTGAAATATCAAAATGGACAGTAAGATATCGCTGTGTATTAACTAGAGGGAGTCAGAGGTAGCGGAATTGCACTTCGCGGAATTCTGTTGAGTTAATGACCTCCAATCAGGAAAATGCAACTTGAAAGTTGTTTGAGTGTTTCTTCCCTAAATATGAGAATGAACCACCTCTTGCATGGGATTTATTGCTTTGAGGAAGGTCAAAATTCTGGTGAGAAGAGGAACTGAGAACCCGGGTATGAATAGAGTGCTTGTAGCTCAGCTGTAGATAGCAAGTTCTGTGTCAATGGACCAGGCATATTTAAAAAAAAGAATGTTTGGCAAGTGGGAGTCAATGCAATGTAAGAAGTTGAAAAGAAACGTGAGCGGCGGGTGAGGCTGTGGACAAGCAGATTTTGTATGCTTTGAAATCTGACTCTGAGTAGGATGGAAACCAAAACAAAGTAAGCTGCCATAGTCTAGGGCAGTGGTTCTTAAACGTTTGACTTCTGTGGACCTTTGCTTAATTATTACTGAAACCTGAGGACCACCCCTGAGTAATTATTGGAATTGGGGGACCCCCACTATGTCATTACTGGACGTTTAGGAAAGGCCTCAGCATTTTCGATGATTTGAACTACAAAACAACAAGCACACAGATAGGGAAACAAGCCTTTATCAAATACGTAAATGATTAAATATTTTATTTATTTACAAACAGATGTTAAAATAATCAAAAATTTTATTTTAATGGTAAGACTGAAACATTTCTAACTTTAACTGAGGCCTCTCATCTTCCATACTATATTCTGTTGGATGCACTTGCACTGCTCCCACAAATCATTGCGAGGGTGCCATCTTAATTTTAAGCATCCAATACACATGAATCCTTTTTGGGCAAAGGTGTGTCGTCTACCAGCTGGTCTTCCAGGCTGAATGATCTTCTCCTACAATTAATAACCCAGTTTTGTGAGTGTTTAATTTGAGAGAGTTCCACTTATCCAAGAAATCAAATTTCTTTAGGCTCTGCTGCAACTATTCTTTACAAGTTTGAAGAGAGCCTCAGGGTGGGTGCTACGTTGTATATCATGATCAGCATTAAATGGCATAGAATCAGTTTTGTAAGCAGTTTAACTGTGGATGCTGAGACGATTGGAGGATTTAGAGAGTGGTGATACCCACCCTTCTTACCAGCAACGCTTTAACTCCTGCTACAGCCTGAGGATGAACTATGACCCTTCCCTGTGTACATGCAAATGGTAAAGGAAGTAGAAAGAAAAATGTAAGGGTGCGCACGTATGCAAATACATTTTCTATGCTAATGTTCGCCACATTGTGGTTTACTTGAACCCCTGGTTAACTTGCTTGTTAAAGGTGTGCACATGAGGTTGTATATTGGAACAATCAGAGGAAAACAACCTTTAGAATAAGAAATAAGAGAGGACAACAGAAACGAAAAGGAAAACAGGGTGAGGTCAGACAAAAGGCTTAGTTACGACTTTGGTGTTCCGGGGACCGCCATCGTTTTTTGGCGGTCTGACTGACCGCTACCCTGGAGGTCCAACTGCCAGTTTACAATGCGGGCATGTGGACCATCACAAGACAGCCACAAGTCCACCACCACGCCAATATCTCTGGTCCCGCAGTGGTGTAGACAGCGGCAGTCAATGGTGGCAGTGTTGTGGCAATTATCACCTGCCTTTCTGCAGCCCTTTCCATGGTGGGAACATAGCCATGAAAAGGTCAGCAGAAAGGCAGGTAAAGGGCCACAGAAAGGGGCACCAGGTCAAACACATCCATGTGGCTTGTGGCTGGGGCACAATGTGTGCCCCTCTAAGCCACTCATTTCGGTGTGCTCACTGTTTGCCATGCACAACATGGTGCATGACAACAGTGCTCCTGACCTGCTGGCGGCATAATAGTGTGGCCAGCATTAGCTTCAGACTCTCTCCTACAGCTGAAGCATGGAGCCACCTTGGCTACGCTGCCACAACATTGCAAGCCCCACGGTAATATTGTAAGGCGGCGGTTGGGATGCCACTGGCTTGGCAGTGTTCTCCCGACCGCCATCACAGTAGGCTGGCGGTGTCCCTGCCAAATACATAATCAGCCCCAAAGTCTCCACAGAAAGAAATAGTTTTTAGTAGTCGATAAATAGAGAGATAGGAATTGGAAGGAAACTAAAAAAGTAAATAGAAGGAATCACTACGAATTCATATATTTGTTTTAATTCAAGACACTTCTACTTTAGCCAGTGCAAGTGAAAGCCTCTCTAAAACAAAACACACAAGTGGACATTGGGTATCAGAAATGAACATTTGCCTACCATGCAACAGCAGGTACAGCATTGGGACATTCTAAAAAAACTTCACTTACAAAAACAGAATAAGATGAGTAGTGGGCAGCAGCAGTGAATGCAAGGTTTCCACAAATACAAAGTATTAAAACATGTAAAAAGGGCAATGTTCCATGTCATTTGAACCGCTGCATGACAACTCCGCATTGCAAAATCCAGCTATCAATCTATCTCTGTTTACTGATTTTCAAGAACTGTCAACAAGAGAAGTAAAGCAGCTAATGGAGAATAGTGAGACATCAGGATCTCTGTCAGACATTTGTCCATAAAAAATATCTGAGGGTGATTAAAGTGCCAGTAGCACCCTCAACGATAAAACTAAAGCTTGATTCATAACAGGGATTGCCCTTACCACTTTCAAGCTAAACTCCATTATCTGTCATAGCTTCTAGAGAAAAATGTCACTTTACAACTGTAATAAATGAAGGAGACTTCAAGTTATTCTACCCCACTCAAACGGGCATCATGCCATATGCGGGTGCTGAATCGGTTATTGTTTCAGCAGTTCATGAGTTTAAAATGATCGCAGATAATGATAATGGCAGTGTAGAAGCAACAATTCTGCTAGACCTAGGAGCAGCATTTGACAATATTTATCATGACCTATTCTTAGACCGACTCAACAGTCTAAATGTAAATGGCAATGGCCGTCTAGAGTTATCATCTTTCCTGGCAGAAAATGTTCCAAGTGGTCCAGATAAAAATAATTCTGGCCTGGTTTTCTTTCAGTCAACTGAGGAGTCCCACCAAGAATTACCATTATCCTCTTTATTGTTAATTCTTTAAGTTATTCCACGGACCTACATAAATTCAATATCATCCCACAGTTACAGGCAGATGTTGGTCAACATATTTTTAACCTCTCATCACTGAAGAAACATTTCACTAGGAATGTCACTCATTATGGCCAACATCGTGGGGTAGTCCTCCAGTGTCAGCTAATGAAATCTGTTATTTCGTAGGATACTTGGTTAAGACATTTCCTTCGGTGCTAATGTAGCCCTCATTACCAAATCTTGCTTCTTGCATCTGATGATTTTATTGTGGATTTACACTTACAGAACTTCACAAGAAGAACTCTCACTATCCATTAACACCTTTATTCTATCCAGAATGGCCTTTGCAAATGCAATTTTTTATATCTGTTTGTGTGTAGTTTTGATGGTCTCCAACACACCCAAATTACAGCAGTTAGAATGTAACTTATACTGACAAAATCTGGCATCGAGTCAGAGCACCTACAAAGCTCTGACTGATTGCATGTTGAGAACGAATGCAAGTTAAAGCAGCCTGCATAATGCTTTGTGTCGGATCAAGTTTTCTCCAACAGAAATGTGTTAAATATGAACCAAAGAGAGCACTCCACTCTGCATCATGTTATCTAGTGGCAGTTGCCAGTAGATAGTTATAGTTAGGACCATGTTTCCATAGGAAATGCAATTTTTTGACTTGCCTATAACTTTGGTGTCGTTTGATGAATCACAACAACATTTTCCCAAAAAGTGGGCTGGTAATTCAAGTTGCACATGGAAAGATTCGGGGCGATCAACCAAGCAGGTGCGGAGAAAAAGCAGGGTCAAAAAAAGTTCATTTTCCATTACAAATCCCCATAGGAGTTTTGAACATGACTAGAGCCCGAACTGTTCATTGGAAATACACCATATTTGGCAAAAAGGTTATTTGGTATAAATCTATTCAGCAGTTTTGGAGATATTAAAGGAAATCTAAATGTGAATATCTAGGGGCATGAACCCTACATGATGAATATGCGGAGCCTCGCGAACCCTTGCACCAGGAGCTGTGATGTGATTGGTGGCCCTGTGTAAAAAGTTGCAACCACTTTTTAAAAATGGGGACACAGTCATTGGAGATTCAATTTGAGGCTACAAAGTGTGGAAGGGGTCAGGGTAGAGGTACCCTGAGCCCATGGATGAATTGTGGGTATTTGTGATGGACCCCAAATGAGTTATAATATCCCACAAACAGTTATCCTTTCTACATGGTTGGAGTCGTGGACACGTTGTGATGCTCAGTACGGCCCACCCAGGTAGCATTGCGGAGAAGCCGCAAAGCTTGCCAAAATTGTTCAAAATATATATACATTAACACACTCACTTGCACACTAATCCATGCACTCACAGACCCACAGAGAATCTCACATTCAGTCACAAACCTAATCAGACACTCATGCACCCAAAGACCCACTCAGACTCTCACACATCCCCTCACAGACCCATTCAGAGACTCATGGCCCCACTTATGCACCCACTCACTCACCCATTCAGAGGCTCACACATCCACTCCCAAAACCCTCTTAGAAACTCATGAACCCACACACAAACCCACTCAGACACTCATGCACCCACTCTCTTGCCCACTCAGAGGCTCAAACACCCACTCACAGACCCTCTCAGAAACTCACTCACACACTCATGGACCATCTCTGAGACTCACACACCCACTCAGAGATGGACTCATGCAACCATTCACTCTCTCACTTTAGAGGCTCACACACCCAATAACAGACACAGTTAGAGACTCAATCACCCACTCACAGGCCCATACCCATTCAAACACCTACTTAGAAGCTTATGCACCCACTCACAGATCCACTCCAGACTAATGCACCCCATCATAGACCTAAAAAGAGGCTTAGGCGCCCACTCAGACACTCATGAACCCATTCACAGACTCACTGAGATACTTACACACCCACTCACAGATCTACTTATGTTCTCATGCACCCTCTCACGGATGCAGTCTCAGACTCATGCACCCACGCACAGAGCCACTCCGAAACTCACATATCCGATCACAGACCATCACAGAGACTCACACACCCACTCACGGACCCACACAGAGACTCATATACTCACTCACACAACCACTCTTAGACTCATGTACCCATTCACACATCCACTAACAGACTCATGCACCCACTCACAGATCAACACAGGCCCATTCACCTACCAACACAGCCAGTCACAGACCCATTCACAGACCTGGACAGGAACTCACAGACCCACATACAGACACATATAGCCACTCATGCACCCACTCGCTGGTCTATACACCCACTCACACAAACTCTTCTCAAAGGCTACAAGTTACAGATAGGAAATTCTTTGAAATTCACTAAAAAACCACATTTTACAGGAAGGTAATGGTTACTAAATGTTAAAAAATAGAAATTCACAAAAAAAAACAAAGGTTACAGGGACATTATAGTTAGGAAATAAAATGTAAAAAACCTTAGAAATTCACTGAAAAAAACAAGGGTTACAGAGACATTATAGTTAGGAAATAAAATTTAAAAAAACCTTAGAAATGTACTGAAAAAAAACAAAGGTTACAGGGATGTTATAGTTAGGCTTAGGTTTCACTTGTAAAACCATAGAAATTATGCAGTTTTAGTTACCTGAGCTAGCTTATGCCGCCGCATTGCACTGCTTATGACCCCTCATAGGTGCATCACTCATGACATGGTATGGAATGGAACTCCCTGCACTCACCCGAGCAGGCATATCCTAGGGCAATCACAACTGAGACAGAATCAGAGAAAGCAACACTGAGATCACCTAGCAAAGGGATGATAATCCATCTAAAGGAAGCAACCCCCCTTATAAGTCACAATGGAACAGGGGTGCTTGTTAACGAATCATTCCAGCCAACATAATCACCGAGTATTAGGCAGCTGGAAACAAACTCTATGCTTTTTAAGCCCATGTACGTTTCAAAAAGGCACCAGGACACTCTGAATAGAGGGAACATCCTAAGGCTGCTGCTGGCAATCCCAATCCATGCTGACCTGAGCTCAACTGACTTACTTTCAATAGATTTAATCTGCCCCGCAAACCCCTGATGCCAGAGATTACCAAGGCCACATGGATAACATCCATGGTTGCCCAGAAAGTTGTAGCAGAACATCGTATCTTCAAAACCTGGGGAATTGACATCGCTCTTCACCAAAATCCAGGATACCCGTCACCTCAACTCGCACCCATCCCAAGGACCATACCTACAAATTCAGACGGGTGCATCAACTCAGTGCTCAGAGGGGCTCTGGGCCAATCTCTGCAACAGAGGGACAATGCAATGGCGGACCTACAAGATAGACCTTGGGCACCACCTTGAAATAGACCTTTAGGCTTTGGACTAATCACCAGAACTATAACCACCTTTTCTGAGGCGCAATGACGGTGCTTACGGAATGAAAGTGGCACGAGAAACAAGAACATCGCACTCCGCCTCTGCTCATGGAACATTAACGGTCACTCAACAAAAATTTTGGATCTGGAATTCCTGCTGTATATAAATTCATTTCACATAATCATGTTGCAGGAAACATGGCTAGCTGACCCGCACTATATACAAGGCTTCATGTGCTTTGCCACACCGGCCATAAAGTGCAGCAAATTTGGCCACCGATGACTGGCAACCTACGTGTCTACGACCAGCGTAATGTCCGCAACGCTAGTCGGCTCTTCTTCAGCAGGCACCATTGCAGTCAAGATCACCATCTCACTCTCTCTAGGGAGGACAAGATGAGGTGGTGCTAGTCAATACATACATATATCCAAAACACAAAGCCAAGGACCCAGAGAAACTAATAGGCAAAGTAACAAGCTTCATAACTGAGATGGAAAACCCACATTTCATCCTCTCTAGGGACCTAAATAAATGCCTCTTTGGAATGACAGGGGGCAAAGAGGCCAGCACCCAAACTTCACTCTGCAACATCCCGGCCCAATGTGTACCGCTACACGGAAGTAAGAGCTGTTAGAACAATCCTCCGGGAAGACTTACAGCATCTCAACTTTAGGGCCCTAAAACGAAGATTACTAGGAAACTTAACCCCGTGCCATCATACTACTTCCCTTCAATATGTTCCACACTAGACTATACATTTGTAGGCTTATCACTCTTTCCCAACATCCATGGATTTTAGAATAGGGGACAAGGTAGACAGGGATCACCAACCACAAGTAACTCTGTTACTAGCAACTGCACCTCCATCCATCTACAGAGAAGTGGCCCTAGGCACTAGTTACACTTCAAACCTCAAGAGGATCAAATTTGTGGTGTCAAATGTGGAGTCCCTATCAATAGCAGCAATTGAGCTTTTTAAGTCTTAAGCAACAGGCACAAAAGACCACTTAACCAACTGGGAACACTTTACTGCTACACTTTCAAATCTCTTTGCCTCACCATTGAAAAAATATCATCACCATGGCACTCAGTCGGAGAAACAGGATCATGAAAACTCAAAAAATTAGTAAACGGTGCTCTAAGATCTTTGAGAAGACAGCCAGGGACCTCAAGTCTTTGACTCCTCCTGCGACAACAAAAAAACTCACTCAAAGAACTGAAATGGAGAATTAACAAAGACAAGAAGAAGCAACCTGGGCAAGGCTCCTCTACGACATAAACCAACAGAAAATCACCCGATTTTGGAAAACAGTGAATACCATAATCCATACTCATCATGAGGGCATTTTGTCACACATTTCAGAAAAAACCTGGGCAACATTTTTAACTGAGGATTTCAATCATTATACTAGGGGCGATCAAACAATCGATCTAAACAGACTCTCACCAAGGGAACGCCAAGGGGAAGATTCAAAGGAGGCAGCTGCGCCACCCATGCCTGTCACCGTTAACACATCTGAACAAGTGGCCAGTGTCTCAATGACACTCCTAATAAAGAGACAGATTGCAAAAGGGAGAAGAGAAAGGGCGCCTGATTGGTATTCCACAGGCACTGTTCAAACAGAAGGCAGCGGACTGGGCAAATATTTTGCATCCTCTTTTTTCGGAAGTAAGATTATTAAATAGAATACCAGAATCATGAAATGGCTCGACGATTGTACCGATTCACAAAAGTGGCGACAAGGTCCTGCCAGGCAATTATCGCTTAGTGGCACTGATCGACAATGAGGCTAAATATTTTGCAGGCACCATACTAGAGGACCTCCCAGCCTGGGCAGATACAAACAAACAAGATCAGGTTCACCTAGGGGCCCAGCCCATCTCGAAATCGTATTACAAGAATCGAAATGTATTGTACCTTTCATATCAGAACTTATATCCTGCTCCTTCCAATCGGGAGAAGTTCCCTATAAATGGAAGCAAGCTATGGTCCGCCCATTAAGGAAAAAACCACAAATAGATTATGAGGTACTAGATAATCTATGTCCCATCTCGCTACTACCTTTCTTTGCTAAAATCGCAGAAAAAGTAGGTAACACACAGCTCACAGAACACAGCGATAGTAATAACCTACTACACTGCTCACAATCAGGTTTCCGTGCTGCACATTCCACTGAAACCGCCTTGCTCCTGGCCACAGAAACTCTAAGACAACGGGCGGACAAAGGACACACAGCTGCACTGATCCTATTGGACCTCAGAGCAGCATTTGATACGGTCTCCCATGGCCTCCTCCTACAGAGGTTAGAATCTTGTGGATTCAGGGGTATGGCTCTGAGCTGGATGAAATCCTTCCTGGTGGAAAGGGGTTTCCAGGTTTCACAAGACACATTCACTTCCAAGAGATCTCCCCTATTACAAGGAGGTCCCCAGGGGTCAATACTGAGCCCCACTTTGTTCAACCTATATATGGGGCCCCTTGCTAATATAGTGGAAGGCCACGAAGTGTCCATTGTATCATACGCTGACGATACTCAGCTTATCTTTTGCCACTGGATTCAAGCAAGCCTGGCTGAAGACGGCTGAAATGCCAGAAACCGGTCCTAGGAAGCTTGTTTTCGGTCCAGGGAAGACATGGCTTGGCAGTTCGGGCTGGACTGTTCCCATGAGGCACAGGGTCAGACTGATTTGCATATGGCCATGTCCGAACTGGGGTGGCAGAGTGGGCTGAAGAACGGTGATGGATTAAACTCAGATCAGTTGACTGGGGGTGAGTGCTTGCAATGTTCAACACTCCGTCCATCATTTCCTTTGGTTTTTGCTTTAGTTCGCCATAAGTTGGCAGGGTATGCTCAGACGTGAGTCCCTTGCTCACTTTGCCACTGGATTCAAGCAAGCCTGGCTGAAGACGGCTGAAATGCCAGAAACCGGTCCTAGGAAGCTTGTTTTCGGTCCAGGGAAGACATGGCTTGGCAGTTCGGGCTGGACTGTTCCCATGAGGCACAGGGTCAGACAGATTTGCATATGGCCATGTCCGAACTGGGGTGGCAGAGTGGGCTAAAGAACGGTGATGGATTAAACTCAGATCAGTTGACTGGGGGTGAGTGCTTGCAATGTTCAACACTCCGTCCATCATTTCCTTTGGTTTTTGCTTTAGTTCGCCATAAGTTGGCAGGGTATGCTCAGACGTGAGTCCCTTGCTCACTTTGCCACTGGATTCAAGCAAGCCTGGCTGAAGACGGCTGAAATGCCAGAAACCGGTCCTAGGAAGCTTGTTTTCGGTCCAGGGAAGACATGGCTTGGCAGTTCGGGCTGGACTGTTCCCATGAAGCACAGGGTCAGACTGATTTGCATATGGCCATGTCCGAACTGGGGTGGCAGAGTGGGCTAAAGAACGGTGATGGATTAAACTCAGATCAGTTGACTGGGGGTGAGTGCTTGCAATGTTCAACACTCCGTCCATCATTTCCTTTGGTTTTTGCTTTAGTTCGCCATAAGTTGGCAGGGTATGCTCAGACGTGAGTCCCTTGCTCACTTTGCCACTGGATTCAAGCAAGCCTGGCTGAAGACGGCTGAAATGCCAGAAACCGGTCCTAGGAAGCTTGTTTTTGGTCCAGGGAAGACATGGCTTGACAGTTCGGGCTGGACTGTTCCCATGAGGCACAGGGTCAGACTGATTTGCATATGACCATGTCCGAACTGGGGTGGCAGAGTGGGCTAAAGAACGGTGATGGATTAAACTCAGATCAGTTGACTGGGGGTGAGTGCTTGCAATGTTCAACACTCCGACCATCATTTCCTTTGGTTTTTGCTTTAGTTCGCCATAAGTTGGCAGGGTATGCTCAGACGTGAGTCCCTTGCTCACTTTGCCACTGGATTCAAGCAAGCCTGGCTGAAGACGGCTGAAATGCCAGAAACCGGTCCTAGGAAGCTTGTTTTTGGTCCAGGGAAGACATGGCTTGGCAGTTCGGGCTGGACTGTTCCCATGAGGCACAGGGTCAGACTGATTTGCATATGACCATGTCCGAACTGGGGTGGCAGAGTGGGCTAAAGAACGGTGATGGATTAAACTCAGATCAGTTGACTGGGGGTGAGTGCTTGCAATGTTCAACACTCCGTCCATCATTTCCTTTGGTTTTTGCTTTAGTTCGCCTAAGTTGGCAGGGTATGCTGAGACGTGAGTCCCTTGCTCACTTTGCCACTGGATTCAAGCAAGCCTGGCTGAAGACGGCTGAAATGCCAGAAACCGGTCCTAGGAAGCTTGTTTTCGGTCCAGGGAAGACATGGCTTGGCAGTTCGGGCTGGACTGTTCCCATGAGGCACAGGGTCAGACTGATTTGCATATGGCCATGTCCGAACTGGGGTGGCAGAGTGGGCTAAAGAACGGTGATGGATTAAACTCAGATCAGTTGACTGGGGGTGAGTGCTTGCAATGTTCAACACTCCGTCCATCATTTCCTTTGGTTTTTGATACTCAGCTTATCGTCATACTATCGCAAAACCCATAACATAATGCACATCAATTTTCCCAATGTATGGAGGAAGTAACAGCATGGATGGCAGACCACTGCTTAAAACTTAATGGCAGCAAGACAGAAGTGATGGTAATGGGAACAGCGCCTTCTATCTGGACATCAGCTTGGTGGCTGTAAGATCTTAGCCAGCTCCCAACCCCTAAAACCGAAGTCAAGAACATTGGAGTATGGCTTGACCCCAACTTGACATATGAAAATCAAATCCGAAAAATAACAGGCAAATGTTTCGGAACGCTGAAAACCCTACAGAAAGTCAATCACCCTCTACCGGTTCAAGCCAGAAAAACTATAATACATGCAGTGGTCACCTCTCAGATTGATTACGGCAATGTTCTATACCTAGGTGTAGCTAAAAAAAGGCTGATAAAGCTGCAATCAGTCCAAAACGCTGATACCCGGCTAGTGCTGAATCTACCTAGAAGATCGTCCAACACAAAGGCCTTGGCCATATTGCATTGGTTGCCTGTGGGCAAGAGGATTCTGTTCAAGGCAATGTGCTTTTGCCATCATATCCTAGCAAAAAAGGCCCAAGTATTCTACAACATTACCAACCACAGGGGCAGCCCAACACACCTGACCGTGTAATTTTACAGTGGTCGAAACTCCGTCGACGCTTATGTGACCAAAAAACTAATGGAGGACACATTAATTTTGCACATGTTGTTCCTGTTTTGTAACGTGTATTTTTTCGTTAGCCGCCTGTCTGGTTTGTGATATGTATTGTTTGTATAGCAGCATATTGCATTGAGCGCTACTGTCTTAAATGTTTTATAATATGTTATACATTTGTAGTAATTTTTCAAAGATTGTTTTCTACATATGGGCATTCTTTCTTTTTTCTCTTTTCTCTTTATTAGATTGTAGTTTTTTTGTTCTGTCTATAATTTGATTTGTGTGTTGTGAGAAGTTGGCCTGGCATATGCTGGTCACTAGTTAAAGTGGCCACCTTGCACCAGTCCAAAATGACTCTTATGGTAGATAGGTTTAAGACAACCTTTTAAAGAAAGCTATCCTAGTGGTAGCTGTGGAGAGCAGCCTTCAGGCTAAGTCTCTGAGGAATGTAAAGCAGCTTGTTTTACCATATAATCTCTTGAATTACCAAATGAAAGGACACCACACAGGTATATATATAAAATACATATGTATTTATTTCTAGACACACTCTACTAATCTCTTTATGAGATTAGAAGTCAGGAACATATGCACAAATCAATGTTTCACAACAAATTAAGCACCTATATGGCTGGGGCTCTAGGGGCGTACCAGACCATATACTAAAAAAGAGGTATAAGAAGAACAACTTGAGAAGGGAGAAGGCCTAGAGCCTTCAGAAGCGCTGGCGCCTCTCTAATCCACCCAAGGCAGGTAAGTAAAGGACCCACGGGAGACGCATGCAGTGTGAGAACACAGCCGCGGATCCCAATAGACTTCAATGGAGAAAGTCGCGGTTGGAATTTTAAAGTTTTAGGGTACTTCGGGAGAGTCTACAAGCAAGTCACTTACAAGGTAAGTAGATCTAGGGCCAACACACACAGGAGCACTGGAATGCATGAGTTACCTCACCCAGGGAAGCCGGGTGCATAGGTGTCTTTTGGTGTCGGGTCGCGGCGTCGTTTTCAATGGGAGCCAGAGAAGTCTTGCTGCTTGTGAAGACTGGAGAAGTGTCTGGTGGAATCCAAGGATGGATTCTGAAGAAAGAAGACCTGAAAGCAGAGGAGACAGTGTTCAAAGTCACTTGCCAGTGACCCGAGCCCAGGAAGATGGATGCCCACAGTCGTCGGATGATTTCAGGTGATCACGGGTGTCTTGACTCTTCAGCCACGAGGTCCAGGAGGCGTCGACAACAACCAGGAGCTGGATTCGGAGTGTCCCACGATGTCTGCAGCTTACTGAGGTGCCAGCAACCGGATTGGAGCCAACAAGCCTTGGCAACAGAAAGTCTTGTGGAATGTGAAGAAGTCAGCGGTGCAGACCAGCAAGGTCTGAGGGACCACTCACAGATTCACATACCCACTTGTACACTCACACAACCACTCATGCACCCATTTAGCCACTACCACACCTACTCACAGACCCACAAAACCACTAATACCCCTACTCACAGACCCACACAGACACTCAAGCACCCATTCACACACTCACTCACCCACTTGCACACCTACACAACCAATCACACACCCATTCACACTTCCATACAGCTACTCACACACCTACTCACAGACCTACAAAACCACTCACATTGCCACTCACAGACCCACACACATTCATATACAGTTACACACCCACACAAGACATCACACCCACCCATACAGCCATTCACACACCCACTCACAGACTAACAAACCCACTACCACAGTCATTCACACACCCATTCATACCCTGTCAATACGCACTTGCACACCCACACTACCACTCACACACCCACTCACATAACCATACAGCCACTCACAGACCACAAAAACACCCCCACACCCACTTACAGACCCACACAGCCACTTACACAAACACTCACATATTCACACACCTACTTACACACCCACACAACCACTCAGGATAGTTAGTTCTAAAACTACTTTCCTGTAAAAGTTATAATACATCTGACATTGGAAAGTTGTTGGATTTATTGTAACCATTAGTTTGATACTAAAAATGACATGTTTCGCTAGCAAAAGTTAGACCTTATTTAGTTTAATGAAGCCTCCCATGTTAGCCTATCAGGATATTATCCCTGCTATCCATAACAATGCAGGCAACTCTTAGGCACCTAGGGCATGACCTCAGGGTGTCTTATAAGGCATACAATTGTAGTTTTGGAACTGGAATCGAATTTGGACATGATTTTATTTTAGAACTAGTCTTGGGGGCTGGCCTGGCTTGAGGGCTGGCATGATTCCTTGAGGGCTGGCATGATGCCTTGAGGGCTGGCATGACAGCAGACACCACAGCAGTGCACCTCTAAGTGCATTGCATCCACTGGGGTCTCCCAAACTACATGTCCTACCATATACTATGTACTTACAGGTAGGTTGTCCTTCCAAATAAAACTATGCCAATTACCATATACCTTTAGAGGATGAATGTGGGCCTGGTTAGCAGAGCCCAGGGCTCTTTCAGAGTCAGTAACCACCAGAATCAGTCAAAATATCGGAGTGATCAGGCAAACAGGATGAATTTCCTAATCCACACAATTTCCTCACCCACCCCTAAATGCCAGAGTGGGAAAGGCTGTCCACCCGTCCCCCACTCCTCCACAGTTGCACGCTCCCTGCTGGTCTCAGATTCCTCCTTCTTCCTAGTGGTAGATTGTGTTCAATCATGCCTTACAGTCTAGGATCTGTGTGCCCAGAGTCCTGCTGTGATGGTACTTAGCCAGTTCTGTCGCTAAAAAGGAATGAATGCAAAAGAAAGAAACAATCAGTGTTTATGCCCATTATTTCACATGTATTTTACAATAATCTTAGACATATTATATCTCTATATACGTGAAAATACGTGAAAAAATACCATGGTATAGAGTGTCAATAAATGTTTGCATGGCAATGTATATTTTAGATTTAATTGAAAAACATATTCTTTTATATTTTGCCTTCATTCCAGATAAATGTTTATGCTTAACCCCTTCAGTGCCCCGCCCTTTCCCCGCCCTGTGCCGGGCGTTGCATTAGCGGGCGGGGTTCATGACGAGATAGTCTCGTCATGGGCACAGCGCAACTGCGCTCCATGACGAGACCATCTCGTCATGGGCACTGAAGCGGTTAAAGGCGCTGCACGATTACCTAACCATTTCAAAACAATCAATATAAAAATTGTCAAGGATATACACACAATCCCTCTCTAAAATTGAGGATTTTTTGTAAAGACTATTCATTGGTATTATGATTATGTCAAATGTCAAAAACATCTGTATAGTCAAAACAGCTTTTATTATAATAATGTATGGAAGTCCACATTTCCATTGCTTGTTTTGAAGAAAGCAAAAGTAACACAATGTAAATCTTACATGGACATACATAGCATGGACATGTCCCCAGTGTTAAAGTGGTTACAGTAATTGTGATGTTGAAAACAAATATGCAGTTATGCAAATAAATCCATTATGTCAAGTTTAGATTATTATTATTACAAACGTGTATTGAATATTTATTTCTACATAAGCATATAAAATATTTATTGCATTCATAAACAAATACAACCCAAGTTGCAGACAGCATGAAAAATAAATCATAATTTAAAATGAACACATGGCTGAATAACACTTTCAAAAGTCTTTAGCTCTCATGTTACTAAACAAATGGTTGCACCTGCCACCTCTCTGCTGCTCAAACTCTTGGAGCTGAGTGTGGTATGTCATTCGGGCTGTCCCGTGGACCCCCCAGTGTTGTAGTGTCATCCTTGTATGCCGAGAATGGGGATAGGGGAGCAAACCAAGACTGCCCTGAGCCTTAATCCAGCCCCAACAATAAAGATCTTCCCAGCGCTTGTAGCACTTCTTTCAGCAAATTTGGAGAGCCAAATGTGTCCATGTGCTGCTGTGCTCAGCTGGGTCTCAGGCCCCCATTTGAGCTGAGGGTAATTTTAGATCACCCCTCATATTTGATAATCAGATGCTCACCTGGGACGGTGGGCCTGAAGCATCTACTGTTCTTTAACATGGAGGGAAAGTTAGCACCAAACTGCGTGACACGCCAGGGATGGGAACACATGGAGAGAAATATTGCTTTTTAGCGGGAAATGGTATAGTCCAAGGCTCTGTTTTTAATATAAAATCAGGGCCTTCGGTGGTCATATCACTGAAAATATAAGATTTGAAAAAAATCTTATTGTCTACCAGTGCTGGTGGAAGCCAATTTCTATGGACTGGAATCTAGAGAATGCTAAAGTGATCCTGGTATTTTGACCTCTATTGGCTGTTTTCTATCAAGAAAGGTAAATAGAGGCAGTTGCTAGAAAAATAAAAACAAGAAAGTCCCTCAGCAGAAAGCACATCTGGTATTTTACTGACCTCTGCTGACCGTTTTCTATCAAGACAGGTTAATAGAGGCAGTTGAACAGAAAAAAAGCAGAAGCAGACAAGTGCTATGGCTGATCTCCAGAGCCCACAAAGTACATACACATATAAGTATATAATAAGTATATACTAAAGTATGCACAAGAGGTCTCAAATGCTCAACCTAAAAAAAGATGGCAGCCTAGTCACAAACAAAATCACCACAATGAATGGCCTTAAACAAGGATACATTTTGGCCCCAAGTCTGTTTAACTTTTACCTTCCAGATCTCGTCCCAAAGGACAACTGCCATCCTCTAATCCTGGCTTCAGAGAAATTAGGATGCCTGCAATATGCAGACAACATCGTCTTGTTGAGTCAAACAGCAATAGGCCTGCAATGTAGTATGAATGCCCTAAAAAAACTACATGGACAAGCAAGGGCAAGAGCTAAACTTGAATAAAACTGAAGTGGTCCGGTTGATCGATTCCAAATTCAAGTCATTCACCTGGTTTCTAGAAGTCAAAAAGGTTGAGGTGGCTGCCACATATAAATATCTAGGATTCAACTTGGAACACCAAATGACTTTTAAACATCATCATCTAGCCGCCATTTAGGCTACAGCACAGTAGGATTCAAACTATTAAAGAAGAAATAGAGTTGTCCATTATTTAGCCATCTTCTTACTGTAATGTCCACACAGTTAATGCCAGCGGTGACCTATGGTTCGGAAATCATGCATGGTCATCAAATATACACTCTTAATAATATCCAAACAAACATATACAAAACTGTGTATTACATCCTGTTGGACAGGCCACACGAAGGGCTTGCTCCCTCCCCGCATGACAGGGCCCAAGTCCCGGCCCGCCAGGCGTGACCCACGAAAAGCACCCGCACCCCATCTCCCGACGGAACTCCTGCCCTCGGACCTCCATGGATCACGGGCCCCAGCCCCCGCCGGCTCCCCCGGCCGGGTCAAGCCGCCATCTTGGGCCCTGCACCACGAGGCCGCGTGGCCTCCACCCGACCCTAACCCTGGGCCTGGCCGGCCCCGACATCCCGGCACCACCATCCACCCAGGAGGTGAGCGGACCACTTGGCAGGTCAATGGAAGAACGAAGCGTCAAGGGCTCTCCCCCGCCAGGTGCCGATCGCCTTCAGCTCCCCCAGGCGCTGGCTCCACCCCCTGCTGGGTGTCTGGACACCTTCATCCCGGGCCCTCCGACCTCCAAGTGCGAGGGTCCGGACATCAAAGGGCGCCTGCCCTATAACTGGGGCAGCTCCGGAGCAGGAAGGCAGTTGTATCCTGGAGTCGAGAGACACCGAGAGAACTCAGCCTTGACGGACTACCGGCGCTGCCGTAGCCCTATCTTGCGAACTATCGTCCTGCCTGCTGGCGCTGCCGCGGCCTTCTGCAACATCCATCCTCATCGGGACCTGCTGGCGCTGCCGCGGCCCGTTGTAACGACCATCCTCACCGGGCCCTGCTGGAGCTGCCGCGGACCGTACATCGACCATCTTCACCGAGTCCTGCTGGCGCTGCCGCGGACCGTGTACCGACCACCTCTACCGGGACCTGCTGGCGCTGCCGCGGCCCGTACCAGCTAAACCACCAAGCTCGAGGATTGTGAGCTAATCATCATATCATCCGCACTACCAGACTGGTAAACAGACTGTCCCGCTACCCCTTTCCCTATCCTGAGAGACTCAAATCGAGGGGACCCCTGAGTCCAGACCTCCTTGTACCATTTCATCGTACCTTAAGAAGTGCATATAAAGAACGCTAAATCTTACCCTTGTGTGGCATCTGTCTGTGGGGGGGAAGTTATTTGTCTGTACGATCGCTGGGGACGGCTCTCCCCGGAGACCTCTCCCCCTGACCTCGGCCGACCCTCCCGGTCCGTCTAACATTGGTGGCCAGCGGCGCGATCCGAATCAACGCGTAATCGTACAGAGAGTAGCTCACCCCACGACAAAACCACGATGTCAGCCAAAGATAGCGGTTCCACTGAAAAATTCCAAATGGATAAGTTGGAAGAATATAGCCACCGCGAACTTAAACAATTCTGCATGGAACTAGGCATTGCTACCACCGGCCTGAGTACCAAAGATGATTTGAAGCACGCCCTTGAGTCGTGGACAGAAACTGGGATCGCCGGACCCTCCGACCGAAACAGTGTCGCACCAGAGGGGAACGCCACGGCTCCCGAGGAGCGGGGAACGGGCCTCTCGCAGGAGGAGATCCAAGAAAGAGAAAGAACCAGATTACACGAGTTGGAAATGGCACGACTCAAAATGGACGGTGAACTCAAGTTAGCCGAGCAGAAACTAAATTTAGAGCATATGCGGCTCCGAGAAGAACGAGAAGAAAAGCAGAGACAGAGAGAGCTTGAGGAAAAAAGAATAACACTCGAACACGAGCGCAAATTGGCGGAAATAGAACTTCGGAGACAGAATAAAGAGCCGGGGGTGCCTGAGCGACCGCACACCCCGGGGCCAACCGAGAAAAAAGTCCACATCCCCAAGGATGTTGTCCGAGAGTATGTCCGAGAAGACGACATACAACAGTGGTTCAAAGCCTACGAGATCGCCATGACCTCCCACCGGATTGACCGGAGTGATTGGGGAGCCGGACTATGGGGGAGGTTCGTCAACGAAGGTCGCGATGCCCTACTACAGCTCCCAGATCACCAAATGTCGTCCTACGACCACATGAAGGCTGCCCTCCTCACCCGCTACGGCCTCACACCCGAGATGTACCGCCAGAGGTTCAGAGATTGCACCCGGATCCCGGGTACAACTTGGGTGGAGTACGTTAACTATTTCAGCCGAGCCTTCGAGGGGTGGATCAAGGGGAGCCATGTCACGACCTACGAACAACTCTTTAACCTTATGGTATGGGAACACCTGTCGAACAACTGTTTCGTCGAGCTCAGGCAGCACCTCCTCGACAGTAAATTGACTGACCCCCGGCAGCTCGCCGCCGAAGCTGACCGATGGGAAAGCACCAGAGTGGGCCGGAGAGGGCCACACGAACAAAACCGAAGCAACCAAGGCCAGCACCGTCCTCGGGGAGGAGGAGGAGGCCAGGGGCGAGGGAGAGACGCCCTCCCGGCAACACCCGTGGCCAGCACCCCGCCCCCGGCCGGCCGGGGCAACCCTCCGATGCGTCCTGGGTTCCGAGCCAACGTCACGTGCCACCGATGCCAGCGAGTCGGCCACTACGCCAATGACCCGAGCTGCCCGCAGAACCAAACACCCAAGCCCCGCCAGGTAGCTGCCGCCGCCCTGGGGGAAGAGCGATTATCAGAGGAACAGGAAGAGTATGAGCCGGCCCAGCAAGAGTGGGAGCCGGCCGCCATGGTCCTGGCGTGCCTAGGGGGAAAAGACATGGTCCCGCGGGCTCCCCTACCCGCTAACACCAGGAAATACGGTCAGTGGGTGACCATTAATGGACAGCGGGCCGAGGCCTTACGTGACACAGGCGCCAGTGTGACGGCCGTCCGCTGTCACCTGGTGAAGCCCGAGCAGATCCTGCCGAACATTCTCTGCCCCGTCCGCTCAGCCGACAATTCTGAAAGTCTGTGTCAAATGGCCTGCGTCCCATTCGAATGGGGAGGGGTCACCGGCCTGTTGAAGGTGACGGTCCGGGATGATGCCCCCGTGGACTGCCTCCTGGGGAATGACCTCGAGAGTTCCCCGTGGGCCACCGTCGAGAGAAGAGAGCACCTGGGGATGCTGGGCCTCCCGGACTGGGCCTGCATAACCACCCGGTCCATGGCCGCCCGGGCCGTCCCCCGATCAGAAGAACCGGAATGGCCAGCACCTCCACCCCCGGTCGCCCCAGTAGAGGACAACGACGAGGCCAACCCACCAGAACCAACGGCCGAAGGGGTCGCGCAACCCCAGGACCTTCCCGGCCTGGCTCAGTGGCGTCAAGAAGGGGGGCCCACCCAAGAACAGTTCCGCCAGGAGCAAAAGACCTGCCCCTCCCTCGAGGGACTCCGACAGCAAGCCAGCGCCCAGAGCGCAGGGGACTCCACCGGAACTCATTGGGTCTATTGGGATAACGACCTGCTATACAGCGAACAGAGAATCGCGGAGCTGGGGGCCGGTCGGGTGCTGGTGGTACCTCTCCGCTTCAGAGACTTCCTACTCAACCTAGCCCACGATGTCCCCCTGGCTGGACACCTGGGCCAGGACAAAACTTACAGTCGCCTGGTGACCCACTTTTTCTGGCCGAAAATGAGGAACGACGTCCTGAACCACTGCCGGCCCTGCCCCACGTGCCAAGCCAGCGGGAAGAGTGGCCGTAAGCTGAAAGCCCCTCTGCAACCCTTCCCTGTGGTCACCACCCCGTTCGAGAGGGTAGGAATAGACATTGTCGGGCCCCTGGACCCCCGCACGGCACAAGGACACAGGTTCATCCTGGTACTGGTGGACCACGCCACCCGCTACCCCGAGGCAGTGCCCCTACGAACCGTGACAGCTCCGGTGGTTGGCCGGGCCCTAATGGGGATCTTCTCCCGGGTGGGCTTCCCCCGAGAAGTCGTCAGCGACCGAGGCACGAACTTCATCTCCAAATACATGAAGTCCCTCTGGCAACAATGCGGGGTCACCTACAGATTCACGACCCCCTATCACCCCCAAGGGAACGGACTAGTGGAGCGTTTCAACCGCACTCTCAAGGGGATGATTGGGGGATTGGAAGAGCCCCTCCGTCGCCAGTGGGATGTACTGCTCCAGTGCCTCCTCTTCGCCTACCGAGAAGTTCCCCAGAAGTCCCTCGGCTTTAGCCCTTTCGAACTCCTGTACGGGCACCCTGTGCGAGGGCCCCTCAGCCTAGTCAAAGAAGGTTGGGAGATGGCCCCCCTAAAGACCCCTCCAGACGTCTTCAAGTACCTCCTGGCACTACGCAATCAGACCCGGCGATTCAGGGAAATGGCAAAAGCGAATCTTGAGGCCAGTCAGGAGGACATGAAAAAATGGTACGATCAGAATGCCTCCTCCGTCGAATTCGAACCTGGTCAACAAGTGTGGGTGATGTCCCCCACCGAACCATGTGCCTTGCAAGATAAGTGGACGGGGCCCTTCAAAGTGGTCGAGCGCAAAAGCCCCGTCACTTACCTCATCGACATGGGGGCCTCCCGGAACCCCCTTCGGGTCCTCCACACCAACAGACTCAAACCACACTTTGTGCGCTCAGAACTCAGCCTCCTGATGGCTACGGACAGTGGGGCAGAGGAAGACTCCGAACCCCTCCCGGATCTCCTGAAGACTCAGGAGAATGACGGTTCCGTGGACGGGGTCCGGCTCTCTGATGCCCTCACCCCGGAGCAACGCCAGGGCTGCCGGAACCTCCTGCTGCGGTTCGCTACACTGTTCTCCCTCACCCCCGGGGTCACCCCTTGGTGTTTGCACGACGTGGACACCGGGGACAGTCCCCCTATCCGACACCGGGCCTACCGTGTACCAGATCGGGTACGGGCCTGCATACAAGAGGAAGTGGCCAAAATGCTCACGATCGGGGTCATCGAGCCCTCGGACAGTCCCTGGGCCAGCCCGGTTGTATTAGTCCCCAAGGCCGCTGCCCCCGGCACCACACCTGAACTGAGATTCTGCGTCGACTACCGGGGCTTGAACGCTGTCACCCGGACCGACGCTCATCCTATCCCCCGAGCGGACGAATTGATTGACCGGCTGGGGGCCGCCCGCTACCTCAGTATCTTCGACCTAACAGCGGGCTACTGGCAGATCGGTCTCACACCCCGGGCTCAGGAACGGTCAGCTTTCTCTACCCCCGATGGCCACTACCAATTCAGGGTCATGCCCTTCGGCATGAAGAACGCCCCCGCCACGTTTCAACGCCTTGTGAACCAGGTCTTGGCGGGGCTCGAAGAGTTCAGCGCTGCCTACCTGGACGATATCGCTGTATACAGCCGCCACTGGTCCGACCACCTCCTCCACCTCCAAGAAGTCCTACAGGCCCTCCAGCGGGCCGGCCTCACAATTAAGGCCGGCAAATGCCAAATTGGCCAAGGGTCCGTGACCTACCTTGGGCACCAAGTGGGAAGCGGGCTGGTGGCCCCGCTGCAACTTAAGATTGCTGCCATCCAGTCCTGGCAGCCCCCCGTCACCCAGACCGAGGTCCGAGCCTTCTTAGGGCTCACCGGCTACTACCGGCGGTTCGTGAAGGACTACGGCAGCCTCGTGGGGCCCCTCACGGGTCTCACGTCCAAAAACCAACCAAAGCGGATTAACTGGACCCCCGATTGTCAAGCGGCCTTCGAGAAGCTGAAGGCCGCCCTGTGCACCGCCCCTGTGCTCCAGGCCCCCGATTACGGTCGGGAGTTCGTGGTACAGACAGATGCCTCCGACCACGGCATCGGAGCGGTTCTTTCCCAATTGAACCCCGAAGGTCATGACCAGCCGGTGGCCTTCATCAGTCGACGTCTCCTGGCCCGAGAACAGCGCTGGAGCACCATCGAGAGGGAGGCCTTCGCAGTGGTGTGGGCCCTCAAAAAGCTCCGGCCCTATCTCTTCGGTACCCACTTCCGGGTACAAACCGACCATCGACCCCTGCAGTGGCTGATGCAGATGCGGGGGAAGAACCCAAAACTATTGCGCTGGTCCATTTCCCTGCAGGGAATGGACTTCACCGTGGAGCACCGACCGGGCCAAGACCACGCCAACGCAGACGGCCTGTCACGCTTTTTCCGCCTCGACGAGGAAAGTCCCCAAGAAGATGGGTGACTCTCCCCGCCTTCAGCTGGGGGGGACGCATGTTGGACAGGCCACACGAAGGGCTTGCTCCCTCCCCGCATGACAGGGCCCAAGTCCCGGCCCGCCAGGCGTGACCCACGAAAAGCACCCGCACCCCATCTCCCGACGGAACTCCTGCCCTCGGACCTCCATGGATCACGGGCCCCAGCCCCCGCCGGCTCCCCCGGCCGGGTCAAGCCACCATCTTGGGCCCTGCACCACGAGGCCGCGTGGCCTCCACCCGACCCTAACCCTGGGCCTGGCCGGCCCCGACATCCCGGCACCACCATCCACCCAGGAGGTGAGCGGACCACTTGGCAGGTCAATGGAAGAACGAAGCGTCAAGGGCTCTCCCCCGCCAGGTGCCGATCGCCTCCAGCTCCCCCAGGCGCTGGCTCCACCCCCTGCTGGGTGTCTGGACACCTTCATCCCGGGCCCTCCGACCTCCAAGTGCGAGGGTCCGGACATCAAAGGGCGCCTGCCCTATAACTGGGGCAGCTCCGGAGCACGAAGGCAGTTGTATCCTGGAGTCGAGAGACACCGAGAGAACTCAGCCTTGACGGACTACCGGCGCTGCCGTAGCCCTATCTTGCGAACTATCGTCCTGCCTGCTGGCGCTGCCGCGGCCTTCTGCAACATCCATCCTCGTCGGGACCTGCTGGCGCTGCCGCGGCCCGTTGTAACGACCATCCTCACCGGGCCCTGCTGGCGCTGCCGCGGACCGTACATCGACCATCTTCACCGAGTCCTGCTGGCGCTGCCGCGGACCGTGTACCGACCACCTCTACCGGGACCTGCTGGCGCTGCCGCGGCCCGTACCAGCTAAACCACCAAGCTCGAGGATTGTGAGCTAATCATCATATCATCCGCACTACCAGACTGGTAAACAGACTGTCCCGCTACCCCTTTCCCTATCCTGAGAGACTCAAATCGAGGGGACCCCTGAGTCCAGACCTCCTTGTACCATTTCATCGTACCTTAAGAAGTGCATATAAAGAACGCTAAATCTTACCCTTGTGTGGCATCTGTCTGTGGGGGGGAAGTTATTTGTCTGTACGATCGCTGGGGACGGCTCTCCCCGGAGACCTCTCCCCCTGACCTCGGCCGACCCTCCCGGTCCGTCTAACACATCCCAAAATCAGCCTCACCAGCCCAGTTACGCAGGAGCCCCCCACGCCTAGGGGTGTTGCGCCACGGAGCCGAGACTCCTCCAGGGGCTAGATGCCGGAAGGGGATTGATCCCTGCTGACGCTTCAATACGTAAATGAAACCAAAACTAACTTATGTTATTTAAGGCAGGGGTCTCATCCTCTTTGTCTTCTTGTACCCCAGGGAAGCCGCAGGAGTGTCGTAAACCACCCACCCACCCGGCAGAAGAGCAAGGCGGAGCGCTGACAGATAACAGAAAAGGAGCATACACAGCGATGGAGGTTAAGCGACTAGATGTACCCCAGAAGGGGGTGGATTGAAGGGTGCAGAGGGTAGGCATGGAGGAGACTGACCTGCTGGTGGTCCTAGACTCTACTGCCCTAACCCACAACGTATGGACTGAGTAAAATCTTGGGGAGGCTGCCTGTGTACAGGTACCCAGTTGGGCCGGTGCGCCTTGCAGTGCCCAGGATTTCGAGTAATGCAACTGTTTGCTTTAGCACGTTTGGGCCTGCTGGCACAATGTGCGCAGCTGAGTGGGACGGCCCAGTCGGCCAAATTCAAGGTGCGCTAAGCGGTTCCTTGGATTGCAAGTAATGCAACTGTTTGCTGTAGCGTGTGCGCAGCTGAGTGGGACGGGAGATTCGACCAAATTCAAGTTGAAGTGTACGGCCAATATGAAGTTCAAGTGTAATGTATGGCCTAATTTTCCTTACTGCTTTTGACATGTGGATGTCGCTAGTGTGATGCTCTGAATAATGATATATATACAAGTGGAATACTTTTACTCTCGTAATGGTTTGTAGTAATTATCTGATTTGATATGAATAAAAAAGTCTACGCCTTGGACAACATAACCTGCTTCTGAGAGTTCTTGGCCCCCGCGTTGGGCGGTAGGGTGTCAGAGGTGGGGGAGGAGTGAGTGTTACGTTGTGCGCATACTATAGAGTTTGGCTTAAAAAATGAATCACTTCAAAGCAAAAGTGCTTTCATCAAACTGTGCTGGAGACTGTGCGCTTCCGAGAGGGGTTCCATCAACAATTTATGTTGGCTGGAAATCGAGCAACAGCACAGTATCTGAAAAGGGTCATGGGGAAAACACTTGAGCCAGGCCATTAAGGAGTTAGGCATGCAAGACGCCTGGACCACCAGTATGGGAAAATCTGCATAGAGCCGTGTAACCAATGCCTCAACTTGGATTTTGTCCCATTTAACAGACAAAAATGCCCTGACACGAAGACTGCACGCCTGGCCGTGATCAACTCATCTACCAACTTCAGACCCCAGGAGTACCTCTCAGCGCACTTTTCTGAGGCTTTAAAGCAGCCGTTTATGCTACTT
Organism: Triturus cristatus; assembly: GCF_964204655.1. NCBI lineage: Eukaryota > Metazoa > Chordata > Amphibia > Caudata > Salamandridae > Triturus > Triturus cristatus. The sequence continues at coordinate 1,025,849,650 of NC_140588.1, read as the reverse complement.
TGTTTCGGGATCATAGACACTCACTCCTCCCACAACTACCATTTAGCCCAACCCCCCCCACTCTGCCTGGTGTCTGTCCCCCTACATTCACCTTTCATAGCCCATGGTACCTGGCCTGCACCCTCTCTCTTCTCCCTATTCCTCTGGCCTTCCATTGACCTCCCTCCCTCCCCTCCCTGTACAGCCCCTTCTCCTCTCATCTTACCGTATCCCCCCTCATCCCCCCTCCACCTCTCGCCCTCCCTTTCTACTTCTCAATTTTCTCCAACTACTTATGATCTCTATTCCTCACCTCTGCTCAACACCAGTAAAAATATCCCTGTAACTCCATCCACTCCTTTCTACCACCATCTTTCCCCACTTTCGACCCTTGCACCCCAACACTCTCCCCAGTCCCCCACATCCCCCTGTCCTCCTTCGCCTACTTCACTCCCTCCCCCACCTTCGACCCTTGCACCCCAACACTCTCCCCGGTCCTCCTTCGCCTACTCCACTCCCTCCCTCAGCCATTGAGCCACCCAACACTCCGTGCTCAGCCCACCTATCCCTGGAAACTAAACTTGATTCTCTCATCTCTTCCATTTCACTCTTAAGTGCTAAGATATCCCCCTCCCCTAATAACCTCCCAAGGAGTTCCTTGCTCCCGCGCCCCAATAAAGCCAACCACAGTCTGTCCTCCACAGACATCACCAAATTACTGGCTAGCTACAAGACTACCAATGTAAATCCCCCTCCACTCTCCTCTCCTAAAAATTCTACTCAATTCACCATTCAGACCATCTGTTCCGTCAGAACTTACCAGCCTCCCTCTCAAGGGGCACCCTCATTCATCTAATCCCTATCTCCCTTATCAGCCCAAACACTCCCATCACCAAAACAGTTGCATCAGAGCTACATTGTATGCTCCACAACTGCAGATCTGCAACCAAACACAAACTGGAAATCTCTGACACTATCACCCACCACAATCTCGACATGCTTTTTCTCACTGAGACCTGATTTAATGACTCCTCTCACACTTTGTTTGATCTTCTGATACCTACCGACTACCCTATCCTCAGAAACGACAGAACAGACAAGATCGGGGGAGGTGTTGCGATTATCTTCAGAAACTCCCTTCAAATTAAACCCTTTCCCACCATCTTCTTCCTCACATTCAAATGCCTATCCCTAGAACTTCAAGTTCATCACGGCTCACCCTTCAGGTTCCATGCCATCTACCACCCGCCCAGTAACTGCTCTTCCTTCATGGAGGAACTCACCGACTTCATTAGTGACCAATATTCACAAAGCGACAGGCAGATCTTCCTAGGTGACTTCAATCTCCACTGGGGTTCCATGGAAGACTCAGCTGCCAACAGGCTTGCAACCTTTCTCTCAGCTAACGATCTTGTCCAACACTGCTCGGAAATTACACACGCCAAGGGCTCAATCCTGGACCTTGTTATTTCTAAATCAGATCAGCTTACCATTGCTCCCTCTATCCATGTAGACTGGTCAGACCATTTCCTCATTCCCTTCCGATTTCACCTCTCGCACATTATAACTCTCGGCCAACCTTAAAGGGCTTCTACCTTGTTCCACAACACTAAAAACATTGATCTTGACACTCTGTGTGCATCTGCTATGCGTTCACTTCCTAGTCTAGACCCTAATGCGAAGGTCAACGATCTCACTCCCCATTGCCTCTCAATCCTTGCAGTCGAAGTCGACAATGTCGCTCCACTCCAAAGCAAAAGGAAAAGACCCACCCCCTCAGCACCTTGGGTCAATAAAGCTCTCTATGAAGAAAGGAAAAACATTAGAATCTTGGAGAAACATTGGAGACAATCTCCATTCACCTCCAATCTCTCTCTTTTACGTTCAGCAAGATCCATATACCACAAGCACATCTTCCATGAAAAAGCATCGCATTTCAGATCCCTCCTCGACTCAGCTAAAAACAGACCCCAAAAAACTTTTCGACCTCATCAAAAACCCAAATTGTTCTCCCCAAACCATCAAAGCTAAGGATGCTTCAAAGAATGCAACTGAATTCGCTATATTCTTTGATGAAAAGGTCAAATCACTGGTGGATCAGGTCACCCACCCCACCCCCACTGAGGAGCGAAAATCCTTAGTCACTTGGCAGAACTTTGCCGCCATCTCGGAAGATGACCTCCTCAAATGCATCCTCGAGACCAAACCCTCCAACCATTCTTCTGACCCCATACCTATTGTCATCGCCATTGATTTCTATACCAATACTCTCTCTTATTGGACCAGGCTAGTTAATCTCTTCCTCAGTCAAGGATCCCTCCCAGCTGTCCTCAAAATAGGACAGGTTACCCCCCTTCTAAAAAAAACCTCTGCAGATGCAAACATCCTCAATAACTTCCGCCCCATCACCAATCTCCCTTTTCTTTCAAAGATCACAGAAAAATTTGTTGCAAAACAACTTTCCCAACACATTATGGTTAATAATCTCCTTGACGTGTTCCAGTCCGGCTTTATTCAAAATTGCGGTACAAAAGGGGGTGGTGATGGACGGAGCATCAAACACACACACCCAGTCAACAGATCTGGGTTTGATCCATCACCGTTCTTTAGCCCACTCTGCCACCCCAGTTCAGACATGGCCATATGCAAATCAGTCTGACCCTGTGCCTCATGGGTACAGTCCAGCCCGAATTGCCAAGCCATGCCTTCCCTGGACCGGACACAAGCTTCCTAGGACCGGTTTCTGGCATTTCAGCCGTCTTCAGCCAGGCTTGCTTGAATCCAGTGGCAAAGCGAGCAAGGGACTCAACGTCTGAGCATACCCTGCCAACTTATGGCGAACAAAGCGGTACAAAAGGGGGTGGTGATGGACGGAGCATCAGAACCAATCAAACACTTACACCCAGTCAACAGATCTTGGTTTTATACATCACCGTTCTTTAGCACACTCTGCCACCCCAGTTCAGACATGGCCATATGCAAATCAGTCTGACCCTGTGCCTCATGGGAACAGTCCAGCCCGAACTGCCAAGCCATGCCTTCCCTGGACCGGAAACAAACTTCCTAGGACCGGTTTCTGGCATTTCAGCCATCTTCAGCCAGGCTTGCTTGAATCCAGTGGCAAAGTGAGCAAGGGACTCAACGTCTGAGCATACCCTGCCAACTTATGGCGAAAAAAGTTGTACAAAAGGGGGTGGTGATGGACGGAGCATCAGAAGCACCCATAGAAGGAGCAAAACACCATTAATGATTCTTTTTGTGCAGAAAGATAGCCCTTCCTGCATAAACACAATCATCCTTGCAACGCAGGGACCCTTGCACTATGGAACAAGGATGCCTGCATTTGCATTTGGCAGCTTTTTTAGCGCCGGCTCAGGGATGAGCACAGGGATGGAACATATTCTTGTTAATACTGTGCATCCCTGCATTTTAAAAATGACTCAACTCGGCGTTGCAAAATTGCTTGGCCCACCGCCTGTGCCATTTGTATAAAGCTAAGCCCCATCGTTTTTACACCTGTATTTGTAGAGGGACACAAAGGATCTTTACAGCAATTTACAGGGAGTCTTTTAAATGTCTCACGGAAATGCCTGGTGGAAACAAGTTTCAGTGTGGAGGGGTTAGAAGTAAATTAAAAGCCCCAGGAAGCTGCAGAGGGTGGTGTGGGTGAAGGTCCAGAGAAGATTGTGATTAGCTTGTGTTAAGCCCCTGGCTGAGGTATCATAGAGTTAGTTTACAATGCCATTTACTGCTTTATGTCACAATAGGCTGCATATGGCACCCACCAGATAGCTTGGGCGCAACATGACAGGGTGGAAGTACGGCCCGGACCATGTCCAGTGGGAACACTTAGGGGCATATCTACAACACGGCGATAGAAAATTATCGCCGCTTTTACGGCCGTTTTCAGCCGAAAAGCAGCGATAATTTTATCGCCTAATTAGCAAGCTCACGCTAACACGTGAAACCTTGCGTTAGCACACAAATTCCTAACGCCCAGCTTTGCATCTCTAATGAGATGCAAAGTGGGCGTTCCTGACCTGACATGACAGGAGAAATGACGCTAAGCGACATTTCTCCTATCAATTCAATTCAATTCAAATTTAGCTTTAATCGATTTTAGTGATTTACAATCACAAAAGCATACATTTCAAATAGAAGACATTTAATAAAATTCATCAAAATAGAACTATCTGTCATAAAGTGCAAAAAGTGCTTTCAAGTAAAATAAGTTAACCTATAGAGCACTACATTCCTAATGTCAAACATTTTATACTTTTTCTAGCTCTCAGGGCATTTTTCAAAAAAACGGTCATGACAGAAACAGTTAATACACTATCTAAAAATTGTAAATATAAAAATGCTGGTTTACATTGTCGCCAACCTGCCTGTTTTAATAAAGGGAGAATCCATCTTTTCCTTTCAAGTACATAAAATTTACAGAACAGGGTCACATGGATTGTAGATTGTGGTGACAAGTTATCACAGGGACAGGGGGAAAGCTCTCTAGACCAATCGTTTATTCCAGGGTGACTAACCAGGCGATGAAAAGTATTGAACCTGAAGCGAGTTAAAAGCGAGTTAAAAGATATCTTTCGTATCCCTCGGTACAACATATGAGATACGGTTGAATATCATACGTAGTCAAGGTCAAATGGTGTTGTACTACAGACTTCTTATTCATCTCCTGAGTGACTCTAAGTGACTCCAAATGGGACAAACAAGTTAGTTTGAGTTCCTTCCTCGTGATAGAACACATCTTCTCTGGGGTGGAGTAAATGCCCTATGTCACTCAGGACTTTTTTAACATAGTTCAGCCATACAACCTTATTAACATGGTCCATGTTCATAGTATCCCTTACTATCTGTCTGTTTAGACCTGTGCTGCTAATAGTCCATATGCGATGCCACAACAGAACAGGTTGCATTTTTATAATATCCGTAACATAAGGGATACCCAGCTCGCTATGGCAGTTAAAAACCGAGGAACTTGCTGGCACAGCTAAAATAAACCGTAGGAAGGCATTTTCTACACCTTGGATCATCAAGACATAATAAAAACCCCAAACTCCCACCCCATAGATCGCAATGCTCATGCATTTAGCTTGAAAAATTTTAAGGAGAATTCCATGGGGCCTTTTTCCCATTTCCTTAGTAAAATTAACAAGAGCAGCGGTAGACTTCATAAATAGTAAACTCCTAATTTTCACCGCTGGGCCCCAAGAGCCCGTGTTTGCAAATAAAACACCCAAATAGGAAAAAGTATTGGTAGAAACTACCCTTTTGTCCCCCATTTGGACGCTATTACATTTGCTTCTCCCTCTCCTATCATCAAGCCCCACGCTATGAAGCATAGCGGCAGGAAAAGTAGCGATAACCCCTGTTATCACTACTTTCCTTACACCTGCTTCAGGACTGACTTAGCCATGATATTTTATGGAAGGTGGATATCATGGCTAAGTATGTGAGGCCCTATCAACAAGCTAACGCCACATTTCGTGAGATTATCGCTGGGTTTCCAGCGATAATCTCATGTTAGGCAGCTAGCGCTAGGATTTTTATCGCTTTTGAGATAAGCGCTGCTAATAGCACGCTATCTCAGTGATAAAAATCCACGCTAGCCGGCGATAATTATCCTAGTGCTAAGTGCGCTTAGCGATAATTATCGCCGGTTGTTGCTGATATGCCCCTTAATGTGGGAGGGGGGACTGGTTGACTATTGCAGAAATCCGCTCTGCTTGGTGCTAATGAGCTGATGAATAATTTGGCTGTATTTTATAGCACATGTGAGCAGGCCATGTAGATGACAATGAGCTATTCCATTGATATGTTATTGCATGGTCGTCGTTACAGATGCTGAATTTTAACAGCACATTTCTCTCCTACCTGCTGTCCCATTCCCGTTGCGAGGTCGCTTTCATTTGCAGTGCTCAGCACAGGCCGCTGCTGCTGTTGGACAACCCCCTCTTGGATGAGCGAGCAGGGTGAAGCCTCAGCGATATATGTTTGAAAGCACTCAGAAGCTACAAGAGTTAATTCACTTAAAATGCAAAGCAGTGGAATCGCCCTGGGGATGAAGACTGTGAACAGGATTTCCATCTGCTTGACATTATGGTGCCGATCACGATCCGGTAAAAACCGGGTACGAACCGTCGGACGGAGCATAATCTCCGTCCGACGCGTACCCGGCCGTCAATTTATACAAACAAGGAATTACGATTCGCACGGGTACACCATCACCGTACGATTCGTAAAACAGCCCGACCGAACAAAAAAACCCTACCAATGCCATCCGGGAAAGCGCCGACCTGACGTCGGGACGCACGCAGCCAGCCATTCACGACCCAGGAATTACCATTCGCCCCGACGTCATCCCGCACGGTGAATATTTTCCGGCACCCAAAAACTGCCGGGAAATCAGGACAACGCGAACAAGGACCACCAGTACGCGACGGACAGACAGGACGACGCGAACAAGGAGGACCAGTACGCGACGGACACACAGGACGACGCGACCAAGGAGGACCCGTGCGCGACAGGACGACGCGATCAAGGAGGACCCGTACGCGACAGGACGACGCGATCAAGGAGTACCAGTACGCGACGGACAGACATGGACCCGAACCTACGAGTCATCCCTGCCCTCATAGCAGTCCACCTCCTCTACAGGTTACGACGCAGACGCCGCAGAAGGTCAGAACAACTAAGGGAGGGGGGAAAGTGGGGTGGGGTGGGGGTGGCAGGACCAGGGCAGGCCACAAAACAACCACATAAGTCACACACCACACATGGCCTGGACATACCTGACTCCCATGCCCTGGTCACCACGAGGGGGTGGGGGCGTGTCCTGATAAGCCAGCGACCGCCACAACGGAAGTCCGTCACCACGCGAACCGGCAACACAACCAGACAGGTACGTCCCGTACCCACGCCTGAAGAGCGTGGGTACGAGTCGTACCACGCCCACACACACGTCACCCCAACAATGGCGGGACGGATCGTACCCACGTGGCAAAGGCCTGGGTACGGCCCGCACAAGCATCACATAGCGTGGGGACGGATATGTACGGACCCTACCCCCACCCCGTATGCAAGGAGCGTACCCCCCACCCCAACAGTGTAAGTACGACCCGTACCCCCACCCGCGTATGCATGGAGCGTACCCCCACCCCAACAGTGTAAGTATGATCCGTACCCTCACCCGTGTATGCAAGGAGCGTACCCCCCACCCCAACAGTGTAAGTACGACCCGTACCCCCACCCGCGTATGCATGGAGCGTACCCCCCATGCCAACAGTGTAAGTACGACCCGTACCCCCACCCGCGTATGCATGGAGCGTACCCCCACCCCAACAGTGTAAGTACGATCCGTACCCTCACCCGCGAATGCAAGGAGCGTACCCCACACCCCAACAGTGTAAGTACGACCCGTACCCTCACCCGCGTATGCAAGGAGCGTACACCCCACCCCAACAGTGTAAGTACGACCCATACCCCAACCCACGTATGCATGGAGCGTACCCCCCATGCCAACAGTGTAAGTACGACTCGAACCCTCACCCGCGGACGTACGGACCGTACCCCCCATGCCAACAGTGTAAGTACGACCCGTACCCCCACCCGCGTATGCATGGAGCGTACCCCCCATGCCAACAGTGTAAGTAGGACTCGAACCCTCACCCGCGGACGTACGGACCGTACCCCCACCCCCACCAGTGTAAGTACGACTCCTACCCCCACCTACGGACTCACGGACCGTACCCCCACCCCAACAGTGTAAGTACGACCCGTACCCCCACCCGCGTATGCATGGAGCGTACCCCCATGCCAACAGTGTAAGTACGACCCGTACCCCCACCCGCGTATGCATGGAGCGTACCCCCACCCCAACAGTGTAAGTACGACCCGTACCCCCACCCGCGTATGCATGGAGCGTACCCCCCATGCCAACAGTGTAAGTACAACTCGAACCCTCACCCGCGGACGTACGGACCGTACCCCCACCCCCACTAGTGTAAGTACGACTCCTACCCCCACCCGCGGACTCACGGACCGTACCCCCACCCCAACAGTGTAAGTACGACCCGTACCCCCACCCGCGTATGCATGGAGCGTACCCCCCATGCCAACAGTGTAAGTACGACTCGAACCCTCACCCGCGGACGTACGGACCGTACCCCCACCCCCACCAGTGTAAGTACGACTCCTACCCCCACCCGCGGACTCACGGACCGTACCCCCACCCCAACAGTGTAAGTACGACCCGTACCCCCACCCGCGTATGCATGGAGCGTACCCCCATGCCAACAGTGTAAGTACGACTCGAACCCTCACCCGCGGACGTACGGACCGTACCCCCACCCCCACCAGTGTCAGTACGACCCGTACCCCCACCCGCGTATGCAAGGAGCGTACCCCCCACCCCAACAGTGTAAGTACGACTCGAACCCTCACCTCCAATGCATGGAGCGTACCCCCACCGTGTATGTTCCAAGCGTACATATCCTGAAATAGGAGGTGTGTGTGCAGAGTCCACCCAGCAGTGCCCTGAGACAGGAGGGGTGGGTGTGGAGTCCTCCCAGCAGTGCCCTGAGACAGGAGGGGTGGGTGCCTATCACTAACAGCAGTGCCCTGAGCCAGGAGGGGTGGGTGTGGAGTCCTCCCAGCAGTGCCCTGAGACAGGAGGGGTGGGTGCCTATCACTCCCAGCAGTGCCCTGAGACAGGAGGGGTGGGTGTGGAGTCCTCCCAGCAGTGCCCTGAGACAGGAGGGGTGGGTGTGGAGTCCTCCCAGCAGTGCCCTGAGCCAGGAGGGGTGGGTGCCTATCACTCCCAGCAGTGCCCTGAGACAGGAGGGGTGTGTGCCTATCACTCCCAGCAGTGCCCTGAGACAGTGTGTGCCTATCACTCCCAGCAGTGCCCTGAGACAGGAGGGGTGTGTGCCTATCACTCCCAGCAGTGCCCTGAGACAGTGTGTGCCTATCACTCCCAGCAGTGCCCTGAGACAGGAGGGGTGTGTGCCTATCACTCCCAGCAGTGCCCTGAGACAGGAGGGGTGGGTGTGGAGTCCTCCCAGCAGTGCTCTGAGACAGGAGGGGTGGGTGCCTATCACTAACAGCAGTGCCCTGAGCCAGGAGGGGTGGGTGTGGAGTCCTCCCAGCAGTGCCCTGAGCCAGGAGGGGTGGGTGCCTATCACTCCCAGCAGTGCCCTGAGACAGGAGGGGTGTGTGCCTATCACTCCCAGCAGTGCCCTGAGACAGTGTGTGCCTATCACTCCCAGCAGTGCCCTGAGACAGGAGGGGTGTGTGCCTATCACTCCCAGCAGTGCCCTGAGACAGTGTGTGCCTATCACTCCCAGCAGTGCCCTGAGACAGGAGGGGTGTGTGCCTATCACTCCCAGCAGTGCCCTGAGACAGGAGGGGTGGGTGTGGAGTCCTCCCAGCAGTGCTCTGAGACAGGAGGGGTGGGTGCCTATCACTAACAGCAGTGCCCTGAGCCAGGAGGGGTGGGTGTGGAGTCCTCCCAGCAGTGCCCTGAGCCAGGAGGGGTGGGTGCCTATCACTCCCAGCAGTGCCCTGAGACAGGAGGGGTGGGCGCCTATCACTCCCAGCAGTGCCCTGAGACAGGAGGGGTGTGTGCCTATCACTCCCAGCAGTGCCCTGAGACAGGAGGGGTGTGTGCCTATCACTCCCAGCAGTGCCCTGAGACAGGAGGGGTGTGTGCCTATCACTCCCAGCAGTGCCCTGAGACAGGAGGGGTGGGTGTGGAGTCCTCCCAGCAGTGCCCTGAGACAGGAGGGGTGGGTGTGGAGTCCTCCCAGCAGTGCCCTGAGACAGGAGGGGTGTAACACATGTGTGTGAGGCCAGAATTATCCACATGCATACTGCCTACAAGGGAACATGTCCCCATGAACTCATGTCAACAGACTCCACACACAAGTACAGTGATCACCAAGGATGCCACGATTGTTGCAGGTGGAGACATGGCCCTGCATGCATGGCCAAAGTAGAAGGGCTCCGTCACACACACAGCTCATGTAGACACAGCTCTGCGCTAAACATTGGGAACACCCTGCAGGGAAGAAAGCTGGGTACACAGAGGAAGGAATACACCCTGGGACAAGTGCACCATGCAGTAACTGCTTACATGAACAAAGAAAGTTAGCCAACACCTTGTGATGGCACACAGATCCCAGGGTCCCCCCAATGAGCAGCACAATACTACATATCCCACACACCCAAACCCTTAAACACCACCCAAAACCATGTAGCAGCCCCACCAATACCAGCATAGCATTAGTGTGATAATGAAAACAAAATTAAGCTTTATTCAGCATGAGCACAATGTCCGTGGATCGCAGGCAGTTCAATATTCACAAAGCCCATAGGGCAGTCATTGATTCCCAGCTGGATGGGGGACACAGTGGGATGGGTGTCCCCTACCTTGCCTGCACAGTCAAATGGCATCGTCTTCCACACTGGTGAGGGCATCAGGGGGGGGGGAAGCAACAGGCACCCCAGGGACATCAGGGCAAAGGGGCGGCGTTGTGGGTGCAGGGATGGAGGACTCCACCACAGGGGGTGGGTCAGTGCCAAAGGCGGAGGCCAGGATGGCACTACACACCTTTGCAAGGTCCTCCAGGGAGTCCCCTGCACCCGAAGGGACCTCAGGCCCCAAGGAGGGGGGGGTCAGAGGGATGGGTCGCAGCGCCACCAGGGGAGGGTGGAGACAGGGGGGGAGACTCAACCACCCTGACCGAGGACTTCCTTGACCGCTTGCGTGGTGGTGTAACTGTGGGGCTCAGGGACAGAGCGGCCATGAAGGAGTCCTTGGGGGAGATGTGGCCAGGAGAGCTGAGGGGAGGGGATTTGGAGGGAGTGGACTGGGTGGAATGCGGACTCCCACTATGGCTGCGTGTCACACGTTTGCCCCCCGACCCAGTGGGTGTGCCTACCTCACCCTGTGTGTGCGTGTCAGGAGGAGTGCGGTGGACCTTCCCTGCTGGTGTGGTGCCTGTGTCTGTTGATGTGGGTGCATGCCGACGTCTGGGTGTACGTGGGACAGGCATGGGAGTGGGAAGTGTGGATGGGGCAGGGGTAGGTGGGGGGAGGTCGCGCTGCAGGAGACCCACTGCTGCAGTCAGTGTGGAGTCTATGGACCTCAGCAAGTTGCGTTGGTCAGCCTGCGATGAATGAATGCCCTCCAAGAATGCCTCGATGTTGGTGAGGGTTTTGCCGTGGGCATGGAGGACATTAAGGATCGCAGCCTGACCAACCTGCAGTTGCCGCTGGATGTCCACAGACTCTGCATTGGCGGCAGCAGTGGAGACAGGGGCAGGGGGTGCGGTGCCTGGCATGAAGGAGACATGCTGTGACCGGGCACGCTGGGAAGGGACACGAGCAAGTGGGAGGCGGCTGATGGGAACTGAGGGGGCGGTGCGAGGTGTTGTTCCGCTGTCAGCTGCTGGTGCAGCCACCGCCCACTCGGAGACCTCCTCCTCGGACCTGTCAGCTTCGTATTCTGACGTGCCAGTCGACAGGTCCTCGGCCGCACTATCCTCCACCTCTGTCCCACTCGATGTGCCAGCCCCGATGTCACGGCTGGCACTGGTGCTCGGTCCCTCCGCCTTGCCTGTGTCCATGTCTCCCTCTGTGTCCCCCGACGATGCTGTGGGCACGGTGGAGAGACAGAAATTAATCAGACAGCTGTACACATCAGTCACATGAGTCCAATCTACATAGGTAACATTGCATAGCCTGAAAAGGAAGATCATTAACATCTACTAAACAAGGTACCGATGTAGGGCATGAAACACACAGTTGGTTGAGCCACCATGCCACTGAAACACCATGGAGAGCATGAGACAATAGCTCAAGACAGGAAACGTAGTCTGACATAGCACCCAGGCCCTGGGGACAATCCAGCACTGCATCTGCACCACACAGCGTCGGTGAAAATACCGATGAACAGGGACCATATCCACGAACTTGAGACACATGCAGCATAGGTAATGCTGGAAACATGCCCAACATGACTCGGTCACTGCACCTTGCGTGTGTGTCCACTCCAGACAAACATCACACACTGCCCAGACCCAGCAAGTAGAAATCAGGATTTTACATATAGGCATTGCCCGCCCCAACCAACCCCTACACGAGGCAAATTGTTGAGACACAGGTGGCACCAACATCTCATAGTCTGGGTGATAAACACAGGGGCAGGCAAAATGCAAGATTGGACGCCAAACAGCCAAGGTGCACCTGTACAAATAATGAGGTACCAGTGTCCATCCTCAGATGAGTATAACAAGACACACAGGCACTGGCAACTGTGAGTATGAAGAAGTACAATCAGTCAGGCTGTACAGTGGACACCTGTACAAAATAGCACGTCTATATACATGGTGCCAGGGGACAATGGCACAGAGCACAACCTACGATGTAGACACTGAGAGTGTCCACGTTTATGATGACACACACCACTGAGGAAAAGGTGCTCCAGGGGACAGTAGTGGGCACGCAACTACATGCTACTGATTGGTAATGACTGCAACACACGCCACCATCCCTGCACTATGCGTATCGCACACTCATGCACATCATGTCACAGGCCACTACATAGGACATGCCAACTGACATGGAACCCACATGCAGTGAACTTGACAGGGCACAGCCAAGGTCCAAAAAGCTGGTACACACCACCCCCACACATGATGCTACAGGCATTGTTCTCGTGGACAAAGCACCAGCCTACATTACCTTGTGAAGGAGTGACCACACACAGACCAGGGAACACATTGCAAGGAGGGGAAGGGTGGCAGGGGCGCAGCGCTATACTGGGGCAAACAGGATCTGCACAGCACCTTTAAACCCTGCCAGTGAATTAATGCTACCGTGCCCTTACAAATGCCGGTGACACACAACAAACGCACATGTACCTACCCCCTTCCGGCTGCTGCATCGCCTGTAAGCGCCTCTCCAGGTCTGGAAAGACCACCGGCAGCACACGCCTGTGGAGGTGGCTCAGACGGCGGCGGCCGCGGTTCTTGTGGCTCTCAGGTGAGTCCCCCAGCAGGAGCCGTGCAATCCTCCGCGTCCAGCACCGGATATCCTGCCAGCGTTTCCTCACCTGGGGCAGGCTCCGCCTCCGACCATCCACACCCCTCACGGCACTGACGGCGGTCAGCCAGATCTGCTCCTTGGCAGTGGCGCCTACCTGTGAGGAAGAACAAGTGACACCACATCAATACACCAGCCACATGTCACAGAGAGACATATGAGAACAAATTAGCTGGTTACAACAAGGCATGTCATGCAGCCAACGCATTGCACCTTTGTCATAGGGACATCATCCCCTGGTGAGGGAAAAAGCTGTACGTGCCATAGTGGGTACACAGGTGGAATGATGGCAATGTCACTATCAGTGATCAAGGCTCACACTGTGCATCACACCCACCCCTCCTGTCTCAGGGCACTGCTGGGAGGACTCCACACCCACCCCTCCTGTCTCAGGGCACTGCTGGGAGGACTACACACCCACCCCTCCTGTCTCAGGGCACTGCTGGGAGTGATAGACACCCACCCCTCCTGTCTCAGGGCACTGCTGGGAGTGATAGGCACCCACCCCTCCTGTCTCAGGGCACTGCTGGGAGGACTCCACACCCACCCCTCCTGTCTCAGGGCACTGCTGGGAGGACTCCACACCCACCCCTCCTGTCTCAGGGCACTGCTGGGAGTGATAGGCAGCCACCCCTCCTGTCTCAGGGCACTGCTCGGAGGACTCCACACCCACCCCTCCTGTCTCAGTGCACTGCTGGGAGGACTCCACACCCACCCCTCCTGTCTCAGGGCACTGCTGGGAGTGATAGGCACCCACCCCTCCTGTCTCAGGGCACTGCTGGGAGGACTACACACCCACCCCTCCTGTCTCAGGGCACTGCTGGGAGGACTCCACACCCACCCCTCCTGTCTCAGGGCACTGCTGGGAGACATCAGGCATCCCCCCCCTGGGACCCCCCCAACAGTACATGGTATGTGTGTCACACCAGGACACAATGCCAAAAGTCACAGTCACAACATAGGGACAGTCTGTGCCAGTGGCCTATGCACTCACCTGATACCCTGGTCGCCCATACAGCATGGAGTACTGTGGGAGGATCACATCCAGCAGAGCCATGTTCTCCTCCAGGGTGAATGGCTGTGTCCTCTCCACAGCCCTTGACATGGTTCCAGGGAATCAGTAGCAGCAGCTGGGTTGACGAATGCAAAGATGTGCAGGCAAGTACTCCCTCATGGGACCTGGCTGCCTTATATCTGCCTTTCTGCCCTGTCTCATGCACAGGAGTACAGAGTGATTGGTCACTCACATTTGCATCCTATGTTTCCACCAATCCCTTCAAACCTAGCAGTCTGTGGGTTCTCTATCGGTTTCATTCTCCTGCATGATGTCAGACCCACAAACACATTGCAACAATGTAGAAGAATTCCAACTGACTTCTGCTGTGCACCTTCCAGAACAATTTCGAAATTTGAACTTGGTCGCCATGACAACCAGCATGCATGTAGGCCTTAATACTTGTCCCCTATGTAATTTGGAGCATCACACACAGGTACGGTGCGTTTCGGGGCCCTAGGGCACCCCAAATGCGTTGCAACGGCCCGTACACGCATGCCTAAGTTCACTATCAGTATGGGTGTCCTCGCGTATGCGTATTCGTAGTGGTACGGCCCGTACACACGCATGTACGCTCACTATCACTACGAGTACGCATACGCGTGCAGACCCATAGTGATAGTGAGTGTAGATGCGTGTGTACGGCCCGTACCACTACGAGTACGCATACGCGTGCAGACCCATAGTGATAGTGAGCGTAGATGCGTGTGTACGGTCCGTACCACTACGAGTACGCATACGCGAGGACACACATTGTGATAGGGCCGTACACACGCATCTACGCTCACTATCACTATGGGTCTGCACGCGTATGCGTACTCGTAGTGGTACGGACCGTACACACGCATCTACGCTCGCCATCACTATGGGTCTGCACGCGTATGCGTACTCGTAGTGGTACGGACCGTACACACGCATCTACGCTCGCCATCACTATGGGTGTGCACGCGTATGCGTACTCGTAGTGGGACGGACCGTACACACGCATCTACGCTCGCCATCACTATGGGTCTGCACGCGTATGCGTACTCGTAGTGGTACGGACCGTACACACGCATCTACGCTCGCCATCACTATGGGTGTGCACGCGTATGCGTACTCGTAGTGGTACGGACCGTACACACGCATCTACGCTCGCCATCACGATGGGTACACATACGGCAGCACTCCCACAGTGATTTTGGAACGTACACAGGCCCTCTTAGCAGCAGTACGGCGGTTTTTACACATCACAGTGGTGATAGGCGACACACAGGTAGGAATAGGGCGGGCATACTTGTCCATGGATGGACATACTTGTCCATGGATGGACATACTTGTCCAGGAATGGACATCAAGGCATCGTCTGTGCATTACTACATGTGTGGGGCACAGGTGTGACAGGCTGTGATGTGGAACATGACTCCTGAGTGGAGAAGGCACCAGATGTATGATGAGATGTGTATAGGTGTACTGTGTGACGGTGCAATGTGTGCCAGCCATGCCCTTGACTCCTTTGACATGTGTGCATGTCGTACTGCACACTTGGGGTAAGCGTCACTGGCATGGCACGGACACCAACACACGGAAGTGTCCCATGATGCCCGGTACAGGGGTTATGACACATGACTTGTCACTACCCACAGTGCACAATGTGACTATGTCATTTATGTGTGGGGGATTTACATCAGGTTGATGTTGTAGCACCCTCATAAGCTGCAGCCGTAGCAGCAACCAACATGTGTCTGTGTGTAGATTGTCATTGCACACTGTTCCGCACACCATGCCACATGTGGTATCGGATGTGAGGTGCACATGTATGCATGGGACACGGAGTAGCGTGACAAGGACATGTCTGCATCCTCACAAGGAATGTGTGGTGAGTCATGACATGTGCACCTTCATGGCAAGGTGTGTGGGCTGTCCTAGTGTAATGTCATGTGACCTGTGGCTCCAGTGTTCCGCTACCAGTCTCTGCAATCGGCATCCTACTTCTGCTGATGTGTGGGTGTATGTCACTCCTGTCTTGCGTCTGGCTGTTCGCTTGCACTGGGACACAGCTATTCCCATGGCGTGGCATGGGGAGGTTCTCAATCTCCGTGTGTAGCTGGGTCTTGGAAGGAGTGCCACCTTGCATCCATACGTGTGCTGGCCATGTAGCACATACCTGACTCCCTATGTAGCATGTGTGTATTGCCAGATTAACATGTGCTCAGTAGACATGAGTTGTTGTCGTGGTGCACTCACTCTTCCTTGTCACTTCCAAATTACTGCAGAGCACCGCCTCTTGCCCGAATAATTCCAGACTTGGCTGCCATGCAGGAGAATGACAGCATCCGGCTCTACCGCTTCACCCAACCGTTGATTCTGGAGTTGACGGCGAGACTGGCACCACACCTGCAACCGCTGCACAGGTATCCTACGGCACTGACACCCCAGCTGAAGGTAATGGCTGCCCTACATTTTCTTGCCACGGGTACCTTTCAAAATACCATAGCTCATGTTGGTGGCATGTCCCAGAGCATGTTCAGCGGTGTGCTGCATGATTTCTTGGAGGCCATGTTGATTCACCTGGATGACTTCATCAAGTTCCCAACCCCTGAACAGATGACTGAGGTCAAGCGTGGATTCTATGCCCTGGGAGGGATGCCCCATGTCATTGGGTCCATAGATGGGACACATGTAGCTTTGGTACCACCACACGCACGGGAGGTGGCGTACCGCAATCGGAAGCACTACCACTCCATCAATGCCCTTGTGGTGTGTCTCTCCAACATGGTGATTTCACATGTCTGTGCTCGTTTTCCAGGATCAGCACACGATGCCTACATCATGAGGCGTAGCGGGATGCCTGATATGATGATGCAGCTGCGCAACGAACGGGCATGTGTTGTAGGTGGGTACAGTCTGTCTGTCTTCTATTCTGTATCGCCTACCAGCACGACCGCTTCACCACTTCTAACGATGACCATGTGCTTCCCATGTAGGGGACGCTGGCTATCCCAACATGCCATGGCTGATCACACCTCTCCGCAACCCCATCACGCCGGCACAGCTCCGCTACAACACCGCCCATGGCCGGACAAGGCGAGTGATAGAGAGGACGTTTGGCATGCTGAAGAGCCGATTCCGGTGCCTCCACAAGACCGGCGGTGCACTCCCTTATGCCCCGGCAAAGGTCTGCAAGATCTTCATGGTCTGCTGCATGCTGCACAACATGGCAGTTGAAAGAGCTGTGCCACTCATCCTGAATCATCCATACATGTGTCGAGTAAATGCACATGCAAGTGGCTGTGCTTTTTGTGGCTGACTTCTTGTGAGTCTCTCTTCCCCAGGTACCTGCACATGCCGTCTGCTGGTTGCATTGTTGTGGCACTGCTATTCATCATGGACATGACATCGTGGGCTGACTCAGCGTTACAGGCACAGACACGTTTGGAAGTCTCCATGGGGTAAGGGATGCATCTGGGGTGTATTGGGTGTGGCAGTTGTTCACGATGTATGCACACTGCCCCTGTCGATGTGTTGTTCCTCTGCAGCCATGTCGCATCCCCATGGGACACGACATGCAGCTGTGTACACCTGAATAGATGGTCTGCCTGGTTGACAGGCATCAGTGATGGGATAGGGGATTGTGATGATGGCATCAATGTGTGTGACACTGCCCTCGGCCACATACGGTTAGCATTGGCTGGACATGGTGTGGGACTTCGACATCAGCGGATCTATGGTGTATGGCAGGCTCTCCGTGTGCAGCTGTGGGTATTTAGCTGTTAGCCGACGCTTGTGTGCCACTTCCATGGCAAACACGCATGTGTGCTGCAGAAAGGGGGGTGCCAGTGTTGGACCCACATGTTACTCCACATGATGTGTTCATGTGTACTTCGAGTGGCCTCTGCAATCCCGAATACATGTCTAATAAAGGTGTCCCTATGCCTCCAAGGTGCCTCTTCTCAGTCAATGCTGGTGTGTTGCCACGGTGCATCCTGCATGGTATTCCCTGATTGTGGCTATGTGTCAATGTGTCGAGTTGCAAGATGCAAGCTGTGTGTGTGGGCTGAGACTGTGTATTGGGCATGATGTCCATGACTGTGTTGGTATTGTGACATGTGCCATCCCCATGCATCCAACGTTGGCCAGGCCCCCATTCTCGGCATCCACCGGACTCCGGCTTGCAGGACATGGTTCTGCCACCTGTCTATACATGCCTGGGTGCCCCCCAGTACACTGGACTGGATCCCTGACCACTGCGCATGACAGTTGCTGTACTCAATGTGTGTGTCAGCACGGTTGTTCGGCAACCCCCTCAGCTGGTTGGGCCCATCACGGGTGTGTATGGTGCTCCATGTCTGTCTTGCCTAATACACTGTGACCCATGTGTCCTGTGCCAGACTCAGGCCCCAGGGTGTGGATGGTTGAAGACAAAAGATGACTCAGGCATGTTTAGACTTTACAAGACACATGTTAGTTAATAATGCTACCAGCAGGCATCTACTCATCATAGTGTGATTTATTAGTGGGGGGGGGGGGCAAGTAAGGGTCTTTCCGGGATGTTTGAATCCAAAGTTCAGTAGGGGAGTTGGGGTCCTTGCCATTGGAAATCCTCAGAGTCCATGCCACAGTCTTTGTCAACATTGGTCAGCCAGTGACCAGCAGGGCCATGTGGCACAGAATGTCTCTTGATGCTGTGATGCTGTTTGTTAGACGGCGACCTCAGAGGAGCCCGGGAGGGAGTCCTGACTACCCTGAGACCCACCCTCGTAGTATCGTAGCCGGGCACTGGCGGGAGACTCCCCAGGCGGAGGAATCTCGCAACTAGGATCGTACTTGTAGCACCACACAACACAGAGTGACCACACTGGGATTTCTCAGAAAGTAAGCTTTATCAAGTAGGTTATCACTGCAAATATGTACAAGGTGAGCACGGGCTCGAGAGTCTCGGAAAGATAGGGGGTAGCGGGACAGTCTTTGGCCAAGGTTCAAAGCAGGGATGTATCCGGCGCACAGCTCACAGTCCTCGAGCTGGGGGGATACGTGGTCGTAGTCGGGGTCCGGCGGGACCGTGAGAGTCTGGGGGAGCCGCGAGTCACTCAGCAGGCTCAGGCACAGGTTCGGAGGTCTTACGATCTTCACGGAGCCGCGAGTCACTCAGCAGGCTCCGGCACAGGTTCGGAGGTCTTACGATCTTCAAGGAGCCGCGAGTCACTCAGCAGGCTCAGGCACAGGTTCGGAGGGCTTACGATCTTCAAGGAGCCGCGAGTCACTCAGCGGGCTTAGGCACAGGTTCGGAGGTTTTACGATCTTCAAGGAGCCGCGAGTCACTCAGCAGGCTTAGGTCGGTTCAGTTCCAGGAGCCGCGACAGGCTCTCGTTGTTCCAGCGTCGAATCTGCCGGCCAGACCCAGAGCACCCCTTGTTATAGGTCGACCCCTCTTTGATGTCCGGAGTCTGTGCAGGCAGGGGTCTTGTCACCTGGGGGTCGCTTGTCGGGATTTCCTGCTATTGTCTTTTGATCCTTTCAGGGCCGGGTCGGGAGGAGTCCCAGACACCCAGCAGGCACGGAGCCAGCCCTCAGGGTGGCCGGAGGGCCGATCGAAACCCATCGTCCCAGGGGAGTTCAGAGGTGCGATAGAACTGCTCCTCCCTCTCTCATCCCCTGGAAGCGTGATGTCCTCCAGCCGGAGTGGCGCCTCTAGGCCCGGGTCGCGCTGGGGCTGGAGGCCATCTTGGTGCATGGAGTGGGCACGCGGGCCCGGGGTGGCCGAAGGGAGAGGCCATGGACGGGGATGTCCGGGGTCGGTGCGGGTGTCCTGGTGGAGAGGGTCGGCTGGGCCGTGTGCTTGGGCTGCAGGTACCAAGTTCCGGTGGTGCGGGGGCACGGAGGGCCATTCTACGAGGCCGGGTCCAACACGCGTCCCCCCCAGCTGAAAGCCGGAGAGAACTGCCCATCATCTTGGGGGGTTCTCTTCGCTGAAGCGGAAGAACCTGGAGAGGCCGTCAGCGTTGGCGTGGTCCGTACCTGGGCGGTGTTCTACGGTGAAATCCATTCCTTGGAGGGAGATTGACCACCGCAGTAGCTTGGGGTTTTCTCCTCGCATCTGCATGAGCCATCGCAAGGGCCGATGGTCAGTTTGGACTCTGAAATGAGTGCCGAACAGGTAGGGTCGTAGTTTTTTGAGTGCCCAGACCACGGCAAAGGCTTCGCGCTCTATGGTGCTCCACCTCTGTTCTCGGGGCAACAGCCGCCGACTGAGGAAGGCGACGGGCTGGTCTAGGCCTTGGTCATTCACTTGGGACAGGACGGCCCCAATGCCATGCTCGGAGGCATCGGTCTGGACTACGAACTCCTTGGCGTAGTCGGGAGCCTAGAGGACGGGGGCAGTGCACATGGCCTTTTTTAGAGCATCGAACGCTTCCTGGCAGGCGGCCGTCCACTGCACCTTCTTTGGCTGTTTTTTAGACGTGAGTTCAGTGAGGGGGCCGACAAGGCTGCCATACCCCCGAATGAATCTGCGGTAGTAGCCCGTGAGTCCCAGAAAGGCTCGGACCTCCGTTTGGGTGATGGGTGGTTCCCAGGCCAGGATGGCGTCGATCTTTGGCTGTAGAGGGGCGACCTGGCCACTCCCGACCTGGTGCCCCAGGTAGACTACAGATCCTTGCCCGATCTGGCACTTGCTGGCTTTTACTGTGAGGCCTGCCCGGCGCAGGGCGGTTAGCACTCTCCGAAGGTGCTGGAGGTGCCCACTCCACTCTGAACTGAAGGCAGCGATGTCGTCCAGATATGCCGCGCTGAACTGTTCTAGCCCGGCCAGGACCCTATTCACCAGTCGCTGGAAAGTGGCCGGGGCATTTTTCATCCCGAAGGGCATCACGCGAAAGCGGTAGTGCCCATCGGGGGTGGAGAAAGCGGACCGCTCCTTGGCCCCTTCGGTGAGCGCAATCTGCCAGTATCCGCAGGTGAGGTCGAAAGTGCTGAGGAACCGGGCTGCCCCTAGTCGGTCAATGAGTTCGTCGGCTCGTGGAATGGGGTGGGCATCGGCTCGGGTAATGTCATTGGGCCGCTGCTTTCGGGACCAGGACCACGGGGCTGGCCCAGGGACTGTCAGAGGGCTCGATCACCCCCAGGGTCAACATCTTCGAGACTTCATCTTGAATGCAGGACCGGACCCGGTCAGGAACCCGGTAGGCCCGGTGTCTCACCGGCAGGCTGTCCCCGGTGTCCACGTCATGAACACACCAGTTGGTGACCCGGGGGGTCAGAGAGAAGAGGTGGGCAAATTGTCTTAGCAGCTGGCGGCAGTCCGCTTGTTGCTGGGCAGTGAGGGCTGGGGAGAGGTTCACCCCCTCCACGGAGCTATCCTGCTCCTTGACACACAGGAGGTCCGGGAGGGGATCCGACTCATCTTCGGCCCCGTCATCGGTGGCCAGCAGGAGGCTCAGCTCTGTCCGCACAAAGTGAGGCTTGAGGCGGTTCACGTGCAGGACCCGGAGGGGGTCCCGAGGCGACTGGACGTCCACCAAGTATGTGACTTGACTCTTCCGCTCAACCACTTTGTAGGGCCCAGTCCATCGGTCCTGGAGGGCACCAGGTTTCACGGGGGCCATGACCCACACCTGCTGGCCCGGCTGGAACTCGACCAGAGTGGCATTCTGGTCGTACCAGCGCTTCATTTCTTCTTGACTTGCCTCCAGGTTGGCCTCGGCCATTTCCCTGAACTTCCTGGTCTGGTTCCGGAGGGCCAGGACGTATTGGAACACATCTCGGGGGGTGGTCTGGGGCGCTGCCTCCCATTCTTCCTTAACCAAACTGAGGGGACCTCGGACGGGGTGCCCATAGAGTAATTCAAACGGGCTGAACCCTATGGACTTCTGGGGGACCTCCCGGTAAGCGAACAAGAGGCAGGGGAGTAGGACGTCCCACTTACGCCGGAGGGGCTCTTCTAGGCCCGCGATCATCCCTTTCAAAGTCCTATTGAACCTTTCTACTAGGCCGTTCCCTTGGGGATGGTACGGGGTGGTGAACTTATAGGACACTCCACATTGTTGCCACAGGGACGTCATATACTTTGATATAAAATTAGTGCCGCGATCGCTCACGACCTCGCGGGGAAAACCCACCCTGGAAAAGATCCCCATCAGGGCCCGGCCCACCACGGGGGCCGTAATGGTGCGTAGGGGAATAGCCTCCGGATAGCGGGTGGCGTGGTCTACTAGGACCAATATGAAACGGTGACCTTGGGAGGTGGGGGGGTCCAGTGGTCCCACGATGTCGATTCCGACTCGTTCGAAGGGGGTACTGACGACCGGGAAGGGCTGGAGGGGAGCCTTGCGCTTCCCCCCACTCTTCCCACTAGCCTGGCACGTGGGGCAGGACTTGCAGTGGGCCTCTACTGCTGCTCTCATCTTGGGCCAATAAAAATGGGTCACGAGACGGCTGTAGGTCTTGTCCTGACCCAGGTGGCCGGCGAGGGGAACGTCGTGGGCTAAGCCCAGGAGGAGATCTCGGAAGCGGAGGGGTACCACCAGCACCCGTCCGGATCCCAGCTCCACCGACTTCTGCTCACTATACAGGATGTTATTCTCCCAATAGATTCGGTGTGTCCCGGTCTGGTCACCTGCGGCTTGGCCCTCGGCCTGGCGCCGTAGTCCGACTAGGGAGGGACAAGTGGCTTGCTCCCGGCAAAATCCTTCCCGGGTGGGCCCATCCTCGTGGCGCCACTGGGCTAACTCGGGTAGATCCCCCAACTCGGGGACCGGGGCGGGGTCGGATAGGGCGGGTTCGTCGCGGGCGACGGACCCTTCTGCTGGGGGGACGGGAGGACCCTCGGCGGGGACTGTACTGGTTTCTTCGACCGGGGTGCTCTCGACTTCTCTCCGGGGAGTGAGTTGGGCTGACATAGATCGGGTGGTGGCGCACACCCACTCGGGGAGTCCCATCATGCCTAGGTGGGCCTTGCGCTCTACGTGCTTCCAGGGAGAACTCTCCAGGTCGTTCCCTAGGAGGCAGTCGACCGGCTGGGAGGTTCTTACGGCCACCCTGAGTTTACCTATCACCCCTCCCCACTCAAATGGCACCAGGGCTACCTGACACATACTTTCTCTATTGTCGGCGGATATTACGGGGCAAAAGACGTTGGGGAGGATCTGCTCCTCGGGGACTAGGTGCCGGAGGACACCGGTGATACTGGCCCCGGTGTCCCGCAGGGCCTCTACCTGGTGGCCATTGATCTTGACGAGCTGCCCATATTTCTGTGTGTTGGAGGGTAGGAGGCTACCAGGGATCATCTCCCTATCTCCCAGGGATACTAGGGCCATCGCTGCGGGTTCCCACTCCTCGGCTTCCTCAACCTCCTCCCCCAGGGCTACGTTGGCTATCTGTCTCGCAGGGGGGACTGTGGTCATGGGGCACTCGGGGTCATTGGCGTAGTGCCCGGGTTTCTGGCAACGGAAACAGGTGACGGTCACCCGGTGTCCCCGTCTCCCAGGGGGCCCGGTCACTGGAGGGGGGGGCGCCGGGAAAGGTGGAGGTTGTGTCTTCGGGGGGCTAGGCTGGGACTCTCTCGACCCTCCCTGGTTCCCTCCCCCCCTCTGGCGGGGTGGTCCCTGACTGTTTCGGGGGTACTCTCCTACCATGCCCCGGGAAACCCGGGTGTTGGTCCAGCGGTCGGCCTCTACAGCCAGCTTCCGGGGATCTGTGAGCTTGCTATCCAGCAGATGCTGACGTAGCTCTATGAAGCAGTTCGCAGCCAGATGTTCCCACAACATGAGATCAGTGAGTTCGGCAAGGGTGGTGACTTTGCTGCCCTTGATCCACCCATCGAAGGCCCGACTGAAAAAGTTTACATACTCCACCCAGGTGGTGCCCGGGATCTTCCTGCAGTCCCGGAACCGTTGGCGGTACATTTCTGGGGTGAGGCCGTATCTTGTGAGGAGAGCCTCTTTCATGTGGCTGTAGGAGGTCTGCAGGGAGAGGGGTAGGTCGAGCAGGGTGTCCCTTCCTTCGCTCCGAAACCGCCCCCACAACCCCGCCCCCCAGTCCTTCTGCGGTATCCGATGGGAGGTCATGGCGACCTCGTAGGCCCGAAACCATTGCTGAATGTCATCGTTTTTATAATATTCCTTGACCACATCCTTGGGGATGTGGACTTTCTGTTCCGCTGGGGAGGCCGTCTCTTGGTTTCCCGGGGGCCTCCCTTCCTCGTTTCGGGCCTTGAGCTCGAGTTCCTTTAAGCTGCGTTCGTGCTCCAGTTGGAGCTTCCTTCCTTCGTGCTCCCGTTGGAGCTTCTTTTCTTCCAGTTCGCCTTGTACGCGCATTTGCTCTACCGCTAGTTTTTTCTCCGCTAACTTCAATTCGCCCTCGATTTTGAGTTTGGCTAACTCGAGTTCATGATTGCGGCTTCTCTCTCTGTCCGCGAGTTCTTCCGGGGATAAGCCCCCGTCTGGTACGATGCCTCGCCCCCGATTGCCGCTGCTTTCACCTGGGGGGGGTTCGGCTTCGTCGGGGCGCTCCCCCGTGCCTTCCGAGCGGGAGGCCTCGGTTTCCACCCAAGTTTTCAGTGCTTTCTGCAAATCTTCCTTAGTGTTGAGACCAGTGGTAGCGATTTTAAGTTCTTTGCAAAATTGCTTTAGCTCTTTGTGTGTATATTCTTCTAGATGCTCCACCTGGAACACTCTGTTGGCGTTGGTTTCTGCGGGGCTCATGGCGCTTCCTTCTGCCATCTTTGTCGGTCGTGCGTCCGTTGTTCACTGTACGATCTCTAGGTGATGGGCCCGAATCCCGTCGCTTGCCACCAATGTTAGACGGCGACCTCAGAGGAGCCCGGGAGGGAGTCCTGACTACCCTGAGACCCACCCTCGTAGTATCGTAGCCGGGCACTGGCGGGAGACTCCCCAGGCGGAGGAATCTCGCAACTAGGATCGTACTTGTAGCACCACACAACACAGAGTGACCACACTGGGATTTCTCAGAAAGTAAGCTTTATCAAGTAGGTTATCACTGCAAATATGTACAAGGTGAGCACGGGCTCGAGAGTCTCGGAAAGATAGGGGGTAGCGGGACAGTCTTTGGCCAAGGTTCAAAGCAGGGATGTATCCGGCGCACAGCTCACAGTCCTCGAGCTGGGGGGATACGTGGTCGTAGTCGGGGTCCGGCGGGACCGTGAGAGTCTGGGGGAGCCGCGAGTCACTCAGCAGGCTCAGGCACAGGTTCGGAGGTCTTACGATCTTCACGGAGCCGCGAGTCACTCAGCAGGCTCCGGCACAGGTTCGGAGGTCTTACGATCTTCAAGGAGCCGCGAGTCACTCAGCAGGCTCAGGCACAGGTTCGGAGGGCTTACGATCTTCAAGGAGCCGCGAGTCACTCAGCGGGCTTAGGCACAGGTTCGGAGGTTTTACAATCTTCAAGGAGCCGTGAGTCACTCAGCAGGCTTAGGTCGGTTCAGTTCCAGGAGCCGCGACAGGCTCTCGTTGTTCCAGCGTCGAATCTGCCGGCCAGACCCAGAGCACCCCTTGTTATAGGTCGACCCCTCTTTGATGTCCGGAGTCTGTGCAGGCAGGGGTCTTGTCACCTGGGGGTCGCTTGTCGGGATTTCCTGCTATTGTCTTTTGATCCTTTCAGGGCCGGGTCGGGAGGAGTCCCAGACACCCAGCAGGCACGGAGCCAGCCCTCAGGGAGGCCGGAGGGCCGATCGAAACCCATCGT
Source organism: Triturus cristatus (assembly GCF_964204655.1). Taxonomy (NCBI): domain Eukaryota; kingdom Metazoa; phylum Chordata; class Amphibia; order Caudata; family Salamandridae; genus Triturus; species Triturus cristatus. The sequence continues at coordinate 1,025,823,822 of NC_140588.1, read as the reverse complement.
CCCAGGGGAGTTCAGAGGTGCGATAGAACTGCTCCTCCCTCTCTCATCCCCTGGAAGCGTGATGTCCTCCAGCCGGAGTGGCGCCTCTAGGCCCGGGTCGCGCTGGGGCTGGCGGCCATCTTGGTGCATGGAGTGGGCACGCGGGCCCGGGGTGGCCGAAGGGAGAGGCCATGGACGGGGATGTCCGGGGTCGGTGCGGGTGTCCTGGTGGAGAGGGTCGGCTGGGCCGTGTGCTTGGGCTGCAGGTACCAAGTTCCGGTGGTGCGGGGGCACGGAGGGCCATTCTACGAGGCCGGGTCCAACACTGTTGCTCCAGTGGGCCAGGTGCCAGGCCAGGTGTCCTGGGAGATGGTGATGTAGCAGCCACCCTCACGGTCCTTTCCGTGGACGACCCGGCCTCCTGCGGGGAACCTCAGCAGCAGGCCGTGACAACGTCTGGGATGCTCCGTCGGATGTTTCCTCCTCCTCCTCCTGATCCCTTCCTGTGGGTGGTGATGTTCTCCGCCTTCTGGCACAGGGAGGGTCGGCCATGGTGTCGGCCATCCGACGGAGTGTGGCGTGAATCCCCTGGAATGCCGTCACTTGCTCAGCCTGTCTGTCCTCCATCCTCCGTTGGTGTTGCAGTTGACAGGCATGTTGCTGGGCCTGCTGGGTCTTTATCTCATCGAGGCTCCCCTTGATCTCATTGAGGGTGGACACAACCTGGGCCATGCCCGTGGTGTCCTCCCGGTATGTGTCCAGGATGTTACGGACATGGGACAATGCGGGATCCCCAGCCAACTGGTCAGGCTCGCGCCTCCGCCGTCCTCCACTCCCACCACCCCTGCCCACTTGCGCCTGGCCTGCCCTTGTGGGCACATGGGGTCTCCGGGACCCCTGAGGGGTGGCATTGGCGTTGTCGCCTGCCTCCTCCTGGGTGCCCGGGACACCGTGTCCCTCCTGGCCAGCCTGGCTGCATTGTGGTGTTGGGGCAGGGATCCTGGGTGTCTCCTGGGATGTGGCAGGAGTGGGGGTGGTGGTTGGCACAGTTGTACCTGACGCAGGTGCTGCAGGTGGTTGGACACCAGAGGGGCCAGGTTGGTCGGGGTCGTCCGCAGAGTGGTGAGAGTGGTCGCTGCCGGTGGGATCGGGCTCCTGCAGATCCAGGTCCTGTGAGTGTTCCCCCCCAGTGTTGGGGGGTGCACCACGACGTTGACCTGTGTGTGAGAGAGACAATGTTAATTTTTGTCCATGCAACATCCATGTTTCATCATTTTCAAAGGTGGCACATTTCCTCTTGGAATTAGGATTGGTCTTGCATTCCACTCACAGTGCACTTGTGCATGGGTGTGTCCCTTGTGCACCACTTTGGACCCTTTAACTATGTGTGGCACAGTCTTACTTGCTGCGTCAAGTGTGACTGCAGTCAGCAGTGGAGTGGGCAGGTGTGGCGAGCCATGCACTGTACATGTGCACATGGAGTGGATCCACACACTTATATGATCCAGGTAGCTGTCCTTGTGCTCGTGAACAGGTTGTGACATGGCCATGTGTTTTGCCATGGTGAAGAGGGGGGCTTCTGGCACTGGCCACCCTTGTCTACATGCACGCAGTCTACCTGCTGACGAGCAGACATTCACACACGCAACACGGCTGATTGGCTCTCCCTGAGTCTCGCTCCCTCTGTGTCCCCCTCTCCCTCCCTCTGTGTCCCCCTCTCCCTCCCTCCGTGTGTCAGCCTCCTCCCTCTGTCCGTCTCCCTCCCTCTCTGTCCCCCTCTCCCTCCCTCCGTGTGTCACCCTCTGTCACCTCGGCCCAGCTTCCTGGGCACAAACTGTTAGCAGATCTTTGAGTGGCCCTTGGATTGTTGATGTGAGTTTGTTTCTGATCTCCAGGCACCCATTGGGTGTAGTGTCTGTGTCTGTGCGCTGCTGCTGTGGTGGTGTGTGCTGCCACTCTTTCACAATGTTGGCTGTTTATTAGCTGCTGTCATGTGCAAAACAGTGCCTTCACCCCCATGTGTTGATGCAAGGCGTCCGCCATTTGCTGGCAAGTCATTCCTGTGTTGGGACACACTGTTTGTCTGGCTGTGACCTAGGCCATATGGGTAGAGTGAATTGTTGTCTGCTTCTGAGTTGCACTATGTGCTTTTTTGGGCCCAGCCTCCCGCCATCCGGGTTACCGTGTCATGTGTTGTTGTCTTCTGTGGCCTGTGACTTGACATTGTCCAGCTGGGTGCATGGGGCATGGTGGCAGCAGTGGCATGTGCGTGCTCATGGAGTGTGGTTGAGTCATGCGATGGCTTGTGGTGGTTGCGTGCCTGGTGGTGATTTTGGTTGTGGATGCCGTTCCCCCCTTGTGAGGTGCGTTGTTTGTGTACTCACCCGGGTCTCGGAGTCCTTCTAATCCTTCGACTGCCTCCACCGGCAGTATGGCCATCACCCTCTCCTCCCAGGGATGGTACTGTACGGGTCTGCGGGAGGGCCCTCCTCCGGTGGCGTTGGCCTGGTCGTGTTCATCCTGCCTCTTGGCTCGGACCCTCCTCCGCAGATCGTACCACCTGTTCTGGCATTCCTGCTTGGTCCGTCTGGTGTCCGCAACAGCATTCACAGCATCGACGATGGTCTGCCACATGGCAGTTTTTGCTGCCAGGCTGGTGCTTCTGACCAATGTTCCAAAGATCTGTGGCTCGACTCTGAGGATTTGATCAAGAAGGACCTCCAATTCTCGGTTACTGAACTTTGGATTCTTGGTGGTGGGCATGGTGAGGGGTGTGGGTGGGGATGGTGGGGGGGGGGGTGTGGATGTTGGGGGGTGTGTGGATGGTTGTGTGTGTGTGTGTGTGAATGTGATGAGGGGGTGTTTGTGAGGGTGGTTGTGTGAAGGTGTGCAAGTGTAAGGTGTGGTGTAGCTTGTAGTGTGGTTCTGTGGTGTCTGGCAGCAGTGAGTCTGTTGCAAAGGCTCATGGTTTGTGTGTGTGGGCCCTTTTTATTGGTCCAATGGTGGGTGTGGCTGTGTTTGAATCTTGGGTGGGTTGGTTATAAGGAGTGGTGGTGTATTTGGCCTCTGTTTGTTTTTGGCAGTTGCAGGTCAGTGAATGTGTTGTTTTAGTGGTTGTTGGACATGTTTAGTGGCTTAGTGCCATTCGAATGGTGTATTCTTGTGTTGTTTTGTTTTGTCCTGGTTGTGTACGTGCGTTTGGAGCGTGTGTACGGTGTGTACATGGGCCATTTGGTTGTACGGTGCTGTCCTTGTGTGTGGGTTGGTACGACTCGTACATGCGGTGGTGATGTTGGGGCCTGGGGTGCGCTCCGTACTTAGGAGGTTGTGTTGGGGGTAGGACTGGAACGTACTGGGGTGTACATAGACGGTGGTACGACACGTACTGGGGTGGGGGTAGGACTGGAACGTACTGGGGTGTACATAGACGGTGGTACGACACGTACTGGGGTGGGGGTAGGACTGGAACGTACTGGGGTGTACATAGACGGTGGTACGACACGTACTGGGGTGGGGGTAGGACTGGAACGTACTGGGGTGTACATAGACGGTGGCACGACACGTACTGGGGTGTGGGTACACGGGGGTACGACACGTACTGGGGTGGGGGTAGGACTGGAACGTACTGGGGTGTACATAGACGGTGGTACGACACGTACTGGGGTGGGGGTAGGACTGGAACGTACTGGGGTGTACATAGACGGTGGTACGACACGTACTGGGGTGGGGTAGGACTGGAAGGTACTGGGGTGTACATAGACGGTGGTACGACACGTACTGGGGTGGGGGTAGGACTGGAACGTACTGGGGTGTACATAGACGGTGGCACGACACGTACTGGGGTGTGGGTACACGGGGGTACGACACGTACTGAGGTGGGGGTAGGACTGGAACGTACTGGGGTATACATAGACGGTGGTACGACACGTACTGGGGTGGGGGTAGGACTGGAACGTACTGGGGTGTACATAGACGGTGGCACGACACGTACTGGGGTGGGGGTAGGACTGGAACGTACTGGGGTGTACATAGACGGTGGTACGACACGTACTGGGGTGGGGGTAGGACTGGAACGTACTGGGGTGTACATAGACGGTGGTACGACACGTACTGGGGTGGGGGTAGGACTGGAACGTACTGGGGTGTACATAGACGGTGGCACGACACGTACTGGGGTGTGGGTACACGGGGGTACGACACGTACTGGGGTGGGGGTAGGACTGGAACGTACTGGGGTGTTCATAGACGGTGGTACGACACGTACTGGGGTGGGGGTAGGACTGGAACGTACTGGGGTGTACATAGACGGTGGTACGACACGTACTGGGGTGGGGGTAGGACTGGAACGTACTGGGGTGTACATAGACGGTGGTACGACACGTACTGGGGTGGGGGTAGGACTGGAACGTACTGGGGTGTACATAGACGGTGGCACGACACGTACTGGGGTGGGGGTAGGACTGGAACGTACTGGGGTGTACATAGACGGTGGCACGACACGTACTGGGGTGTGGGTACACGGGGGTACGACACGTACTGGGGTGGGGGTAGGACTGGAACGTACTGGGGTGTTCATAGACGGTGGTACGACACGTACTGGGGTGGGGGTAGGACTGGAACGTACTGGGGTGTACATAGACGGTGGTACGACACGTACTGGGGTGGGGGTAGGACTGGAACGTACTGGGGTGTACATAGACGGTGGTACGACACGTACTGGGGTGGGGGTAGGACTGGAACGTACTGGGGTGTACATAGACGGTGGCACGACACGTACTGGGGTGGGGGTACACGGGGGTACGACACGTACTGGGGTGGGGGTAGGACTGGAACGTACTGGGGTGTACATAGACGGTGGCACGACACGTACTGGGGTGTGGGTACACGGGGGTACGACACGTACTGGGGTGGGGGTAGGACTGGAACGTACTGGGGTGTACATAGAAGGTGGTACGACACGTACTGGGGTGGGGGTAGGACTGGAACGTACTGGCGTGTACATAGACGGTGGTACGACACGTACTGGGGTGGGGGTAGGACTGGAACGTACTGGGGTGTACATAGACGGTGGCACGACACGTACTGGGGTGGGGGTAGGACTGGAACGTACTGGGGTGTACATAGACGGTGGCACGACACGTACTGGGGTGGGGGTACGACTGGAACGTACTGGGGTGTACATAGACGGTGGTACGACACGTACTGTGGTGTGGGTACACGGGGGTATGACACGTACAGGTGTGGGGGTAGGACTCGGACGTACTGGGGTGTACCTAGACGGGTGGGGGTGTACATACACGGGGGTACGTGTCGGACGTACGGGGGCTGGGGGGAGTGTTGGGCGCGTATGCGGGCACATGTCTCCATGGTTGCTGTAGGAGTTTGGTGCGGACGGTGTTTTTTCCATACGGTTGTAACCTCGGACGCACGGGATGGATCGTGATTCCTCGGTCGGACTTGACTTTTCACGTTTGTACGGTAAATCGTCCGAGGACGTGTCGGACACATTTTCCGACCCGAGGACGTGTGGGGAAATATTCCCAATGCGGTTCGTATGGACTTTTTACCATGCGAATCGTGATTGCCAGTTCGTACGGCACTTGTACGATTCGTACGGTAAAAAGACCATGTGGTTGCTCGCGGGCGTGGCCATCTTGTTTTCACTTGTCTCGAGGTGCATGATCGCGAGAAAAAAGACGTGATCGTGCAACGAATGAAGTCACTGCGGGCGCGAACTGTCGCGAGACAGCACAAATGGCTACCAACAATCCAACATCTCATGGAGAACGCGACCGGATCGGGAAAACTTGTCGGCGAACGCGGGGATTCAGGTAAGGCGATCGCGCGCATGCGAGAATGTAATATTTTACAGCGCGAGCAAGCAAAAAATTTCCGGTAAAATGCGGATTGCGGAAATTTTGACATTTTCGCGCTCTCCGCGGAAGGCGAAAATGTCAAATTATCGCAATTTCCGCGACCGGAACGGAATTTTAGCCCAGGCCTACTGCGAAATACGGTCGCACGCATCAAGGAGACAGAGACAAGGATCTTGGGTGTGTAGGATGTCGTCGCTACTCTGCAGCAACAAGTGACTTCTCTGGAGACCACGCAACAGGGCCTTTACTTCTTGAGTGGACGATGCCCAGGGGAGGACTCGGCGCAACAACCTGCGCCTAGTTGGGTTCCTGGAGGGCTGTGAAAATGGGAACATGGAGCGGTTCCTTACTGAGTGGCTAGAGGGCTGGCTTCCCCCTGGGGAGTTGTCTAAATGTTTTGTGGTGGAATGTGCTCATAGCGCCTTAATGTAGAAACCCCCACCGGGAGCTCGCCTGAGGCCCATCTTTGCCAAGCTACTTAATTACCATGACCGGGACGTTCTCCTGAAGCAGGCTAGGGCCAAAGAACCGCTACTATTTGACACTGCCCACATTTTGATTTTTTCGAACTACACAAAACAGGTGCAGCAGTGAAGGCAGTCTTTTCTTGCGGCCAAAGCCTGTCTTCGAGAGCTCAAACTCCCCTTTGCATTGCTTTATCCCGCTAGGTTGCGCGTAGTTTATCAGTCCCGCACCCACTTCTTTGAGTTGCCGGAGGAAGTGTTCCTGTGGACAGATGAGACAGTACGACTGCGTCCCCACTCACAGCAGGGGAAGGAAGCTGACTCTTCCTCCAGTGGAACGGTCCAGAACCAGCTCACACCAAAGGGAAGGGGTGGCAGGCGCTCCAGATCCAGACGTCGCTCCCAGTCGTGTGGTGCCCGCGGGCTGGGTTGGCTTCTCGACAGCATGCATCAGCAGACTAGCCATAGGTTGGTCACATAGCCTTGTGGTCCTGAACTCCTTGCTTCGACTGGAGAAGAACAGAGGAAGGCCGGTCTCCCTGTGGGGTTCCACGAACAGAGAGAGGGCCAGCTGACAATGGGCTGTGAGTTGGGGATCCATTGGCGGGTGAGGGGTGGGACCTCCTGTTGGGGTCAGCCTGCTCTGCCTGCCACGACATGTACTTCACTGTTCTTGAGGTACAGGGTGGGGAGGACTGTTGGGTTGAGTTTGGGGAGTTTTTGTTTCTTAGCTGCACTGTATAACATTATTCCAGAGTCAGTTTGTGCGAATTGTGTATTGTCTATGGTGTCATCGACCTGCATGGAGCCTTTTCAGGGTAGTTATGTTGGATAGTCTGCGAGATGTCCCTGGGTCCCTCCGGGTACTCAGCTGGAATGTTAGCGGGGCGCTTGATAAGATTAAACATTGGGCAATTCAAAGACCGGCTATGCGCGCCCATGCAGATATTCTGATGTTACAGGAGAAGCACCCCATGGGGACGAAGGCGCTGTGCTTTCAACATTTGGTTATACGCATGTCTTCCATTCAGGGTTTGTGAGGGTGTCCAGGGGGGTGGCTATCCTGCTCCATCGCCGGGTCTCCTACACACATGTCAAGCCGTGGGGAGATACTCAGGGCAGGTACCCGTTCGTGCAGGGCACTGTGGGTAGCAATACTGTGGTGCTGGGGAGAGTGTATGCCCCCCCATCCCTGTCCTGGGGGTTGGGGGAGGGAATCATGACCATGTGGGCAGATATACCTGAGGGCTTGGCAGTCGTGGGTGGAGAGTGGAATGATGTGATGGATATGACCAGGGATCGGTGGAGGCCGGGGGGCCCACTGGAGGCCTGACTCCCCACTAAACTATGCTCCCTAGTCTAGACGAGCCTTGACTGGGTTGACCCCTGTTGCAGGCTACATTTCTCAATACAGGGATACACTTATCTCTGGGCGGTGCACGACTCCTACTCCCGCCTTGACTATTTATTTGTCCCCCGGGTGGTCGATAGCAGGGTGCTGGCAGCATTACTATACGGGCAGGTAGGGCCCATGGGCCTTTCGGGTGGCACCTCTCAACCTGGAACCTCCAGAAGGAGGACTATAGGGAACGGATGGAGGACGCCATAGATCAATACTTGGCATTTAATGTTGGTTCCGTCCAGGGGGCTGCGCCTCTGTGGGAAGCAATGAAGCCCACTATTTGTGGCGTAGATAACTCTTTTTGCGCTGTGGCTCGCACATCACGAAGGGAGGTCCTTGTGCAGGCAGAAACCGATATCCTCGGGCTAGAGGTGTGCAGCAGAGAGGAGGGGGGGTGTCAGGTACGCCGCATGATGCTGCTGGCGCAACAGGATTATTTGCATCTTCTAAATGAGGCCCGTCAGGCGTGGCTGGTGACCTGTAGCAGGATTTACCAGTGCAGGGATAAATCCAGCAAGTTGCTGCATAGACAGGATTTACCAGTGTGGGGATAAATCCAGCAAGCTGCTGCATAGACAATGTCAGTGGTCTCTTCACCCCCAGGCTCTCCCAGGCATTGTGGGACCTGAAGGGATGCCTATGTCCGATCCATCAGCTATTGCTGAGAGCTTTGCTAATTACTACACAGATCTTTATGCCCCCAAGGAATGCTTCTCGGCGGAGGTAATCGGTCGCTTCTTAAATGACCTTCTGCCTAAGGCCCTGTCTGATGAAGTGAGCAAGGAGTTGGATCGCCCGCTCACGGAGGAAGAGCTAGTAGCCGCCCTAGGGGATCTTAACCCCGGTAAGGCCCCGGGTGCGAACAGTTTCCCGAACAAATTCTTTTAACGATATTTCCTACAGCTATGTCCTCACTATCGCAAAGTGGTTGAGGTGGCCAGGGATCAGGTTTGTCTCCCAAGTGACTGGAGACTTGCAGAAGTGGTGTTGTTCCACAAGCCCGGTAGACCTCCTGAACACCATCCCTGTTTCCCTTCTGAATGTTGAGGCCAAAATTCTGACCAAGGAGTTGGCAAATCGTCTCCGACCACATACTGCTCATTAGTACATCCGGATCAATCTGGGTTTATGCCCCAACGGGCGACCCGTCACAGTATTTGGTGGGCGCATGTTGCGGTTGCGACTGTCCAGGGATTGGGGGAATGGGCGGCGTTATTGCTAGTGGATATGGACAGGGTGTTTGATTCCTTAAGCTGGGTGTACCTATTTGCACTGCTGCGCAGGTTGAACATAGGGCCCCGTTTCTTGTCGAATCTAACCCTGCTGTATACAGATCTAACCGCATCTGTGTGCGTGGCGGGCTCTGTCTCCTCTACGCTCCCTTTTGGGCAGGGTACCAGACTGGGGTGTCTGCTGTCCCCCTAGTTGTTCGTGTTGGCAATGGAGCCCCTCGCTGCCTGGGTGCGGATTGACGCTCAAGTGACCGGTCTCGAATGGGCACATGGACTGTTGGATCGTATTGCCTTGTACGCCGATGATGTGCTGTTCTTCCTCACTAATCTGGATAGGACGGTACCGCGGTTGCTGTGTATACTGCAGGTCTTTGGAGAAACTTCGGGCCTATACATGAATCCTCGAAAGTCCACCCTCTGGGTCTTTGGTGGTGGGGACGAACTTGGCTCTTGGGCATCTTCGGTGTAGGGGGAATGAAATATCTGGGAGTATTTCTATCTGATTCTCACATGTCCTGGGGTAGGAACCTGGCACCTGTATGGGATCATTTGCGTGAGGACCTTAAGACCTGGTCCCACATGCCCCAGTCTATATACAGCCGATCGGCCATTTTCAAGATGGTTTCTCTCCCGTGCCTTCTGTATCAACTGCAGAACCATCCATTACCGATCCCCCCTAGGTGGTTTCATCAAGTTAATGCAGCTTTGGGTCAGTTTCTCTGGGATGGTAGAGTATCAAGGGTAGCTCTGTGGACTTGCTTTCAGTCTATGTACTCTGAGGTACTGGCGACCTCAGATATCCTGTCCTATTATATGGCCTCGCACTTGCTCGTCCTGAATGAATGATGGCATGGGGACAGGATGGACCTGGCGTATGCTGTCGAACGACAATGCATGGCGGACACACCTTGCATACCATTCTCTTCTCTGCCCCGTTGAGATTCTCCCTACCGTCTGCGACGTGGACTGTTTTCCAGATCTGGAGGCAGGTGTTACAGAGGATGGGTTGGTGGAACAGGTTGACCCAGGAGACCCCTCTTTGGCACAATGGACGCCTAGCACAATTGGCGGCTCTGTCTGGATTTCGCGATTGGGACAACAGGGATCTCCACCCTGGGCGCCGTTATGCGGGGACGGGTTTGGAAATCCTTCCAGGAAATACAAAAAGACTTCCAGATGCCGAAAACCAAATTCTTTAAATATTTACAGTTGTGACATGCCATTTCCCCTAGCTTGGAGGGACTGGAGACACTGGAAGAGTTTAGTCCGGTGGAGGCCAAGGTGTTTATGGGAGACCTACAAGAACACAAGATCACTAAAATACACCAGTCTCTAGTCACACATAGTTCCCCATTGCTACAGCATCTGAGGGAGACATGGGAGGGCGATGTTGGTCCGATGGAGGAGGAAGATTGGACTGAGGATTTGGCCTCTCTGCGAGGGACGGTCATCGCAATGAGCCTATGCCATATTCAGTTCAAATACCTTCAATGGGTATATTATACTAGGGTTAGGTGGTGGAGGGCGGGTTTGGTGGCTTCCCCAGTGTGTCTCCGATGTGAGCGTGAGGAGTGTACCCTGTTGCATACTGTTTTGCACTTCTCCGCACTGGCGTGTTTCTGGAGGGAGGTGCTGGCCTGTCTCTCTGAAGTGTTGGAGTGGGACCTTCCCTGCTCACCGAAGCTGGTCCTCCTGCATGTCATGGAGGGAATTGGGGGCAACATCTACAAGCGACATAATATGCTTCTGGGATTTACCCTGGTGAAATGGGATATTGCTTGGGCCTGGAAGGCGGCGGTGGCGCTCTCCGTCTCAGCCTGGAAAAATGGTCTAGACTTCTGTATGGGACTTGAGGCCCCGGTTTTCGTTGTCAGGGTGTGTCCCCAAAAGCATTTTAAGATCTGGAAGCGCTGGGCAGACTATCGTGGCCTGGAACTAGAGCTGGCCCAGGTGGACCGCCACCTTGACCCGGTATGGTCTCCTCTTTATAGATGATCGGCAGGACAGCTGCCTCATAGGTAACAATTGTTTCAATTGTACAACTGTGGTTATTGATATGAGGTGTTGCTCTGAAATGGACGATGGTGCGCTGGGGGTTGGTTGGGGGTACAGTTTTAGGGTTCTTGTTTCATCTGTATTTCTTTTCATTTTCTCCTGTAAACACATGAAAATGGTCAAACTCAATTGAGGTATATTGATGCGGCAGAAGCTTCTGGGTCACAGCGCTCTGCGTCATATGTGATGCTTTGACAAATAAAATTTGTTTAAAAAAAAAAAAGATTGTTGCACTGGGCGCCACCAGCACTAAAGCTGGCCTACATCTGATGTAATAACTAAAAACTAGTAAGAGCAAAGAAGACTCCATTGCACAATATCTACTGATTCTTCCATCTTCTCATACAATAACGAGTGTGGAACTGTTGACACAAGCACAGAGCAGTGTCACATTTTGAACAAGGTTTTAGCTGTTCCTAAATAGGGACACCAAATGTTCTTCAAAGTGAAAACTAGGCAGTCTGCATTTTCTAGGTTTTCATGCTGCGACATTAGGTTGTCAGGTTGACTAAGATAAAGAGTGGATGCCTTCTCTGAATATGGGAAACCCGCCGTTGTTTGGGTGCCCTGTTGTTCTTCCACAATCTTGATAACAGGTGAGGCGCTGTCTGGTCATTGCTGCTGTTCATGGACGGCCATTAGTGAATTAGAGGTATCTAAGCACAGAGGCTCTTTCTGCAATTCGGATTGACTGTTGTCAGCGTATCAGAAAGGACCTTTGCAGCTAGACCATTCTGATTGACAGATTAATGTTGCTTATCAGAAAGGGTCTTTATGGCCAGACTATTCACATTGACTGATGACAAGCCACTTATTCAAATGCTGTGTCCTTGCCTACCCATCTCATCAGTAATCATTCCATGACAATTCCAAGTTCACTGCCAGGTGCTACCTGCTTGCTGCTTTTTTAGGTCTTGCATACCAAGCAGCTTTCAGCTGTCTGGTACACAAAAGCCTATTGGGGACTATATTAAAAACCCACAGGGGGTCAAACCCAGTGCTTATCATTGTTTTTCTTTCTTGTCACTCTTATTTGCATGCTTTATATTTGTGGCCTTTCCTTGTCCATCTGTATTTGCCCCTCCACTTTTTCTATTCTTCCTTCCCCTGCAGCATAGATTCTTTACCATCATTTTGATTAGAGGACATACCCTTCTACTGCTTGCATTTAGAGAACTACCTTTTTCTTTCTCTTTCAGTATTCCATAAAAGAGCTTGTGTTCTGTGCCTGGTCTACTAATTTGCTCCCCCTAGCACACTCTGTATCAGTTCCTCACCCCTTCCCCAGGAACGTCTATTTCCCCAATCCCTCCCTGTGTTTTTTTTTTATTATGGCCCGGCCCCAGCACAGGTTCAAGTTCCAGTTGTTACATTTCCCCTAACCACGCCCTGTTACTTCCCCACTACCGCTCCTCTGTTGACTTCCCACACCCTCCTTGATCCTTTTTTAATTTGCATTTGTCTTGAATTGCCCGGCAGCAAATTGCAGCCATGCTGTTCTGCCTTACAAAAAGAGCTGTTGGACTAGTCAATTTAAACCTTTTTTAATTGTACTCTGGACCTGGGAATGGTAAATTAAAAAATGTGTACCTATATCATTTTGTCGGTATATGCATGCATGGTGAAGGATTTGCTGCACTGCATTGGTAAAAATAGTTCTCCTAATGCAGCATTGGCAAAGCAAATAAGTCCAAAAGGCGAGCTCTATGGGCTTTGCCAATGCTTGTTTATCCATGGTAAGCAGAAGAGGATTAGTGAATTTCATGAATCTTTGCTGAAATGTGTTTCTGCCCCCTGTACAATGTGGGAAAAATGCAATGTCCTAGTTCCGGATCCTGTTTTTAATTTACAATTTTTTACTCTAAATAAGCATGAACTTTTTAGACACATTATCAAATTAAGAGGTGGGTTTTGTCACCAAATATAACATTAAAAGAAGACCCTAAAAAGCAGGTAGGCTGCAAATACAATGTGAGATGAGCATAGGATTTTGGAAGCTTGTATGCAAATTAGTTGACTCATTTAATTTCCTTTAAGTGTTCCTTACAACACCAGGAACTTGCTATTATACTCCTAAAATGCATATTGTGTTTGGGGCCGCACAAATGTACCGAATAGCGATTACCAAATCGTGAATACTTGTGAATCACAGTTAGGTAATCCTTAATCAGTTTGCAAGAAATGTTTTTATTAAAATATAGTGCTTCATTTAGCAATGTCTTAAATAGCGTGATGACATCAGAACCAGGAAGCAGCCCTGGTTTAAAACTGGAGTATATTGACGCTGGAGACCCCTAAGAAAAAGTATGTGAAATGAAACTGTGTGTTTGTCATCCACCAAGAACTGGACATCCTTACAGAGGAGTGTGTTTGCCACCATGACCAACTTTTTGGGAGTCATCCCTGACAGTGCCCGAATCCCAGACAAAAGAAGATATGGAAGGCACTGCAGGACAACAATCAGTGCAGTAGGAGTGAGCCAGAGATCCTTGGAGGAGATGTTATGATCTCATATTACATACCAGAATGAAGGTGGCAAACTAGCTACATGAGGCAAGAGGAACCAGAAGAGGACCCCCTACTGCTCCCCCACCCAACTGCTATTCAGGAACTAGGGCAAAACACACCTGAGCCAGAATGTGTCAGTGGATTTGATTCAATTGACACCTCAGACCTTCCAGGAGCCCAATATTGAATTATGACACAAAAACATTGTATGTTAAAGTTGTGAGTCAGACAGTTATTCATGTTGAGAAACAACGGTAATGTGGTCAATCCCAAAACTCAAAGTTTACAACACAGTGCATACAAGAGTAGTAATCCATGCACTTTCAAAGTGCACTATGGGAGATGTAGTTTAAAAAAATTACAAATAAATGGAAGAGAACACAATTATTTTAAAATGTAAGCAATAGAATCAATGTTAAGCAAAGTATAAATCACTAACTTAACCACAATCCATTTTGAAACCGAAAACCTTCCTCAAGAAAGCAATCATTCAGATGGGAATTATTCGGAAGTTGTACATAGGCGTGTCGATAATCCCTATGATAGTGGCAGCATGTCAGTTCAACACATGCTGCAAATGTATAAACTCCAGCTACGGAGTGAATAGACACAGCTGAAGAAGAAGTGAGCACAGTACACCAACTGTTACATAGGACCTGTAGTGAGGCCACGGCAATTGCAGGGAAGATATTGATTTAGCAATTGTTGTCTTTCAAACACTCAATCCCAATTATCTGTTGCAAATGTGTTCAGTGCATAAAATCCACAACTATTTTAAGGGTTAGAAACCTACTGAAGGTTCAGTGCCTGCAACAGAAGCAAATAAGATTAAAAAAACAAAAACTAGTTACACTGGATAAAAAACATTTCTACCGGGTTACAAACTGTGTCTAATACCCTAGCTGCCAATCAGATGTCCAATTACAATTTTGCTAATTTGGCTAATGCAATCAAGATCTTTTACAACACAGATGCAGGGAACGCCATTCCTCATCCTGTGATGGTGTCTTAACTCGTGCAATCAGTCTGCTAGCACTGGACACAACTACCTTGTCATAGCACACTGTAAATTTATGTGTAACTGGGGCACTGGAGGGCAGACGAGGGCTCACACAAGTCACTAATGTAGGGGAAACTATGAAAACACAAATTGCTAATGGCACACAAGTTGGGTCGGAGAAAGCGAGGACCAATCCAGTGTGAGCAGCATCTCAATCACAGACAGTCTAAATCTGCGCCGAAGCAGGAGTCACAGAGGGCTGTCAAAAATGTTGAATCAAAGACATTTGCTTGTGGCCGAAGCAAGCCTTGAAATAATCTTAACTCTAATTTTCTTTCATTGCTAAACAATTGCATATTCTTCTCTCTTTTATATACGGCCATCTGAAAATAGATGCATCATTTCATATAATAAAGTTATATTCAGCTGTTCTACCGAATATTTCAAATTATTGATGTAATATTGGATGATTTTAAATACTTACAGTGCAAAATAATGATTAGCTATATTTGCAAGTAAGTCTCAATCACCCTTGTCCATCTCTACTCTCCCCATGTGTAGAGGAGGTGGTGGTGTCTCTGTTCTTCCTCATCAGACTCGGAATTGGATATTGTTACAACCAAACCATTTTGTGAATCTTCAGAATAGCAAATGTTGCTACAATTTTGCAACTTGTCTCAGGTGACTTTTGTGGGCCAACATCACTCCTATGCAAATATCCAAAATTACTTTTCAGTAGTCCAAAAGTATGTTCAATGGCGCTTCCATGGTGTGTCAAATTATAAAGATGTTCATTTGCTGTTGTGGGGGACAGATACAAGTCATAATCCATGGGTGTAAGGCATACACACTATCACCTACAAGCAAACAAAACATATTTAGCTGTGGGATTAAAGCTACATTTAAGGTATATGTGAAAATATTATATGTATATTTACACAATAAATATCCATCCTCAAAATCTACTCTTTTCTAGTCTTGTGTAAATGCCACTATGGTGGAAAATAAAAGAACTCTGGGTGCTCCCTGGAAAATGGGCAATAATATCTGTAATTACATTTTAGCATCACACACCATTTGGATGTTCCGGGAATGAGTTTTTTTGCGATTCCTGAATAAATGCTCAGTGTCAGATGTCGAGCATATAGGCACATGAGTCCCATGTGTGCATCCAAATACAGGAAGAAAATTGGCAATCCTATAAAATAATTCCTGTCCTGTGTATTTCTGAGCAAATAGAAATATATAGGTGTGAATGTGCATTAACATTGCATTTGGAAATGTACAAAGAAAGTGAGAAAGGGCACTCTGTGACACACCACCAGCTGCAGAAATAACGCCCTGGTAGCTACCAGAGGCTAATGGGCACAACCTACATAACACCTACATGTGAGTGGAGGTGGAATTACTACAGAGGGTGTTTCTCTCATTCTGAGGCTTTAACTCACTTGTGAGCTCCAGTTCAACAGCACCACTTAGTCTGTACTTTGCATATATCTCTTCCTCAGTTTGGTCAAATAGTGTAATGAACCCTCAGAAAATCCTCTTCTGTCTTCTCCTACTTCTCTGCAAATCAGTCAGAATACACATTCTTCTTGGCATACCATAAAGAGCTGCCTTTTTGGAAGCTGCAGATTGCACACAGTTACAACCTAGTTTGAGGTTGTGGTCATTTGCTTGTGTAAAATTGTGTTTTTGTAACTATTCACTATTTGAGAATGTGATGAACAACATCTATATTTTTTGTTGCAAAAACTTCAAAATCACTATTCATTCACATTAGTAAATAAAAACTTCAATTGATTTACATACATACCAAAACAGTGTTATTGGCACTGGTAACCAGTTTGCGACTGATCACCAAGTCACAACTGTTTTGTACATATGGCCCTTGATTTAATAAAAGAAGTAATTTTGGTCTTTTCTTAATTTTGAAAATCAATTGCCTTTCCTGTAAGACTCATTTTATTATAGAGAAGAAGCAATATGCTTGGTAACAATGCATTTTAATGCACCTTTTGCTCTTCCACTGGGCTGAACGCTTGACCTTGTTCTTGAGATCAACACAATGTAAATAATATATACACGGATTTTTGCAATACCTCCCAAAAATATGTTCATAATATCTTTGTTTTATTCTGTACCAGTAATCACATATCGTACTTCAGTAAAAAAACAAATACACTAGAAGTGTGCGCTGCTTGGTTGCATTTAGTAGTATAAAACATGGAAACCCTGGAATTCTGCAATCTCTGTATTCAAAACAGTCACTAGGGGCCAGAGATATGAATGTTTTTGCGATCGCAAAAGTTTCAATTGACAGAATCGGGCTGTTTGTGACTGCAGAAAGGCACTATGGTATGCAAGAACCCACATTTCACAATTTCAAATAGGTTTGTGACTATATACCAAATAGGTAACCAGAAGGTGCATTCTTGAGGTGTTAACTAAATATTGATTTAGAAAGGCATATATTAATGTTTTCACAAATACTGAATGGAAGGATAACTGTTCAGGCATTCACAAACGGGAAGGTACCCCATCTACTTTTTGAATGCTGATTAAACGAGAGTAGGCAGTGGTACAATGATCCACTGCCTAGTCTTGAAACTGGTAATGAAACCTCTTTTTTTTTTAAAAACACATCCCTTTTTCCTGTATTGGATGTAATCATATTGGGTTGCAATCCGTGACCTACCTCATTAATTTCAATACATAGGTTGGTTTGCAAATATAGAATGGATCTGTGATAATGTTTTTTCAATCAATTCTTTGTGCATCTAGCACTTCTTTCCTTATTATGTAGCTGCTGAACTATAACACCTTAATACCGTTGAGTTCTGATGTCACTACACCTGTTTTTAGAGCCACCAGCCAAAGTGAAAGGCAGGACATGGAGCATAACTAAATCTGCAGTTTAAAAGGGGAAACATGGGGGGGCGTGGCTTGAGCCGCCACTAGTTGGCCGCGTCCGGGTGAGGCTCCGCAAGTGAACGGGACTTCGTCTCATCGCCGGAGCTGTTTCCCTTGGCCTCTGAAGTCACAAAGTGAAGGCATTTATGTAGCGGGCGCGGAGGCACAGGTAGCGGTTCTTTTTTTCAAGTTTGAACCTGTTTTTCAACCTGTTTCCCCTGCGTCGCCCTTTCCTTTCAAGTGTTTGAGGTGATGCCCGCCATTTTGTACACGGTGGGACGTAAGCTTATTGGGGCTGCTAGCAGCGCAGTTTCTGAGATGCCGCTTCAGCTTCAATATCGGTGCTTGCTCCTCACTGGATAATTACACCTGAACTATTGTCCTATTAGGTATGGCAGCAGGATACCAGTTAAGTCCACTCCTTGAATGATTCTTTGTATTTTTAGCTGCATTTAGAAGCATTTTTCACTGTTATTTCTGCAGAACCCACTACACCAATATCCATGCTCATGTTAGGTGGCAATACTAATGACTCTGTCTACTTTATTTGAGTGAATGCATCTATTTTGGGAGACACTGTTTCGCCCTCTATAACATCTTATATGACCATTTTTCTTAGCTCACCTTGGAGATATATGTTTGAGTTGGCTTCACAAAGCTTTATAGCTAATATTATAGCTAATATTTTCTTTGCTCCATTAACTGAGTGGCCTTCCTCATAACGGACTGAGTTTGTTGCTGTGTTTTGATGCTTTTTCTACAGTGAGCAGACTCTGTAGGTGTAAGGTGACTGCTACTAAGTCCGGTGGTGGATACAAAATATGTTCTTCGTGAGGTTGCCTACAGAATAAGGCTTCCTAATCCAGATGTGGTGCACAGAAGATTAGAGGTGCGTTTTTAGTACTGTTTTTAGCAGCTTTTTATAGGTGTCATACTACTCATATGTACACTGCCTATCTTCTGAGAATTTCAATACACCAACGTATCCACCTACATGGAGGCTTCTTCTTCACTTGGTCAGAAAGCCGCTTAAGCAAGTATGTCTTCTCTTCGTAAGGACTCCAACCCTGCTGCTCCTTCAAAACGTCAAAAGAAGGAACCTAACTCGCCTACCAAGTCTCCACTACCCATAACAATGGAGGACCTCATGGAAGAGATAAGGACGTTTAAACCTTTCGTGGTAGAAACCAATGCCACCCTTCAGAAGTTGGATGAGAAATGGTCTAACTTATACTCAAGAGTGTCGGCGATGGAACAAAGGATTAGTGATGCTCAAGAGTTGAATCCTCAGGTTGCCGATATGTCCAAAGAAACTGCTCTCCTCAAGTTGAAAACGGAGGACCTAGAAAATCACAACAGGTGCAAAAATCTTCGAATTTATGGCATTCCTGAGGGAGAGGAAGGATCTGACATGCTCACCTTCTTAAAAATGCACATTCCTAAAATTGTTGGTCTCAAGGATGGCACTACTTTTAATCTGCAGCGTGCTCACAGCATCGGTCCTAAAAAAGAGTTTCTCCTTCTTCTTCGACAGTCACTCATCCTAGATGGATAATTGTTTTATTTTTGGAGTACACCAAGTTATTGATGGTCCTTTCAGCGGCAAAATTGAGAAAGCAGATGTTATGGTCTGGTCAGAAAGCTTTCTCTCAAGATGTGGCCTGCGCCACTGCTGCCCGTCGCAAGGAGTTTCTCTCTCTTCGCCCGGCTCTTCGTTCCATGAATGCCAGATACAGCCTATTTCATCCCTGTTTTTTTAAAGTTACATACAGGTCCTACTCTTTTGATCATCCTGAAGATCTAAGACAATTTATTTGTTCTCATAATGGAGATGTAAAGGACTGTGGAGGGTCATGAGTAACATTGTTGTTTCTGCTTTGCATTGTGCTCTCTGAGTTCATCTGTTTTACTCCATCTTTCTGAAGAGTTTTGTCTTCTTTATGGGCTGTAGGTTTTGGTCTATTAATATACAAAAATACTGTTGGTCTACTGTTCAGTGTGGCTCAGAAACTGATGCACCAGAAATACAAAATTGAAAAAAAATTGGAAAAACTAGTGTGTACTCAAAGAGGATTATGCTCAAAGAGATTTTGTTCCCATCACCCACCGACGGTGGCTTGCTTCATCATCTGGGAACACTGGGAAATACTGTAAATACCACACACCTCTTAAATAGTGGTGGTTAAACAGTTGTCCCCAAGGTGAGTACTAATGTACTTCTTTTCTCACACCAAATATGATGATGACTTAGAGGGTGATGGATGCAGTGCAAAAAGGGGTGAGTGAAAAGTGACTTAAAATGGCTACCAAGACACAAATACATTTATTCTGGCGCTGCCTTGGTGTCAGTTAAAAAACAGTGCATGAACAGCTTTAATAAATAACTGTCAGATGTCTGGGTCTACATGTTTCGGCTAGTGGATAATTAAATCCTAGCTCTCGTCAGGACCTTAAATAAATACTACTGCCAAAAAAGTGCTAATGTATAAAAACATTCAACAACATCTAGGTTGGCAGGAATACAACCTGGACGGTCTTGTAAATCCCAAGGGGACTGCTACATACTGTGACATATAAACGATACCTGAAAGGGATCAAAATCCAATCAGTAACTCCTGAAGCATCAGTGTGGTCATTGAACATTTTTGATATATTGAATTCTTAATAATATGATACTCTAATTGTATCCAACACCCATTGGTGTGTTGAATAGAAACAGCTAATTTGGCTGTAGACAGTGTACTTACCCTGCTTGCTGCGGGTATACAACTCGCCTCACCTGGCATCCGCTCAGGACTTGAGGCACCGCTCTACAAAAATGGAAGGTTACAAAAACAATTTATACACCCAAAGACAGGAAATTACTACATCTGTTAAGGGGAAGGTAACCTTCCTTGCACTCTGAATAGTATACAACATGGCAGAATAGGTATTAAAAACGTTCTTTGGAGCAAGTTATCAAAGAAGTACATGGCACGAGCCTAGATAGAAAAAGGTGCAATGTCATATCTCCATATATTGCTCATTGAGATAAATTTATCTAAAAGGTATCTAAAGCCTTGATTTTCGAAATGCACATTGTCACAACTCCACAGTTTTGGCTAATATCTCTGCGTACGTGACCCTGAAACATAATCATTAGGCTATTTCACAGAGGGAAATGTCCGTTCCGAAAGTGTTCCCTAATAGTATCATCCATCTTTAACCGGAGGGGAACTATTATATCCGGGAAACTCTTGTTGACATTCAGACCAGATCATTAGAACGAATAGTAATGCCATGTTACGTACGAGGTCTAAACAGATTGCATGACGGCTCTCACCCGCTAGAAAACTGCTGAGAACTGAACAGAAGGTAAATTAAAACATTGGGATAGAAGAGATCGTACTCTAGCTTACCTATCCGTCGGTACCCCTCTCTGAAGTTTGAGCTGGAAGGGGAGGTAACCGGCGGGGATGCATTCCGCTATTAAATAAGCTCCGTAATAGGCGCCCATCGAAATGTGTCACTTCTGTGTTAGAAGCGCGCAAACGTAACGTAATTACGTCGCGCGTGAAGAAGTGCTAGGAATAGTAATTTTTTGACAAGAGAGTAATCAAACGCGTTGATTACTCTCAGAACCACTAATGTCTGTCAATATATGCACGTTATAAAAAGAACAGACAAACAAGGCTTAAACATCTACTGTCGTATGTGCGCTGTAAAAAGAAAAGCAGAAAAAACAGTCACATACAAAAACTCACTCAGTGACTCAAACTGCTCAATCCAAGTACTATCTCGATTAGAAGAGCAGAATAACAGAGTTCACAGAGGGTCTCTTACTATGTTGGTGCTGGGTGCAAGACCTTAAGAGTGCCTCCATCATTCTAAAAATTCGGACACTCATTTGATAAAGTACCACAATGTACATCGTGGGAGCCACACTAAATTGCAAGGTACTATACAGATTAATTCTATCGGTGATGTATACACCTGCTTATTCCTTTACAATGATGACCAAGGTATCTCGTCATTCAGTCCTTGTTGGTCGCTCTGCAATTTGAACACCCACTTCTGTTCCTTAGTGAACAAGAATTTTTTTATGTCCATTACATGTATTGGAATGAAGGGTTGTTCCGTCAGTAAGTGATTTGTAAGTCTGGTGGCCTGTTTGTTCCGGCTTATAGTACTTTTGTGTTAATTTATACGTACTTTGATCTTGCGTGTAGTCATTCCTACATATCTAAGAGAACAGGGACATGTTATCAGATAGCTGACCTTTTCTGTATTGCAATTGGTGTGTTTTTTCAGAATCCATGGTGTACCTGTCCCTATGTCTACTGTTTTAGTTGGTTGGGTCTGTGGACATGCTGAGCACTGACCACATGGGAAATGGCCCTGTACTGGTGGTAAATCCCACAGAGTGTTAGGTATGGTTGCAGGTTTTGTTTTAGGTCTCGTGTGTATTAGGCTATCTCGTAAGCTTGAGTTCAATTGGCCGCACACCGCTCGTCACACCAGCAAGTTGCCCCAAGGAACTATGGTCAATGTAGTGGCGACGGCGAGTACGCCTATGCCACGGTGTGTGTAAAAAAGTATGTGTCGCATTAGCCATCCCTGGACACGTGTTTCGAGGTAGTTGCCTCTCGTCAGCATGTAGCAGGTAAGTGTAAAGGGGTGCCGCGTGGACTGCCAAAAATTAAATACAGGTAGAGTACCTCTCATGGCGCGCGGGTGCTGATCCAGGACTCGTCAGCCCGGTGGCTCAAGGGAGCCGTAATATATCAAGTTCAATTGGCCGCACACCGCTCGTCACACCAGCAAGTTGCCCCAAGGAACTATGGTCAATGTAGTGGCGACGGCGAGTACGCCTATGCCACGGTGTGTGTAAAAAAGTATGTGTCGCATTAGCCATCCATGGACACGTGTTTCGAGGTAGTTGCCTCTCGTCAGCAGGGAGCAGGTAAGTGTAAAGGGGTGCCGCGTGGACTGCCAAAAATTAAAAACAGGTAGAGTACCTCTCATGGCGCGCGGGTGCTGATCCAGGACTCTTCAGCCCGGTGGCTCAAGGGAGCCGTAATATATCAAGTTCAATTGGCCGCACACCGCTCGTCACACCAGCAAGTTGCCCCAAGGAACTATGGTCAATGTAGTGGCGACGGCGAGTGCGCCTATGCCACGGTGTGTGTAAAAAAGTATGTGTCGCATTAGCCATCCCTGGACACGTGTTACGTGGTAGTTGCCTCTCATCAGCAGGGAGCAGGTAAGTGTAAAGGGGTGCCACGTGGACTGCCAAAAATTAAAAACAGGTAGAGTACCTCTCATGGCGCGCGGGTGCTGATCCAGGACTCGTCAGCCCGATGGCTCAAGGGAGCCGTAATATATCAAGTTCAATTGGCCGCACACTGCTCGTCACACCAGCAAGTTGCCCCAAGGAACTATGGTCAATGTAGTGGCGACGGCGAG
The DNA here is from genome assembly GCF_964204655.1 of Triturus cristatus. NCBI lineage: Eukaryota > Metazoa > Chordata > Amphibia > Caudata > Salamandridae > Triturus > Triturus cristatus. Next base: position 1,025,800,948 of record NC_140588.1, on the reverse strand, counting down.
TACGCCTATGCCACGGTGTGTGTAAAAAAGTATGTGTCACATTAGCCATCCCTGGACACGTGTTTCGAGGTAGTTGCCTCTCGTCAGCAGGGAGCAGGTAAGTGTAAAGAAGTGCCGCGTGGACTGCCAAAAATTAAAAACAGGTAGAGTACCTCTCATGGCGCGCGGGTGCTGATCCAGGACTCGTCAGCCCGGTGGCTCAAGGGAGCCGTAATATATCAAGTTCAATTGGCCGCACACCGCTCGTCACACCAGCAAGTTGCCCCAAGGAACTATGGTCAATGTAGTGGCGACGGCGAGTACGCCTATGCCACGGTGTGTGTAAAAAAGTATGTGGCGCATTAGCCATCCCTGGACACGTGTTTCGAGGTAGTTGCCTCTCGTCAGCAGGGAGCAGGTAAGTGTAAAGGGGTGCCGTGTGGACTGCCAAAAATTAAAAACAGGTAGAGTACCTCTCATGGCGCGCGGGTGCTGATCCAGGACTCGTCAGCCCAGTGGCTCAAGGGAGCCGTAATATATCAAGTTCAATTGGCCGCACACCGCTCGTCACACCAGCAAGTTGCCCCAAGGAACTATGGTCAATGTAGTGGCGACGGCGAGTGCGCCTATGCCACGGTGTGTGTAAAAAAGTATGTGTCGCATTAGCCATCCCTGGACACGTGTTTCGAGGTAGTTGCCTCTCGTCAGCAGGGAGCAGTTAAGTGTAAAGGGGTGCCGCGTGGACTGCCAAAAATTAAAAACAGGTAGAGTACCTCTCATGGCGTGCGGGTGCTGATCCAGGACTCGTCAGCCCGGTGGCTCAAGGGAGCCGTAATATATCAAGTTCAATTGGCCGCACACCGCTCGTCACACCAGCAAGTTGCCCCAAGGAACTATGGTCAATGTAGTGGCGACGGCGAGTACGCCTATGCCACGGTGTGTGTAAAAAAGTATGTGTCGCATTAGCCATCCCTGGACACGTGTTTCGAGGTAGTTGCCTGTCGTCAGCAGGGAGCAGGTAAGTGTAAAGGGGTGCCGCGTGGACTGCCAAAAATTAAAAACAGGTAGAGTACCTCTCATGGCGCGCGGGTGCTGATCCAGGACACGTCAGCCCGGTGGCTCAAGGGAGCCGTAATATATCAAGTTCAATTGGCCGCACACCGCTCGTCACACCAGCAAGTTGCCCCAAGGAACTATGGTCAATGTAGTGGCGACGGCGAGTACGCCTATGCCACGGTGTGTGTAAAAAAGTATGTGTCGCATTAGCCATCCCTGGACACGTGTTTCGAGGTAGTTGCCTCTCGTCAGCAAGGAGCAGGTAAGTGTAAAGGGGTGCCGCGTGGACTGCCAAAAATTAAAAACAGGTAGAGTACCTCTCATGGCGCACGGGTGCTGATCCAGGACTCGTCAGCCCGGTGGCTCAAGGGAGCCGTAATATATAAAGTTCAATTGGCCGCACACCGCTCGTCACACCAGCAAGTTGCCCCAAGGAACTATGGTCAATGTAGTGGCGACGGCGAGTACGCCTATGCCACGGTGTGTGTAAAAAAGTTTGTGTCGCATTAGCCATCCCTGGACACGTGTTTCGAGGTAGTTGCCTCTCCTCAGCAGGGAGCAGGTAAGTGTAAAGGGGTGCCGCGTGGACTGCCAAAAATTAAAAACAGGTAGAGTACCTCTCATGACGCACGGGTGCTGATCCAGGACTCGTCAGCCCGGTGGCTCAAGGGAGCCGTAATATATCAAGTTCAATTGGCCGCACACCGCTCGTCACACCAGCAAGTTGCCCCAAGGAACTATGGTCAATGTAGTGGCGACGGCGAGTACGCCTATGCCACGGTGTGTGTAAAAAAGTATGTGTCGCATTAGCCATCCCTGGACACGTGTTTCGAGGTAGTTGCCTCTCGTCAGCAGGGAGCAGGTAAGTGTAAAGGGGTGCCGCGTGGACTGCCAAAAATTAAAAACAGGTAGAGTACCTCTCATGGCGCGCGGGTGCTGATCCAGGACTCGTCAGCCCGGTGGCTCAAGGGAGCCGTAATATATCAAGTTCAATTGGCCGCACACCGCTCGTCACACCAGCAAGTTGCCCCAAGGAACTATGGTCAATGTAGTGGCGACCGCGAGTACGCCTATGCCACGGTGTGTGTAAAAAAGTATGTGTCGCATTAGCCATCCCTGGACACGTGTTTCGAGGTAGTTGCCTCTCATCAGCAGGGAGCAGGTAAGTGTTAAAGGGTGCCGTGTTGACTGCCAAAAATTAAAAACAGGTAGAGTACCTCTCATGGCGCGCGGGTGCTGATCCAGGACTCGTCAGCCCGGTGGCTCAAGGGAGCCGTAATATATCAAGTTCAATTGGCCGCACACCGCTCGTCACACCAGCAAGTTGCCCCAAGGAACTATTGTCAATGTAGTGGCGACGGCGAGTACGCCTATGCCACGGTGTGTGTAAAAAAGTATGTGTCGCATTAGCCATCCCTGGACACGTGTTTCGAGGTAGGCTGACGAGCCCATGGCTACGCACCTGCGCGCCTTGAGTGGTACTTTACCTGAGAATATTTTTTGGCAGCCTACGCAGCAACCCTACACACACACCTACTCCCTGCTGACGAGAGGCAACTACCTCGAAACACGTGTCCAGGGATGGCTAACGCGACATTCATTTTAAACTTTTGGCATAGGCGTACCCGCCGACACTACTTCATGGACCACAATACTTTGGGGTAACACGCTGGTAGGACGAGCAGAGTGTGGCCAATTGGATTTTTATCTCGTAAGCTTGTTCCTCTCTTAAAAGAAAAAAGTGGAGGTGGGATATTAACACAACCTACATTGAGAATCCGCCAATGTTTGCACACAGTTTTTTGTACTTGATTTGACAACGTGCTAAACAGGTTAACAAAAGTTATTCCGGACAGGGGAGGCTTGGGCACAGGAGGTTCTTAAAGGGCTCCCCGATTGTTATTGGAAGCTCTTTTCCAGGTCCGCCTTACTAGACGTTTAGGATATTGCCTGTCTCTCAGTTGCCTCGATAATTCTTCTGCATGGTAATTAAAAGCAGTCAAATCAGAGCAGTTTCTACGGATACGGAGGAACTGGCCGACAGGTAGATTTTCCCGAAGAGATTTTTTAGATGATGACTGTTAAAACTTAATAGTGAATTTTTCGATTGAGGTTTCTTGTACAGTTCACTACTAAGTATACCTTGTGTAGGGCAAATCACGATATCCAAAAAAGGCAATTTGTTCTTGTCATAAACAACTGTGAAACGTAACGAGAAGCCTCCAATGGCTAACCATCAACCACCTGAAGCTAAACCCTCAGAAAACCAAATTCCTGCTGATTACGCCCCAGAAAAGCAAATCAAATATAGTAGAATGGACCAACCTAATCATGGCTCTAAAGTGTACTCCGAAGATTGTTGACAAAAATCTGAACATGTTAGCACATATCAACACGATGGCAAAAAATGCCCGTTTCCATTTAATCTACCTGAGAAAACTAAAACCATTCCTAAATAAAACAGATCTCAAAAACAGCAGTTCAGGCACTGGTCATATCAAGAATAGAGTATGGTTGCACAACTCTGGCCGGCCTCTCCAAGATCTCAACAGCCCCACTGAAAGCGTGTCTTAATGCAGCCACAAGACTAATATCTGAATCCAAAAAATTCGACCATATCTCCCCTCATTTGAAAGGACTCAACTGGTTGCCTTTCAAAGCAAGAATTCAATTCAAGTTGGCATGCATCACTCACAAAGCGATACATTACAAAACACCAGTTTACCTAGCCCAGAAACTCACGCTATCAGGAGGGTGCCGGTTTTCCAGGAGCCACGCAGACCTGCTGTTGAAACAGGCTTATTTTTGTAAGAAAAGAACTTATGACCGAGCGTTCTCCGGGGCAGCACCGAGAATCTGGAATGCTCCCTCCCCTAATATTAGAAGAATCCCATCAATCGCGGCATTCAAAAAGGAAGCAAAATTGTTCAATTTGAGGAAACATCTCCCTTAATTCTATGCAGAATAGCTATTGTCTACAAACTTCTCATGACTGTTTTCTTGCTTCCTCTAGTCGCTCATTAACCAGGTGTGGGCTTGTATATATGTTTTCCTTGAAGCTTAATGTGTTAATCTAGTCATGTTAAACTAACTGATGACTTGGTAACTTATAAGGTTTTGTTTGTGTAAATGCAACTGAAAGCGCTCTGATACCCTACGCAGGGTCATGTTCGCGCTATAGAAAACACTAAATAAATAAAGAAATAACATGACAAAAAATGGTCTCCCCTTTTCCTGTCTTGGTGGGGTTGATTGGACGCAATCAAAATAATGTTGCTTCCCGTCAATAATTTTTATTTGGCTATGTTACCAGTGAGACTTCCCTTAAACATTTTTAAAACCCTTAATGGGGTTTTGAGAAAGTTTCTCTGGAATGTTTGGAAGGCCCGAATTTCTTTAGCCCTCTTGTCTGCCCCTAAAGATCGGGGTGGTGTTCACTTCCCCAATTTTCGACAATATCATTCTTCCTTTTTAATTTGTCATGTGCTACCGTATTTATCTTCCTCTCAAGGGATTTCCAGTTCAGTCTGGCACAGATTGGAGGAAACTCTGATTCATCCTTTTCCTTTTTCCAGTTTTATTAATCCTCCTCATTCTTTTAATTAACCAACGATTTCAAACTTTATTTCTACCTTTCACCCAGTTAAGCGCAGATCCCATTCTCCTTTACAAATATTTCTAGACTCACCTATATGACAACAAATTCATTAAATTGTCAAATCGTACTATTTTTTGGAAAGAATGGGCCGCTAAAGGGATTTTCCTTGTTAAGCATTTATTAAAGGATTCTCTTTTTCTCACTCCCCAGGAGGTACAGTCTAATTTCGATCTACCTGTTTCCTCACTACTTAGATATGAGTTTTTGAGAGTGCTCTTCATCAATTGGTTCTCTCTCCTCTCTGGATCTCCTCCCTCCTCTTCGGACTCCTTGTTAGAACCTTTATCTACTTCTCCCTCTACTCGGGCCTCTCACATTTATAAATATCGAAATTGTTCCTCTCTTGATCGTCCCAAAACTAAAGCATACTCTCTCCGTTCACACATGGAACTCTATTTGTGCACACATACACCATACCTCCTGCAATGCTAGCACTACTCAGACCCTTTATTATTTTTATCAAAGATTGTTTTTACTCCATTATCCCTTTCCAAGTATAGTTTAGAATTATCCCCGAATTGTTGGTCATGTCAACACAACCCTGGCTCGTTAATACACTCCTTTTTTCTCTGTGCCAACATTTCCCATTTTTGGATTAAAGTATGTGAATCAATCTCCTCCATTTGGTCTACTAATTTTCCTTTTGATATATATTCCATATTCCTGGGAAGTAACTCTGTAATATGGATTGGTTCTCGCAAGGTGGGTATCTTTGTGGATTTGTTAATTGCTATTGCCTTCCAGGTAATAACCTCTAATTGGAAAGATGCCTCTAAGGTCTCCTTTTCTGCCTGGTGGAACCTTCTTTGTTACCATCACAGACTAGATAGAGCTTCTGTCGGCACATCTCAGCAACTGGTTTGAAAGGAAGCATTTTGGTCTCCAGTCACTAACTATTTATCCACATATGCACTCCGGAATAAGGACTTTTCTTTTGTCTATCAACCATCATGAGTATCTTCTTTCTTTCTTTCTTTCTTTCTTTCTTTCTTTCTTTCTTTCTTTCGCTTCTGTATCTTTTATTAGTCAAGGTTTGGTTTTTCTCAGAAAAATGTTATAATAATGTATTTTGGTAATCTTAAATATGGTATTAGATAAGGATATCATCTTAGTTTCTTTTTCTTCCTTCTTCTTTTCCTTCTTTCCCCCCCTCTTTTCCTTTTTCTTTTTCTTTTTCTTTTCTTTCTTTCTCCGGTTTCTCCCTCTTTTGAAAAATGTAAAATGCTATTGTGTTTCAAGGTACGACCTTTCATTATTGCTTTCATATTTTGGGTTATTGTGTATCATTGGTAGACATCTTGTAATGTTCATTCCATTATAATTTATATTCTGTTTTGTGACCTTTTTGCTCTTTTGCTATGTCAATCTTGTTTAATGTTGTACCTATGCTTATATTTGCTTCAATAAAGCTCTTAAAACTTTTTTAAAAAAAGGGAAACATTAATTTTCCTTCTTCGGCACTGTTTTTTTAGATGCCCTTGGTTAGCCCTATCATCCTAGGTATGGTTTTCCCTGGCATTGTGCCTTCTGATTGTCAGTTTTTGCTAACTTTGTTTTTGCTGGCCTTAGGAATCTGAGCACTTTACCACCGCTATCCAGTGCAAATGTGCATGTGCTCCTTACTTTAAAAATGGTAACATTGGTTTTACCCACAATTGGCATATTTTAAGTACTTATAAGTTCCTAGTAAACTGCGCTACATGTTCCCAGGGCCTGTAAATCAAATGTCACTAGTGGGGTAGCAGCTCTGATTGTGCCACCCATTTAAGTAGCCCTTTAAACATGTCTCAGTCCACCCCTGTGGAGCCTGTCTGTGCAGTTTTAAACTGCCATTTTGATCTGGCATGTTAACCTACTTGCCAAGCCCAAACCTTCCTTTTTGATACATATAGGTCACCCCTAAGTTAGGCCCTGGACAACCCATGGGACGGGTATAGTGTATTTAAAAAGTAGGACATTACATTTTAAAGTGTTACATGTCCTGTTAGTGAAATACTCTTGAATTTGTTCTATGAGGCCAATCTCTCCCATAGGACAACATTGGGATCACCTTATTACATTTTATAGGTGTTATTTCCAATTGGTAAGAGATGGGAAACCCACATTTGGTGTGTCTGGACTCACAATTTAAAAACACACCTGAGGTGAAGTTGGCTTTTAATTGCAGTTCTGAAAATGCCACTTTTAGAAAGTTGACATTTTCTTACTTAAACCATTTGGTGCCATCTGCTTGTCTCTGGAACACACATCTGGGATGGGGGACAGCTTGCTTCTTGCATTCTCTCTAGCAAGACACACACAAAGGAAGGGTAGGTGTGGCTGAGTAGCTATCTGCATGTTATTGGATCATCCTGAGCAGGATGGGAGGTAGGAGCTGACACTTTACATGTGTCCTGTCCCCACACAAAGAATTGCATACCCTCTTGGAGTGAGTCTGGAGCCATGGTAGGAAAGACAGGATATTGTGCACTTCAAAGCATCTCTTTGAAGTCTCCTTACTTCAAAGGCACAACTGAGTATTTATTCTATTCTATTCTAAAATTCTTGTAAAGCGCATGGCTACATGAAGACCTCCCAGCACTAGAAAAGACATTGCAAGTCACCAGATAACCATAGAAGGGGGAATTAATTCCTAAGCAGCGACATTTTCAAGGCCCTAAGGAAAGAAAGGTTATGGTCCAGCTGGCGCGACTCTAGTGGTAAGGTGTTCCAGAGTTTTGGAGCCAAATAGGCCATTGAGTGCCCTCCCCATGGAGACATACAAATCTTAGGAACCTTCAGCAGATGTACTAAGTATTAGTTCTACCGGAGCCTTTTTGGTGGAGTGATGTCTCAGGATTTCATGAGGAGCCAAGCAGCAGTGTTCTAGGCAACCTTTTGTCAGGTGCCCCACAAGACTTACCTCTGCTTGTGAAGCGATTCCGCAGAGACGACAAGAGCACCCGCCCCTGTACCCACCTGACCCTCGTGGACTGTAGGACCCAGCAGGGATGAGATGGACGCAGGGAAGGGAACCAGAAAGAAAGTAGCGGCTTGGTGTGTGGGGTATCTAGGTGCCAACTGGAAGACAGGAAAGAACCAGATCAGTAGAGAACCCCAACTCCCTTTTTGTTAAGCAACCCTTAAAACACACACACATAATGCGTTCTCCTTCCGGGGACTCACCAGTGCGTCTGTGGACCACGGTACCCAGATCAGTGTAGCTCCCAAGAAGGCCAATCCAGGTGTGGTGCTCCTGTGCCAAGATACCTCAGCATAACCAAGGGAAAGCGCTCCTGCGCAACGTGCCAAAAGAAAAAGTCAAAACCATAAGAAATGGCGCTCCTGCGCGTATTGCTAAATCAATAAGGCAAAATCAAAACAGAGGCATCCCTGGAAGGCAAATGTCGGTTGTGAACAATGCTCCAGCTCTGTGGAGCTATTCCCCTATGCAGCGCTCCTGCGCGATGGGGGGAACAGGACAACTGTGCGAGAAACCCAAGTAAAGCACCCCTGTGCTATAAACCCTGAACCCCCTTACAGCGCGCCTGCGCGGCAAGGGTTACTGAAAGCGGAAAACCAACCGCCCTGGATCGCGCTCCAGCGCAGAGAAACCAAAGTACCAACAAGCTCTCCTGTGCAGAGAATCCCAAAGTAAACCCACAAGCGCTCCTGCGCAGAGAAACCAAAGTAAACCCACAAGCGCTCCTGCACGACAAGGGCGCAAAAGTCGGGGAAGGTTCAGTACCTCAACTTGCTCTCCAGCGCGGCGAGGATGGTCAACCAGCAGCGCTCCAGCGTGGAGAACACCAACTTATTCCAGACACACCTCGGCTCCGGGAACAGGACTCGCATCTAAAGGGAATCCGGGAGAATTCGAAGCACGGAGCCGGCGGGAAACGCGAAGTTTAAGCCTTTCCCCCGGAAGTGCTTCTGTGACCTCTCGTCTGCTGTCAAGGACTAGACTGGGACTCAACCTCCACCCGGAAGTGAGTATCCCGGCATTCCTGTGTGTTTTTTAGCGGGGACAGCGGGGAATGGCAAGCGCCGTGGAAACATGAAACCTTTAATGTTTTATCTGTATTTAAGGGAGAACTGAGATATAAGGCAATACAGTAATCCAGGCATGATATTACAAGGGCCTGAACAATCAGTCAAGTAGCTGGGAAGGGAAGAAGATCGATGACCTTTCTCAGCAGTCTCAGAATGCCAAAACAATTGGCAGCAAGCTTTTCTAATTGGTGATCCATCATAAGGCTGTTGTCCAACCTCATCCCAGGGCTCTTTATCAAGCTTTGGGCTAGGAAGCCAACCCAGGCAGTCTGGCATGGGAGTCGGAGCCTTATTACTGAATTTGTTACTCAGTAACATGACCTCTGTCTTGTCTTCATTAAGTTTTAGTCAGAAATTAGCCATCTATATGGCTATTTCCTAAAGACATGGGGCCAGATAGAAGGGACTTGACCTGGGGTTAGGGGAGAGTGACATTACCAGCCGGGTGTCATCAGCATAAGAAATCAATGACAGCCCATATGAGCACACTATTTCAGCCAGGGGGTACAAAATAAAGGTTTAAAAGAGTGGGGCTCAGAGAGGACCCCTGAGGCACCCCTCAACTAAGAGTAAGGCTATCAGAGTAGCAGGACTGATCTAAAACCTGAAAGGTTCTGTTCTCCAAAAAAGGAGGTAAGAAATGTAAGTGCTTTGCCATTGATTCCCACATTTGATATTCTCCGAATGAGTGTGGCATCATCTACCATATCAAAGGCCATACTAAGAGCTAGGAGAATAATGGCTGCTGAGCCTCCTTGAGCCAGTTGTCTTAGTTCTTCAAGTACTGCCAGCAAAGCTGTTTCTGTGCTGTGACCTAAACCCCATTTGAGTAGGGTGGAGGCTTTCATTGGATTTAAGAAAGGCAGAGAGATGTTTATTAACATATTTTTCCAGGAGCTTAGGTGCACCTCGTAACACGGAGATTGTCCTGTATTTATTCAGACAAAAGGGGTAAACGCTGGGCTTTTTTAGTAGTGGTTTAACTACTGCATGCTTCGATTGAGCCGGGACTTGTCTACCCCTACCGCTTACAGACCTGCTAAATCTATAAGGGGTAGATTTAGCGGTCTGTCAGAACTTGGGCAATAATTTCAGATTCTTGGCAGAGGATGCAGATGGGGGACCGGTCTAAAGGGGAACCTGATGTAACTGCACTCAAAAGGTCTGTAAGAAGTTTCATAGTTAGATTGGGGAAAGGTGTAAGACTACCTTCCATTTGCTCCAAAGGGAGCTTTCTGGATGTAGAATCATTCATATTTGGCCTGTCAGGAAAGAGGAGTATATGTCCACTATCTTCTTACAGAAGAAGATGCCTAGTTGTTACTATGCTGGACAGAGGCCTCTGGAGTAGTGCTGGCTAGTTTTAGCTCTGTGGTCTCTTTAAAGATCTGAAAGATCTCTTTCAGGGAATTGGACTCATTTTCAATCTTTATGGAGAAATAGGATGTTTGAGAAGTTTTCATTTCTGCATTGTAATTCCTAATAGCTTTCCTGCATTCAAGTTTACTAGACTAATAATAGGATTTTCTCCACCTTCTCTCTAAACACTCCTTTTTCAAGGCCATTAAATGAGCATTTATCCGGGAGGATTTGTTCCCTCACGGGGCATTCTTGTGCCACCATGCCCGTAAGATCGTATCTAACTGGTTAGTAATCCACCCATTAAACTTGCAGGTGGACAGATTAATTTGATGAGAGGGATCAAGTCTAGATCGGGTATAAGTGCAGGCCCTCTGACACCAGCAATTCAAAACATTTCTGGAACTGAGGAAATTCTATCAGGAAGAAAGACTGCTGTGCTGCCAGGAGCGACTGCCACTTTTCTGAACTGCTTTACTGCGTTGGCCTGCTGCTTGCTGCTTCTTGCCTGGGAGTGAGAAGGATTGGACCTGCATCTCTACTTCCCAGAGACAAAGTATCTCCAAGGGCTTGTTGGCCTGCCTCCTGTTCCTGAAGTTTATTATAGACTTCATTCACCCTGCAACCTGCCAATAGCACAAGTGCTCTGTGTGCTCTGAATTCTGCCTGCCAATAGCACAAGTGCTCTGTGTGCTCTGAATTCTGCTCTCCCAAGTGGTGCCAACCCAGTCCTGGGCCTTTGGAAGTGACATTATCGGGCTGCATCGGTGAAAATCCATGCATCGACGATGTTGCATTGATTGGAACTGACGCATCTCCTTCCATTCCGACATATCGTCACTACTGCATGGACTGCGAACCTTGCATCACCTCAAGGCTTTGGTGCAGTGTCCATATTGCACGGCTCGGTGCTGATGCATAACTTTCAACCCAGAAGTTCCATTTCAATGCATCGCTTCTGTGCTTCTCACCTTCGACACGCCTTCAATGCTGCACAGTTCAGAACCGACACATCACCTTCCACAAAAGGATCAATGACAATAAATTGCCTTTTCTGATCCCTGCATCATCTTCAGTGTCGATGCATCCAAGGTACTGTTTCAGTGTGCGAAGGTTGGTCCCTGTATACATCTCATGCCCCATTGCAGTCGGTCAGAACTTTTGGATTTGGAAAGCGCACCCAGATAGCCCAGTTGGCGCTATTTGTTTCTAAGAACTATAAAGCAGCTGATTCTTTAAAAATTCATATCTTGATTTCTACTTATTAGATTTGTGTCATTTTGGTCTTCTTCTACTCATAAAAATATGTTCTGTTATTCTAAACAGCTGGGTTGGAAAGTCCTTTTGTGATGTTTTCACTGTGTTACTGTGTGTTGTACATACAAATACTTTATACATTTCCTCTTAGGTTAAACCTGGCTGCTCTGTGCCAAGCTACCAGAGGGTGACCACAGATTAATTTAATGTTTGTTTCTGACGTACTCTGTCTAGAATTTTGGTTCCTGCTTGGACAGCATGCATACCTCTGCCAGCCAAAACACAAATTTCTATCACACAGCAATAAGCAGAAAGGAGATATTTATGATAACATTTATTTTCTGCACAGCTTGAATAATTACAGCAAAAATTATAATTTGCTGCATATTTCTACTTATTCCAAGTTACAGCCGTTTTTAAAATCTGACTTGCATTAAACTGATTCTAATATCTTTTTCCCAAAAATCTCACTGCTGTGTTGTGTGTTTTATTTTGCACGAGAGATTGTACCTTTATTCTTCATGTGTTTCATATGAAAGAGTAACACATCAAGGATTTTAGTGGTTTGTTGGAAAGATGATGGTGTGACCAGGTATTAGAAGGAATAAAGTACCACCTGCTGTACATTATAAGGATATTGCAAGCCACCTTGGAGTTTATTGACCTTATAAAGGAACTCAGCGTTGGGCCTCATTCCTTTATTTTGTCGTGGAACTCCTCAATGACTTGCAATATCCTTATAATGAACAGCAGTGGCTACTTTATCCAATGTATAATACATGAGAGTCAGCAGTCCTTGCTTAAAAGCCTATCTCTATTCTTGAGTAATGAAGAAATTATGAAGCTGATAAGTGCAATAAGTTATTACAGTTGAATTTTGATGTCACAATGCCAGCTGCCAAGGCCAGGTTGAAAGACAGATCACAAGCATAATCAAAGCCGCTGCTTAAACCAGGAAAACTGAAACTGACTTTTCCTACACCTGATATATTTCTCTAAAAAGTAATAGTGATCAGCAGGAAGAAGATATTTATGGCAGCATGTTTAATTTTTCAACACTATAGGCATTTGGAGGAAAGATATAATCTCTGCGTGTTTCTACACAATCTGAGAAACATAATTTTTTAACCTCAATTTATAATCATTTTAAAAAAAAATTACAACCTGCTTTTTAATTTTGTTAACTTTTCTGTCATGAAAATAAAAGAACATCACATTAAGTATTTAATCAGTTTGTGGAAGGGCGATGTTTTGATCATGAATTATATGGAATAATACAACCCCTGCCTTACCCCGGAGACCCATGACTTTATAGATGCATTTGGCTTTCGGCCTCATTCCTCTAAATGGTCAAATAATTCTTTGATGACTTGCAATATCCTTATAATGTACGTCAGGGACTCTTATATCCCATATACGACCTTTAGCGTCAGGGCAGTGTGTTGCACCTTTTCTTTTCTCTTAATGGAAAAATGCAATTATGGATATCTAGATGTCTTCAATGCCTATACTCAACCTGGAAATCATATTCTTATCACATTCCATATACCAGCAAGAGGACTGTGTGAGTTAAGCATTTTGATCTGGCTTGCTTACCAGGGCCAAATCAGTTTTTCAACCTTCAGGATATCACTATCATCAGAACCAGAAAATGTGCTCACAATAACAGCTGCTTTTTGTTATGTTATGTTACTCTTAGTTTGTCATGTAGTTCCTACAAATCTGCAGGATCTGTGCATTGTTTGGACAACATAAACTAAGGGATTGGTGTCTATACAGATTCCGGACACCAGAGAGAATATGTTGGCCTATAGACCAGCAGTGCCACTATCCCCCGATGACACTTACCAAGGAACGACTAGGTTATGGCAAGCACTGAACATGACCACTCTTGAACCCCTCAGGGATCGTGGAAACAGTAGAGTACTTTTCGCTCAGTCACTCGTGTCACTTCTTCTCAGAGAGATATACAGAATAAACAATGGGGACGTTTTCAATAAGCATTTATTGAACCAGCGTCATTCTAGTACAATACGTGTGCTGTGACAACCATTAGAGAGAAACTGAGATATCTGATAATAAGCACCAATAGTGTAAATAAAAGGTAGAATATATGCAGGCATATAGATACATGGCAGTAATCATTAGTACTCCTAAGATGCAAACCCTAACCAAGTGTACCTAAGTGTACCTAACATGAATGTAGGTGTAAAGCCAAGAATTCCCCTGGGAAAGAGACAACCTGATGGGAGAGAATGATGGACCCCACCTTGGTCTCGAGTTGGACACCCCACAAGGGATATCAGACCACTGCGTGCAGGAACTTCTCGTGTCGGCATGGAAGCCTCTCCTCTGGTTTGCGAAGATGTGGTGCTTATATACCCGAAATATACCCACAAGGGGTTTACCTAGATGTGGGCCCCTAGATGTGGGTTTCTGTTTACCTAGAAACTGTGGGCCTGTCGTACTTGGATGGAGATAGCAGTGACTTTTGTACAGAGGTATTATACAGAAAATGGTATTCCTGCTGTGATACTAAGAATCCTCATGCATAATAAATTAGGCTAGTTACGAAGAAAGCGCCACAACATTTATTTGGCACATAACTAGGTAAAAGGTCTGTGCAGAAACTGTTAAGTAGAGCAAGTTAGGGTAAATGTAGGTGAAAGGTTGTGCATCTACTTGGGCCTATATGGGGGACATTGGGTCTCATAACACCCACTCCTCATCTGAAGGACAATAAGATAAAATAATGACAAAATATGTCTAAGAAGCATAAAAACATTTGTTCAAAAACTGAATGTAAAAACATCTAAAATCATTACATATGTAAAAAATGTTTTTAAAAAGCTCTATAAGTCCTCTAGAAGGTCAAAATTCTGTTTAGCTCAACTGAGCATATCGAAAGCCATGAAGCTCATGATAGCAGGAGAGAAAAAGAAAACAAAAAAATTATGTTTTCGAATTCCAATTTGGGTTGTTTTATAAAAAGGGCGAGTTGTTCCCATCACACGGTGAGCCAAAACTTGTATGTGTCCTGTGTGGGAGACGCAACATCACTGTTGCTTGCCTTAACAGACGACGGCCCCTGTAACATCTCTTAGATCAGGTCAATAGAGCAAAGGTGATCTTCTCTGGTTCCCACAGTAGCTGCTAAGGAAGCACTCGACACCTGTGAGCCTGTTGCCGAGTCGTTGTTCATTCTGACAGGAGCTGAAGCATCCCATGGTGGCTCTAAGAATGCTGAACATGGGAATACGTTGAGGAAACTGCAATACGTGGGCCTTTAAGGGGTCCAGTAGAAGGTCTATGTCCATTGGGGCAACTGATGGTAGTGTTAGACATATGTCCAACATGTATTCCTAACCACAGAATAGGTAGTGGAGCACAGGCAAGACGCAGTCAACCCAGACTGACTAAATGATAGGAACCGATGCTCACTTAGCTCCCGAAGACGAGGTATGCTCAGATGGAGTACCATGCGTTCAAGGCATCGTCGCACCAGGTGTACTTTTTCCCTCTCCTTGGAAACTGGGTCGTCCATTGAGTAGCAGGAAAATTTAAAAAAACAGGATACTATGAGTAGTAGTGGAAGCCCTCCAAAAACGCTTACCAATACAGAATGTATAATTGATGGAATCATTACGAAAATTGTCTGAAAGGTGCACAATAGTCAAGAACCTATGTTCTTAAACAGGTGCACTATCCCACTCCTATCAGACATGTTTAAGATATGATGTACCATTTCTCTGAAATGGAGCGGCAAGTTCGTTCAGACTAGTGCCTGTATATCTGCTGAAGAACTTGCAACCTGGAGATCAAAAGTCTCTCGGGCTGAGGTTAAGGCCACATTCTGAAGCATTACTGCTCCGTGAAGCATAATTTCCTGGCATATTAGAGATCCACGTAAAGAATTCTCACAGTCAGAAACACTGAGAAAAACGTCAGTGTCTCCATTCCTGCATCTAAATATATACGGCAATTCCCAAGATTCATGTAAATATCCCTTACCCAATGCTTCATACCTGCCTACCTGGTGGTACTGTAGTCAGTACTGAAATTAGAATGTCGTGACCGGCAGTGTAATATAGCCATGGATTAACCATTCTGTGGAAGGTGACTCAGCCACGGTAAAAGGTAATTGGTCCAGTTTTTCAATGTGTAGCATTGTATTCTTTGCATCTCTTCGTGCCATTGTTGTCTGTCTTTCTATTAGATTGTATGCAGAAAACAGAGACGTACTGTTTTGGATGACCAAGGCGCATGACCAGAACGCAGTGATTGCAGCGTCCCACTTGATAATAGAATGAATCGCAATTGTGATTGCCCATGTTGAAGAATAGATAAATCCTGTTCTATGATATCTATCGCAGAACACACAATGTTGCCCAGTGAATAAATCCTGGATTTCAGTGTGGTCATACCATTGTCGACCACTGCCAAAGCCTTTTCTAGGTTAACCCTGTCAATTTCAGGTAATCTCTCAGCAGCCTCTTGTTGAGAGATGTTCCATGCTATGTTGTAAATAGCGTAAATGAAGCGCTTCTGACATGGTTTCTGGGGACCTAACAAAAAATCCATAAGATCCATGTCATCAAACAGTAAGGACAAATATTCTTTCACCTGGGACAGTGTTAAGGTTGCTAGCCACTCTAGGTATAACTTTCCAACACTGTAAGATGTTACCAGCCGTGTTCAGTCTGTAGGTAGCGTGGGTAAGGCCTGTGGATACTAAGCCCTTCGGCGGTACCCGTGAATCTAGACTGACACCTATTTGTGTTGATAGGCCAAACCAGCTATCCCTTCCAATTGGGGTCTGATTAATTGTATGAACCATCTATTAGAATGTCATCTAGTGTATCCTCACTAAATTGTGTATAGTTTTGCCACCCCTCAAAGTGTGTAAGAGAGGGAATCCAAAATATGTTCAAGTCCTTTATCTTGGCTAACCAAAGACAGGAATTCTGTTGCACTGTGTTATTCAGGAAGATAATTTTCTGTGGTATGAGGCATGCTCTAAATAAGGCCTCAGTGTCCTGAACTAGCCAATTTTTGAGCCCCTAGACATATTTTGTGTCTATGGTGTCCCTCCAAAAGTCAACACCCTGTAAAGACAGCTGGGAAATAAAGGAAGCAGAGTATATCAGTTTCGTGTTGGTGAGCATATTTTTTTGGAAGGTGTAGGTGCAACCTTATAATCATAAGATCTTGGGTCTGAAGTGTTAAACCCAGAAACAAAATGCAAACTTTTGTGCAAACGTTTGTGAACCACCTGCAAGTGGTGTTGGGCAATGTTTCCATTGATGGTAAGTGAAAACATTACGTGGGATACTTGCTTTGTGCAAGAAGGGATAACCATAGTGTTAGTAACAGTACATGATGTCAAAATCAGATTTATCATCATACAATTCATTACTGGAAAATGCAGCATATTATTTACAGTTCCAAAGTCCCAATCATCAGAAAAAGTACTGGAGGGGCTGATATTATTCAAAGACATTTTAAACAAGTTTGGTGTTTTCAAAAGTTCAGTTAGACCATATACATCATATGCAACCCTGTTCCAAACTATTCCCTCAGGAACTGGAATGGCTGTAATTTTCACTAAGGACAGGTCTCTTTGTTCACGATGTGATGATGCATGCAGTTTCAGGAACAATTTCACATGTTGTACTGCAGAGCATTCTGGGAGATAATGTCCATTCAGGAGCAGGAAAAAGACAGTTACCATACCTATCCAAACTACTAGGAAAAGTAGACTAATTGCAATCAAGAGCTGTAGCCAGTGAATAAAAAAGTAAATCTTTTTTAGTCAAAGGTGGAAATCATGTATTTATTGTTTGTGGGAAACAGGAGCTGGCGGCGACTCAGGTTCACTTGAATCCAATGAGAAAGTATCAAAATTGATGAAGTAGCCAGGTGCAGTTCGATCTATCTTTGGTAGCTCAGCAGGATTTGTAGAACTGACAGATGACTTGTTGTGATACATATCCACATAGATGTTGGTATTTGGCCAAATTGAGATATGTGTTTCATTTGTATTTTGTTGCTCTTCAATTTCAACAGGCATGAGTTCCATTCCAATGTTGGTAGCTCTGTTAATTCGCAGAGTAGAATCTTCCAAGGTATTGGTCTTTCTGACTGAGCTTCCAGTAATGTAGCGAGAGGACATCGGTGGCTACTCAGGAGGCAACGCGGCCTGCTATTAAGTGTTGGCCAGATCAGTTTGATCAGATCAATGGCGACAAATCTCTTTTCTTTCTTGCCAGCAAGCCGCGGAAGAAGTACTGTTCTTGTGCATTCAACAGCCAGGTAAGATGGCCCAAATTATTTTTTGTCCACAATTTTCTCTCTGACCAGGTCCCCAATCTTCGAGACCCAGGTAGATGTTGCCGGAACAGCTTTCACTGCCCCAATGGCAGTGCGTTTTACTTGGACGTTGCTTTGTAATGCCTGTAATTCATTGAATACCTGTAAAACTGCCAAACCATCATTGATGTCAAATGCTTTTTCATCCGCTACTGTGCTGTCACAATAGAGGTCGGGTACCCAAATTCTAGTCCCAAACGGGACTTCATATGGAGTACGGCATGTTATTAAGTGCGGTCTGGACCCCTTATATGTGATTGACCCAACTGCCACCGGAGCCTAATACCCTTGATGTTAAGGATTGCTTTAAGTCCCGGTTTTTCTTCTCCACATTCGAATATCCCTTGGGATGATACAGAAAGGAGTACCGCAAGGCCACACCCAAACTTCACTTAGCTTCTTTGTAAGCCTGAGAGCTAAACGCAGGGCCACTGTCAGAATGTAATGTGCCAATTGTGTATGTCCCTATAAAGACTCGCAAATTCTTTATAACAGTTTGAGCATCAACCGGGCCCTGGGGCCAAACCCACAGGAATCTAGAGCATGAATCAGCTGCGATCAAGATGTACCTGTAAGCCCCCTAAGAATGTAAGAAGCCGCAGTGGTCCAAATAGACACATGCAAGAGGTCTGTCTGAAATCAGCAGTGGTGTTTGTGGCAGACATGCTATGGTGGAACCCTTCATCTTCTGACAGATGTCTCACTTAAGGACAAAGCTCTCATCCTCAGTCTGCTTCGTAAGATCTGGCTACCAATAACGCTGTTTCAGAAGTGAAGCTGTTGTAGTAATACCTGCATGAGCTGAACCCAGACCCTTGTGTGCAGCTAGAATTAAACCTAATCTGTTATCCATGTTTGGTATTACTCTAGCCCCCACTTTCTGGAATTTGAGCATATGGAATATTTTTTGCATCTAACTTGTAGGAGTACTTGAGTGGAAAACCTTTTGGCAAGGCTGAGCTGTTGTTACGCGTAGCATTCACAGCTATCATCATCTGTCTATTTATCCTCGTGCTAGAACAAATGATTGCAGCAACAGCAGCTGTTCTCACTGTTGCCTTGGCGGCTTCATCAGCCGGTGAATTTCCTCAAACATGCACGCCAACATGCTGATGGCTCAATTTGTGAATTACATGAGTCTGTGACAAGCCTTTTTTCAGCTGTGCCACTTGTTCCTAAAGCAACTTGTGCTTTACTCTGCAACCTTTGGAATCTCTAAACCCATTCTGGCCCCAGTAGTGTAGATATTCATTGTATGAATGAACACAGTAATCGCACACAATAAGTGTGGGGAATTCCTGGTCTGTATTTTTCAGTGCCAGTATTAAGGCTTTTAGTTCTGCCAGCTGCGCCGTGCAATCTTTAGAGACTGCATATGCATATTGTTAGGATGGAACTTGCCGTCCCGCATATATCCCTTTACAATCGCACATGCTGCCCTGTATTGCTGTTTACTTTCTATGGCACGCTGAGCCAGTGGCATAACAAACCAAAGCACATGTAGGGGGCCACTCCTCCCCCAGTGGCACGGCCCACCCTCTACCACTTTGCCCTACCAGACAGAAATCTAGCATATTTTGATTTGAAACCTCCAACTTTTAAATGAAATGCCCATCCCCAGCGCCTTGAGACCCTCCGGGTGAGTAGTGCGCTATATAAATGTTTTGAGTGATCGATATTGTCTTTCTCTAAGTTCTAATGAGAAAGTGGGAAACGCTCTTAACAGACAAGCTATGCCATTTGTAACAATACTGTCGAAAGCAGATTATTTAACTGAGGCAGCAATCAGAACAATGCCACTGAGCGATCCTATTGTCTCAGGAACTCCTCTGGCTGCAGAACAAAGAACAACTATGAAGGGTCTGAAATAGAATTGACAATACCTTGAAACTTTGAAAGACCAACCCAAACCTGCAATTCCATAAAAACTCGACTGACAATATACATGAGAAGTGCACAAGATATAACTCAGTATCCTGCGAAAGTCAAGAGAAATAGACTGGTGAATTATCTGCATGCCACACACTAGCGACTGTCAAGGGTTGTGCATGATAATAACGTGAACTGAGGAAGCAATTTCAATCATAATGTCTTTATTAGTAAGCACTACAAAACAGGCAGGCAAACAAGGCTGAGGAAGAAAACTGTTTGGATGCTTCAGAACATTAATGCAGATGTTTGTCTGTTTTAATTGATCATTTCTGTAGTGTAAACAATGCTACGCCATAAATAACACTGCATTTAGAATAAAAACAAACCATATCAGCAAGTACCTAATGATAATCTATACAAACTGTAGTTGGTAAAGCAAAAGAAAGAGTGCAAATACTTTCAAAGTGCAACATAAAGCAATCACCAGTCCAGCAATATACAAAAATCAAGCATGTTTTTTTAAAACAATGCAGCTTTCTTCTTGCATCAAGGTAAAAATACTTTCAAAGTGCATGGTAAAAACAAGTCCAGCAGCTTCTCTCACAAGGACTGACCTGAACCACCAGACTGGGCCTTACTTCATAACAGACAGAGGCCTCAGACCTCAGTGTGTCAACACTGGCGGTATTTACAATTTACTAAGGGGCAGATTTATGAGCCCCTTGCGCCACTTTTGCGTCACTTTTCCCATGTTAAAAGTGACGCAAAAGTGGCGCAAGGGGCTCATAAATCTGCCCCTAAGAGTATAGACATGCCTGCTAAATTACAGATTCACCATTGCCTCCAAATGCATCTATCATCACGTGTGACACCGCCAGCCAGGCCTGAATTTTAAGCCAACAGCACCTTGCATTCTGGGAGTTGTGCTGTGACCATCTAAGTAAGGGGTTAAGCATTCAAGCATGCAAAGTGTTGTTGGATTAAAGCTACGAATGAACATGACATGGTGCCAATGACACTTGGCAGCTATGTTTTATACAAGCACAAGGGGATGTTTAATTTCCTCAACACAAGCTGCAGAAGTCTGGCGTCAAATAGCAAACACGTTGTGCGGAGAACCCAGAAACGTGCTGTGTTTAGCCCCCATGTATGGACCTGAGGTGTCCTTCTCTAAGAGACCCAGTGGTAAAAGCCCACAGTTGTCTCTAATGCATGTTAGTGCCAGGCAGGGGTCGAAGTGGGGGAAAAAAGTAAGGGAACTGTGGGAGGAGAATCAGAGGGCAGGAATAACCAATGGATTGGATCAGTGAGCGGAGTGAGAGGTGTGGCAGAAAGAGCAAAATATCCCAATTTTTAGTATTTGTTTCCCATTTCACTAACCGGTTACAGCTTATTACATTATTTAATTTAACCAATAGATGCACATGTTTATTTAAGGTTAAATATGTGTTATTGACATTAAAATACATTCACAAAGTGGGATACGTTTCCAATCACAGAATGTCCCAAATATCCTTAGAAGTGGAATCGCAAGCCATTTGTCTCCCAGCCATGGAGTTTCTATCATCAGCACTTCTCCTCCCTTTTTCCACAAGCGCAGTTCAAACAGGAGTGGCAAAATATCCTAGTTTGCAAATGTTTTCCACATAACTATGGCTTTGCCATATTTGCCACATAATACATCACCTGCTGCATAATCTGACGATTTTAACTAAGAACTTGTTTAAAGCTGAAACACATCAAAAGTTACTAAAAAATGTGACTTGTGCTGCTGTGAAGTGGAGGGCCCTTTGCAAAGGTTGACTGGTCACCTTTCTCACTGCTGCGGTTGTATGTTCCACTGGTACTAATAAGGAAAAATCTTTGCAGAGACATAGCATGTGTAAAAATTTCAAAATAATAAATTATCAGAAAATGTACAGCACCACTAATACCAGTGTAGGGTGTCAGTGCACTTTACATCACACATATTACACAAAGACAATCATTCATATGTGTGTAAATCACTGCGTAGGAAATGTTACATAAGACAAAGGACTGCAAGGTGTAGGAGTCACATGACAACCTTACTAGTAGGCAGTATAGTTTAATGGTGATTGGTCTGGAGAAACACAAACTCAGAATTAAAAACATAATACCATGGTTGGGGGTTCTCTTTAATAATCAGAATTGATTTCACCAAAATGAACCCTTTTTTGCCACATTAGGATAATCGAAGACTGGGGAAAAAAACATAATGCTCTAATTTATACCTTGGAGTTTACATGCAGCTCTTACATGACAGTTAATAGCTCACTGTTCTATGTTAGGATTTTAACTTATTCACTGCAAGTAACAATAGGGTCTCTCTGACAAAAGCAGTAACCAACTGACCTATTCACATTATGTGCACTTTGTGATCTGCATGGCACATGTTCGTAGCAGCATGCACGTTACACCTCTGCCATTCCTTTTCATGAGTCAAACCTTCCACTAGACAATACATTATCTCTCTCTACTAATAATATTAATCACTGGAGTTATCAAGACATTTTCATTGTTGCCCAAAAATGTTGGAGGCCAGGAAGGAGGCAGCAAGTGCTTTTAAAACCATATTATACTTGCAAACACGATGCCCCCACCTGAAGTCAGCACCCGGTGCGGTTGCACTGCCCTTGAGCCACCCTGCTCAAGGGTCCTGTGACCTCAGTGACAAACTCACTGCCACTCTATGGTGTTCTGCTTCATAGGTTTGTCCCCAAGACTGGAGGTGAACTTCATTGATAGTGGTGGACAGGCCTTCAAGGTTAATCCACACTTGCCACCGCTAGGGTCCACCTGCTGGTGCTAAGACACCAGGGTTTTTAAAATCTTGCGGCGCCTTCTAAGGTGTAGCACAGGAATTAGTTCTCTCAGGAGAGTGGTCTGGGAGCCTGGTCATTAAGGCTGAACCTGGTTCACCAGTTCCACTTCAGCAGCTCTGACCATAGCGCCGCATCTTATCCCCCACTGAACACCATACTGCCCCACTTAGAGAAACTTGCACTGCACTGAACTGCTATAAACACCTGGATGTGACTCAATTCTAATTACGCACTATACAAGAGCAATATGCTGGCTAAAAAAAATTAACATCCCAGAAAAAGCAAACACTCATAGGGAATGCAAGATTAAGTAAAGCATGCGAAATGTAAGCAGGAACAACATGGTTACCTTTTTCCTTTTACACTCATTATTCTGAAATTAGTGAGTGCTTTTGCATGAAAAGGTAAGGCCATGACTACAGGGCCCGGAAGGGTCCTGTTTCAGTGCCCATTGCTTATATCCTTTCAATACATAGGCAGTATGGTTTAAAAAGACCACATTCGTAAACACACAGTCGCTGTACACATTTTGTTTTCCAATTCAGCCATCAAGCAGGTATTTCAGTACCTCCAGGCAAGGTGCACTTTCCCATACAGGGAAAACAATGTTGTTTAAAGAGAGAGGAGTAAACAAAAGTATCACTTCACTGGCAAAGTGGCGCTAATGTGTTTAGGTGTAAATAAATCAATCTGGACACCTTGCAACCACTCTGTTTTGCTTTAATTAGTTATTTCTTTTTCACATTTGGAATGTTTTATTTCTCTCCACCCGAGGCTGCACTTGTGTCAGAAAAAGACAACGTTTCCAGCAAAAATTGCATTCTTTTTAGGATCCATTTCACAGGGGAGCAAATAAACGAAAGGAGGACCACTTTCTTGAAGTCTCGGTTTTCACTAACTGAGGAGCGAGACAGAACAAGAGGGAAGACTCGGAGGCTTAGAGTCCGTTACCGTGGTGTGCGCGCACAGTTTAATTTATGGGGACTTGGGGAGGCCGTGCGCGCAGGAGCACCATTTTATTTGCGAAGACTGAAGAGGCTTGCTTGCAGGTGCAGCCGTCTCCCTCCGCTGACAGTGAGTGGGCCCCTGGAGCGTGGGGGCCCCCCCGCACCGCAGGGGCTGTGAGGGCCTGTGTTACGCCCCTGCGCTGAGCAGATCTGTCAGTGTAAATGATGTATTCATACTGATCTAGAGGCATTATTTAATTCGGGGGAGCATATTCTTTTTTTAATGAATTCTTTTTATTTATAACAGCTTCAAAACTTTACAAATATGTTGCATATAGGAGCATCACAGGGTGCATTTACAATGGATCATGCTTTGACAAATCCAGATCTTTTTTGTTCTATCTATTGATATCGGCCCGATTCACAGAACTAACTTAAGACAAAATCATAAACTTACTACCATTTTGGTATTCACAGAATGCACTTACTACTTCTGGTATTCACAGAATGCGCTTACTACTTTTGGCATTCACAGAATGAACTTACTAATTTTGGTATTCACAGAATGGACTTGCGACTACTAACTTTACGTCCGCACTCGGGCCGGAATTTCTGCTCCCGGAGCGGGAATTCGGCCCGGAATCTCTGATTCTGGGCCGGAATACATGAACTGTGGCCGTTGATCATATTAGCCAAGGGTAAACACCTATCCAAGTGCCTGCCATCCCCCACCATGCATCAGCTGACACACTGCAGCCAATCCCAGCCAATAGCTCCATTTTGTCATGATGTTGCAAGTGCCTACCATCCCCCACCACGCTCCAGCTGAAGCCAATTAACACTAATTGACTAGCACCACAAAACATATAAAAACAGCACACATTGAAGGAACAGGTTTGGCCACAGAGAGTTTGTGTTCAGAACGCTGACCTCGCCAGAGAAAAATTGAACTAATGAGGAGGAAGAGGAACTTCACTGCAGAGGAGACCCCCATGCTTGTGGAGTATATAGTGAAGCACCACAACCGCCTATATGGACTCCCACCCTACTGCACCAGTGGCACACAGAAGGCAGCCCTATGGCAGCAATTAGCCACTGCTGTCAGAGCATTGGGTAAGGAGAGGCGTACAGTCCAGGACATCAAGAAGAAGTGGCAGGATGAAAGGCAGATTGTGAAGGAGAAGTACTTCAGGATCGAATTAAACAGGATCCTCCCTGGTGCATACTCTGGACCCTGCATCCGTCTCACCCCTCTGGAGGAGGATATCCTTACCACAATACACCCCCACTTGGTCCATGGATCTACAAAACTAGGATTCGGTTGTGTATCATGTCCTGTATAACGATGTAGGTGGCCTAGAGATGTGAGGAGGTATGTGTGTGTGTGACACAGTTACAAGTGTAACCCATCATTGCAACAAGCCATTATGTGCATAGCAGATGACTCACCAAATATGTGTCCATATTCTGAACCAGACAATCAAAATGAAGTCAAACAAGTTAAAGTAAGTAGAATTCCTCAAAGATATTTATGGATGAACAGAAGAACAACCGTCCGTTTGGAAGGAAGAATTGAAAACAAATGATGATCTTAATGCAGATGGAGAAGGGAACTTGGATTGGGGTGGGGCAACAAAAATATAACACGTCAGGCAGCGTCAGGGAAACCAGTCTATTTACAAGGGGAAAATGAAATAATTGTTCAGGACGACATCTCAGTCAAAAGTCTAGTGTCCTTTTGGTCATCCTCTACTACCATAATTTCCAGATCCTCAGAGTCTGATGCGGGAACACGGCTGGTGGGTGCAGGAACAGGAACCGCATGGGTTCGTGACACACGAGGAGTACGGGGAAACAGTGTGGGGCAACAGACAGGGGAGACATTGACGGTGGTATGGGAAGGGATTTGGGAGACAACAGACGACATGGCTGTGGCCATGGAATTGATGCTGGTGGTGAGTGTGGCCAGAGATCGGACAATGTCCTTTCGCATCATGCGTATCTCTACACACACTTGTAACATGATGCGAGCGGACATGTCTGACTGACCCTCACACATCCACCTCAAGTCCCCTGGAACAGCCACAGGAGGAACAATACTGGGAGCGGCCTGGGGGGGACAGGAGGGATGTGGTGCCTCAGGTCCATAGCCAATGTTGTGGTCGAGCTGGCAGCTACAAGGAGGGGGACTGGTTGCAGGGGATGCAGCTGGAGCCCCCGACGGAATGGGGGACTCTAGAGGTAGGGAGGGGC
Source organism: Triturus cristatus (assembly GCF_964204655.1). NCBI lineage: Eukaryota > Metazoa > Chordata > Amphibia > Caudata > Salamandridae > Triturus > Triturus cristatus. The sequence goes on along the minus strand of NC_140588.1, from coordinate 1,025,775,323 downwards.
TGATGGCAGGCCCAGATTGGGTATTGGCCTGCCCCAGGGACACCTCTTCAAGACCCACAGGAGAAGAGTCTGGTGGAGAGTAGCTCTCCACCACATCATGGACAGAGGTGTCGGGTTCTACCCCCCCACCTTCAATGTCCGCAGCCTCCACCCGGGAGATAGCACCAGCATCAGGGTGTTCCTTGTCAGTCCGGGTGGGCGCAATCCCCTTGCCTTTGCCTCCTAATGTTGAGGGTCCCTCCTCATGCTCTTCTTCCTAGCTGGTAGAAAGAAGGTATAGCTGCCGGCGCACTGATGGCCTCCCGCTCCGGACCTGGTCCTGCTGTTCTTCCATTTCGCCAGCTGTGCCTGCTGAAATGTTGGCAAAATCCTGATGTGGTGGTTGATTCATGCAGGACGAGACACATACATAGATGAGCCAAGGTCAGACTTCGTTTTCCTCTGAGCACACTCTACAGTTGTCAGTGTTTATGAACTTACATTACGTCTATGTTCGTTGTCATTTACTGAATTGAGTTTGACATGTACATCTCACGTGAATGTTTGTGGCTTACACAACTGAATTGGCCAACCCTCAACCTTGGAATTCTTGTGATCTGTGTGTCCTGTCACTGCTACATGTGCACGTTCCAAAACCAGTCCAACAAAGGAGAACATGAAGAGTCCATATTTATTGGAATTTGGCCATTGATATGGAGTCACAGCTATTTAACGTCTGGACAAATGTCATCTGCTTTGTAGCATTGTATGGGACAAGACAAGTTCCGAATGTGGGTCACACATCCACATAGGGTCTGGGCTATTTCTTTAGCTACATTGTGAGTCAAGCCTTTTGCTGTCCCCACACATAATCTGACAATTCAGTGCCACATATTGGCTTTGGTGGCTGATAAGGTAGTGCAGTACACCGGTGAACAGTTGTGGGTCGCTGTGACAGCTACCTGTACATGTGAAATGTGATACAGGCCACTGAGGATGATTCGTCTGTCAGTGGACACAATGTGCAAATTTAGAAGCACTTAAGAGTGATGCAAGGATCTCAAAGTCTGTCTTGACTCCATGGCACATGATGATCTGTCTCAATAGGAACCCAAACTCTACAAATGCAATGCAAGTCACAGCATCCAATACCCTTTGGCCTGCCATGCGCACACTGGACAGTGTCTGTACCATTGCTCATCCAATGCACACATCAGTTATGATTTCCTTGTTTCAATTGTAGTGGTGCTGGCAGAGCAGATTTCAATATGAATGCACAAGTGTGGCTCATGTACCCAGTTGTCATGAAGAAACTACAACTCCCAAAATGCACTCTGCCCTGTACAGTCCACATGCCACATTGCGTCTTTTTAATCTTGGTGACTGCTGCATCGACACAGAAACATTGAATGGAGGCATGGCACACACAATGGTACAGCACTGTTTCACTCGCATCATACTCCCAGACACATATTGCATATGATGCACTTATCAGGTCCCTGCTGCTCATTCTCCTCCAGCTGAGCATGGCGGGTAGGCCAAGCTGCTAGCAATACTCTCCTGTACAGTGGGGAGAGGCGAGGACGATGCACATGGTGCTGGGAAGACAGGCCCACCAGCTCCTCAGCCTTGTGCCGGGAACAGCGTTTTAGGTCCTCCCAGTGCTTGCGGCATGCCCTAGCACTCTTGGTGTGGACTCCCACTGCACTGCAGTGCTCCCCGATGTTGGCCCATAGCCTGGCCCGGGCTGCATTGCTCAGCTGGTGTTCTGGGTCCCCATATAGCTGAGGATATTTGGAAAGCACCCCCTCAGCTAAGATGTCTAATTCCCTTTCAGTGAAAAGGGGTGCTTTCTCATCATAACCCTCATCCATTTAGGGGCAAATAAGTAAGATGAGAGCAGCAGGATGTCAGAGGATCTGATCTGTGATAGAGGATGACTCAAAATGAACACAAAATGGCTGTCAACAACTTCCTGTGATGTATTTCTGCTGCAGCGTGGAGTACAAAATCCCTCCCTCCGTCACAGACCAAAGATCTCACAAACACACACTATCAATACATTCGCTGGTGGGGCCCATAACACCAACATTCCCTCACCATCGATCTGTGTTTCTCGGGAGGCGATTATCTTCCAAACACTGACATGAAAGGAAATACCTCTTTATCCTAATAAGCAACAAATCTACGTAACCTTCTGAAACTCATTAGGTCCTGAATTTCACCTTTAGTATTCCTCTCAGAAATTGGGATGAATCAGTTAGTTGCTGGTTTAGGTTAATTTCTAATTCTCTATTTACCTTTGAATCAATACATTTTCGATGAATAAACAACCCAACTCATTTTGTAATTAATCAATTCAATCTTCATCTAATTAATGCAAATTAAATCATTCGTTTATTCAAGCCGCCAATTATCATATTTACCTATTCTAGCTAATTGTTGTCCTCTAAGTCAAATCCGGTAGTCTCGCACATCTATGCCCATCAAATTTGGTAATTTCAGTTCATCAGGAAATTGGGCATTAATTCAGTCCGTCAAAGATTCAGGGAAACAGCTGTCCTGCAGTGTCACCGTCCTCTCCGTCAGCATAACATCAGGAAAACGAGAAAGCCAATACAAACTCTCTATTCTACCATAATTTATAGTAAAATCAGGGCTTAATTTGTGCCGGTGCTTTCCGGTGCTTAGCACCGGCACTTATTTGACAGGGCCGGGTATATACACCATATTAGCTGCTGCCTTCTCAGTGAGTTCACTCCGGTCTCCCCGGTGGCAGCGAAGAGCTGATATCGCTCGTTATTGTGCTTAAAATATTTCAAATTGGGTGCCGCGGACGCCCGCCATATTATGAGACACACACTACGAGAAACCACCGGGGTCCCTGCCTCAGCTCACACCAACAAATCACAGTAGTGCTACCGATGACGGATTGGAAAATGTTAGTAGACTGGCCCCTTCCTTCCTTGGCAAATCCTAAAGTATGGGTCCCGACATGGACCAATGATAACAATTTCCGCCCGCAGCCCGCCCCAGCATACTGCGCAGCCTCAGCAGTTATCGGCCGCTGAGAGCAGAAGCAAGCAGTGTGTTGCGCAGCAGGCCTCATGTAAATTAAAAGTCCGCCCGTGGTTTTCGTCTTCCGGCTGAAGCATTGAGTGCTAAATGTTAAATAAAATAACATTAGTAAGTATAATGCAAACCATAGGGCCTCTTTCTCTGTAAGGGCTGTTAGAGTCAATTTTGTTGTGCCAACTCACCTGCTGCCTTCCATGTCGGTAGCACTGCTCCACGACCACGGTTCTCTCAAAAGGGTTCCATGATGGAATATCGTTAACATAAATATCGTCAGAAATAAATATCGTCACTAAAATATCGCTTACATTAATATCGTCATCCTATACTTAAACAAGGATTCACACAAATATCGATTTTTTTTTATCGACAACCCTATATCGTTCACACTAATATCGACAACATAAATATCGACTACTACATGATCGACTTTATTTTAAATAACATGACCTTAGACATATATATCGACTACACTAACATCGACGACCTATCTGCTTATAGAAATATACAAAAAATATCGTCTTTTTATTACCAACTCGATATGCACTATTCTTTTATTTTACACACTTTTTTAAACTATTTTACTTTACAAAACTATTCACACATATAATTATTTAACGGTTTTCTAATTCAAAATAACGTTCTCGACCAATGATTTTGAAATTTCACTAATTGAACCAATCAAAAGCTACCATTAATTAACTCACTAATATAAAAACAATTATACACTTAACGTAATTTACCATTTTTGGGCCAAACTTGGAGAAAAACGGTTACCTTGCTGAGAGAAGAGAATACAAACCTACGACTACAACTACAAAACGTCATACTACACTTGAAGTAAGTAAAATCCCATTGCTTTTTTCATTCGAACTTAGCATAAAGTAGATAAACTCCCTAAATTAAAAAGTGTTCTTCTTTAGAGTGAAAAAAGAACATGTTGAACTTATCAAATACGACCAGAAACTTACATTTAAAAACATTTATTAACTACCTTATCCATGTCTACTTAGATAGCTGATAAAAATTATTTAAACTTGCTAAGTAAATGTACAATTTACTTCATATATTAACAACTACTATCATCCAAATACTATAAGTAACACAATGATTAGAAAAAAAAAATTAATGCTGCGCTAGGTTGCTGTCCAGTAGCACAGGCGCAAAGGAGGATAGTTCAGTTAATCCATGAATGTATAGGCAGCATACGTGGCAACTGCTTCCAACAAAAAATTGTTTGCAGGGCCACTAAAAGTCTCAGCCATCCAATTAATTAAAGAAAAGGAACATACGTGTTCTTCAACCATCGGAGCCTCTAGCACAATCAGAGGGCAACCGGAATGTTCCTCTAAATAGCTCATAGCCAAGAAGTCGTAGGCAGCAGTTGATATGTCCCAATTACCCAGGATACCATGCGCCGCACCACAAGCCATAATCCGGACACCAGAACAGGCCAACTCGTGAGACACTAAGGGCCTCATCAGTCGATCGAAATCCGGCACCGGAGACACCGTGTTGGTCAAGCACATATCCAGAGGCCATTCAAAGGGACAATCCAGGCAGTGAAATACAGGTTGCACGCAGGTGAAGTAGGAATACCTGAAGGATAATCCATATGCCAGGCTTAAAGTCGCCAATGGCAGAGTACCATAAAAGTCAAACATCCTATCACGAAGAAGATGCAGACGGGACAGGTGCTCGTGTGGCACAGAAACAGCAGCCATTCCGTAGTATGAAAAGTAAAAGCAGCACACCTGCCACCAGCGCCAGAAGCAGCGGAACACCTCCAAAGATGCTCGAGAAAATCGAATGAACAAATGCCGGAATCACACCAAAAATAGTTTGGAAAGAGGTCACGAGGCCTGAGCCTACAAGTTTAAAAAAATGAGCCAGGCCGGTCGTGGACAAGGCATTGAAAATAGTTTGGATCAAAGCTCCGAAATGTAGGGGGAGGTCAGTATTCAAAACCGCCTGTACCTCAGTGCGCGTATTAGCAACGTGAAGGACAAATGTTTCACGAGAGGAAGTCAATGGCACCTCTTTTTGGGACAATACAGCTCTTATTCTGCTCAACTTGTTGAACTCTGCTTTCAAGGTTGGAATCGAAGGCCAGATGGAAACATCCAGCCGCCCGTGCGGGGGTGAAAAGAGAACATTATTGCAGCAGACAACCCTCTGCGATACAGTTACTATATATGGGATTCCCACTAACATCCCGCAGCAAGCTTCATTATTCAAAATTAAATAACTACTGTTTGCAAACAGCGTCAAAGAAGGCGTAATCACAGGCACTGGGACACCTCGTAGGACGCAGGCCAAAATCGGGGCTTGTACATTGCATGCACCGTGTAATTGAATGTGCCTACATACCAAGGAATGATCTGGTGTCGTGGTACATTCCTCACCCTTCAGATAAACCTCAGTTCCGTCCCTATTACATCTATATGTAAAGGGGAGGGACCAAACCTCATGTATGAAAGCGGTGCCCAGCTGTTCATATCTACCCAGAGCATAATGTTTCATACAAAACGTAAACTAAAGAAGTGCGAACGGTAGAGTTATCAACCCATGTATAAGCCACGTGACTGAATTGATTTCCGCCACAGAGAAAGGTAACGGTTCTAATTTTTCAATATGTAATAATGAATATGTAGCATCTTTCATGGACATAAATCGCTGCTTATCAGTAAGGTTAAAAGGAATGAATAAGGATGTAGTGCTCAAATAGTCCCAAGGGACCCTCCCTGCCTTTAACGTCTGCAATGTCCATGCAAACTGCATAACAGAACGCAACTGGTTTTGACCATTATATAACACAGACATATCATCATTCACAATATCAACAACTGACGAAACAATATTATCTAATGTATAAATTCTGGAAGAGAGAGTGCTAATGTTGTTATCTATAACGGCTAAAACCTTTTCCATGTTTGCTTGGTCAATAGCTCTCAATCTTGAAGCCGCCTCAATTTGCGAAAATTTCCACACTTTGTTGTAAATAGCATACGCCCACCTTTTGGTTCTGCCACCCACAGGACCTTTAACAAAATAATTCAAATCTATTTTGTCATGTAACTTCGATAAATGAACTTTGACAGATGCTAAGGTGGAATGTCGCAGCCAGGATTGACATAACTTTCCCACAGAATATGTAGTTACAGTATGTGACGACTCAAACCGAGGGTCTACGCGTTCCAGAGGACTAAATACCCTTTTGATCAAAAATAAATTGTAAACTCAGGGAAAGTTCTGGATAGTAAACCATAATAAATTACTATTCTAACTCCAATCCAACATAAGTCAGGGAAAGTGCTGGATAGTAAACCATAATAAATTACTATTCTAACTCCAAACATAACATAACTCAGGGAAAGTGCTGGATAGTAAACCATAATAAATTACTATTCTAACTCCAATCCAACATAAGTCAGGGAAAGTTCTGGGTAGTAAACCATAATAAATTACTATTCTAACTCCAATCCAACATAAGTCAGGGAAAGTGCTGTATAGTAAACCATAATAAATTACTATTCTAACTCCAAACATAACATAAGTCAGGGAAAGTGCTGGATAGTAAACCATAATAAATTACTATTCTAACTCCAATCCAACATAAGTCAGGGAAAGTGCTGGATAGTAAACCATAATAAATTACTATTCTAACTCTAATTCAACATAAGTCAGGGAAAGTGCTGGATAGTAAACCATAATAAATTACTATTCTAACTCCAAACATAACATAACTCAGAGAAAGTGCTGGATAGTAAACCATAACAAATTACTATACTAACTCCAATCCAACATAAGTCAGGGAAAGTGCTGGATAGTAAACCATAATAAATTACTATTCTAACTCCAAACATAACATAAGTCAGGGAAAGTGCTGGATAGTAAACCATAACATAAGTCAGGGAGAGTGCTGGATAGTAAACCATAATAAATGACTATTCTAACTCCAATCCAACATAAGTCATGGAAACTGCTGGATAGTAAACCATAATAAATTACTATTCTAACTCCAAACATAACATAACTCAGGGAAAGTGCTGGATAGTAAACCATAATAAATTACTATTCTAACTCCAATCCAACATAAGTCAGGGAAAATGCTGGATAGTAAACCATAATAAATTACTATTCTAACTCCAATCCAACATAAGTCAGGGAAAGTGCTGGATAGTAAACCATAATAAATTACTATTCTAACTCCAAACATAACATAACTAAGGGAAAGTGCTGGATAGTAAACTATAATAAATTACTATTCTAACTCCAATCCAACATAAGTCAGGAAATGTGCAGGTTAGTAAACAATATACATTTTTCTATCTAAATTATTTTTTAGACCCTATTCCCCTATAATACCAAAATAACGCTTCTTCAATATTAATTTAATATTTTTTATTAATATTAAAAAATAAATTTCGTGTAAAAATTTTAATTTCGATGTTAAATTTTGATTTCATGATAAATTTATAATTTAATAATATTTTATACAATTTTTAAAGACTACATTTTTAAATTACTACCCACCCTAATCCCCTATAATACCAAAAACCCGCTCCTAAAATTTTTATTTGAAATTTTTAAATTTAATTACAAATTTAAATTCGTAAACAATTAGAAATTTAAAATTACATTTTAAATTTCTTAATTATTTTCTAATTTGTTTATATTTTATAATAATTTACTATTCTAACTCCAATCCAACATAAGTCAGGAAATGTGCAGGTTAGTAAACAATATAAATTTTTCTATTAAAATTATTTTTTAGACCCTATTCCCCTATAATACCAAAATAACGCTTCTTCAATATTAATGTAATAATTTTTATTAATATTAAAAAATAAATTTCGTGTAAAATTTTAAATTTCGATGTTAAAATTTTATTTCATTATAATTTTCTAATTAATTAATATTTTATACAATTTTTAAACACTACATTTTTAAATTACTACCCACCCTAATCCCCTATAATTAGGGCTGGGCGGACTTTGCGTAGCAGAATTTTAAAAAAATTTGTGGAAAACGAGAGCACATCCTGAGTAGGGCTGGGCGGACTTTGCCTAGCGCAACTACGCACTATTCTGAAGAAAATTGTGGAAAACGAGCGCACAACCTCATGGACTGTGTGCCCGGGACGGGTCCCTCGTGCTTGGGCAGGCTCCCCGACCTCCCCAGCCTGGCTGTGTTGAGAAGCAGGGACCGGCCCCGGGCCTCCTGATTTTTGGTCAGGGCCTGGGATCCCACGTCCTGCGGCCTGCCAAGTGTCCATCTGCCCGGGACAAGGGACCCTGGTGCAGAGCCCCGGAGCCCTGCAAGGGCAGTCGGGAGCCCTACCGCTATGGCTCGGTGTGGGCAGCTGGGAGTCCTTCCGGTCCCGGCCATCTGGTCGCACCTTTCCCTCGGCCATCTGGTCGCGCGCAATGCTTTCCAATGGGGCGACCAGATGGCCGGGCCGGCCTGGAAGTCCCGATGAGGGTCCATTCGCCTCGCGGATCCCAGCCAGGGCTCCAGGAGGCCGGGCGCGTCCGCGCCTAGGGTCCCCTCCGTCACTCGGAGCGCGAGGGTTACAAGAAAGGTGGGTAGCCTTCCTCCGGATTAGTAGGGGCAGGGTATGCCGGGACACCCCTCCTGGGGATTGCGGTTCTCAGGCGGGGACCAGATGGGCCAAGCCCGGACGACACTTCCCCGGGGCGTCGGGTGCTTCCTCCTCCAGCCCGCGGCGAGGCAAAGTGCCCAGGACGGGCTCCATGGGTCTCCCGGGCGTCCCCCGAGGCCTGCAGCCCCAAAGCCCTGCAGACCCTGGAGCCCTTCAGCACGGAGCCCTGGAGCCCTGCAGGCCCGGAACCCTAGCAGGCCCAAGGCCCTGCAGCCCCGGAGCCCTGCAGGCCCGGAGCCCTGCAGCCCCGGAGCCCTGCAGGCCCAGAGCCCTGCAGCCCCGGAGCCCTGCAGCCCCGGAGCCCTGCAGCCCCGGAGCCCTGCAGCCCCAGAGCCCTGCAGCCCCGGAGCCCTGCAGCCCCGGAGCCCTGCAGGCCCAGAGCCCTGCAGGCCCAGAGCCCTGCAGCCCCGGAGCCCTGCAGCCCCGGAGCCCTGCAGGCCCAGAGCCCTGCAGCCACGGAGCCCTGCGTGGGCAGGCGGGAACCCTACCGCTATGGCTCGGGCAGACGGGAGCCCTTTCAGTTGCCGGCCACCTGGTCGCGCCTTTCCCCTCGGCCATCTGGTCGCGCGCAATGCTTTCCAATGGGGCGACCAGATGGCCGGGCCGGCCTGGAAGTCCCGATGAGGGTCCATTCGCCTCCCGGATCCCAGCCAGGGCTCCGGGAGGCCGGGCGCGTCCGCGCCTAGGGTCCCCTCCGTCACTTGCAGCGCGCGGGTTACAAGAAAGGGGGGTATCCTTCCTCCGGATTATTAGGGGCAGGGTATGCCGGAACACCCATGCTGGGGCTGTGCGGTTCATTGCCGGGGACCAGATGGGCGACGCCCGGGCAACATCCTCCAAGGCCTCCGGGGGCTTCCCTCCTCCGGGCCGCGGCATGGCAAAGTGCCCAGGGACGGGCTCCACGGGTCCCGGGCAGTCCTCCCCCGGGCGCCCAGGCCCCGAGAGCTCCGGTGGACCTCCCCGTGCCCGAGGCCAACCCGGGAAGCAGAGTCCCCCCCCGAGCCCTTGGTGTGAGGGTGGGCAGGCGGGAGCCCTACCGCTATGGCTCGGGCAGACGGGAGCCCTTTCAGTTGCCGGCCATCCGGTCGCTCCTTTCCCCTCGGCCATCTGATCGCGCGCAATGCTTTCCAATGGGGCGACCAGATGGCCGGGCCGGCCTGGAAGTCCCGATGAGGGTCCATTCGCCTCCCGGATCCCAGCCAGGGCTCCAGGAGGCCGGGCGCGTCCGCGCCTAGGGTCCCCTCCGTCACTCGCAGCGCGCGGGTTACAAGAAAGGAGGGTATCCTTCCTCCGGATTAGTAGGGGCAGGGTATGCCGAAACACCCATGCTGGGGTTGTGCGGTTCATTGCCGGGGACCAGATGGGCTACGCCCGGGCAACATCCTCCCAGGTCCCCGGGGCTTCCCTCCTCCGGGCCGCGGCATGGCAAAGTGCCCAGGGACGGGCTCCACGGGTCCCGGGCAGTCCTCCCCCGGGTACGCCCAGGCCCCGAGAGCTCCGGTGGTCCTCCCCGTGCCTGAGGCCCAGCCGGGAAGCAGAGTCCCCACCCCGAGCCCCTGGTGGGTGGGCAGGCGGGAGTCCTTTCAGTTGCCGGCCACCTGGTGGCTCCTTTCCCCTCGGCCATCTGGTCGCGCGCAATGCTTTCCAATGGGGCGACCAGATGGCAGGGCCAGGCCTGGAAGTCCCGATGAGGGTCCATTTGCCTCTCGGATCCCAGCCGGGGCTCCAGGAGGCCGGGTGCGTTCGCCCCTAGGGTCCCCTCCGTCACTCGGAGCGTGCGGGTTTCAAGAACGGGGGGTAGCCTTCCTCCGGATTACTAGGGACAGGGTACTCTGGGACCCCTCTCGGTCCTCAGCCGGCAACTGGGTCCTGCCGTGTGGCAGGGTGGCCGGAGGGCCTTCCCCTGCGCGCCCGGGAGCCCCGGATGGGTCCAGGGGCCCGGCCGGGCCCTGGGTCGGGGTCTCCGGCCCCGGGTGCCGTCCCCCGGCCTGCGGCACCGCCAAAGGCCCGGGACGGGGTTCCGTTGTGGCCGGGGTGCCTCCCGTGGCTGGATTGGGTTCAGGAGCTCCGGCCGGGCCCCGGGGAGGGCGGCCTCCCCGCCCCGGTCTCCGTCCCGGGTCCTGCCGCGTGGCAGGGTGCCCGGGGAAGGGTCCGGAGGGCCCGGGGAGGCTTCCCCTGCACCTGCGGTCCTCGGAGCCCCGGCTGGGTCCAGGGGCCCGGCCGGGCCCCGGGTCGGGGTCTCCGGCCCCGGGCGCCGTCCCCCGGCCTGCGGCACTGCCAAAGGCCCGGGACGGGGTTCCGTTGCGGCCGGGGTGCCTCCCGTGGCTGCATTGGGTTCAGGAGCTCCGGCCGGGCCCCTGGGGGCCCCGGGGAGGGCAGGCTCCCCACCCCGGTCTCCGTCCCGGGTCCTGCCGCGTGGCAGGGTGCCCGGGGAGGGGTCCGGAGGGCCCCGGGAGGCTTCCCCTGCGCCTGCGGTCCCCGGAGCCCCGGCTGGTTCCAGGGGCCCGGCCGGGCCCCGGGTTGAGGCCTTTGGCCCCGGGCCCAGTCCCCCGGCCTGCGGCACTGCCAAAGGCCCGGGACGGGGTTCCGTTGGGGCCGGGGAGCCTCCCCTCGCTCGTCTGGGTCCCGGAGCTCCGGCCGGGCCCCTGGGGGCCCCGGGGAGGGCGGCCTCCCCACCCCGGGCTCCGTCCCGGGTCCTGCCGCGTGGCAGGGTGCCCGGGGAGGGGTCCAGAGGGCCCGGGGAGGCTTCCCCTGCGCCTGCGGTCCCCGGAGCCCCGGCTGGGTCCAGGGGCCCGGCCGGGCCCCGGGTCGGGGTCTCCGGCCCCGGGCCCCGTCCCCCAGCCTGCGGCACTGCCAAAGGCCCGGGACGGGGTTCCGTTGTGGCCGGGGAGCCTCCCCTCGCTCGTCTGGGTTCCGGAGCCCCGGCCGGGCCCCTGGGGGCCCCGGGGAGGGCGGCCTCCCCGCCCCGGGCTCCGTCCCGGGTCCTGCCGCGCGGCAGGGTGCCCGGGGCGCGGTCCGGAG